>NW_023604295.1:51445092-52670905 GCF_014898055.3 Talpa occidentalis | reverse complement strand
CAGTCTCTTTGCCTTTGAAATTGAGTTTGACTTGTTTTGAGGCTCATCCTGTTTATTAAGAAGTTACTTGTTTTTATATTGTCAAATATTTGTTTCCTTTGTGGATTTGCTTTTTTACCTAAAAATAAAGTCAAGAATGAGAGACAGTTAAATATTTATTTGGGAAAAAATAATTTTAATTTGGGGCACACAGTTTCATCGAGAAGTCCAAAAGTAGTCTGAGATGGGATGAAAGTTGAGGGGTTTTATGGGAAGAAAAGAAAAAGATGAGGTAAAGTGTTAATTTGGGCTAAGAGGTTTAATCTATTCTTGGATATACATAGTTACTAATTCTATTCTCTACCAAAAATGCACAATCATAAATTTTGTGACAAGGATGTTCATTTACCTGTTGACTTTTCAAACAATGTTAAGGATAATTTCTGCTCACCTAGTCTTTTGCCACATTACAGATAACAAACTTTTTCCAACATGACATGGCTGATCCTATTTTATAATGGCTCCACTATATCTGTTTCACATAGATGATTTTTCAAGTTGAGGTACTCCTGAAACACATTAAGGATTTAATAAAATATTCAAGTCTTGTTATTGTCTAGCCATTTAAAAACTATTTGATTAAAGCTATTTAACTTGAATCCCTCTAAAAGCATTTTGGTTCATGGTACAGGCAACCCACATGGCGAAGCGGACCTCTCCTGTCTCACCAGCTGCTCCCCTCAGCAGCGTATTTTGTCAGTCTGCCTGTTCTGTTCCCCACTCTGTCTCTGGTGAATCCTCTCACCCTCCGGCACATATGGCCTATACCCTGGTTCTTGCATAAATCTTTTTTTAAAAAAAAGGAATGAAAGGAAAGCTAACAGGAACTAAAGTGGAGGTCACCATTGTTCTACCTACATGGGTTAAGTTTCTGATAAAGTGTTTTCTTCTGGAGAATAGGTCTTCTAATGGAAAATTCACTAGACTTACTTCAACATGGTTACTTTGTTTTCCCTTTATACAAGATATGAGGTGTTTTTTCCTGGCTCGCAGCATGAGACTAGTAGGCTTCCTGCTGCTAAAACCTACACAATTTTTAGTCCTCCATCAAACTGGAGTCATCAGGAATTTGTCACTCTCAAGTCAGTTCAGCTCAGTCTCCAATTCATTAATATTACCACTGATCATCTCATATTGGTTAATTTATATTTCAATTTTACATTCACAAATATTTGTTGATTAGTAGAACTATCCCAGAAACACATCTAGAAATGAGTTATCAATAGTGAAGAAGGTTAGACAGTTTATTTTCTTGTGAAGAAGAGATCCAAAAAAAAAAGTAATTATAACCCAGAGTTAAGTGCTATTATAGGATTAAGTCCAGGGGAGTTTGAAAGTAAATTTCTTTTAATCCATACTGGGTCTCATTTTCAGATTCTGCACGTGGGATAAAGCACAAAAGTAATGAGACAGCTGTATTGGGAGGAAATGTGACAATTTTCTGCAATTTGACATCTCCAGAAGAGATTATACAAATTACTTGGCAGAAGATCCAAAACTCATTACCATACAATATTGGCACATACAGCAGTAAATATGGAGAAAGGATTCTTCCACCATATATAAATCGACTGCACTGCAAGTCCATCGAACCCAATTCCTCATTCATAACTATCCGTGAAGTGACATTTGAGGATGAAGCCTGCTACAAGTGTCTGTTTAACGTGTTCCCACGTGGCAGCCATGGAGGACAAATCTGCCTTAACATTTTTAGTATGTAAATGTTTTGTGTAGATTCAAAATCATGGAAATGTAACTTTTAAGGTTTAAGTCCAGAATAAGAATGTTAGAGAAGGAAAGATCCAGGCAAATTCTTACTATGCAAAAGAAAAAAAAAAGCAATTATGGTTACACGACTTGCCCATTTTCAGAAAGTGCTGGACCAGCCATAGTACTTAGGTCTTCTGTGCTCTCATCTAACTTTTTTGCACTGCACTGCACTGGTTTTGTCCGGTGCATAAAATACATGAATGGCATCTAGTTTTTCCCTATAAAAGATAGGAAAAGAAAAAGAGAGCAGACGTGAACAAGAACACTTTAACAAAACTAGAATTTCTCAGTCTTCAAATTCACAAAGTGTTTAAGGACTAGTGATAGAGTCACAGTGTTGCCCATTGTGTTGCTATAAATGTAAAGTATTGTGGATGTATCCAGTGCAATTTTAAGACTGAATGAAAGTGGAGATATCAATTGTTCCTCTCAGTCTGGAGGATAGATGGTATAGGCGATGGAATTGTTGAGTAAAATACAAGGAGAGGTAATGTGAGGACATATTTTCAGTAATTTAGCTTCACACTGAAAGATTGGGAAGTCCCTATTTAATACAGTAGAAAAGTGAGTGTGACATATTTTTATATTTAATTTTCTTCTTCTTCATTTCTTTTTTTTTTTTTTTGCCTAGCTGAACCTGAATTAAAAACTGAACTCCAAACCAACCTTGACTCTGCAGGTTTTGTTAGGTTTATTTACTCAGCAGTGGGTAAACCTGCTCCTCAGATATCTCTTTTCCCTGCACAACTCCTGGTGAATCTGTCAGAGGAATACCATGCTCAGAACCCAAACGGCATAGTGACTGTCATGAAAAAGTATAACATCTCCGTGGAGATAGTCAAGTCCCTGAGTCTCCCGTACCTGATTGTGAAAATGGTTCATCCTGTGAAGCACGAGGAGAAGATTGTCACTCTGCCATTGCAAGAAGAACGTAAGTACAGTGGTAATCAACAAGGGAAATATTTACATATAAAATTCACAACCAGGGCCTCCCTGATGGTGCAAGAGGTTAAGCACCGCACTATGAAGCAATCCACAGCCTCTGCAGCATGAGTTCGATCCCTGGCCAGGGAGAAAACCACATGGTGAGGCAGAATTCTCCTGTCTCACCCGCTGCTCCCCTCATCAGTGTATTTCAGTCAGCCTGCCTGTTCTGTTCCCTCCTCTGTCTCTGGTGATTTCTCTCACCCCCTGTATCTCTGGCCTGTACCCTGGCTTTTGTATGCATAAAGAAATAAATCTTAAAAAAAAAAAATTCACAACCAGAAGTGTAGTCCTCTAATTTTGAAAATGTAAGTCAATGGAAAACACCCACATGGTGGAAAGAATCAAACAATGAGACAAAGAAGTCCCCTGCCCCAGCCCTGCTTCTAGGGTAACTCTTCTTACATGGCTAATTTTCAGTTGATTTCCTGTATGTGCTTCCTACTGAATTTCTGCCACAGTTCATGAAAATTAGGCTCATTTATAACTCCTTCAATGTTTCCTCCTCCCAATAAATTTCTTTTCTTCCCACTAGAGTTGCTTTTCTGCTTCCCCCTGTAACTTTTAGCAGCCTGGTTAAGCCTGCTTTGTCCTCTCCTATCTTAGCTGCCTTTTCCTTCATTCACCTTCCTCCCAAGCTCTTCCAAACACATCTTCTGTTTCAAAACCATAGTTAAACAGGGTGTGGTTCCTATAGGATACATTTTTTTAAAAAAAAAAGATTTTTTTTTTTTTTTCAAAGATTTATTTATTTATTTATACAAGCACTGGGTACAGTCAGAAGCACGGGAGGGTGAGAGAATTCACCAGAGCCAGAGCGGGGAGCAGAGCTGAGGGGAGCAGCGGGCCGCAGGAGAGGTCTGCGCGCCATGTGGGACCCTCCTCCAGTGGCCGGGGAGCAGCCGGGGATCAAACTGGTGCCTCAGAGGCTGCGAGCAGCTTCGCAACCCAGCGCTCAACTGCTGCGCCACTGGGGAGGCCCCCCAAAAAAAGATTTATTTATTTATACAAGAACCGGGGCAGGCCAGATGTGCAGGAGTGTGAAAGGATTCACCAGAGATAGAGTGGGGAACAGAACAGGCAGACTGACAAAATACACTGCTGAGGGGAGCAGCAGGCCAGACAGGAGAGGTCTGCTGCACCATGTGGGTTGCTTCACAGACAGCGGGGATCAAACTGGCACTGCAGAGGCTACAGACAGCTTCACAGTGCTGTGCTCAACCACCTGCGCCACTGGGAAGGCCCTCTATACTTTTAAAAGTGAAAAAAATCATCCTACCTAGTCATTTTTATAAACTAGAGCATTTAGTCTCTATATTTAGTATCAATACAGATGTACTTAGGTTTTAATATCATTTTCAGTTATGTGATCTGTTTTATGTCCCTTTTTTGTCTTCCTGACTTCTTGTGAATTAATCATTTATTTTTATATCACCTCTCCCCAGTTAAACTATACTTTCATATTTCCTTCTTACATGGTTAACTTGGAGATTATAACCTATATCTTGACTTATCAGAGTTTAATATAATTTAGTACATTCACTTCTTCCTGGATAATGTAATAGCATTTATCAATTCTTATCTTTTGTGTTACTCCTCTTTTGTGCAATTTAATTCCTTATATATATTTAATACAAAGATACATTATTACTGTTGTCATTCTTGTTGTCTGTAGTAATATTCCTTTCTACTATGTATAATCTTTACTTTATTCTTTCTGCTGTTTTTCTTTGTCATGTTAAAAGTTTTGTTTTTTTTCTGCCTAAAGAATTCTTATTTTTTCTTTTTAAGAGCTTTTTTTTTTTCTCCTCAGTGCAGGCATACAGGTGGCCAATATTTTTTATTTCAGTTGCGAATTGTTTTGATTTTTGAACACCATGTTTGCAAGATTCATATTTCCAATTTCATAGGCTTAGTTCATCACTTCGACAGTGTTTTTCCACTGATTTCTTACCTTCATTACTTTTGCTGGAAAGATCTCTCAGTTTCACTGCTGCTCATTTGAAAGAAACGTGCCCTTTCCCTTCTCAGTTACATTTAAAATTTTCTCATTGTATTTGTTTTATAAGTTTTATTATTGTGTACCTTGGTGTCATTTTCTTTGTATGTATGCTGCTTCAGTTTTCCCAAAATTCTTGAGTCTGAGTTAAGTCCTTCATTATTTTCAAAAGATTCTTGCCTATCATTTCTTCAAATATTGCTTGTATTCTAAACTCTTACCTTTTTCTGGGACACAAATTACAAATGTGTATTTAATGTATGAAATAATTACATGATATATATTTTAAATTCTGTGTCTGAGAATTCTAATATCTGAATATTTAGTGGGTCACTTCCTATTGTCTATTATTTTAAAATCAGGTTTAAGTCAAAATGAATTTTTGGGTATAATTATCTTTGACTACATGCTATACCTTTGGTCATAGTTTTATAGAAATATAATTCACAGGAAATTCATCTATTTAAAATATATAATTCAATGATTTTTGTATATTGACAAGATTCATGCAGCCATCAGCAAATCATATGTAGAACATTTTTACTACCACAAAGAAACTCCAGACTCCTTAGTGAGAACTTTGAGTTTCAGCACACTGTGGTCCTAGCCTTAGGATCCCACTGATACTTTATGTCCCTATATATTTACCTATTCTGTCATTTCATGTAAATGAACTCATACAATAGGTGTCTTTTGTGATAGGTGCTTTTATATCCAGAAATCATTAAGTTTTGCTTCATTTAGCTAAAAACGGAGATGATCTGAAATAGACATTAGTCCTTAAAAAGTCAAGTGCATATCTGATTGAATCTAATCAAAATAGAGTTCCAGTGCTTCCCTGGTGGCGCAGGCGGTTGAGCGCTGCGCTGTGAAACTGTCCACAGCCTTTGCAGCACAGGTTTGATCCTGGCCAGCCAGGGAGAATCCCATGTGGCGAAGCCCTCTGTCCTGTCTTGCCCGCTGCTCCCCTCAGCAGTGTATTCTTTAGTCTGCCTGTTCTGTTCGCTTCTCTGTCTCTGGTAAATCCTCTCACCCTCCCAGGATCTGGCCTGTACCCCGGTTCTTGTATAAAATAGTAAAATAATAAATCTTTAAAAAAAAATAGAGTTCCAGTTTTAGCCTATAGTGGATACCAGAACATTTTGTCCTTGGCAAGTTTTTATCTCCAATTTTTATTACCCTAACCCTTTTTAATTGTTGAAATTCATATTCAGCTTCTCAGTATTTTAGCACATGCCCAACTTCTCAGCACTTTCACTGTAATTGTTCACATTTTTATTTGGGCAAAAGTATATGCAGATGCCTGGCTTACTTTTCTTGGCTTCCCATTTTTACTGGATCTTGGCCCTTGAATTCTTAATAAACTTGAAACTTTTTGTGCATTCAGAATTTTAACAATAATTTGTCTAATTTTTGTGTGTGTGTTCTCAGGAGGAGGATTGGTCTTAAACACCCTGAATCATTGCATTTTCAAGTCCATTAAATTTTTTTTCTTAATCCCATCTCTTGAACTTCCTTTACAAATGTTTTTAAACTATGGGCTACATATCTGACTTCTGGTAATTAAGGAAGACATGTACATGTTCTACTGAAATTACCTCTTCTATTAAAGCTTTAACCTTTTTAAGTCACATATTGCCATAAAACATAATGGGTTAAACAATATCATCCCTCTTTTCCTTCCTGCTAAATTCCCTGGTGATTTCCCCTGAAATCTTGTTTGATTTGCCCAAGTGATGTCTGTCAATCTTTCAGTGCATATTTAATACTGAAATTTGTGCTGTGTATGTGCAGGTTGACATCTGATATGGGACAGACACAAAGACCCCAGACTCATAATGCCTATATTGCATGCTTGGGGATGTAGAAATGGGTGATTTTTTAAATTATTTAATTATTTATTTTTTAAATGATTTATTTATTTATACAAGAACTGGGGTACAGGTGAGAGAATTCACCAGGGAAATCGGGGAGCAGAACAGGCAGACAGACCAAAGACACTGCTGAGGGGAGCAGGGGGCCAGGCAGGAGAGGTCTGCCATGCCATGTGGGTTTCTCCCTGGCCGGCCGGGAATCGAACCTGCGCTGCAGAGGCTGCGGACAGCTTCACAGCGCAGCGCTCAACCTGCTGCACCACTGGGGAGACCCAGGGGTGATTTTGACTGTGATGTTTATTCTGTGATTCTTTTGCCATCTGAGTCCTGAGCCTTTCCGGAGTCTACATCACTTTCTCTGAAGCCGTGGCCTCCTGTGTGCACACACATACTTGCAGCCTCTTTCATCCTGCTCCTTCATAAGCATTCTTCTGTCCACTTTATGTCTTTCACAACTTTCTTTTAAGTTTCTTGCTAATTTTGAAGGCCACGCTTCCATTTGCTTGTTTTTCACTTAGGCATTTTCTTTTTGTAATTTAATTTAAAGGAGTTTCAGGAAGTAAAGGTAATTTTTTTGTGTGTGTCTTGAAACTAATGTTAATAAGTTGATATTTCCTGTATCTTTCCATAAATCATGGATGAGAATATGTCAAACGAGTGTCATATCTATTTCCCATCAACGTATTGACTAGATTACTCTGGTTAACTTGGCTTCTCACTGAGATAGTCTATAAAGAAGTAACATCAATTAGTGGGTTCATCCCTGTTTAGCTTTGTAGTAAATATCAGGGATATAAATCCCTGATTCTGCTGAAAACATAAGGAGTTTCCCTCTCCTACCCCATTGACCCCTGGACTGTGTTCATAATTTAGTGTTAAATTCCTCTTATTATGCCTCCTCCACCTGTGTTAAATGAGTTATGAACGTCTCATTGAAAAAAGACCATAATTAAAACCAGGAACTGAGACAAAGTGCTGTACATTCTAAAATATGTGGCACAAACTTCACCTAAAATGCAGACTTTCCTAATCTACCCAAAGGACACAAATACATTAATTCAAAAGGATACCTGTTTATCGCAGCCTATTTGCAATAGGTAAGATATGAAAACAACCCAAATGCCAAAAAATAGATGACTGGATCAAGAAGATATATACACAATGGAACACTATTCAGCAATCAAAAAAAGATAAACTATCCTATTTGCAGCAACATGGATGGAGCTGGAAGGGATCATGCTCAGTGAAATAAGCCAGAAGGAAAAAGAAAAATATTGGATGGTTTCACTTACAGGAGGAATGTAGGGGAACCAAATGAGGGACTGCCGACGACCAGCCTCGGCAAAATGTCGTGAGAAGACACTGACACTTGATGAAGTACAAGTATCTTCTACTGAGGGACTCAGCAGGTCTTTATTCATTTTTTGCAAGCAGTGAGATGACATCATCATATGCATAGAAGCAAAGCAGAAACAATCAGTGCTTTCTTTTCCCATAGACTACTGGCTCCTACGGGTCTCAGCAAGATGGTAGCCTTCAAGGTTAATAGATAAAAAAACTAAACCTCACACTAAAACTCATTATTTTAGTTTAGACAATTACCTAAGACAGTTGATAGTGGTTAGTACACTCTATCAGCTAAAGCCTAAGCATCAAAAGATTCTTCTTATTTGCATGGCCTTCAGCTGAAGACCGGCTGTTTTCTGGTTATCAGCTAACAGGGTTTTCTACCTACAAACTTCTTAACACAGTTAATTTCATTTAAAAACTTTCCCAAGAAACTTCTAAAAAAAAGCAAAAGAAGGACTTACTATAATTGTTGTGCTGGATTGCTTGTCAGGCATGTACAATAAATTGCCTCCCATTGTCAAGTGGGCCAAGTTGTTTAATAACTAATTTTTAAACAGATAATTTTCCATACCATTTACTTACAGTATGCCGGTACATATAATTTATTGCCCAATGTATTTTCTGAGAGGTTTTTCTCTTTTTGTGACCATGATCAAGAACAAAAAACAAAGGGATGTATACAGGTTATAGATTAATCTTTAGCCCCACAGTGTGAGGCACAAGGAATCTTCAGCTCCACGGTGTGAGGCCCTTTTTCTTCAGCCCCACAGTGTGAGGCCCTTTTTCTTTTCTTTTTTTTTAGATTTATTTATTTATTAATACAAGCACCGGGTACAGTCAGAAGCGTGGGAGGGTGAGAGAATTCACCAGAGCCAGAGCGGGGAGCAGAGCAGGGAGGCTGAGGTACACTGCTGATGGGAGCAGCGGGCGGCAGGAGAGGTCTGTGAGCCATGTGGGACCCTCCTGCGGTGCTCCGGGGAGGAGCCGGGGATCGAACTGGTGCTGCAGAGGCTGCAGGCAGCTTTGCAACGCAGCGATCAACTGCTGCGCCACCGGGGAGGCCCAGTGAGGCCCTTTTTCTTAGCTGCTTGCCAGTGTCTTATCTGGCTGGGGCAGCAAGACCCCTCACAAGGGACCAGGAAAAAATTATAATAAATTAAAAAACAAAATTAACAGGCAACCATTAATCAGAGACACTCTGCAGGGGAGGGGAAGGGAGAGGGACCAAATCAGGGGAGGGAATGTGTTCTTACACAAGGGACTATGGTGATGTGCAGAGGTGAACTGGTGGTGGGAATTTTGTGGGGACTACACTTGAGAGGAGAAAGCATGCATTGTACAAAAAGGAAGAATGATGTAAAAAATATATATAATCAAATTAAAATTTTTAAAAATGCAGACATTCCTAATAGTATCTCAGGGAAGAAGTAATTGCTAACAAGAATTTCTCTTTTCCTTCAGTGGTAATTAAAAAATTCAAAGTAGCAAAGTAAAAAACGGTGAGAGGTGAAAGTGAACAAAGAAATAATATCAGTCTGACAATTACAAAGAGGACAAGAACACCTATCACGAGCAGACCTATGAATGTAAAATGTACAATAGTTCATGCCGCTTAATGTAAGCACAAATTTCTTTAAGGTTTATTTACAAAGAATAAAGATTCATTTTTATAGTATCTCTAAGAACTATCACTGATAATCAAATAGTGGCCTTTTGCTAAACTTCAGTTGTAATGAAAAATGCAAGTTATGTTCAGAAAGCTACAAACAAGTAAAATTTGTATTGTAACCTAGGAACTTTGTAGTCAAAATAACTGGTAAAAATGTTGATAATCAAAATTTACCATTTTCTTTTCATATGCATGCAGGCTCTGGAGTAAGAATTGTACTCATTTCACTGTTTTGCCACCTAATTAATCTCTGTTTATCATTGAAATTTTCTGAACATCTGAGTTTTCATTTATCAACTATACCTAATAATTATAGTGACCTAGGTGATGTAAATAATCCTTACAAAATGCTTATCACATTGTTTAGAACATTAATCTTATACACTGTATATGTTCAAGGAGTACTGGCTCACACCTCTTCGCATGTGTGTTACTGCACCATGCCCACCACAAAAGTGCCAGTAACCCTCCATCACATTTCACTGGACCCCTCTACCTTTCCTGTTCTCACCCCCACACCCTCTGGGAACCTGGTAACCTCAGTTCTGCAGTTAGAATCCAAAGGTGTGTTTTGGCTTGGTCTGTGCCTTTTCTTTTTAAAATATTAATCTTAAATACATATTATAATTAAAAATTAATTTCTGAGGTTATTACAGACCATTGGACATTTCAGTTTTGACTATATTTTGCCTAACATTACATTGTGATGAATATTTTGTGGTTGTATCCTTTTTCTTATTCTTGAGAGTGGTAAGATGATATTGATGAGCGTATTCTTCAATAAAATGGAATATGGCACTTAATCTTTTTTTTTAAAGATTTATTTATTTATACAAGAACTGGGGTACAGGCCAGATGCGTGGGAGGATGAGAGGATTCACCAGAGACAGAGCAGGGAGCAGATCAGGCAGATGGACTGAATAAACTGCTGAGGGGAGCAGCGGGCCCAACCAGAGATGTCTGCTGCGCCATGTGGGATTCTCGCTAGCCAGCCGGGTTCGAACCCGCGCTGCAGAGGCTGCGGACAGCTTCACAGTGTGGTGCCCAACTGCCTGCACCACCAGGGAGGTCCTGGCACATAATCTTATATCAATTTGAATGTCAACAACAATGAAAAATCAAAAGAGCACTGAGATTTATGGAACAGTGTCTAGAAATGAAGTATAGTTATAAATGGTATTCTTCTGGTTTGTCTTTTTCAGATCCTCCTGATTCTCCTATTATTTGGGCAATTACTTTTGTTGTTGTACTCATAGTTGCTCTATTGCTTGCTATTTTTCTTTTTTGGAGATGCAAAAAGAAAAAGAAAATGTAAGTGAAATTATTGCCTGTCTGTGATAGAGCTCAGGTGTGTAAAATGGGAGTGGTTTCAAATCTGAAAAGAAAAATCCAAGTGCTTTGGCAATATTAATCATGGAGAGCGAGTCATCGTGGGAAACTGTCCATATCCTTGGTCACTCCTGCAGTCAGGATTTGTCCTAATTAAAATGATACCCTACATAGTATTGTCATGGAATACACTGTTAGTAATAATTCATCTTCATGGTAAATTGAGTTTAGGATTCTTTCTTAAGGACAGATTTTGTTAGGAGAGAGCTTATGAACTTCAGATTATTCGAGAGGGTTGAAAAAGTCTAAGATTGGAAATTTAAGGTAAATTTTTCTGACATACCATAGTAAGATGAAAGTGATCGTATTTTAAAAGACTCAAAAAGTAAAATTTGTACTCATTAATCAAGTACTTCTTTAGTGCCTATATATGGCTATGCGTTGTTCTCATAGACGTGACTACAACAAATAATTCTTTCCCTTCAGAAGCTTATGTCCTAACCTGGAGAGAGAAACAATAGAAAAATACAAGGAAACAAAATAATAGTGGTAGTTATAAGCCTATTTCAGAAAGTTAGCAGAGTGATATAATGAAAGAGACTAATGGACTAATTCAGGTTGAGTGATAGCTCTGAGGAGGTGACATTTAAATTGAAGAAGGAGTAAGAAAAAAAGTTGTGAGGGAAGTTCTGGATGAAGAGTGTGAGACAAAAAAGGAGGGTTCATGTAGGTATCAAGGCAGAAATGAGGTTGGGTGTTCCAAGAAAAGAAAGAGATCATTTGGCTAAAATGATTTAAAAACACAGATGGGGATCAGAACAGGTAATGACCATAGGCTTGGAAAGGCTTTTGACTTTTCACTATCTACAATGTTAATTCCTGTAAGTATTTAAAACAACAGTACAAGAATTCAATTTACACTTTGAAAGGATTTCTCTGGCTGGAATGTGGACATGTGGTGTTTTAAAAGTCAAAGATGAAAGGGGAGTTTGAAAGAAGACTGTAGCAGTCAAGGTGGGGATAATGGTGGTGTGGACTAGGGTGGTAGCAATGGGGACTGAGTGGCTAAGGAGATGTTCAGGAGAACAAGATGTGTTGATGGATCAGATAGGGGGAAAATAGAGTGAACAGGAAGAATTATCCTGATGATACTAAACTTTTTCTTATAGATGAAGGGTCCTTTCATAAAAATGGGAAAGATTAGCAGAACAACAGACTTTGGAGAAGGATAAAGAGTTCTATTTTGAACATGTTAAGTTTGGAATGCACAGTTGATATCCAAGAGTATATGTTATTTATCTATATATGAGAATCTGGAATTTGCAAAGCAGATAAAGACCTGCAGCATACATATGAGAATATGGTGGATATGTTCTCCCAGAGGACAAACTATAAATGATAACTGACTTAGAGTAGAAATAACATGCAAGTTCTTTATTTGGAGTACTTTTGTGTTGAATTAAGCATTGGAAGATACTTTGATTAATCTCTCAAGAGAATTTGAATCTGAATCTCCCAATATTTTTATTCCCAGTACACTCTAACAATAATCTGCTCTTAGGGGGAATGTTTGGCTATAGTCATCTTATGGGTACATCGATATCGTTACAGGAGTAAAAATAAGGATGACCATAAGCCTGATGATACTGAACAAGACACACCCTTGCAAGGCATGACAGGGGCATCTAAATGAAAGACTTTGTTCTTGCACACAGGTAACTGTGGTGTGTAATTTTTGCTGCCATTTGTGTATAAGTCAAATGTATGATAACCTTCCATATCAAACCATATATTTAATAGTAACATCCATCATTTTTGAAACAACGTTTCATTTATATAATCCAGTTTCGTGAACTTGTGGTTTCAAGTGAAGGTATATTAATATTAATGTCTTTGAATGTTTCTCTTATCCTGTGATTCAGGACCCCTCCCACCATCACCATTTGAGTGGTTTTTTTTTTTTCTGATTTTAGTAAGTATGAGCATATCTTCACATACTTGTTAGCCATTCAGTTTTCCCCTTGTGTGAAGTTCTTGTCTACATCTTCATATGATTTTTGGTTGGTTGTCTATATTTGCAGAAATTCATAATACCCTAAACGGTGTACACTAGATGCTATTTCTATTTGGCATCACTTCATTAAATTTCTGTTATATCCTTGAAAGACAAATGCCTAATGCTTTAGTGTTGTTAAATCCATCAATTCCTCACCTAATAGTTTGAGCTTGGGATCTTATTTATAAGTTCTCGTCCACTTAAATTCACAAATTGCCCTCTTATAATTACTAGATTTATATTTTTCTACTACATATTTAGGTATTTAGAACTTCATACATAATGTAGGATTGATACATAATTTTCATCATATAAGGAGCCTGATTACCTAACATCTGCTACTATATATTATTTTTTCATTGATGAGATCAATTTTTCAACTCTCTCCAGTAGAAATGTTCCCAAAGATAAATTTTAGGTTTCTTCATAATTGCACAATTTTTATTACTAGGGTTGTTTTGTTATGTGTTGAAAGGTAGTAGGGAAAAATAATTTCTCTCTTTTATTTCTAATTTGAAATATCTATTCAGGGTTACAAATGCACGTACATCATGAAACCAGTATATTAAATTCTTTGAAAATACAGCAAGAATTTGGTTCACCCAATTTATAGATTAATATGGGAGTATTGATTTTGGGAGAATTTTCAGTATAATAATAATTTGTTAAGTGACTTCGATACTTTAAATTTGTTCACTATAATATAGAATGCTATCTTATTTTAAATAAATTTTAAATGAAATTTTCTTAGTTTTATTTATTTAAAAAAAATTTTTTTTTATAGAGGCATGTTTTATTTATTTGTTTGTTTGTTTGTTTGTTTGTTTGCTTATACATGCACTGGGTACAGTCAGAAGCGCAGGAGGGTGAGAGAATTCACCAGAGCTAGAGCAGGGAGCAGAGCAGGCAGAAGGACCGAAGTACACTGCTGAGGGGAGCAGTGGGCAGCAGGAGAGGTCTGTGCGCCATGCGGGACCCTCCTCCAATGGCCAGGGAGCAGCTGGGGATCGAACTGGCGCTGCAGAGGCTGCGGGCAGCTTCACAACCCAGCACTCAACTGCTGCACCACCGGGGAGGACCAAATTTTCTTATTTTTAATGAAAAAATAAGACATTTTAATGAAATGAAAATCTTTCTTTTAGAAATAAAAACATCATTTTTATTTAGTAGTTTAGGAACATTTCTGAATTTTGCAAGTTAACCTGGATTTCAAAACTTGGTTAAACCCTATTAATTCAGTTTTTCTAATGAGCTAATGGTTTTCCATATAATGATTATCTATCCTGTATAAGATGACAGTTTTGCTTTCCTTCCTGGTCTTTAGACCTCCTGTTGGTATTAACTAACAATAAAAACCAACCAATAATAAAAACCATCTTATTTCTAAATTTAAAGGTTTATCTTTAAATTTAAATTTCTCCGTGGAATAGAGGTATCACACGCCCAGACTTCAAACTATACTACAGAGCCATAATAATTAACAAAGTATGGTACTGGCCTCCCCAGTGGTGCAGCGGTTGAGCGCTGGGTTGTGAAGCTGCCCACAGCCTTTGCAGTGCCGGTTCGATCCCCGGCTGCTCCCAGCACCAGAGGAGGGTCCGACATGGCACGCAGACCTCTCCTGCAGCCCGCTGCTCCCCTCAGCAGTGTACCTCGGTCCTTCTGCCTGTTCTGCTCCCCGCTCTGGCTCTGGTGAATTCTCTCACCCTCCCCGCGCTTCTGACTGTACCCAGTGCATGTATAAACAAACAAACAAAATAAATAAATAAATAAAACATGCCTCTAAAAAAAAAAAATAAATAAGTATGGTACTAAAACAAAAACTAGACATAAAGACAAATGGAATTAAATAGAAAGCCCAGAAATAAAGCCACACATATATGGAAGACTAATCTTTGACAAAGGAACAAAGACTATGCACTGGAATAAGGACAGTTTGTTCAAGAAATGGTGCTGGGAACACTGACAACCACATACCAAATAATGAAACTAGACACTATCTCACACCATGCACAAAAATCAACTCAAAATGGATAAAGGAATTGGACATAAGACCTATAACTACCATGGGGATTAAATTGGTAATCAAAAACTTTTCAACAAAAAAATGCCAGGAATAGAAGGTTTCACTTGTGAATTTTACCAAACTTTTCACAAAATTATGGATAGCTTCTCAAACTCTTGCAAGAATATAAAGGGGAGGGAATATGCCTAAGTCATTTTATGAGTGCAGTATTACCTTGATATCAAAGCCAAAGATACCACAGGAAACAAAATAATGGGTTAACATGCCTAAATAATACAAATGCAAAAAATATCATCAACAAAATACCAGCAAACCAAATCTAACGTATCTAAAAGGATCATACAACATGACCAAGTAGGCTTTGTCCCTGGAATGCAAGAATGGTTCAACATCTGAAAAATTAATGTTACACAACACATTAACAGAATAAAGGCTAAAAATCACACCATTATCCAAATAGACGTAGAAAAAAATTGACAAAATTCAACACATTGTCAAAATAAATATTCCCAACAAACCAAGACTAAAAGGAAGTATCACAACATGATAAAGATCATATATGAAAAGTTGATAGTTATCAATACACTTAACAGTAAAAAACTGAAAGCTTTAAAGACCAAGGCAAGGATGCCTACTCTTGCCACTTCTTTTCAACATAACACTGAAATTTCTAGCCAAAGCAAATAGGCAAGAAAAGGAAAAGGCATCAAAATCAGAAGGAAGAATTGTCCTTTTGGCTGACATGATTTTATAGGTCAAAACCCCTAAAGATTCTGTAAAAAATTATTAGATCAATATAAACAAATTCAGTAAAGTTATAGAATACAAAATCAAGTTGTGCTTCTACACATTAACAATGAAATACCTGAAAAAGAAACCAGGGAAACAATTTTATTTATAATAATATTCCCCAAATTACTTAGGAATAAAATTAACTAAGGTGATGAAAGATTTGTATACTAAAACCCAAAACAAAGGAAGATACAAACAAATAGAACAACATCCATGTCCATTTATGGGATGATTTAATATTGTTAAATATTAATTTAAAAATTTTATGACCCATTTGTTCCTTTTAGAATTTTATACATTTTGTGGTGAAAAGTTGAAAGCATTTCCATTAAGAGCTGGAACAAGACAAGGATGTCCACTCTCACCACTGAGTTTTCAATATAATAATGGAAGTCCTAGCCAGAGCAATAAGACAAGAGAAAGACATACAAGGAATCCAAATAGGGAAGGAAGAAGTCAAACTATCACTATTCACAGATGATATGATAATATACATAGCGAACCCCAAAAACTCCACATAAAAACTAATCAAACTAATCAATCAGTAAAGTAGCAGGATACAAAATCAATGCAAAAATCGGTAGCCTTCCTATACACAAACAATAAATCTGAAGAAGAAGAAATCAAGAAAACCATCTTGCAGCAACCTGGATGGAGCTGGAAGGGAACATGCTCAGTGAAATAAGCCAGAAAGAAAAAGACAAATACCGAATGGTCTCACTCATAGCAGGAATTTAGAAAACCTAAATAAGGGACCAGGAAAAAGACTAATTATAATAAAGTAAAAATCAAAATCAACAAGCAACCATAAACCGGAGACACACTGCCCGGGGTAGGGGGAGGGTGGAGAGAAGGGAATAGGATCAAAACAAGGGTGGTGGGAATTTTTAGGTACCATAACAATGAAAATGAAAATGCATACATTGTGCAAAAATTAAAAATGATGTAAAAAATAGAGGGGAGGGATTGGGGTCAGAATGGGGGGTTGCAATTGTATGGGGAATATAAAAATAAAATTTATTATTTAAAAAAAAGATGTAAAAAATATATAAATAAACAAGCAAAAAAAAGTAGAACTGCAAAATTATATAGTTGTAGATTCCCTAAAAAAAAGAGGTTTATCCATTTTGTATAAGTTTTAAAATTATTATGATTGCTCATACTAGTGTTCTCATTTTTTCTATGTCAGTATTCTTATTATACTATATTTCTTTTTCTCTTAGACACTCTTGCTATAGGCTTGTTCAATTAATCTCTAAAAATGTCTTTTTATATTTATTCAATTTTGTTTATTTTTAATTGTTTTTGTCTTCAGTTTTATTTTATCTGCCCTACTTATCTTACTGAAACCACTGTTTGCTTCTTTGTTCAATATTGGTATCTGATAAATATAGTTAAGGGCCTCCTCGGTGGCTCAGGCGGTTGAGCGCCACACTGTGAAGCTGTCCGCAGCCTCTGCAGTGTGGGTTCGATGCCAGCGGGCCAGCAAAAAATCCCACATGGTGCAGCAGACCTCTCCCCTTAGCAGTGTATTTTGTCAGTCTGCCTGTTTTGTTCCCTGCTCTATCTCTGATGAATCCTCTCACCCTCCCGTGCATCCGGGCTGCACCCCAGTTCTTGTATAAATAAAATAAATCTTTAAAAAAAATATATATATAGTTAAGATGATTAAATTAGATCTGGGTGCTGCTTTAACTGTCCAAGAATTTTAAATATTTTTTCTTTTTTGCAAAGTGTTACTTAAGTTATATGAGTGCATTCCTTTTTTTCCCTCAAAGAATATTTAAACAATGTTTATGTTCCAGGAATATTTTCACATTTTGTTCACTATAATATTTGTGTTTTAAACCTGCTGTCATAATTACTCATAAGTGTCATAATTACTGATATGACATTTTTATTTCCTTTCATTATTAACTTTCATATTTCATATTAGTAATATTTTCTTTCTTCTTAAGTAAAATATATTTTAATTTTTTCTCTTTAGGTCATCTAACATTATTGTAAAAATTATTCTAATAATATTGTTATTAGTTTGTGCCATAGTTTATGCCTATTCTTCTAATACATTCCCCTAACTTACTTAAGGTATTACTTACGTTTATTTTTATGTTGATTTCTTAAATATAACACATTAACATAATTCTCACTTATCTCTCATGCTCTCATTTCCTAACCCTTGTCTTCCTTCCATGTAAGTTTCATTATTGAATTATTTTATTTAATGACAATTTTAGAGACCTCTCTTCTTCTAAGCAATTATGAACTTTGATGTTATTTATTCTTTCTGCATATTTTCCTGTGTAACCTTCTCCTGGATTAAATTTTAATTTTATGAAAATACCACTTTTGAAATTTTTTTCAAATTCGGTCATGACAACACATTTGCTGAGAATTACATGTTTGACAATATCTTAATTTTTTTCTATTCTCTTATAATCTAGGACAGAGTTTTTCAGTGGATTTAAAAAATTGAGGTCAAACATAATATCAAGGTTAAGCAAAATATCACCTACCAAATATTATCTATATATAGGAAAAAATAGGAAAGATTAAAAATAAAGCAATAGGAAAAGCTATATTTGGCAACAATAAAAAATTATCTAATGTAATAATACATATTCACAAAAATCATGTAGGAGAATGTTTGTAGAACACTACTAAAAATAACTCAAGCTGGAAAACAAACAAATAATCTAAAAGAGAGACTTATTTTAAGGATTGTTTGTTAAATATGCAATAATATCATACCCTAACATAAAATAATAGTGACATTATTGATCTTACTATGTAGCAGGAATTACCCTCAGAATCTGCATGTTCAACTAGCATCAGATTGAAAACATGAACTATAGGGCCTCCCTGGTGGTGCAAGGGGTTAAGCATCAGCATTATGAAGCTAGCAGCAGAAACTGCAGCACGAGTTCAATTCCCTGCCAGGGAGGTGACCCACATGGCACAGCAGACCTCTCCTGACTCCCCTGCTGCTCCCCTCAGCAGTGTACTTTGGTCAATCTGCCTGTTCTGTTCCCCACTCTGTCTCTGGTGAATCCTCTCATCCCCCAGACCTCTGGCCTCTACCCCAGCTCTTGTATGCATAAATAAATCTTTTTTTAAAAATTAAAAAAAAAAAAGAAAACATGAACTATATAGTTTAGTTTCAAATGGTTTTGTCTGTACTGAACATATACAGACTCCTCCTCCCCATCGTTAACCCCAAAACAAAATGATATAACAACTATTTATAAGACATTTACATTGCATTAGGTATTATAAAATCTAGAGATGATTTACAGTATTTGGGAGGATGTGCATAGGTGATATGCAAACTCTAAGTCATTTTAATAAAGAACTTAAGCATCCAGGGATTCTGGTCTACTGAGGGTCCTGGAGTCAATCCCCCTGGATAGTGAGGGACAACTGTACTTAATTGTTACAAGAGGTTATGAATTTGTTACATTTCCATTTGGCTCCTCTGCCTGAAACATGGAGTAATTCAACAACTTACCCAAGATCTCATAGCTGCTCAGCGAACATATAGATGGGCTCCAGTAGTGAATTTCTGTAGTGCCCCCTTAATCACGGTTTGCTTTTCAAGGTTCTGTTACCTGTGGTCAACTGCAGTCTGAAAATAACAGGTACAGTTAGATATTTTGAGAGCCAGAGAGTACATTTATTATAGTTAATTGTTATACTATTAGCTATTACTGTTAATCTATTACTGTGTCAAATTCATAAATTAAACTTTGTCAGGGGTATGTAAGTACTGGAAAACTTTTTGTTTTTAAAGATTTATTTATTTATACAAGAACCGGGGTACAGGCCAGATGGGGAGAGTGAGAGGATCCACCAGAGACAGAGCGGGGAACAGAACAGGAAGACTGACAAAATACACTGCTGAGGGGAGCAGCGGGCGAGACAGGAGAGGTCTGCTTTGCTTGTAGGTTGCTCCGCAGCCAGTAAGGATCTATCCTGCACTGCAGAGGCTGCGGACAGCTTCACAGCGCTGCCCTCAACCGCCTGCACCACCAGGGAGGCCCAGTACTGGACAACTTAAGGTATAAATAAGTTTTGATACCTCCATGGTTTCAGGCATCCAGTGGGGGGCGGGTCTTGAACAATATACTCCATGGCTAAGGTGGACTCCTGTGTAACCACCCATTGTCTTGGGTGCTGTTTTTGTGGGACACATAAAAAAGATTCCCTCTGACTAACTTTTTAACTCATTTTAATTTGTGACTCATTTTCCCACACATTCATTTTCATATGTAAAATAAATGTGAACATAAGTAATGGTGGTCCCCTAACACATAGATCATTTGTCTAACTGTAAAAGTAACAGGAAAATGTTGGGGGGAAATTATGTGTCAAAGTAAAAATTTCCAAATGTCTGTGGTATTTCAGTTTCATTTTTAAGGCCCTTTTAGCCTATGCCAAACAGGGGGACATGGATTCACCCCCATTTGAAAAACCGCCTCTGAAGGTGGTGGCAGGAAAACAGAAAAGGCTGTAGGAGGTGAACATTTCATTGATCTGGGTGTTTGTTTTGTTTTGCTTTTTTCATTTTTTTTTTTTTTTAAGATTCAAGAAATGTGGAACTTGTCAGACTAAGAATATTCATCATCCTTACAAGTGGAAGAAAATCCCCACAATAATAAGGAAAAGTCGGGTTATAAAAGAGGAGCATTACAGAAATCATTTCATTTTGTAGAAAATAAAACTTCTTTTGCCTTTAAAAAAAGTGTATATTGGTCAAATTCAACTTCAAAACGTTTTACATTTCATAGGTGACATGAATAGCATTTCTTAAAAATCATTTCTAACATGCCTGTTTGTAGTGCGGCTTGTCTGTCCACCAAATGCTGAGGCAGTGACGTAATCCACACGCCCCCTCCCTCCCCTTTCTACTATAAAAACGGAATAAAGAATATATTGTTTTTCTCAACACGTTTTCAGCTCGCCCACTGAACTTCTGAAAGATGCACAGGCTAGAATGAGTACAAGTAAACTGGAAATTCACTTTGCCTTCGTGCCTTTGCAGAGGGTGATGGGGAGCCCGAGGTGGGGAGCTTAAAAGGAGGGGCTGCAGGAGGCACTGGTGCCCGCTAGTGGGCCGTGTAGCGGGGTGGGGCTTCGCGGCGAGCAGAGGGCCCCGGTGGGGGAGCCCACCGTCGTCTTTTTACGCCTCGGCGCTCCACGGGAAACCAGGATGAATTCGCTCCAGACACTGGTGAGCCGGGACGCGCGCGCCAGGGTGAGGGCGCGGGGCGGGGGTCGCGCGGGGGGTCCCGGGGGGCGGCGGCTCCCCACAATGGACTCCGGAGCTTGGTCGTGGGGTTTCTCTGCCCTTTCGCTCTCAGAGTTTAAACCTCGCTGAGAAGCAGATGTTGCCTTCTGAGAAATGATTTGCGGGTGGTCAATCAAAAGCCCTAGAAAAAGGCTGTTGCTCGGCAGGTTGCTCGGTGGTCTTTGTTATTCGAGGGGAGAGCTGGGCAGGAGGCGCTTACAGCTACCAGGGTATTGGCTAAGTGTTGCCACAAAAGCTGGGGTGGGGTTGCAGAATTAAGGGTTCAGTTTCCGCGGTAGCTTCCTTCCTCCTTAATGCTGAGGGGGTCTCTCTATCTTCTGGGTTTTTGAGTTCAGAAGCCTTAAAGGATCAGTGAAACCCAAATTTCCAAAAGTGACACACGTTGTGTTTATTCAGGATCTGTTTACATGACTCCAAAGGAAGAGAAGGGCTTTTATTTATACTGATAGAACTAACCAGAAAAAATTAGCAATTAAAAAAAAATTAATATCGAATTGCATTAAGATAATTCGAGGTGTTTTTTTTTTTTTTAACAAGCAATTTATTGGCAAGATCTGTACACAGCCAGTTATTTCAGTATCTTGCCACGAGGTATTTTTTCCATACACAGTTTATGGGCAAGAGGACACAGCCAGTTATTTTAGTGTCTTGCATCGAGGTGTCTTTTTTCATAAACAACTTTATTGGTCACACCTCACAGCCAGTGATTTCAGTATCTTTCTTCGCAAAGGAGAGGGGCGGACTGCTATCCACTGTCCACTGCATTCCAGATGTTTATAATCTTCATTAGGATCCTTCAAAGCAGGACTTTACAAATAAGGAAATAATTTTTCCAAGTCCATGCACTAGATCAGGATTTGTTTTAAAAACATTGAGAGGGAAAGGTATATAGAGAGTAATGCCAGATGGGCAGCTGTCAGATAAGAGGGAAGACCTTTGGGACCCCCGTTTTGGCAAATGATTGAAGTGGAGCCTCCATTTCCATATTTACATTCCTTGTATATGATTAATGTTTTTATTTTTTGCTACCCCTTATTAGCATTTAGTATATCTTAGGCACTGCATGGAGTGCTTTCAATGCTTAATCCTCATAGTTACTCAAATAACAACACTTACTGAGTGCTAATTTTATCAGTCACTATTCTAGGAGACCTTTTAACAAACAGGCTGTACTCTTCTGTTTCCTGTATGTCAAGAAGTGTAGGATGATTTGATAAAGTTCACACATCCAGAATTTTTGATAGTTCAAACTCAAGGCAACCAGAAAAAGCATTAGCAAGGCTTCCTTTCTCTTACTGCTTCAATCACTGTGTATTTCTTTCGGAATTAAACATTGCTGGCTCCTAGTTCACATGTCGTTTGTTTTGGTGAGCCTCTGCTTCCTCTTTTGTCTGAACACAGAATTCTTACTGTGAGAGCCAGTCCATGCTGCATTCCTCATCATAGTCTTTGCTGGAGTCTGGGTTTCCATGTGAGAGAGAGGCATTATGATTTTTTAGAAAATGGTGTGGAATTAAATTGCCAGGGAAGACATTAGTTTCAAAAGCCAACGTTTTGAGATAGTAAGAGCCTAAGTTTTTGAGTTTTAAATGTCTAAAGCTGCAACACCAAGGTCTTAATATTTATTAAAAAAAAAAAAAAGAGTTGAGGGCCTCCTTGGTAGTGCATGGGTTAAAGACAGCACTATCAAGCTATTGCTGCCACTGCAGCAATTGTTCATCCCTGGCCAGCCAGGGAATAACCCAAGGTCTGCAACAGACCTCTCCTGTCTTGCCCACTGCTCACCTCAGCCATGTATTTCAGCCAGTCTGCCTGTTTTGTCCTACTCTGTCTCTGGTGAGTCCTCTCACCCCCAACCCGCACCAGAAATCTGGCCTGCACCCCAGTTCTTGTATGCATAAATAAATAAATCTTTCAAACAAATTAAATAAATGAAAAGAGATGATGGGAAGAATACAGAGTGGTGGGAGAACGAACTTTTCTGACCTTATGTGAAATAAGCATTTTTTAAGCTGGGAGGTGGAAGAGGGACTGACCAATACCTTTGTTCAGACCCCAGTGTCCTGTTCAAGAGGATAGTAAATAGGACTTAAAGGTGGGTGTTAAAATTCAAGATCAGAAAGCACCTGTTTCTGGGGGGAAACTGTGGGAAGTGGCAAGCCTACCCATCATGGCTAGGAAGAAGAAAAACAGAGAGAGACACATACATGGCAGTGAGGTAGAGGGCCTTAGAGAATTTACCTTTGCTCAGCATAGGGAGAGTCCAGGAACATGGAACTGGGAGAGTGGAGAGAACATGGGAGAATGAGAGAGAGACAACATCGTAAGTGCATTTTAGTGGCACATACCAAGTACAGAGATAACCATATTCAAAGAGGAATACAGTTATCTTAGGAAATGCCAATGTGGACAAATGATTGTAAGTGAAGATCTGTAGTCCTATAACCTGGCATCAAAGCCCCAGAATTTAGATGTGATGCTAAAAGATTGAGGCAGTCATGAAGCTTTGGTGATGGGGGTTATTTCACAGATTATGTGGAATTGACTTAAATCTGTACCTCTACTTGGAATGGCTACATCAAATCAAAATGAAGTTCAGTTAAATAAAAATAGAGGGGAAACCTATACGTCTTAAATACCTGTTACAGAAAAATAGAGAAAAATAGGGAAAAGTTACATATCTTGCCTATACCCCTTAGAATGAACACAGACAGGTAGAACAGGGGGAGGGATCCTGGGGTTACTGTGAAAAGTTCATCTGTCTATATTTCTTTGTGTACCTGTAAGGCCTGGTGAGGGCCCCAGGCCGCAGGCACAAGGAGGCGCAGAGAGGAATTCCACCTTTGCCTCAGCTCCTGGAACCAGAGGCCTCTACCCCACACAAACAGGACCTGAGGGTAACGATCAACCAGAAGTTACCAAAAAAAACTTTAGTTCGCATACCCAGTTTCCTGCCTAACCTTTCCTCACCCTATAAAAGGACATCTCCCCCCACAACTGGCACGACTTCTCTGACCCCTATGTGGGTCAGTGAACCTTGCCTGTAGGTGCAATAAAGTTCCTGCCTGTCAGAAACTTGGCCTGGCTCTCCTCTTTACCGTGGTAATCCTTTTACTACCCTCTCATTTTACAATGATTCCCAGAATTCCATTCCTTTAAACACCACTGTGATTTGTAAAAAGGGCAAGGAAATTTTGTGCAGGCACTTGAAAATAAAGTAATGAAAGAAAAAAAAAAGCAATAAAGCCATTACTGGTGTTTGAAAGGTACAATTTATGTAAAATTTGCAGAATTTGCTGGAAAATCTGCCTACAAAAGTCAAGGTAGTCACATTCCTGAAGTGGTTACTTCTGAGTTCCACTTTAAATATGATCAGAAGTGGATTATTTTACAAGTGAGTGCTCTGAACATTTGTGGTCTCTGTTCTCTGTGTATATTCCTGGCAGTTTGTTTTTTCCAGAAATCCATTGTCTTGGAGACTTTGTTTTTGACTATGGTGGCTTTGGGAGGAAGGCTTCAAATTGCTAAAGATTGCTCTATTGAAGGAGCCATGTGGTTGCTGTTCCCTCTCATATCCCCAGCACAGTCTGTTATTTCTTCCATTTATAGCCTCTGGGTCTGTTTCCCCAAACCAAACTCCTGCAGTTAAAATGTTAGTTGCAAGACTCCTAGAAATAGTGATCAGACTGCAGCTTCCATGGCTTTGTCCACACCCAGACCCCCATTGTTGTACTTTCTGTCCTCAGGTGCTCAGAAGGCCTTTCTTTCCTTTGCCTATCTACACACTGATTTGGATGTTGGCAGTGATGAGGCTGTGCAAGACACAAGGTAAAGATACATGATACCCCTGCTAGAACTCAACAAACACAATTTCTGGAGTGGAGATGTTTGACCACTGTTTATGCTGTGCTTGTTCATTTGTCTGCATGGATTATTAAACATGTAATTTGCTTGAAGGGAGTGGGAGTGGTTCTTTCTGCTTTCCACATTTTGTCTTGAGTGTGGAAGCATATTTGGCTATTTAGAAACTGTTTCCATGGATAAAACCAGACATGAAAAATGTTTTTTCTAAATTAAGATGTTGTTTTTCACATTTGGATCAAATAACTTTTAAAAATAGTAATTTCTTAGTTTTTTTTGGCTATGGGAACACTTGAAGGAGTATGAGAAATACAACTGTTTGGGAGGTGATCTGAGAGTAAGCCTTAGCAATGAGTGTGGCTGTCTTTTACAGCATGCATATAGCTATCTACTTACTACCTACCTACCTACTACCTACCTATCTATCATATCATCTATCTATAAAATAATGAAATCACATGTTACCTGATTTCACATGTTCTATTACATGAAATAAGTCTCTGTATGTACCTCCCAAATTCTTAGTTGTGCAGACCTTCTGCTCTGTCCATGGAAAGCCACCCCTCACTTTCCCGTTGCCTTTCATCACCTTCCCAGGGTGCTATGCGGTGAAGGAAGGGCAGACTTCGCACCATCTACAACACAGGATTTACTGACTGACTGAAAGATCTAAATAAAATTCCATATAAGCAGCAAAGTCGTATAAACTTTCTACCAAATCATTTCTTCCATAGTTCAAGAGAAAAAATACCCAAGAAGTCAAAATTTTAGTTTTTTCTCCCTTTTAGTCTCCATCCTAAAAGCAGCAATTTTTTTCAAATCTTTCTTCTTAATATTTCAACAAACATTAGGAAATACAATCCAAACAGCACGTACTGTTTCTGGAAATTTCACAACTATCAAGAGCACACCTCATTCAACCTACACTTATGCACCACTCTGAGGTTTCAATGTGTACTTGTTACCAGGCCCATTATTTCATTTTTATTGTTCTTGGGGGTGTGTGAGAGGATATTTAAGGAAATACAATCCAAACAGCACATACTGTTCCTGGAAATTTCACAACTACCAAGAGTACACACCTCATTCAACCTGCACTTATGCACCACTCTGAGGTTTCAATGTGTACTTGTTACCAGGCCCATTATTTCATTTCTAATGTTCTTGGGGTTGTTGAGAGGATATTTTTGCTTTTTGTGTTACATTCTTTTTTTCTCTGAATACATTAATCAATATTTTTTTAAAAACCCAGAATTTTGTATTTGATTAACTCAACATTTCGTGTACCATTTTATTAATGTGTGCTTTTATTTTTATTAATTCACTCCCATTGTGGATTTTTTTTTCCTAATGAGAAGTTAGGATTGACTGTTTCCCTCTGAGAACTGCTTTATCAATTTCCATAGATATTAATATGTTGCATTCTAGTTGTCATTTATAGAATTATATAATTCTTATATAATATTTGGTATAATTAAAGAGTGAAAAGAAATATGTACATTTCTTTTTTTTTTTTTACATTGTGATCAATGTTCCAGGTATGAGTAGCAAATTTTCTTTTATCCTCATTCAAGTTCAATTTTAGGAATGTTTCACATGTGTTTGAAAAGATTTGTCCTTTTTGGGTAAAAGTTTATAAACACACACTTACATATACATTTATATAAATTATATCTTTAATTTATAAATATTTATCAAATCTTTTATATTTGACTTACCTCATGTATTTTTTCAATGTATGGAATTGAAAATTCTGAGAGAATTATTGAAACCTCTCCCATTATGATTGTGGGTTCATGCATTTTTCTTTGTAGCTTTTTATATATATCAGAGTTATGTTGTTAGGTGAATGTATGTGCATGATTAACAGATCTTATTTTAGATTGCTCCTTTTATCATTTAAAAAAATAATTTTTGTCCCTGGTGGATTTTTGTCTTCATTTTTATCCCTTTTCTTTCCTTTCAAAAGTCTTTCTGGACTGATGATTGAACCGTCACAGATTTTTGAATTTTAAAAAATTATTTATTTATGTAATATTTTATTAAGGCAACACTGGCTTCAAACACTGTATATGATTAAGATATAGAGAATCCCACCTCTTTAGGTGTGTGATAATACACCATACCCACCCCCCACCCCCACCAAGTCAATTGGACCAGTGCTCCCTTTCTACTCCTCTTCTCTTCTCCCCTCTGGTAGCCTGCTTTACAGTTAGATTTCTAGGGATTTTGGTTTGGTGCTTTCTGACTCTGTTTCTTTATATTCCACATATGGGTGAAACCATTTCAAATTTGTATTTCTCCTGATTTATTTTGCTTCCCAGAATGCAAATGTTGTCACAAATGCCAAGTGTTCATCTTTTCTTATAGCTGAGTAGTATTTCATTGGGTATATGTACCACATCTTCTTAGTCCATTCATCTGTTCTTGGGCACATAGGTTGCTTCTCTAACTTGGCTGTTGTAAATTGTGCTGCAAAGAACATAGGCATGTATATATCCCTTCAAATCAGTGCTTTTGCATTATTAAGGTAAATACCAAGGAGTGGAAATGCTGAATCCTAGGGAAGATCTATTTTTAATATTTTGAGAAACCACCATATTGTTTTCCATAGGAGCTGAATCAGTCTATATTCTCACCAACAGTGTACAACAGTTCATTTTGAGAACACTTTTCCAGAGTACACATACATGAACAACAGGTACATGAAAACATGCTCATCATCACTTGTCATTAGAGAAATGCCAATCAAAATCACAATGAGATACCAATATGAGTACCCAACATTGGAAATGGAAAAAATTATTACCATGCCTTATATTCTGAACTATACTTCTTTACCTATTTCCCCTGTATTCACCACTGCTTCCTCGAGACAAACAAAATTGTCACTGCTCCTGTCTTTGTAGAATATTGTGTGAACCATATAAGACTACTACATTTCCTCATTAAGCTAATCTGTTGGCCTATTGATCTTTGGCCCTTCCCTGCCCCTGGCATCTATCTTTCTGGGCATAAAAAACACTTCATTGCTTCTAACTTATTTGGCACTTTCTATCTTCAACCTTATTCCACCTACTTTTTAGCTTAAAGAAATTATTTACATAATTTCTGGTCACTGAGAATTGGCTTTCTTGTTTTTGTATTCTGCTACTTTGAAAGATTCAACAAATATTTGAATTTATATTTCTCTAGCAACATCAGGAATGTAGATAAATGTTGTTTTCTTCTTTAAGTTTTTCTCTAACTTTTCTACATTTGACTTTGAATATGTATTTTTTTAATCAGAAAAATACTTATTTGTGTATGCACTAAAGTTTTAAAATATAAATATTCTTTTGTGATTCCATGCTTAAAGTGTTCACTGAAAATAAAAGAGAGCTGTTGAACACACCTGCTTCCTTAAGATGCTCTCTGAAAACTTCTAAGGAAGTGTTGATTGTGACATGGCAGAAAGTCAAGGCTGGAAGCCCAGAAAACATGGTTACCTTCAGCGATAAACATGGGGTTGTAGTCCAACCTCCTTACCAGGACAAGATAAACATCACCCAGCTGGAACTCAAAAACTCAACCATTACCTTCTGGAATACCACCCTGGAGGATGAGGGATGTTACAAGTGCCTCTTCAATACCTTTGGTGCTGGGACGATCTCGGGAGAAACCTGCCTTACCCTCTCTGGTGAGAGTCTCTGAAATACATTGCCTCTGGCTAGAAATGTCATTTTCAAGAGAGCTTGCGACATGATGGTAGTGTAGTTTTTCATGATCCCAACCCAAGAAGGGATCATGAGAAAATATTTAGTCTTTCATGTTTACTCTAGCTAAGTGGTTATGATTATTTGGAGACATCGGAGAGTTGCATTGAGTCTCCGCTAGAGTGAACTTTGCTCTGAGGAAGCCTATTGTAAGCAATTGAAGACCATGGGAAGGGCTAATTCTCCATAAGCAATGACATGATTCAGACCTTGTTTTCATTAGCAAACCTGTGACCCCAGAAGAGTCCTGACCACTGTCTTCAAAGAATTTGTTTGAAAAATGAATGTGAAACAGATCATCTTTATGGCCTCTAAACGCTTTAACTTTGGGGGGATTTAAGGACAGAGCCAGATTGGGTAACCTGGAACCAGTTGGGATAGTTCCTCTCATTTTGCATCAGTGCAGTTCCCCAGGATTGACCAGGAAGCATGTAGCCGAGGCTCATCCTACTTGATGTTTATTAGTGATGTAACTGGAGAGTAAGCATTCTTTCAAAATTAAAAAGGGTTGGTTTGACAAGATTAATTTTCTCAACTGACACATGGCTGAGATCAACAGTTGAGAAATAGAAATAAGGAGTAATTTTGGAACGTGGTTTTAGGTAGAGAAGGCTAACTTAGACAGGGTTGTTAGGAAAAAGTGAGAACTTGAGTATGCCAAGAATAGTAGAGGAGACTCAGTAGATAAGAATGTTAGGGAGTTATGATAACCACAAATACAAGCTTTTTTCACTTATGTTGCCTTTAATGAGTCTATTCTACAGGGTATTCCACAGGCTCTCTTCATGCCAGGGCACCACTTCAGTCTAGTCCTCCCTTTCTCTTTGCTTTTTGCCTCTTCTTTCCTCCACTTCTACCTACTCCCCTCCCTTCTGTGTACTAATCTCATTTTATTGTTTTCCTTCTTGTCATATTTTTTCACTTCTGTCTCGTTTTCTCTTCTGTCTTTTTTTTTCTCTCTCATCTTTCTCTCTCTTCCTATTTCCCCCTCCATTGTTTATAATATTTTGCATTATTTTTCACCTGAAAACAACACACCTTGAGTCTTCCAACTAGTAATACTATTGCAGTTTTCCATACTGACCCTTTCTAGTCACACCATACAGCTTTCATCTAAGTCATTTTCGATACTCCTGAGGACCTTGCCACCTATCCTGGCCATATCAACCAAACTTCTCTTCCTTTTATCTTTCTTCACCCAGTGCTCATGGGCATCAGTAATCTAGACACTGTTTGGATAGTCATCGTTTAAAGCCCTCTATCCTCCAACCCACTACCATCATATCTTGAAACTCTAAGGAAAGACCAGGCTTTCATTTAGCACTGCCCTCTAATTATCTTGTGGATTCTAAAACCAGCCACAGAAAGGCAAGTCTGCATTTGCACAGCAGAGATAAGGTCATATTATAACGGAAAGTGAACTCATTAGTCATAGGACTTTTAAAAACCTCAAAATATTGTCTTTTTCCCATAAGCTAGTTATTTTTTCTTAACTCCATAAGGTGATCGCCAAGATCCCTCTAACTGTTCTTATGTGATTTTCTGGTAATGATTATGGGTTCCATTTTGTGTAGATTCCAAAAAGGGATTTTCTACCCATCTCATTCACTGGTGCCAATCCAAGAAGAAAGAGGCTCTCTCTTTACAGCAGCCCCTAGATTGGCTCTTAGCTCTGGTTTGAGGTGCTGATTGTGGAGGTATCATAAAGCTCTTTAGAGGAATATTCAGAGGAAAGCAAAAATGTGGCATTGCCTATGGAAATGGAGGCCTTTTGGGAGAGAAGATTACCTCTGTCCATTCAGCTAATGGGTTCTTTCTTGTCTCAGGTTGTAGTAGTTCAATTTCCATCCTACAGTATAGTAAATTAGACACTGCAAGAATTAGATGCAGGAGAAGGTCCTAGTTGGAATTGGAATGCCACCTTAATTTTCTGGCCCCCACAGCCTTTCTCTAAGTTTCTTTCTCTTAACTCTCTGAAGAAAGTGTGGGACTCAGGTCAGGTGCTGAACTGATGGCAGACCACCTTTGCTTTTTGTCCCAGTACAGCCCACAGTATCCCTTCACTATAAATTCTTTCAAGACCACCTAAATATCACTTGCTCTGCCAATGCCCGCCCAGCTCCCGTGATCTCCTGGAAGGTCTCAGGGTCAGGGATGGAGAACAGTACTGAGATTCTCTCACATCCCAATGGGACCACGTCTGTCACCAGCATCCTCTATGTCAAAGATCCCAAGAGTCAAGTGGGGAAAGAGGTGACCTGTCAGGTGCTGCACCTGGGGACTGAGACCAACTTTACGCAAACCGTGAACAAAGGTAAGAGAAGGTGGGCAATGACGGCTGTGTGCACATACCTGGACATTGTTGAATGCCCTGCATAAACAGTTAGCCTCTTAGCAAAGGTGCTAGTTGGGGCAAGAATGGAGTAGATAGGGAACAAAAGGAAGCAAGTAAAGCCAATTTTACTTTAGTTTGGTGTATACTACTTGCATACCAAGTACTGTTGCTGACAGCCACTCATTCATTAATCGTCCACATTTATTGTCTGTTGTGTGCCAGGTTTTGTGTCACTGAAATTTGACAGTAAGCAAGACTCAGTCCCTGCACTCAGAGAGCTTCTACTCTACTATGAATATAGAGAAGGGAGTGGGCATTCTCACACTGCGTGTCAAATGCTTTGATGAAAAAGCTCTGGTGCACCATGGGAGGACTGAGGGTGGGAGGAGCTTGATCTGGAAGGACTAGGAAGATTTCCCAGAAGTGGCATCTGTGATGAAACCTTTGCATAATCCACACTGTGCAAAAGGTGCCATAGACTTTTTAGGCAAGGGGCTGATCGGTGCTGTTTTTCTCATCCTTTTAAAAACATGCTGTCTCTTGTATCACTTGTATCACTCTTGTATACAAGGAGTGAGCATCAAAAAAAAAAAAAAGAAGAAAAGTGAGCATCATGGGTGAGAGAACAAAGGGGGCAGCCTGGGAGACAGAACATGTTCATGATAACAGCTATAGCTTTCCCCCCTCTATGTAGTAGTGAAGTAGTTTCTCTGGATGAGTAATAAGCCTCCCAAAGTGATATTGCTGCTTTCGTCAGAAGGGACACCTTGAACAATAAAACCTGGATAACTTTTCCCAGTTATGTGTGATTATGAGACGAACTCTCCTGTAGTCATTTCTGGGGTCCTTGAAAAAACAGGCTAATCAAAAAGTCAGCATTGAGATACATTTGGTCAAAAGGTTTGTGGTATTATATTTGGACATTTGTGAAGAAATGCTTGATTCAGCCAGAGCACAAGGTAAATTTCCCTAAAATACAAGAACATGAAAAGGAGTGTTTTCTCTTCTAAAAAAATACCAAAATGGACTTGAATTTCCTGTGTTTATATGTCATTTGCATTATTGTTCATTCTGTGAACAGTTATGAAAAAGCTTTGATGTTTAAAGCACTATATCAAGCATTACAATTATTGAGATTGGACAGATGCAGGTCTAAAGGTGCTTAGCTATATTATGATGTGACAGATTCCATTATGGCATACAGAGAAGATGTTGGGGATTCCCAGATCAGGGATCTCTTCCTCTGCCTATTGCAAAGTGACACCAAGGAGCTTATACTCAGGCTGATTTGCATTTATTGCCTATTGAAAAGAGAGTTAATAACAAAGGCATATATCTGAAGAAATACAATGAAAACATAGAGATGAGTTATTTTGGGGGGGAGGTTTGAATCATGGTATTTGAGATTTATGTTTTTTCCTTTATACTTCTATGTATTTTCCAAAAATTGACTCTTGAACAACTTTGGGGTTAGGATGACTGACCACCTCCCTCCAAAAGTTGAAAATCTGAGTCTAACTTTTAACACTCCCAACACTTAACTGCTTGTAGCCTACTATTGGCCAGTGGCCTTAACCAATAACATAAAGTTGATTAATACGTATTTTTTTATGTTTTATGTGCTATATTCTGTTATGACAGTAAAGTAAGCTACAGAAGAGAAATTGTTATTGAGAATATCATAAGGAAAAGAAAAAAAATTTACAGTTCTGTATTTATCAATACTGTAAGTTTACAAGAAAATTCATAACCAAGTGGATCCACACAGCTCAAATCTGAGTTGTTCAGGGTCAACTCTACTTTAATAGACAAGGAATATAGCATCGGAGGCAAACAAACCTTTGGCCAAATCTCGGTTCTATTACTTAGTACTTTGATTTGTACTTCCTTGTCTGAGTGTCAAGGTTAGATGATAATTAATTAGTTAGATGATAATAATAGTACCTAACCTGGGCTATTTTTACTTAAGACATTCCGATTTTATTTCACAGTAACCACATAAACCATTAGTGATTATTATTTGATTATTATCTCAGTGTTATTTATAATATGAAGTCACAAATATAGACCTCCATATGTATGTTGATGTGTGTATCGTCATGATTTTTTGCTCTGTGACTTTGTGTTTCCTTTTCTCTTTGATATCTATAGGCTTCTGGTTTTCAGTTCCATTATTGTTAAGTATTGTTTCCTTGCTAATTCTTCTGGTCTTAATCTCAATCTTATTATACTGGAAACGTCATCGGCACCAGGACCGAGGTGAGTTGTCACAGGAAGTACAAAGAAGGAAACAAATGATTGATCAATGGCAATCTGGGGATCATCTGAAGATAAAAATAAGGGGATGGCAACAAAGTGTTTTGTTTGCTGTTTCCAAAATGCATAAATGTTGATGCTTTTTTAGAGCACTTCCATGCCATCTTCTTGCAATTGGATATTAAGCTGGACTTTCATGTTTTTCATTTGCTGAGGGCATTTAAGAGCTAATTATTTTCATAATAGAGTAAAAAATGATAGGAAATATGGGAATACTTATCTGATCATTAGGAATTCATCTAATGGCAAAACCAGAGAATGAAAACTCAGAATCAAGTCTTTGCTCTTTCTATGCTATAGTGAGGACAAACTCTTCTCTTTCACAGCATTCTACAGGCCAGCTGCCCAATTTAAGAGACTGTGCAATTTAAGAGATTATCCAATATGGTCACTAATAAAGTAGTACTTTCATATTATGCTCTAACTATGTCTCAAACACTGTGCAACATATACACGATCCATACTTAGAGCAGCTGTGTCACTCATTCTGCTCTTACAGATTCCACCTTTTTCTCTAGCCCCTCCATCTACTAGTGTCTTATGTATACCAGATTCTTTTTTTTTTTTAAGATTTATTTATTTATTTATAAAAACACGGGGTACAGTCAGAAGTGCGGGAGGGTGAGAAAATTCACCAGAGCCAGATCAGGGAACAGAACAGGCAGACTGACGAACTACACAGCTGAGGATAGCAGCGGGTGCTGCAGGAGAGGTCTGTTGCACCATGTGGGACCCTTGTCGGCGGCCGGGGATCGAACCGGTGCTGTAGAGGCTGCGGGCAGCTTCGCAGCCCAGCGCTCAACCGCTGCGTCACCAGGGGAGGCCCTGTATACCAGATTCTTAATAAATTTTCATTGAAAGAGTGGATGGATGGATGGATGGACAGATGGATTGATGAATAGATGGATGGATAGATGGAAGGATAAACTTTCAAAGTGATTTTCTTCAATTCCCATTTTCAGTACCTCATAAATACCGGGTCTAAAATATTGTGAGTTCTAAAACAACGGAAGTCAGGCATGTGAGAGAGAACTAAATTCCTTTGATTTCTGAAAATAGTACATAATTTAGTAAAGTTTTGCAAAGCTGCAGTTAATGTTGTGTGTAATGGGAATTTCCTAGGGTGAAGAGATGATGTGGGAATTTTCTCCATCTCTGATGATTGAAAGATAAAGAAGAAAAAATTTTGGCTTTGAGTGTTATTTTGGATTCCTACTAAAAATCTCACACAAATGTTACCTTTTCTCCTTTTTATTTTATGGCTTTTAGACTAATATCTTTTATGTTCCAGACTTTGAGAAACTTAATTTTGCAAAACTTTCATGGAACTACCAGATTAATTTTTCTGATTTTATAACAAAAGCAACAATTCTTCAGTGTCCACAACCCATTTGCAAAGGTAGATATAGGTATTTGTTTTGTATGGGAGAGATTACTTATCCAACACTGCATTTTTCCAGTTAGGCACTGATGCCCAGAGAGAAGTTGACTTACTTCCTTCAGGTCACACAGCTAGTTAAATGCAGACCTGGGACTGGAACTCTAGTTTCCTGACCTGCTCAATATTTTTCCAGTGATGATGTCCCTGGAATCCTGACTTGAAAGTTGTTATTATCAGTTACATTTATTTTAGTTTGTGCTTTCTTTTACCGCTGTGTTCATTTTGGAAAGCACAAGCAGAAATATTTGAAGTGTTCAAATTCATTTTAAAAAATCCCTTTTGGAAAAGAACCATATAATAAATGTATTCAAGCCTAAGGTGAATTCCACTAGGAAGGGGCATTTGTAAAATAATTGTTCTTTGTTCATTAAATGACTTTAACATTTTCTGGGAAATATAACTTTCAGTGCCTTATCTAGTTCCTGAAGCAAATAAAACAAACTGTCTTTGTAATCAGACTTTTTCTCATTTATGAAATAAACACACTAACCTACATTGAATCTTGCAAGTGCTAGGAGTGCCATTCTTGACCCTTGTCTTCATGACATATGATTAATTCCATTAATTACATATAATGTTCAGTGGCATACATTGAGTGGATGGATTTTTTGACTGTTTTTGAAAATTTTAAAATCCAGATCATTCACTCCCCTCTACTTATAGTAAAACCAAATGTCAATGATGCTGATGACTTAAATGCTCAGGGCTGAGAAAATACAGGTTAGTTAAAACTACAACCTAAGTTATACCAAAAGTTGGCAGAAAGGGGAGAAAATCATAGTAGATACTAACTTTTTTTAAATTTCTTCGAGTATCATTTTTTGCTTGTCAATTTGTGATGCAAGTGAAGAGTCCTATACATGTGCTTTTCATCTTTCCTTACCCCTACTTTTCTTTTCTTTCCATCAATTCCTGAACACAAAACTTTTGGACAGGCAGGAAACATGATCTGTCAAAAATGACACGAAGAGGACCTCCCTGGTGGCACAGGTGGTTGAGCACCACACTGTGAAGCTGTCCACAGCCTCTGCAGCATGGGTTTGATCCTGGCCAGCCGGCAAGGGTCCCACATGGTACGGCAGACCTCTCCTGTTGCGCCCGCTGCTCCCCTCAGCAGCGTATTTCGTTAGTCTGCCTGTCCTGTTCCCCATTGTGTCTCTGGTGAATCCTCTCACCCTCCCACACATCTGGCCTGTACCCTGGTTCTTGTATAAAAATAAATAAATCTTTAAAAAAAAAATGACACCAAGATTCTGGGCCTGGTGACATGAAAGATGGTGATGCGAACAGAAATATGGGAGTGGAGATCAGGGAATGAGTGTGTGCGTTGGGGTATAGAATAGAGTTTGTGGAGAGACAAAAAGGAGAGATGAATTCATTCTTGAGCTTATTGAGTGTGAACAGACAAAGAATCAGCTCCATGGAGCTGCCCAGTAGTAAGAAAAATCTGGTAAATAAAGAAGATCTGTTAGGTAAGTTTCATCTCTTTGTTAGATAAATGAGAAAAGATAAGTTTATTTTAAATCAGCCTCACTTCTTCATTGCTCAAAAAAGCAAATTTATAGTTTTGGACAGAGGAATAATCTATATGACTAAAGTTATTTTTACATAAGCCAGAAAGAAAAAGAAAAATACAGGATGTTTTCACTCTTAGGAGGAATGTAGAGGATCCAAATAAGGGAGCAGGGAAAAAAAAAGTAGTTATGATAGTGTAAATATCAAAATCAACAGGCAACGATAAATCAGAGACATTCTACAAGGGTGTAGAAGGGAGCAGGATCAAAATGGGCGGGGGAGGGGACGAGCACAAGGGACTATGGTGATGGTACAAGGGTGAATTGGTGGTGGGAATTTCACAGGGACTGTAACTGAGATGAGAAAGCAGATATTGCACAAAAATGAAGAATGTTGTAAAAATTATATAAAATAAAGTTATTTTTACGAAGAAGTTAGACTCCCTGTACTTCTCTTATGAGTCTGTGTAATGCCAACGAATATGAGGTTGGGTTTTTAGCTATTTTGCTGCATTCGGGAGGTATGATGAATTCACAGCAATTTTTCTTTGCCACATTCCTAATGGAATCATCACAGTTACTTCCCATGAGACCACCACAATGAGAGTAGCTTAATAGGTTTTCAAAGAATATAGAGTTTTTTTTCATGTACCAGTGCTTTATTACTTAAATAGAAAGTAAGGAAAATATTAAAATTTCCTAGGGAAAATTTCCACCATTCTAAATTAGTTCTTTCTTAATACCAAGTTGATGTCATAAACTTGTCCCTTCCTTGTAGTCAATAATCAACTTAAATTTGGGTAGAGAGTTATCATTTACTTTTATTATCATTAACCAACCACCAGTGATCACATGCTTCTCAGAAACAAAAAACTCACTTTACGGCACCTGATCATAGATAATCACATATTTTTTAGAAAACTTTATTTTCTGAGTGGTTTCTTCAGTTTGATAGAGTTGAGGCTGAGTGGGGAAAAAATAGAAAGCTTAGACAAGCTCCTGCAAGAAAACTTGAATTTCAAGTATCTAGCTATTTCAGACAGAAGTACCTTTTTACCCCACTCACATTATCTTAATTACCTTAATTTCTTTCCCTTTGCAGTAACAACCTATGAATAAACTTTATTTATTTATTTTTTTACAGTAACAGTGGCAATATTAGTAAAATACCATGTCTTGGACAGGATCTTATCACTCTCCCCTATCTTAAGCTAGATACCTTGTCAAGCAAAGATTTGGGGTAATGAACTTGGTCCATTATTTAGAAGCATATAAAAAAATGTTTCCAAAAAAATTGGTCTTTTCATGGCTGATTGTATTTATGCTTTTGAGATGAGGGCCGGATGGGTGGTAACCCTTCCCTTTACCACAGTTTCCTCACAGAGCCAAGCAGAAAAAATGCTATGCTTTATATGAGAAAAATGAGTTTCTTAAATGTCTGTCAGAATTACAACTAAATCTTACCCTTGAATGGGTATAAATGCCCCCCATCATAATGAAATGTCATGACAATCTCATCACAAAGTCATTAGCTAACAGAGCCTCAAGGCTGAGCATTCTTGCCTGAGCTATTTTCTTCCTAACTCCCCAGTCCATGTGGGCTCAGTTGGCACAATTTTGAGTTTCGGTCTATGGAGGGAGAGCAGCTCTAGGAGTGAAGGTACCTCAGTCTCCTGCCAACCCACTGAATACCAGCTCAGTTCGCAAACAGTGGGCTGATTCCCCTGGCTTTGAACAATGGAGCTCTTTTTTTTATTTTTTTTTTTTTTAATATTAAATTTTATTTTTATATTCCCCATACAATTGCAAACGCCCCATTCTGACCCCAATCCTTCCCCACCCACCCCCCACCCCTAATGGAGCTCTTTTAAATGAGATCAGACATCAGTGTTGTGGTCATTATTAGACTAATCAGTGAGATACTGGAAGGAGAATAAAACCCTCTAGCTGAGCCACCTTCTATCATCCCTGTTCCTTTTGCATTTTAACTCTGATGTGGACTTTAACTGGTGTCCCTTACCTGTTGTGTTGTTTGGAATCCTTAGTACTTCAAAAGCACAGCTGTACCCAAACTGATGACCTTATCTCTGAAAAGATCCAAGTTCTTAGGCCCCACTAACCATCAGGAGCTTGGTTTGTGGGCTTTAAACTGAAAAAAAAAAAAAAAAAGAAAAAATCACGTGGCTTAACTAAGGAGAAAACATAAATGCTGCAATAATTTTCTATTCCTTAATTTTCAAGTTTTCACAAACATAGAGACTTAAAGCAACATAAATTTTTTATTCTATAGTTCTGGATTTTATTTTATTTTTTTAAAGATTTATTTATTTATTTTATACAAGCACTGGGTATAATCAGAAGCGCGGGAGGGTGAGAGAATTCACCAGAGCCAGAGTGGGGAGCAGAGCAGGCAGAAGGACCAAAGTACACTGCTGGGGGGAGCAGCGGGCAGCAGGAGAGGTCTGCGCGCCACGTGGGACCCTCCTCCGGTGGCCGGGGAGCAGCCAGGGATTGAACCGGCGCTGCAGAGGCTGCAGGCAGCTTCGCAACCCAGCGCTCAACCGCTGCGCCACCGGGGAGGCCCTAGTTCTGGATTTTAGAAGTCTGGCATGAGTGTTACTGGCTAAAATCAAGCAGGAAGCAGGACTTCATGAGAAGTTCTTGAAGTCCCAGGGCAGACTCCTTTCCCTTTCCCTTTCCGGCTTCTAGAGCCTGCTCACACTTGTCATTTCTATTTTCAAAATCAACAATGGTCAATTGACATTTTTCTTACATTAAGTCACTCTGATTCTCGTCCTTCCCTCTTTCCCTTAAATGGACCCATGGACTGACTACATTGGGCTCATATGGATCATCTAGGAAAATCCCTCCATCTCAAAATCTTGAATCAATTCACATCATTGTCATGTGCCGGCTTGTAATAGCATTGTTTTGTGATGCTTGCCACTCTGAGGGAGACTACCAGCTATGAGGCAGAGACAGCAAGTCAATCAAATAATGAGTATACACTAATAACCCATGAGAAAGTATAAGTAGATGATGAATACCAATCAATGAGAGAAAATAACTTGGGAGGTGACTACTTATTCGTATTTTGCTAGGGAAGACTTTTCTGATGTGATGATGTTTCATCAGAGACCTGAGTAGATAGAATGAACCAGCCATGGAGGAGAGGAAAGAGGAGTAATACTTAGCAAAAATGTGTATAAATGTGAAAATTCTAAGGCAGAAAGTCCACTGGTAATTTAGGAGGAGTGTTCCTCAAAGTGCTGTTCTAGATTGGTTGCTCAACCAAGAATTGTCATTACAAGTCTGTAGCAAAATCAGTTCAGAATTGACAATAAATGCTTAGCTGCTACTATAGCATTTCAACAGAATAATTTAAGCTGTAGTCATGGTCTCTCCATATCAAAGAACATCAGAATGTGGGCTGGCCTTTATTTGCAGAATTCACTAACTTCTGTGATGGATATATTCCTACTGTGGACATGTCAAGTTACCAAAATTTAACCATCATGCAAGTCAATAAGGCTCCAGCAGACCCATACATTTCCAATAAATGTAGCTGTTGCTTTTTCCAACTGTAAAGTGTCTTTGTCTTTATCACTGTGTATTTTCATGAACTGCACCAGTGCTAGGGGAGAAGGTTAATGTTATTAAGAGATAGATGGATAGAAAGATATGGGAATTGTAGTGGTAAGGCAGCTTTGAGGAAGATTTCAGAAGCTATCTAAATGTGTTTAGACTGATGGGCAGGAGATAAGCAGTAGAAGTCATATCAAATAGCAACTTTAGGAAAAGTCTGAGGTGGAGATAAGCTGAATGGGATTTCTGTCTTCCCATTGGGAAGACAGGAAATATATTTATAGAAAACCTGTGAATATGAAAATAAACTTGCCTAAAATTGATTTCCTGATATTTGTAAATACATTTCCTTTTTTTAAAAAAGAAAAACATTTTTTGTTTGTTTGCTTTTAAGTGAGAAGTCACTTCTCAAAGTTAGCCAAGTCAAGGAGCAGATTGAGGTCAGTAGTTATTGTAATGATATTTGTTGTAATGATATTTGCAAATAGGTTTCCAAGAAAACTGCACTAATTTCATGACTGTTGAATTTAATAATTGAAAAATAGATTGCATTTTCTATGTATGTTATCTTATTTCCTCATTGTAGTCATTCATTTTTATTGTATATTATAAAAGTATTGATTCACCTTGGAGAGGTCTTATCACACCTGATTTTGAAAATGTTGGCAAGATTAAAACAAAACTTTGCTTGTTCTGGCAAATAATTATATGAAGTACAGAGAGAGTGAGAAGTGGTGCCAAACTGAAAATGAAATCTCAGTTATTTTATTTGACAATCTACGTGCCTCATTTATGTGCTAGAGCCAATAGCCCTGAAAAGAACCTCCATATATCTCCTTTGTGACCATTCTCTACTTTGTGTTCAGTAGCTTAGTAGCCACAGGAGACAAAGTTCCAGGTCTTATAAATAAAATACATTTAGATCATTTGGAGTTCTTTGACCTGTTTCCTTGCTTTTAGTCTTAAGTGATTCTGCAAACAATTATTTCCTGGAATTACCTAGGTTCTTTTATTTATTTTTTTAAAGATTTATTTATTTATGCATACAAGACCTAGGGTGTAAGCCAGAGGTGCGGGAAGTGAGAGAATTCACCAGAGAGAGTGGGGAACAGAACAGGCAGATCTACTGAAATACACTGCAGAAGGGAGCAGCAAAGGGAGACAGGAGAGGTCTGTTGTGCCATGTGGGTTGCTCCTTGGACAGCCAGGGATAGAACTTGTAATGTGGTGGCTGGCAATAGCCCCTTTAACCTCTGCACCATCAGGGAGGTCCCTACCTAGGTCCTTTTAAAGAGAATCATAATTCCCTCATATCACAGTGGATCAGGAATGTTTACTTATCTATCTTTGATGAAATATACACAAGGATAATTTGATGTCTCTTGATCCTCCTGTTATATCTCTTCTTAAAATCTATTAGGGTAGGAATCATACATATTCAAAACTAATATCTTGTTTTTTCTTTTATCCAGAATTGTAGGGGAGTCAAATAGAACCCTGAAACTTATTCTCTGGTCTACTAAATATGACTCAGAAAGAAAACGGGAGGAAAAGTACTGTTCTCCAAGAAATCAAATGAGCAAAAAAAGGTGGGCGTTAAAGGCATGTGCATTTGAAGACTTTTCACTGCCATCTAAGCTACACTGTGCTGTGTGAGTTCCAAGAGGAAATGCTTTGACCTCTCAGGTTTTTGCAGATTTTGTGGAGTAATGCAGAGTTGAGCTATTGAAAGGACGCTGGACTTAGAATCAGGAGCCACAGCGGAGGGGTTGTCTTGACACTGACTGGTAGCAACCCTCTGTTAGTCAAGGAATCTCAAGAAGCTTCCATATCTGTGTTTAGAAAATAAAGGCTTTGGATCAGATAATTGGTTATTGAGCTCTAAAAATGGATGTGATACGGAAGAGAAGCAGAGAGAAAAGAAGTGAACAAGAGAGAGAAGAGAGAAAGATTAAAGACCAAAGAGCCTTTGTGAAACTGTTAGGGGGAAAGGATGTCCTGAGCTAATTCAATACAGGCTTTGTGGACTCCACCCCCACTCCTGACCAAAGGGATCGGGACATTGGGAAAGACAAATCCCAGCTCGGGTGAGGACCCACAGCCAGGCAACCCATTTTGTATCAGGCTGTCCTGTAACAAAACTACACTACCTTTGCTTGCTCTTGATGTTATGTCTCTTCTTCCCTTATTGTTCTTAGGCCCGTAAGTCTGTTTCCTTGTAGAATCTCCAACCCTCCTTGTTATTGGGGCTATTGTCCAGCACTTGTTTTCTATTCACTACTTAGCTCTCTGGTTTCTTTTCACTGGAACTCTTCACATTCTTCTGCGAGGTTTACCATGATAAGGGACTGAATTTATAATCAATTAACATTGGCAGCCTTAACTTAAATATTTTTACAGCAGAATAAAAATTGTTAGTCTTATCAGCTCACATTTTTGACAAAGCATGCATTTTTTGTCCATCTCTCATAATCTAGCTCTATTTCAGTCATTCTGAATTTAGTCTAGTATGATGAAAATATATCGTGAAGACAGACATTTAGGAGGTCTCTTGAATAGCAGTGAGCCAATTCCTATGTTTTGTCTTTCTTGACTTCTTTTCCCAGGACTTAACTTCTGACAATAGCAGAGGGAGCATGTGTGAATATACAAATCCTTTTGTTTTAGGGGAACAATTTTGAATTATCGAATAATCATAAGAGCAAATTAGTGACTTTTCTGGTATCTTTTCTTTTTCTTTTTTTTTTAAAGATTGATTTATTTTTGCATACAAGAACTGGGGTACAGGCCAGAGGCTTGGGAGGGTGAGAGGATTCACCAGAGACAGAGTGGGGAACAGAACAGGCAGATTGACTGAAACACACTGCTGAGGGGAGTAGCAGGTGAGGCAGGAGAGGTCTGCTGCACCATGTGGGCTGCTCCCTGGCCAGGGACGGAACTCGTGCTGCAGAGGCTGTGGATAGCTTCATAGGTTGTGTCTTAACACCTTGCGCCACCAGGGAAGTGCCTATCTTTGCTTTGTTGTCTTTGTCAGTGACCTAGGAACTAAAAGTTTTGTTCTGTTTTTTTTTTTTTTTTTTTTACTGTTGCATTGGATATTTATATATTTAGAAAGCTTTTAATATGGTATTTAATTCTTTATAATTTCTTATATTTGTATTAAAATACTGAATAATTAAAAACATCAATTCAAAATATTTGGCTTATGATGCTCTCTTGAGAAATGTGCAAATTAATGGTAATTCCTGCATTTTTCCTGTGTGTATGAAATCCTCTCTTACCTCTTATTTCTTATCCACTAAAAGATGCCAATGACATTTATTGCAGTCACAAATCAGAATTTCCTTCTTTGGACAGTGGGAACTCCTGCAAGTTGGTGCCTGTGTCCTTTTAACATGACCTGGTCAATTCTGGAGCATTTCCCTCTATGTATTTCTGATTTTGCTAATAGAAAACAAGCTCACAGAGTTTTGAATTTAGTAGTAGTTACCAGCATGCTTCTATATTGGTCTCATTCCTGAATTTCACCAGAATAGGTGCCAGATCAGGCAGGATAACTTAAAGCAGCACATTTAGGTCTCAGGCTTTTGTATGCTTGAAAACGTTATTGAGGGCCCTCAAAGAGCTTTCAGAGAAAGTAAACTATATCTGTTGATGTTTTTCATATTTGAAATTTAAACTCACACATCTTAAAGACAAAGATACAAGCATGCACACATTTAGTCATCAGAATAATGCCAACATCATATATCATGCAGCTTCTGGAAAACTTCACAGCACTGTTGTAAGAGAACAAAAGTGAAAAGGCAAATAATATATCGGCATTAATTATGGCAATAGTTTGACTTTGTGAACCCCTGAAATTGTTTAAGGGACAGTGGTGGAAACTGCTCTCTTGAAGTATAAGCAAACAAGGAGAAGATTTGATGAGTTGCTCTCAAAGAACACCTTACTAAACAGCCATCTTCCCAGTGCTGAGGTATTCTACCTCACCACCATAACTTTTGTTAGATCATTACCTTTCTGGGAGTTCCTCCGAAAATCAGAGCATCTTAAGACTAATCTTTCATTACTAATAATTCAGTTTAAATTGACTTATTCAATGGCGTGTCAGTTACTTTGCAGGATATTGAGAGACTTGGACTTAAAATAAGTTGGCTTTTATGGAAAAGACTTAGGAGGGTAAAAGAGAAATGAAAACAAGAGGGCACAGGAGCATTTCAGAGCATGTGGCTTTGCCTGAGAAAGCTGGTCCCTGGAGAGCACTTCTCTTTCCCTACAAACTCTTGCCCTCTTAACCCTGAGAGGGCCTCAACAACTTCCCCTACATTCATCCTGAACCTTTCGATGAGAGGTACTTCTTGGGAATTTGTGAATTGGAAAGGGCTTGGCTTTGCATATTTGAATAAGATAGAAAGTTCCCAACATTTGAGTCAATCTGAGTAACTCAATCAGTAACTCAATCATAAACATTTAGAAAAATTCCAGGCTGGTGGTAAACCTTCATGGAGATACAGGAAAACAAAAGAAGCCTTTAGGTGCTTAAATAAAACTAAAACTGAAGATAAAGATGGGGGAAGTAGCCAGAAGATAAAAAATTCATTATTAACAGATTAGATGACATTTCATAAGTCAATGTTTGAAGAGTATAAAATCCATATTGTAACTAGGGATCAATCACTTTGGATAAAATAGTGTTGTTTTCTTTTTTAAAGATTTATTTTTATTTATTTATACAAGCACTGGGTACAGTCAGAAGCGTGGGAGGGTGAGAGAATTCACCAGAGCCAGAGCGGGGAACAGAACAGGCAGAGTGACGAAGTACACTGCTGAGGGGAGCAGCGGGCGGCAGGAGAGGTCTGCGCGCCTTGTGGGATCCTCCTCCGGTGGCCGGGGAGCAGCCGGGGATCGAATCAGCACTGCAGAGGCCGTGGGCAGCTTCGCAACCCAGCGCTCAACCGCTGCGCCACCAGGGAGGCCCTGGATAAAATAGATTTATGAACCAGCTTTCTTCTGTGATTCATCTTGGCTCAGCAAGAAAGAGATTTAGTTTTTTAAAAAATGAACCTTCCTAAATTAGTTCTTCTCAACTGTAATGTTTTGTTTTTAATGTTTGCTTTCAAGATATTCCAGATTTGAGCTCATTCTCTCTGCCACAGCTGCCCAGGCTAATTAACCTGCACAAGGCCACACAGCCCAACTTTGTAGATATGAAAAATGAGGCCCCAAGTTTTTCAGTCTCTTTCATTTGTGAATACTGGAAATGTGAAGCACAGTTGAAATTCCAACTCCCAATTCCAGGTTCCTCGCCCAGAAATCTCTCTGTCCTTCTACTCCTACTGGGATTCATGTGCTATGTGCTGTTTGTTAATATTATCACTCTATCAACATATTTAGAATCCAACTCCTACCTCCAACTCCCTACTACCTGTCTCAAACCATCCTTATTCCCCCCCCCTCAGATTGTTGCCATCACCTTCTAATTAATCTCTGCTTCTGTTTTCTCCCTCTTTTAATCTACTCTCATTACTGTTTCAAAATGTAAGTCAAGACAAATCATTCTTCTGCAAAAAATTTCTAAGTGTGTCCCTTGGTATTCAGAGTAGAAGCCAAAGTCTTCACATAGGTTATGAGATGAAGTAATTGGCCTTTCTTTACTCACTGAAATAATCTCTGACTCTCTTCCTGCAGATCAGGAGGGTATTTCACTAACATGCAGACATGCTTCCACCACAGGGACTGGCTGGCTGTCACTCTTTTCTCTGTCTGAAGTGTTTTTCTTGCATCTAGATAGCCACATAGCCTAGAAGTCCTTTCCCCTGACAAATTCTATCACCTCCATTGCACTCATCCCTTTCTAGCAAGCTATATGCTTTACTTACTTATTTTTTTTTATATTATCTGCTTCCTTTCATTAGATTGTAAGCTTCATGAAGGTAGAGATTTTTATCTGTTTGCTTGCTTGCCTGTTTTTCCATATCACCCTGGTATAAGCTGTCAGTAAATATTTCACAAATGAATTGATTTTATACTCATGCACTATAGGAGAGGAGAATAGTCCAAACATCTTGTCATTGAAACACCTTTTCTAACCCATAAGAGAGTGTGATTGAACTAGGGAGTGGAAAAAGGACTTTTAAGACTTGGTCATCATGTGGCACAGAGATGGCCATGGTAGATTTAGAGCCCAAAAAAGGGTTTTAAGTTCCATCCCTGGCATTTAAAGACATGGTGACTTGGGACAGTCACTTGATCTCTTTGAATTAACATTCTCTCCATTACAAATTGGGTGTGTACCAGCTATGTCTTACTGAGTAACTATAAGATTCAAGTAAGAAGGGATGATTCTCCAAATCTGTGCAAGTTTATGTGCTGAGGCATGTCTGCCCTGTGACTTTAAAACTTCCACTAAACAGCAAGGCCTCATGTTCTCAGTTTCTTTCCACTTCCTTCTAAACCTTACTGACATTCTTACTTTTGTCCAGAAGTGCCTGTGGAGCTGACCAGGAGGTAAGAGTGCTGCCCTTTGGCTGAACAACAGAAAACCAACTGGGCTTTGCTTCAACAGAATCAGAGACCCACAGTGCATCTTCAGGATGATTTGACTTTTTCTTGTGCTGATGATAAGATAAAACAAATGAAACTTAAATTTAAAGTCTATATAGCATTGACTAAGTACAGTTTTGCCATTTTAGTCTAGAGTATTAACAACCAGAACCTGACATCATGGATGGCAGAGAAGCCTCCAGAATACTTCCCAAGGATGCCAAAATTGAGATTCCCGAATTCTCTACTTAGAGTTTTGCTTTACTAGATCTAATAATAGGTCATGATAGAAATACCTTGCCAAAACTTGAAAAGTTCCAGAGCACTCAAGAGGTACTTTGATATTTTTAAAGTAAGTCATAAGACTTAGATGCTGGAATACTCACCAGAAAGAGCAGCAACTTAAAAAGGGCAGACCTTTCCTATCTTGCCCACTGCCCCCCTCAGCAGTGCATTTCGTCAATCTGCCTGTTCTGTTCCCCACTCTGTCTCTGGTAAATCCTCTCACCCTCCCGCGCCTCTGGCCTGTATCCCCGATCTTGTATAAAAATAATTTTTTTTTTTTTTTTAAAAGGAGCTATGCGTTACTGGAAGTAGCTCTTAGTTTTCATTCTATTTTCAGGAAGTCACTGAAGGCTAGCTTTCCGATGATGCACTTTAAGTACCACATAATTCTGGACCTAGGGTTACTATATCTAGAAATTTCATAGACAGTTGGCTTCCATTTTTTTAAAATACAAGACAGTAGTATAACTATCTCATGTGAAAATAAGTCCAGCAATGGCTTTAATTAAATGCTGTTAAGAAATATATTGATTAATAGGCCAGATGGTTCTCAGGTAAGCAACATCAAGGAGCACTAAATTTTCATCAACAGTAAGCATTCTGATGAAAACACAGTGACTCTTTGTGTACCTCTGAGTGGACATGTCTGGCCTAGGCCGTGTTTGTGAGGTATAGCTTAAAGACATCCTAGAATTTCATTCCCCCTTCCACTTGTCCCAGTATTTCTGAGAAGCCTACTCAATTCTACAGCTCCCCAGATGTGGTTGGAAATACCTAGGGAAAGGATATGCTTCTCTCTACTTCATATTATACATAACTTTAATTTGCAAATCCCTTGAAAAGAGAAATTATTGCTTAAGTCTACTCCAGGTCTATCAAGTGGATATTGCATTTAGTTTGACCAGTGTCTATCCTCAAAGTGTCAACATAAGACACCATCTGCGTAAGGGAATGTTAGCAACAGTTTGAGAGGTACAGCCTCAGGTGAATCAGTGTGGTAGAGTGCAAGAGTCTTAGAAAATGAAATTCAAAATGACTTCAGAGATGAGGAAACTAGAGGTCTGGAAATGTTAAATGACATTGTATTATCACTGACGCCACACACGTCTTACTATTTTACCACATTAGACAGAGAATACGCAGGAGAAACTCCCAAAGTAGCTACAAATACTCTGTGACCTCACAGAATCTAGTTAAGGGACAAAAGGGGACAATTCCACTGAGAAAACCATTTCCTACATTTAAATATAGCTTTGGGATTTCAGAGCTTACTGGAATCCAAAACTTTCCGAGCTGCCACCCCTATATGAGATTTAAAACTCGATCAATTTGGTTTTTGATGACAGAGATGAAAGAGAGAGAGAAAGAGAGAGAAAGAGAGAGAGAGAGAGAGAGAGAGAGAGAGAGAGAGAGAGAGAGAGAGAGCATAAACGCACATTCTTTGCCAGGGAGTGGAAAGTTTCCAGATATATTAGGTCAGATATAAAAGCAAAAATACTCAACCACTTAAAAAGCTAACACTTATGAAGACAAAGCTGAATTTCCGTTCATGCTCATTAAGTTTTAAAAGCTTTCAGAGACCTTTTCAGTGGTGTTGAAAAGAAAACACGTGGTTTCATGTTTACTTAGTTTATCAAAAGAAAGAGATGGAATAGAGAGTATGAGGTCATTAGATGAAACTCATAATAAAAACCCAGGCCTCCCGACACATTACACACTGAAAACTTGAAAGTACTTAAAAAATAATACGAACAGCTAACATTTATTAAGCACTTTGTTATTTTACCAGACACGGTATCATCTTTCATCTTCACAATAATCCTATGGAGGGGTACTGCTATTCTGTTTCACAAACAATAATACAACTAAAATAAATACCCTGGATGATTGGGAATAATAAGTCATTTTTTCAGTTTAAACTGGCAGAACTAGGTATAAATTGATGAAAAGAATGTTGATGTGATACAAATTTTTGAAATACTTGGAACAAAACTTGTGGGAGAACTTCTCCAGAAAGTAACACTATATAGCCCAGCCTTTGATGTTATTAATCATTCCATTTCACCCTTTTGTAAGGTAATCCATAGTACCTGAAAATGGGAAATTACTTGGAAAATGGGTGTATTAGATATATTATTATTTACCAGCCCGAGATAATGGACAGTGATGTGAGTAAAATCTGGAGATTCTTGAGAAGTGATTCCAGAGAAGGGAGTCCAGAAAACTGTATTTAGAGATACATTAGAAAAAATGCATCATGACTTTTCCAACCATCCCATAATTTAAGATAAGAACCTTGTGATGAGACTCTCCTGGATTATCTCCAAACCAAGAGCAGATTGTCCATTGAGCATTTGGAGGGTGTGTAATCCTGATTGACCTTGATTTTAGACTTCTAGTCCCCAGAAGCATGAAAGAATAAAATTTTGTAGCTTTTAGCCACCAAGTTTGTGGTAATTTATTATGGAAATCATTAGAAAATAATACAAGTATTCAGAGAACGGAATTAGAACAAACTGAGTGAAAATAATAGGATGAGCTTGTTTAATTGTTGAAATTGCTCAGAAGTGTGAGAAGCTGAATTAAGAAAGCTTAACCTCCAGCAACTGGAGTTGTGATTTAATAGTTGAGTGGTCAGGAAGGAGAGACAAACATATTTCTAGATATAGTTTTCTGGACTCCCTTCTCTGGAATCACTTCTCATGAATCTCCGGATTTTACTCTCATCATTTTCCATTATTTCTGGCTGTGTAAACAATATATAGTTAGATCCAAAGAGGAAGATCCCAAGGTCCCAAGGGAAGCTAAAAGTTAATTTCAGTCATGCCTGGAAAATAGATTGGGAGTGTCTGGCACAGCTTCCTATCTTCAGCCATCTCCCCAGTTGATCACCTGATACTTTTCTATATGCTTTCCTACAGGCAAATAAAGACACCGTTTTCTTTTACTATTACAAACCCTTTGTACCTCTAGAAGCTTAGGGAAACAAAGCTTGCATAATTTCATTTAGCCTTAAAGCCATCTAAAAAATTTTTTCTTATCTTTTTAGAGAGAAACAATCGAATCCAGGCACAGGTACTTGATGCGAAATTGCATCAAACCAGCAGCTGTGTTTGCTGCAGTTTTGTATTCAACTTCACGAAGTTTCCCTTGGTCGAAAATGCACTAAATCAACCCCAAGCTCAAAACATCAGCAAACAGACAGAGACAGCAGAAAGGAACACCTGATTTCCATGAAAAATATAGTAATACTGTATTAGCTAGGGGAGCTCCTTTTTGTGTTGCTGTATGGTTGCACACGACAACATAAATTGGTCTAGAATGGAACCTCCCCTTGTTGGCAGAGTCACCCAAAGGAATGGAGAGATCAATAATAAACCCAGCTGGTGTAATATTGAATTGTTGCAAAACCAACTCATAATGGATAGCAAGTAAAAACACTGTACCCATTAAAATATGGCATTATTGCCATATGCAGCAACATGGATGGAGTTAGAAGGGATCATGCTCAGTGAAATAAGTCAAAAAGCAAAAAAAAACATCGATGGTCTCACTTATGGGAGGAATATGGGGGAAACAAATAAGGGATCAGGAAAAAAAATAACAATTAAAAAATATAACAAAACCAAACAACAATAAGAGACAACTATAAATCAGAGACATTCTGCAGGGGAGAGGAGGGAAGGAGACCCAAATGAAGGCAGGAAGAGCACAATCGACTACAGTGATGGTGCACGGGTGCATGGGTGGTGGAAATTCTATGGAGACTACACCTGAGAAAAGAAAGCAAACAATGTAAAAAAAAAAAGAATAATGATCTAAAATATATATAAAGTATAATTTAAATTTTTTTTTAAAATATGGCATTATTGAGAAAATCAAACACATTTGAAACATAAAGTAAAAAGAATGGAATCCAATTAGATGATCTGATCAGAGGGTTTTAAGAAACCAATGCAGTTCTTTTTTATTTTAGATATTTTTTACATTTTTCATTTTTGTACAATGTACGCATTTGCATCTTGGTTATAGTCCCTGTAAAATTCCCTTGTTTTGATACTACTCCCTTCTCCCCCCCGTAGTGTGTCTCTGGTTTATAATTGCCTGCTGATTTTGATTTTTACTTTATTATAAATAGTCTTTTTCCTGATCCCTTATTAAGGTTTTCTAAATTCCTGCGATGAGAAAGACTATCAGGTATTTTTCTTTTTCTTTCTGACTTATTTCACTGAGCATGATCCCTTCCAGCCCCATCCATGTTGATGAATATGTGATGGGGTAGTTCCAAGAAGCTCTAGTTTTGGTATGAGCTGGTAAGTGGAGACCACAAGAAACTCAGGCTGTGTCATCAAGTGCATGACACAGTCATTGAGAACACAGAAATTTTGGAGAAGTAGGCTGGGCTTGCTTTCGTTTTCCAAAAAGAAATGATAACATTAGCATCTAGAACTAAAGCTCTAGTTTCTACAGTAGTGCTGCATTAAGACTGTTCCCTGATTCATTTTTTACTTAACCCTCAATAACTGTTTTAATTTTATTTACTTTATTATTATTGAAGTAACACTGGTTTATAATATTGTATATAATTTAGGGGAATAGGTCCACACCTCCCGCATATATATCACCACACCTACCACCAAAGCACCCTTATTTCTTTACAGTAGTCCACTGAGCTCACTCCTCCTGTCCCTCCCTCCATCCTCCCCTCTACTAATTGAGTAGCCTCAATTCTACAGTCATATTTCTAAGGTTTGTTTTGGTTTAGATAGAGAAATTCAACAAATGAACAGGTCCCCGATTTATTTCCTCTGTGGACAAAACTAGGACTGGTCTACAGGTACAGAAGGGGCAGGAACTTTAAAAAAAAGGTGACCAAAATTCTTCCCAATCATGAGAGACATTGTATTAATTGCCATCACCATTCTTCAGGGTGTTGTAGTGTAAGTGATAGGTCTCTTTAGGAAAAATGACACATTAACTCAAACTGACATTAAGGAAGGAACAGTTGGCATCCAATCTTGAAACCACATTCTCTTAGTGGTTTTGGATAGCATGGGCTTACCCGGTTCTGGAGGGTTTCAATTTTTGAAGGTAGAGATGATACTAATAAACTTTACATCATCACCTTGTACAAAGCAGAAACTTGAGGGAAATTCCTGTGTGTTAGAGGTGAAAGAAAAGCAAAAGGGAGCTAAGAAAAAGAATTTTGTCTCCCAAAGTCAAATTACTGGTCTGTGATTTACCCAGAGCAGATACCCCTTTCTTGGTATTAAAAGCAAAGTACCAAGACACCTGTTGGTATTAAAAGCAAAGTCTGTCTCTCAAAAATAATGACTGATGTCTTCATTGCAGTAATAAGTAATGATACAAATTGGCCTTGACCCTACGGGTATTAATTTTATGTGAAAAGTAAAGCAAGAACATGCCGTTTGGGGCTTTGTGAAAAATGACTCTGAATATCCATCATCAGATAGCGAGATGGAGCACCAAAACTTTGCTTAATTCTGGCAAGAACCCTCCCCTACATCTCTTAAATATAGCATCTTTGTCACGTCACTGCCACCTAGCAGCAGTTACTAAGAGACACCCAGGACTGATTTGTTGGAAAACACTCATTCCTCCTAATACTGATCTTTAGAAGCTGCTGTCAATCTCCTTTCTTAACACTACCTCCCACAGATTTCTTGTCCTGAAGTCCTTCATCTCTGCTCTCTGGACTCATGACAAATCAGCAAACTCCAGGGTCCCTGCCCTTTTTTCTATAGGTTTCCTTTCATCTCTTGCGCTATGTAAATCCCCCTCTCCTAGCCCAGGACAGTGTTTCCCGTAGACCTCTGCAGTGGTCTTGCTTTTTTTGTAGCACTGCACAGGGGCATGACTAGGGGAGGTACCTTTTATATCCCTCTTTGCCTTTCCTGGTTTGTTTTTATTCTGATTCTTTGAAAAGTCCCTTTCTTGAACCCCAAGTCCTCAGTTCACTAGCCTTGTTCCTTTTATAGTCATCTCCACCACCATCACACTTGCTCATTCCTTGAAGGTCTTAGTTTCTAAGTGTCACTGTCTCCAAAACTACTTCTGTTATAATTATTTGTTCTATCAATAGAAGGAAAAAAAAAGCAGGTACAGGCCAAAGGCGCGGGAGGGTGAGAGGATTCACCAGAGACAGAGTGGGGAGCAGCAGGTACAACAGGAGGGGTCTGCTGTGCCATGTGGGAATCTCCCTAGCTGGCTGGGAATCGAACCCGCACTGCAGAGGCTGCGGACAGCTTCACAGCGCTGTGCTCAACCCGATGAGCCACTGGGGAAGACCTCTGATACTATTTATACTAGAATATTTAGTGACACACACATTGCAGAAGCATTTGGTAGTTACTGCCTATACAGTTGTGCTCTGTATAAAAATTTGTGTTTGTTTATTTTGGGAATTATTTACCTTTCTTCTGTGTTTCTTACCAAAACTCTAAACACTCTGGTTTTTTGTTTTGTTTTGTTTTGAATTCAACTATATGACTGGCTCGATTTCCAAGATACATCTGCAGAAAACAAAAAGAATTGAATATACTAAGTATTTTTCTGATTCTCTTTCAAACTTTGGAGTAAAAACAAGCTTTAGTCAATAGCATGTGACCATGAAAGTTTCTGAATGAGAAGAAAAAAATAGACAAATAGATGATGAAAAAATAAATATGGTATTGTTGGTTTAAATTTATCTTAATGCAAATAAAACAATTTTAAAAATAATTTTGCTACTTTGTATATGCTTTGTATTAAATATATTTAAGAGAGACTCACATAGTGGACAAATGATTTTAACTGACACACTTAGAGGGATTTATCCTTTGTTTACTGTCAATTTTCAGTGCAGTAGATAATCTGATTTACTCAACTCATGAGTTTAAGTTTAAAGAAACTGAAATTAAAAGCATCACATGTAAATATACAAGTTTCATCATTAGTTATATTAGGAAAGTTTTGTGTGTGTGGTTGGCAGGTTTGCTTTTGCAGTCTTGAGGTTCTTGGGGCAATCCATCAGGAACTGTGACTGCAGCTGGAAATATTTACAGGAATGTAAATAACAGGTGTGCAGCTTAATGTGTTTAAATCTATAGGCACACACAAAGTTCTGGATTTATCCATCTATTTGGTGAATTATAAGCATTTAAAATATAAAGTTTATATACAAGTATCTAAAAGATTATGCACATTGTTAGGAAATGTAAACTACTCTAATGATAATAAATAAACACATATCTTGCTTAGTTTCAATCTAAAAATTCCTGATATACTAGATTTGCTATTGTGTTAAAAAGCTTAAGAAAAGCAGCATTTTCAATGTAGAGCTGCTGTAGACTGGATGTCGGGACAGCACAGTTACTGTAAGCATTGTCCTTAGCACACAAAAGCCTCTATGAGACTTAAAAAAAAAAAGCCCGAGTCTCTCCCGCCGAGCCCGAGCGGGAGCCGGCCGTGCCCTCCCCGCCCGCCTGGCGCACCGGGCCCCGCGCCCTCCCCGCCCGCCCTGCGCACCCGGCCGCGTCCTCCCCGGCCGCCTGGCGCACGGGGCAGGGGCGCCAGCATGCAGGCCCCGCAGAAAGAGCACTTGTACAAGCTGCTGGTGTTTGGTGACCTGGGAGTGGGCAAGACCAGCATCATCAAACGCTACGTGCACCAGAATTTCTCCTCGCACTACCGAGCCACCATCGGCGTGGACTTCGCGCTCAAGGTGCTGCGCTGGGACCCGGAGACCGTGGTGCGCCTGCAGCTCTGGGACATCGCGGGTCAAGAAAGATTTGGAAACATGACTAGGGTCTATTATCGAGAAGCTATGGGTGCATTTATTGTCTTCGATGTCACCAGGCCAGCTACATTTGAAGCAGTTACAAAATGGAAAAATGATTTGGACTCAAAATTAAGTCTCCCTAATGGCAAACCAGTTTCAGTGGTATTGTTGGCCAACAAATGTGACCAGGGGAAGGATGTGCTCATGAACAATGGCCTGAAGTTCTGCAGGGAGCATGGTTTCGTAGGATGGTTTGAAACATCAGCAAAGGAAAATATAAACATCGACGAAGCCTCCAGGTGCCTGGTGAAGCACATACTTGCAAACGAGTGTGGCCTAATGGAGTCCATTGAGCCAGATGTTGTGAAACCCCACCTTACACCACCCAAGGCTGTCAGCTGCTCTGGTTGTGCCAAGTCCTAGCAGGCTTCTTTGCTGGAAGATCCTAGATATCATCTCATCATCTCCTGAATCGTGCCTCATTTTTTACCATTTTGGGTAAATGTCAGGATAGGGCTACACATGTGACAAACCAAAGATCTATGCCTGTGTCTTTTGTGTAAGAGAGAGAGATAGCAAATGTTCTTTTTATGTATTTCCCAGCACCAGCACAGTGTTTACAATCCTTTTAAATATTTAGTCTGTTACAGAATTGTGTTGCAGCAGCTGACCAAAAATTCTGCCATTCCAAAGCCAGCCCTGCTATTTGCTTCTTTGAACCAGTCGAGGCCTCAGGTTTTAGAGAAAGGGCAGAGTAGCAGACTGGCTGTCAAGTTAAGCACAGGCATTCATGTTGCCCCTGGTGTCTTTGTCCAGATTTCTATACATTGTCTGCTGGTTTGACAGGCCTATTGAGTAGAAACAGTATTTTTTCCAAAGATAACTTCCATTGTCTACAGAGCTAAGAGCTATCCCGATTTAGCTCTCAGAGTCATGTACACAGGCTTCCTGGGCTTTGTTGCTGTTATTGTCTGTTTAACTGAAAACTGTATGAAAAGATAGATGTGCCCCTTATATGTGCCCTTTTGTTAACTTTCTCAGATTCAAGTTGTGGGACTCGTATGTATGTGTGATATATATTATATATATTTTCACAAGTGAAAACTAAAACATTAAAAGATGTTGAGTTCCTGTTAAAAAAAAAAAAAAAAAAGCCCAACTGATGTCAGCCTGGGATGGATCCAGAATATCTTTCTGATGGGAGTGACTCTGAGGCTGGAAATAAGGAATCTGAGTTAGCCAGAACAATAAGAACCTGAGTGGAAGAGATGAATGATGCTGAGCAGGGGGCCAGAAAACTTCAGTAAAAAAGTAGATACCAACTCTTTAATTTTTTTTTTTTTTAAGAGATTTATTTATTTATTTATTTATTTATAGAAGCACTGGATACAGTCAGAAGCGCAGGAGGGTGAGAGAATTCACCAGAGCCAGAGAGGGAAACAGAACAGGCAGACTGATGAAATACACTGCTGAGGGCAGCAGCGGGCACAGCAGGAGAGGTCTGCGCGCCATGAGGGACCCTCGCTGGCCGCTGGGGATCGAACCGGCGCTGTAGAGGCTGCGGGCAGCTTCGCAGCCCAGTGCTCAACTACTGTGCCACCGGGGCGGGGTGGGGGGGGTACTCCTTAATTGAAAAAGTTTTCAAATGCAGCTAAAAAAAAAAAAAAGCTCTTCAAAATGCCCACAGCTTCCAAAGTACAGCCATCCGTGCAGACATGGTATGGTATTCATTGCCAACTGGGAGACAAATAAGGTTTGTGCTTTCTTCAACAGAGCTGGGCTACAGCTCAGTGGCTCAGGAAGCAGCTCAGTTGTCTCTCCCTTTCCTTCCTTCCCTTTTGAAACTAGCAGAGCTTTTCTGATGGGCAGTGAAACCATGCCAGGTGCGCCCCTCCCCCCCCCACTTCTGGCTCTAAGTTGTAATTCTGCACTAAGGTCAACACACCTGCGTGAATGGGAGGAAGTGGACATCGGATCAGGAAGAGACATATTGAATGTAACACAATGCCAACAGGCAGCCACCCGCCCTGCCGCTGGCCTTTCCAGGGCACCCCCTCCTGCCTGACCCTCTCTCTGCAGCGCTTCTTCTGGACTTCCTACGGTTGGCCACACTGGGCGCACCTAGCTACTTTCCCAGCTCAGAGCCTCCGTTCTCACTTGCTGTCACCTCTCCCTTGAACATGAACCTTCTCTGTCTTGTCCACCCGTTTTTGCAATGTCCAGAACAGAACATTCACACTCCTGAGAAAACATCTGTGGGTGCCTGAATGGAGTACAGGGAGTACCAGAATGCTGATTCAATGGCCTCGTCAGCACTGGCTTTAAATCACCCACTGGGCAAAGACACTTCTGGGAACTGCCAGACTGGCCTTTGCCTTCCACACAGGAGAGGCCTAGCCAGAGTCCTTCTGAGTTCAAGATAGTGGAACAAGCAACCTTCTGGAATACTTACAAAGCACAACCTTTTAAAGGCACAGAGACCATCTGTGTATGCAGGCTTTTTTTTTTTTCTCATCCTTGGTCTCCTAAGTTTGACCCAACCCCCTAGTGTAAGAGACCAGAATAAAGAAGTGCCACGTTGGCAGGTAAGAGACTGATTGGCACTGTCTTTTTTTATTTACCAGCTCTAGGTCACTGAGCAACTTGATGGCTTCACCATACATTTCTTTCCTTATACATTAAATGAATTAAAGACAATACTTGGCCTAGAAGGTTGCAAAGAAAATACTTCAAAGATTTAGTTTATCCCCTGAAGAAGTGTGTGTTCAATCTATGTTAACTGTATTGTGGGTTTGGATAATGTTATTAGTTATAAAGTGAAGATAACTTTCACTTGGTGGGTTCAGACTCTTTGTATAAATGAGGTTTGGCAAATGTTTAATTATTTTTTAGTAGACTTTCCTATGGTAGATTTTTGAAAGTAGATTTTGATTCTAGATTCATAGCAAAATTGAGCAATGGTAGTTTTCCATATACATCTTATGCCTCCTCCCCACACTCAGCCTCCCCCGCCACTGTCAACATCACACTCCAGAGTGACATCTGTTACAAATAATGAACCTAAAGTGATAATCATTTTCACCCACAGTCCATACCATACATTAGGGTTAATTCCGAATGTTGTACCATTCTATGGGTTTTGGCAAAAGTAGAGTGGTATATATTTACTACAATAGTATCATATAAAATATGCTACATTATAATATAGTGTAATATAATATAGTTTCACACTCTGTAAACCCTTTGTACTTGGACACCTATTCATCCCTCTTCCCCTATCCTCTAGCTGTCACTGATCCTTTATCCTCATCAGTTTTGCTTTCTTCAGAAGGTAGTAGAGTTGGAATGTCATAGTCTATTGCCTTTTTGGATGGTATCTTTCACTTAGTTGTGTGCACTAACATTTCTTGCATGTACTTTCATAGGTTGGTCACTAGAGTCTTTTTAGCACTGTATGATATTCTACTGTCTGGATGAACTACAGTTTGTTTATCAATTCTCTAAGGATAGCAGGGTTGCTTTTAAGTTTTAAATTGTTACTATTAACATGCCTGTTCAAGTTTTGGGGTGGAGTTATCAACTCCTTTGGAAATAATACAGCATGCAATTGTTTGATTATATGCCAGGCTGTCTTCCAAAGTGACAAAGTCCCACCAGAAGTGTGTGGGGGTTTCTTTTGCTCCACATCCTTTCTAGCATTTGGTGGTGTGTTTTTGACTTGGGCCATTCTAACAGGTGTTTTACTTACAACGGTACCTTGTTGTTTATACAGATATTTACTTGCCACCTGCATATCTTCTTTGATGAGGTTTCTGTTCGGAATTTTGATCTTTTAAAAACTGAGTTGTTCATTTTCTTCTTGCTGAATCTAGGAGCTTTTTATATATTTTGGATAAGTTGTTTATGCAATATGCATTTTGCAAATATTTTTTCTTAGTCAGTGACTTGTGTTGTCATCCTTAACTGTGGCCTATGGAGAGCAGAAATATTAATTTTTTTTATGTTATAGAGGCATGTTTTATTTATTTGTTTGTTTGTTTGTTTGTTTGTACATGCACTGGGTACAGTCAGAAGAGCAGGAGGGTGAGAGAATTCACCAGAGCCAGAGCGGGTAGCAGAGCAGGCAGAAGGACCGAAGTACACTGCTGAGGGGAGCAGCGGGCGGCAGGAGAGGTCTGCGCGCCATGTGGAACCCTCCTCCAGTGGCCAGGGAGCAGCCGGGAATCGAACCGGTGCTGCAGAGGCTGCGGGCAGCTTTGCAACCCAGCGCTCAACCGCTGCGCCACCGGGGAGGCCCAGAAATATTAAATTTTAATGAATGCTAACTTATCAATTATTCTTTAGTGAATTACCCCTTTAGTGTTATTTCTAAAGTATCACCTTTGCAAGGTCAATTTTTCTCCTATATTAACTCCCTGGGCTTTTATATTTTATATAAAGTCTAGATCCATATTGGGTTAATTTTTTGGGTATAAGGTCTGTGTTTAGGTTCATTCTTTTGTATATGCATGTCTGTTGTTGCAACATCATTTATTGAAAAGACTATCTTTGCTCGAGTATACTGTCTTTTCCTTTGTCAAAGATCATTTGACTGTCTTTATAGGAGGCTATTGTTTTCCATTCATCTGCTTGCTTATTCTTTCATCAGTACAACACTGCTGTGATTACTGTGCCTTTATAGTAAATCTTAAAGTTGGGTAGTGTTTATCTTTTGGCTTTGTTCTTCTTCTTCATTTTGTGTTGGCCATTCTGGGTCTTTTGTTATTCTTTAAACTATAAGAATCAGTATGTTGATAGCCACAAAATTGCTTGCCTTAATTTTGATTGGGATGATATTCTTTAAAGATAATCCTCCCAGGAAATTTCCCCCAGACCAGTATTTTCTCTTGACTGGTCACTAGACATGTGAAGAACTAGAGATAAAGGAGAAACAATATAAGGGTCTCAAGAACTAAGTAGGGTTCCTAGGAAACTTGGAAGAAGAAGAGGAATTATTTGGGGAGCAAAGTTTTTGATTCTAGAATGGAAACTGCAATCTTAAATACTTTCAGGAGACTGAGGAAGTAAATTGAAATAAATCATTTAACGAGAATAGAGAATTGTAGAATTTATGTCAAACAAACTCAACCACTAAGTAGGAAATGGAGTGGTTAGGATGGTAGGAAAACTGCTTCTGTAGCGCTAGAGTATAGTTTGTGGCTGATGAAAATTAATATTTTTTAAGTGTAAGTCTTGGTGGTATTGCTCAAATGTCCTTTGACTGAGTCCAGGGTAATTTTACCCAAGTTGCTCAATGAAGTATCCAGTCTCTCTTGAAGCTCTTGGGAACTTCAGCTCCTCTAGCCCATTTGGAGTTGAGATTCTCAAGTGAAGAGTAAAGTAGTTAGAGAAACGGCAGTTAGAGAAACTCTCGAACTTTTGAAAAAGGGACTGGTCTCTACCTAGGGTAGGTTTCAATAAAACTCATTCTATGCCTTTGCAGGCACTTGGAGGTGAGCCCTTCTCTTTCACCTCAACTAGGTCCTAGCCTCTTGGCTTTGCAGCTGGCTTTGTCCCATGACTTACCTCCAGGCTTCTGAACAAATTATTTATTTTGACAGATTGAACCTCAACTTTCACCAGATTTCTGCTTTCAAGTCCCCCTTTGACCTACAACCCATTCCTCTGTGAAGCATTATGTTGTAAGATTGTGTTATGAAATTCAGTGCTAACTTTTAAAACTCCGGCCAAGAACCAAGCTCTCAGGTTATATGATAAGGAAAGGAATTTAGATATGGGTAATGTTGAAAGAAAACTAATGCAATTGAGAGAAAACGTTACCAAGCAAAGCAAGAGTTCCCTATGATGGATGAAGAAACAGAATCTTCCACTCTGGCAATGACAGCCAACCAGTCTGCACTTGCAAGTTAGGTTCAGCAGCATTCCAAATAGCAGCAAGGTTGGTGCTCAAATGTCCTTTGACTGAGTCCAGGGTAATTTTACCCAAGTTCCTCAATAAAGTATCCAGTCTCTCTTGAAGTTCTTGGGAAATTCAGCTCCTCTAGCCCATTTGAAGTTGAGATTCTCAAGAGAAGAGTAAAGTAGTTAGAGAAATGGCAGTACTTTCAAACTTTTGAAAAAGGGACTGGTCTCTACCTAGGGTAGGTTTCAATTAAAACTCCTCCTTCTATGCCTTTGCAGGCACTTGGAGGTGAGTCCTTCTCTTTCACCTCAACTTTGTCCTAGCCTCTTGGCTTTGCAGCTGGCTTTGTCCTGTGACTCACCTCCAGGCTTCTGAATGAGGCCATAACGAGGTGGGGAAAACGGGAGAACATGTCTCCAGGACCAGAGAGCTCAAACACATGTCACAGTGAATATAAAACATTCTACATCCTCCGCAAGAACAGAAAGGAAATGGGGGGAGTGACTTTTAAAGTCATTGGTAGAAGGAAACTACTGTCAAAGATCAGTCTCTGTTATCCTTCTCTGATGGTCTGCCTGTGGGAAAGAAAGGCTACAGATGTTTCCTCAACAGAATACTCTGAAAATGGCAGAATAAAACAGTTGTTTTGGACATGGAGTCAAAAGGTCCTGATTTGGTATGACCATCACCATGCTCTCTCCCACAAGACAAACGTTTCTCTAAACTTTGATGGTACAAAGATACCATAGTTTTTATAGTTTTCATAGTTTTTTTGAGAGAAATGCAAGAGATACATAAAAGAACTTTCAAATACTAAAGCACCTTATTAATTTGAAGTTGCATTATGTCCTTTTAATATATTAGCATGAATGGTACTCACACTAAACCATTGGTATTTAAATAGTACAGGTTACAAAGAAGAAAAATTGGATATTTAGTCCAAAATGTCTGGGTATTGTAAGAGCTATCTAGCAGCATAGAAATGAGTAGCATAGATCAGATCTCAGTGCAAATCCATGATCTGCAACATACTATGTGACCATAGGTTAACATTCTTCATGTCCACATATGTGAATAATTCTTTGCATTGTTTTTCAGGATTAAATAAAAAAGCATTGCAGAATATAATGTTGGTTTCTTTTCCTTTCCTACCATCTACTTTTTTTTTTAAAGATTGTTTGTAACTAGACTATATATATATATATTTAAAGATTTATTTATTTATACAAGAACCTGGGTACAGGCCAGATGTGCAGAAGAGTGAGAGCATTCACCAGAGACAGAGTGGGGAACAGAACAGGCAGACTGACAAAATAACACTGCTGAGGGGAGCAGTGGGCGCAAGACAGGAGAGGTCTGCTGCACTATGTGGAATTCTCACAAGCTGTCTGGGATCGAACCGGCACTGCAGAGGCTGCGGACAGCTTCACAGTGTGGCGCTCAACTGCCTCTGCTACCAGGGATGCCCACCTTCTACTTCTTGATATGCCTTCTCAGTCTCCTAAACTCATTAAATCCCGAAGAAGGAAATTTATGCTAGTGACTCCAACCCACTGGCATGAGACTCTCCTGGGACCAAGTGGAGAATAAGTTTCTTCTCTGGAAGACAATGTCAGACTCTTCGTTTACCTTCTGTACCTATATCTTATCTCATGTACTCTCATAAATCCATAATACGTACATTTAAAAAATTCTGGTAGTGTAGAATTAAGAGCATGCAGTTGTTTTTTGAAGAGGGATTCAAGGCTACATAGAAAATTATGTAACTGTCAATTGTGACATCAAAAAATATTTTTTTCTTGTGCCAAAACTCACAAAGATGTACCTCCTGAATTTATGGCTTAAAATTTGAGCAATCTGGCAGATCAACTAATTGATTTATTTTTGTTTATCCATGGTTTTGATACTTTATTCATGAGTTTCTGTTAAACTTTCATCAATGGAGAATTGACTAAAATGTGGGGCTTGTAGATTATGATTCTACATGTAATCTGGATTGCTAGAATCTGCAGTGGGACCTGAGATTTGGCTTTGCTAAAAAATGATGCCAATGTTTGGGAACCATAAGTCATGCTTTGAGTAATGTATATAATGTTTACTTTGGGGGGGAGTAATTCCCATATTTTTTCATCTTTACATAATACCTTACCATTTCAATATTAAATTATACCCAAAGACAAATATAAAGGACTATAAATTCTCCTAAGTGAGTCTTTGCATTGATTCTTTACTTTTTCTATATTGTAAGTTATATTTAGGTGATCACATCAGTCATTGATGTAATTAGTCATGATAATGATGATGTTTTTCATCACTGAGAAATTCAAATGAACCACTTAGGGAAACTGCTGATGTCCCACCTGAGCGTGACTGCTCACCCTAATAACTACATTAACAGGTTGTCCAGTCATCAGAAAAACTCACTTTCCCCATCCCCTTTTGTCAATTTATTGCTGTTATTGAAGGTAACTTGGACTTACTTTTCTCTCAAAAAGGGTAAGTAACTATTTTCAACCATAGTCTCTTTAGGTTGTGAAATGTTTAAAAAGTAATAACATAAAATTGATATAATAGTTAAAATGCAAATGATTTACATTATTTTAAAATGATAGTCTATTTTCTGAGTTATCATTCACCTGTCATTCTTAGACTTAAGTATCACTTAGAGTCAATTGAAGAACAGTAAAAACAAGTGTGGAGTCCCCACCCTCAGTTTCTGCTTCTTTAAATCTGAGTGATACTTGATAATTTGCATATACTTGCAAATCCCCAGGTGATGTTCTGTGCCACAGTTTTTCAATATTAGTGTTAGTAACATTTTGAGATGGATAATTTTTATTTTGGGGAAAGGCCTGAGCATTGCAGGGTATATAGCAGTATGCCAGACCTCTTCCCACTAAATGCCAGTACACCCATTTCCTGCAGTTGTTTCAACCAAGAATGTCTCCAGACAGTGACAATTGTCTTCTGAAGACAAATCCACCACTGTTCTATGCTGTTGTTCTCCCTAACAAGATTTAATATGCCAAGGATTTGCTAATTCTGGTCCAACAGCAGGATTATGGTAAATGTGTTCAATATTTCTTCAGAGTATTTCTGTGGTGAAATTGGCTGCCAACTGTGGGGTTAAAGGAACAAAAGAAAGTGATGATTGAAATGGTAGTCAAAGATTAAAACTGTCTTTTTTTTTATATATATATATGATTATATATTCCTCTTCTTTTTTTTTTTTATAGAGGCATGTTTTATTTATTTATTTCTTTGTTTGTTTTGTTTTGTTTATACAAGCACTGGGTACAGTCAGAAGCGCGGGAGGGTGAGAGAATTCACCAGAGCCAGAGCGGGGAGTAGAACAGGCAGAAGGACCGAAGTACACTGCTGAGGGGAGCAGCGGGCGGCAGGAGAGGTCTGCGCGCCATGTGGGACCCTCCTCCGGTGGCCAGGGAGCAGCCGGGGATCGAACCGGCGCCGCAGAGGCTGCAGGCAGCTTCGCAACCCAGCGCTCAACCGCTGCGCCACCAGGGGGGCCCTAAAACTGTCTTTTGTGGCATTACCCATCAAAAGGTCAAAACTCCCATAGCTTTTCAAATTTCACTCTCCTGGGTCCCTTCTTTAGCCTGTTCTTATGCATACTCCTCTTCTGCCAGTTCCTTTCTCATTTTCATTCCACAGACTCTTGCCAGGTCATGATGTCACCACCAGGAGATTGCCCTACTACTAGTGTACAGTATATGGGGAACTAACTTCCCCTCTAGCATGCAAGACACTTTCCTGAAATCCAACGTTGTGACTTTGAATATATTTTTATTCAATATCATAATCACATTGCTAATAACTTACTGCTGTTCTGGAACTTTAGGCATGTTAAAGGTTAAATAGGTTATTACTGAGGATTGAGAACATCATGATCATAACACTGTTCTAAGACAAACAAAAGAACATGAATTACTGTTTGGAACACAGTGACTTCTCAGGAACTCTCTAGATATCAGATATGTTCACGAGAAAACACGTAACTCATCTAAGCTCACATTCTCTCATTCTTTGTTTTTGCCTGGCTCTGGCTCAACTGTGCATCCCCATGTTTGGACAGCAATGTTTTTAATCTCCCTTTGGCTCTTATGTGTAAGTTGTAATCAGGAAGTGTTGTGTAATCTTTATATCTTCATTATGACTCCCTATTTCCTTCATTAAAGTCATGAATTATTTTCCAGAAAAAAAGAGCTACAAAAGGCTCATAGAAAACTCAATGAATAATGATGCTATTGATAATAAACAATTTTTTGTTCATTTACTGAAAGAAGTCCATTAACATTGGATTCAGATTTCTATGGAAGCATGGAAAAAGCTATTTTAATTTAGAAACTGTGATCTGACAGCACAAAATGAATTCCATTGTCACATGAAGAAGACATAAAGGGTGACAAAGAGACCAGTCATCTGCTCTCTTCCTCTTGTCCCTACCCCTAACATCCTCACTCTGAGCCTACCAGGCCCTCCCTCCTACGCAGTTCCAGCATTTGCTAGCCCCTCCTCCATTTTCCTTTTGTATTACCCACCCTACTCTCACCAAAGAAAAAAGACGAGTCAGGATTGAGTAAGAAACCATATGAAATGGTCGGATCTGTCCCCTAAGGAAACGGAAATTTTAGACCATGAGCAGGACAAGGTTGAAAGAAGACAAATAAAATTCCCTGTAACACAGGGTAGAGAAAAGAACTCTGATTGATAAGCACAAATGGTAATGGGAATACCAGCGCCAAAAAAGCTGCTACATCAAAGAAAAGCTCACACGATGCTCTGGGGCTAAAGGAATTGATGTTGAAGGAGTCAGCAGAGTTAGCAACACTAATAATTCATATTGGAAAGATAAGGTACATTTTATTCAACATTTTTTAATATGTAAATAAAATTTTACCTTTGAAATATTGTATATATTAGCTGTGTGGGGTTATTTTTTCATTATGAAAAATGAAAGGACTTTTAAATACAAGTCTAGAATTTGGAAATGCTGAAATAAATGCCTAAATATTGGCATTATGATTTTTCTCCAGCATTGTGGTCACTTTTTTCAACACATGTAAAACTGAAGCGATACGTCTCACAAATTCTTCCTCTCCGTAAAAATCTTCAGTTTGCTGGAGGGTCAGACTTCGTTCTCTTTTCATCTCTGACATATAATCCCAATTTTTGTGTATTTTTGAGGAGGATGATCTCATCTATGACATAAGTAGTTCCAAGTGATTGGCACCAGTCAATCCACACACAGCTTTTCTCTGGTTTGGAAAACAAATCCCAGTGTGAAAAAATGAGACTAGAGGAGGTCTCTGCTGACTTCTTAGAAGGAAATAGCTTTCTGCTCTTCCAAGGGAGTACTGGGTGAGATTTTTTAAAAAAGAAAATCTTTTCCTGGATATAAACAGAGATGCACAGAACCCCTTGGCATACTGGGAGCAACTACATGAAAAAGGGAACCACAGTTACATTGATGACACTGTAAGATACTTTCAAAAGCAAGAGAGGGGGTGATAAATTAGTTCCTTTGGTCAATATTTGAGCTGCTCTATAAATCCTTGCCTAAAACTCACTTTATTACTAGAATTTTCCATTATGATATCCAATAAATTCATTTTATTGATAAGCCCATTAGAGTTGCTTCCTGGTTTCTGCCCACCTGTTTAGTCTCATCCTATCACTCTCAGTAGACAAACTATTAAAAAGTAAGGCCGATCTTTCAGCAAATTGACCACTTCTAGCATTTTTCTATTGAAGGGTTTCCTATATGTTATTTCTTTTGCTTGAAGTATTTACCTCTGTGCCAACCACCAATTTATTATTAGCTCCAAATTCTCTATTGTTGCCTAATTTGTGAATATGAATCTGGATCCTTTAAACATTTTGCTTTTGGCATCTGATATGGAGCTAAGGCATATCAACTGAGGGTCCTGGAGAGATCCTGAGAGAGAAAAGAGTCATCCTTCCTGGCCTCAGTGCATCATTTGCCAGCTCTTAGAGAGCATAATTTTGTTTTTCACTGCTTGATCCATGTAGTTTTCACTGACTCTGGGTACCTGAATACAGCAACTTTCTCCAGCATTTAGTCACATGTTTTCTCCAATTCCCAACTATAGCAGCAGCTCACTTACTGTGGGCCCAGTGCCTAGCTGAGATCACCCACTTCGTACCCTCTCTCAATCCCACATGTGCACACTTTGGCCCAGCACTGCCCATTTATACTGAGTGTACTGAACTGAGTGATGAAGAGATACCAAATATGCTCATGAGAAAACATATGATTAGTAGAGGATCCTCTCCACCTCAGTAGTACCCCAACTCTTGCTGTGGCCCCACTTTCTCTGCATGACTGCCTGCTTCCTATAAAGCTGCTCCTTATTGCTCAGAGACTGAGGACCAACTCCAGCCAAGGCAACCCAGTAAACTTCTTTATCCTCCAGTATGCTACAACTCCAGCTCCTTCAACTACTTCTCTTTCAAGGGGAGCTGAACCTTCCTGGCAAATTTGGCCTTCCTTAGTATTGTTCCTTCAGCCCTTTCAGAATCCACTTTCCATCAATATAGTCAATCTCTGATCTTAGCTTATTTTTTTTAATATCAAACTTCTCCTGGTTAAATTGTTATGTGGTTTCTGTCTCCTGATGGAAATCAGACAGATATGTCCCCTCTTCCATGACTACTCATGTCCCTGACATCAAGGTAAAGTCATTTTCTCCAGAAACTACCCCCAAACTCCAGACTAAGTTAGAATCCCATATTAATTAGCTGTTATTGCATACTGCACTATTTCTTATTTGTAATTGCTTGCAACCATAATTAATAATTGTGTGGTTATTTGCTAAATATCTTACTATGCTGGGAGATCAATGAAGAAAGGAACTATATATTTCTTGTATTCCAATCATCACACAGTGCCTAGTAAAACATAACAGGCTTTCAGAATGCTGGTTATACATATACATATATATATTCATATTAATTTTATTAATCAAGGAGTCAAAAAGCCCAATGTAATTAAACTAGCTGTGAATGGGAGAAACAGTGCTTATGAATTTATGTGTCATTCTTTTGCTATTTTCACTCAGGTCTGATGAAAACATTTTAAATGTTCAATAAATATTAGCTAATTACAAAGAAAGTATTCTTCCTCTTACATTTTGACAGCACTCCCTTGTGCAGTCTATGTGCTTAGGGACTAATGTGCTTAGGGTAGCACTTATATTCTGTCACCCTCATTGCTCTAATGATTGCATGACTAAAGAAGGCCCCCCTCTCTTGTCAGTTCCTTGAGAGAGTGCCACTCAGCATATGTGGAGAGCTTTCTGCAGAAACTTTAGCATTTACAGTGAACAAATTCAAGTGGTACAATTTTATTTGATCACTGGCTGACTGTCAGATATTGCTGTTCAGAATGCTAACAATTGTTGAATTAAATAACCTTTGTTGCTGCTCAGCAAGGAGATAACTCTCTTCTTAAGAGGCAGCTCAGGGATGGACCAATGCAGGACAGTTGAAATAGCTGCTTTTACTATTTTTATTTTTGGCTTACACAGGAAACCAGTGCTTTATCTCTTAATGGCTCAACAGTCTTTGGATGTCTTGCTAGATATCAGTTTAATATTTCCTGGAGTATGATTCTTTCTTTCTGAGAAGCCCCCAAAGTGAAATTCATATGTACCACGGAGACCACATTGTATATTAGGATTTCCATACTGGACATGTGTTGGTTTTGCTACCCAGATTCAAGACTCTATTTGTGTTAACAGGACCCTACTTTCTCTTGAGGAGTCATCCTTCCTCATCCTTTTTTCCATTTGTGTAGGGTGAAGTTGACTTCAAGCCTGGCTCTGGGGATGTACTTATAGCATATACTAATTCAAACAATGTACTTTATGCATCACAGCTTGTTCTGGTCAAAATTTGATTCAGGAATGAATATGGTATACAAGTCTGCAAAAACCATTTATGACATTCAACTCTTAGTGAGCTGCTGCAGCCAACTTGCAACTACAGGGACAAAGCTTGCCTAAGAATAGATTCAAAATAGCCTTGAGCAGAACCAGACAATAAACAAAGATAATCTAGGTTCTGAAGTTTTAATATAATCTTCTCATCAAGCTGCTTCAGAAACCATAGTCCAGACATTTCAATTACAGTTTCTGTATAAATATGTATCATCTTATTGCATAATCAATTTGTTAGGGGGAAATGATGTCCTGAGTTAATCCCATACAGGCTTTGTGGGCTCCACCCCCACTCCAGACTAAAGACATTGGGAAAGACAAATCCCATCACCACCAAAGGGAAGGTGGCTGGGACCTGAGGGTGGAGTTGGGCAGCCAGATTGGATATAAAAACCAAACACGTGGGCCTTGGGGGGGGCTTGCGATCACTCTCCTCCTGGCTTCACCACTCCTGGCTGGCGGCCAGCTCTCAGAGCGCCATTTTGGGATTTCTGATCGGCGGATTGGGTAGGACTCATTTAAAACTTTGTCTCCCACTTTTCTCCCTGAGCTGTACATTTCCTCATTTCCCCTTCCTTTGTAAATAAACCTTTTATTAACCTTTCACATGTGCCTGCAGTAGAGCATTGATAAGTCCTTTTAAGCGCGCGGGTGAGGACCCACAGTCAGGCACCCCGTTTTGTATTGGGGTTGCTCTACAACAGTTTGGCGCCCAGCGTGATTTCCAAGTTACACCTGCGGTTGACCAGCCCAAAGTAACATTCCTTGCGTTGGTCACCATAAGCGCACTAGTTCTGCAGGACTCGCAGTATAATATTTATACTGCAGTATATTTATACTCGCAGTATAATATACTCGCAGTATAATATAATATAATATTTGTCTTGAGTCCTGAAAAGTCTGTTTTTTCCCTGTGTGTACAGCCCTTGTGGGTGCGTTTTTGACTCAAATATGGCCTCAACCATGAGCCTATACAGTTTCATCCCTAGCCTGAGTTTTTTCAGTTTCCTTCCGGCCTTGAATTTAAGTAGCCTTCTTCCATTAAATATCACCACCAGTTTCATTAATATAAATAATTTGATGAAGCCTGGTGTATGGCGTGTGATTTTACTATTGTATACATACATGGGTGGTTTACAAGCCATCCCTTTACAGTCCGTGCTTCTGGGTGGTTTTTTGGTAATATGTGTAAGCGCAATTTGCTACATTCTTGTTTCTGTGAGAGGTAGATGTTCTATTTCACATACTGAGAATGTGCAACAACACATTCAGGCTCTTAACTTAGCCATGCAACAACAAATTCAGGCTTTTAACGTGGCCATACAACAACAAAATCAGGCCTTTGATTTAACTATTAAGTGCATGAGGGATGAGAACCGTAACATCTTTGAGTCAGTTTATAAAAGCATACACAAGATCAAGCTTTTAAAAGTATGCAGGACAGGATAGAGGCCGCCCTCCATAAATTGGATATGGCGGAGGCTTTGCTTATGGCACAGAGAAAGGATAAACCTTCCCCTTTCCATGAGGACTGCCAGTGGGCAGAGTTAGAAGAGGAGGAGCATATTTTAAATACTTTAAATACATCAGGACAAAATCCTCTTCCATGTGACAAGGCCCCTCCCGTGCAGACCCCTGAGGTTGCACAGCCTCCACTGCCCTCTGGGGAGGACACTAAAATGGCGTCTCCTCCCCACACTAGACTCGTCACCCATTTTGGCAGGAAGGATCACCCTGAGGCAGGACAGTTTCCCCTTTGCCAGATGCCAATGGGTGGCTTGAATGAACATGGGAGACCTGCTGGGTACTTTTGGTCGCACCATCCTTTCAGTACTGCGGACCTCCTAAATTGGAGGAGCTCTGTTCCCTCGTACCGGCAGGCTCCCAAGAGGATGGCGAACTTGTTTGCCTCTATCTTCGTCTCCCACCGCCCTAACTGGGCAGATATACAGTCCATGCTGCATACTTTATTAACGCTGGATGAGCAGAGGATGGTATTCAGGAAAGCCAGGGAGGAGGCTGACCATCTCCACCAACAGGATAGGCAGTCCCCAGAGCCGGAGGTTGTTGTCCCAGAGCAAGATCCTGGATGGGACCCTAACAATGGAGGAACGGCAATGTTGGAGCTGTATAAAAAATGTTTATTGGTAGGACTGCAGCAGGGGATCCCCAAACAAAAAAACTTTAACAAAATATTGCAACTCGAGCAAGGAGCTAATGAGGATCCGTCAGAGTTCCTTGAGAGGATTGTTCAAACTTACACTAACCACACAGATATAAACCCAGATGCCCCAGAAAACGCTCGTCTGATCACTATGGCTTTCATTACCCATAGTGCCCCAGACATAAAGAAAAAGTTAGCTAAGGTGGACGGCGTCACAGAGATGAGTCCGTCCCAGGTAGTGGACTTGGCATTTAGGGTTAATAATAATAGAGAGGACAGGAGACCGAAACCTGCGACTGTTTTCTTACAAAGAGAACACAGAACTGGGTTTCAGGGAAACAATAATGGACAGAGACGTGAACCCCCAGTGTGCTTTCTGTAGGGAAGAGGGACATTGGAAGTACAGTTGTCCCAGGTTACAGGGAAGCGGCAGACGCAATAATTATAGAAGGCAGGATAGAAGACAAAGAACACCAAGATATGATGATTCACGCAGGGGTTACAGGAGGGAATATAGGAGGAGGACACAGAACCAGGAACCAAGGAGAGAGAAAAGAAGACAGATGTTAGCACAGAGTAGAGGCTCAGATGATGACAGGGAACACAGACAGAGGAGGAATCGAGAGCCCAGCTCAGAGGAAAGGAGACAAATGACAGCACAGGGTAGAGCCTCAGGTGAAGATAGGAGGGAATATAGACAGAGTAGAAGGAATCTAGAGCCCAGTGCAGAGGAGAGGAGACAAATGATAGTTCATGGAGAAGGTTCAGATGCAGAATAGGGATGCCCAAGGGCTCCAGTAGATCTAAAGAAAGCCCCAGGAGGAACTGACCCAGAGACGAAGTCCCACTGGTCTTGTGAACCCATTGAGGACTTGAGATATTTAAGAAACAGAAAAAAAAAAACAAACTTGAATGTTACTGACTTCTTTTCCAGTTATTGTTGCAGGATACCCAAGGACTCATTTTTTTCTGAAGAAACCCTGAGAAAACTAACATGCTCTAACCAATCTTCTTCCTTTCAAAGTTTAGGAGACGTGAAATAACATCTAGGATCATGCATATGCTGCCAGTATTTTTTTTTACACAGAAAGGCGTTCAATCTTGATTTTGGTATTTCTTTTTAACTTTTGTTTTTAACTTTGAGATTTTTTTCTTTTCTCTGCTTGTTTTTGTTACTTTGGCCTATGAGTGAAACTGCAGTTGTATGAGATATCCCACGCATGATAAATGGTAACTAAAGAGCTCCTTGCGTCTATATGTTGTTTGTCTGTATGTCCTTTCCTTGTGTCCTTGTCTTGACCTGCAGTGGTTGAAAAATTGGTACACATGGTGCCCATAGACATTGAAGGAAAAAAAAAGTCTCCAGTTATGAGGAAACATAAAGGTTATGGTTTCATTGTCAACATTGTGCTACTGAACTAAGCCGGTGCCTTCATAGAGATTGAACATTGTTGTTTCTGTTATTTTTCTGATATTTATGGCAAAGCTTCCCAGAAATCTAAATTCAAGTACAAATTTGGTAGCCTGTCATTTGGCTGATGCAAGGAAATTTTGTAGAACCTCAGTAGAGCTCCTGAGACACTCCACAAAGTTTCTCCCTTTCCTCCTGGGAAAGACATTAGATGAATTTGTTCTATTTGGCTCACCTAGTAGAGTAAAACTAGAAGGGAAGCATTGTCACTTGGGAAAACAGGTAACACCTTGACCTGATATGGATGTAAATTGTCAATGATGATTGTCACCTTGTAATATTGTATACTTTAATTGTTTAATATCTACAGGAATTGTTTCTGGAAATATAGGGAGGAAAGGTCTCAACAGATTCCTATTTATGGAACTGTTGAGAGTAAAACTTTTCTACTAATGACTGAATAGACTTGAAAATACACCTGATATTTACTAAGTTTTCCTTGACATAATACTGATGATTTTTTTTGCATTTTGTTCTAAATCCACAAAGTTTTCTTGTTTTGGTGACCAGGATCTGCAGCAAAGTTGCAATTTTTTTTTCCAACAAAGCTAACTTGTGTTTGCATTTTCTCTCCCCTTGATAGCAACACAGCATAAAAATAGTGGTAGTAATCTTTTACTACTTATCTCAGAGTCTGTTTTTGCATAACTTCCATAGGGATTTTGTTTGCTTAAACTGAAAAAAATTGGACATAAGTTTCATTGTCTGGCTTTGTGTGGAGTTCTTCCAGAAAGTTGAAACAGAGCTGAACTAAGAAGAGGAGAACCTGTTTGCTTTGTTCGTAGGGTTCCAGAGTCCTCCAAAGAAGGTGAGGAAGCTTGCCTCCATTGTCAGGACTGGAAAGCCCAGCCAACGAAATGTCCCTGGTACCCTCGAGAAGAGGAAAGCCCAGGTTGAGTCTGATGAGACCAACTTGTTCCTGAAGCCTACACTGACCGGATGTCAACAGTTCGCTCTGAATCCTATATGGAGAATTCCAACGAAGCCAGCTAAAATTGCTGCTTAGTTATTCTGCCCTGTGATTTTATGCAAAAATAGGCAATATGGTTTAAAAGTAGATTTAGTTTGCAAACTTTTGCTATGCTGTTCAAAAAAATTTGGGATCAAGGTTGAGAGAATTTGTTTTTACATAAGTTGAACCATTTTAAGATTTTTTTTTCCTGTGATTTTGACATATCTGCTGTCTTGTTCTGGCTAATGCCTCCAGATGTTTTCTTTCGGCTTGGACTGATGAACTGTTTTTCCAGGAATGGAGGACTTCTGCTTTCCACAATGGACAATACCTGGAGGGACTCGTTTTCTTTCAGACTGAAACCCTGGAAAATTTTCATCTGAGACTGTATCCCAGCATCCATATGTTTGATCTTCATTACCATGGAATTGGTGGCAAAAAGTGAAAGGGGGGAATTGTTAGGGGGAAATGATGTCCTGAGTTAATCCCATACAGGCTTTGTGGACCCCACCCCCACTCCAGACTAAAGCCATCAAGACATTGGGAAAGACAAATCCCATCACCACCAAAGGGAAGGTGGCTGGGACCTGAAGGTGGAGTTGGGCAGCCAGATTGGATATAAAAACCAAACACGTGGGCCTTGGGGGGCTCGCGATCTCTTGCCTCCTGGCTTCACCGCTCCTGGCTGGCGGCCAGCTCTCAGAGTGCCATTTTGGGATTCCTGATCGGCGGATCGGGTAGGACTCATTTAAAACTTTGTCTCCCACTTTTCTCCCTGAGCTGTACATTTCCTCATTTCCCCTTCCCTTGTAAATAAACCTTTTATTAACCTTTCGCGTGTGCCTGCAGTAGAGCATTGATAAGTCCTTTTAAGCGCGCGGGTGAGGACCCACAGTCAGGCACCCCGTTTTGTATCGGGGATGCTCTACAACAAATTCACTATGCTAAACATATACTCTGACCTTGATATAAGTCTTTCCTGCTGCTCTCAAATGTAAACTTATGAGCATGGACCAATGGAAGACAGAAAATTAGTTTCGGTTATACAGATGGGAAGGAGTGAACAATGACCAGGTACTCCAATTAGACATGCTTCTGGCTGTTTCCTGCTGTGCCCTCCCATGGCAGAAGGGATGTGCGATCTCTCTGGGATCTCTTTTATAAGCCCAATAATCCCATTTCCTGAGAACTCTATTCTCCTAACCTAATCACCTCGCCAAATTCTCACCTCTAAATACCATCTCATTGGGAATCAAGTTTGAACATAGAAATTTTTCAGGGGGCGGACAGGGAACAACCATTCAATCTATGGTAATAAAGGTATGCGCCTGTTAAGAACATACCTACTAGACACAAATTATTCTTTAGATGATCCATTGTTTAGGTAGATGACAAAAAGAAATAGAAGGAAGGAAAAAGTAAAGGAAAAAGGGGAGTAAAAACATTATCCAGGCCTCCCTGGTGGCGCCAGGGGTTAAGCACCACTCTGTGAAGCAATCTGCAGCCTCTGCAGCATGAGTTCAATCCCCGGCTGGCCAGGGAGCAACTCACATGGCACAACAGACCTCTCCTGTCTCACCCACTGCTCCCCTCAGCAGTGTATTTCAGTCAATCTGCCTGTTCTGCTCCCCACTTTGTCTCTGGTAAATCCTCTCACCCCCCATACCTCTGGCTTGTACCCCAGCTCTTGTATGCATGAATAAATAAATCTTTAAAAAAATTATCCAACAATATTTTCTAGGTATTTATCTGGAACCAGAGTTCTGGGAAAGTAACAAACAAGCAAAAAAGAAACAAACATGCAGGAAAGTAGCAAACCAGCAAAAACTAAGCCACAGCCAGAGCCATTCCTTGAGAAGCTGAATGTGGTGTAATGTGGGTCTGCTACTCCTAGGCAGCCTATTCGGCCGCCATTTTGTCACCTAAACAAGGTCAAAGTGGTCCGGTCAGTTAGGATCAGGAGCCCAACCCTTCAGCCCTTCAAATCAAACAAGAGCACAAAGCTGGATCACACTGGGAAGGTTATGCATCACAAGATATGCTGGGAATGCCCGGACATACATCACAAGGTATGTCTGGAACATAACATGTGCATCAGGAGGTATGTCCAGAACACCCCAGGGGCTGAGAACCCATGCATAACATGTACCTCACGAGGTATGTCCGGAATGCCCAGGGGGCTGAGGACTGACGCATAACACATACTCCCGACTTATACATCAGGAGGTATGACCGGGAACGCCTGGGGGGCCAAGGACTGATGTATGACAAGGGACCCCAGAAGCTGATCAGTGGAGTGCCTTGTTGATAAGATTAAAACCATGGCTGGGGGATTAGGGTGTATCATCAAGTAGATAAGAAATGCCTGGAGGGCAGACTCACAATCTCTAATCTTCTACACCCTTCCCTTTCCTTAATCTCCTTACAACCAATTACGTGTGTCAATAAAAGGGCCAGGATCTTGCTCTCCAGCAGCATCCTGCATTGTGCAGCCTGCTCCATGACTCCTGTTTGTCAGTGTGGTGTTTTCCGACACAACGGTGTAACAAATAAACATTAAAAAAAAATCTCTTTCTAGTAGGTATGTGGAATACAGATGTATGTTCCACACATTGTATGTACAAAGAAGCATAAAGAATGAATCATGACTAGAAAAGGTCTCATAGTGGAGGGTCCCTTAAGCCAGCTTCTAACCATTGAGTAGGAATTTCTGAGACAGAACAGCTTCTAGTCCCCTCAACCAGCACAGATACACATGTACAGAGTCACACGCATGGAAAATAGTTTCCAATAAAGCAGAAGACAGATCAGACTTCTCTGCTGAATGGAAGACAAAATACTCCAGAAAGGATGAACCAGCCAAGTTGCCTTTCTTTTCTCAATTTACTAATAAAATCAGACAAGTCTCAGGGAGTGACAAAGACCAGAAAACTTAAGGCAAGGGTAATATTTTTTGTTTTATTTAAGCCTTGAACTTAAAGATTAAGCCAGTGGGAAACCAGTGGTATGAAATCTGTCTTGGGGAAGAAGACTAGACATTTACAAATACAATCTTGTCCCTACGTTCATGAAATTGCTTCCACCAAATACTAACCACACTTTACATGAGGAAAATTAAATAAGTAGTTAAGTTAAATATTAGTGAAGCTATTATTGTCTTACTATTGGGCAACATTTGCAATCTAGTAACAAAACTAATATTGTTATCTGGTCAAATCTACCCCTCGATTAAATCTATTTTTTTAAAAAAGATTTATTTACTTATGCACAGAAGAGCTGGGGATACAGGCCAGAGGTGCGGGGTGGGGGTGGGGAGGTGAGAGGACTCACCAGACACAGAGTGGGGAACAGAACAGGCAGACCAACCTAAGCACACTGCTGAGGGGAGCAGCAGGCAAGTCAGGAGAGGTCTGCTGTGCCGTGTGGATTGCTCCCTGGCTGGCTGGGGGAATAGAACTAGTGCTGCAGAGGCTGCGGACAGCTTCACAGGCTGCGTCCTAACCCCTTGAGCCACCAGGGAGGCACTTGATTAAATCTAGACTGGGGGATTGACAAAAGGAGAATTATTTATATTTCTAAAATCCCAATAGGTGAATTTAAATAGGAAAGTGACAGGAGTAGGGTTTTTTTTTTTTTTTAATTATTCTGGCTGCTGAGTGAAGACTGTATTTTAGTCAAGGGAGAAAATAGTGTTGCCAGGAAATTCTGGGTTCTTTTCCTGCCATATGCCAACAAAAATGGCAAAGGGCAGAGACTGAATTTTTAATATGCATTTTTATTAGATTTGCCAGCAAATTGTACTTCATGCTCCAAAGAAACAATAGCTGTTTCATAGTGAGTTAACCAAGTGGTTAACAACTTGTGGGAGTTTTATGGTGCCCCATCTCCCTGGCAGTTCCCCCTCTGGCGGCATCTGGATTTAGAGTATTTCACACCTGGGATGCCCAGGGGCCTCCTGGGCTGGGATGTTAACTCAGAGCAAATAAGTCATGGGTCCAAACAATGTGTTATATGCAGATTCCTAAACTATGCCTGGTATCCTTCTCATGCCCCTCCCTAGCCTCCATAGGAGAGCTGGGAAAAAGCTACCACAGCATAAAGAAAGTAGAGTGATTTGGAATAAGGTGATCATAAAGGGCATAGTGAGTAGTAGGGAGAATGAGGATATATTTTTGAGGAAGCTTAGCTTATGGATTGAAGGAACAGAAAAAAGTCATGGATTATTCCTATGTTTTTTACATTACAGAGTAAATGGGGTGTCATTTACTTCAACAAGAAAAACAAGCAAAAGGGCCTCCCTAGTGGTGCAAGGGTTAACACCGCACTATGAAGCTATCCACAGCCTCTGCAGCACAAATTCAATCCCGGCCAGCCAGGGAGCAACCCACATGGTGAGGCAGACCTTTCCTGTCTCCCCGCTGCTCCCTTCAGCAGTGTATTTCAGTAGATTTGCCTGTTCTGTTTCCCACTTTGTCTCTGATGAATCCTCTCACCCTCTGCATCTCTGGCCTGTACCCCCAGCTCACGTATGCATAAATAAATAAATCTTTTTTAAAAAAAAGGAAAAACTAGCAAGAGCAATGTGGAAGAGGAAGGAAATGAACCATTTTGCATTATATACATCAAGTTTGAGATTTACATAAGACATCTAAATTAAGATTTCAAGCGTACAGTTAGATCTGTGAGCCTGGAGCATAGATAAGCTGGGGAGTTGATGAAAGCTGGGGAGTTACTAGCACATCAACAACTTATAAACTATAAATCCAGTTCTGAGAATGTAAGAATAATGTACACCTTCCACACTTGAAGTCATTCATGTAAAGCAACACAAATGAAAAGATATTTTAGACATTGTTTTTAAGAGAAGTTAAAACTTTGTCTTTCTGGCCTCCCTGGTGGTGCAGCAGGTTGAGTGCAGCACTGTGAAGCTGTCCAGTCTCTGCAGTGTGGGTTTGATGCCCAGCTGGCCAGGGAGATACCCACATGGCACAGCAGACCTCTCCTATCTTGCCTACTGCTCCCCTCAGCAGTGTTTTCTGTAGTCTGCCTGTTCTGCTCCCTGCTCTGTCTCTGGTGAATCCTCTCATCCCCCACACCACTGGCCTGTACCACAGTTCTTGTATAAATAAATAAATCTTAAAAAAAATTTTTTGTCTTTCTGAACTTGTTTTCATGGCATTTTATGACAATAGAATGACACTGTGAGGACTACTTGAGCACTGCAGTTTAGGAGGAAATTTAAGGCAAGAGTTTAATGATAATTGATAAACATATGCACATGTGTCTCCTGTGCACACAGGCACTATGGATGGTACCTGCCAGCCTGGAGGGGCACAAGTCTACAACCCCTCAGCTGAGATAGGGTCTCTTCAAGAAATACACAGATGACTGCTGAAAAGCATGTGCTCCAAATGTCTGCTAATCTCCTTGATGTCCTTTTGGAGAGGTATGGGGTTCAGATAGTGGGGTACTTGGGTTACCTCAGGAAAAAGTTTCATCAGAGTTCCACTTTTAGTGGCACATGAAGGGTTTCCCCATGAGGCAAAACCTTTTGGTTATTGTCAAGGAACAAGTTTTTTTATATTAAGAAAAATAGAAGAAGATGATGATGCTTGCTTAGAAACAAGTAGACAGAACAGCTGCTGTTGCTATTTTGCAAAGGAAAAAAATTTGTGAAAAGAAGCACTGCACAGTCACAGGCAGGCAACAGAGTTGCATCTTGCAAGTGCAGAAATTGTTCTAATGTAGTGGTCTTTTTGGGAGGGGCTCATTCCTTTGTGGAATTGTTATCTTTTGTTAAATTAATTACTTCTGGGGTGTGACTAGATTGATTTGTAAGGACTGAGGATGGCCCTCAATCTCCCTATCCCACCTCTGGTCTGCGCCTCTGGATATTTGCTGTAGCTTCTGGTACTTGCTCTGGCAGTTGGGGCCTTAGGATTTTTCACTTCTATAGCTGGTTTAACAACTATGTTAAAATGTCGACCCTTACCTCCAGTTTCTGGTCTTATAATGCCTTTATCCTATATTTTCGACTCTTAACCTCTATCATCATGACTCTGTTGTTACACATGAGGTAATATTAACATTGACAATTTTGTCAACTGCTCATCTCCTCATGCTTGACTCAGGACCTTGTTCAGACCTTGCCACCTTGTCTCCCTAGTCAAAATCTCTTCCAGTACTTCTTGAAGTATCTCTCGGAAATTTCTCAGAGGTGATTAGAAGCATGTGTTCCTTTAGACTGATATCTGATACACGAGGTCCACATGTGAGAGATATCTCTGAAAGACCATTTTTGCTGACTAATTCAAGAACAGTGCCCCCTGCTTTGGATGCTGTCTCCTGCGGCTCCCAAAGCTACAAAGCTTTTGGGTGTTATACCAACCCCTACACCCTTCAGTTTCTCCACAATGCCTGGGCTACACAGGGGCACTTGTAGAAATAGACATATAATCTAAACATTTCTGAAAGGAATATCCAAATATATAATGCCTTCATGGTTTAGGATCTAGTTTTAGAATCTTCTATTTTTCTAAGACACAGTGACATTTTCCTCTGACACTGTCATTATCACAGAGGAATGGAAAGCAGGGCATGTATGTGGGGGACATACAGTAGGGGAGTACATAAGAAACTTACTTTGGGAGCTTCACAGAAAGAAACAGTCATCCTGCAGGAAATATTAAACTGATATCTAGCAAGACGTCCAAAGACTGCTGGGCCATTATGAGATAAAACACTGGTTTCCTGTATAAACCAAAAATAAAAATAACAAAAACAGATATTTCAACTGTCCTGCATTGGTCCATCCCTGAGCTGCCTCTTAAGAAGAGAGTTATCTCCTTGCTGAGCAGCAACATAGGTTATTTAATTCAACAACTGTTAGCATATCTGATACTGCAAAGTTTCTAAAAGAAAACCTAGAGAAGTTTCTTGACATTGGTCTTGGCAATGATTTCTTTTTTTTTTTAATTTTTCAAAAATTTCAATAAATGAAAATAAACTTGTGATGATGACAACTTGTTAATCGATACATCATGTGAATGTGGTGAAGTGGGGCAGGGTGAGCAAACATTCATTCTTGAAAATTAGTTAACAAGCAAAAATTTAAAATTTTTATATAGTGTTCTGGCTTTGTCAGTATTTTGGGATGGGTTTTAATCCTCTGTGTAGCCACTTTTGGTTCTGTGAAACAAATTAAATTATTCTCCTGCATTATGAGTGTTATATTTCAGTTCCGTTCCCTGGAAAACACTCTTTTTTTACTATTTTATTTTATTTAATTCTGACATCATCTTTCAATTTTGCACAATGTATGTATTTTCATTTTGTTTATGTTCCCCATATAATTCCCACCCCCCTTATTTGGCAATGATTTCTTGAATACAACACCAAATATAGTTCAACAAGTAGAACTACTTTCAACACAAAAGCTTCCACATACATTTTTTTTCCACAAAGGAAATAATCAATAAAATGAAAAGACAACCTATGGAATGGGAGAATACAATTGCAAACCATATCAGATAAGGGTTCATGCCAAAAATAAAGAACTCATGTAAATAATAGCAAAACCCAAAAAAATCTGATTAAAAAATGGGCCAAATAACTGAATAAATTTTTACAAAGAAGATATTAAATTACCAACAGGTACTTGAAAAGGTGCTCAACATTATAGTCATCAGGGAAATGCAATTTAAAATCACAATGAGGTATTGTCTCATAACTGTTAAAATATCTATCAATAGAAAGAAAAGATAGGGGTTGGCTATCATGTGGTGAAAAGGAACCCTTGTGCACTGCTGATATAGGGATATAAATTGGCACAGTCACAAAGTAAAACAGTATAGAGGTTCCTCAAAAAACCAAACTAGAACTGTCATATGATCCAGCAATGCCACTTATGGGTATATAGCCAAAGGAATCAAAAGCTGGATATGGAAAATGTAGTCCCATGTTTATTGCAGCATTATTCAAAATAGCCAAATACAGAAATAATATAGTGTCCATCACAGATGAATGGGTAAAAAATGGAGCTTATCAGTTCCTCCAAAGCAAAGACCATATGTGGGCAGTGAGAGCCCTAAAGCATAACTGGCTACCTCTCTTGTTTTCACAGTGAATACTATCCATTAATAAGCCCCAGCTACACACACAGAGTGGTCAAAAGTCATTGATCACTGCCAGTTGTCTTAGGAAGTTTGAAATATGAAAAAACGTCAAGTAAACATACAAAAATAAAACTAAACATTTAATGGGAAATTATTTAGGAAGCACAAGAAAATTTAAAAGCAAACAAAATGCTAGTTAATATCTGTGGAGAGATTAAGAGATTATTATTTACATAAAACAAGCATAGAAGACTGTGAAAAAAGAAAACCCACTTATTTTGAAAGGTCTCTTGGCAATTGAGCAACAAAACAAAACAAAATGCAACAAAAAAAATGTGAGTCCACAAAAGGGTTGAAAGAAAAACCTAGCCAATCTCTGGAAAGAAGGGGGAAAAAAACAGATGGAAAATCTGGGGAAATTATGAAAGAAATGGAGAATCCATTCAGGAGATTCATAACAAACTAAAAGAACGAAATAACAGGAAATATCAATGAAGGAGACCATCAAAAAATGTAGAAAATATTTCCCATGTGTAAAGGATGTCACTGAAATTGAAAGTTACCACTGAATGCCAAGAGCAACAAACCAACCAACCCTCATGTATGTCCACACCCAAGTCTCCAAATGACAGTGAGAGGGAGGGAGCTCAAATTGCCTCCCAAAGTTAAGAATCAGAGAGCACTGGGTTTCTTACGGATACCCAGAATTCTTGAAGTACTTCAAAATCAAGATTGCACTGAAGTTGAGAACTTATGCAGCTATAAGTGAGGGAAATAAGAAATAATAAATGTAGAAATAAGCCATAAGAGAGTTCCATGTAGTCAACTCAGTAAGTTCCATTTTTCTCAGTTAAGTCAAAATATAGATAATACACTTATTTTAAATTTCTTCTTTTTAAACATATTTTCAGATACTTTTAAATTGGTCTCTCTGCCCCTAAAAGCCCTCTAGGAAACCAATAAGGTTACTTTTCTCAATAAATACCATAATTGCATGTGTCTAAAAAGAAAGTTGATGGTTGGAGGCACTATTTTATGATTTTTTTATCTTTTTTAAAGTTCATTGATTTGAAACAGAATAAATTTATTTTCATTGTCCCGGTTTTCCATCCCTCCTCTTCTCTGTATTTTCTTTCCATTCCTTCCCCAACTTTACAAAAGTCATTCACAGAATAAATGTAAAATTTCCTCTGCCTCAGTATATATTTGATTTTGTTTAGTTCTAGTTCACATCTTTTTCTCTTTCTAAAATTGAGGAAATTTGGCTTTTAAATTTATAACAAGCTTCTGCTGCCTACCTGGTCTAGACTAGTGTCTAAAGAACTAGTATATGTTCATAACTTCTTACAGACAATGGCACACTCAATTGTCACCAAAGATATGTCCATCTGCTATTTTCTGTAATAAGCTTGTCCCAGCCCACTTTCAGCCTCAGTACACTCAACTGCAAATAGGCATCAGGATTCAGGCTCAAATGGCTGTTGTAACAATCCAATGAGAATGCAAGCATAAAAACTCAGCTACTAGGGCCTCTCTGGTGGCTCAAAGGGTTAAGATACAACCTATGAGGCTGTCCACAGCCTCTGCAGAATGAGTTCAATCCCTAGCCAGGGAGCTACCCACATGGTGCAGCAGACCTCTCCTGACTCACCCACTGCTCCCCTCAGCAGTGTATTTCAGTCAGTCTGGCTGTTCTGTTCCCCACTCTGTCTCTGGTGAATCCTCTCACCCCCTGCACCTCTGGCCTGTACCCCAGTTCTTGTTTGCATAAATAAATCTTTAAAAAAACCACAGTACTAGATATGACAGATATACTTGTTTTCATGCCTTAACAATATATTACCTTATGGGGAAGACAAAAAATAGGCACATGAACAGTAGAGTAAGTAGTTTGGATTCAACTTAGAAGTTGCCACATGATCATTTGATCTGACATCCCAAAACAAAAAATAAGTGAGTCCCTCAATTAAATCTAATTCCAAACCCACAACCACTGTTGGAGGCTTTGAGGTGGTAGAAACTAGAAATACTGAGATGAAAGGAATGAAGTTCCTGACCAAAAGCAGCACCATACAAATCTCCTTGGAGCTTCATGTGTTCACTTGATTCGTTGTTGCAACAGATGTTTGTTGACAGTCAATGCTAAATACTCTGACGACAACAAAGAGCAGGACACTTCATTTTTGACAATCTTGTAGATTTCAAAATAGAGCAAAACACTCTGGCTTTTCTTCTATTACAAAAAATAAACATTGATTACCTAAACTTTACCAGCTGCTTGTTCTTCAGTTGCTTTCAGATGGACTTGGCAGGCCAATGAGTAATCTAAAAAAATTATGACCCCCATGTGTGTATGTATGCATACCTATGAATAGAGTGTGTTCAAACTTGCTGATCACCACTTTGTTCTAAATATGTAAGTCTGTTTAAGTATTATTTCAGGACTTTGTAAATGATTTTTGCTAAACACTATAATTTTCATGTAGGCTTCGGGTCTCTGAACATTTCCAGTTAAATGTTTGCTGCTTCTTTTCTTTCCCCAGGCCAAAAGAATGAGCTATTCTTTCCACTCCCCACCACAGTTCATTGTGTACTAATTTGACTGGGCTGCTGCTGCTGCTGATTTTCAGAATTCTGAATTTTCACACCATGCATTATTTCTAAGGTAACTGAAAAGAAACGTAGTCTGAATTTATTACTTACTACACCTTTAAAGTAGTATCAGGGCCTCCCTGGTGGCGCAGTGGTTGAGTGCTGGGCTGCGAAGCTGCCCGCAGCCTCTGTAGCACGGGTTCGATCCCCATCTGCCAGTGAGTGTCCCACATGGCGTGACAGACCTCTCCTACTGTGCCCGCTGCTCCCCTCAGCAGCGTGTTTCGTCAGTCTGCCTGTTCTGTTCCCCACTCTGGCTCTGGTGAATTCTCTCACCCTTCCTTGCTTCTGACTGTACCCAGTGCTTGTATAAATAAATAAGTAAATCTTTAAAAAAAAAAATAAAGTAGTATCAGTTGGTGGTAGCATTTTCAAAGATTTATTCCATATGAATAAATTGGTTACTTCTTGGACAAAAGCTATAAACTCTGGAAAAACTTCTAAAAAATCTAGACAAATACAGGCATATATCACATAATTTCTAGAATATATACACATGTATTTTCTACCCTCTGCTTGGTGTATCCATATATTCATCCCATGGTGTTTTGGTTCTAGTATACTAAAATCAACAAATGTTCAAATCCCTAATATATAATGGCATAGTATTTACGTATAACTTATACAAGTCTTTCCATACACCTTCAATAATCCTTAGACTATAGTACCTAGCTAAAATGCAAATGATGTATAAATAATTGATATACTGTGTTGTTTGGGTAATGACAAAAAAAAAACCTATGTTAAATACAGATACAAACATTGGAGGCCTAAATATATAGTGTGCATTTTTGATCTGCAGTTGGTAGAATCTCCAGATATGGAGGACTGATACCCATCTTCACTACAAAGAAGAACGAACCCCTCCTGAGCAACGAATGGGATTGCTTGATGGGCAGCTACATGACGCACAAAATATCTAATTTCGTTATCTTAGGTTATTTGAAGATATGTCAGAAATGTTGTTCCTATTATATGTAAACCATAAATTCTTTTTAAAAAATCAACCCTTATATCCCCTTGACCCTTTATCACTCCCCTCCCCCGCCTCATTTTTTTTGGTTTTTTTTTTTTGTTTTATTGAGGTCACATTGCTTTAAAACACTGTGTATGGGGGCCTCCCTGGTGGCACAGGCGGTTGAGCTCAGCTCCGTCAAGCTGTCCGCAGCCTCTTCAGTGCCGGTTCGATCCCGGCTGGCCTCGAAGCAACCCACATGGTGAGGCAGACCTATCCTGTCTCACCTGCTGCTCCCCTCAGCAGTGTATTTCAGTCAGTCTGCCTGTTCTGTTTCCTGCTCTGTCTCCGGTGAATCCTCTCACCCTCCCGCGCATCTGGCCTGTACGCCGGTTCTTGTATAAATAAAATAAATCTTTAAAAAAAAAAAAACCAAAAACCAAAACACAGTGTATGATTTAGGGGAATAGGTTCATCTCTTCAGATTCATGTCACCACACCACACCCACCACCAAAGCGCCTACAGACAGGCCTTTGCCACGGACCATTGGACCCAGTTGCCCTTTTATCCCACCCCCACATTCCCTCCCCTTTAGTAGCCTCAATTCTTCAGTCATATTTTTAGGTTGTTTTGGTTTCATATCAGTTCTTTTGTTTCTCTGTATTTCACATATAAGTGTATGAAATCATCTGATATTTGTCTCTATCCTTCTGATCTATTTCATTTAGCCTACTCCCCTCCAGTTACACTGTGTAACCACAAATGGCAAGAGGCCACTTGATTATAAGATTGAGAAAAATGGTCTCAATGAATGGATTGCTGGCTTCTTAATGCTTCCTTATTAAGGAATTACATTGGAAAGAATCCATATAATTGTGAGAACTTCTAATAGTACATAATATAGACAAATAAAGATTTAAATAGTAATTACTATTTTTAAAGAAAAAAATTTGATTAGAGTTTAGAAACTGTAAATGTAACAGGGTGGTCCCCAGGAAAGGGGGAGGTTCCCTGCCCCACCCAAGGGAGGGTGGAGCTGAGCAGGGAGAGGTGAAGCTGCAGAAGAGACTGAGGAAGGAGCAGGATGGAGCCAGAAGGAGACCTGGAGGAGGCGCATGGAGCCTAGAGACACGTGAGGAAACTGCGCTTGTCTTTTGGTCATGGACGGGGTAACACAGATGTGGGTGAGACCCGTGGGGAGGTGACAATGGTAGCTTTTATTTTGATTTTGATTTTGATTTTGCTCTTTTCCTTCTGGGTTTGTCTGGTTGTTTCTGACCCTTTTCTGTGGGTCCCCACTGGAAGGTGCTTTCGATTTGTGGCAGGCTTTGGGGGCCTTGCTCTGGGCCAATCCCATTTGGATGGAGTTTTACCCACGCGGGGACGGGTAACTTTGGGTACTTGATTTAGGAAACTATATTCTTTGCCTTTTCTGTATTGTTTCCTAATTGTATTAAAGTTCCTTCCCATTAAAGTCTCCTATGTTTTGTGTTGATGCGGCGGATGGCAGAACCCATTTAGAATAGGCAGGTTTGCCGGGTTTGGGCTGCCCCTCTCCCTGCCCTATAACATAAACAAGCAAGTATTTCAGAAGCAAGATTACAAAGATTAAATAGATATTACAAAAGAAGAAACAAATTGCTGTAATACCCAGCTCTCCAAAATTGACTATTAGTATAATGCCAAACTAATAAAAATACTAATAGATTTGTGAGTAGTGGGGATGATGTTTTTGTTTTTGTTTGGTGCATTATTCAAAAACTCAATCCAAATTTATTCAAATACATATGATGTAACCTTTTCAGATTTTTTTAAATAACTCAGGGTTAGACAAAGAGTCTTATTGCTTCAAATACGGCCATGTGGCCAGGTCAAACTTTAATTATGGTTTATGTAATAGTGACTCATTCATTCAAATATAATCTGTATACTCTTCACTTCTAGCAGATATAATGAAAAGGATTTATATTTATAAAAATTATATCTAAATAATTATTTTTCAAAAAGACTAGCAAATATCCTATCAAAATTCAATACAAACTGCAGAATTAAATAACTAATTTAATTTACTGTAGTTAAATTAAAGAGAGCTACATCAAACTTACTTTTAAAAAGCGATTACAGGTCAATGTCCTGTTGTGGTTTGGAGTATTTGTGGTTTGGTTACTGAAACGTCCATGCAGGAGGCCAGAATGCAAAAACCTACCAGGAAACCCACCTGGGGGCAGGAATGCAGAAACCTGCCAGGAGGATTCAGACAATGAGCCGCCCCCCACCCCCTACGGATCTCTTCTCAGACAAAGAACTTCTACCTGCCCCACGAATCTTTTAGTGCCCTACAAACTTCTTGCCACCCTGACCTCTCCTAGCCCTATAAAGGCCTGCATCCCCCTGACAACGTGCGCGGCTTTACTGACCCCCACTTTGGGTCCGTGAGGTCCGCCTGGGAGCAATAAACTTTCCCTTCCCCTGAGGAAGCTTGGCCTGGCTGTTCTTTACCGCGTGGTACCTTTCAGTTACTTTGAAAACAGAATTAGACACACATGGGATTCTGGATCCTGAGACTTCACAGTTTAACCCTCCTGTTCCTCTGGAACCTCACGATCCAGGGACCCTCTGAGACCCTAGGGCCTGTGCTCAGGGATTTGAACGGAAAAGGAGAGCTTAAAGGGCCTCTTGGGAAAGCTGGGATTGAAACTCTACTCAAAGCAGTTTTGTTTATTTTGACCATTTTACTGATATTTTTAACTCTGAACTTTTCCCTCAATCAACAGAGCTGTGGAAAAAAGGCTCTTATTCTCATGGGAGATATCCTGTTTTAGTTTTGTTATAGAGCAACCCTGATCCTGTTCTCCCTAACAGTTTTTTGAAAAAAAAGTAGATTTTTCTGAATCATTCTCAAGGTCTTTTACTCCAGAATATTTACATAACAAACACCCTTTGCAGACAGAACCCATGTTTACAACCCAGTAAAAATATCAGCTTCCCTAAGTTTGGAATTCCTGTTATGCAATCCACCACTTGTGAGTGGTGAGAGGAGCTGACACAAATATGCTGGTGATCATACTGTGCCATGACATTCTTGCTTTCTGATCCAGGAATCGCATGCCTTCTCTCTGCATCCATAAAATTACAGCTGGCTAACTTGTTAACAGCAAGTAAGATTAAATCTCAGACCCTTTACTGCTCTTGACATAAAATTAAAAGGGACATACTGTGTCATTCCACTTACATCACATTCAAAAGCATTAAAGCTACTACATGGTATAAGAAATCAAGATAGTTTCCTTGTGGAGTAGAGGTGTGATACAAGGGGCTTTCTCATTTGCTGCTCATGCTCTGTCTTAGTCTGAAAGGAACTGATTACCTAAAGGTATTTAAGAATTTCAAATTCAAGAATGTTTGCACTTACTGTTTACTTTTTTCTCTAAAATGTTTTACTTCTATAAATTTTCACTTCAAGTTTAAAAAAAGGCAAAAAAAAAAAAAAAGCAGAGGCAATGGATACTGCAGATTGCTAAATCAATGAATTTAAAAAAACATGAAACTAATGATCTGCTACTCAAAAAACAAACTGAAATGATTATCTAAAAGGAAATGGAGGGGCCTCCCCTGGTGGCGCAGCAGTTGAGCGCTGGACTGCCAACCTGCCCGCAGCCTTTGCAGAGCTGGTTCGATCCCCGGCCCCTAGTGAGGGTCCCACTTGGCGCGACAGACCTCTCCTGCCCCGCCCACTGCTCTCCTCAGGCAGCGTATTTCATCGGTCTGCCTGTTCTGTTCCCCGCTCTGGCTCTGGTGAATCTTCTCACCATCCCGCGCTTCTGACTGTACCCAGTGCTTGTATAAAATAAATAAATAATTCTTTAAAAAAATATATAAAGGGAAATGGAGGGGAGATGCCAGAGGAAAAATAAGTTTTTAGTTGAGATTCCAAAAGGACAGAAGAGTCAAGAACAAGCACTTATCGAAATGGTTTATTTAAAATTCAGGATAAAAAAATTCTGCAATTATCTAGCCACGAAAAACAATTAAATTACCTGTATGTGTAATATACTCTCTCCCTCTACACACTCTCTCTTTCTCTCTCTCTCTCTCTCTCTCTCTCTCTCTTATTTACTGGGGAAAAAATCTATTGTAAGAAATATTCCAGGGGCCTCCCTGGTGGTGCAAGGGGTTAAATCTCAGTACTACGAAACTATCTGCAGCCTCTGCAGCACAAGTTCAATCCCCAGGCCAGGCACCTCTTCTGCCTCATCTGCTGTTCCCCTCAGCAATGTATTTCAGTCAATCTGCCTGCCCATTCTGCTCCCCACTCTGTCTCTGGTGAATCCTCTCACCACCCCACACCTTTGGCCTACACCCCAGCTCTTGTATACATAAATAAATCTTAAAAAAATATTCCAGCTAAGACACATAAACCAGTATAATTTCTGCATCCCAGGTCTCCGATTAGCCCTATAATAGCATACACTTTAAAGAATTCTGACCATATAAGTCAGAAAAATTCATTAGATTGAAAAAAATCTGCTACTGGAGTTGTGAGCCAGGAGTAGAATTTTGACCTTCCTGTTACCCTCTCCTGCCTGCCTTCTCTGTAGTGTTGAGCTTATCTTCCCACTTATGCAGCATATACAAACAACTGGTATCAAGCAACCACAAGACATTTCCCACAGGTGAAGTGAAAATCAATTTCTGAGGATCATTCTTCTTCAAATTTAGGCATAGCTTTGCATGAGGTCCAATCCTTCAATTACATCCCTCTGAAGTATTTAGCCATCAGATATAAGCTAATCCATTCCCCTATATTGTGCTCCAAAGGAACACTGGTGATGCAGATAGAAGGCAATTTTTATCATTCCTGGCCCAACATTCTGATAGATACTAAGGTGAAGAGGCCCGGTAGAGGGCTCTGTCCAATTCCTGCAGCAGCCTAAATCTAATGTCTATCTCACTGACTACTTTCTATTTAAGCTTACAAATGCTATTTTGAGTGACCAGTTTTCACTTCTATTTTTAAGTGGTTTTTAAAAAGAAGAGACACCTGCCACTTCCTGTTGTTGAACATGTGCACATGAAGGATAAGAATTTATATGAACCATCCCTGTCTTAATCTGGTTGATCTACTGTGACAAAAATAGCATACATTGGATGGCTTATAAACAAAAAGCATTTATTTGTGACGGTTCAGGAGACTGGAAGTTCAAAATGAGGGGTTCAGTATGGTCAGGTGAGGATTGTGTTCAGATTGTAGACTTCCTGTTGTGTTCTTACTCGGTGAGAAATCTGGGAGAACTCTGCCAAGTCTCTTATATCAGGCCCAATTCTATTCATGACAGTTCCACCCTCTTGACCTAACCACCCCCTACAGGTCACCACCTTTCCAATAATATCCTCACTTCTGGGGATAGGTTTTCAGCATGTGATGTGGAGAGACAAAAATATTTAAACCATAAAAATCCCCATTTCTTGGAATTTTAAAACATTCTAAAAATTACTGAATCCTTGCAGCTGAACCTTACATTTGATGAATGTGAGGTTCTTCATTTATTTCATTTTTTTTCTTCCCAACCAAATCACAAGTGCCCACGAGGCAGAAACCATGGATTAAACATTTTTGTCTTCTCCTTCAGACCAGTTATAGAATCAGAGTCTTGGAATGCAAGAATTAGAAGGGAAATAATCATCCACAGGGCATACAGCATAGAGGTTTTGTCTTGAAAACAAGCTCATTAATATAAATGACTTCTCAGAATGTCTTGTAGATTGAATTGTAAATGGGTATGAAAGGAGAAGGGTAGCTCGAGAGACAATTTTTGTGTTATCTTGATCTTCATTTTTCATCTGAAAACTTGGTACCCAGAGAGATTAAAGTTAATGCCTTGTTCACAAACCATTCAGTCACTCCCCAATGTCTATTAAGGAGATTTCAAATGTGATGGCCTGCCAGTTAAGATCCACCATAGGGATACAGGAGGTTCAATGATATCTCAGTCTTAAATTATTTTTAATTATCAATACTTCATTTGTCCTCTTAATTTTCTCCAGGAACATTCTAGGAAACTCATTTTTTTTTCTAGCTCGAGGTGTAGCCCAGTTAATAAAGTAGCTTCTCCTTAACACATAGAAGGGTAGATAAATTGCTCTGAGGATTGGTTTGGGGTACCATAAATATATAAAGAGAAAGAAACTAGAAAATTAAGCGTAACTGGAAATAGGACTTAGGGAAAAATAATCTAGAGACAAGATTAAAGCTTCAGTCTAACCTGGAATGTCTATTTAGTCAGACTAAATAATCAGAAATTATTCTATTGGCAAGCTTTAAATATCGAGATAGTAGATATACAAGGCAAAACAGAGACCCAGGCATGGAAGACCATTAAATTACAGCAGGAATTCCAGATACACACATATTGCATTTCAATACAAGATAGATTGTACTGACAAATCAGTTAAACCAGAATTTTAAAATAGTAATATCAACTTAATGAAAACCATTGATTAGCTGGATTTCTAAGTATAACATTTATTCTAAATAAATGTTCACTGAGATTCCACTATATTTGCCAGGCACTGTTTCAATAATGAATATGCAATAAATTAAATGAAGAATATAATCACTGCCCTCAAGGTGTAGATGAGTGAAGGGCTCACGACACTCTCAGAACACAAAGAAATAATTATAATCCAAAGTTCTGAGGAAACACAGAGGGAGTATAAATAATTCTTCCAGAGAATTTATGAAAGAGCTTACAGGAAAGTGACAATTGAATTAAATATTAAATTAATGGGAATTTTCCATGTGCAAAACAGTAGAAAGCATGGGATGAACAAAGAGAATATAAAGCTAGAAGGCTGCAGATGTGTAAACTGTACTGGGAACATAAAGAGTACAAAGATTTATGGGGTTTGGTTTATGGGGTGTGGACCAGCAGGTAGGCTATGGAGAAGGGAATGTTGCTCTACCCACAGTCTCTAAAATTAAAACTGGTCAGATTTTTAAGGTTCTATGCTATTATAAAGAATATATACACACAAAGGCATGCAGAAGGCAGTGTGAGATCTAGTATCACTTCCTTTAGGATTCAACTGAGACATCAATAATAGCCTATAAATTATGTAGAAAAGACAGTCAAATCGAGGCCCCCTTTCTATGTTCTTGGGATGCTTTAGAAGACTCAGATCTTCTAAGGTTAAGCTGGTATATGTTCTATTATTTTCATGTTAGATTCTAACTATGCTTCTATTATCTACTAGAACTGGAAGAAGGTGGGTAAAATAAAGCAGGGGCATAATTGGAACTAATTGCAAAGGCTTTAGAACTTCCTGTTGAGAAACTTGTAGATCACCTTCATCATGACATATAAAGAGCCAGAAATCAGTCGACTTAGAGAAGCATGAGAATTTAGTGAAAATCACTGTTAAAACAGATTCCAATTATATAGCAACATTCAATAGAGCATTTATTAAGAACTTAGAAGGAATCTAATTACTGTAAACTATAATCAACAATTAAAGGGTGCCCCTCTCCCTGGCCTCAACTAAGCTATGCAAAGCTAACGAGCCAAGGAACAGCTTGCCCAGCCTTTCAAAGAAGCTATGTCAGCAGCAACAAAAAGCTGTTTCCAATCAAATCAGCAACTTCAAAAAGAACAGATTTCTAGGCTTATGGCATTGAGGAAACTCCCAGCTCCCAGAGGCGAGGCCCTTGTTTTCCTCAATACATAGTCAGCATCAAGTAGCTATATTAAACGGACACCTCCCTGAACTTTTCTTTATAAACATCTTTGAAATTATAAAATGTTCTCCTTGCACACACAATAAAATTCTCACTAGGAGGCTCAGAATTCAGACGGATTTCTCAGAACTATCTGGATGCCAACCCCAGGCTCAATTCCTCAGCCTCAATTTTTTAAATAAACTTATACTTTTGTTTCACTTAATTTATATGTCAACACTGTTAAATCAGAGCAGAGAAAGAAATCCTGGCAAAGGAACTAAGATTCTTCAATGCACTCCAGACCAGTGTGAAATAAATACTTCCCAATCCGGAGATACACGTTTACCCAAGCAATGTCCTATTTGCACGAGAAAGGAACTTACCTTTGGACATCAAATCGGAGAGACTGAACCGCACACAAGGCAAGTTGAGACAGCCATCTCCTTGGCTAAGGACATAACCAACAGGGATCTTGAAGACCCAATCACAAGTGTAAAAATCTCCCATTTCTGGCTGCAGTTCACTGACAATGTGTGCCTTTAGCAGTGTAAGGCTTACGAAAAATGCTGATCTGAACTGAAAGTCACTGTCACTTTGATATTGGAGCTGAAAACCCTGGGTTCTATTTTCAAGCATGAAAATCCAAAAACTGGGAGTTCACTACAGATCTCCTGGAGATGCACACCACTCTCTAGCCTCACCTGAAAGTTTTCCTCAAGCTTCTCTTCCATCCTTTGCTTCAGGTGTTCCACTCACACAAATCTAGTTTTTTCTCCATTACCCTCTTTCTACTCATTTCCTCCAGTCAGACAACCTGGTTAGATCATCTGCTTGGCCTTGCCCTGAACACTACTCTTAGTTGCCGTTTCAGACTCACATGCAGCATCCCTTGGGCAGCTAGAGCTTCTGTGACACAGTCTGGGGCTATTCTCCTTGGGGTCTCCACGGGAGGGATGGGTGTCTCGCTACTGTTGAGGCATCTGCTTGTTTTTTAAATTGGGTTGTAGTATTTTATAGCTCTAGTAGTTCTAGTTGCAGCAGTATCTTATTTTCTTGATCTTTATTATTTTCCTGTTTTTGATCATCCATTGTTTACCTTAATTCAACAAGCACAGCTATTGTTACCTTCAACTCCACATCAGGCATGTTCTGGAATTCTGCTAAATTGAGACTTCACTCAGGGTTTTGTTGCTCCAGTATTTGTGATATGTTCTTTAGTCTGTTCATTTTTAGTTTTTTTGTAAGGTAACGTGCTGCAGGAGGCCTTGATGCCCCAGCCAGATAAGACACTGGCAAGCAGTGAAACCCAAAGGGCCTCACACCGTGGGGCCGAAGCTAAAGGGCCTCACACCGTGGGGTTGAAGATTCCTTGTGCCTCACACCGTGAGGTTGAAGATCTAACATTCCTTCACTTTTTGTTCTTGGTCATAAATAAAAAAAAATTTCCCAAAAAGGTACATTAGGCACTATATTATATGCATCAGTATATTGCAAATAAACGACATGGAAAATTAGAAACTAATTATTAAACAATTTGGCCTACTTGACAATGGAAGACAACTTATTAAATATGCCTGACAAGCATTACAATACAATAATCATAGCAGGTCCTTCTATTTTGTTTTCTCTTGAAGTTTCTTGGGAAAGTTTTTAATATAAAGCTATTTGAGTTAAGGAATTTCTAGGTAAAAAAAGTTCTGATAGCTGAACAGCAGCTGGTCTCCGGCTGAAGGTCATGTAAATAAAATAGTCCTTTGATGCTTAGGCTTTAGCTAATAGGGATGCACTGGCGGTTATTCACTGTTTTTAATAATTGTCTAAATGAAAAAATAAGTAGCTTTAATGTTAGGTTTGGTTTATTATCTGTTAACCTTGAAAGCTGCCGTCTAGCTGAGACCTGTAGGGGCCAGTAGTCTATGAAAAACATAATATACTAATTGTTTATGCTTTACACATGATAATGTATTTTCTTATTATTATTACTAATAATGAATAAATAAAGACCTGCTAAGTCTCTCGGCAGAAAATACTAGCACCTCACCAAGTGTCAGTGTCTCCTCATTCTACCTCATTCCCTTCCCCTCAGCCCTTAAGTTTTCAGTTCTTTCGTTTTCGCCTAGGCCGTGTCATCCTTTCAGGAACCCCTGACAAGACGTTATGTCGGAGGCTGGTCCCCGGCAGTAACGGGAGTTTCTTTTTCTCAACTTGAGAAATTGGCTCTATACCCTTCTTACAAGAATCTGGGTATACCTAGCTTTCTTACCCTGATGTCTAGGCAACCTATTTCATAGATCAATGCCTTTGTACCTCTTTAGATGGCGGGGCACCGGTGCCAGTAATGGGTAACAGGTAGGGAGTAGCATGAGATAGCAGGGCCCCCAAAAGTCATCTCCAATGAGCATCAAGGGTTCAAGTTTCCTGAGTGCCAGGAGCCTGGGCTGTGTGTGGAAATCTCCTGCTCCTCTCCCCTAAGGTAACTACTCAGTCAAGACATCTCACACAGTCACGTGCCAGTCCAACCTCTAGGTTGTGTGTGAGCGACATATGCAGTCCTGGGAAGGGACTAAAATTGACACAAACAAGCTGGGAATTATTCTCTTCATTTCTGAGGATGGAGCATTAGACACTTTTGTTGCACCTTGTTAAGCTCCAGATGTGTCAAAGTCATAAGTGAGAGCATTCAGTTGTCTTGGTTTTGGTCCTGAGTGGGGATAAGGCAGGTGTTTCACATGTTACCACCTCAGATTTCAAATAATATATAGTGTTTTCTGTGAAGCTACGTGGGTGATCCCATCTGACTCTCGCAGCCAGGTAGAGCTCCCACTGTTCTGCTGTGGGAGCCTCAGGCTCAAGGTAGTATTCACCACTCTGCACCCTTACTCCTAGATTTCTCCTGGGGTGGACCCTCTGTGCTTCACACCAACTTGGAACGCCATTTTGTAGTGTACTGTCCGGTCTAGTGGCAACCAGGCACAGGGTGGGTGGGGGGTAAGGGGATAGAGAGGACTGGATAGAGGCTAGCCACCAGCCTCCCAGCACCCCCCTCCCCCAATCTTTACTTACTCTGAGTTCTCTCTGGCATCCTCTGCAGTCTCTCCTCTTCTGTAATCACTCCTCTCCCGCAGCGTCTGCAGTCTCCTCTCGGGGAGTGATGCCACCCTTATAGCCCTGATCTCTAGGCTCAGGTGCGCACACTTACGCATGCTTACACACCCATGCTCCAGGTATCCACAATCAGGTGTATCACCATGGGTGCGCCACGCCCATGGTCCCAAGTGATTTCTGCTTCAACATGATCAAGGCCGCAGGTGATAACCATAGAGGCTAGTAGCACAAAAAGCCTGATTAATTCCATTTACCCCACACCCAGTTTTTTTTTTTAATGATACACTTTTTTTTTTTTTAAGATTTTTTTATTTATTTATGCAAGCACTGGGTACAGTCAGAAGCGCGGGAGGGTGAGAGAATTCACCAGAGCCAGAGCAGGGAGCAGAGCAGGCAGAAGGACCGAAGTACACTGCTGAGGGGAGCAGCGGGCAGCAGGGGAGGTCTGCGTGCCACGTGGGACCCTCCTCCGGTGGCTGGGGAGCAGCCGGGGAGCAGCTGGGGAGCAGCCGGGGATCGAACCTGCGCTGCAGAGGCTGCGGGCAGCTTCGCAACCCAGTGCTCAACCGCTGCACCACCGGGGAGGCCCTACCCCACAACCAGTTTTTAAAGTTCCTGATGTGGCCTGTGCCCTCAAGTTAACAACAGCAGCTGGGCTCTGTAGAGCAGCACCCCTCGCTCTTATTGGCCTACAGCTCCAGTATCACTCTAAATATAGTTTAATTACAGTTCTTCCTACCCCTTTCCACCATGCCTTTGCTCTGAGTGTATGCAATAGTCATCCATTTAGCTTTCAGAGACTGTTGTCTTTGTTTTGTCATAATTTGGTTGTGAATATGGGGAGAAGGTGATTGTCAGGTCTCCACTCTGCTGCCATCTTGCCAGATTCTCATTGTACTGTCTCATCAACAACATATGAAAGTTTCAGTTGCTCCATATCTACACAAACATTTAATGGTATCAGTATATTTAATTTATAATCAGTTTAGCCATTATAATGTATATAAAGTATAGCTTGTGCCTTTCATATTTTCTTGTGATAAATGTGTGTAATTTATTCATGTACTCATAGATTTTTTCAACATTTTTTTGTAAAGTGCCTATGGAAATATTGAACCATTTTTTAAATTGAGTTATTCTTTAAATAATTTAGACATAAAGTATTTGTGAAATATTTAGAATGTAAACAATCCCCCACTCCCAATGAGACACCCTACCCTTCAGTTTGCTTCAGTTTTGCAGTTAAATGTCAAGGGCCTGTTATTGGTTTGGTTTTGTCTGACCCTTTGATTTGTTTCTTGATATCCCATATATAAGTGAAAACATCCAGTGTTTGTCTTTCTCTTGACTTATTTCATTTAGCCTATCCAGCTCCATCCATATTGTTACAAATGGCAAGAATTCATCTTTTGTATAGCTGAATAGTATTCCACTGTGTGTGTTTATATATACATATATTCATCTAATGTATATTTACATATATGTGTATGTGTATATGTTTTGAGAAACTTCCATACTGTTTTCCATAGGGACTGGACCAGTCTATGTTCCTACCAACAGCATGCAATGGCTCCTTTTTCTCCACATCCTTGCTAACACTTGTTGTTTCTGCTCTTTTCAATCTGGGCCATTCTTAGAGGTATGAGATGGTTTCTCACTATGTTTCTCATTGACATTTATTTTAGCCATTTCAAGGTATACAATTCAGTAGCAGTAAATGCATTCATGATGTTGTATAACCATCACCACTATTTCCAGAAATTTCTCTGTCCCGACCCGCGGGATTCGGAGGCACGAAAAGAGAAGGGCTGAGGATTGAAATGAGGGGCTTGACAACTTGACGCTAGCGTTTTGTAGGGTAAAGAAAATATCAGGCTTTTCTGCCCTTCCGCCATCAGGATAGATGATGGATCCTTGTCCTGAATGCATGCCTGATGGTGGGCACCTGGAATAGGGTGTGGGCATAGGTAGATGGGATTCAGCTGAGCTAAGACTGTGCTTTTAAGGGCGGCGTCACGGGGGGACGCCAGCAGCACCAGCACCAGCAGCAGCAGCAGCCGAAGCCGAGAAGCAGCAGAACGAACGCTAGAGAGCCCAGATAGAGTGAGGACTTGCTGGGGGCTGGGAGGCCTGCCAGCCTCCCAGCCCCCCAGCCAGCACCCCTGCCTGCCATATGCCTGGTGAACCCCAAATAAAAAACCTGCAAAACTACTGAGGACTCTGACTCCTCCTTTACCCGATCTGCATGGGATCAGAAAACCTGCCTTGTGCCCTGTCCTGCCCCTTACAATTGGCGTAGTCGGCAGGATCCATGCAGACGGGTATTGGAGCCCTCCGAAGACCTGGAGGGACTAAGGAGAACAGACTTTGCCTGTGACGACGCTGGAGGCACCATGGCGGTATAGAAGATGGATACGTCCACGAGCTATAGGATGAGACCTGGCGTGAAGGAGACGCCCGAAAGGACCAGCCAACGACACCGGAAAGGACCAGCCAACGACACCGGATAGGACCAGCCAACGACACCGGAAAGGACCAGCCAATGACCCCTGAGGCAGCAGGCCATTGCTGAAGCAGGGAGAGGCCAATGGACTGATAGACTGATGAACTGATGATTTTGGACTGACAATCCCGCCAGAAGGCGGAGGACCTTAGCAGGTTATGTTTATTTTTTGAGAATCTGGGGGTGGCCAGTGGGCCTAGATGGCCAAAAGCAGCCTGTGTATGCCCAGTGGCCAGGTGGAGGAGAAAAGCCAACTAAGGTGGCAAAAGCTGGTACTGATGCTAAGTTGAGAAGCCCTAAAGCGGCTGTTAAGCAGCCTGGGTATGCTGAAGCCCTGTGAGTCTCGTAAAATCACCTATGGGTGATGCCCTGCTCATTCTTGAGTGAGGGTGAGGAGCTGAGGAGCCCGTCCTTGTGGGACGGGTGGGGAATGTGGCTTGGGGTGGAGCCCAAGCCAAATGCAAAGTTTGGATCCCCAACCCATGTGCTTGTGCAGTGGGTTGGCTTGAGAGCAGGGGTCTGTGAGTCGCATGGGTGGCCATGAAGGCCGAGTGTTGGAGCGACTGCAGACAGAAACCCTGAGGGTTGGCGATTACCCCCAACAGAATAAAATTGCCAATCCCAGAGCTAGTGCATCCTGGGGGTGGATGCTGTGTGTACCTTGTAGCTGAGACTACAGCCAGAGAAGGCCAGGAAGCCTGACGGCTCCTGGTGTGTTATAGCAGATGCCGTGTGTGATTTCCCCTCCCTCGTATGAGCAGTGCCTTCGGCAGCAGATTTGGTGGCTCATCTGCTGGTACCAATAATTGTCTTTTGCACTTGGTTGGTGCCCTGCCTGGACTTATTTGTGTTCTGTTGTATTTTGTTATGTTGTATTTTGTTATTTGATGTATTTGCTTTTGTGGGCCATGGCTGCATTGTTTGTTTGCTTAGAAAATTGTGTATATATGTATAGACTGTATGGCAGAAAACCCTGAGGGGGTGGACTGTAGGGTAAAGAAAATATCAGGCTTTTCTGCCCTTCCGCCATCAGGATAGATGATGGATCCTTGTCCTGAATGCATGCCTGATGGTGGGCACCTGGAATAGGGTGTGGGCATAGGTAGATGGGATTCAGCTGAGCTAAGACTGTGCTTTTAAGGGCGGCGTCACGGGGGGACGCCAGCAGCACCAGCACCAGCAGCAGCAGCAGCCGAAGCCGAGAAGCAGCAGAACGAACGCTAGAGAGCCCAGATAGAGTGAGGACTTGCTGGGGGCTGGGAGGCCTGCCAGCCTCCCAGCCCCCCAGCCAGCACCCCTGCCTGCCATATGCCTGGTGAACCCCAAATAAAAAACCTGCAAAACTACTGAGGACTCTGACTCCTCCTTTACCCGATCTGCATGGGATCAGAAAACCTGCCTTGTGCCCTGTCCTGCCCCTTACACGTTTGCTTCTTTATTTTTCCTTTATCCTTTTCCTACTTTTACATGTTTTCCTTTTCCCTGTCTTTCTTACTTCCCTGGCCTTCTCTCTGCTCCTCTCGCAGTATCCCTTGCCGTATCTCCTTCTCACAGTCTCCTCACAGTCTCTCTCTCTCTCTCTCAGAAAACGCAGGGGTTTCTCCGAAGGCGAAACAGTAAATCGAAACCTAATTCATCGAGCACATGTGCAACACGGCGCATGCTCCAGGCGGCTCCGGACATCTCCCCCTTTTTTCTTTTAAATGAGACACCTGGCCTGTCTTAGGTTGGCGCATCCCATAACCAGCCTTACCCGTCATCGCTAATCCGGCGCACTTGGTCCGGACTGCTGTCTTAGGTTGGTCTGGACGGGCTACGCTCTTACCTGTCTTTGGCTTTCAGGTTCTCTAGGGCTAAGCTGACCCATCCGGATGCCACTGGGGAGTCCTGGTCAAGTACCATGGCGCCAAGTACTTGCCTGACTGCCATAGCACAATAGCTCTTTGTTTCGCCTCCGTAGCCGACGGAGAAACCATACACTGAAGGCACAAACAGCCAAGAGCTAAGGCTACCACCCTGCCCCAAGCTTGCAACTCTGGGAGGAGTCCTTTAAACCAGGCAATGAGACCCTCACCCGTAACAGGGGTAACACAAAACTGTACAGAGGGTTACAAGGTATGTGAGCGGTTAACAAAAGTGTGTCTACCTCTTCTTACATGAGCTAACTGCTGACTAAGCATAAAAAGTCCATTTCGTAAATGTCCATTCATATTTTGCTGTGTTGACAATGCAGAAGCAACACCGGCAGCTAAATTGTCCATAGTGTCCGTATTTGCAGCAGCTTGAGTGACAGCAACAGTGGCAGCAGCTGCAGCTGCGGCCACCACTATTGAAATGGCAACAATAGCTGCAGTGATGCTAAAATCACGTCTCCTCCTAGGTAGAACAGGGGAAAGATGTGCAGAAGCATCCACGGACATGATTAAAGTGGAAAAAAGTGGAAGGCAGACAGACGATCACAACCCTCTCCGCACTCTGGGTCCAGCAGGCAGAGAGGGTGCAGGGCTCCGCTGAACAGTTCAACACAGTGGCATTTCCTGCATTATTGGGGAGGACAAAAAAGAAAGGAGGGGACAGACAGACAGCAGTAGACATACTCTATAATCTATTATTCTGAATACTAACAGATTGTTCAGTGGTAGAACTAATGTTTGCAGAAAAATGCCATTAAATAATTTCACCTCACCCTGGCCCAACAGGGCACTATCCAATGGCTTGGAAGCCAGACCAATAGTAAGATTAGTGGCAAATACTTGCGGAAAAGTGGAATCATGACGATCAATGAGGAGCAAAAAAGGCAGCTGATGCACAATCGCCCATCGTACTAACATCTGGGACGCTTGTGTCATCAAGGTTAGCAGGGTCAGGTATACTGACAAACTGAACCAATCGAGCAGGAACCCATCGGGGTGCTTCTGCATCCTGTGGGAAAAGACAAATGCTGCCGGGCAGCTGTATTAATACTGGCGCGGGTGGTTGCCACTCATTATTGACCTGATCCTTCCATCTCGCTTGCAGCATCGTGACCTGCCGAGGGTCTGGCAACCAGTGCCGATCAGCAGCTGACTGCCCCTGGGTATCTAGGGTCAAAAAATTAAGGGTAAAGAAAGCTGTAGTCAAACGGTCCCTGGGAGAGTGTTCTCCCCCTGTTTGTTTTAAAAGCATAGTTTTCAGAGAACCATGGGCACGTTCAACTATACCCTGCCTCTGCGGGTTGTATGGAATTCCCGTTTTGTGCACAATACGATGGACCGCACAAAAGGATGCAAAAGCCTTACTGGTATAACCAGGACCATTATCTGTCTTAATGACACGTGGGTGGCCCATTACCGCAAACGCTTGTAGCAAATGTGAGCAGACATCAGAAGTCTTTTCACCGCAATGTGGGGAGGCGAAAAGAAAACCAGAGAATGTGTCAATGGAGACATGGACCAGGCTCTGTCGTCCAAAAGAGGGTACATGAGTGACATCGGTTTGCCAAATATGGTTAGGGAGGATGCCCCGGGGGTTAACTCCTGGGGGAGGCACAGCAGCTGGAGCAAAAGGTGCACACTTGTGACAGGCACGAACAATGTCACGAGCTTGACGACGAGTCAACCCGTAACGACCCTTAAGTGACGTGGCGTTGGTATGCAAGACTGCATGTTCTTCCATAGCACTCTGAAGTGCTGGACAAATTAGACGTCCCCTAGTAAGAGAATCAGCTGCGGCATTGCCAGCCGCTAAAGGTCCTGGCAATGGAAGATGACCTCTGATGTGACCCACAAAAAGGTGATGAGTTCTCTTACGAATCAGTGTTTGCAACTGATGAAGGAGGGGTGCAATGGAACTATGAACAGAAATACGAGCAACAGTTTCCAACACATTTAAAGCATGTACCAAATATTTGCTGTCAGAATACAAATTGATAGGTTCTTGTGAGTAGGTCTCGAGAGCCGAGAGGACGGCGGTCACCTCAACGACTTGGGCCGAACCACTGGGCACCGAGACCACCTTCTGATCCCCTTCAGAGACAAAAGAGGCTGTACCATTACTGGAGCCATCTGTAAACACTGTCCGCGCCCCCGCAATAGGTTCAGTAACGAGGATCCTGGGGAAACAGACTGGATGATTTTGTAAAAATTTGCATAAAGGGCTGCTGGGATAATGCGAATCAAAAAGTACTGAAGTGGTAAAATAAAGGATACTCCATGTTTCATCGTGGCGTATTAACCACTGAATTTGTTCTTTGTTATAGGGGAGAATCACTGCTCGTGGGTGAGTACCTGAAAGATGTAGGCTAGAGTCCAGAGCCGTTTGTACAATTCTGGCAACCGAATGAAAATAAGGCTCTAAGACTCGTTTTGGACAGATGTTAAGATGGATCCAATAAATGGGACCATCTTGCCATATAAGTGCTGTGGGAGTAAGGTTACTACAAAATACCAAGACATCAAAAGGGCGAGAGACAGACAACCTATTTAAGGTCACCTGGGCTAGAGCCTTTTCGACTCTAGTGATCGCTTCACGAGCTTCCTTCGTAATGACTCTAGGAGAAGCAGGGTCTGCTTCTCCTTTCAGCATGTTAAAAAGAGGCTTCAGCTCTCCCGATGTAATAGAGAGCGAAGAGCGTATCCATGCTAGATCGCCGCATAGGCGTTGGAAATCATGCAAGGTGCGAAGGTGAGCTACTGCCAATTTTGGTACTGCTGGAGCATAACTGCCTTTACTCAAATGGTATCCTAAATACTGAAAAGGCTCAGCCATTTGTAACTTCTCAGGAGCGATCTTTAGACCTGACATCAGTAAATGATTCTCCAGGTCCTGGAAACAGGCATACAGCAGGTCAGACGTGGGAGCTGCCAGTAACAAATCATCCATATAATGATATACATGCACTTGCGAATGTTTGACTCTAACAGGAGCAATGACTCTGGAGACATAAATTTGACAGATGGTGGGACTGTTTGCCATACCCTGAGGAAGGCACACCCATTGATATCTATCATGTGGGGCAGCAGCATTAATGGCCGGGATAGAAAATGCAAAGCATTTGGAATCTTGATCATGTACTGGAAGAGTGAAAAAACAATCCTTAAGATCTAGGATCAAGATATAATGATCTCGTGGAATGGCACTTGGAGAGGGAATGCCAGGTTGCACTGGTCCCATAATCTCCATAGTTTCATTCACTGCCCTAAGGTCCTGTAATAGTCTCCATTTTCCAGACTTCTTTTTGATAACAAAGATGGGAGTATTCCAGGGGGAGGTAGACGGGACTATGTGTTCCACCTGTAGCTGTTCTTCTACTAACATTCTTGCAGCCTCTAACTTCTCTTTCAGCAGGGGCCACTGTGGTACCCACACAGGTGTGTCAGATTTCCAGGTGATAGGAATGGGCCTGGGTGGAGGCCTAATCACAGCGGCCCCTAGAAAAAAGGGTAACCGAGCCCTCGTTTATCCCTTGCTTCCCTCGTCACTTCCTGTAGATTAAAAGAGGGATACCCTTGCTGTTTTTTACCCAAACCTTGTCCAGGCACGTAGCCCTGATTAACCATCATTTGGCCAGCTGGACTATCCGTGACTAATGAAGCCCCCATCTCCACCAGAACTTCTCGTCCCCAGAGGTTCATGGGGATTCCGGGGAGGACATAAGGTTGAAATTGCCCACTATTGCCCTCATTGTCCCTCCAGCGGAGCACAGTAGTACTCCTGGAAGGATTTTGGGATATTCCCAGACCCTGCAAGGAGGTGTAAGCGGTAGCCACGGGCCACTGTGCAGGCCAATGCTCCTTGGATATAATGGAAGTGTCTGCCCCAGTATCCAAAAGGCCCTTAAATGTTCTGCCATTAATTATCAATTCAATTAGAGGCCTCTTATCTAATATCAGAGCCAAATTCACAAGAGGGTTGCCTGAAGAGCCGAAACCCTCAGCACCGCGAATTACACGATGGACTTTTCCATCACTGGCTAATCTTGGTAATGGTATAATTTGAGCTATTCTGTCACCAGGGGATATAGAGATAACTCCACGAGCAACAGACGCAAGAATCTTAATTTCTCCAGTGTAATCAGTATCAACGAGGCCTGGGATGACCTGAAGGCCTTTAAGGGCACTAGAGCTGCGGCCAATTATTAGCCCCACAATTCCATCGGGGAGAGGACCATACTGGCCCGTAGGTAAACATTGCACTCCCATGTTAGCAGTAAGAACAGTATATGCAGAGACACTCAAATCGAATCCGCCACTTCCTGGAGAGGTGCGGAAGAGGTCAGAAAAAAACTTTGCCTTATTTGAGGATTGCTCTGAACTGCCCCTATAATTGGCTGAGAGGGTCGCCGGGGCTGCGCCCTCCCCCACGAGTTTCCCGGCTGTCCTCCCATACTGGGGGTCAGCGGATTTCCCTGATAATCTTAGACTGACACATGTTTGCCCAATGACTACCCTTTTGGCACCGTGGACAAACTCCTGGTTTCTTTTGAGGGTTAGCAGTTCGTGGTGCCATAGCACCCCCCGCTCCACCCCAAAGATGGGCAGGAGGCCTTTATATGCCCTTGCTGACCACAAGCGAAACAGACACGGTTTCGGGGTCCAGTTACTGGACCACGCAAGGCCTGAGCGATCACCGCACCGGTAACTTGCGCTTCACAAATATCTTTACAAAGTCTCACATAATCATCCAAACTAGCCCTAGCTTTCCAGGGTCTAATAGCTTCCTGACACCATTTATTAGCATTTTCAAATGCAAGCTGTTTAACTATCGGTAGGTAGGGAGGCATCAGCGTTACCTAGAATTCTGCCAGCTGCAGTCATCAATCTTGCTAGGAACTCCGCATAAGGTTCTGTGGACCCTTGAATGACCTTTGTTAATTGAATGTCGGCTCCTCCTCTATCTCCTATTGCCTTCCAGGCTGACCGTCCAGCTGCTGCAACTTGGGCAAATACAGCCGGATCATAATCCTCTTGTCAGTCATTACTATTATATTGCCCTTGTCCTGCTAACATATCCTTGTTTCTAACCGGAAATCCAGCATCAGCATTGAGTTTAGCTGTATAGGTGCAGTTCTCTAAAAATATACCTTTCCATACCAAATAATCCCCTGGGGAAGTCACCGCTCTGACTAGCACCTTCCAATCATTAGGAGTCGGATTCGTGCCGATCCAGCTATCCAATACGGTATGCGTAAAAGCGCTCTGGAGGCCATACTGAGTAACTACCTCCTTCAAAGCCTTCAAATCTTTAAAAGATGTGGAGACTTGTACTCTAGTACGCACCCCCTGAGGATCTGTCCCTTCCACTACTGGATAAGCATAATTAGGGGCCTAGGAAGCCAGAACTCTTTCCATCATAGAGCACAGTCTTTCCATTAACGGAAGATCAACCCTGTCGAGTGTTCTAGGAGGTGGCTCCCCAGGTGTTTTCCATCTCCTTTTACGCTTCCCTGCCTTATAACAACCAAGGCCTTTCTCATCCTGTTCCTCCTCTCCTCCCGACTCATCAGTAGAATAATCTGGAGAAGGGGCTGTTGTTATTTTTTGAGTAGAGGAAGGGGGACTTACCGATGTAGAACTCTTAATGGAACTTCTATCTTCTTCCTCCGTTTGTCTCACTGTCCTGACGGCCTCAGTGGCTGCGTGGCAGCAGTGCCACTGGCATTAAGAGCATCTCCCACCACTCCCCAGACCGTCAAAGTAGTGCCAGGAAGAGACTCAAGGCCATATAATTGCTGATGCAAGACAATATCTCCTTTCACCTTATTCCAATTGTCACTATCGACCTGATCCTGCTTCAGAAACCATTTACTAGTGATACTAAGGGTCTACAAATCCTTTAAGAATTTTTCTACTGAGAGGAACCCCAAACTCTTTTAGGAGAGCTTCCAGGGAAATAACTAACTGCCCCTTGGACATTGAATTGCCCATGAATCCCAGCTACCTTACCTTACTTTACTTTACTTGCCGGCTCACCACAGCTGGTCCTTCAGCGGTTCCTTCGTTCTTTTTCGTGCCCCGCGCTGGGCGCCACCTGTCCCGACCCGCGGGATTCGGAGGCACGAAAAGAGAAGGGCTGAGGATTGAAATGAGGGGCTTGAGACAACTTGACGCTAGCGTTTGCTTCTTTATTTTTCCTTTATCCTTTTCCTACTTTTACATGTTTTCCTTTTCCCTGTCTTTCTTACTTCCCTGGCCTTCTCTCTGCTCCTCTCGCAGTACCCCTTGCTGTATCTCCTTCTCACAGTCTCCTCACAGTCTCTCTCTCTCTGTCTCTCGTGGTTCCCTTCTTATACCCCGGTCGCTCCTCCCATTGTACCTCTCAGTCTCGAGTGATTTACAGGAAAACGCAGGGGTTTCTCCGAAGGCGAAACAGTAAATCGAAACCTAATTCATTGAGCACATGTGCAACACGGCGCATGCTCCAGGCGGCTCTGGACATTTCTCATTATCCCAAACTGAAACTTCATGTTCATTAAACAATTATTTGCCATTTCACTTTCCTCCCAGCCCCTGGTAACCTCTAATACACTTTCTGTTTGAATGACTTTGCCTATTCTAGGTGCTATCTATGAGAATGATTTCAAGCATTCTTTCACCTTTGTGTCTGACTTGCTTGTTATGATGGCCTCCCAGTTCATCCTTGATATGGTGGCCTCCGAGTTGATCCATATGGGCATTTCATTTCTCATTAGGTCTGGGCAATATTCCACTGTATACACACCTTACATTTTATTTTTCCATTTACCCATCAGTGGACACTAGGGTTGCTTCCAACTTTTGGCTTTTGTGAAGAGTGGTACATGAGTGGTTAAAATGAGTGTACAAGTACCTATTTGAGTCCTTCCTTTAAATTATTTTGGGCATAAGCCTAGAGGTCGAATTTCTAGATTGTATGCTAATCTCATGTTTAACTTTTTTTTTTTTTTTGTGGGACCCTCGCTGGTGGCCTTGGAACGAACCGGCACTGCAGAGGCTGCGGGCAGCCTCTCAGCCCAGTGCTCAACTGCTGCGCCACCAGGGTAGGTCCTCTCATGCTTAACTTTTTGAGGAAGTATAAAGCTGATTTCCACCTTGACATTACACTTTACAGTCTCTTGTTTTTTTTTTAAACTGCTGCTTTTCTTTTTAAAATAAAATATCTTTTATTCCAAAATAGTGTTTTGATGAACAGAAATCTGAATTCTGATGAAATATAAGTTATCTTTTTTTCTCTTTTATGATTGGTGCTTTCTATATTTTACAAAATATTTGCCTACTTAATGTCACAAAGACATTTTATTTTAGAAGCTTTATAATTCTTTTTTTACTTCTAGGTCTTGAAACATCTTGAATTTATTTTTATAAATAGTGTGGTGCAGAGCTTGAGGTTTATTTTTGTCCATGTGCATATCCAGTTTTCTAGCACCATTTATCAAAAACATTCTTTTCTCTATTGAACGCATTTGGCATTTTTGTAAAAAAGAACTTTTTCCACAAATGAATGAATCTTCTTACAGGCTCTCTCTTCTGTTCCATTGACTTGTGATTTATCCCAGGGGTTTTCAAATGGGGTGTAAGTTTTGACTTTGTCTATTGTGCTCCTTACATCTCCCAGTTTTTGTTTTATGTATTTGAAGCTCTCATATTAAATCCATATACTTTTAAGACTATATTTTCATGATTCCAAAGTTAAAATTCTAAGAGTTGTTACTTGTTTTGAGAGGTTGACCCTTAACATTACTAAGAAATGTCCCTCATCTCTGATAACATCTTGTCTTGAGTTCTACATTCAGAAACAATTTGTATATTCATTTTGTATTTAGGGGAGTATTACCAGGACAGTAAATACCCTGTCCTAAAGCGCATGCTGGGAATAACCATCCTTGGTACTACAGAAATAGTGAATTTGCCAGGAAGTCTTGTCAGAAAAAGAATGCAGACACCACAGGATTGTGGCCACCCTGGACTAATTTGGGCAAGGAAAGCTCCCCCCACATATTATTTTAAAAACAACAATATCAATATAACCGAAAAATACCAAATGCTGATAAAAATATACAGTTACGTTTGTTTTCAATTTGGGGAATTACTTTTTTTCATTGTGAATTATTATTTAATTTTGCAAGTCATTTTCATGATTCCCAAGTTAAAATTCTGTGCCAAGAATTGACATCTCATTTTCATCCTTGATTATTCCACACTCTTCTTTCCTCCCACCGAGTCATTTTAATTAAACTAATAATAATAAAATTAGTTTTAGTTTTTATTTTTAAATAGGATTGTATTGTACACATAGGCTTATATTTATAGGCAAACATGTGTATATGTGTGTACATGTATCTCCTGCTAACATTTTCAAGGTTTCCGAGATGCTGTAAGAATGCAAACATGCTTATAGTGCAGAAGAGGGCAGTGTGTATTTTACAAAAATGAATAGCAGCAGATTGTTGGAATTTGTAGATTGTTCTGACTTCCTGTAGAATCATATACCATGAGGTCAGCATATGTTAAAAAGAGTTGTCAACAAAAACAGGTTAAAATTAGGACATTTATTACGTGGGGTTTAACAAATGGGATACTGTCTGATAGTCCTACTGGCACTAGGATGCTTATTTTAGTTCATGGATAGTAGTGTTAGGGGGAAAAGGATGTCCTAAAGCTAATTCCATACAGGCTTTGTGGACTCCACCCCCACCCCAGGCCAAAGCCAAAGACTCTGGGAACTCCAAATCCCATCACCACCAAAGGGAAGGTGGCTGGGACCTGAGGGTGGGGTTAAGCAGCCAAGTGAGTATAAAGACAGACATGTGGGCTTTGCGGGGGTCCCCCATTTTGGCTCTCCAGCAGCTAGCAGCGTCTGGCCAGCTCTGAGAGTGCCTTTTTGTTTCCAGGTCAGCGGATCGGGTAGGACGCATTAAAGACTTTATTTCCCTATTTTCTCCCTGAGTTGTACATTTTCCTTATTTCCTTTTCCCTTGTAAATAAACCTTTCATTAGCCTTTTGTGTGTGCCTGTAGTGGAGTATTCATAAGTCCCTTTTAAGCGCGTGGGTGAGGACCCACAGTCAGGCAACCCGTTCAGTATCGGGGCTGCCCTATAACAGTAGAACTTACCTTTAACTGAAATCTTGGTCTCATCACTATGGTTTCTGCCAAAGTGAATAAAACATGATCCTTACATGCAAGGAACTTAAGATGTTGCTGTAGCATTTTGCATTTTTGTCCATGATAGAATCCAGCTATGAAATTATAAGTCTTGTTTAGTTTCTACTTCTTCATCTGCACTGTAAGCAGTGGTAGGCAGGATTGAAATATTTCTCAATCACGTTGCCTCAGAACCTAGCAGGTTTCTCTTTGCGCTGAATCATATTTCATTGTCTGGATGTACCAGTTTATCTAATTACTTTAATAAGCAATTAAATTACTTATTACCAGTTTATTAATAAACGTATTACCAGTTTATCTAATTACTTACTAAGCACCCAGTAGGTACTTAGTAGGTATTCATTGGTTGTTTATAAATAAAGCAATTCCTACATGATGTTTACCCTGGATAACTTCAGAATAGGGCCAAACTTTAAAGTTCTACCCCCATAATTTTCTTTTAAAGCTAGCTTAGGATTTTCAGTTCCTATATTCTTAATATAGGAACACATTTTGTAAAGTGGTAAGTTTTCTTCCTCACTTGCCATTTTTACTTTCTAGGCTAAGTGGCTGCTGATAGCTTCACAGTGCTGTGTCTTAACTCCTTGTGCCCTAAAATACATATTTGATAAAGGAGTATTCGCAAGCTGCACAAAGACCTCTTAAAACTCAACAGCAAGAAAACAACGTGATCTAAAAATGAATAAAAGATCTGAAAAGACACCTTACCAGAAGATATACAGCTGGCAAATAAGTGTATAGAAGATGTTTAACATTGTACTGTCATTAAGAAACTGAGATATATCTCAGACCTATTAGAAAGGCCCAAATTCTAGAACACTGGTGACACCAAATGTCAAACAAGAGGAATGCTCATTCATTAAAGGTGGGGATGCAAAATGGTATGGACACTTTCGATGACATATTGGGAGTTTCTTACAAAACTAAGTATACATATGATCTTATGATACATGCATATGATCTGGTAATCACACTCTTTACTATTTACTCAAATAAGTTAAAAACATGTGTACAGAAAACCCTGCACATAGATAGCTTTTCAGCTTTATTCAAAATTTCAAAATTTGGAAACAGCTAACATGTCCTTTAATAAGTAATTAGATAAACTGGTACATCCAGACAATGAAATATGATTCAGCGCAAAGAGAAATGAATTATCAAGTTGCAAAAGACATGGAGGACCCTTAAAACCATGTCATCAAGTAAAAGAAAACAATCTGAAATGGGTACACACTTTAAGGTTGCAACGACATGACATTCTAGAAAAACAAAGCAAATGGAGACAGTAAAAAGATCTGTGGTTGCCAGGGGTTTAGGGGAAAGGAAGAATAAATAGAGCACAGGATATTTTTAGGATGGTAAAACTACTCTGTAGGTTACTATAATAAGGGGTACATACCACTATACATTTGTCAATACCCATAAAATTACAGTACCAAGAGTAAACCCTAATGCAAACAATGGACTTCGGTGGATGATAATGTGTTGGGGTTGGTTCATTGACAGTAACCAAAGTGCCACACTGGTGCAGGAGGGCAATGTGCACTGTGCTTGTGGGAACTCTACTTTCTGTTCAAATTTGCTGCACCTAAAACTACTTTCTTAAATATACATATATAATTTATATAATGTCCATGTTATATACATAGAGCAGGTTCTCAGATATGTCATTTCATTGTAATGCTGAGGAAAAAGTTATCCTGGCAATATTAACTGGAAAATGACATTTTTTGAGGATCTGCTTTCCTTAGGCATAGTTTTGCTTTAAGTCACAGTTTTCAAAAACCTGTTTACAACATGTAGTGAGGACTTAGTCTTTTTATAAATGTAAATTGATATAGTAAGACCAGAGAATCAATTCTGGGACTCTACAGAGAGTCATAATTTTGTGGCAAAACTGATCAAATAAACCAATATACCAAACTAGCCTCTAGTTCAGGATTTCTCAGTGTGGACACTGGGAAATGTATATGAAAATCATCTGGGCTGTCCTTTTGTTGTAGAGCAACCCCGATACAAAACGGGGTGCCTGACTGTGGGTCCTCACCCGTGCGCTTAAAAGGACTTATCAATGCTCTACTGCAGGCACACGAGAAAGGTTAATAAAAAAGGTTTATTTACAAGGGAAGGGGAAATGAGGAAATGAGCAGCTCAGGGAGAAAAGTGGGAGACAAAGTTTTAAATGCGTCCTACCCGATCCGCAGATCAGGAATCCCAAAATGGCGCTCTCAGAGTTCACCGCCAGCCAGGAGCGGTGAAGCCAGGAGGCGAGCGATCACGAGCCAGAGAGACCCCAAGGCCCACGTGTTTGGTTTTTATATCCAATCTGGCTGCCCAACTCCACCCTCAGGTCCCAGCCACCCTCCCTTTGGTGGTGATGGGATTTGTCTTTCCCAATGTCTTGATGGCTTTAGTCTGGAGTGGGGGTGGAGTCCACAAAGCCTGTATGGGATTAACTCAGGACATCATTTCCCCCTAACAATTTTTTTTTAAATATTTATTTATTTATACAAGCACTGGATACAGTCAGAAGCGCGGGAGGGCGAGAGAATTCACCAGAGCCAGAGCGGGGAGCAGAGCAGGCAGAAGGACCGAAGTACACTGCTGAGGGGAGCAGCGGGCGGCAGGAGAGATCCGCGTGCCATGTGGGACCCTCCTCCGGTGGCCAGGGAGCAGCCGGGGATCGAACTGGCGCTGTGGACTGCGGGCAGCTTCGCAACCCAGCACTCAACCGCTGCGCCACCGGGGAGGCCCTGGGCTGTCCTTTTAACAAAGATTTAAAGCCTGGTTCTCCACTTCCTTGTTCACCTGAATCAGAATTTCTTAGTGCTGGGAGTTGGTGATATTTGGTTTAGTAAGGTCTTCAGTTGTTTTTATACACCATAAAGTTTGAAAATCACTTTCTATTTTACTTCCATGCAGTTTTTGACATAGAAGTAAATACCAAATTGATTCAAATTAAGTTTCAGCAACTTTACTTTCTTAACAGAAACAATTTGCAAATTTAAAATACATGGAAAATCAAAACATCATCTACATTTTTCTCATATGAATGAAATAAGCCATGTAAATAAGACTGAAAATGATTTATTTAGGATATATATGTGTATATATATGTATATATATATAATATGTATATATATATAACTGTTACACTTTTATTAAGAAGGAATAAAAACACAAATAATTTGCAATTTTGACAGCATGGTACAAATATAAATCACTTACAGAGGCAAAAGTCATCAACATTTACTTCAAGACTTGTTAAGAACATTCTAAATAATAGATAGAATGTTTTTTTAATTCAGGAAAATTATAAAGAAACAGTTCTGTTTTGTCTGCTTGTCTGATAGATAGCAAAATGTACCCTCCCAATCATACTTCCTATTTCTATTTAAGAATACCAACCACAGCCATCTATTCTAATATATCTTTTGCCCGTCAATTTGGCTTCTTGGAAAGACCCTATCTAGAATTGGTTACTTAAAATTCTAGATTAGATAAGAGTGACTCTGAAACAACACCCATAACTCTAACCCAGGGGATAAAAGGTCAATGTCACTGTTACATAGAAAAAGCCCCATCACAAAATCTGTTTTGTCTTTTGGGGAGAAAAGTTTTTATGGGATTTCATATTTTCGTTGCCACAATTTCACACATTATTTTTACATTGAGATCCTTTATTAAACTGAAATGTAATGCCAATTTTGTCATTTTACCATTTCTGTAAGTCACCTACCTTTTACATTTGCTTCTCTATTCTAACACACACCCCACATTCATTAGCACAGCAGCTCACATATTTGTTCAAATGAATCCTGGTCTTTGTTATCCACTCTGCATGAGGCCTATTGCATTACATAATAGCAGCACCTGAAAGTCCTACTGCCCTCAAGCTATTGAATAAAGTTGTAGGCCATTTTTGAAGTAATTAGATTCAGGACATTGGAAACCATTTCTTCTTGCTATATACTTAAGTGGCTGCAATCTCAGTATTTTAAAACAAATCATCTTTAAACTATAATACTTCATTCTCATTTGCCTCATTCTTTGGTAAGAAGAACAGCAAGATACAGATGTGATGAAGGAAAGTATATTGGCCATACTGGTCAACAAGATACTCTTTTCTCCATTCCATGAATAGCACCTTAATTTGCTATTGCATTACTCATCAAGCAATTTGAGTTATCAATCTGCATTTGCCTGATCAGATAGCTACAATACCTCTTCTTACAGATTTTAATATTTATTCTGACATCCACAAGTATATTAATTTAGCAGCATTATGTCACATTCATATACATTAATTAGCCTATGTGCCCCAAACACCGAGTCTCCACTTGGCTTATAAATGTACCATATATTAATCACTCCTACCTGGATTTGTGTAGCCATCTAACAGGGCACATGAAAGCATTTGTTTTTCAGGTGTGGGGAACATCTACCCTACATACAGTTGCTGTAACTCATATCTCTACTGTTCCATTTATTCTTTCCACTCTTCTCATCAAGTCTACTGTTATTTTTTTCTTTACATTTAAGAGATTCAATATTTGATGAACAGAGAAATTGTTCTTATATGCAAGACCAATTGGAAATATATTGGAAATATACATATTATCATCACTGTATTTATAGTTAGTAAAATTACTACATTCTTTATTTTCAAGAGTGTGTAGTGAACTGATTCTGATAACACAAACCTCTCCTCCTTACATGTCAGGAAGAAAGAAAATAATGAGTTTTTATACTGGATAAAATGTAACTAAGTTTAAATGCTCTCTTATTCATGATATGGCTCAGTTTTGGAGAGAAGATTTTGTTGTTCAAATTCACAGTATAAGAGACTTTCAAAGACATTTCTGGGAGAAAGTTTAATCATCTGTCCTATGGAGTCTTAAGACCCACGCACCAACATGGAAATCTTGAAAGTGAAGCTTCTCAAGGCAAAGAATATCATTTGACATTTTGTTGGACTCAGACAATGGTGTAGTCATGCTGATTGGAGATCAGGACCAGAGTTAGATTCTCACACATATGGCTGCATATTCTGTAGGTGCTTCTTTCACATGTGTTTCCTGTCTTGGGTTCATTCCAATAACCGAATGGTTCAGGGAAGCATAAACAATGCCTTGTCTGTTTTCCTCCACAAATGTATTAGAATAAACCCCAGATACATCCTGAATCCTGGACCAGGGTTCATTATCATAAATCCCAATTTCTGATGGTAGTGCTTGGGAATTTTGCCTGGTGTCCACTTCAGTTTGTTCACCACTAAAGCTCTGGGGGACATTAACCTGTAAGGAAAGAAAAAAAAAAAACACCACCTAAAGATTGATAAACCATCAGCAAACTCTGAGAGTAGGCTAAATTAAATCCTCATATATTGAGAAAAATAATCTACTGTCCCCAAGTATTCTGCTGACACTATGTTTTTGGATTTCTACTTATTAAAGACCCACTGCTCTCCCAAATAATTATTTGTGCCTTATTATTAGTCACCGTTGAAGTCACAGAACACTTTTCAATTCCTCTACAAAATGAACAGCACAGCCCAAATTCATGAGAAAAACAAAAATGAAGCCATTATAATATAAACAATAGCATGAACACAACTTAGAATAGATGATTAAAGGTAAAGCAGAATAGATATACTGCAAAAGGACAGAAAGAATAAATATTATGAGCTATTCAAAAGACATGATTATGATTTGAAACCTGGAATTTAAAAATCACTGTCAATTTTGGGGCCAGGGGTGAAACTTAGAAAAAGTTCTAAGAGATTCTAGTTATTAATTCTATTACAAGGGAAAATTCTTACATTTCCAAACTGAGTCAAATATCTTCTGTGGAAAAAAAAAAGCTGAGAGTCTTTTAGTCTTAGAGTCAAAATATTTCTCAGAAGAAGTGAACTTATATAAAGTAAAAATAAAATGGGACCTGATGTTACACACTTTTCAGTAGTTAGCTATCCCTAGCTGTATAAGACACCCACTTGGTAAAAATGAAGATACTGGATTAATGCTAAAGGTTGTTATTTTAATTTTTTAAATTCAAATTTGCCATTTAATTATATTTTTGAAATTCAGTCTAATTTCTTTAAGGTATCAGATATACAGTTTTTGATGGTCTACCTGCCAATAGCTCCTCATTGTGAAATAAGGGGGGCATCTCCTACACCTCCTTGGCAGAGTTCTACACACAAGCACACCTGGTACTATTTTGAGAGGGTTAAGTATTAACTGCTGAATACACAGTCTCCTCTGATAAGGTTGCTACCCAGGAAACAGTAGGAAAGTTGGGGTTGCCCTCATCTTCCTTATCTCTGGACTAAGATGGAAAGTACCACAACTTCCACTCACAGGGACCAGGTTAAAGACTCTTGTCTCAAGGATTATGGGTGTCTTGGTGGTGGGTGTGAAGTGGAAATACCTGAAGGGAATGATCCTACACCTCTAAATCTTATACAACGTTGTAAACCAGTTACCTCAATAACAAATTAAAAATTAATAAAAATATTTAATCTTAAAGATTTAATATGATTATTTTCTGAAATGTTTGGCAACTTAGATATGGAAAAACTGAATTCTTGTGATAAACATGAAAAACTAAAAAAAATTCCCAAATAATTAGACACACAGGAAAAAATAACAAATATAAATCACTTACAGAGTCATGTGACCTAGTCAAGAGTTATAAATCCTTCAATAGCAACAAGGTCCCTGTTGCATTTTTCAACCTGTTTAAGTCTGTCAATTCAGTAACCTGGTTCCCTTCCCCAAATATGACTCATCCCCTTGGAAATTTTTGTTTAAATGAAGAGGGAGCCAAACACATGGTGCTTAGCAGCTGCACCTCACTAAAAAGAGTGGGCACTTCAGAGCACCTGCTGTGGTAAGGAGAAATTACAAGCACTCAGCAGCTTCTTACTCTACATTTGTATGGCACTTCACAGTTTATAAAGCACTTTTGAAAAAAAGTAAAAAGGATTACAATTAAATGTTCTTAGTATAAAGTAATTTATACCCTCAGTGAAACATTCTAGAATCAGATGAGAACTCTGGTTTTTATATTTACCTGCTATGTTTTCACCCATTCCTTTCTCCACTTTGGGTTTCTACTCGACTGGTTCCCATACAAATTCCTTCTTCTTTTTTTTTTTTTAAAGATTTATTTATTTATGTGTAGAAGAACTGGGATACAGGCCAGAGGTGCCAGGGGTGAGAGGATTCACTAGAGACAGAGCGGGGAACAGAACAGGCAGACTCACTTGTCAAAGACCAGCTTACGGCAAAATGTCGGGTCAGGTGTCCCTGAAAGGATGAGTCAGCCTAGGCGAAACTTTAAGGGCTGAAGGGAAGAGGAGGTGAGGCAGATACAAGCACTCTTATTTTGGTGAAAGCATCTCCTGCTGAAGGTCTCAGCGGGTCTTTATTTATACGTTAAGGCAAGCGATGGGATTACATCATCATATGCATAGAAGCAAAACAAAAACAATCAGTACATTCTTTTCCCATGGACATTTTGATGCCTACATGTTTTTGAGAAAAGAAACGACCTTAAAAGTTAATAGATAATTAAAACTTAGACTCATTATTTCAGCCTAAACAACTACCTAGGTCAGCTAACAGTCCTTGGTACATCCCTATTGCAAAGGCTACAATATCAGGAGACTCCTCTATCTATATGGCCTGCAGCTAGAGACCAGTTGCTTCCCTGTAATCAGTTATTAGAACTTTTTTCTTCTGCCTAGAAACTCCTAGCATAATCAACTTCATGATTCATTACAAGGCTTCTCTACGGAACTTCCATCTGAGGAATATTATTATGACCAGCTCTGGGTTGCTTATCAGACATGCCCTTGCACAGTAATTATTTCCCATTGTCAAGTGGGCCAAATTATTCAGTGTTTAATTTTTAAGCAAGTGTAGGGTAAGGAAAAAATGTCAGGCTTTTCTGCCCTCCCGCCATCAGGATAGATGATGGATCCTTGTGGTCCTGAATGCATGCCTGATGGCGGGCACCTGGAATAGGGTGTGGGCATAGGTAGATGAGATCCACCTGGGATAAGAGTGTGCTTTTAAGGGCGGCGTCACGGGGATGCCAGCAGAAGCCAAGAATGAACAGAAGCCAAAAGAGAAGCCAAGAGAGAAGCAAGAGAAGCAGAAGCTGAGAGAAGGCCGGAAAGCCCAGAGTGAAGACCTGCTGGGGGCTGGAAGGCCTGCCAGCCTCCCGACCCCCCAGCACCTCTGCCTGCCATATGCCTGGTAAACCCCAATAAAAGACCTGCAAAAACCACTGAGGACTCTGACTCCTCCTTTACCCAGTCTGCTGGTTCAGAAAACCTGCTCAGTGGTCTTCCTGCCCTTACAGCAAGTAATTTTCCATGCCACGTACTTACAATATTCATATACTTATAATTTTTTGCCCAATGTATTTATGGAGAAGTTCTTTCTTATTATGACCAAGAACAAAAAACAAAGGAATGTTTAATCTTCAGCCCCACGGTGTGAGGCTCTTTAAAAGTCTTCGGCTCCACGGTGTGCGGCCCTTTTTCTTCAGCCCCATGATTTGAGGCTCTTTGAGCTTCAGCCCCACCGTGTGAGGCCCTTTTCTTAGCTGCTTGCCAGTGTCTTACCTGGCTGGGGCAGCAAGGCCCCCTGCAGCACTCACTGAAACACACCGCTGAAGGGAGCAGTGGGCGAGACAGAGGAGGTCTGCTGCACTATGTGGGTAGTTCCCTGGCTGGCTGGGGGATCGAACTCATGCCACAGAGGCTGTGGACCGCTTCACAGTGCTGCGCTCAACCCTTGAGCCATCAGGGAGGCACCACAAATTCCTTCTTAAGAAATATTATTCTCAAACACATGCAATTTGCAGCAACATGGATGGCGCTGGAAGGGATCATGCTCAGCGAAATAAGCCAGAAAGAAAAAGAAAAATACCGGATGGTCTCACTCATAGCAGGAATCTAGAAAACTTAAATATGGGACCAGGTAAATGAATAACTATAAGAAAGTGAAAATCAAAATCAACAAACAACTATGAACCAGAGACACTCTATGGGGGGTGGGGGGCAGGGAGGGGAGGGATTGGGGTCAAAATAAGGGGGTTGCAATTGTATGGGGAATATAAAAATGAAATTTATTTTAAAAAAAGAAATATTAATCTCTTGTCTCAAGGATTATGGGTGTCTTGGTGGTGGGTGTGAAGTGGAAATACCTGAAGGGAATGATCCTACACCTCTAAATCTTATACAACGTTGTAAACCAGTTACCTCAATAAAAAATTAAAAATAAATAAAAATATTTAATCTTAAAGATTTAATATGATTTTTTTCTGAAATATTTGGCAACTTAGATATGGAAAAACTGAATTCTTGTGATAAACATGAAAAATTAAAAAAAAATTCCCAAATAATTAGACACACAGGAAAATATAACTCTGAATTCAATTTCAATTCATGAATGAGTCTTCTAGCTTATACAGGATGAAATATGATTATGTTTGAATAACCTTTACTTACCCAGCAAATTATTTTTTAATAATTTACATAACAGAATAAAGGGAGAAAGGGGATAATACTTAAGAAAATTTCCCTGTTTGAGGAAAATAAGACCTCAGCACCCAACACAATCACACCTTTTGATGCTTACTAAAAGTTGAATACATTTGACTACATGTAAAATAGACAACTGGCAAGGAGGGCTGAGTCCCAGTTAACATTATATGTAGAATTATTGACTACATCTGCCTCTGATAGCTCTGGAACTTTCTAGAAGTTATTACATTGTTATCTCTACTCTTTCTTACTGAAACACACCTGTGCATGCACAAATGTGCACATACCTGTGCACACACACACACATCCCTCATTTATGACTATTTGCTTTTAACCAAGAGTTTCAAAAATTTTTTCACCACTCTCTTGCCTTATCTTTCATTCTGTTTTTGAGTTCCAATATTTATACAACATTGAATCCAAAATAAATTTCAAAGGTTATATTCCAAGACTTGAAGGAAGACTTGGCACTGCTTCTACGGCGCTCTTTCCTTTGTTTGGGAGGTCTCTTCCTTGATGAACCCACACACATTACCAAGACTTTTGCAAAGTAACTAGACCTGTAATCAGCCCTATTTTTTTAAATACTGAGATTTGTGAAGGAATGTAGTAATTTTATGAGGTTACTTGTGTGTACATTCCTTTGCTAACTCCTAACTTTCTCCCAGATTGATTTTAAGGTGTTTTTTTTTTTTTTTTTTTTTTTTTAAGAATAAATGAATAGTCTGACATCACATAACAAGTCAAGGGCAGGTTACATGGTTCAGTCTCTAACTTTTTTGCTTAGGATCTACACTTGGCAGCCACACCCTTCCAGAGGACCACTCTCTGGAAGAGACATTACTCTTGAAGAGTCTTATCTGCAAATGGACGTGAATATAAAGTTAATACATTTTTAAAATGTCAACACATATCTCATTCAGAACAGTGCTGGCAAATGGCATTATAAAGAGTCAGTAAGCAGGCTCTGGTGAATTCTCTCACCCTCCCGCGCTCTGACTGTACCCAGTGCTTGTATAAATAAATAAATAAAAATAAATCTTTAAAAAAAAAAGAAAAGAAAACACACACATACAAGTATCGAGAAGATGTGGAAGGAAGGGAAAGGGAAAGAAAGCTTGTGTACTGTATGTGAGAATAAAGTGATACAACCATTATGAAAAAAAAAAAAAAAAAAAGAGTCAGTAAGCAAAAATATAAATACAAACATGGCATAACATATTGCATTTGTTTTAACAAATACAGCCAACATACCAAGTTAATTTCCCTTCCTGCTGTATCAGAAGACTTCTTTTGTTCCCCTAAAATTCAAAATGACAAATAAGAAATCAAATGAAGTAAAGAACAATATATCTCCTCCCCCATTCTGTATGGTGGGCTAAAGGTAAGAATATGGGTTCAGGAATAAGACTGTGAAGTTGATATTCCATCCCTAGAGCAGAGGCGGGATGCTTTCCCACCCATGTGCACCCATACTCTTGCACTTCAGGGACAGTTACTAGCTTGGACTTTTTATTTCCTGTGACTAGCCCGATACACATATCTCAGTGTGTGAGATTTCATGCTGCTTATTTTGTTCACTGTTTCTTTCCTTCACACATTAAGCAGCCATAGCGTATTCAAGAGGGAGGCCTGGGGTCTAATACATCGCTTTAAGAAAGGTTGGAAATTGTTATTCTGGGGACATTTTCTTCTTGATACCAGACACTTTTTGTGTCCTATCACCTACATAATTAGCATATTATGGTTTACTTCAGGTGTGGTAAATGAAAAGACTTATCCCTGCCTCTTTCTCTGAAATTCTCCAGGAAATTTCAGCAACCCCAGGAAAGCAGTGAAACTTGGAGAGGGGCCATGGGGAGGGCCAGTGGTTGCAAATGCAGACTTGGGGTGACGGAGGAGTCTCACAGAATTCTGAGTAATTTCTGGGTTCCAGAAGTCCTCACCACAAAAAGCAAGATGCACTTTTCTTTAGACAAAGCTTTCTGTTATGACAGAAACAATGGTTGCTCTGTCTAGCTTAGTATTTATAGCTACAATGTGGCTGCAGTTATGGGAAAAGAAGTGGAAGGAGATGACCACAGGGAAAAAGGAAAAGAGAAAGTGCGTGGTTCAGGCCAGATCAGATTCAGATGAGAATTCTCCACCTGCCTCTCTTTCATCATGTTGACACCTGCTGTTGAATGAATTCTTACAAAAGCTGAAAAAAATTGTTTTCAAAATACCACATACTTCCCATCATAGCAAAACCCACATATTTCAAATGAATTACTGATTAGAGAGGGTTTAGTCTAAGAATGTGTCTGTGATAGGAATAGCAAGTACAGACACAGGGATTTCCTCTGGGAATACTGGATCTTCAAGGGTGTGTGTGACTGGCATGAGGTGGTGTGGCTGTAACAAAGGAAGATGAGACCAACTAACTCAAATCAGATACGCTGACCCGCAATTATTTCAACCTCCCTCTCAACACCCTTAAAGTTTAGAAGAACTACTTTTCACACAAACCTAAGACTGACACAAATAGAACAGAAAGTCCCAGCAATGTACCCTGTTTACCACAACCTTCCCACTTACTGCGCTGTGGTGAGCATGCCTCATGATGACTACAGGAGACATGAATTCATCCTTTTGGCTTTTTGGTGGAAGGATGAGTTGTCCCCCCAGAAATCATTATTCATGGTTTATCACAGAATGTTGGGAAATAAGAGAAAAATGCACACCCTCATAAAATGCACACCCAGCTAAAAATGCACACCCTCATAATTAAACATGGAATATGTGACACACAGCAGCAGAGGAAAGATGGAACCCACCTTTGTGCCTCCTTAGGCGGTAGAATAGATAAATACAGGTTATGAGCACGAGCAGTCCCCCCAAAGCAACCAAACTATGAAGGATCCAGCGTGTGCCCATCTTCTCTTTCTTGAAGAGTGTTCCTGAGTCACTTGTTATATCTGAAATTTGAGATGTTGAAGACAGGATCTGATAATCAGATAAGCACATGCTGTGCATGCCAGAACTTGAACAGAGGAGATTTCTGGCTAAAGCTTCCATTTCTATTCCAGAAGACTTTCCCTAAGAATTCCAGGCCTCGGTGCTCTCCCCCACCTCTTGCTTTGCTGCTAAGCATATATAAGTGGCTCTGGGTTATAATTTATCTTTTGCAAAAGTTCTTTGTTCTGCTAGGGTTAACCCCCTGTAAAATAATATCCTTAACAGCTCACAGAAAGCACTTCACCAAGTCCTTTCATTGACATAATCATATTTAACTCTCACATTAACCACTTAAGTAAGGAAATTACTGATTTTGTTCAGTCCCATGCCTTGAGAAGAGTAGTATTATTTATGGACTTGCTCAACATCAGACAAACTAGTGAGCGCAGTCAAAACTCAAACGAACTGTTTCTGAGGCTAAATTCACGCTCCTTCAACATAGTGCCTTCTCATTCCATTTCTCCAAACACCAAATACTTCTGGTATCTCCAAATATGCTTTGCTGGTCACACAGCTGGTGCTCATTACTATTGATCAGTGTCAATGTGCTTTAAGACCCCGTTTGTCCTTGGGAAGTGGCTACCTTCTAGCTGGCCTTAGAATATTTTAATAGATCACAAATAACATTTTTTAAAACATGAAACATAAAAGAACAGGAAATATCACAAGGCATCATTCACTAGAGCAGTGGTTCTCAATAGACATTTTTACCTCCCAGAGGACATTATGAAAATGTCTATAAACATCTCTGCTGTCATAAGAGAGGAGTGTGGCCCCTAGTCAGTAGAGGTCAGGGATGTTGCTAAATAGCCTTCAGCATGCAGAGGAATCTCCACCCTGTCCATTCCAACAAAGAATTATCTGGCCTACTATGTCAACAGAGAAACCCCATCAGGCGGTAACTACGGCTTTGTAAAACTTTTAGTTCAGTTTGCATATATGTATGTGCATTGAGTTATGATGTAAGCGATTTTTTTTTTTATTTTAGATTGCTGCTAACACAATGTGAAAAATACAGGAGTAAGATGTTCTATTCTGATGCATGTGATTTGTTTCTTCATACGCTTGCTTTTGTAGTGAAGATGGTGAGGACTTCTGGAGCAGGGCCTAACGTGGTTTGGCAACACAGAGTGGGAGTAAATGCTGTATTGTTCATGCTGTAGTTGCTGTTTAGGTTCTGTGGGCAGCTGATTCATTATCATGAGAGGCAGAAGCAGATGTCTGGGTGCAGGTCATGGGGAGAAATAGTGATTAAGTTTCTACAACAGCTAAGATTGCCTAACAAACAAATCCACCCAATTAAGAAGATCCAACACTAATTATCCACCAAATAATCTAGTTTCCATAATTTTATTTGACTCGTTTGATACTTACTTCCTAGACAACGTTCTGAACAATTTTCAGTTTTTTCTGAAAGGGAAAAGCAAGATAAAGAATTAAAATTGGTTGTGAAAACATACATATGCTCATGTATATCCTAGACCAGACTTAGTTTCTGCGAGGACGCCTGCATCTGCCCACTCACTGAGAATCCAACAATGCAAGTCACAGGCAGTCTGCATGATTTGTAGAGATTTACCTTGATCAAGAGCACAGTAAATCCCTGGGTTTATTTTAAGGCTCAAAGAATGACTACAGAGATGTAACACAGCCTTCATCCATTTGCTCCGATTCTCTCTTCCCCATTCTGTCAGTGTGCGACAGCACTGGCCCCTGGAATAACAGGATGCACAGGTGCTCCAACTGGGGAGAGTCACAAGGATGCTTTGGATGACGTGCTGGGTACTCATTCAAAATACAGAGTTTGGTTCACTTCCTGCCCATGCATACCATCGCACTCCCCTTTCCTGCTTAGATAATAACCACCTGCTTTTAAGAAGCTCCTAATAAGGCACTGAATAAGGGCATGTAGAAGAGGATGAAGATGTGGGCCAATTTATATTCTAGTGACTATTCTGTAGTTCAGTCAACTTTCCTTCTGGGACTTTATTTTGCAAAGTACTTTTCTTTATTCTAGGAGAATATTGCTTTCCCAACAGTGTCCAAAACCCCACCCTGTCACAACCCTCAACCAATTTTTAATTTACCATAAAAAGCAAAGGGGTATCAAATACCAAAAGAAGAAAATTCCTGACATACTTAAAAAAGAGCTTTTTAAGGGGAGAAAATAAAATATTTATCACACCCTCAAAATTTATGAAAAGCACAGTTCTCAAACATAATTTCAGGGTATGCATTTTTTCTCAAAGCTCACTCAGCCCTAGGAACAGAAAGAAAAGGAAATTTCATTTGACCCTTTTCTTGTTATGTTTGTTTTCATCTTGTCATGAAAAGAAAATCCACACCCAATTTGAAGTCAATTCTCGAATAATTCATTTGACTTTTTGGAAAGGAAGTAGAGATAATCCAGAAAAATATGAAATATTTCTTGCTTTGCAGGACATCATAAACATTCATGGGATAAAACAGATTTCCAGACATTATTGCGGTACAAATAATTATGATAAATGAGAGGCATAGATATAAAATGTCATAAAATTGCTAGTAAAGAGAAATCACTTCCTCTAGGGTGAACATGGATAGCTTCATTAAGAACCAAGGAAATGAGCTTGATAGGATAGGTAGAATTGTCAGAGATGGAGGCAGATGAACGCTGAAGGCAGCATAAAGCCCTGGCAATGGCAAGTCGGGCTGCTAGGAGACAGTTGAGATATTTTGTGTGGAATCCAGAAGCAATCCAGCAAATCAGGTGGGGAGGGTCTGTGGAAGACCTTAAATGTTGCGCAACAAACCTGAGCCCCATAACATGAGCCCTGGGGATGCTGTGCCAGAGACTCAACAAGTAAGAGTGACATTATGAAAGAAGTTTATTGGGTAAATTAATTGCATTTGGAATATTTGGAGCTGAAATGGACCAAAAATTGGGAAACACTAGTCCATACAATTAATTGGAGTCCTTTTAAGAAGGAGGACAATGAAGGTCTAAGATGTTCATAGAAGTTATAAGAAGGAAGAAATCCCAGAGTAGAAGGTTGTTTGCAGACAAAGAAAGAAGGCTAATGTCCTGGGGGACTTCTGGTGGGGATGAGGAGCATGAGCTAACAAATCGGAAGAAAAAGCTGGTAAGAGAATAGGAGTGAGGACAATAGCACTGTTCCAAGAGAAACTTCATGGCCATTCATATCTCCTACTTAGTTAGCTCTTAGACTCTCCCTTTTACTACTTCATTCTTTACAATCTTCATTACAGTCATCCTTACAATAATAAGCACAAATCTTCAGGGTACAGGGTTTAAGAAGAGCACTCCACTCCCTTGAAGTTAGGGTCCCTCCTCCTCAAGAGAGACAGGTTTTTGATGCTAATTTCAGTCCCTACTTCATCCTTTACACAGACACCTTTGTGTATTTCACAAACTGTACCATTCTATAGTGGTCATAGAATAACCCAAATATGGAATAGCGGGGAGACCATAATATTCCTGGGATACTTCTATGTCCTAAGTACTTATTAGCTTCTCTCTGATCCTACCTAAATTCCTCCCTTTTGAACAGATACGGATTAGTTCCTATGAAGAAAGACTAAGTTACACAAGAAAAATTCTTTTCCTAGGAGAACTCAATAACACTACCTTTAACTTTCTTATACATATATTGATATATACTATTCAATGGTACTATTAAATAGTACTAAATTATGTTGTATTTAATAGTATAATATCCTGAAAACAATGTTTTTGCAAGTTATGATTATTCTTATCACTTATTTTGCCAACAATAAAAATCATAGTTCTTTACAAAATCAACTTTTTATCTCATTATGTGAATTAATATCACAGTACTCCCCAGGAAGTGTTCACTGCATAATATCTTCAACATAGGCTTCTCCAGGTTGTTAAGAGCAATCTTTTCACTTTTCATAAATTATGTTATTTCACACATTTACAAATAAATATTTATTGGGCATCTGTGACACTGTGCAACCTATTTACAGAGAACCAAAGATATTTAAGACACAACTTCCATTCTAAAGCCAGAACAAGGATGGCCCCAAGCAATTAGCATCAACTTTGATCTCAAATTTGCAAAAGTGGTTGCTCAGTCTTTTGTAAATCCCTTCTACACTTTTATGCTTCATAGTACAGGTTGGCAGCAAGCACTAGAGTGCTGTGCATTTCTGCAGTGGTCTACCTTAAGGGATGCTGAAGTTACTTAACTGATTTTTAATGGATTTAAATGGATTCCTTCACTTTAAGGGAGTTTAAAAACTAATTCCAAAATATACTTATACAATAATTTTTAAAAACACACACCAAAAATATGCATTCATTTACATGAATGATGGCCATGGAAGAAGTAACTGTATGAGGCTACAGAAAGATTTCAGACATGCTAACACTGGGCCTAACCTCTTTCCAACTTCTCCATTATATACAGTCAGATTATGGATCACAAATGAGATTCATTTCCTTTCTTCACTGTAGAGAGGAACATCCAAAAATTAACCAGAGGGACACTACACTGAGAAAGTCCTGTGACTCAAGGTGAAACTGCCATACATTTTGGATATCAGGGACCAGGAAAATCACACTTCATGGAGATGGGTGGAGAGAGATGTCTTGGGGCTGCAATCTGAGGCAGGAGACATGGATAGCAGGTCTGCCAGCTGGGACAGGGGAAGTAAGGGGATGAAAGAAAAATGGAGGCACACACTGGAGAACCCCATATAGAGGAGCCAGGGCTTGCACACAGGTCAGGACCTGGTAAGGTAAAGAATAAAACTTTTAATACATAGAAGGAAATATAGGTGAAACACTACATGATATGCACATCAAAGACATATTTACAGACACATCACCCAAAGCAGTGATAGTGAAGGCAAAGATAAACAGCTGGGACTACATCAAATTAAGAGCTTCTGCACAGCAAAAGAGACAATAACAAAAACAAAGAGAAACCCCACCGACTGGGAGAACATTTTTGCACACAACAGTAATGATAAAGGACTGATCACAAAAATCTACAAAGAGCTGATGAGACTCAACAAAAACAAAGAAAATAATCCAGTCAAAAAATGGGCAGAAGAGCTAAAAAGAAACTTCTCTGAAGAGGAAATGCAAATGGCCAACAGGCATATGAAAAAATGTTCAACATCACTTGTAATCAGGGAAATGCAAATCAAAACTACCATGAGATACCATCTTACACCAGTGAGAATGGCACATATTAAAAAAACTAGCAACAACAAATGTTGGCGAGGGTGTGGAGAAAAAGGAACTCTCCTGCACTGTTGGTGGGAGTGCAAACTGGTCCAACCACTATGGAGAGCTGTGTGGAGATTTCTGGACCTACTAAACATAGAGCTTCCATAGGATCCAGCAATTCCACTCCTAGGTATTTACCCAAAGGACACAGAAACATCAATTCCAAAGAACACCTGCACCCCTATGTTTATAGCAGCACTATTTACAACAGCTAAGCTTTGGAAACAACCCAAATGCCCAAAAATAGATGACTGGATCAAGAAGATGTGGTACATATACACCATGGAATATTACTCAGCATTCAAAAAAGATAAACACATGCAATTTGCAGCAACATGGATGGAGCTGGAAGGGATCATGCTCAGCGAAATAAGCCCGAAAGAAAAAGAAAAATACCGGATGGTCTCACTCATAGCAGGAATCTAGAAAACTTAAATAAGGGACCAGGAAAATGAATAACTAAGAAAGTGAAAATCAAAATCAACAAAAAACTATGAACCAGACACTCTGGGTGGGGGGGGGGTGAGGAGGGGAGTATTGGGGTCAAAATAAAGGGGTCGCAATTGTATGGGGAATATAAAAATTAAAAAAAAATTATATAAAAAAAGAATAAAACTTTTACATGCTAGTTTTTTTATTCTTTACCTTTATATGTATATATACACATATATAACTTTTTTATTCTTTACCTTATGAGGGTCCTGACCTGTGTGCAAGCCCCAGCTCCTCCATATGAGGTTGTCCAGTGTGTGCCTCCATTTTGCTTTCATCCCCTTACTTCCCCTGTCCCAGCTGGCAGACCTGCTATCCATGTCTCCTGCCTCAGATTGCAGCCCTAAGACATTTCTCTCCACCCATCTCCATGAAGTATAACTTTCCTGGTCCCTGATGTTCAAGAGGGAGGGAAGAAGGGGCACAGGGGACTGTGGTGATGGTGCATGGGTGTACTGGTGAAGGAAATTCTGTGGGGACTATACCTGAGGGCGGGGTGGGGAAGCAAACATTGTTGAAAAATGAACAATGATGTAAAAAATATATAAATAAATAGAAAATTAAAAAACAAAACAAAACAAAGGTCTTCTAGACTATCCTCCTTTATCCTTATGTCTCAAAACTAAAGTGACTTCTTGAAGCACTCTGACAGTGCATAGACTACTGTATCTCAGATCTGGAATCCCAGAAAGGAACGACATCAATGGTACCATAAACACAAGTCAGCCCATATCACTACCACATTTGCAACAGTGCTGAACCACTCCAGGCCCCTGTCCCACCCTGCTAAGTCAACAAATGCAAAAACTGTTCTCAGTACTAATGGAATATAGCAAAGGCCAAATAAAATAAAATGAAATAAGACCACAATGCCACCTACAGGAAAAGTGTTGAATTCTGTAAGCTGCTGCTACAGATAATTTTTTTAAATAGGTAAAGATAAGGCAGCAAAATAGGCAGGGAAAGAAAAAGACATAAAACATGCTATCTGTGACTTAAAGGAACTATGGCATCACAAGAAGAGAACAACTCTCCATAATCCAAGCACAAAGACATGAAAGATTATATTTCCTTATCAGAGAGTTCAAAATTGCTATAATAAGGAAAATCGAAGAGAAGAAAATGACAAAATGCAAGTCAAATTGTTACAGGGAAACTCAGAAAATCTAATCAAAGAGATACAATTTGGAAAAACAAACTAATGTGCTCAGAAATAAAATTAGCAAATGGAAGTCAGAAATGAAAAATTTAAATAAGAAAATAACAGAGCTGCGGCATTACACTGAGCTACATAGAGACAGCACCAGGGCAAGTGAGAGCCAGACAGGCACTGGGTGACTCTGTACTTCACTGAAGGAAAATATTTAAAAATGGGCAAAGGAGATCTTAAGAAACTGAAAGATGAAATGTCACCATATGTATTTTTTCTGTGCCAAACTTCCCAGGAAATGCACAAGAATACCAGGTGCTTCATCAACTTCTCAGAGTTTTCTAAGAAGTTCTCAAAGAGGAGGAAGATGGTACCTGCTAAAGAGAAAGGAAAATTTGAAGACATGTCAAAGGCAGACAAAGCCTGTTACAAAAGAGAAATGAAAACCTATATCCCCCCTAAAAGCAGACATTGAGAGCAACACAATAAAAGTCAGAGTCTTAAACCCCCAATTATACCAATGGACAGATCAACCACACAGAAAATCAACAAGGAAACAAGAAACTTATATAGAAATTAGATAAAATGGGTTTGATAGACATTTATAGAGCACCCTACCCCGCAAAAAAGCTATGTGCACATTCTTCTCAAGTGCACATAAAACATTCTCAAGGGTAGACCACATGTTGGCACACAAAAGAAGTGTCAATAAATTTCTGAAGACTAAAATCATATCAAGTATCTTCTCTGATTACAATAGTGCAGAACTAGATTTCAACCACAAAAAGAAAGCGGGGGAAAAAACCTTAGGTGTGGAAACAAAACAACATTCTACAGAATGAATTGGAGTAATGAGGCAATCAAAGGGGAAATTAAAAAATACCTGGAGACAAATGAAAATGAAAACTGAAATAGCAGACCATACACTACTGTAAAAGCTGCACTGAGAGGAAAGTATACAGCAATACAGACTATATAAAAAATAAGAAAGATATCAAGTAAATAATCTTATCTTTTACCTTAAAGAACTAGAAAAAGAACAAATAAAACCAAACACACACACACAGAAACAATCAGGAAGAAAATAATAAAAATTAGAGTGGAAAAAAAGATAGTTCGAAAGGTCAATGAAACTAAAAGTTGGTTCTTTGAAAACATAAACAAAATAGAGAAATCTCTAGCTAGGCTCATGTAGAAAAAGGAAAAAAATGCCTATGAATACAGCCAGAAGTAAAACAGGAGTTACAACAGATATTATAGATAAACAAGGATCGTAAGAGATTACTAAAAAGATCATTATACCAACAAATTGGATATCTAGAAGAAATGGACAAATTCATAAAATAATAAACCACCAGAGACTAAATAAAGAAGAATTAAAAAAATTGAACAGACCAATTACAAACAAGGAAATTGATAATTCTTTTCAAACTTTTCTCCAAAATGGAGGAAGAGGAAATATTTCCAAACATATGAGGCCAACATTAGCCTGAAACAAAAACAGACACATCACACACACAAAAAAAGAAAACTACCAAGATTATACATCATGATCAAGTGGGATTTATCCCAGGGATGCAACAATAGTTCATCACATGCAAATCAATCAGTGAAATTCACCACATCATAAAAAGGAATGCTAAAAATCATATGATCATATTCATAGACGCAGGAAAAGAATTTGACAAGATTCAACACACATTTATGATAAAAACTCTCAAAAAATGTGGATAGACATAATGTACCTAAACATAACAAAGGTCATCTATGGCAAATTCGTAGCTAACATAATAGTCAATGGAGAAATAATGAACAGTTTTCCTCTAAGATCAGTTACCACATGCTGTGCACTTTCACCAATTCTGTCAATATAATATTGGAAATTATAGCCAGAGAAATTAGGGAAGAAAAAGAAATAAAAGGAATCCAAATTGCAAAAGAACTAAAATTATAACCCTTCAGATGATATGAAAATATACATTTTAAAAAGAAAAATACCTTAAGAGTCCCCTGAAAAAAACTGTTAGAAACAATACATCAGGTAAGTGGCAGGCTACAATATCAATATGAGGTAATTGGTTGTGTTCCTATACACGATCACTTGGAGTCAAGAAAACAATCCCATTTACAATCACATCATAAAGAGTCAAATACTTAGGAATAAATTTAACAAAGGAGGTTCATGTACAATGAAAACTATTAGATTTTTTTAAAAGATTTATTTATTTATACAAGAACTGGGTTACAGGCCAGAGGCGTGGGAGGGTGAGAGGATTCACCAGAGACAGAGTGGGGAGCAGAACAGGCAGACTGACTAAAACACACTGCTGAGGGGAGCAGTGCGAGACAGGAGAGGTTTGCCATGCCATGTGGGTATCTCCCTGGCTAGCTGGGAATCGAACCAATGCCGCAGAGACTGTGGACAGCTTCATAGTGCTGCGCTCAACCCGCTGTGCCACTGGGAAGGCCCACTATTAGATATTATTAAAAAAAATAGAAGACACAAAGAAATGGAAAGATATTCCCTGCTTACAGACTGTAAGAATTAACATGGCTAAAATGGCCATCATAACCAAAACAATTTACAGTTATCAAAGCTGCCTTATATTGTTGACCAATATTGATATATTGTTCACTGTAATTTTTTCCATACTTCAGGATCAACATGTAAGTTTTATCACACCTAAGCAAAATACAAAAACTCTTACTGTATTTTTCTCTACTCTTCTCTAATTCACTCACACCAACACACACACAATTGCATTAGCACTCATCATGATCGGTGAAGTGTGGCAGTCTTCTGATGTTCTACATGAGTTCAGTATCTAACATAATTATTTGATAACCTGGGTTTTCCTTTTCCTTGAAACATGATGGGAAAAACAAGAGTTCGTCTTGGTGTCTACAACTCACCTGTCACATGGAGGGTTACTGTGTGGCTTTCCACGCTTGTATTTGTTGCACGAGCAGAACAGCGGTATGATCCAGTGTCATCAACACGCACTTGATTAAAATGCAAAACAAAAACTGAAATATCCATCCAACTCATCCAACTCATGTGTCCTTGAAGTTTATCTTCAATACTTAAACACGTTGCATTTAACTTGCACCAAGTCATGTTAGGTCTCTTGCCACAGTATTTCACAGGGCATTCCAAGTCAACTGATTGCCCTGCTTGGGCAGTGTATATAGAATTTCTCTTAACTCTGATTTCAAGGCATGATTTTTCTCCTGAAAGATGAAAACAAAATTAAAATCAAATCTGTTCTGGAAGTACTATATATTTGTCACTTTGAAAGTTTTGCCAACGATTTCTTAAGTATGAGTCTGTAGTTTTCCAAGATAACATTTTTTAGTAATTAATTCTCACTAGCACAGTGTCTGGCACATGGTAAATATTCATTGAAAAACCAAAATAGATAATTTTTTAATTGTCCAATCATTTCCTCAATTTCAATATTTTATTATAAAATTATATTTTACTTTTATTATTTTACTTTTATTTTATTATCACTACTACAATCTGTAGCAAATAATAAAAATAATTTCTTATCAATTATTTTTTATATTCCAGGAACTGTTTAATACACATTAAATATCTTCACTTGTATAATATGACAAAAATAATGTTATTATGAGCACTATCCTACAGATAAGAAAACTGGGGTAGTAAAAAACTTCCTCAAGTCATATGCTAATAGTTAATAGAATCAAGATTTAATTTTTAAGCTCATACTTAGAGCTGACTGATCTGTAATTAATCAATGATTCCTCTATATTGTTTCTTGAGCAGTAGCCAAGTTTAATGTTACTGGCTCTGATATATTTCAGTAAGTGGAAGAGAGAGATTTTTAGACAATTCTTATCTATAACAGTTGGCATTAGGAATCTTTTTTACCTGTTTTTTAGTGGCTTTATAATGCTGCCTTATGTTTTTCCCTCCATGGCTTTTTTCCATGCAACACAAGGTAACTCTCTGAAGATAGGATGTTTTGAAATAACCTAAATGATTTTGTTTTCCAAGTGGGAGGAAGAACAGTTATCCACATCCTTTTGAAGTTCTGCCTACTGTCTGACATACAGGAAATATGCCTCCCTTTGTCTGGTGGGGAAGACTTCCCTAGAAACAGATTTCTTTATCATCTGTGAATCTCCACTTAGTAATTACCAACTGTACATAAAATCTGCAACACAGAAATTTGTTTTTAATTCTCTATATCATTGAAAAATTGTGTTGCCCTGAACTTATCATGAAAGTATTCACCCAGTAATCTCAACATCTGGAATATAATTGAGACCCAATATAAACGCAAAGGAAATTTTCTCAAAACAAGCAAAAGGTCCAAATTGCAAGGTCCAAATTTTATCTCATTTTATACACGAGTCTTAAAATTCCATTGTCATTTTCCAGTTAGCTTAGAGTATTATAAAATAAAAAGTAATAACCATGTTCATAATGCTATGCTTAAATCAACTATAAAACCTGAAATTATGTTTAATGTTTTCCATTTTGGAAACAAAAAGTGTTAAATTTGTTTTACAAGGAAATTCACCAGAAACAGTTACTTAAAAATATTTTGGCCTCCAAAGGGCAAACTTCAATTACCTAGAATGTACATTTATTCATTTTCTGATCACTGTTAGGCTATAGTGTCCCTTTTGAGACTCACACTAAAAAAATGTGAGAAATGGCACCAATTTATAACAATCACTTAAACTTATTGTACCAGTTACATCAGGAGTGTACATAAAACATGGAATATTCTACCATGGAATTGACTCCCTGTGCTGGTAAAATATAATAAGCAAAATAGGTCAAAATTCCTTTGAGTGAAGCACTTTGTAGTGATTTATACCTTTGTATTTTCCCCCCAGTGGAGTTAAGGCTAAGTATGTGATCTTAAGGGCCTCTTCTCTAAGTTCTTTTCCTACACTCTTCTTATTCTCTCTTGGCTCTGTTTTGAACTCAATCTCTCAACTCTGTCCTAGCAGTCCTACTTGCTATTCATTCAACAATATATGTAATCCATCCCCTGCATTAACATCTTTCAATAATCTTCAAGCATCTTAACAGAAACACAACATCACAGGTAACAAAAACTTGAGATTATAACCAAGAGTCTCTTTTTTAAAACAAATCAAGCTAACCCTGATCAATTGTTGCACTGTGAAAACTTTTGGTGTTCCATACACTCCCCTACACAACATCACATTCCACTTTATTTCTACATTGTGTCAGTAAGAACATTCTCATTTGTTAGCTATTTCTTTATACCCAATAATCCTCGCTACGATATTTGTGCTCACATCTCATCAACCTCCAATTAGAATAATAGAAACCTGATTGAGTTTTCAGGAATCACATTGAGACAAGGGCCCTGCAGAAAACTTTTAGATCCTCCGAATACCACATATTTATAAGTACTTGGAGATTTCAAAAAAGTTCACTGTAAGACTTCCTAATTCAGCTGCTTCCATAAATTCAGAATAAAAATGAAAGCAAACTAATTTATGAGGATGAGGTTTTAAAAAACTGAAGAGAAAGGGTAAGATAACTTATCAAAAGGAAGTACATAACAACATAACACCTGAGTGTGGTTAAACTTACGGCAAAGAAGGGTGGACAGAAAGGCCAAGTGAAACCCTTGTTTTCCCAAAGTTCATTTCCCTCCCTAAAGTTAACTGAGACTGCCTCAGTCTCGTAACTTCCCTTTTCACTTACTTGGAAAGTCAATTATATATTATGGAGTCTATAACTCTGTGCCAGCGTTGTAAAAATATGTAAAGAATATGAAAAAAAAAGATACAAGAGTTACAGACAAAATCCTTCTTGCACTGTATTATTTACTGAAATAATTTTCAGTAACTGATAAATGAATTTTATTAAAACCAAAATTCTATAAAGGTGAAATTTAGCAATTACTAAATTGTACCATTAATATAAAATTTTATTTTCTTGATTCATTCTTTAATTTTAAAACAACACTTTAAAGACAAAAGTACATTTCAATTGTAAAAATATTAATCAATAAGACCTTTCATGGATGAACTAAAGAAAAAAAATAGACCTTGTAGTTTGCACTCTGTTTCACTGTTTTAAATAATAAATATTCAAAAGGCTGCATGGAATGACAGAAATGAAACCGCTCACATTCATTTCTTAGTGACTACAATTACTGTGCTATGATTGGTTCTTCAAAATGTTCTTTATAAATGCCAACATATGTAGCATCACAGGGATTAGAAAAACAAATAGGGCTTCTGAGTTGAAGTGATTCTGAACATCATGAGTTTACTCTTGAACACATGTATCTGAATCTGTGCCTCCAGGGGCGACTCCATAAATGAAAAGTTCTGAGTTGATCTTCATGTGGAATGCACTGCTTATCAAAGAGTAGCAATCATAGTAATTACTTAGATATTTGCTCAAAAATATTTTTAAGGTGAAGAATATTTTATCACAGATATTGTTTAGAATTGCTGGTACATAGTGATAATTTTTTTTTTTTATAGAGGCATGTTTTTATTTATTAATTTGTTTGTTTGTTTATACATGCACTGGGTACAGTCAGAAGCGCCGGAGGGTGAGAGAATTCACCAGAGCCAGAGCGGGGAGCAGAACAGGCAGAAGGACCGAAGTACACTGCTGAGGGGAGCAGCGGGCGGCAGGAGAGGTCTGCGCGCCATGTGGGACCCTCCTCTGGTGGCCGGGGAGCAGCCGGGGATCGAACCGGTGCCGCAGAGGCTGTGGGCAGCTTCGCAACCCAGCACTCAACTGCTGCGCCACCAGGGAGGCCCCCATAGTGATAATTAAAAGTAGATCAAACTTTTAACTGTTTCAAAAATTCTGTACAATGAATGACTGCACAAACCCAGCGCATGGACTTCCCACTGCCTAGGAGTCTTTGGTAATGTGATAAATCCCAGTGCAAAGGAGATGTGGGAAGAGGCTTGTATTGACCATTAATTTCCCCATCAGACTTCTATTATCTTGAACAAGATACGATCTCTCAGAGCTTTCAAACCTCTAAGAGGGAAGGGGTCCTTCTGGCTGGGTCAATCAGGAAAGGCCTCATGGAAGAAGTTGAAACTTCTCCTACACTAAACCCCACCAATGGGTAAAACCAAGCCTGCTCCCATTGTCACAGTATACCATCATCTACCTACTCACAGAAACCAGAAGCTGGGAGTCATGTTGGTTTCTTTCCCCTTTACTGCCCTATTTCCCCTTTACTGCCCTATCAGTCACCAAGTTGATACAGCACCCAATATGTCTATCATATTTGTTTTTATGCTGCTGTTTTAATTTAGTTCCCATTCTATTTCCTGTCATTATTGTCACAGCCTACCAACTAGTCTTTTACATTACAAATTTGACCTTGCTCCACCCATTCTGGCCTGGTAATCATTATCCACATCACTTTTACAGTTTGTATTCATAAAATAAAAATGTAATCACAAGATTTTTGTGCCTAAAACCCTTTAGAGACTCTTCAACATCTTCAGAAAGATGATTCAGACTCCAACACATGGCATTTAGTTCTGCCTCATTATCCAAATGTATCCACCCCCATACTCCAGCAATCCAAATCTACTTGACACCCCCCCACCCAGGTGAATGTCCCGTGCTATTTTGTGTGACATGCATCACTATTATAATTTAATATGTGTTTATACATCTGTCTTCCTATCTGATCTCTTGCCTTTCTCTTGGGATGGTTCCTGTCTACAGCAGGAGATGGCCTTAGAAAAGGCATAAAAATGAGAAATTATGATGTACCCTGAAATTTAACACAAAGAGCTTCATGAAGAGACACTGCCTGCTCACAACAATGACTAGTGCTCCTGATCATGAAGGGTGCAGAGCTGGTGGCTGAGCTCTTAGAGAGGTGGCCCAAAAGACACTGAGGTGAAAAAATGAATATATCTCCACATACCTTGTAGTGGTTAACTTAGAACCACTAAAGAAAAACTAGAACTTACAAGTATGTACTGTGGTAAGGCCTGATTTATGTCCCCTAGAGTGACACTCAAAATATTTAAGAAATGACACTCCATGGCCATCCAAGAACGCAAATCATCCAACCAGAAAGGAATGTTTGCCACAAATAGCTGCTTGGTTCAGTAACTTAAAATGGAGCAAATGTAGCTTCAGGTGTAAACACCACAAGGAACTAAAAAGAGTAGGTAATTTGTGAAACTTATTAGCTATTTTTAAAAACATATTTGTGATTATGAATCTTATAATAAATAAGAAATGCTATATAACATTTATATAGCATTTATATAACATATATAACATTTATATAACATTTATTTATATCTTATATAATTAAGATATAATTATTAAAATAATTAAATATAATTATTTCTTATTTTTATAAGCTTCGATTTTAAATATTATCATGAAGAAAATCCTCAGTTTCATTATCTCAGGACTTGACTCAAGAGTCACATGAGACAGTGACTTGAGCACAGTCAATTCCCATCCACATACAATGGCTACCATATCATCCCTCATCAAAGATCCTAGAAGGACGTGCCTGGATGTCCTTGGGGAATCACATGCATGGCATCTGAAAGCCCACATTGCATAATAAGATAAAACACTTAACATTCCCATGCATGGACCTGGCAACCAACATGTAACAGATCACAGGAACAGAAGTAGTTTAAAATATAGTCCTTCTCAAAAAGAAAAATATCGGATGGTTTCACTTATAGGAGGAATAAAGGGGAACCAAATAAGACATCAGGGGAAAAAATAATAATAACAGTACAAAACACAACAAAACAAAATCAGACAATTATAAACCAGAGACATCGTTCAGGGGAGGAGGAGGGAGAGGGATCAGAGGGTGGGAGGGAGGAACACAGGGGACTGAGGTGATGGTGCACAGGTGCATTGGTGAAGGAAATTCTATGGGGACTACATCTGGAGGGGGCAGGAAAAAAAAGCAAACATTGTCTAAGAATGAAGAATAACATAAAATTATATAAAAAAAATGTAAAACAAAAAAGAAAGTTAAAGAATAAAAAAAAATTCCCTCTCTATGGCTACTGTCTAATATTTTTCTTTTGACAGAGATAGGTTTCGCCTCCCTTCCTAAATGTGGAGACATTAGAAAGAGAAAGAGCATCTCACAAAATATAAAGTTCCTCTAGTAAAAATGGAACTGAAAACAACTTAATTCACATCCAGAATGCATATGTGTGAATCCATATTTAGTCCTTTTACTTAAAAACAAAGATCTTGAAATGAGAAAATTGAGTTTCAAAACCACCTTCTGCTACTATTTTCTCTTGAAAATCTCCTTATAATGTTTTGTGAAAACTTTGAATTTGTTTTAACATGGTATTTATTTGTTTTAACATGGTATTTAACATGGTATTTAAGCAATTTCTTCTAGGGCTAGATTTTCTCATAGTGTATGTGATATTACTATTTGGGGAAATTTGAAGATTATCTTCAATCAAGTTGTAACACTTTAACACTTCAAACCCTATGTCTCTTGGTTTTTAGCTTAGGATAATTATGAAATTGTTTTGTCTTGAAATAATCATTCAAGTATTTGTCATTGCTTTTACTAAGTTAGCAAAGCTAACAAAGTACCTGTGTCAATTCCTCTCCTTGAGCTACTAAAGAACAGACCAGGAGAGAGTTTTAATGAAAATCGGGTCAGGTAGCATGTTGATCGTCTAACTCATATTTGGAGAATGTCCTGCACAATCACTGTAGGATTGTGATTCACATCCATTGCCACTTGCCCACAGGACACTGCATCTCTCATTGTCAAAGTGCTACTGACCCAGGCTAGTTCCCCCTAAAGGAGAGAAATAGGGAAGTAAAATGTGTTTTGAAGTCTCATTATGTGCTGTGCACTTTTAGTTGCCATATTATACTGTTTCATTTGATCTTCACACTTTATGGGATAGTTACTACTATTATCTGTAAGTTGGAGACACCACATAGTAGAGGAGCTAAGACATTTGCTCAAGATCACCAGCAGCTAGTGGCACATACAGTCAGGCTAGGACTTGAACCCAGGCCTGGCTAAGTCCTAAACACAAATTTTTATCTGATAGGATAGTTGTAGAAATAACTGAGAACATACAGGAAGAGTTCTTAGCACTATGATTGTCTCAGAAACAGCAATAAATACTTAGTTGGATAGTATTGAATGATTGTCCAAGATTCAAGACCTGTACGTGGCTGAGGCAAGATGGAAACCAGAAAGTCTGCCAATTGACTCTGTTCCGAGCATTCCCAGCTGCTACTGGCAGAGATGCACAGGTAAACAAATACAGTAGAGAGAGAAAAGGCAGGATATCCCATTAAAAAATGTTCTTTTGATAGCTAAGCTTTGGAAACAATCCAAATGCCCCAAAATAGATGTCTGGATCAAGAAGATGTGGTACATATACACCATGGAATATTACTCACGGATGGAGCGGGAAGAGATCATGCTCAACAAAATAAGCCAGAAAGAAAAAGAAAAATACCGGATGGTCTCACTCATAGCAGGAATCTAGAAAACTAAATAAGGGACCAGGAAAAAGAACAACTATAAGAAAGCAAAAATCAAAATCAAAAAACAACTATGAACCAGAGACACACTATGGGGAGGGGGGGAAGGAGGGATTGGGGTCAAAATAAGGGGGTTGCAATTGTATGGGGAATATAAAAATAAAATTTTAAAACATATATTCAATTAAAAAAAAGAAATGATAGCTAAAGTTTCAAACAAATAATAAGAGGGGGTGCAATTGTATGGGGAATATAACCAAAATGAAAATGCATACATTGTGCAAAAATGAAAAATGATGTAAGAATTATATAAAATATCAAAAAAAGTTCTTTGTATGAGAGATAAGATCTTAAATCATACTAACCAGCAGCTATATAATACTGAATTATTTGTAGTGACTTTTGTTAATGCCAAATGAGAGATGGGCTTTCCAATACTACTTTAAGGCACCCATCAAGATAATTAAATTTGGACTAACAAGAAAAATAGCATTACTAGGTAAACTTACACAGCATTTATCGTGCATTAGACACTGTTTTAAGTGCTTTGCAGAATTAATTCACTTAGTATTCACAGCAACTCTGTAAAGTGAATATCATTGTTGTTCCTATGTCTTAGATGAGGAAACACTCTTAGAAAAGAGTGTGTGTAGGAAACATACAGAGAGGCTATAGTCATGGAAGCAGTGGCAGGAATGGGGCAGGGCAGGGATGGGGCAGCAATCCAGGCAGCTGGCTCTGGAGTTCCTGATCTTAACCACTCCACCACTGTCTCAGCAAGAAAAAAAGTGAAAGGTTGATTGCATTTTGGGACCTGATCACAAATGCTTGTGAACATTTTTCTTTCAGCCATTCTGAAATTAAGTCGGAAAGTCCCAGTGAAGCAAAATAAACAGCATTTGATTTCAGCATTGTAAAACAGAGGAAATTTTGATGGTGAGACAGAGGAAGCAACAATTAAAGAACTTCTCAGTACCAGGAAAGTCTGTTCAAGCCTGTGATCATCACAGGGGTTAATCTTTTCATTCATTAATCCAGGAAATCCTGTGCTACAGAATGCATTCCTAGACATTTACGTAAAAGATACACCTATTTTGTGGCGGGCATCTTTGTGCATAACATACACAAGCATTTGACAGAAGGACAAGTACTCCCTCTAGCACACTGTGTGAATAATTCAACAGGAACAAATAAAGCCATAGAAATAAGTCTGATAAAGACCCTGAGGCACAACAGTATAACTTCAAGGGCTGCTAGACAGCTGCATAGCACCTTCAGCTCCCCTGTTCCTGCTCTGACACAAAGATACGGCCAGTTCATGGCAGAGCAAGAGTGTGTGTAGAATGTGTAGTGCTGATTCCTAAGCCAAGCTGAACTATCTCACCAAGGAGAAAGAGGACATAGGTGAGACCTGAATGGAGACAAACTATTAGTGTCCTCTGCTATGAGAGCACGGTATTTTCTCAGGGTGAACAGATCATCCAAACATTTCCTGCTGCCTTTATGCCAGCAGCACCCAGATATTAATTGCAGTGCTCGGGCCTGCTTGCAGGAGGAATCCTCAGTTAAACCTCAACTGAACAAGTGGCATTTGTTGGACCACTCTCAGCTGGAGCTTCTTGTCAGCCTTGTGGCACATGATTGACTAGTATCCCCACCTGCAGCCTCATCCTTGCCAGCAAGATCTGTCCATCTGCCTGTAAAAGGAAGGTACTAACACTTTTGGTACTTTCATTTTGTCCCTCCATAGGCCAGATGGCGAAGGACAGAATTCCCTCTATTTTTTTTGAGATACACAAAGCAAGTGAACATAATTTCATTAGAAAGAACGACCTTCACAGGAAGTTTGCAGAGAACATTATACATATTTTTAAACTTACTATAGATGCAGCCTTAGCTCCAGGAAGGGGCACACAGGTCTCATGTTGCTTTGAAGAGGAGAGGGAAAAAAATCTTTACAAATTATTTTTAAACACCTGGAGACTGTGTCAATGTAAAGATTCTGTATTTTAGTTAGTCATAGGAAATATCCAAGAAATAAAGGTTAAAATGAGTGTGGTTTTAAGGAATAAAGTCATCAGTTCTGAGAGAACAAATTCTCTAAACTGTCCTTATCTCCACCATGTCTTTTAAAATGAGCCACGCTGCAGTTCATCAGTCGCAAGACAAGATCTTCAGCCGGCACTCTGCCCGAGGCTCTGTTTCCTTTTCCAAATAGATCAGCTCATTCTATTTTGAGCTAAATGTATTGTACAGTGTGTTTTGTTATTCACTCAATTTTAGCTTTAAATTCAGCTATTTTAAATGATGATGTAAAAAAATCACCTCTCTTTTACTATCCCATGAATCTTGTGGGGGTTGCTTGGTGAAAAGAAGATCAGCAAAAATGCCATTAACATTTTTTTTTTTTTTAGGGCTGTTACTTGAAATGGTCTTTATTTTCTTTTTTTTTAATAATAAATTTTATTTTTATATTCCCCATGCAATTGCAACCCCCCCATTCTGACCCCAATCCCTCCCATCCCGCCCCCCACCCCCAAAAAGTGTCTCTGGTTCATAGTTTTTTGTTGAAAAAATGCTATTAACATTTATCAAGCAGCGATTATGTATACTTCCCACGCCAGTCTCGGCACCCATGGCATTGCCTTTCTAGTCTTTACAAGTATTGGCCATAACTTCGATAAAAAACTTAACCTGGGAGGGAGGGGGAAGAGCAAAGGTGGACGACAGTGGAGGACAGTGGGTGCATTGGCATACAAGGTGTCCTGTTGTGACAGCACTTGAAGTTGTGACCCCAAATCTCTAAATCACATATTGTAAACCAATGTCACCTCAATAAAAAGAAAGAAAGAAAGAAACTTTACCAAGGTCACACAGTTAGTGGCAAAGTGGTAGCACCAAGGAATGAACCCAAGTCTGACACACAAGATAATTTTTGTAAACATGTTGGGATGTGGAATAGAAGTTGTTTTCTCTTCCAGTGTGATATAGCACTATAAAAGCTTTTACTTTATTGCACAAAGAATAATCTATTTGTCCCTCAAATAGATATAAAATTTATTTAATAATATTTGACTCCAATTGTATGGAGTCAAATGTTTCACTTTCCTGTATGGAAAGTGAAAAAAATTCAGGCAGCTATCTCAGCACCTCATCAAACTAATACCAAGTTCTTACAAACATACAAATGCTTAGGTGACTGAAAGGGATTTTTCTTTGCACCTGGTTGCATGCCATCCTGGCATCAGAGAGAGCACAATTCTAGAAATGAAGATGACAGTCTGACTATATTTTCTGATTTAAAACCACAGCATGCAAACTGATAAGATATGTGTGTCTGGTGGGGGATAATAAGGCATGATATTTGAAACCAAACCTGAGAAACCAGAAACTTGTAACTATTAATAGTTAGAATCTGTGGGTCTCTGTGCCAATGCAATGGGGCAAATGAACACACCAGGAGTAAGAAATTATCTTAGTTAGCCTCCATAAAATCTTGCAGGAGTGGGCAAACATCCTCTCTGCAGAAACTGAGCTGTTTTCTATTCAAATGATGCCCACGGAGGACCCATTTTCTTGCAGCACAATAAAAGCGACGATGGAATGCTGCAATCCTTTACTTGTCAACATTTTCTTAAGTCAGTTTTCTCAATGTGCACACTCCATTGAAGCAAGTGGTAGTATTTTATTTAGCAACATTATTCAAGAGTAACCAGAGTCAGGTATAACCCCATAATGTAACATTACCTACCCAAGCACTGATGCACTTCGCTAACCTTAACTTAGAAAGAACAGGCTATTTATTCACCATCAGTATGGCATCCAGAGCATTTCTGCTAGTAGTTGTGATAAATTTGTACTTAACTATTTATAACATTTGCCCAATTCTCTTTTCTTACAGTGAGAAAATGATTTGAAGAAAATTGGCAAAACTATGACTTGATTACCATATTTTAATTCGGTTGCTGTTCTATAAAGTCTCTAGTGAGCAAATCTAACTACATCGTTTCATTTACCATCATCCATTTGACACTATCTTACTAGGACTGACAAGGGAAAACATTGCCTCTAACACTTCCTGACAGATAAACAAGAAATAACATGAGTAAGGTGTCTTACCATCAGTACTCCAGATACCCAGGTATCGGTCTAGGAAGAGGACCCAAAACAATTTCCCAATTCCAAGCATGGCAGATGATAGCTTCACTTCCTATGCATATCAGGACTGGGAAAACTCAGATATCAGTCTTCCCTTTTTCACCTGAGTTCTTTAGGGTTGGATCAGTAACATACCACAGCAACATCTGTGAAATAAATGAAGAGAAAGGACATAAGAGAGGACAGTAGGAAGAGCCAGAATTGTTTTGTGAAACAAAATGAAGAGAAAGACAACGTGATACACTGTTCTGTGGTTTTGCTTCTTGTCAAATTGACTGTTCACTTTCAAATGCTCTGATCTGCAAAGCAGCTCCTTGTTTGACTTCTCCTTCCGTTTACTACCCTTTGTGCCCCACACTGAAGCTTTTCTCATTCAAAATTTAGTGAAATGAACAATTAAACTGTAAAGAAATCTGTATTGTTGCCATTTTTAGGTTGAGATTTTAATCAAATCAAAATCAGGAAAATCATGGTAAAAAGTACCTATGGCAAGCATACATTTTCCCCCTTCTGATATCTTATGATTATGAAACTTCTTTTATGTAAAAGAATTTGGGTTTTTCTTCCCAACCATCAAATCATGTCAAGATGAAAACGCCTATTGTCATTAAACCAGTGGAGATTTACTTGAGGTTATGGAGCAAATGAGTGACAGGAAGCACTTCCTCAACAGACGTGGGAAGGGCAAATGTCTTTAATCTCTAGATAATTATCAATGGAACAAGATCATTGCTAATATTGGCTACATGTTCTCTTTAAATAATAGTTTCAAGCTACAAGATATCTTGAATATCTATTAAGGGAAACTTCCATTTCCAAATTCTTCATGCAGTTATTTTCTAATTTAAATAAAATAAAGGCAATTTAGGAAGAAGCAGGAAATCTCAAAATCAGAAAGCTCGGGTCGATAAAAAACTGTTTTCTCTGGGCTAATTGTAATAATTAACTTACCTTCTGGTTATAGAAGCCAATCCATTTGAGATGCCAATGAAAAATCCAGATTTGTGACATCTGTGATCATCGACAGAAGTTTATTTTGTGAGTCCTTCTCTCAAAGGCTGGTGATATTTTTTCAAGGTCATACTTCAATGGTTTTAGGCACATAAGGTTAAAAATTAGTTACTGTAGGGCTTCCCTGGTGGCGCAGCGGTTGGGCGCTGGGTTGCGGGGCTGCCCGCGGCCTCTGCGGCGCTGGTTCGGTCCCCGGCTGCTCCCCGGCCACCGGAGGGGGGTCCCACACGGCGCGCAGGCCTCTCCTGCCGCCCGCTGCTCCCCTCAGCAGTGTGCTTTGGTCCTTCTGCCTGCTCTGCTCCCCGCTCTGACTCTGGTGAGTTCTCTCGCCCTCCCGCGCTTCTGACTGTGCCCAGTGCTTATATAAATAAATAAATTAATTAAAAAAAATAGTTACTGTATATTCATGGATTCAAATGGACATTGTGTGATGGCTGAAATCATAAGATGACTGAATAACTGTGCCTGATTTTGAAAAGCTCAGTCAACCAAAACTGTAATTTCCTCTTATCAGTCAAGTGTTGGAATTTAAATATTCATACAATTCAACTACTACGGGGTCACATAGAGCAATGATACATAACTTCTTAGCCCTTCAATTACTTATTAACATCCTGAGAAACATTTATACACCATTTATACAGCTTTATCCTCCTGTGTTCAAGGTGGGGTGCAAACTTCCTGTGGTGACTGAGACAAGGCTCATGTTCCCTTTAAAATAGTTCCAGAGGTGGGCATCCCTGGTGGCCAAGGGGTTAAGCATCAGCACTATGAAGCTATCAGCAGCCACTGCAGCATGAGTTCAATCCCCCGCTAGGGAGATGACCCACATGGCGCAGCAGACCTCTCTTGTCTTGCCTGCAGCTCCCCTCAGCAGTGGATTTCAGTCAGTCTGCCTGTTCTGTTCCCCATTCTGTCTCTAGTGAAACCTCTCACTGACTGACTGATGGTCCTGTTTATGTCTTCAGCGCTGGAAGGAGTCAGCATTGAAAAACCCAAATAATATATACCTAAATTGCACAACATAGTGGCTTGAAAGGAAAGTCCAGGTCCAAGGGAAGCATATTGTCCTCATCCTTTGAACAGGTTTTTAGCTGTCTGCTCAGCAGCCTTGTAGGATGTTCCCCTGCCCGTTCCATGAGCATTTCTCCAAGTGATTCAGAAAAAATGTTCTCCAGTAACATATTTAAACAGCTCAGTAATATTCCTTCTTGTAACTATGGTACTATTTAGTCATTTTCTTATTATAGGACATTTATGTTTGTTGAATTTTTCACCTAAAGATAAACATTTTTGTTCTGTAACATTTTGGATGATTTCCCAAAAGTGAAATTACATTTGTGTTACGAACATTCTTAGCATTCTTGAGCTTACTGCTAAATGACTTACCAGAAAGACAAACATACATTCCTAGAGGCAAGTAATGGGTATCCAGACCTGGTAACTGTACCCTTACTATTAGGAGTATCTTACTGAGAACATTACACTTTAAAAAGTAAAACCTTCCAATTATTCTGGACTTTTATGCCTAATGGGGACGAACAGACTAGGGGGTCTTTTATTATCTGTGAATTTTTATTCATGCACAATTAACTCCTTACCAAAATATTGGAGTCTTAGTTTTCTTACTATTTTTCAACTTCAATGGTGTATATATTGAATATATTAAACTGTTGACACATTGTGTTATATTTTCTGCACATCATTTTTGCTTTTTAACACTTTAATGTAGTTTTTGACTGAAGTTGCCTCTTAAAAATGTATGCCTATATGCCAATTTTGTTGCTTTTAAATTAGAAAAACCTTTTCCAATGACTTCTAATTAAGATTTCTAGGTGAACTGGTACAGCAAGTTTCTCAAATGTGTCCACATCATAAGCTCTGGAAATCAGGAACCCCATTACCTTATAAGGCAAGTCATTTGCACTTTTGATTAAATTAAGGATCTGTGTTTATCCAGGTGGGCCCCATGTAATTACAATAAACCTTAGAAGAGGGACATATAAAGAGTCAACATCAGAGGAGAGGGCAATGTGACAACAGAAACAGATGGAAGTGGCCACAAACCAAAAACATGCTAGCAGCCTCTAGAAACTGGAAGATACAAAAATTAAATTCTAGAGCCATCCGAAAGAACCAATCCTGCCAACTTCTTACTTTTAGCTTTATAAAACTCATCTTGGATTCCTGATCTGATCAAGAACTGTAAGAGAACAAATTTGTATTCTTAAGCCACTTGGTTTGCAGTAATTTTTTATGCTGGCAACAGAAAGTAGTGAGTGTTATTTTACTTTCCTTTCTCAGCAAATGTTAAAAGATCTAAGTCCAGGGTCTCCCTGGTGGCACAGTGGATTAAGCACAGTGCTGTGAAGCTGTCCGCAGCCTCTGCAGCACCGGTTTGATTCCTGGCCAGCCAGGGAGTTTCCCACATGGCACAGCAGACCTCTCCTATCTTGCCTGCTGCTCCTCTCAGCAGTGTATTTTGTCAGTCTGCCTATTCTGTTCCCCGCTCTGTCTCTGATGAATCCTCTCACCCTCCCACCCTCTGGCTTGTACCCCAGTGCTTGTATAAATAAATAAATCTTGGAAAAAAAACCAAACATCTATGTCTAGTAGTCTTACTAATACAAAAAGAAACTTGTGTCACTATAAAGCTTTTAAGGAATTTCTTTTAGAAAATCTGTAAATGATCTTAAACCATAAGAAGCTATGCCATTCTTCAGCCAACTAAGTGTCCTGTGATATTTACCTGGTAACTACCAAGGACACCAGGCAGTTCATCCCTAACTTTTCTCTGGAAGAATGACAGGTCAAAGGGCTATTTTAGGATTGTATTATGTGAATTCTGCACAATTTGTATGAGTTCAGCTCTATATATCAGAAAAGCCCAAAATAGTGATGTCTTTAATAAAACAGAAGACTGCTTCACATGCACATGAGGCTTAAGGACAAGTGGAATAGGGCTGATATTGTGGCTCCTCATTCATCAATGACCCTGCCTCCTTCCATCTTCTTGCTTCACTATCTTAGCTCTGATATTCACCCTCCAGGTCCATGGTCCAAGATGGATAGTCTCAACACCAATATCATCTGAATTATAGGCTTTCAAGAGCTGGCTTCCATTGTCAGGCGAAGAACACTTAAGGGACTTGTTAAAAAAAAAAAAAGAGTTGAGATCAGAACCTTATCTTCTAAGTCTGCAATTTTATAGTCACCACTGTTGGAGTGACTGATTTTTTTTAAAAGACCTTTTTTTTTTTAGCAGTTTTAGGGTTCACAGAAAAACTGAGTGGAAACTATAGAGTTCACCCTTCCCCCACACATGCAGTCCCTCTCGCCATCCACATCCTGCACCAGAGTAGTTCACTTGTTACCATAGATGAACCAATACTGAGAGATCTTTATCAAAATGGATTTTTGACAAATGAGATTAGATGAAAAGTTGATAATCTGGAAGGGGTAAGAATAACTGAGTGTCTGAGCTTGAGAGGCTGGAAAGAACTATGACTGGGGAGGAGAGAATTTTGTGTTTTATGAGCTTGAAATAAAGTTGACTATGAGGAACAGAGTAACTGAGAAACTGAATCAGAGGAGCTGGGGCAAGAAACAGAATTTTGTGAAACAGGTCCAGAGTTGACTCTGTGAATAAATGAGAATGCAAGGGAATGTGAAACAAGACAAGAAGGGAAACCAAGACAAACCCTTGAGACTGCTATTAGTGATTGTAGGGGTGAGGGAGGAGGATGGAGGAGAGGGAAGAGACGCTGTGCTATCCTGCTCATGCCAGTCTCCAAGCACCCAGGCTGCCCCACAGTAAAGATTAGATCAACCTAACCACCTCCCCCGGAGACCAGTCCACAGATGGCACATCATGGAGCAGGGCTTTCCAATATAAACCTGGTGAAAGACCAGGTTTTTCTTTCCAATTTGTTGCGATCAACACTTTTGTGAAGTCAGTAATGATTACCAATAATAAAAGAAGACCAAGGGCTTGGATGTCGTGACAATGTCAAATTTCTGTAAAATTTCTGCAAACTTACTTTCCTTTTCTGTATTTACCTTGCGGTCAATGAAAAATAAACACCAATACGTGTGCATAGGACGAAGAGGAACTGACACCAGGACAGGATATTATTCATGGCTCTGTAGTTAGTGCTTTACAAAAACATTGGCAAGTTTCTTCATTTCTCTGGGCCTACATTCTCTTGTTTGTAAGGTAAGGCAATTAAATTTGTGTGGTGCTTAAATGTTAGTTGACACAGAAAGCACCCAGCTAAAATTTCATTCTGCCCATTCCTTGTCTAAAGGAGAGCTGTTTGTTCCCCTGTGAATATTTTTCATGCTCTCTAGTATTTTGAGATGTATTGTGTTTTGAGATTGAAAAGAAAAGCAAATACAGGGAGCCAGATTTTCTGCAAAACCATTCTAGGCTAATTAAATTGTCTCTAATCATGATAGGTAAAAACCACAGGAAATCTAAAATAAAAAGAGTTCTGAACCACAGACACCAGCTTATGTAACAGGATCCACGACTCGCTAGTTCAGGATTTTAGGCTACCAGCACATTGCATAGATCTGAGTGCACATTTCCACACTTCCCAGCCACTTTGTGATGGACAATGGCTTTTCTCATTCATCTATCATGTTGTTAATGCCAAATATGACAGGCACTCAACTGATGCCCAACAATTGTTTCTAAAACAAATAAATGAAAATGACTGATTTCCTTCAAAATCTTTTATCTGAATTTAATATTACAAGTTTTTTTTTCATTTTTTTCTAAAGATTTATTTATTTTTATACAAGAGCTGGGGTACAGGTCAGAGGCGCGGGAGGGTGAGAGGATTCACCAGAGACAGAGCAGGGAGCAGAACAGGCAGACAACAGAAATACACTGCTGAGGGGAGCAGCAGACGAGGCAGGAGAGCTCTGTCCTGCCATGTGGGAATCTCGCTGGTCGGCCGGGATCGAATCCTCACTGCAGAGGTTGTGGACAGCTTCACAGCGTGGCACTCAACCCGCTGCGCTGCCAGGGAGGCCTTTTTTTTTTTTTTTTTTTTTGAAATTCAGTATCCCTCCAACACTAATTCTGTGAAGAAATTATTTACTGTCATTTACTTTAGGAACAGATCTGGGTTCAAATTTCAATTCTATTTTAATATGCATAGATTAGGCTTTGATACAATAACAAACTCCCAAATATTGTGGCTAAGAAAAGTTTAGTCTTTACTTTCAGTGTCTGCTTGAAGTTTAGGCAATCGTCTAGTCTGGGGTAATTAGTCCCTCAATGGTGACTTAACAATACAGGCTTCAGCTATTCAACATTCTATCAACTATTTTTTTTGTATGATTGGTTCTCAAGGCTGCATATGATTTAGGAGTACAGGTTCACACCTCTTCAGTTGTATGTTAACCACATCTACCATCAAAGCACTCAATCCTCCATCATAGTCCATTCAGGCCCCTCCAGCCTCATTCCCCACCCCACACACTTCTCATCTGGTAGCATCAATTCTATAGTCAGATTTCTTGTTTTGGTCCTTTGTTTTTTTTTCTCTATGTTCCACACAGGAGTGAAATCATCCAGTATTTGTCTCTTTCCTTCTGACTTATTTTGGCTAGCATAACCCCCTGCAGTTCCATGCATGTTATCACAAATGGCATGATTTCATCTTTTTTTTTCTTTTATAGCTGAGCAGTATTTCATTGTTCATATATGTATATATATCACATCTTCTTTATTCACTCATCTGTCATTGGGTACTTAAGACATTTCCATAATTTAGCTATTGTAAGTAGTGCTGCAATGAACATAAGAATGTATATTCCTCTTTGGGGCCCCCCTGGTGGCTTGAGGGGTTAAGATGCAACCTATGAAGCTATTCACAGCCACTGCAGCATGAGTTCGATTCCGGGCAAGCCAGGGAGCAGCCCACATGGTGCAGCAGGCCTCTCCTGACTCGCCCGCTGCTCCCCTCAGCAGTGTATTTCAGGCAATCCCCGTTCTGTACCCCGCTCTGCCTCTGGTGAGTTCTCTCACCCTCCACACCTCTGGCCCCAGTTCTTGTATGCATAATTAAATAAATCTTTTTTAAAAAAAGAAATGTATATACCTCTTGGAACTACTATTTTTGTACTATGTGGGTAAATACCTTGGAGTGGTATTTTTATGGTAGATCTATTTTTAATATTTTGAGAAGCCTCCACACCATTTTCCACAGGGGCTGGCTGAATCTACATTGCCACCACAAATGGATGAGGTTTTTTTGTCTACATCCTCAACAACACTCGGTTTCTAGTGTTTTTCATATGGGCCATCCTTATAGGTGTGAGGTGTATCTTATTGTGGTTTTGACTTGCATTGAATAAGTGATGATAAGCATTTTTGCAAAGTTCCATCACCTTAGTGTAAGCGGAAGAGAAAAACTAAAGACTTATGCAAGATCTATTCACTGTTCATGACTTATTGATAAGAACTATCACATGGCAGGAAGTGCAGGAAGTAAACTCGCCAGGTTCAGGAAGGAAAAACATCAAACTAAATGCTGGTGGACATAAAGCATTATCTCTGCCACACTCTCTAACCTATTATTCAGGCAGTTTAATTAATCCTTTCAGCTAGTAGCATGTCTAGCAATCAAAAAAGGTTCTGCTACAAATTACACCAAGATGCTGGAATGATGCATACATCTGTTTGTCTAAAGAAGAATAGAAGAAAAAAAAAAAAGTAGAATGGGACTTGTAAAGATCAAGCCAAAGGAGTGATTGAGGGCCCACCAACATGATCCCAGTAAGGAGAAGGCAGTGGCTGATGCCCATGCAACTGGCCCTAGTGAATCCCATGTTGGTACAAGTGAAGATGGGGCTCATGACAGGAACTGAGGCACAGCTATGGGAGCTCGGATTATTCTGTCTTTGCCTTGCCTTTTCAGTGCCCTTCACCCAGGGTACAAACAGGGAAGTTTGAGACAAGGAATCTCTCAACTATACATGCTGAGGGCCTCCCCGGTGGCACAGCGGTTGAGTGCTGGGTTGCGAAGCTGCCCGCAGCCTCTGCAGCGCTGGTTCGATTCCTGGCTGCTCCTGGCCACTGGAGGAGGGTCCCACATGGCGCACAGGCCTCTCCTGCCACCCGCTGCTCCCCTCAGCAGTGTACTTCGGTCCTTCTGCCTGCTCTGCTCCCCGCTCTGGCTCTGGTGAATTCTCTCACCCTCCCGCGCTTTTGACTGTACCCAGTGCTTGTATAAATAAATAAATCTTTAAAAAAAAAGAGAACTCCTAAAACAACAACAAAAAGACAAATCAACAACTATATATGCTGAAACAGCAACAGATACTAGGCTTAGATTAGCAAAAAACCTGAGGTCTTCCTGAGTCTCTCCCTGACTCCACACGTTACTGCATTCCCCACTTCTTCTGCTTCTTTGACTTTCGCTTCTAAATAAACATGAGATTGCCCTTGTAATGGGGTTGCACCTTGAGTCATCCAAGGAGGATACTGGCAGCAGTACATTACTCAAACTTGCCCTCTCCTGCCTTAGAAGTGCTCGAGCACCAAGTTAAACCAGCAGCTGTGACTACAAGCTGGTGGCCAAGAAGACAAAGTTAACAGTGGAAGTAATGCGCATGATCAGGACTCAGGCCTGAAATTCCAAGGAAGAAGGGAGAAATGGGTGGGTTTGCGCCACTGAGGCCTCCTTACCTTCAGCAGTTGCAGCTAGGTTATCTCCTCACAATCCTTCCCAATTACAATGGAGAGCCAGGTAGTAAACCCCATGACCCAAGTGATCCCCAAATGTAAATGAGGCCACCATCTATCTCTGTGACCCCAGCAGTGAAGCCCATGGTCATGGCACATGCAGCAGCAGTAGCACATCAGTGACCACTCTGGCAGGGGCAGTGGTCCCTGGATACTGCCCTAGAGGCAGAGGCAAATTAGATAAATCAAAAATTAATGCTATAGCATCACCTAGTGGAAGCAAAAAGGAAAGACTACTGAATTGGAATCAAAGCAAAAAAAAACTTGACAAAAATCAGGTGTTAAATATACTACGTGCACAGAATGAGGAACAGTTCATCGAACACCATTAAAAATCATGGCAACATGGCTTTGCAAAAAGAAAAAACAATTCTCTAGACACAGAAGATAGAAATGACTGTTCTCTAATTTGTAGAGAATTCAAAAGTATAATGATGAAGAAATTCAATGACCTAAAAGAAAACTCAGAAAATCTTTCAATGAGCTCAGGAATAAAATTAATGAGTAGGAGTATTTTGCAGAGGGATCAAAACTAAAAAAGAACCAAAAAAAATTCTAATGCTTTAAAAATTCAGTAAATTAGATGAAGAATACAATAAAAAGCATTGGAAATAGACCACACAAAATATTAATGATAGAAATTAAAAAAAAAATTAAAGTGGAAGAAGAGAAAGAAATAGAGTATCTGACACCATAAATAAAGGTGTAACATAAGGATAATGGGTGTCCTAGAAGAGAAGGTAGAGAGGAGAATAGAAACTCTGCAAATAAAGGAAAGCAGCTGGAAGAAAAATTGGTGGAGAAATTACAATAGGATATGGACATGGAAGATGTTTTTTGAAAGGCCTCACTGCAATAATTTTTTAAAAAGCATCTGAAAACATCCTTTGGAGACTTAGAATTTCTAAATTATTATTATTATTATTTTTTAAAAATTTATTTATTTATATAAGCACTAGGGTACAGTTAGAAGTGTGGGAGGGTGAGAGAATTCACCAGAGCCGGAGCGGAGAGCAGAACAGGCAGACTGACAAAGTACACTGCTGAAGGGAGCAGTGGGTGGCAGGAGAGGCCTGCGTGCCATGTGGGACCCTTGCCTGGCGGCCTGGGATCAAACCGGCGCTGCAGAGGCTGCGGGCAGCTTCGCAACCCAGCGCTCAACCGCTGCACCACCAGGGAGGTCCCAGAATTTCTAAATTATTTTTTTTAGTCACTCAAATGAAAAATGATTAAAAATACATCCACAATGCTATTTGAAAACATGAGATATTATGGATGCTAGATGGCACCTCACTGTTAAAAGTTCTCTGAGAAATATATTATGTAAATCACAAAAATTCTGTTTGAAATTACAGAGGTGAATCATGGACATAAAGTGGTCATGCCATTTGGATAATGGCACTAGCAGCATTTAGTTGAGAAATAATACACAAAGTCAGGGCTCGTGATCTGCAAAAATAAAATTTTCTTGGCATTAAAAAAGAAAAAGAAACAACAGTATAATAGCAGGAAACTTCCTAAACTTGGGGAAAAGGGAGGCAAGGAATTTTAGTAATGCATCACTTTATGACAGGGATCAATTCTCATAAATGTAGTTATGTGATTTCTCCTTTGAGCAAACAGCATGGAGCACACTGATACAAACTGAAATGGCAAAGCTTACTACACACTTAGGCTACATAGGGACCATCATCTACCATTATGTGGTGCATAACTTTATACAAATACATGAAGAATTATTCAAACACCTAAGTATTTAAATGCAAAATAACCTATTAAGTAAAATTGTCAAAAGTCAAAGATAAAAAATACTAGATTTTTCCCTTTCATCTTCACTATAGAAAATTCCATCCAAAACACAATTAGGGCCTCCCTGGTGGTGCAGGAGTTAAAGTCAGCGCTATCAAGCTATCAGCAGCCACTGAAGCATGAGTTAGATCACGCCAGGGAGCTAACCCACTTGGCAAGGCAGACTACTCCTATCTTGCACACTGCTCCCTTCAGCAGTGTATTTCAGCCTGTTCTGCTCCCGTCTCTCATGAAATCTCTCACTCCCCCACCTCTAACCTACACCCCAGTTCCTATATGCATAAATAAAAATCATTCTTTTAAAAAAACATACATATTACCAAACTCCAGAAGAAACAGTTGTATATTTATAATAAAGCTGTACCTACATTTAAGAGTTTCCAAGAAAATCTCGAGGCCCAGATAGTGTCACTGACAAGTTCTAATTCTGTACAGGATCTTTTTTTTTAGATTTTTATTTATTTATGCAGACAAGAACTGGGGTGTAGGCCAGAGGTGTGTGTGGGTGAGAGGATTCCCCAGAGACAGAGATGGGGACAGACAGGTGGATCTACTGAAATACACTGCTGAGGGGAGCAGCAAGCAAGACAGGGGAGGTCTGCTACTCTACGTAGATTAGCTCCCTGGATGGAGATCGAACTCATGCTGTAGTGGCTGGCAAGAGGCTGATAGTACTGACTTTAACCCCTGCGCCACCAGGGAGGCCTATAATTCTATACAGTATCTTTGAGAACACAGAGAGAAGGCTATACTTCCCAACTCATATCACGAAGCTAATAATACTATAAAACCAAGTCAGATGAGGACATTAGAAGAAAACCATTGCCAAGCTCTGTCACCCCGAGATGATGCAGGTGCCTCTTTTTCTTTCTCCTTTTCTTAATAAACGTGTCCATTTAAAATGTTAAAAAAAAGTGAAGAAAACCACTGCCAATATTCCTCATGAGCAGAAATACAAAATTTATCAATAAAACTTTAGTGAATTACCAAACTCAAGAAGATATAGTCCTATATACATTTTATCTGAGAATGCAGGGCTGCCTAAATAATCATTGTTGTTCATATTAACAGAATTAAAAAACAAACAAACTATATTGAGCCAATACAGATAACAAAGCTTAAAAAACTCAACATTTGTGATAAAACCTCTGAGTACACTAGAAGGCTACTCCTTAATCTAATAAAGGACATGTATAAAAACCCACTTAATAGTGAAAACTGGAAAACAGGAACAGGCAAGAATGTTCACACTCATTACTCCTACTCAATACTGACTGAAAGTCCTAGCTATTCCAATGAGGCAAGAAAAGTGTAACACATCAATTAGAAAGACGTAAAATTGTCTTTATTTAGAGATGGTATTTGTTTATCTAAAAGGATCTAACATAAACTGCAAGAATTAAAAATGCACTTAGGGTCTCCCTAGTGGCACAAGGGGTTAAGCCTCAGCACTATCAAGCTATCTGGAGCCACTGCAGCAAGAGTTCAATCCCCAGTCAGGGACCAATCCACATGGCGCAGTAGACCTCTCCTGTCACTCCCCTCAGCAGTGTATTCCAGTCAATCCACTTGCCCATACTGCTCTCCGCTGTCTCTTGTGAATCCTCTCATCTCGCTGTACCTCTGGCCTACACCCCAGCTCTTGTATGCATAAATAAATAAACCTTTAAAAAATAAAAATAAAAATGCATTTAGCAAGATTACAGAAGATCAGCATATGAAGTCAATTGTATTCTATTCTAAGCAATAAACCGTTGGAATTTGGAAGAAAAAAACATTTAGAATAGCACCGAAAAAGCACTTGTTATAAATCTAATAATGCAGTTTGTGCAGGATGAAAAAATTTAAAAGCCTAAATGCAAAAATATTTCACTTAGAGATATTCAAAGGCTTGAGGATTCAATAAAGATAAGAATTTCCCCTTATTTGAACTATACATTCAAAATCTCAGCAAACTTTTTTGTAGAGACAAGCTGATTCCAAAATTTATACGGAAAGGCAAAGAAACTGGAATAGCTAAAACAATTCTGCAAAGAATGAAGTTGGAAGAATCACACTATCCAGTTCAAGGCTTACTACTGTACCCAAGGCAGTGTGGTAGAAGCAAAAGAACATACACACCATAAAACACCACAGTAATTGCCACAGGTAAGATCCTGTGATGAATGCTAAAATTATTGGATGAAGCCTTACAGAGGAACTGGATATTCCCGTAACCTCAAAGTATTTCTTCCCAAATTTACCAACTACTATGGTGGTTATTTATGGCCACATGTTTTTTGATATTCCTTTCTTCAGGATGCAAAGCTTAATTCCTCTCCTATTGAGACTATACATCTAGTGACTTACTTCTAACAATGGAAAGGCACAAACAATAACTTTACAGTAGAGAAACCCAGCAGATACTACCCTAGATACAACCCTGATGTAAATCAAAATGGGCATTATTACCTCTGTGGTATTCTTCCCCCAAATTCATACTTAGGCTAATCATGAGAAAACAGACAAATCCAAACTAAGGAACACCACACAAGATTTCTAATCATTACTCTTCATGGTCAGGTCATGAAAGATAAAGACAGAAATAATCAAAGATTGGAAGAGACTAAAATATGACAATGAAAGGATCCTGGACTGGATTGTGAACAGAAAAAAATAAAAGATACTAAGTGGAAAAACTAGGGGTAGGACTTGCAATTCTTGTGCAAATCTAAATTTTTTTTTCAAATAAAATGCTTAAAAAGTAAAAATTACCAGTTGTTATGACTTATTCAAATCAGATGTTTAAAAATACTATGAAACTACAATTAAAAATAAACCAAATGCAAAGACTGGTAAGATTGTCATTCATAAGCTGAATTTCATCAAAATAACTGCATTGTTCATCAAAACAATCCATCATCCTTAATAAGCATTATCAAGTTGAACTCATAAAAACACATTATACCCACTTTTGTTTTATGTATTAGGGGTCCCTATAAAGATTTCATTGGAAAAAAAATCTTCTGAAAAAAGACTGCACATTTTAGTTATGCCACATGGTAGTGACTGAGATAACTGCTGACAAAAAATAGATTTGATATTACCTGTACTTCTGATAAATGACTTAACTGGGAGGAAAATGTTGTCTATGTGGAATATCCATATTGATATTATGAACCATATTGGTCATCAGTTAGAATAAAAAAAACATTAAAAAATTAAGACAGTCTTTTGGTGCTATTATTGGCTTCATAAGCTTAGAGGATATCTGAGGTATATTAGACGAAGCCCATTTTATATGTCCATATTATCCCTTATCAAACACCACCTTAACACAGAGTCACACATTTCTTTAGAAGAACTGAACTACAATTGGAAAAGAGGTGAAAATACTGGGGCATGGAAGAGAGTAATCTTGAATGCAGGGGAAAACCAAAAAAAACTAAGTTTATTTAGAGGCAGGGTTAATCACGCCATTATATACAGGATGGAAAAAACAAGGTGTAGAAGCAATGGAAACTGAGTATGAGAGAATGTAAAAGGTGGATTCAAAGAGCCTGTGCTCTACTTGACTTCTACTGTGATTCCCACTGTAGAACACACTTAGCCCCTCTGAATTCCTAGTCTCAGATCTATGGTTTGATGAAGAGATGTGATACAACAAAGGGTTCCCGTTAAATTCTATTATTCTATCAGGCAATCACAATTTGGGAAATATTCCCTAAACATAAAGAAAAATGTTGTTGGCATCAACTTAATAAAAACCATCAAGAAACAAGTAATATATATCACTAAGCATATTTCCTGTCACAGTGAGGACAGGAAATGGAAGGGAAAATAAAAGGAACAAAGAGGAAAAGGGAAGATAAGTTTAGCATGCAGTATAAGTCTAGCATGTCATTCTCACACCATCAGAGATTTAATACCTTCCTCATAAATGTCACCTAAAAACATCATTCTATATGAGGTATTTCTTTAGGAGTTTAGGAAAAATAATGTCACTTTCTGAGGGGCAAGAAAAAGTCTCTTTATACTCATTTTTATTAAACAAGGCTGATAATGGAACTTTGTTTATTTAATGCAGAAGCACATAAGTCCTTCTATTAGAGAAATTGTACATATTGGTGAATATGGTCAATGATCACATCTATTGGTCAATTCTTCAAAAATCAGAACCAGTATTTAGAATAGATTCTATGCTCTTCATTACATTGTGAAATGTCTTGTGTAGTCATATTCTATTGTTGGAATGACAGCTTGTACAAATTTCAAGAAAATCAAAAGATACCTAAAGGTCTTCAGTTAAGGCAAATAAATTAGCAGAACAGTTTTATGATTTAAGCAAACACTGTAATTATTCATTTTACTAAGGAATAATTTCTCAGGAAAAAATATAAAACAAAGTTTTAAACCAAGTATATCAAATAAATTCACTCATGCAACTTTATTCAAGATGAGGCTCCCTGTAACCTTGATGATTTACTATTTGAGTATAAAACTCCTGTAAGTCCAATTATTTTTACATAAAAATAGGGACAAGGTTGTTTATGTTTAAGTGAGTGGAAAATAGTCCCTTTACTACTTCTAAGGTCAGAAAATTAGGCAGCATAAAGAATATAAAAGTCCTAAAGAAAAAAAAAATTACATGTGCAAATCCTTCAAGAGGACTGAAACTGGGTTGGTATATGTGCATGCCACAGAATCTACTATAGTGAACTGTCTGGAAAGAAATTCTGAATTTTTTCCTATGTTCACTGAACTTGAAAACATTGAGCTTCACATTTATTGGAGAAATGGATGACTCAATTATGAATTTTATATTTGAATATAAAAGTAAGAATTTTCTAAGTTGCTACCTAGTTTCCAATTTGAATGTTTAAATTATGCTTAATAGGATTTCAGCAGAAAAATCTGTTTGGATTAAAAGTTCTTGTTTCCTTATTAAAGCAGTCCAAAATTCCTCTCAGGGACCACTTTATTAGCAATGCTTAGGTAATCTACAGTTCCAAGACAGACCCTTCAGTCTACATCTGACCCTGAATGGCATAAACTAACAAGTCTAGTATTGATCTACCACCAAACTAATTCAAGGTATTTGTCCTCTAAATCATTAACTTTGTGTCCTTTTGATGACTCCTTTGTACATGTATTTTTAGATCCTAGAGTTTATGTAATTTATTTTTCTTGTCTACCTCAGAGAAATGAGTAGGAAAACCAAAAGAAATTACAAGTATGTGCTCTTATCTGGAGTAAAATTAAAATACTGTTTTTTTAAGAATATCTGAAATATACTTCACATGCTTTACTTTTTAAAAAACCTATTGTTAAATTCTTTGCTTCAGAGACCTCAAACCAACATAACCTAACTTTTCTCTTACCTGATGGGAAAGCCCATTTTGGGCAAAAATGTTTAATACTCATTATGTTATCCTCTAATCTGGTAGGTTACTCCACTTTCACCAATACACTAATCCACTGAGAGTAATGGTTTGGTAACGGTTTGGAAAATTCTTACTTATTTATTCATTTATTCACACACTTACCCAGTGCCTCTGTAGCAAACAAAAGCATCTGGCAAGCCCGGCCTAGAAATAAATATTGATCTGAGGTCCTGAAACAAGATAGGGTTACCTGGTACACACAGGTACATTTGCTAACCAACGGAACAAAGCAGAATATCACAATCTAATGTTTCTACGTTAGTAAAAAGCTTCCACTAAGATTTTCAGATATTAGGAGCTAAAATCGAGATACAGTTATTGTGCATTAAGACTGTACTAAACTCCTCCCCTCCCCCACCAAAAGTAATCCTAAGAGCCAATCTATCAATATAGGTAAGGATACATATGAACACCAAGCTCTCCTCCTCCTTCTGCAACAGTCTCAATGATTTTTTTCATCACCTCAGCATGCCTAAAAGCAAAAGAACAAATCGTAGATAAATTAGATCAAAATAAAAGCAGTATTTTGTTTTGTGAAGATAGCTTCCTTATTATTGTCAGAATATTAATTTTAACAAATAAATTGTTCTTTCCCCTACTCTCCCAACATGTCAAGATTGTTTAGTCAGAAAGCTTTATTGGGGGAGGGGGTAATTTTAAAAAGCTACAGTAGCCACAAAGGAACACGGCACTAGTGAATTTTACTAAAGGGAGGAGGACAGTAAACCAGAGAAAGGGAAATCACACCAAGGTCTAAATGCAATGTCTGCTCTGAAAAACAAAAAATCAAAGCAGGCACATTTTTAAAAACTCCATGGTATCAGCTGGTCAAAAAACAGTTTTTATAATTCATAAAATTTATAATGCTGTGATTTTGAATATTTAAATATTTAGCTGAGACTAAATAAGAACTGGATTTTTGAAAAGCTACTTGATCAGCCAGCAATATCACATGATTTTTCCTTGTCTTAATTTTATTATAAAATTTATGATTTAGAATTATTTTTGGCTTTATATAAAAAATATTTGAAATTTGTGTCTGATCCACAAATCTATGCATAGCCAACTGATGTTTCTCCTTTGCTTTGGAAAAGAATGCTATCAAAATAATTGCCTAGGCATACAAACTAAGAAAATAGTAATGTACAAAGAAATGGGCAATCTTTCATACATACTCTGCTTGAATAAGGTCCCTTTAATTGTTACAAATATAGCCTCATAACAGAGGCAGTCAACTTAGAACAGTAATTGTATTAGCACTGAGGAAATGAAGGTATAATCTGGGTTCAGGATGGCCCATGACAAGGAAGGTCTAAAATATCCTTGAAGTCTTACTTTACAGGCTTCTAGTTTTTCTGCCCCCTTTACATACCATTATTAAATATTTAACATTAATTACAGTTAAATTATTTATCTCTTTTCCCTGATTGAGCAAAATTTCTACCTCAGAAAGAGACATTTGATAAGCACCAACATCCTAAAACATCTAACCAGAAAAGGAACCAACAGAAAAATTCTCAAATTAAAATCTTTTAGATCAGATAATTCAAAACCTAAAACTAATGAGTCCTGAATTTCTATTCACAGTTAGCAATATTGACAGTTTTTGACATAAGCTAGAAAAATGAACTAGGCTTTCTATGGGATAAAGTTATATAATAAAGAAACTACAAAAAATGAAAAACTGTTAAAGGATGTTCTTAAAAACTAGAATGTTGCATTTAATTAGTCAATGGGATATCAGTTTTCATCTAAAAAATATTATCAGTTATTCAATGATCCATTAGCAATAACTAATCCAAAGAAATTACATGTAACTTTTTTTTTAAAGGAAGATTGTGAATAAATCATGCATATAAAAAAGCCTGACTTACATGGCTCTGTAAAAACAAACTGCTACAGAGAAAATCCCAAATTATAAAATACCCTTGATTTGGTAGTGCTAAAAATCCTCTTAACAGAATAATAAAGACGACTAGAAACTCTGTATACATCTTCCTTCCCCTAACCAATGAGTGGGGGTAAATAGGGTATTCCAGGAAAAGCACAAGGTTAACTATATTCATTCAAGAAAAGGCACATACCAATAGAGCAAACCATGTCTAAATGATGAGTACTTTTTAATGGAAGAAGGATCTTCCAAACTAATGTTAGAACTAAAAACAGAAGCAAAATCAAAGAGAATACAAATTAAACACATGCACAGAATACACTTAAATTAAATAAATTTCAATTGATTAGGTTTTTTTCCTTTTATTTAAGCACAAGAACACTTCTAAAGAAGACAAATTTTATTTGCTTATTATTAAATAAAATTTGTCTTTAGGGTGATATGTTTATAGATTCCCAAGTAACAGGTCCATGGAGTGTGGTACACACAGGTACACACACTGTGTATATGTATATATATATATACACAAACACACACCTGCATGGGTGAACTGAACACATAGGAGGTGGTGGGAGATGAGGATGGTTTTCAATGGTCACTGTTTTCTTCACATGATCCTGACTGATGTCTTCATACATGTGCTCAACTGTTAAAGGCTGCCGTTGCTGAAACCATTAAAAGATGCCATGAAATGACTGTTAAAAAAATTTAGGTCTAAACGTCAATGGTTGCATTTATCCCCACCCCCACAATCACTTGCAATTTAGAATTCCAGCTTATTTAGGATTACCATATTATTATGGAGAAAGTTTAGAATTCATTTATACCAGGGAAGGCAAGGAGGATAAAGTCTATACATTAAAATTGTGTGACATCAGTCACCACCTATTGCAGTAAAGATCTCATAAAAAAGGCAGTTTCTAGGCTATTTAAGCACTTTATAACTCAGTTTTTAGGCCTATTATATTTTTTTGTTTTCCATTTAAAGTCACCAGAATAATGGGATAAAGTTAATTTTATTTCAGTTATCTTTTAATTCAATTAAGTGAATGAGTTAAAAGAAAGTTTTCTCAAAGAAATTTGTGACACAATCATTCTGTAAGTGCTTTATATCCAATAAATATAATCCTGAACAAAATTTAACACAACAAATCAAGTTCAATTTTCCTTCTCACTTTGAAGAGATAAATGCAGAGGCCAGGGAATAAATATGTAAAATTATATCTGCTTAATTCTTAGTATTGTTACATTGAATAACTCATAGCTGCTTCCAAATAAGAATCAGTATTATTCATAAAATTGTAAAACATATGATGTTTAAAAATTAAGACTAGAATATATACCCATATTCTATATTAACCCCCATATGGGGTTAATAAATAAAATATTAAAGCCAATAATTTAAAATATTTACATTAAATATATTTTTATCTTTACCTCATCATAGCCAAACAACCAAAGTCGTGGTGTCTGGTAATATTTATCATAAGTGATGTAAAGGTCGTAAGTTCTGGTTTGCAAAATAGCATCTTCACTTCCAGCATCAGTTTTAGCTTTACAAGATTCTACTATTTTCCTTGTGTCAAGGGTAGCCTGGTAAAAATGGAGAAAAATTTGCAATCATTAAAATCAATATAAATGTGGTATTTTAGAACATCTATTTTTCCTATCTTATATTTTATTCTTTTTTTAAAAAAAAACAATATAACATGACTCAAAACTAAAGTTATGTGCAATAATCAATGTAAACACACAAAAATTTATGTGCAAGATCAAGACATTAATAAGAATACTAATCCCTAAATTTGTTCATTAAAAGGAAAATTCAATTCACAAACCTCATCTGTTTCCAACAGTCCACTCTCTTCATACTCTGTTAGAAAAAGCAACAGAATATGATCAAATTCAAGATTATTTCCTAAACCAAATTATATATTACTTGATAATATCATTCAAAAAGTGGTTTTTGCTTTGGTTTTTTAATGAAGATAGGCAACAGATATGAGTGAGCTAATTCTATACTTCCAAAACAGTACATGCTTTCCCTGACAGACCCAGAGACAGTTAGCATGTCATAAGGCCTATTGTGCACTACTGTCTATTAGTAATACCAGTTGACACAATAATATTGGTGACTCCATCATACACAGGCTATTTATATAATTGTATAAAATGTGCTTATTAATGTTTTCCACTTTGCTGAATCCAGTTGCAAATATCCAGTTTTTATCTTAAATGACCTCCTGGGAACATCTGACATGATTTATTCCTTCCTCCTTTGAACAATTTCATTCTTCGGCTTTTGAGATACTTTATTTTCCTTCTATCTCTAGTTCTTCTTAACTATCTCCTATTCTGATTCCTCTTCAACACCTCATTTATTTCCCCCATTAACTTGCCATAACCAATGGCTGAGTTTTTGAACCTTGTCTCCTCTCTATCCATACTTACTTCCTTGATGATTTCATCTCAATGGCTTTAAATGCTGATGGCTTCCATATTTTACTCCCTGACTGCAGACCTGGAGAGCTAATGGTTTTCTTACAGTTCCACTAATTTACTGTTTACTTACAGTTCCACTAAATGACTAATGGACATTAAAACATAAAATATCTAAAACTAAACTCCTGACTTCTCCACTCAGTCCTATAATTATCCCCTAATAGCAATTTTCCAGATGAAAACATTGGGATCACACTTGACTACTCTGCCATATCCAAACTAGCAGCAAATCCTTTTGGCATTACTCTCAAAAGTATATTCAGAAAGCTACTGTTTCTCATCTCTTTCACTGTTTACTAAAAGCGACTACCCCAGCTTAAACAACTGTTCAAACAGTCCAGCAATTATTTGTTCAAGAAGATGATTCTGACATCTTACAAGATATCCAGAAGGAAATGAAACTAAATAAGCAGATATAGAGTTCAAGAGTTCTGGATTGGACATTTAAATATGGAAGTCTTGAGCACAAAGATGGTATATGAGGCTGCTGTGAAGATTTTGGTTTCAAGTAACTCATTTAGATTTCCTCAAAAAATGCAAACTTGCCATAGAAATAAGGACAATACTCTCACTAAAATTCCTCAAGAGATAAACAAAACTTTGGCTTTGAGACTCTTTAAGAATTAGCTTAAGAATCTATATCTTATAGCTATATCCAGCATTGAAGATTTAAGACTAATATTAAACCCAGTAAGAGTCAAGGCTACCCACTAGGTAGAGCGGATGTGTTTCAACATTAAGATAAGGCCTACAATGATTAAATTTAATCTAAACAAAATCCTCTCTGGGCTATTAAATGTTAAAAACTAGAACTCAATGGAATAGAATTCTTAATCCACATGAATTATAAATATTCCAAAGTCAATATTCAAGTGTTTAAAGCAAATTTAGAATAGAAATACCTTCCATATCTGCAGCTTCTCCTTCTTCTTCCTCTTCGTCCTCCTCACATAATGTGGAGCAATCTTGGAGTTTTATACTGTCCTTTGATATTAATTATATTTAAAGTTACTTAAATCTGTTCGAAATTCAAATACTGAATACCCATGTACCAGCAAAGTGCAACCACAGTGAAATAAAAATATGACAGTTCTTATCCTCAAGAAACTTCCATTTTAGTGGAAATGACAAACCTACAAGTCTGTCATAAAAGTGATGTGCTTAAGTGCTATGACTGAAAAACATAAAACAGTATTTCTAGCTAATTAATTCATTAGTATTAGAAAATCAGTTTCGGAGATGTTAACTTGCACACCTAATTTAAAGGAGAAAAAAGGTACATATTTATACATCACAATATATTTATAAATTACATTTCTTACTATAAATTACACTATTTTAACTTGCTAACATCTTGGCTACATTAAGCAAAAGTTATTAGACTTTATAGTTAGTACAACATATAAGAGAGATTTCAATTCTATATTTAACTATATGTAAGAATAGTGAGAATAATGCTAACCAAAGTCTAGTATAATATCCAAATATCACTTTTTCACAAAATTAGTATTTAAAAAATTTGAAGTCAGTGTAGTTAAGTCAAAAAATCACTTATCTAGTTTCACCAAATTAACAATTCACTTTGGCATGATCTTATTTACCACTAGAAACTTAAAACATGTGTGTCATTGTTATGCCCAAGATGAGAAACCATAGAAAAAGATGGTCAGTATCTTGGCAATTATTAAATGAGTGAATATTTGGCAATCTGATAATTAGGTAAAAATCTTAATTATGTTAGTGAGGTTCATAATTGATACAACAGAAACTGACAATAAAGATTAATATTTGGGTCTGGATGCAAGTATTCTAAGAATATAGTATTCTAAATTATAAAAAATAATGTGAATTCTACATTAAATGGGACATGACAATAAAGATAGATTCTAGTTGTAAATTATTCTAAGTATGTTGTCCCTCAACATCTAAGCAGGATTGGTTCTAGGACTCCCCTTACCCCTCCTTCCATATCAAAAATCCCCAAATGCTCAATCCTCTTACATGAAATGGCATAGTATTTGCACAAAATTTACACATACCCTCCAATATATGTTAATCATATCTAGATTAACCTAATATAAATGTTATCTATATAGTTATTATACTGTATTGCTTAGAAAATGACAAGGCAAAAAGACAACCAACCACTGTAGGCCTAACTAGACAGAACATATTTTCAATCTGAGATAGGTTAAATCCATTACTATAGAAACCCAACAATATTCATCCTTTAGAACCTAAGAATGTTGGGAAGAATACCAAGTACCTTATCACATATTTCAAAAATTTCTTAAAGAACTATCATAAACTTATCCAAAATAAGATATACATACTATTCTGCCACTTATCATTCTCAAAGTCTGATGTATAAACACTAATGTTGGTGCAAACAAGATATAAAGCAGCAAAGCCATTTGTGTGATTTCTCCTTAGTCATTCAAACTCTCCAAAAAGTAGAATTTTACAAAGATATATTCTCAGGCCAATGAGAGCATAAAATTGTATATTTAAAAAAAAGTTTTAATTTTTAAACACTTTCTGTTAAGTCCTAATTAAAAACCCCAAAATATTCAAATGACAAAAATGCACAAAGAATTATTAAATTGTAACCGTTGTAGACAATGTTTCATAAAAACAAAAGGGATGAGATTTTCTACCCAAATATTCTATCTTCTAAGAGATTTGACTGTTAACAAGAGTTAAGATAAAGATTAAGATTTTTTGCACTATTTTTCATACCATAACAACTATATTAAAAATCTGAAAAAACAAAAACTGTAATCATTCTTTTTTGAAATGAAGAATATAGCCTGAATTAACTGAAAACTTTCTTGTAGAAAAATTCCATCTAACTTTGTTTTAATCCTCCCAGTAAAATAAATCATATAATAAAAATCTAACTGACTTAGTTTTCACTCCTTTAAGATGTCACGATTTTGACGATGTTAATCATTCAAAATTTAAACTTTACCTTTCAATTTTCACAAAAGAAAAAAATCCATTCAAATTAGCAGTAAATTAAGAAAAAAATAAAGAAGGAATGAGTAAATTGCTTAAGGCAATGTCAAAATGTCAAAATTTAAACAATATACCATTAGCATTTACTAATTAGCACCTTCAAACACCTCCACTTTCAGAACATTTGGAACTTCAAAAATAAAGTTATCTCTTTTAAACTAGCTTAGAAGTCTTCCCCATTTATAGAAAATAAATGTTACCATTTATAATGTCAAAAAAAAGGCAGATTAAGGAAAAGAAGAGAGGCATTAGGAAACCGTAGTGTTCTGGTATGCCGATATAAAAAAAGGACAGTAAAAAAAAAATACCTGGAATGTAAAAGAACTTGATGATAAACAGAGCTCAAATAAAGACATGCATAATCTCAAAATGATGTACATTATATATATAAAATGTAAATATTATACACATTACACACATAAACTAGGTCACTGAATTTAAAAATGTAACTAATTAGCCAGTACCTTGCTTTCCAGTGTAATCTCCTTAACTGCTTCAGTTATTCCTGCAACACCTGTTTAAAATGCAGCAGAAAATAAAAGTTGTGCACATCCCCCATTTACCTGATTCAAGCAATACAATAACACTCAAAATATCTAAATTCTCTGAAATGAGGAATCAATGTTAGCAGCATTTTTTTCAAATGAACTCTAATAGGAATGAACAATTCCAAAGATACTGTTCAAAATAAAAAATAAACCAAAACATACCAATTTACTATTTTATCACAAATATCCTAATTTATCACAAAGTATCCTAATCTATCATTCCTCAATAACCATTGCTCATTTACTTTCCTTGTATGAAGTCTTATCAAAATACATATGCATTCTTAGAAAATGAAGAGGTCAACAAACTATAAGATGCATATTTACATTTTATTTAAACCTGCATCAAATTTTCTCAGTAAGGTATTAGTTCTATTAATATGCTTTTTGTTTCAGAAACAGGACTTCCAGAGGTAGTAATATCAGACTACATTTATTTAGAACATTCTATTTTAGTTGCCACATCTTAATCATCATAAATACTATTTCATAAGGTAGGTAGGATAATAATTTATCTTTAGAGAAGTAAAATAACTTGTCTGAGTCTCACAGTGAAGAAAATGGGATTCAAATCTAATGTGCTGACATCTGTCTGGCTCAATGCTTTGTCCACTGCACCTCATTAAGCAACTACCTTGAAATCTATTTTTCTCAATGAAAGGGTGATTAAGGCGATGGTAGCACCACAAGTTAGCTAAATAATATTTCTAATTCAAAATATATGTCAGTGTTCTCCATTAGATAGCTCAACAATGATGGGAAATATTTAAAATAATCACTAAGTATAAAATATACTTTGCTCCTTTGTTAATCTGAAACTGATTGATCCATTTAACTTGTCCAAATCAAAGCTGACTCACTCCCTCCCACCCCCACCGGGAATATGAATATTTTTTTAAAAAAACATTATTCAATGTTGATCTTCAAAAGCTTATATTACAAAATATCATAAAACCTACGGTGAGAGGATAACTCAGCAATTGTGTGGCCCAGCTTTTCCCCAACATTGTCCACATGTAGCTGAGCCTGGTGGTGAGAGGGAGTATGGTGAGTTGAAATAGTGGGCTAAAGAGGGGAAAGATAGCCATAACTACAAATACCGTCACACAGTCAGTTTCATTAAGAAATTCTGGATTTGCTCAAGATATATACATGGTGCCAGTGTGTACCAACTATGTGCCAGACTCTCTGCTAGGTGCTAGAACAACCCAGATTTTAGCCAGGATTTCTCAGTGTCTCTAATATGCCAGTGTTACTACGACTGTGAAAAACAAATGTCTCTGTCTAGACAGTTCCAGTTATTAACTGTTGTTTCAGCATCAGTAGCACCCCCCTTTCATTCCTGCCATCATACCTGTGACTCTAAGAGGGAGAGGGATAAATGCAGTGCACAGATTTTCCAAAACTTATATGATCACTGAACTACATGCATCTGCATTCCTACAATCATCTCCTACCTTAGTGTGGGAAATACTGATCTATTCCATTCTCCGCACTTGATAGCTGAGGAAACTAAGGACCAAAAGACTCAACTAGGAAAAGGTTGAGATAAGACTAAAGCCCATGACTCCTGGTCTCTCTTTCTGAGGTGCCATCAATTATAGATTGCCATACTAAACACTTTCAACATGAAGAAAATGTCCTGTGATTGGGTAACAAGTATTATATATTTTCTCCTAAGACAAAAATAAGTCACCCAATCATATATTCTATTTTTCATTAAAATGGAATTCAAGTTAATTTTTTCTTTAAAATCCCAATTGTAGAATAAACTGAAGATAGATTCAATGAGGAAAGTTGTTAGCTCTTCAAGCTTGTAAATTAGTCCATTTATTTCCTACTGTCAGCTTGCCTTCCGCTTGATCTCTGATAAATATGGGGTGTGTTTGGTAAGGTAAGGGAGGAATAAATTTACTAACCAACACACTTTTCACTCCCTTCTTTGATTTTAAGAGTACTTGAAAACTCTAAAGAGGTTGAATTACAATTACAATACCCTCAAAAGATGACTTGCTTTTACAAATGGAAAACATATCACAGCTCTAGCATGAAGCTTTTACGTTAGTTTTTCTAGAAATTTATTACATCGTAGGTATGATTATTTTATAACAGTAAAATCCTAATTGCATTAAACTTGTATAACAAAACAATTCACTGAATTGAGTACACAGAAACAAAGAAAACAGATTTGATCAATGTGTTTAAATATAATTATGCAGTACTATTGCATTAAACCAAACTCCTCTAAAAGTAAGGACACTGAGGAAGCAAAAGAAAGCTCAAAAGACAGTCCCAAGGGTTGTGGTTAATTTTATGTCAACTTAGCTAGGCTATGCATCCAGATGTTTGATCAAATACCAGTGTAGATGTTGCTATATAAACATTTAAATCAGTAGATTCTGAGTAAATTAGTCTACTCTACATATGGATGAGCCTCACATAGGCAGCTGAAGAACTAAGAGAATGAGACTGAGGTGAGGTAGCTCTTGAAGAGAAAGGAATTCTGTCTCCCGGCTACCTTCAAACTTGAGCTAAAGAATCAATCCTTCCCTAGATATTCAACCTGTTGGCCAGCCCACCCTATATATTTCAGACTGCTAGCTTCCACACTCACATGTCAATTCCTTAAGTTAAACCCACCTCTTACCTATACCTACACATCTATTTAGGTATAGACATACACATTCTACTGATTTTGTTTTCCTAGAGAATCATAATAGAAGGGTTAACAGAAATAAAAGAAACCTGAAAGAAATGAGGTAAGGAACCAGGCACCAGGCTTTGTGAGTCAGTTTGCAAAACTGCTTTAATGAAATCACCATATAGTTCAAATCTAAAATCCTCAAGGTATCTCATAAATATATGTTAAAATTTATTATGTATATCAAATTAACCACAATATAATATGTTTCTACATATGAAAGTGACATGTTGTCCTCCATCAGTGGGGCAAATATTTTAGTTGCTGGATTTCTTTAATAGATATTTGTCAATCTATCATAGTGATACCTACTTATCTCTGTAATGAAGACCTCTGTAAATATCCACCTAGATTTTGGAGTGTAACAAGTAACTAATTAACTTGGCACCAGAAACAAAATGCCCTTAGTCAGGCAACAGAAAATTGCCCACAGATTTGTTGCCCACATCTTCCAGTCATGGGAAAACTAAACAGAGCAGTTTAAAAATTTTGGAATGAGGGCCTTCCCTGGTGGTGCAGCAGTTGAGCGCTGGGCTGCGAAGCTGCCTGCAGCCTCTGCAGCGCTGGTTTGATCCCTGGCCACCGGCGAGGGTCCCACATGGCGCGAAGACCTCTCCTGCCACGCCTACTGCTCCCCTCAGCATTGTATTTCGTGAGTCTGTCTGTTCTGCTCCCCGCTCTGGCGCTGGTGAATGCTCTCACCCTCCTACGCTTCTGAGTATACCAAGTGCTTGTATAAATAAATAAATAAATCTTAAAAAAAAAAATAAAGATTTTGAAATGATCAGGGGGAAAAAAGTCTAATAGCATTACTCAATAAAGGAAAAGATTCATGGAATATTTTTGAATTTTTAAAAGTCGCTCAATTTGCTGTTTTCTGGGGGTTTTGACTTAACACTGAACTCATTAATAAACAAGAGTCTCAAATCAAGAAGCTCAAGTTCTAAGAGTATACCTATATTACTATAAGGAAATAAATGCCAATGCCTCTTTTTCAGAATAGAGGAGAAACTGATCTGACGAGGCACTTTTTCCCGTGCAGATAACTCAGCCTTCTGCCTATTACAGTGGGTTTCAATGGAGGGCAGCAATTCTGTTCCTCATGGAATATTTGCTAATGTCAGGAGGCATTTTTGGTTGTCATAACTGGGAGAATGCTACCAGTGACTAGAGCCGAGAGATACTGCTAATTATTCTTTAATGTATAAATGCGGTGAATACTATTACAAATAACTCAGTCCAAAATGTTAGTAGTATTAAGATTGAGAAACCCTGCTCTACTACTTTTGATATATCTGCTAGTCTCTAGGAATTAAGAAAACTTGTTTGTAAGTATCCTTGATTTAAACTCAGAACATATTTTCTTCATTAACACTAAAAAATGGTAATAAGCTATAGCAACACACAGCAATATTCATTTACACAGTTATATAAACACAGTGGCAAATAAACTTTTAGGACTTGGAATAAAAATCATATTCAGAACTCCAAACACTTCATGCAAACATACACTTATGAAAGGCTTAGTCAATTCTTTTAACAAAAATATATTAAATAATTTCTATAGATACTACGATAGATATTGAGGATTCAACAATGAATTTTACCTTTGTGGAACCTAGACTCCTTACAATCCATCTACTAGTGATTCAGTAAATAAAGAGTTTTATTTTTTATTTTTTTAAAGACTTATTTATTTATGCATACAAGAACTAGAGTATAGGCCAGAGGTGGGGGGGTGGGGGGTGAGAGGATTCTCCAGACAGAGTTGGGAGCAAAACAGGCAGATTGACTGGAATACACTGCTGACAGGAGCAGCATGCGAGACAGGCGAGGTCTGCTACGCCATGTCGGTCAGCTCCCTGGCTGGGGATCGAACTCATGCCGCGTGGCTGGCGGTAACTTGATAGCACTGAGACTTAATCCCTGTGCCACCAGGGAGGCCCCTAAAGAGTTTTAAATGCCCTCTAAGTAAAATAAATGTGAGGATGGTATGATTTTATCCTTCAGTTCATTATCCAGCAATGGAATATGTAAATAAGGGATTCTAAAACAAAGCAGTATTCTCATTATCTCTTATTGGCTTTCTTTTATTATTTAAGATGTTAAAAAAATACAGATATTTTGAAATTGCTACTGAATTACCATTACTTTAGAAATCAGGTATAATTCAAGGAAATTTTTTCTTCTTTTCCAATCTGTCTCCTGATTTTCAAGTAAGAGTCCACTGGGACAAAATTGTGCTTCCCTTTCTCTCTCTCTCTCATTTTTTCTTTTTTAATAATCAAGGCTATTATAAAAGATTGTAAAAGTTAAAAATTTAAATATGTGCCAACGCTCTATTTTCCTCTTACCTGTGTTATGGTAAGTATCTACCCATCCCCCATCACCATCATCTTCTTCAATAATAGCTTCCAATTCATCTGAGTATTCCATTTGTTTGCACCGCTTATAGCACGGTACTATTAAAAAAAAAAAAAGTTAAAGACAGTAGCACATAATCTTGCTTTCTATAAATCAATATAAGAAAACATTTATTGCATAAGATATAGTGTTTCCACCACCAAATATTAAGTGAATATTACATTTTACTTCTAATGAACCTGACTGATTAAAGAGCTTCATCCAGCCTATAGACATATATTTGATTACATTTATCTTTCCCTAAATAACTTTGTCAGAAGATAAGTAAAAAGGCTTTACTGGGAGTTTTTACTTTTAAGTAGTCTTTACTCTGATGACCTGTGAAGAACAACAGGCTGAAACCAGAGATAACTTTCAGCTTCAGATTAATGTGTAGGTTTAATGGCTTTACTTTCAAAACATGGAGATACCACCTGTCATTGCCAGCGAAGGTAGAGTTGACATTTAGTTTGAATTGCCAAAGTAACTTGCTATATGAATTAATTCATATTTAAGGGGCATTTATTCATAATGAATAAACCAGTATGTAATTCACTAAAATGCTAAACTATACTCTTTTATGTAACATTGGTACCAAGTTTTTCCATACAATTATACATTATCATACAATATCAACAAACTCAGTAATCTGATTTTTCTAAAACAAGCAGAATATAAATGATCAATATGAGTAAAAAAATATGCTACAGGAAGGAAAAAATTGATTTTTGGCACATAGTTTCTCTTTCCTATAAAGGCTAAATTAGAATAAAAATCAACGTACTTTTATGTGATAAAAGAGGGACCAGAATATCTTTCCTATAATGGGTAAATTAGAAAAAAAATCAATGTATTTTTATGTGATAAGATAGGGACTATAACAAACTTTTGATATTGTTTTCAAATTAACTTCCTAAATAAGATTATCTGTTTTAAAACATGTCGTGCACCTATTAGCAATCTTTCACTTACATAATAGCTAACAAAGCCTTTAGGTTTGAACTTTTATATTTCAAAAGTAGTAGTATCCATTCGTTTTCCATGAAAAATTTATATTTAAAAAAGGTTAAAATCAACAGCTAAAAGATTAAGATTATACTTTCAACTTTAAAACATCTAATCAAAAGTCTAACTCTATTTAGGACACTTTTCTTCCATAATTTAAAACTAAACCTTTTGGAAAAAGAAATTAAAAAATGGAGTTAAAATCAAGTAAGGAAAAAAATACTCTAGCAACACAAAATGCAGAGTGTCTCATTAAAGTATGCAAATATGTCTGAGAGAAGCTGTACACAGCTTTCAGCACAAATTAAATCTGTAAGTGCTAACATTTGTTTTTTATTTTAAATATAACTGTGCAAAATTTACAAATATATACAACATAATTCTTACCATTTTTTGTGACCAAAAATTGTTTGCCTGTTGGTAGGTATGCCTTTACTTTCAATTCTTCCCCTGCAGCCCTTTGAGTGAAAATCACCAAAACACAAAAAATATTTTAAAAGGCAAAGACAGAAATGATATCACATGTAAATTTCAAAACTACATAATCCATAGCCCTGAGAAAACTGTTTTAAGACCCATTTGAGAAGGATGCTATGAAAAGATGTGAAAGCATAGAGGAGCACAGTAACATTAGGTGAACTGCACTAGAGCTACAGACAGAACTAAGAGAATTAGGATTACATATTAGACCAAAAAGGCAGAATAATATAAACTATTAACCAACTATTATGCCTGCATCTGAGAAAAAGAAAATGCTCTTCCTTAGTATAATCTCATTCAGATTTTTAATCCTCAAGTACTGCTCATCCTGAGATCAAGAAGAGGCAGAAAAACAGCGGCAAAACTACATAAGAAAATAGCTGGTTGGCAAGATCTCTGTTGCTATCACTATTAAGAGATAAAAGGTGATCTGAATCACAAGATAATGTTGAGAATGACTGAAAAAAGAAAACTGTTACGGAGTGCTTATTAAATGCTGGACTTAAAATGTTAACATTCATTATTTTTATTTAATCCTCAGAATTCAATATCCCCATTTTATAGGTAAATGAAAACTTAAAAATGTCAGATTGTCCACTGTCAAAACCAGAAGGTAGAAGAACTGGGATCAAATGAAGTCCATGCTCTTAAATACCATTCCCTCTGAGTCAGAACCAGCTGTAACATTTCTTTTATTTCAGAGCTACTCTAGAATATCTCATTAACAATTTGTTCAATGATTCTTCTGTAGATCATCTAGAATTGGCCAAAACTGGGGTGGCATGTGGTGACAGTCACAAAGATATACGCATAAATTTGGAACTCTGTTGTCTTCTGAAGTTTCAGTCAAAAGTTCACACCACAGATTCGAACACAAAATAAAGTCAGGAAATGAGTTAATATCATTTGGTAGCTATCTAGACTCCTCTAGAACATTCCTAAGCATCAAATTCAACAATGTCATGCAATGACTAAAGTTCTGAAAGAAGATGCTCTTGCAGACATGAAAAACAGCATGGAGATAATCTGATTTAACAAGAGTTGTTATCTTGGCCCCGATCTGTTGAGTCAAAAATGTGGATAATGGCACAAGGTATTACTGAATTCTAAGCTACAAAAAATTATGACATGAACAGGACATTTCAATCATCACAATTCATAAAGTGTAACTATAAATGACCAATGTAGGGTAAATGGTTTTCAGGCTTTTCTGCCCTCCCACCATTAGGATAGCCCTGCCTACTGGAGCACCTGCATTTGTTACATTATTATAGCTGTGTTGTTTACTTCTGTGGGCCATGGCTGGAATATTGAGATATATCTGCCAGAAGATAGAGGCAGGAGAAAGCAGGGGAGAAAGAACAGAGAAGCCCAGAGTGAAGACATGCCTGGGGCCTGGAGGCCTATTGGCTCCTGGCCCCCTAGCACCCCTGCCTGCCATGTACCTTGTTGCTGCACTACATGTAAAAGCTCAATAAAAGCCTGAAAAAGCCACCGAGGGCTCCAGGACTCCTCCTTTACCCGTCCAGTCTGCTCAGATCATAGAAAACCTGCACTGTGGCCATCCTGCCCCTACAACCACCTGTGGAAAGAAGATCCTGTGCATAAATAAAAACCTCTAAAACAATACTACAAATCATATCTCTAAACTAACTGGGCAATTAAGGGCTATGACAAAGCAATTTGAATAAGGAAAATGTGTTATCACATTGAAGAAAATCCTAAAATAGTTCCTTTTGAAAAATGATTATTATTTAACCCTTTGCACTCCGCTGTCCCCTCTCAGGAGACATTGGTAGCCAATGTCCAGAATGGTTCGGAGTGCAAAGGGTTAAAATTTTATATACCTATTTGACTTGAAATATATATAAATTATAGGAAGAATCTTAAAGTTTTAACAGACAATTTAGGAAAGAGAAAAACAAGTTAACCACCCTTGAAATCAGAACGCATCTATAGGGACTCCCTGGTGGCACAAGGGGTAAGCACTGCACTATGAAGCAATCTTCAGCCTCTGCAGCACAAGTTCGATCCCTGGCAGGCCAGGGAGCAAGCCACATGGTGCAGAAGACCTCTCCTGTCTTGCCCGCTACTCCCCTCAGCAGTGTATTTCAGTCTGCCTTTTCCGTTCCCCACTCTGTCTCTGGTGAATCCTCTCACAACCCACCGCGTCTCTGGCCTGTACCCCAGCTCTTGTATGCATAAATAAATCTTTAAAAAAAAAAAAAAAAACACGTCTATAATAGTGACTCAATTTTAAATATGAAACAGATACATATAAGAAAAACCAGTGCATAAAAATAAATGAATCTGACATTTTGTCTTTTCTTGGTACATAGGAAACAATGCTATAAAAGATAAAGGGATATTGATAAAAAGCAGTAACAACTATTTTGGATGTGTTAAATATAAAAATTAAGGAAAACAGGTAACAGAAGACACAATTCTAACTCTGGTTTAAAACAGTTTATTTAGGTTCTTTGAAGAGATTAAGGAAAACATTATCAATTAGAATCTCCTGCTCCCAAATAAAAATTGTTATCTTACAACTGTAATTAAAAAGTGTCACTGAGGGGGATAAAAAGGATATAACAAATTGAATCATTTACATGCAAGCAAGTGATAATTCCAAACGATTTGAGTCTAATTAAAATTTTATAATTAAAAGAAAATTTTATGAATGAAATAAGAATTTTATAAAACAGTTACAGACAGATTTCCTATTAAAACTTTCATCAGCATTATGAATCTCTTAAATTTTGAGCTAATTCCTAAAAGGGAAGCATATTTGTGAGTCTTAATAGATCTTTAAAGAACATGACTGCAGAATTTCTGCATTTATGCCATAAAAATATTCACTAAAATTTTTAACTTGAAAAAATGAGCTGATCAAATGTATTAAACACTTGAACATTATTTTTAAAGATTAATCACAAAAGCAGACCTAGACAATATAAAGAAATATTAGTAAAGGAAACAAAGATACTTATCCTCAAAAATGTCCATTTTTTGTGCTAAAAGAGTAAAACAAAATAGGTATAGTGCTCAATTTTTTCTTTATTTTCCTTTGAGTGTCACTGTGACACTGCTAAAGAAGAAAATCTACTAAAAAAGCATTAAACTGGTCATTCTAACTTCCATGAACAAAACTATTTTGCAAACTGCCGTAATTATGAAGTCATGCCATTTAATAACTTTTTTTTCTTAATTCAAGATTACTTACCATTGCCACGTTGGGCAGTGGTGGACTAAGTGATCTCCAGCTGCCACAAACTATTCACAATTTAGAAGGAATATGGAAAAAAAGAAAAAGAAACAGCAAACATCACTGAATACAAGGTAGCAAAAACACCGAAGTAATTCTCCTCTGTAACCTTGATATCCAATAACCAGTTAAAATAAGAATAGCACCAAAATTATTCTACGAGTCTAAAGATTTATATTTGGTTATTATTAAAATTGTAAAAATTAAAATATCCATAAAAATAAAATACTATTGGAAGAAAATCGTGAGATATTTTTTAAATATCTGGATTAAATAAAGCCAAAAACATAAGGAGTCATAAAATGAATAAAGATAACACACAGGATTTAAAATGTCAAAAACCATTTTACGGATAAACAAAATATAGAGAAATTCTTACTAACGGTAAAAAGTTCAATGAAAATCTTCGAAAAATTATTAAATAAACAGGCTTATGATGTAAAAACAGCTTATTACATCATAATGCACATTTTTCCTTCCTTTTTTTTTTTTACTATTTATGTAAGAGACAATTTTGAAAGCTTTTTTATGCTTTTATAGGAATCATTAAGAATAGTGAGAAATGTCATCCAAGCAATGGAGAAAAGTTAGCAGCTTTTAAACCAACTTAGAAAACACCTAGATAATTAAGAAATTGAACCTTCTAAAACATCTTACACTTTCTGGTCAAGCTGAATAAAAAAAGTTTTGTTTTTCTATAGAAATAAAAAACAAACTCAAGAAGAAATAATCTTTTTGAGAATTTCCATTATACATGAACATGAAGTGACCTTACTGAAATCATGCTTATTTTGAGAGTAGAAAATGAAGTCTGTTAAGCATAACTGCAGTGACCCAACTCAAGCAACACGTGCACATACTTTCTCAATCACTTTTTATTTCAGAATAGCTTTTGATTAAAATGTTATTTGTGGGTTTATCACATGGCAAAAAATTATATTATCTTTAATTTTCTAATGTCTGAGAAATGCACATCTATAATACAACTCTATTCTGAGTGTAAAATTGTGTTAAGAATTATGAAAGTAACTTTGTTTGAGAAGATGTATCACCAAGGTTAAGACTTAACAGTATATTCCCAAGGAAAACTTTACACGTGTCACTGTTTTTTTAATTTCAAATAATCTCTCATTAAACTGGTTAAGTAAAGATAAAAACGCAAAAGAGAACAATATTCTCTTCCCATGTTGTATTTTTGGTTTGCTGCAACTAACTGCTAGGAAGGAATCTAACATTACCAAGAGTGTTAATTTAGCAAAATGCAAGCAAAAAAAAGAATTTTGAAACATATATTAATGATATCACCTTGAGGTCACAAAACTAATATTTTATTCATTGGCACCTCTGATGGCATCTATTTAAAAAAAAAAAACAACACTGGTAGGTAAAGAAAACTATGGGAAAAAAACAACCCACAGAATTGCTGATAATTAGTACATGTGGACATCTGCCTTCATTAACAATGGACACTATCACATGTTTCATATCCTCAAATTTCTAAATTCTCAATATTGCATACAGCTTTCTCTTAATGATTAATTATATAATAGTGAATGCTCCAGTAAGATGGAATCAATATTAACATTTTGATGAGCTATATTTCTCAAGCTACCCTCCATTACTAGTACTTTTCTTAATCAAGTCATACACACACTGACTTTAAGTCAGACAATATTATATTAGATAATGCCTGTCACTCCTTTAAACACAGTACTTGGGGGTGTGGGGGTAAGATAGCTGGAGGCTGCAATCCAGAAACCCAGACACAGTAAGATAAAAAAAAATTGAACAGATCAACTTAGTATTTATTCAAAGTAAATGATGCCTTCTCATTTTCCTCCTCTAGATTCAGTCTAATCTCACTCAATCCTGTAATTGTGCTCTATCCCAATACAACATTATGTGATTGGTACACAGCTGAAATAGTTTTACCTTGCATTTTTTTTTTTTTAAAAGAAAATTCACAAACCACTTAATGACACAATTAAGTATAACAAACATTCATTCTAGGATTAACAGCTGTTTTAGAAGTTTGCTTAATTCTATCCAATGACCACAGACTTCAATCTCCCACTCCAACTATCTATTTACCAATTAGTCATGTTCACACAAAGGAGATAGTCAGTGCATGAAGATAGCACACTTACATCTCTGTTGTTGATTTCAGCTACTTAGTTTCAAAAGTCACTTCTAAATTACACCTTTGTTTGGTATGAAAGTTAATGATATCCTTAACATCAAAACTTATCTGGCATTCAAGGTATTTATCTGGCATTCAAGGTATTAAACTCCTAATTTCTAAGGTAGAATGGGTGCTTTGAAGACTGTCTAGCCAAAATCCCTCGTTATATAGATGAGGAAACATAAGATTTCTCCCTAGCAAGTTAACTGATTTGCCTGAATCAAAATAAGAGATTTCAGATAAATACATATCCAGAAAGTAGGTCTCTTGTATTCTTCCCATACTATCGTGTCTCCACTAAAAATAGACAATTAAGACTTAACACAAAAATCACTTTAGCACATTGTTCTTAGAATTTCCAAGAATTTGGGACTAGAGATATTTATAACTGAAAATGGAAAACAGTTAATTTTCTGGCTTGACGTCCCGAAATGTGCAGCAACAGTCAGATCGTACAACACGGCTTATTTTGAAATGTTTTTTTAAAAACAGTGAATAAAATTCTATGGCAAATGAGTGGTGCTTTTAAAAAGCATTTCTTTATTTCTTTGTCAAATAATTATTTGCAATATATTATGCCAAAAATAAATATGATGCAATTATATTCATAAAGTTGGAACCTAAAAGGGTTTTTAGACCAGTATTTATTTCTTTAAGGATAACAAAAAAAATCACCCAAAGAGAACCTTTTTTATTATATAGATTTGGTGGATAAGTAAAACGATTCCTCAAAACATAACACCATGTTAAAAGTTCAATAAAACACAATTATCCTACAAAATAGATATTAGTTTCAGCATTAAGCATATTCAACATTACTTGGTTAGCAGAAAAAGTGAAAGAATGGTTAAGAATATACTACTGCACAAAAACTTAATACGCAAGCATTAAGTGAAATTTAAAATGGATAACCATGAAAACTGATGTTTGGTGTAGGAAGAGGCAAGAGATGGCAATTAACAGTGTTTACTGCACAGTTCAATTTAATACAAACATTAATAAAGGATTAAGTGACCTTAGGAATTTTTCCATCCCCTCTCCCACCCTCATTTCTAAATAAAGAGGAACCAGAAATATGAGAAGTGGAAAGGTGAAAGGGAAGTTACACAGGAAGTAAAAAATCCCTATAATATTGCTAATACACAGCAAACAATCTAATTTTACTCAATAAAGATTAAAGTTCAAATATTTTCTTGAGAGTATCTTCAACACTCACCTCTTCTGGAGTGATAACACCTGTTTCCTTAAACTTTGATTCCTAAAGAAAACAATAAGAATAACAGTGTTACACTGCTTTTCACTTGAAATTAAAAATGTTTGTGGGGCAATTATTTGCTTAGCACTCTTCTAGGCAATGGAACACATACAAAAAAAAATATCACTGGTATCTGACCTCATGGAACATACAAGTCTAATGGTGAAAATGACATAAAAATATTACAATATAATTTAATCAGTATTATAATACTGCAAAACTCTGGAAAAATATTCAAAATTTTGTGCAAACATTACGCCTTACAATGATTTTGTTTACTATTGTTTCATGAAACAATAAAAATGTCTTAAAGACTTAAGACATAATACAATTCAGGTAACATCTTATATAAACTGAGTAATACATTGGAAACCAAATCTAAAGACATGTCTTTTGATATTTTCCCATCTCATCTCCACCAACTTATTGTTACAATAGCCTCTCCTTTAAAGCAAAGGTATTATTTACTTTTTATCGATATTTTAAGTTATATGTAAGATTTTGTAGTAATCTACAAAGATAAAAATTTATGAACATCATTTATTCAACAACTATTCAGCAAACAATTACTAAGTGCTAGACACTATTTGAGCTAATATGAATGTTGGCATGCACAGACCTAATTCATCCTTGACCTCATAAATTTAAACTATGGGAGAAAAAAAGGCAAATTTTAAAAATACCTTGAAGAAAAATGAGCTAAGAAACTAGTAGAGAGATAGGAGAGAGATGACTATGAGAAGTAGGATGGTCAGAGAACAGACTTCATTAACAGGTGAATATTGAGCAGAGACCTAAACCAGTCACAAGGCTGTCTAGGGGAAGAACATTTGAGGCACAGGGAAGAGTAAATGCAAAACAAAACAAAACAAAACAAAAAAACCCCACAAATACAAACAAACAAAAAACCCCAAACAAATGAAAAAACACAAAGCAAGAGAGCGCATGACAAAATAACAAAAAGGACAGTCTGGTCTAAGAAAAAGCGAGCAAGAGATGGAGTAGCATATAAAACAGGGGCTTCAACCAGGTCAAGTATAAAGTCTTAAAGTTCGTTGTAAGGCCATTGGCATTTACTGCTAAGTCTTCCAAATATGACTATTCTTAATTTTGATTCTGGGAGAAGGCATCATTTCTCTCCTGGGGTTTTTAGGTTTTTTTCTCCTTGTTTCCCCCTATCTAGTAGTAAACTTCAAGGATCCTCTCTGTAAACCAATAGTTTACACAAGGATTGGTGGCAAGGAAAGGACATTTCTCTTTTTTATTAAAACTAAATACCATACATACTGACAAGTTAACACTTCCTTTTCAGTTTTGTGAAAAAGTAAAATGGATTTAATAAAGCAAAACTGCTAGTAAGATAGCAGTTTTCTATTTAACCCAGGAGATCTTTTTCTCTTACTCCTAGCTCCAGAAAATTAAAAAAATTGTAATAATTGCATATTATTCAAATATCTTATTACCAAGATGCCTGTTTCTGAAAAAAATTACATAATATGCAAAAGCAGCATTTGATTCAAATGTCAAAATTATTTTCAAATTCAAAGTTGATTGAAAAATCTTGAAAGGTTTCACCATGAGCACAGCAAGAGTTGGAATTCTCATTTATAAATTTTCTTTACTCTTAACTTGACCAAACAAGGTATCATTTTAATATCAATTTTAGAAATAAATAAAAAAACAAAGTATTGGGCAAACATTTTCCTATGTCATGGAAAGAGAGAAGTAAAACTGTTCAGTGTTCTAGGAATACCAAAATAACTTCTTGAATACTACAACTAAACATTTCAGCTGTATAACAAGATTTGCAAAAATTTAACTGAAAGCTTAAAAAAAAAAAAAAAGCGACAACTTGCTATTTACTATCACTGTTTGCTTTTCCAAAAGGGAGAATAAAGTTACAATAACAAAATGTTACTCTACATGAATTGAAAAGCCTGAATGCACTTCTTGAAATTTATCTTGAAAATAAGTCAGGCGCTGCTATAATAGCTAATATGTTACAATTTTTACTTTAAAGATGCTTTTTTGTCAAAGCGGGTAAAAATTATCTAAGTGGGTCAAGCTGCAACTTATGATCACTGACGTCCAATATCAACAACTCGTTTCGGCTATTTTTAAAAATTTATAGGGAAGGGAGATTTGGCTTGCTGAGTTCAATGGTACTGACAAAGTAACACTGCCAATGTTTCTTGTTCCTCTGAAATCGCACAACTTGGGACTCAGTCACAACTACGTCCAACAGTTAAGAGATTTCATGAAATTTGAAAGAAAAAGACGACATATATTACTTTATTTCATTTTTTTAAAAGGATAAACAAAATCCTTGTTTAAAAAGTTCAAACGACTTTCAGCTCAGGATTTCCTAACGTTTTTAAAACTACTCAGCTGCGGACCCCCTTCCAGTCCGACGTCCCCCGGATTCGCCGCGCTCCGGCGGGTGGAGACTCGGGGTGCGCCGGAAGCGTACCCAGTTTCCCAGCTGCCAGAAAGCCCTGGAGAACCGCCGAGCGACACTACGGGTGTGGGGCTGCACCTTTTTTGGCGTCCCATCCCGCCCGCCTTCCCACCCCACCTTTCCCCGCCGGGAAACAGGGCGACTCGCCGGGCGCCCGGCCCCGGGTCTGCAGAGCAGAGCGTGCGCCTGACAGCCCCCGCCCAGCCCGGCCCAGCTTACCTTGAGGACCGGGGTCAGGTACTCGGCCACTTCCAGCGCCTTTCCCTTCACCGTGTTGATCACATTCTGCATCCTGGGGCCGGAGTCGCGGCCGGCCCCGCGGCGGGGTGGGGAGGGCAGCCGGGACTGGGGTCGCAAAGTGAGAAAATGTCCCCGCGGCCGCTGACTCACAGAGGCGCCCCGCCAGCGACACCCGAGGGGACGGGACGCGACGGGACGGACGGGACGAGGGGGAGGGGTGGCCGGCGCGGCGCGCGCGAAGCCCGGCACGCGGAGGACCGGGCCCGGCCGTCACCCGGCCCCGAGGGCAGACAGTCGGGCCGAGGGGAGAGCTGGGGAAAGAAGTGGGCCCACGCGCCCCCCTCGCCCTATTGGGGGCTGTCGTCCCCCGGCTTCACTCGAGCCCCCTCCGACTTCCCCTTCTCTCTCTGTCTCTCTCTCTTGCCGTAGCTCCACAGCCACCTGGGCCTCACGTGACAGAGGCTCTCCCGACACGTGACGCGAGAAAGGCCGCGCTGGGGCGGGACCAGGCCGCCCTTCCCCTCCCTCCGGAAGCGTAACACTGAGCGCGCTTGCGCAATGGGCCGCAGCTCCGCTTTTTCCCTGTCTGGACATTATTGTGTTTTTTTGTTCCGGAATAGGAGGCTCGGGGGCAGAGGCTTTTTCGCCTTTGTTTCCCATCCATAGCTTCCCCGCCTGTGGACCCCAAAAGCTGCTGCTGCTGCTGAGGAAATAGTTATGTCAGCTCGCGTCTGTGCGCTCTTCCGCTAGAAGCTCTTCGGTGGGACCGAGGTAACCGCGCCCCGCGGGCAGCGATCTGCGCGTGCGTACGGGGGAAGGCGCGCCAGATGAAGTCTTCCCTACTGCGCATGTGTAACTAGAGGGTTTTCCTTGACGGGGAAGGGAAACCTACACTTCCGAAGGGGAGGAGTCTCATTGGCCTCTGTGCGCTTGCGCCGGGCTGGGCTGCCGGAGTTAGCATTTCAAATCCATCTCTGACCAAACCTCCAGGGTCTATGCGCCCTCCGTGTACTGGGAGGCTTTGGGCAAGTTACTCACTATGGGCCTTGGAGTTTAATGTCATAAGTATATCAGAACAGGGCCTTCAGAATCATTGATTTCTAAGATCGTTTCTATTTCCAACATTAACTAGTTCATTAAAAATTAACCCCAGTGTTTCAGGTATTTCCATTTTGGTCACTCTTGTAACGAATTATTTTCCAGTAAGCTTTTTTTTTTTTCCTCCTAAGGAAGCGCTGCTCCTTAGGAGAAAAATACTAATCTGAAATTTCCTTCTCCTAGAGCATAATTGCTAATGAGAATGAAAGCTGAAGAATTATTTTTCTGCACACCGAAAGTGTCAGTTGCTTACGTGCTGCCTTAGGCAGCATATCTAACTTAGCTCTTTTTCTATCTCTAGTGTTGCCCCACATGAAATTTTGACTTTTTTCTTTTCTTTTCTCAGTGTTTCTCCTGTAGACCTCAAGTTTCTTGGTTTTGATATAACAATAGACGAGCATCTAAAAAAAATCCTTTTTCTGGTCTTCACAAATCAATGGTATTAGCTTTACGTTCAGTTGGCCAACATGCTTATAAAAATGTTCTTCTCTTTAAGGCAGTTAAAAACCAGTGGAATGGAAAGCAAGTACTGTGGTCATCCTTTGTCATGCTCCTTTTCAACAATGTATACATTCCTGCTAGGGACCGTATTCATTGCTTTAAGTTCCAGTCGCATCCTGCTGGTAAAATATTCAGCCAATGAAGGTAAGAGGAGACTTGCAATATGTAGGGAGCACTTCATCTAATCACATACTAACTCTCCTGTCTTTGGTTTCTTTGTATATAAAGTGGGGATAGCACCCTTGCAAGTTCTGTGTTTCTCATGATTGCAAAGAATGTTTAAATTTGAATCTTTAGACATTCATTCCTTGGCAAGAAAAATGGTGATGCTGAGTTAAATTTGGGTCAGTTAAGTACAAGTTTTGGTCAATCCCTTTACAAAACAGATCATAGCATCTGACTGTTATTTCAGTTGGGATGCAGGGCAGTGCAGGGTAGTACTGGGGGATAATGGAGTGTGATTTCAGTGTAGCTTTGCATGCAGTAAAGAGAGAAGATGTTTTAACTAGGCTTTGAATGATGGAGAAAGTTTAATAGGCAAATATTTAAATTCAGGTGACCATTTATTAAGGCCTACCTGCTAAATGTAGAACAGTGTTAACAGCCAGGTATAAGAAGATCACTCTCATGGTCCCTTTCTTATAAAGAATTTATATTCTAAGAGTAAGACATACACATAAAAAACAACTTTCATAATTACAACATGACAAGTCTTTTAGAGGTAGTGCTTCAGGACCAGAGGTGAATAAACAATTGCTTATGCTTAGGTTGAGCAGGTCAGAAGAATCATAGAAAAGAGGGGAAAAGTTAAATAAATAAATAAATAAATTTAAAAATGACATATTTGTTAAATAAATAAATAAATAAATCTAAAATATGTCAAATTGACATATTTTCTCTATTTTATCAGTTTCTTTTTTTTTATTATGATAAGAGAAACAAGTAGTTATCAAAATGGGGGAAAAGTACATTACTCAACTTAGTCACTCATGGAGCAAGTTCATAAAGTCTCTTAAGAATTATATCAGCAGTAAAGTTTGTTTGTCCTTGGCAAATTATAGAGTAAGTTGTTTGCTAAGCACTTAGAAAAGAAGTTAGAGCTAAGATCAAAGCATGCTAACCACACCTCATTTCCTAATTCAGTTGACCTATAACTTAGGCTATTGCTTCTCAACTTGTCAGAGGGTTTGGCTCTTTGGGAATATTTTGTCTTGGCTTCAGATGTAGCCAGAGCTCTGGACCAGTTGCCTCTTGGCCTCAGGTAGCTTCCTTCTTCTACCCCGTGTACCATTCATTTATTCCAGAGTATCAAACAAATTTTCTATGTGTGTCAAGATATGAAACACATAGGAAACTCTGAGTAAGAGACAATCACAAAGTGTACCTTGATTTTAGCAAGACAAGTCACACAAGGTACCATGAACTGAGTAATAATTGGACCAGGAAAATTGTAACTATTTGATGAGTCAGACATTGAGTGTTAATGATCAATTTAGAACAAGATCTATTTAATTTAGAACACGATCAATTTAGAACAGCTCAGAATAGTGCCATGCCATAGAACTTTCTTTGTCCTTAACTCTAGCCTCCTCGGCTTGTTCAGCAACAACTTGAATGAAAATCTGAGAGGCATGTTTATCAAATTTAAGGATTAATAATGCTAAATGGGATGGAGATAACCAATATATGAGGAAAATTGATTTAAAATCTAAAAGAGCAAAGCCAATTAGATGAAGTTTCATATAATCAGTATTAAAATCCAACTTTTAAGTTTAAAAATAGCTATAACTTAACTGTATATGAGCATTATATTGAACAAAATTTTTGGTTAAAAGTCATTTTTATTGTATTTCAGAGAACAAATACGATTATCTTCCAACTACTGTGAATGTTTGCTCAGAACTGGTGAAGCTTGTTTTCTGTGTGTTTGTGTCATTCTGGGTTATAAAGAAAGGTGAGTCTTGAAATGATCTTAAAACCTTGTTAAAAATCACAGAGCCAAAAATTTTTAGGACAGGAAGGAACATTTTATATTGTTTGGCCCACTCATTTGCCCACTGATTTATCTGGGAAGATGCTAAGATATAAACATCAAGTATCATTACCCATGTTTTTGAAGCAAACTCAAAGAGAAAGTTACATTGTGGAAATTGAGCATTTTCTAAATCACTGCTGTCCACCTTGATAGGTAGTATATTGCCCATCTGTGTCCATTTCCTACACCGGAGTCAGCACAGTGTATTGGAGCCAGACTGTTGTAGAACGAATGAGCTTACGATCGCAGAGCTGCAGTTTTACCAGCTATCCAGTGGGGATACTAATCTTTATATCCATAGGATGTAGCATTTGTGACTCAGCATCCATGATGTCTCTTCCTCAGATCCCTGGTTATTGAGCCTCGGCTCTCTTATTGCTTTGATCTGCTTCCCATGTAAAGTAAACATAGAATTTAGAGTATTAAATATTGTACTCAGGAGGATAGGTTTTCATACTTAAGGATTTCAATCCATGAGGTTACTAGTTAGTGGAATGCACGCTTTATTTTATCTCATGGAATTCATGCATTATTTGCAGGACTTAACCTTAAAATTATTTTCAGTCTTTTCATTTTATTTTAGATCTGTTACATTCATTACCTTTCTAAGTTTAGAAATCTAGAGATGGAATAATAACTCATACCAAGATTAATAAAAGTTAATTTACTACCTCCATGTATAAATGAAAACTAGTATCTTCCTTCCCTAATCCCCCTAGAGGAAAAAAAATTCCCAGTGTGAATGGGTGATTTTTCCCCCTACTTATTCTAACTTGTTGCTCTGTCTCTTGGCTTTAGGCTTTGTATTAAAAGAAGCCATAAATGTATCCAGAGTTGCCTTAAGTGAAACTTCTTTCTCAAGTTAACAGGAATTAGGAGAACCAGTATTTCTTAGGATGATGATGAATGCCAATGCTTTTAAAGAATTATATCAGTAATCAGATATAATTTCTGTAAAAATTTGGGCATTCTCATCAAGTTCATTTATTGTTCTCTTCTTCTCTTTAGGAAATTATCAAAACAAAAGCTTGAAATGTGCTTCCTGGAAGGAAATCACTAATTTCATGAAGTGGTCTGTTCCTGGCTTTCTGTACTACCTGGATAATTTGATTGTCTTTTATGTCCTTTCCTACCTTCAGCCTGTAAGTAAATATGACAAAGAAAATCCCACTGGAAAAATGCAGAGAAGTTAATCCAAGGAAAAACTAATTTTTTTTAGCATTTTCCTTGGCATTGTTAGTTTCTCATTGCCCTCATTGTCTTTGCTGAGGTTTGTCCAGTATCATCTGACTACTGAAGTAATAATATGCTTGGTAGATTCTCTCACTGTTAAAGATTGCTGTATTAAACTGTATTATTGACTGGTGTGTTGGGGGATGGAGGGAGTGGTACTCCCTGGAAAATGAATCTAGAGCCATCTGTCTTTGTGAAACCTTAATCAGTCTGCCTAGTATCTGATCCATCTTGTGTCACCAACTTCTATTAGAAACTGCAGCATCCAGGCCTCCAAGCAGACTTCTGTGATTAACTCAGAAAATTACACACTTCATGTACGTCTCCTTCTTACCTGTTGTAATGTAGTTTATATGTATTCTATTTGTATGATTTTTTTTTCTGTTAGTCCAGTAATTTAACCAACAAGTTCTATAAGGGTAGAGATTGCATCCTTCCATCTGTAAATACTAACTACACTTGATTATACTACAAACTACAAATTTTTCTAATCTCTTGCCATATTCTTTGCCAATTTAGAGAGTTATCAATTAGCAGAAATGGTCTTCTGTTTTTACATATTAATATGTATTACATAAATATTTTCCCTTTGATTTCATTAAATGAAGATTTCTATTGCCATTTTTAGCTAAATGTGTTTTTAAGTTTCTTAAAAGTAAAATCAGACATTTTGATCATAAATAGGATTTTTATTGGTACTAGACCTCATGTAAGACCTCTTAAATATTGCCAACTCAGTTTTACAGTAGAGTGAAAGGGGGGATTAATAGAGCACTGTAATTAAAAACTGTTATCAAAATTGAAAACAGAAATTCTTTTTCACAGTTTAAAAGCTATGTAACTAGGCAAGCCCCAGCTCCTCTAAGCTCCAGTAACCCATCTGTAAAATAGGATATTAATACTGTACCAACCCAGGGTCAGAGAGCTGGGCTCAAGGTCACCCGAAGTTCCTTTCAGCTCTGTGATCCTGTTATTAGTTAAGTATATGTTCTGTCTATAACATATACAGTTCTAAATTCTTTCATTCCAGACAATTCTTGTCCCACCTACTAACATAATTATTCACTTTCAGTATGCATATGTTGGTTTTATTTGTAGTTAATAAATTAGTGCTATTTTCAACCCTTTTCTTACATCCCCAATACCAAAACAAGATCACAACTTCCTTGTTCTCCTTCTAACTTATTGCTTTGCTTTTCCTTCCTCATACACAACTATAGATATTACAAAATAAACCTTACATGGCATATTCTGTGGTTGTTTCCATGTCTAGTTGGAAAGAATTCAGTAGCGATACATGTAAGTTTGCTGGCAAGAGTTCTGATATTTTGTTTATTCTACTGCATGGGAAAAGTTTTCAGAATTCATCATGCCTGCTTGTGATGTGCATTTACAAGGCCATTATTTTGATTGATCACATCACCACTTACCCCCTTTATACCATCCACTTGCTGAACTCATCTCCTCTCACTTTTCTACGTTAGGGGATCACAGCATGCATTTGTCTACAGGGGATTGTGAAAGAAAGTCTTAAAATAGTAGTTCCCATAATATAGTAGAACTTCAATAGAAAAACAACAATGTTTATTCTTGGAATTCTTGCCAGTCTTTATTAGATTTGCTCTTATTTAATTAAGTTGCATATTCACAACTCTTTGGGATTTAATCAAGTTAAGATGACATCAAGGAAGAAAGAAGAGTGAACTAAATCAGTAGGCTTTGCTTTTTTAAAATATTAATATTAGAAGAACACATAAAAAATATTAGTATTGTCAGATCCAATAATGGGGAACAATGATAAAATTTCATACTTTCTGAGCTTTTATATATATATATATATATATATATATATGTTAAGATTAATTTCCTATGTGAAATATGACTGAATTCACAAAAACAACACTTCCAAATCTTTAGAATATTGTGAATAAATCCAAATGACTATCAAATATGAGTTTGATGTTTAAGCACATGTATTGAGTCACTATATTTCAATATTGAATATTGATTCAATTCTTAGAGTAATAAAGATGCTTAAAGACCTGTACCTCAATTTTCTGATGTACAAATGGACCTAAGAGTGCCTGCCTCCTCGCTACCTATAGAAATAATACTGTTGGCTTTGTGAGCTTGAAAATGCATGTTTCATAAGTATGATAACTGATATTTCTAGACCTAACTAAACTTTTAGTTTGTATTTCCAGATATTTGTATATGCACACATAGATGATTTACACATGCATTTGGGGATTTTGAAAGCACATTTTCAAAGCCTGAACAATAATTTGATCATATCTGTAAACATTAGTAAGTAATAAAAATGGAATTTAATCTTCTAGTGAAATTGCTGCCCTAATAACTCTGGTTTTTGGCTAGAAAGTTTTTTTTATCAAGTGAACCACAAAGCTGGGAAATTTCTAAGGTCAGTCTGTTGTTTGGATTGTAACTCTATCACATCTTTCTTTCTAGGCCATGGCTGTTATCTTCTCAAATTTTAGCATTATAACAACAGCTCTTCTATTCAGGATGGTGCTGAAGTAAGTAACTTGCTATGAAAGCATATATCGTACTTTAAAACGTCACAGCCTTGTAACAGATGATATACTCAGAGCACTGAAACCTCTGAATCCCAAGATCGGGATTTTCTTCCTACTTGGCATTGTGTATTGGGCAAGTTATTTAACCCCTCTGGAAATCAGCTCAGGTGCTAACATTTTGGAATCCTCAGTAATTCAATATATGAATTTCTTTCTTTTCTTTTTTTAGCATCTCAAAGATAATCGACTGGGTTATAATTAGCACTTTAATTTTTAGTGCCAGATTTTTCAACAGAGAATTTATGAGCCCTATTGTTTTTTGGATTTGGGTTTTTTTGTTTTTTTTTTTCTTTTGTTTTGTTTTGAGATTTGCTGTATACCAGTAGGGAATTAAGAAGTTCCTAAGATTGTTGCTACATTTGTTACTTGGAGTTTGGAGTGGCAAATTCTTTATTAAGCTTCTTACCATGAGTACATAATTTAAGCTCTTAACTGACAGAGAATTTGCATGAAGAGTTTGTCAGTATTACATTTAATGAGAGTGATAGGCTGTTAGATTTTTGAAAATGCTATAACCAGTCTTTCCTATCTCTAGGGAGACCTTTGAGTAAAATAAACATTTTAAGTAAATATCATGCTGCATAGCCATGAATAGGACAGAATGTCCTAAGACAGGATGGTAATACACATCTGGGTACTTAACTGTAGTTTAATTTATTGTTTAATAGTGATGATGATGATGATGATGATAAAAATAAAATTAACTTCTTGTTATATTTGTTGTGATTGGTTTTTTTTTATTTTATATTCACCTTATTTATTTCTTTGACTTCTTGTATCTTTATTATATAATAGTGTGTTCTTTCATAATTTATGTGGACAGAAGGATGAATGACTTGGTATGCAGGCATTCAGAAAATATTTGTTGAACCTATGATGCATGCAGTACATAAATTATATGGAATCCTTGAAAATTTTCTTTTACCCTAGGAAACATTCAATTTAATGGTTGATATAAGAGATGAAGAAATATATTTCATCTAGCTTAAATGTTACAGTACACTAAAATTTGCTTTTGCATCTTGTTTTTGTTTATGGATTATGAAAATAATTCAACTAGCAAGTTAAAAGATGCCATTCTAAAAAGATTTTGAAGTCTTTAAAATCAAAATGAAAGTTATTTTGTAGGATTAAAAAGTTGGCTGCTGTGGAAAAAAAAAAGTTGGCTGCTGAGAAAATATATGTAAATAATATTTTTATATTGATGCCGATGATAAAATTAGAGATACGCTTCCATTGAGGAAAAAACTAAACATGCAGTAAAAAGCCTACTATTTACTAAGGGGCAAAGTTTTCAAAAACATGTTTTCTTTTTTAGTTTTCATTTTTTTTCCCTGTGAAATGAGTTTGTGAGTGAGTACACATGGTGCTATACATAAGACATATAATACATAAGTATTTTGTCAAATCTACATCAATTTAAAACTGAATTTACCAAAGAAAATATGTATTGCCTGACTTGAAATTGACCAATATATCTAGTTGTACCTGAAGATGTTCTTTATTTTATTTGTTTTTAGTGGATCCAGAATCTTGACTGTGAGGCCTAGATGAAGGGGCCACTTGAAAAGGCCCTCCCCATGGCCAGCCATTGCTATTTATAGGCAACAGAGTCAAGGAAATTCTAAGTCAGGCTAGGAAGGGAGAACACACTAAGGACTCTGGGCCACGTGGTGCCCTAAAGGCCTTTCTGCCCTATTTCAACTTAACCCCATACCGCTTCCCTGAGGGCGGGTATAGTTATTGCCTGGAAAGCAATAGATTGTCCTAAGCTGAGTCTGTGACCAGATTCCAGAGCCACTGCGCATTTTGCATCCTGTTGGTGGTTCCCTGTGACTATTGGGGAACACTGGGAGCATCCCAACACTGGGATGGGCGAGGCTGGGGACAAAGGGACCAATTCAAAATGAGCTGCCACTTATTAATTTATATTAATAAGGAAATTCTTAAAACCAAATCCAAGTGTATTTATACTGTAAACATTAAATGTTTGCTTTTAATGCTATATTAATACCTTAATGCTATTATATTAATACCAGTTGTATTATTGCTTGTTTTAGTAATAATTGACAATGTTATGAACTAAAGTTTAAATTTTTACATATTTTGCCCCTTAATATTCAGAATAGTAATGATTCTTTTGTAGTAATAGTGAATGTGTTGGCCTTGTTGTTAATGTATATATTTTAAATTCTTGGAAGTTATTTATTTTAAAGAAACAATAAAAGCACTCCATATCATTTCCACAAGTACAAACTTAGCTCCCAGAGTGGATCCTAAAAATCAAAATGGTTTTTCACCGATTCACAAATTGGCACTGAAGCTACTTTAATGGAGCTACAATATGATAATCTGTCATTGTCTTTTATGAGAATGCTTTTTAAATATTACCGTTTATTATGTTTTAAAATCAACTTTGTTCTATTTTCATCTCTCTGTTGTTGGCAGTATGTGTTGTTTTTGTTTGTTTTCTCCTATTAAATCTACTCTTTGTGAGTCATTTGATGATTTTTTTTCCCAACCACGGAATTTTGAAGAATAGGAGTACCAACTTGAGTTCTATAACATTTTTAATTAATTTACCATAAATAACTAATTTTTTAATAAGGCTGTTAATTGTGTACTTTAAAAAGCCATCAAATACCATTCCCATACAGATAAAGAATGTAAGACTACAAAGATAGGAAAAAATAAGTCTGGTGACTAATGTAAAAATTACTTGCAGAAATTGACAAGTAGGAAAATGAAAAATATCACCATTCAAATATCTTACTATTGACTTTTCTAGAGAAACTCCATGTGAATATATAGAGCTATTCTATGAAGTATAACCAGTGGTTCAGATGAAACTAGTGGTGGGAATTATGCCTCAAAGCCATACTGGTTTGCTCTTAAGACTTGACAGCATTGTATGATCTTCTTTGTTTGGGCTTTTAGTACAAAAGCTAAAGTCCAATTTTGAGTTGTGGGGGCCAAAGATAATTAAGACCAGCAGATATTTTTACCTAGAGATAATATATATTTTTTCTTGATTTCTTCAAAGAGAAACTATGGGGAAAACATTCCAAAACACATTTGAAAACATAGTGGGTGTTTTGGAAGTTGTGATAAAGATTAGTTAATCTCCAAACCAGCAGAAAAATAAAAATGCTAGTCAGTCATATAAGTATTTCTCCAAGATCATTCACATTTGTGTGACTAGTTCACAGTTTCTGCTTCCCTTGCATAGGGCCCCATCACCCAGTACTAGATCTGAGTATTTGAAAGCAGATGCACAAGAAGACATGATAGTGCATGGAGGTGTGCCATCTAAACTAGCCTGAATATTTAGCAGTTCCAAAGCATGGAACTGTTTGGTGAAATCAGACACATCTTCCTATATATTCATCCCGGGAACTCAGAATTATACTTAAGAGGTGCTTCGGTCAAGAAGGAAGATAAGCACAACCATGGCTCCAATCCCTTATTTTTTCATAAACGTACAGCCTTAGGATGGCAGTTAATCTCTCAGAAGTTTCCTCTCTTACAGTAGGAATTGCCTGATGCAGTGGGCACTAAATAAATGTGGTTTACACTTCCACGTTCTGTTTTTCTCTTTTCTTGCTGTCCTTCTTCACTTGACAATTCATCTTCAAACGTCAAGATTTTATTTCCTCTGCAGGCCTCCCTTTTTATCCCACGCTTTTTGCTTAGTCAACACTGTTCATTCTTGTTGCCTCTGAATATACTTTTTTCTCAGCTTAGATATGTCACCAATTCCCTGTTCACATGGCAAACTTGAATTTATTCATCTTTCAGCTCAAGTATCATTTTTCCTTTGAAGAAATGCCCACATTCTTTATAGACCCGTGTCCCTTCCTCAGTGTTCCCCAGTTATTCCATGTATCATTTGTCACACATTATATTGTCATCATTTAGTTTCATCCTCTCTCCTTATTAAAGTGGAGATAGAGATCAAATCTCTTTATCTCCCCAGGGTGCTTAGCACATAGTAACTTCTGATTAAATGTCTACTAAACTGAATGAGTTCACAAAATGAAATAATACATTGCCCTATATCTTACAAGTTTATCTTTAGGCAAAATAAGTAAATCAGTCGTTGTTAGCACTTTGTAAATTGAAACACTAAAAATAATTTTTTCTTGCCTGGTAAACATTAGTTTGCTGTATGCTGCATGACTAGCCCATGGCTCTTGGAGCTAGCTTCCTCCTTAAATCTTTTTTGAATCATGAATACCTTTGAAAACTTAACAGTACTTTGAAGGGTCTCCTGGGGACTAGAGGAGGGCTGGGAATTCACCTATATATTAATAGAAGATTTGGCACACACAGCAAGTATTCACAGATTTCTGTAATTCATCACATTCTTTCTGTTTCATGGAAACCGGGGTGAGAATTCCTCCTATAAATTACTTTATAGTAAGCAAGATTAGAAGTTACTGTACCAAAGACCCAAGGTCAGCTCTAGAGTCAAAAAGGAGGCTTAGTTACACCTATTGGTTAAAGGAAACCTACAGTGAAGTGGACTAACTGAATGGCCTTAAGGGACAGTTATTATAAAATTGAATAAAAATGTCAAGTTTGAGAAGCAGAGATACCACCAAGTTTTCTTTGAATTTTGGAAAATGCTAATTAAAATAGAGTATAATTTATTCAAGTACTCAGGTGTCTAAGTTTTCAGTAGAAACGGTTAATGTGGGAGGGGGATAAAAGCAGTAAAATATGTTTTTCATCTTTGAACAGGAGGCATCTAAACTGGATACAGTGGTCCTCCCTCCTGATTCTCTTTCTATCTATTGTGGCCCTCACTGCTGGGACTGAAACTTCACAGCATAACCTGGCCGGACATGGATTTCATCATGATGCCTTCTTCAGCCCATCCAACTCCTGCCTTCTTTTCAGAAATGAGTGTCCCAGCAATGGCAATTGCACAGCAAAAGAGTGGACTTTTTCTGAAGCTAAATGGAACGCCACAGCCAGGGTTTTCAGTCACATCCGTCTTGGCTTGGGGCATATTCTTATTATTGTTCAGTGCTTTATTTCCTCAATGGCCAACATCTATAATGAAAAGATATTGAAGGAAGGGAGGCAGCTCTCTGAAAGCATCTTCATACAGAACAGCAAGCTCTATTTCTTTGGTGTTCTTTTTAATGGGCTGACGCTGGGCCTTCAGAGTGGTAACTATGATCAGATTAAGAACTGTGGCATTTTTTATGGCCACAACGCATTTTCAGTAGCCCTTATATTTGTAACTGCATTCCAGGGCCTCTCAGTAGCTTTCATTCTGAAGTTCCTAGATAACATGTTCCATGTCTTGATGGCCCAGGTCACCACTGTGATTATCACAACAGTGTCTGTCCTGGTTTTTCACTTCAGGCCTTCCCTTGAGTTTTTCTTAGAAGCTCCATCAGTACTTCTCGCCATATTTATTTATAATGCCAGCAAGCCTCAAGATCAGGAATATGCACCTAGGCAAGAAAGGATCCGTGATCTCAGTGGCACTCTCTGGGAGCGTTCCAGTGGGGTAAGTAGGAGGGGATACTACATTTTGTCTGTTGTTGACAAATTCAAGAAAAGAAATCAGTCAGTACTGATTTATCAAAAGATCTATCTCTGTGACTTAAAAATCATTCAACATTCATTGAGCTCCTTATGTTTGCAGGGACTCATGATAATGGTATCAGGTAGATAAAAAAGTTTAAAGCACAATCAGGGTTCTTATATGTTAATTATATCATAGGCTATTAGAGATCCACAGAGTTAGAAGATTTACCACAGGTTATCTTGTCCAAAACTATCTTCCTACTTTTGCAAACCAAGAAACAAACTCAGGCTGAATGGTTTATAGCTAAGTAATGAAAGAACTGGTACTAAATGCCTACTGTCTGACTCCTACACCATTACTCTTTCTGCTTCACCATAGCTGGGGAAATGAACCTCACTCACAAGAAAATTTGATCTTCTGCATGAGTACATCTTACTAATTAAAGTGGAAAGCTTGGCTCCTTCATTTTCCCCTGTATTATTTATAAAACAGTCTGTCAGAAGGGTACCCTGTTTATTGCACTAGGAAAAGAGTGTTCAAAAGGATCACAAGTAAGAGAAAATTATTTTTTAGAAAAATATGTATGCTTATAAGCATCATGCACATAAGCAACTACCAATTGCTGATAATTGGAGAAACTGCTAGACATATTATTAGCAAATTAATAATGCTCTTTTGAAGCTAGTAAGGCATTAGATGTAAGTTTAAATAAAAGATAAAATACACTCTAGTTTTAAATTTACAATTTTCATGAACATACAAAGTATGAAATATTTCACAAAATGAATGTCTCACTGGGGGTATTATCTGTTGCTTATTAAGAGTTGTGGCAGAGCTTCCCTCAGTAATTCTGAAGTGGTGATTACAACAGATATTTAAGATGGCAAAACTAGAATTTTGGGCCCTATGTGCCTTGATCACAGCCAGAAAAGACATTTAGAACTCATGTACTCCTTTCCAGTGTTCTGATCATACTGTTTGCCCTACTATTTTAGGTAAAAGAAAAATCATCCGACCTATCTTTAGTCATTTCCCCTCAAGACCAGCAGAGGGTGCTCCTTCTCTCATGTTAACTTTGAAACTCAAGCACTGCGGTGTATTTCGATTTTTCACGAACCCATTATCCATCTAAAATTAATTCTCCAAGAACTAAAATATTTGATTTCATTTGACCAAATTATAGTTTAATGATATAAAATCCATGATTTGTTAGTAGTTTCTTCCTACTAAAAGTGCTACATTTTCTACTTTTGTTTTAATTACTGATTTCATGTTTCCTTTTAGGATGGAGAGGAACTGGAAAGACTTACTAAATCCAAGAGTGATATTGAATCAGATGAAGATGCTTTCTAATTGCTCTCACAAACCTTATTTTCACATTTTAAGCGTGTGTAATATTTATCTTTTCTGTTGATAAACCAAGAACATTTCTAAAGCATAATATTCTTTGCATATGTCTATCTACTCTAAACAGTTCCATTCAGACTTACAGTACCTGAAAACTGAAAGGCTTTAAGGAACTGACATAGGAGTGCTAGGGTAGAAACTACTTTGACACATAGGCAAGATATATTCACAAATTGTTTTCCTTGTTCTCTAAGGTTCCAGAATGCTTATACAGTCACGTTAACTGTACCCTATAAATATGCAAATAGTGATCAGTGTGCCAGATATCCATAATTAGGTAGTTTTGCTTTGCATGCCAAAATCTTCCCTTTTATCATTATTTATTATTACCTCAGTCCCTTGAATTTTGGGACCCTGGAGATACTCATTTTGCAGTTAAAAAGTGGCATGACTAAAAAATGTGCTTGATGGACCTTAATATTTGTGTACAACATTGATTTAGGGTAACATAGTCTGTGCTAAATGTTTTGCCAAAGAAGCAATTTTTCAGAAACAAAATATAGAATTTTAATTTTTAGAAATTCATAGGGAATTTGATTTTTAATAATAATCTTTTGATGTTTTTCTACAAAAATAAGCTTAAATTTAGGTGGAAGTTGATTCCCACAATTATCACTTGTACTTTTAAATCACTTAAGCTGTGGTAGGTTTTTTCCTCCTCAGTTTGACTCCATTACTATTGGACGATTATATTTTGGAAAATTAATGAGGCATTTCATTTTATTATTAATTAGAATTTATAATTATTATCTATCTCGATAGCCTATCTTTTTTCAAGAGTCACATTGACATCAGAGTCAAACCAGATTGTCAGTAAGACTACTGCCTAACGGTTTCTTCTAAAAGATTCATTTTGCAAATAAGTGAGTTTTACTGAAATATAGTTAGTATTACTCTAAAAAGAGGAGGATCAGTAATAAAGTACTTTGCAGTGATGATATATTGCACATTAAGTACATGGTATTCTTCAAGGTAATTTTGCATGCAGCTAGTTCATTATGAGGTAGAGAAGTCAGGTGATAGATTAAAAATGAGAAAACGTAAGTCTCTTGTCCAAGGTTGTGCAGCTGGGTGCTAATAAGATAAAAACTGAGTCTTTAGGTAATAGGCCTGTGTGTTTACAGAACACTGCACTGTAAATATGAGCTTTCAGATGTCATTCTCATGTAATATATACATTTCATCTCTTCTTTCTCCTAACTTTAATACAGATCAGTACAACATAAGCTATTATGTAATTTACCTGTGATGTCCAGAATAATATGACTGGCAAGAGTTGGTGAATATTTATAAATAAAACAATTATTAAATCTATATCACTGTCTCTGTTATATGGAGTGGGATGCAGAGGACTTTAAATTTTTAAAAGTGGCATGAGGTTAAAACTCAAACAACTTTTAAAACTTTCCATAGATCTTGACTTCTGAGAATACAAAGGTGTTCTCTTATCCCAGGTCTTCCCATCAGAGTTAGATGAAACAGGAAAATTGTATATGGCAATCTATTTTAAATATATTTTATTTTAAAATATATATTTTAAAGATCTATTTTAGATATAGGAAGACCTCACTTTTAGGAAATGTAACATAAAAAACATGTATCAAAAAGATAAAATTACAATATAATTTGCAAAAGTATTGTCTATAAAATATATTAAATAGAAAATTCTACTACTTCATCGAGAATATCTGGAACCTGAGAGCTCTAATATCCATACCCTATAATCTTAGATGATCTTGGAGAAAAGAACAATTGTAATGTGGCAAAAGAAATAGACTACTTTGCTATTATGAAGAATCAAAAATTAAAGGATGTTGTTGACTCTCTTTATGAGAAAGACCCTCCTGTCAATACTTTCCAATCATAAAAAAGGGTCTTCCTGAAGAGTAGTACAGAGTATTAGTAAATACTCTATCATAAGAGTTTTAGGGAAGAGATTATATACCAGGATGGTCTTAGAAGAGAGTCTTTCATTGGTATAGAAGTTGGACTAAGTGATTTCTTAAGTCCCTTCCTATTTTTAGATTCTAAGCAGTTTATAAGTAATACACTGAATATGCTCTCTTCGTAATTTCTGAATAGCCTTTATTGGGACAAGTATGACATAATTCCAGCATTATCTTTGGTATTAGGCCCAAACTTCTGTCCAGCATGTGCCTAATCCTAAGGGGAGACAGGAAGTAGCTGTTGGTTATAGAGGGAAAGATGGCTGACACCCAGGATCCCAGATCCTTGGCCAGCTGCATCCTGCTGCCAAATGTTTCCAAAGTCCACGTGCTGTAGAGACACTTGGGGCAGAATTATTTTGTTTATAACTCTAAGGCATTTGTCTGATTCCCCATGTGGAAGCCCTGTGGCTTGTGAATGGGATTGGACTCCATGAAGCCACAGGGAATTCTTTTATCCTTCGGTACAGAGCCAATGGACTTGACCAAACACAGTCCGGGTTCTCCCTTGCCACCTTTCCTATTTATGTTCTGAATGGCCCACATGAATTCTTATTGGTCTGTTGAAGAGAAGAGGCAGAGAAACTCAAAGGAATGAATGATTTTATAAAATTGAGTAATGAACATTCCTTCTTTAAAGGACAAAATTTTCACAGTTCTCAGGGTAGACCTTTATTCTATTTTACTCAATACCTACAAACATAAACTTCTTTGTATACACACACACACACACACACACACACACACACATACTGCAAAGATTTCCTATGTTCTTATATTTAAAAGGACTCACTGACACCACAGAGCACACCTACATTATACTTTTATTAAAGGCAAGGAATATAGTGCAGCAAGAAGTAGAAAGTGTGAACACTGCAGTCCCAGAGACATCACCACATTTTTGTTTGCTCATATAGACCACAGTCTCCACTATCTCCAGCTTGAACTACCAAGACCTATGAGGAAACTTGACTTTGGAATAGCTCAGAATTTGGAGATAGCTCAGACTTTGGAATAGCTCAGATTTCTCAGAATTTGCATACCTCACTGGCCATATAATCAATGAGATTTACTTAACCTATTAAGCCAGTTGGAAACCATATTAAAGAAACTGACCCTGGGGAGCACCAGAATAGTCTCAGACTTTAAATAACACCCTATAAATCTCACTCTGTTTATGTTGGCCAAAAGCCAGATGTCCTGGTGGTCCAAAGATAAGATAAAATTTTTCCAAGCTAACTGTAAACCAACTTTGTCCTCTATAGACACTTATCTCTGAAACTGTCCTGCAATTAGGAAGCACAGGGGTGGGAAGGTGGGGAGGAAAGGTAGAACACAGTCATGTCATTTATCTTTGGCTTCTCAGTCACAACTGATCCTCACAGGAACAGCAAGTGTATTACTAGTCTTTCTGAGTGCCCAGTTCCCCCAAGTTGGGGATGGTAAAGAGGAACACATTTTCAAAGTTCATGCTAGGTTAAGGCTATTCCTTGCTTTCAATCATGATGAAGTTTTCTTTGATAAATTCATTTTCTGTTCATTTTGGTTCTTTTTTGAAGGTGGTGGTATTTATAAATGAATACAAGTGCCACCAACTTTCTGGACATCCTGACAACTTCTTAAATCTGGAGGAGCTAAGAAGTTCCCCAGGTAAGCAGTGCCAGTGTGGTGACTGTCCAAGGGCCGTTGACCCTAGTGACAATGGTGTGATTATGAGTTACTTGCTCAAATCAGAGGGAGTATGACAGGGAGAGCAATGTAATAATTCTAGCCTCTGAAATACTAAAGAACTGTCCTCACTCATCTCTCTCTGCTTCCTTCTACCCCTCATATCAGGTCCCATCATTGATTTATACATACTATTTTACAACTAACTGTGTACATGACTGTCCTTTACTGCTCTGTGTACTTCTGTACAGGGAAATGCCTTTTTCGGTTTTGTATTTCTGGTTTTTAGCAAAACACATAGAAAATATAAGTAAAAAAATCTAACCTGATTCTAAAAACGACATCTGGGTTCTCTGAGAATTAAACACCAATTTGATCAAGGGAAGCTTCTGATCTTAACAGTCTTAACTGTAATAGTAAAAAAAAAAATCCATTAGAGTTAGACAGAATTTAGAGATCTAATCCTACTCTTCTATTTGGAGATGAAAAACTGAGAGATAAAATGAAACCTCAGGTCGCACAGATAAATATATGGCAGGACAAGCACTAGCAATTTCCCCAAGGGCAGTGACTTTTAAAGGCATCCATCAAATTCTGTTACAACTGACCCTTTGTCCTCATTACCTATGGTCTAAGCATCTGTCAGCTTTTCTGATTATAATGCAATTTGATATGCCACATATAAAAATTAAATTCTTTTTCAAAGGCAAGGATTATATTTTGTACTCCAGCTACTCTTTTATACACTGTTTAGTAACATTTGCCTTTGAAAAAGAATCCCTGCATATAATCCCTGGATATAATCTCCTTCACCATACTTTCCTTTTCTAAGATGGTGATAGCATGGTAATAGGCCCCTTAAACAATTAAGTACAGAGGATCAAGCATGAGGAGTCAAGGTTTTCTAGGCCAGGAGTCCATGAATTTGACCTGCAGTGCCAGATTCTCATGGTGATTTAGGAATTCTTTTGACCTGATCTAGCTCTGAGAAATACTAAAGATAACAGAAACAGGGCAGGAAGCTGATTTAGGTACTCTGCTGGCTTTGGTAGCCAATATTACTGGACTCCCAAGGTACTGAGCTTCATAAAAGAGACATAATAGAAAGCAGAGCCAAGTTAGATTGGATTGGCATTTCAAAAGGTGGTGAAACTATTAATATCTGTTTCATATGTTCAGGTGTATCCTGAAAACATCTGTGCTGCGATTTCTAATTTTTTTTTTTTTTTTTTTTGGTGGGATCCTTGTCGGTGGCCGGGGTAATGAACCGGTGCTGCAGAGACTGCAGGCAGCCTCGCAGCCCAGCTCTCAACCGCTGCGCCACCAGGGGAGGCCCTGTGATTTCTAATTTTAACAACGATGGTTTTCAGTTAAACCAATTAATCCCTTTTAAAAAAGTAAAAGGAAGGTATAAATACTAATAATTTTGTAGAATTTGTATGCTAAAACTCCTATTTTTGTAAGCAAAGGAAAATGTCTATTTTCAGGACCATTATTCAGCCCTAGGGCACCATCCAGTTAGAGAAGCAAACAATTCTTTCAAACATCTTTATGATTTAAGAGTTCAATAATTCACAAATAGGCAAAAATTTGCTATTTATTTAATCGTGGAAGAACTCTGAAAGAGAGAGGCAAGGAAGGTAGGCAAAGTGGAAGAACTCCCTCTGTAGCTGGCCACACGTGGCTTTAACAGCCACAGGGAAAACTGGGGCTAAGTTTACATACTTCTGTTCAGTACGGGTATCCATGGTGGTAGCTCTCATGATGACGGTAGTCATCCTGGTAACCATCCTGGTAGCCTTGGTGGTAACTATGGTAACCATAGCCTGCATACTCATCTTCCGGGCAGCGCATTCCCAGTGACTGCTGAATGGCCATTTCCTGTCTCCGGAGTTGCATGGAGTCAATTAAGTCGTACACGATCACCATGGACCACATGGGGGAAGGATACCAGGATTTTACATTTCCATCCTTCCCAACTAGAAGCATGGAGAAGTATTCCGGGCTCACTTGAAAATAGTTACGAATGTCTTTCACCAAATGAGCTGGTATGTCTTCCCGATCCACGACAGAGCTCCCTAGAAGAGAAACAGAAAAGGTGTTGGTGGATTCAAGTTAGAGCTCAAGCAAACCTCCACTCGAGAAAAAAAATCCCTGTGATAATACAGGACCCAGGAGTCTGTTCTCTTTAGCTCAAAATTCAATTGAAGAAGTTTATAATATTTTTTCTACTAGAAATAAAATGTCCCTGATCTTCTACAACATTATTAATGTCAAATGTTGGGGCAGGTAATGTCTCTTTTATAGGAATGTTACTAAATATAAAACTAGAATCTTAATTTAATCTTAGAAAGATTCATTAAAATTTACCATGAACAAAGATTTTAATATTTACATTTCTAAGTTTATTTCCAATTAGCTTAGTTACTTCTTTGCAAGGATAGTTTTCCTTTTGATATTATTATATTTATAACGAAAAGTGTATTTCATTGTCAAAGGTGGAAAACACCAATTAGGATCAAGATAAAGGTATTTAAACTCTAATGATTAGTCAAAAGAAGAAAGAGGGAGAGGGGAGGGGACTGACACCTGCTGGGCGTCCACTCTGCCCAGTACTGTGCCAGGGATTTTATACACATTGTCTCATGTAAAGAGTTTAATCTTAGAGTAGATTTGCTTCTTGTAACTTCTAGTCACTAGTCATTTTCTTTCAGTTTCTCTGAGCCTTTTTGAATATGTCTTCACATATGAAAGGGAATCATTCAGATGATTCCCTATCAATCATGCAATCTATGGCCCACAAAACTCTGTGCCTCATAAAATTACTGTAAGAATTAAATGAAGTAACATAGATGAAAATGCTTTGTAAACCCTAAAACCAAATTTATACAAAAAACATCATCTTAGTTAAAAAAAAATTTACTGTCACTTATGAATGTGTTTATATTACAGGTATTAGGGGTTGTGTTTCATTCACACACACACACACACACACACACATACACACACACACAACTTGGGGAGGATTCAGCGAAAGTTCTTTATTACAGTCATACCACTTCTTGCATATAGCTTGATATGATTGAACTGAACTTAAGACTGCTTGAAAATTACAGTACCATACCATTAATGGGGAACAGTTCTAAAACTCCCCCAACTTCCTCTCCAACACCTAGAAGCTTCAGAATGGTTATGTGACGCAGACCTGAGGGGGGAAAAAAAGAAAGCCATAGAATTAGCAAGCCATTTTTTTACTTCCCAAGATTGGATGCCTGAATTAAAAATCTCTAAGTTTAAAAAGTATATAACCTGATTTGGTAAAATAATCCATTTTTAAATTTTCCCTAAAAATGAATACCTTTAAAATCTTGGAAAAGACAAATTGTAGATTTTAGGGTTAACAATAGAGTAAGATGTGGTTTGGTTTTGTTTGTAGATTAAAATAGAATTTCCTCTTAAACTGTGATTCTCACTGTGATTAAGTGACAAACAGGAACATTAAAATATCTGAGATGGTCTAAGCTGATGAGTGTTCTGAAAAATGTCAGACCTGAAGTCATAAAAACTAATCTGGAAAACCCAACTGTCTCTCAGGAAAGACTGCAGACCCCAAAATGTGAGTGTTAAAGCAATAGGTCCTGACTTCCTTTGCACAAACATTTGTTGGCTTAAAAGGCTGGTTCTTATCATTTATTTTGAAGATTCAAAGGTGCATTTGCTTCTCACCCTTGGCTAAGGTTGCAGGAAAGGAGAAAAGGTCATGCTTTGGCAGCTTCTTGGAATTCTTTTGAAGATGAAGAGCATGTGAAGAGATTCAGAAAAAAGAATATAGGAGGACAAAGAAACCTACACTCATATCAAGATTTCATAGTTTCAGAATCCTAGACTAGCAGGATCATAACTCAGCACTAACACTAAGAATGTCAATGATCCCAGGGAGAAGAGAACTAGAAGTTGTCTGGGGTAGAAGAGTGAAAATCTTTATAAAGAAGAGTGAAAATCCAACCAAAATGCTATTCCTTCCCCTCACAAATGTTGTGGCCTTTACTCTTCTCTCAGAAAAGTGAAACATTCCTTTTTACATGTTGTTGAGCCATGTGTTTAATAGGGGAGATTATAGATTTAATTATAACTGGGAGATGTGAATTGTTCTTATTTTCTGCATGTTATATTTATGTTTGCCCACACTAACATGACTTAAGTTCTGTGTGCGGACATTAAAGATAAAACACCACTTAACAGCTGTTGCAAAGAGACCATTAAAAATTAACAAGTCATGATTTTATTTATATTTTTATTGTGAAGGGTGATTAACTGTTCTGAGAACTGTTACCTAGCACCACTGGTGGCTATCAATAATTTAAAATATGCTTTAAAATACTGGCACAATCAAATCTTATATATTGAATATAAAGACTTAAGTCATTAACCTTGATTAAAGGGATAAAGGCAAAATTTCACAACTATTCTAATTATTCTTAATATTATAAACATGTTTTCTGTTTTGTTTTATTATTTCACATCTCAAAACTTAAATGTGTTTACAATTTACAGAATCTGGGTCACAGCCATGCCCCAGGCTCTGTTGATGCTTTGCAAAATGTTTACTTACTCTCTCACTTAATAACTCAAGAACATGTTGCTTTGAAAATAACAAATGATTATTCTTTCTAATAGATGCATCAAAATAAATTTGATTCATATAGGTTCCAATTATAAATGTTTAAATTTTGGTCACCAGTTATTTTTTCTCTTCTTTAGTGACTTGCACAAAATTTTTCCTCTGTGGAAGTATATCAATTAATTGAGATTTCAGTTGTGTTTTCCACTTTTGAAATATCCATTGTCTCCTTGGCTCCCCACTGACTTTAACAATAAATTCAGTGTACTATGCATTTACCTTTCTTTATGTTGATATTCAAAATGATTTAGCTCTTTCCACCACTAGGATAATAATGTTTGGGAAAGGAAGGATACATCAAAACACTTAACTACAAAATAATCAAAATAACTATGTTTCTCTTTGACATGCTTCTCTCAAAAATAAATTTCTGTTTAACAGATCTTGCTATCTTCTTGGTGCCCAATTATAAATCAAGTACTTTTTAAGGGAATGGCAATATAATATAGTGCGCTTCAATGAATACATTAACTCCCAAAAACCCTGTTTTACAAAAGACAATTTATGTATATGTACCCAATGTCAGGTAAGTACTGTCTAAGTGAATGATGATACCTAAAGATTTATGATCTTGAAACAAAGTAAAACAAGTAAGACACATACTATAGATCACTGAAAGCCAAACAGCAAATATTTTCAAATACTTCAACAAAGAACCTGAAAGGATTGAGAGGGAAAAAAAAAAAAAAATAGAGCCAAGTTGACTAAGGCCACAGTCTGAAAGTAACTTTATACTCAGTAAAACTGAGTAAGTGTCTGGAAATCAGTCTGAACTGGGGAATATTTAGATGATCTAAGCTACTATGTTCCATTTCAGAAATGACCAGGATGAGAGGGTGGTATGGGAAAGCAGGGAAGATGAGGCGCCCCACTCACCAAAATTGCATGCCTGGCCACTGAGGGCAGAGAGCTGCTGTGAATAGGCCCAGTCTTCATCATTAGGAGCAGAGATCACCAGCAACCGCCGCCTCCATCGGAACCTGGCAGAGAAGCAGAAGCTACCATTACTGCTTCAAACAAACAATAGAGGTCAGTGTGAGGAAGCAGGGTTGTGTTGCCTGCCAGTTTTTCCTATGCCCAGAATTAAAAAAAAAAAAAAAAAAAAAAAAAAAAAAGACTGTCCCTGAGAAATACCTCATTGCTCCTCAAAGCCATTAAACTGTCCTACCACATTACTTGCCCTTTTTCTGTTGTTATTTCACAGTCTCCCTCTGTGGCAATTGCAGGAGGCCTCAGGCCTGAGTCTGGTCATCACACCTGGTGGGGTCACATAGGGAGAGATGAAGCTCTTGGGGAGAGATGAAGACTGGCCAAAATGATATGCTAAATTGTAGCAACAGAAATAGGGAAATGAGAAGAGAACTAAAGAAAACTTAAGTTCCAGCAGAGTGCCCTAGAGTTTGGAGGGTGTTAAGAAATGACACTACGGGTATCAAATAGAGTAGAAAAAGAGCTGCATGTAAGTAGATGACAGTGGCAGGGGTAAGGAAAATATGAAAGTATGGGTCAAGGAGGTTTTCTGGGGGAAAAAAGGTGTGTGTGCCTTCCTCAGTAGCCAGTGGTTTCTTTCAGAGGCCAATGTAGGTTCTAAAATTTTCATTAATTAGGACCAATGCACACAGAGTGCTCCTATGATGTGGAAAGGTCTAAACCTAGAGCCACAGGATTTTAGAACAAATAGTAAATTTGATTCTGCTATTCCAGTTCCAACACAATAAGGTAACAGACAGAGTATTGTGTTGTACCTTGAAAACTTGAGTTCATGTTTTGGTACCCCTACTTTTTGGGTGTCCTTGTGCATGTCACCCAGTTCATCCCAGTCTCAGTTTTTTGCTAGTCAAGAACAACTACTTCAAAGAGGTGTTAGAAGAAATAAACTCTAAAACCCATCGATGTAACCTCTCCATGTTATGACATAACTATAGGCCACGTCTTCACTGGCTGATGTCTCCATGTAGAACTTTGCCTATTAAAGACTTTGGACATTATCGATCACAATGCTCTATGTTAATCTATTTAATCCTTATGTTGTATGTCATTTTATAGCTTTCCTTCACCTACAAGGTATGTGTTCCCTCATTAGAGCTCAGTGAAGGAATGGCTTATTTTCTGCATTTTACAGATGACAAGATGAGACTTAGAGAAGTGAAGGAGTAGCTAAGAGGTGGTACCAAAATACAGATTTCTCCAGTTTCTGGTACAGTGGTTTCCCTAGCTGGGCACCCATAGAGATGCAGATACTTGACTGGGCTGTCATATCCTTAAGAGGATATGAAAAGGGGGGGTTACATCCAAGGGACAGTTGAATGCAGTTGTCTCAAATTCCACCTTCACTAGAGAAGAGGTTTTGTTTCTGCCTTCAGGGCAGGAGACTATGGGGTATTAGTGCACTCACTGAGCTGAAGCCAGTTGATTTTATTCATGGCTTCTTTCCCTGTGCCCCTTCCAGCCTCAGAGTGAACATGAGCGTTTTCAACCCCAAAGAAAATGGCCTCTTAGGGGAATAGTGGTTTGGGTGAATGAGAGAAAATGATAGTCTGATGAAATCCAGCCTCTGAATGGACGCCTGTAGCAAGGCTGGCCAAGAACTGCTTGCTGTGGCATTACATTCACTTCCTCAGCTTGTTTTGCTTCAAAGGGAAAGAACAACTAAAATCTCCACTGAGGATAGAGAGACGAATGTATTTGGCACAGAGGAGGGGAGAGGAGCGTCTGAGACTGTCCGAGTTTCCTGGGAAAGGGAACAGCAACTGCTATTGGGTCACAAATACCCTCTCCAGTACTTTCTCTGCTTCCTTAGGAGGCATGCCAGACCAGCACCAGCCCCTAGTCGGCCTCCACACCAGGCCAGCCTTCCTGGCCTCACACAGAGCTGTAGGGTGTCCTTGAGGGAGTTATTTTGGGAGAGGTATATTTTAACTTGTTTACCTGTGTGCACCACTGAAAGCTGTCGTGATTGGCGAGGGCTGGGCTCTGAGACACAACCAAGAGAAGGTTGCTTCCTCCTAAGTTAATGATGCTTCCACTCACAGACATCTACATTAAGATACTAAACCCCAGGACAGACACTGAAGGAAATAACTTCCATAGGATGTAACAAGAGATATTGAATGTGATGCAGAGCCTTATTTTAGACAAACTGTTCTTCTGTCACTTTAGGCTCTTTGCAAATAAAAATTCTATAAGCTGTGCTTGTATGTACTTCTCTTAACCAATATTCCCAAATTAGTCTGCATCTGCCCACCCTCTGTGGCTTCTGTCACAAAGAAAGGTAATTATAGCCTGAACCAGATTAGTGTTGCTAAAAACTAGACTAACTTCAGAATCTGGTCAGCTGAAACCAGGCTGTACAGATTTACCAACAACTCAGCAGATTTGAAGGAAAATTCCCATTGGTTATTGGTTTATTTATAGACCTGTTATTTTTTTTTTTAATGTCAGTTTTATTTGCCTGGGTTTTAATTTCAAGGTGCCTATTAAATTTCCTTCTCTTGCCTCCACCTTTATGACAAAGTTCTCTAATGTGGAGCTTAATAATTGATCTTAATACTACTGAAAGCCAGAATTTATTGATTACTTACTTGTTCTAGGTTTGGGTGTTCATTATCTTTAGTATTGAAAGACATCTTACTTAGTGAGAGAAGATATTTGCACATCTTATGTTTGACAAGGAGTTAATAGCTAAAATATACAAAGAACTCATAAAACTCAGCAATTAAAAACAAAAACCTGATTAAAAATGGGCGGAGGGGGCCTCCCTGGTGGCGCAAGGGTTAAGATGCAACCTATGAAGCTGTCTGCAGCCATTGCAGTACTAGTTCGATCCCCAGGCCAGCTAGGGAACAGCCCACATGGCACAGCAGACCTCTCCTGACTCGCCTGCTGCTCCCCTCAGCAGTGTACTTCAGTCAATCTGCCTGTTCTGATCCCCACTCTGTCTCTGGTGAATCCTCTGACCTCCCACACCTCTTACCTGTACACCAGCTCTTGTTGCATGAATAAATATTTTTTTTTTTAAATACATGGGTCACTTTATATTGGTCTCTTCTTGAGATTTATTTATTTATTTATATAAGCACTGGGTACAGTCAGAAGCGCGGGAGGGTGAGAGAATTCACCAGAGCAAGAGCGGGGAGCAGAGCAGGCAGAAGGACCAAAGTACACTGCTGAGGGGAGCAGCGGGCGGCAGGAGAGGTCTGCGCGCCATGTGGGACCCTCCTCCAAGTGGCCAGGGAGCAGCCTGGGATCGAACCGGCGCTGCAGAGGCCGTGGACGCTTCGCAACCCAGCGCTCAACCGCTGCACCACCGGGGAGGCCCATGAATAAATATTTTAAAAAAAATTGCAGAGGATCTAAAAACATACTTCTCTAAAGAGGACATTCAGATGGCTAATAGGCAAAAGAAAAGATGTTTAGCATCTCTTACTATTAGGGGGACACAAATCAAAACAACAATGAGCTACTATCTCACACCGATGAGAATGGTATTTTCAGAAGATATTGGTGCAGTCATTATGGAAAGCAGATAGAGATTCCTTAAAATATTAAAAATAGAAATTCCATATGATCCAGTTATCCCACTCTGAACCTCAGTGACTCAGCAGAATTTTGATCCAACATGGAGGAGGAGTGAAGGGGGAAGTTGGTGATAGCATTTACATTTTTCTCTGTGTACAAACTGGAGTTTCCCTACAGTGGTTTTCAAAAATCACACTTCCCTAGGAATAGGGAGCTGGGTCAAGAGGATTTCTCCTTTTGCAGTCCTAGTGGGCTTTTTTGTCATTTTCCACAGAGTTGGAAGGAAGCATTCAAATCCTTTTTGGAACTAAATGGGACCTAATAAATAAATATGTAAGTAACATCCTGTGTAGAAAGCCCTCCAATACACTGACAGAATAAATTAATCTTCACAGCTCAAAACTCTATCATCTGTGCTCAAAAAGGAGAGGAAGGGAGAAAAAACTTCTCCAAAGCTACCAATCACCATTCAAGCTTGGAGCTGGCCCCAACCAGCCTTGTGACCAGAGCTACTCCCAACAGGACTAGACTGAACCCAGCGGCCAAAATGCTGTGGATAAGACTGCTTTCAGCAGGAAGTTCACAGGCACACAGGTGCTGCTGTATTACTGGGACATTTTCATTAGCTCACTCAGAGAACATTCCCATCTGCCTTCTGGAGGTCTCCAAAGGTGGGGTACCTGGATAGAAAGTTCTCCAGTGACTGCTTCTTGTCTTCCTTGCAGACAATGCCCTCCTTCTTCTGCTTTTCCAAGTCTTTGATTCGGGACTGAAAAGTGTCAATCAAGTCGAACACAGACTTCATTGCTATAGGCACCTCATAGTACTGCTGTTTAAGACAAAATAGAATGGATATAATGTATAAGTGTGTTTCTTCCCTCTGTTTAGAGGACAGATAACCTGGAAGAATTCAGGGGAGGTCTGGGGAAATCAGAACCTAGAAAATTAGATGATTTATAAACTTTCTCCTATAGTGGCACCTCTTCTATGTTTTAAGGCTCACTATCCATGAAACAAATGCCCCTTATATTTTACAAGGATTTCTTTTCAACTGCACTCCTTTTATTGGAAAGGGTACATGCCTTCCTCACTATACATATCAGATTCATTACCATGCCTCTGGGACCAAGCTGTTCCTTATTCACTATACCACTGGAGAAAAAGTGGGAGAAGCTGTATATAACACAGGATGGAATAAGATGAGAATCTGACCTGAGCAAGAAGGGTAATTTTCCACTAGAAGGAAGCATGTTCTGTGTCATCAGGAAGCCACATAAACCACTCAAAGAGTACTTTATTGAGTGAGTATTACTAAAATTAGGTCATGTTTGTTTATGTATTCTCGGGAAAAAGTTGGGATCAACTTAAGGATAATGAAAATCAGTGTCCTGGATCATAACTGTCTGGATTTACAACAACAATCTGAGATGGATTTGGGGCTGGATAAACAGAACCAGCATAAGCCAAAGAGCAGCTTGGAACGCGACTTGGAGCTATGACCTCATTGGGAATTCAGTAAACCATAGAATGTGAAAGCTGGCAAAGACCTTAGGGATGATCCTCCAAACTTCTACATTAGAGGTGAGGCAACACAAATGTGGATTGAATTAATGAGGAGATCTTGCTCCAGATCTAGAAAAATATTGCAAGTTGAATCAGCTTTTCAGAAAGCCCAGGCAGTCTTTTTCATAAACATAATAATATCGACATATTAGAGTCTTAAGCCAGTGGGCTCTGGAGTCAGCCTCTGTGAGTATCAAGTCCATCTCTTACTGGGTGAACATGGGCATATTATTTAATAACCCTGAGTCTTTGATTGTTCCTCTGTGAAACAAAGATAATACTTGTTATTCATCTTAGAGGTTTGAAGTAGGGGTTGTAAAGACTTTAAGTGAGCACCTGGCAAATTGAAAGCACTCAAAAAGTGAATTATTTTTGTTATTATTCTTATGATTACATGGCACAGTTTTTCGTGGTTCAGAACCTTTGTCCCTAAGTATAAGGAGAAAGTTGTTGTAAAACCCTGCTGTCTTGTCCATGTTAGATCAGGGGGCAATCTTCCAGAATCTTGCAAAATAAGCCTAAGTTAAACCTGGCTTTCCTGAAGGCAAAGACCAAACACTCTCTTTTTAGCTCCACAACCTGGCACATCATAGCTATTAAATGTCTGATGAACACATGTACTGATGTTAGAGAAGAATTTAGTCTGAGTTAAGTAGTTGGCCTATGGGAAGTCATCCAACCCACTGTTTTATAGAAGCCACATTTCTAGACACAAATTTTATAAGATAAAATGGAATATTTTCTCTATTTCAAGTCCTTTCCATTTATAAAATAATCTGGGTTTACTCATGAGTCTAAGACTCATTGAAAAATAATTTAGTCACTATCTTAAGGCATGACACTGTGTTATCTCAAACAGGAGCCCATACCTTGACTCTCAGGTCTGTATCCGTCAGCACCATGAAGAAGTCATTGTAGGTCATTCCGTATTCTTTCCTCAGCTCGCTGATGAGATGCTGGTCTACCAAATCCTCATCATCCACCACTCGCATGGGTTTCTCATTATCTTAAGGAAAATGAAATGTGAGTAAATCTGGGTGTGTCAGGACAGAAATCAGTGGGGCATAAGTGAATAGAGGCTCTGGGCCTCCATCTTGAGACTTAGAACAGTTTTTATTAGTTGCACTTTTTCATTAACATTTTGTTTGAATGAAAACTTTCCAATGTGAACACATAAATATAAAAATAGATAAGTGAACCCATTTTGAAAGTCCCTCGTCTAAAGATGATGAAGCCCCAAGTCTGCCCATCCTGGTGGCAGTGAATCAGAAGCAAAGCCAGAGTGAAGACTGCCGAGTCACCCCTGGGAGAAGACTTGCCGTCTCATCCCAGTAATGAGTCATCACTCCCACTCACCAGGGAACTAGATCCACATACAGAGCATGCAGAGAGTAACACAGGTGCATGGTAACTAATGATGAAATTGTTTATAGTAACAAAATATGAAAACAATCCAAGTGTCCATCAACAAGGATACTGGTTAAGTAAACCATGGTAGACTCTCACAGTGGCTTAATAAAGAATGGGATGATCTCTAAATACTCATAAGGAAAGACCTCCAGGAAATATATTTCAGTGAAAAAGTAGAGTGCAGAAAAGTACATATAAAAATAAAGGAAACAGAGATATTTATAATTATTTACATAGAGAGGCACTAAATAAATAAACAAGGAGTCATAAAAATAGCCATAGAGGCAGGAGTAATAGGATAATGGGGTCAGGAATGAGTAAGACTTGTCTATGCATACTTTTTAGATAGCTTTGACTTTGGAATAAAAAGCAACATCATTTATTTTTAAAAACTAAAGACAAAAAGTACCTCAAATAGATTTATCACCTCTCAAAAATCTACTCAGTTTTCAAATCCCCTCCAAAAAATCCACTCAATTTAAAAATTCTCTTAATATCTTCTAAGATGACTGCAACTGGAGAGCTAATCTCTTCCCTACATTCTTCAAACACTTATATTTTTTTATATTTGATTGATCAGGTGCTTTTTGTCCCTTGATTGTCGGGGGTTGACCTTGACATACTCTTGATGTTGGAAATATCCAGGGCAGAAGAAGGGTAATGAACAAGTTAGGGGAAGTCTCTCTACCTTCTCTACCCTCTAGATTATCAATCTAGAGTGACTGATAATCAGGCTGAATAATCAGAGAGGGACACCATAGCCGGAGACTGGAAATTTGATCACTCCCCCAGCATTGCCTCCCCACACAGGGTGCAGGGGCTATGGAAGGCAGTTAACTGCCAGGCATTGTCACCACTGGTAAAAGGAGGATTTGGGCAAAGTCCCCTCCTAAGTGAAAGCAGCATTTTTACACTGTTATAGATCAATCCTGGTAGTTGTGAGACATTCATAAAGAACAGTTATCTTCCACAGGATCAAAGTCAGAGTTGTTTAGGCTGAAATGTATTCCATCATTCTCACAAAAGTTATTTTAAAAATTCACCTATGAGTTCCTTGCTCATGTAAATAAAGAATCAACACTTTCTCTCCTGTTTCCACATTCCACTACCATCAACTATTCTACCTTCTTCTTTATCTATTACCCTCAAAGTCCTCTTTCTTTAGAAAAAGTTATCAAAGAACTTCCTTTGCCTCATAAAATGTCTTATGGGTTCTAGTCCTTAGAATTTGGTGATCAAACACCAGCGTCAAAGTATTTTTTATCCCTATATTTTCCTCAAAAAGAAGCATGACTGCTGGTTTTCCCCCAACTTCTCTTTCCATTCTGAAATAAAGTACATTTAATCAGCTACATATCCCTATTTGACAATAATTAATCCTCTTAACATATACACCAATGTTTCTATTCTAGATTGTTATGTTATTATTATTGTTATAATAATTAAGAATGCTGTTTAATGTCCAATCATTCTCAACCCTCACATATATTTGGGATGGTTAAACTAGATGGACTTATTCTGCTCTGGAATTTGCTGAAGCATAAAAAAAACATTTTATGCTGATATCTGGGACCTTAAGGTAAGTGTCCTGGTATTGTAGGTCCATCACAGATGTTTCAAATACATTTATGGAGATTGAACAGCTGGTGAGTATAGCTCATACTGGAGTTGAATATGAGGCTCTGCTTTTAAAGTCCAGTAAATATCTGGAAAAGTAGAGTGTTTTATTTTTTAAGGAAAGTAAGGCCATCTGATAGACATCCAGTTGAAAATTGGTCAAGGCTGGAGTTTGGTTCACTGAGAACATGGTGCATGCCAATTCCTGTTTTCCCACGGCAGACTCCCAGACTTGGCTGAAAAATACTCCAGTCTTGCCCATGAAGGTAACTGGGACATGACACAAGGAGAGAAAGACCTTCCAGGAATTAAATGAGGAACAAAATTAAAGGCCCCCCAAATCATGTCCAAGCTGCCACTCAATGAAAGCCAAACACCCAAATTGTAATACCTGATTTCCAATAAGACAGAAAAGAAAACCTCAGTCCCTCTAGAATCGTATTCAATCCAGATGTCTAGTCTAAAAAGCAGCAGGAATGGTGCTAAAAATTGCCAAGGCTGCACCAGATGCTTATAACAGTTAAGACCATATAAAGGTTGAGGTGGAAGATATAATGATTTTTCCAAACTTCTCTGAAATGAGGAATGAGAAGGAACTCTGTGTAACAGTTGGTGGAACACATTTGACACTGGGAACACCTGGTGGAAAAGGGCTTTTATCACCAGCCAACACCAATTCTGTATGGGGCTGAAGTCCTACTTCCTTTCTAGACATCTGGATTATAATTAAGCTTGCTGGCTCATGCTACTATTTGAAAATGCAGGAAGCAAACAATGGAATCCTAGTTAACCACTAAATTTGTGGCCTTATAATATTAGTCTCATGGGTTTCAACTTTGTCACCAGGCATTGTCAGCCTGACATTGAAGAGCAGCTGTGAGAGTTCGTTGTCAACATTTGTCATCAGCAGAAAGCAATTATAAGTGCTTTTCAGTTGTAAGAGCTCTAGTCTCCCGTGACAGTTCATCAATCTCCAGATAACTGCCAGAACAAATGGTGGTAATGATGACCACAATTATGTACTTAGTACATGACAGATATTCACACACATGATCTTACTAAATCCTTACCATAGTTTGTAATAGATATAATTATTTTTTAAGCTGAAATTTAGGAGATAGCTTGCTTAAGGTCACCCAATAAATACATTGTTACTGTGAATTTGAACAGGTCTGTTTGACTCCAAAAGGCCTGTGCCTTCTGCTAGTATAATTATTGTTGATTTGGTTAAGGATAGTTTTGGTGGTGGTGGTGTCCTACTCCCCACCCCACCAAATATACACACAACACAGAAATAAATGTCCACAAACCAATCACCAATTCAAGGATTTATGATAGGACATTGGAAAGAGAGCTATTTATTTCTTTTGGTGCTATCTCAGTGAGAGGTGAGCCAATAAATGTAGAGAACACATAAATAAAACTTTCTTCCCAAGTTAAGTCCTAGAGATAAACTGGCCAGCATTGTGCCTGTAGCTAGTAATACTGTACTATCACTTAAAGGTTAGGAGAAGATAAATCTCATGCCAAGTATTTCTATCACAATAAGAAAAGCTTAGATCATATTCAAATCAAATTATGGCATAATTATGACTGATTGATGTTCAATTTTACCAGGATCACAAGACAGAAAAATTGGCGAGGTAATGTGTTATATGTGCAGAACTTAAATGTTCACTATTGGGGAAAATATATTTTGTCTTAATGCAGATGTTTTCAAATTAAATATTTTATGAAAAATATGCAGAATATGCAAATAGTGGAACAGGAAGGACTTTCATTGTAGTTAAAAAGAGAACTTTTTTAAAAGTAGAGAATGCATGTAAGAAAAGATTTAAAAATAAAATTCTAGAGATGGAATAATTATAAAAAAACTGCATGGGTCATATTTGGAGATTCTGACTAGGAGGCTTAAATACTTACAGTAATTCTTACCATGTGCCTGTAAGAACCACAGTAAGTTAAATTTCAATTGCCCAATGCCAATTGTGGGCCCCTCAAGTCTCACATGCATCATTAATATGAGAAATCATGAAAACTTTATATTTAGCCAATTTTTTTTGTTCTCCAGCATGACTTGGGCACACTTCTAGCTATATTTTCAGTGACTTTTTATTTAGCTTTATATCTTCTTTCAGCCCTGGTTATTTCCCTCTATTACCTGGCCTTGCAGGTCCCCACCTGTAAGTGAGTCACTTGCAACCTAAAGGCTGTTTAGGCTGTTTCTAAAGGAACAGGAGATAGTGATCTGGATTCCTCCTGACTGGGTCTGAATACTTCTCTGCTTCTCTCCTACCCCAGGCCCTTGCCCCCCTGCATTACTGCCCTCATTTTTTTCTCTACCTTACTGACTTTCAAACCTCAGAGTACTTGTAGGTTTTTCATTTGAAATTGCCAAAAATTTAATTGCCAGAACCATCAGGAATGAATAAACTGACCTTTGTTACCACAACAAAAGAGCCTTCTGTACATCTGAATTTTTCTTTTGATTCCCCAGCAACCTCTCCAATAGTTTGTCCCACTTTAGAATGAGAACTATAATATAATTCAAATTTTTAAGCAAACCTAGTTGGAAGTGGTCGATTTTCATGGTGCTGTTGTGGATAGGGCCAAAGATAGTGATCACGGAGATTTTCCTGGTGGCCATCTTGCAGAAACTTTCCAGATACTCATCTCGCTGTTGCACATACATGTTGTTCTCAACCTTAGGAGCAGTGATCAGCTGGGGTTGAGTGAAGACAAGCATAGGTTAGTTCATAGTGATAGTTTCACACTGAGGCAAAATTTCATCTTGATTTGGAAGAGAGGGTTAATAGTGACTGACAACTAAATTAAAGTAAATAGCTGTTTTGTTGGACAGTTCACATAATTAGGTTCAAAAAAGAACACTGGAAAGGCTTTTTTAAAATGGCTCCACACAACTTAGAATTTTCTATTAACTTCCACAATTTACTTTCACTACTAGTCTATGTGTGTTTCGTTTGTGAACTCTGTATAGGAATACTTATTTTGCAAGACGGTTGTAAACATTACATGAGTAGTTGCCATGTAATAATTATTCAATAAATGCTATTTCCCTTCCTTGATTTTGATGTTCATTATCCTAATGAGCTCAGATTTTTGTGAATTTAGAGTTTACTGTTATTATTATTCTGATCATGCCTCAAAGAATTGAGGGAATTTTGTACCCAGGCCCTGGGCACTATGGAACATTCTATGCTTTAGAAGTTGTATTAGCCCACCTTGTACAGAGCTTTCATGATGGTCTTTTGGTCAGTGTCTTGTCACATTGAATATGCTCATTGTCACTGCACAGAGTTCATGGTGGACTCCAACAGGAAAGATTTTTCATTTTCACTTCAGCCTTCTCTCCAACTCTGACATGATATTTTTCACCTAGCCCCTGTGTCTTTCCCCTTCACTTTGTAACCTCTAACTTCTTCTTGGGAAAAAGAGGAATAACAGAGCAATAGAAAGAGATGCCCAAGTCACCAGCCACTTGGGAAAAGGCACATTCTGTTATTTTGGATAAAATGAGGATACCACTCTTTCCTACGGATCCTTTTGCACCCTCTCACAAAAATGTCTCAGTGTTTTCATCTAGCCAAATAAAAACCTTTACTATTCCCTTGATTATTTTAGTTGCCCTTTCCTGAACCCTCTCCAGTTTCACTAAGTTTTCCCTAAACAGAAACCAGAACTGTGTATCATACTCCACAAGTGTATGGGTATGGCACTGTTTATCCTGGAGGTGGGAAGACATGAATTTTTATTCTGGTCATGTGCAGGTCTTGGTTGAGCTTTTTGATTCTAAATAACTCACTAGGCTGATATCTGCAAAAAGCATGTCTTATTCACCCTTTATTGGCTCATCACTGAGCTCAGAGACCAGACTCTTTATTTTTTTTTATGCCCTTTCTTCCATTAGACAACATTTATATTTATCAGTTGCTTTTCTATTTACTCCATCTAAACTTACAAAATATATCTTGAATTTGGGGCTATTAACTTGGTATGTTTTACAAAAGGGAAATCACAAGTGGTTAATAAATCAGCTTAATCTTATTTTTCTCTGTCAGAGATGTGGTTATTGCTACCTACAGCTTTCCCTTCTAGGAATTCTCTGTGTCTGACAAAATATTTTCCCTCATGAGAATTAAAATGTGTTCAATAGAATTTGAGTGGAACATTAGCAAAGGTTTTCTGGGATGAAGTTTGTTTTTTGCTTTTCTTAGACCATTGAGTAGACATGATTTAGTTATTTTTGATTACATATGTATATGACTATTCAGAAGAACAGGGTGGGTAGGACATACTTGGTTTAGAAATGCATTCTCCCAAGAGGAAAAATAATAAAATATCCCTAAATTTATTCATTAAATCATACTTAGCCTTAAAAAAAGATTTACAGTGGCTATAAAAAGATGTGGTGATGGTATTTTTGGTTTGTTTTTAATTAACTATATGACATTTAAAAATATTTCTTCAGGCTTTGATGGTGACCCAAACCTTGAAATTTTTATTGTCAGTCAGTATGTTTTAGGTTTTTCCTTCTGACTATTCTTTGTTCATAAACATACTGAATTGATATAAATAAAATTAACGTTTAAGGGAGAACACAAACTGGTCAAAAGTAAGTAAGAGAAAGGTTTACTATTAATGACTTTTGAATATCTTCTAAATAAAGGAGAAACCCATTTCAGAATACATTTAGAGGAGTCTCTATGGCACAACTGCCAAGATGCTGGATGACTGATAATGACCTGCCTCTGTAACTGAAGTTCATATATGGACTGCATTTTATTCTTCTCATACTTTGCTCTGGACCCTTAAAATCCACAGACATACCCTGATAAGATCTGATTTCAAGAATCCGCAAAGCTCTCTCAGTTCTTCTCCATCTTGTGCATAATCGAGATTTGCAGACAATATATAATCATACAGAACCTCACCCTTTCCTTCCTGACAACTTCTCCCATGAATCTCTGAACACAGTGGCAATTGGTCATGGACAGCCAGTCAGTGGAAATCACACTTAAATAAAGAGCTCTAATGTTTATTTTCACCTTGAGACCTTTGCCTCAAGATTCTTCAACCCACCAGTGAGGGGACATTCATTCTGCATGACTCATTTCCTAGCTTGGGCCCTCCACAGCCTGGCTTCAGACTCTCTTGCTAACCTTTCCTCCATTCCTCTCTCAGGTGACCTCTTCACAACATAGCCAGATTAATCTAAATTATTAAATGAAAGGAAGCTTGGCAGAGTGGCACAGAGTAAGGGTGACTGTGTCCTTGCTGGAAGGCCTGCATTTCAGTCCTAGTTCAACCTCAGCTACTTTGTAGCCTTAGAAAGTCCATTTACTATTATGCACCTCAGCTTTCTCATACTTATGTAGAAAAACTTCTTTGCCAACTTCATAAAGTAGTGAAAATCAAACAAAACAAAAAACAAAATGTATGTGTATGTGAATGTACAGGAGCACATAAATATCTAGGTGCAGCCCACAAACCATTCAGCAAAAACACTCTCCCTTACCCTGAATCTGCTCCTGGAGTTTGCAACAGGGAAAGTAGAAAAGGCTGATGACCTGAACGTATTTCCAGGACTTTTTCCCTATATATTGACATCCCCATTCCATTTATTTTCTAGTTTGGAAATATTTCAAACTTTTTAAAATGGTAACTGTTTTCAGCCTCCTCTTCCTAAAAGAGACCCTAGAAATTCTCAGCAAACATTGTTGTCCAGCATTGGCCTCTCTCCAGTTTGGAGTTGATAAATCAGGGCATGAATCATTAGTTAGAATTGTGCTGTGGTTCTTTTTCATGTTTCTGTTTCAACCAGTGTGCTCACACAAGAAGTCAGTTTGCATAAGTAGTGAAGGGACCAACCAAGAATAGGAAGATGCTGGGGAAAGGGAGAGGTGTTCTGAGTCTCAGATTAGTTTAAATACTGTGTTAGGCTTAAATACTAGGCTTTCTAGAATTCTGAAAAATAACATTCATGCAAGTGCCTTAGTAAAGCAGCCCTTAATATTCTCTTCCAGAATTAAGCCAAATAAGTAGATTATTGTCCCAATATCCAAATTTCTGAGAAAGGTTGAAAGTATAACTCACTTAAATGACAAAAGATTTGATCTCCAAAGAATGCTTAAACCTGAGCTTAACCAATGCAATTTCAGCCTCATGAGGACTCTTGTTGCTAGAAAAGCAGGTACATCTCAGGACACAAAATGATAGTTTATCAGTTAGACTCCACTTAGTGCTATGTCTTAGCGATAAACAGTTTACCTGTGTTCTCACTATTGTCAACTCCAAACTGACACCAATCAGTCTGAGGGATTAGGTTCACTGGCATTCAATCTAGCGTTCTCCCCTAACTGCCAGGAAAGTCAGGTAGTGGAGGTTCAGAGAACTAGCTGGCTATTAAGGCAGAAATGCCACATCTGTACTGAGCACAAAATGTTGCCAGTAGATATAGCCCAAATATTGGGGTAAGTCAGGTTGAAAATGAATTTTAAAATATCTGTATTGATTAACAGGATAATTTCTTGTCTTTCTACTTTATTGCATATGTCCAGATGAAGCTCACTCCCCGCAGGAAGACAGGATGAGGGGATGGCTTGAGCAGGAACTTGGAAGACAAAGTCTTGGGTTCTAATTCTGACTTTGCCCCTTATTATCTGTCCACCTTGGGAAACGTCTAAACCTCTCTTAACTTCCTTTTCCTCATCTGTAAAAAGGAGTTAATAAGTCCTTCTGCCTGGGATTGTTATGCAAATTAAACCACACAATTTGGGCAAAGCACCTTGCAAGGTATGTCTTTTGTGGTTGATGGGCTGAGAGGCAGGGGAAATTGAAGGACTGATTTTTGACCTAAGAATAGGATCCCTGGCTCTACCTGCAGCTTCTTTGGAGGCCTCTAGACTGTTCACCCAACTGTTGTTGCTAGCATTTCTCTACATAATTGGTTAAATAGCCATCATGTTTTCACATATAAACAATGATATAAATAGATGTAAACTACTACAGGCTTATGACAAATTGTAGTTGGACACAAGGTTACTGAAAAACTGGAAATCTGGGCTAAAAAAAAAGCACAATTTTTTTGGAACGCAAATTTCATTTCAGTTTGAAAACACTGAGTTAGGTGGAGGCTAGTTAGAGTTATACGTTGTCAACAGTACTTGTCATTTTGCAGAGTGCTAAGTCTTAATGAATATTAACTGAATCATGGAACTTCCTGAAAAATATCAGCCCTATTTGATAGGAAAAATAGGTGAAAAAAGATAAATGGCACCAACAAATTCTTTTATCCAAAAACACTGGTCTCCTCTGTTTCTGGGGAAACAGATTCTACTTTCTACAACTTCTGTATCATATCATTACACTTTGTCTTTTCTACCTCTTTGCCTCTTCAGAAAACACATTTCTGATATGACCATCAACTGGGCCCATGTGTAACTATGAGATTGAAATGTTTCCTGTTGGTACTTTCTAATAACAGACCTGGTTCTCTCACCAGCCCTAAAGAGCAGCACTACACAGAGCAGCTCCAGCTGGGTTCTGTTTTGCTTCACATGACATCAGCAGAAGCTGTCATCTGAGTTTCATTTGGTAGAAATTTATGATCAGGAATACAGTTAAAAGCAGAAAAGACCCAGCTGGGCTTTCAAATCCCTGACTAAGGGAGTGGAGAGAGGGCAGAGTGAAAGGCATGACTAATATCAGACAAGCAGTTTGAAACCCTTTTCTTTTGACTCACAAACTAGGGGCAATGGGCTATTTGCCAGATGGGTGCACAATTACAATCCTGGCATTCTACCTATTGTTATGTGCCCCTACTCAAAACCTGATGTTGAGGAATACTTCGCTTGCCCTGTCGCCTGAATGGGTGATGTGCTTTAGCAGATTGGACAATGTCCCAAGTACTCAGGAAGGAGGAGAGCAACAGAGCACACCACTGATATGCTAACACTCAAGCACCAGGTAAAGTTCTACTCTGAAATCAGTGATATTTTAGTACTGATGGAAACATTTTCATTTACATTTATGTGCATGGAATAACCAAACAGCTGTTAAACCACTCTAATAGCAGCCTATCCTCTGCTAACCCTAGTTTATATGGTTACTTTAACGTTGTGGTTAAAAATAAGGGACAATAAAGAAAAAATACACAGTAAGACTCAACACACACACACACACACACACACACACACACATACACACCCCTACGCAATCATATTTAGGTTTTGTTATAATACACAGTCAATGGAACAGTTAAGAGACTTTTCGGACACCAGGGTCTCTGCTCTGAATAACATTTCAAATGTACATGTACATATTTTGATGCCACTAAGGATAAAAGGGCACCAGAGTTGCTCTGCCAAGATCATTAATCAAAATTTAGGCCAAATGAGAAAAACTAGGGCTCTGAGAGCTGAGTGACCCACTGTTTTTGCTGAGGGGGTTACAGGGTATGGAGGTGCCTTCCACCTTCAGCAGGAGGGAAATTGCCCCTGACAATGTCTCCCTTTAAAGAGATTCATTATTGAATCATATTACCCAACATGGATTTTTCTCTGAAGTAATTGTACCACACTCTTTTCCTCCTTGACAACCTAGAGTGTAAAGATAGCATAAGAAGATGGTGTAGACCTCTTGGAAGAGCACTAAAGGAGTAGGCAAGGACACACAGAGCGGAGAAGGAGCCATGCTCCCACCACTGATGAGAACCACCTTTGCATTTAGGATGGCATGTCTCCTGTCCAAAGCCTGCTTTGGGTTTGACTAGATTCTGTTATTGTTCTTTGGATCTAGTAAGTTAGGACCAAAAGAGAGCTACTGAGAAGGACCTGTGACTTGCTTGATACGCCTGACACTCAGAAACACGGGCAAACTGGAGAGTAAGAAATGCCTATGTCCTCTGCATATACACATGCCACACATACACCAAGCCCATCCCCACACCCCCCCCACATCAGACATACCAACGTACCCACACATACCACACACACCCACAAACTCCCACATACTACACACAGCAGCACACATACCACACCCACCCACATATATCACACCCACACACCACACACCACACACAACCACATATACCACACCCCCACACACATACCACACCCCCCACACACATATACCACATATACCATATACGTGCTCATTGTGCAGAGATTCAGGAGAAACGGAAATCTTGACTCCAAATTCAGATATGTCTCTAGGGTACTAGAAATCAGAATAATTAAACCAGTTCCCCACTCTCCATCTTTTTGAAAGCTTTTTACTGGTGTTTGGGTAGTGATGGGGGAAGACAGCCTTACAGGGGAGATTTCATGCAGCGGTTCTCAAAGTATTTGTGAGCGTCACACAGACAAGGACCCTTCCCTACTCACACAAGTTGCCTTACTTTTTCCCTTCAGAGGCTTCCAATTGTTGATATAATTAGAACTAATTAGAGAGGAAAGAAGGAACCTTGCCATTTCCCCACACACATGCTTTTAGTTCTTAAGTTCACACAGAGAGAATCCCTTTTCCTACATTATGATTAGAGTTGATGCATGCCAGCTTAAGAACTCGTTCATTCTTTTATTCTTTGCACTTAGTAAAAGGAAGCCACACCCAGAACTATCACTAGGAAGAGTGCAGTAAAGACAGGGGATGGGTACTGGTGGGTTTGGAAGCAACTGACCACAGGGGCTTTCTTCAGCTTATATCCCCAAATATTGACTTGTGCCTTAGGGATGTGAGTTTGTGTGGCTAGAGGTTCACAACTTATCTATGGCAAAAGTTGCTGCTGGTCTGGCTAGGCTTTCTTGACAGACTCCTGACCTTCCTGAGGGGGGTACAGGTTCAGCCATGGCTGCCATCTAGCAATGTGATCTCAGAAAAACAGCAAACCAAATTTTAACCCGCACTGCCGTTCTGCCACAGAACAATGTCAAGGAGATTACTTACAAGGAGCCTTCGTTTGCCTTCAAAGGACCCCAGCAGGTCAGTCACCGACTTCTTGGGACTCTGGGTGAAGAGTTTTGTGGTGGGCTTCAGGTAGCCATCCTGCTCTGTTTTACCTGCCTTTTTCTTCTTGTTCTTCTCTTTCTCCTGTTTGCTCTTTTTCTCAGCCTTGTCCTTCTTCACTGGCTTTTCACTCTTGAGTAACTTCTCTGCTTTCTCATTCTTTACCTTTTTTTTCTTCTCCTTCTCAGGTTTCTCAAGCCTTTCATGCTTTTTAGTCTCCTTTGCTTTTTGGGAGGGAGTGTTCCCCACCTGCAACTCCTCCTCCCCCTGAGAGGCAGTGGGCTGGCTGACGTCATACTTGTCCTCGTACTCATTGCTAAGAATTTTGTCTTGGACCTTCTTTTTGGGAGGTTTCCCCTTTGTTGGTTTGTGAGGCCCTGGCACCACAATTGGGTCCCGGGGGCCATGCTCCCGCCTGTCTGTGCGATTGTCCCTGTCTCGGAAACGGCCTGTGCCAGTCCTGGCTCCGTGCTCCGAGATGGTGGTGGGCGGGGCAGCCGTGAAGCTCTCAAAGCTCGTGGCCTTGCTGGGCCTCCTGGTGGCCTGCGGCCTCTCCCTGTGCTGCTCCTTCCTGGGTGGAGGGTAGAGATTTTCTGAGGCCACTGGTGTCCTGACAGTGGTGACCTCAGCCGTGGCTGGAAGCTTGTGGATATCTAAGGAAGGGTTCACCCGGGGGGTCCAGGGCCTCTGAGTGGTCGGAAAGGTCGTGGTGGTTGCAGGTCTCGCAGCCACAGTTACCACCCGAGAGGTGGCCCGAGTCACTGTGGTGACCGGCGCAGGCGGTGGGGTGGTGGCTCTTGGGGTTGGAGGAGGTGGGGGAGGGGCCTCCGTAGTGGTGATGGGTTTTCTAATCACCTTCACCCGACTGTCTCTGGTCGGTGGGACTTGTGCTTTCCTCGGGTCCTCTTTCCTCCTCTCACTGCTCAGGCCTGGTCTTCCTGTCCCTCCACCGTTGTTCATTTCCTCTACCACCTGGCCCTCTAACCCAGAGGCCTTACATTTTTGGACAAAACCTTTCTGCCTGATCTTCTCTATTTTGCGGATGGGACCCTGGTCGATGACCTCATACATGGCCTCCAGCCTGACTGGGTAAGGGTAGCGCTCCTCTACCTGCAGCGTCTTCTTCAGCAGCACCATGCCAAACTTCCCCTTCTCCAGCTTCAAGAAACTCATCAGCTTTGGGATGAGGCTGGGGTCCAGGGGCTGCTCTAGCACCTGGCCCTCACTGGTGATCCTGCGCACCTTGCCTCCCTCCTCGCCCGCCTGGTGGAAGAGCACAATCTGCTGGATGTGCCTTTCTGCCAGCTCGCAATACACATCGTCCTTCAGGAGGCTCATCATGAGGCGGTAGTAGCCTTCTGAGGGATGAGGGGCGGAGATGACCCACACTCGATTCTTCCCTGCAAAGCTGGCGAGGATGTTGGGAGAGCTGGACCCGGAGGGGAAGCGCAATATTCTTGACCGAGCGGAGGCCCCCTCGTCTCGCACCATCTCACGGGGTGGACTCCGGGCTGTCGGTCTCAGCAGGACTCTGTGGTTGCCCAGCGGGGCCGGCAGTGCAGTTGCACGAGCTACTTTCAGCAGAGGCACACCCCTTCTTCTTTGGAGAGGCTGAAGGTGTGGTTCTTCCAGAGTGGTTCCCTCCATTCCCTGAGACGTCCGTGCCTGCCTCAGAAACCGAGCTGGCCTACTGTTGACTGGGGAAAAGAGAGGTGTTTTCCGCCCTCCGTGGCTCCCTCGATTCGTGGCCTGGGGGTGGGGCTGCGATCCGCACACCAGCCACATTGCCAGCAGCATGGTGAAACTGGGTCCCATTCTCCATGTCATTGTGCAATCCACTTTGAGAAACATCAGGATCAAAAGACAGAAGGGGGTGGGGAGAAAGAAAATCTTTTAATTGCAAACAGACCTGGGCATTTTCTCTCTCTCTATCTTGGCTAAGGGGAGGGGAAAGGAGGTGGTTAAAGGAGGGAGATCAGGGAATGGAAAATAGGATGAGGTCCTGTTGCTTTTAATTTGTCTGTGCTGTAATTTGTCAGTGCTCAGCAGAGGCAGTTACAGTAAGCATGCTTTCACTCTTTCAGCGGACTCCCTGATGCCCCAGAGCAAATGCCCACTGAGCATATTAATTATGACAACATGCATGTTTCATTTCTTCAAACAAGCAACAAAGAAACAGACAAACCCAGCAAAGACAGAAAGGATCACACACTTACATTGTGGCTCATGGAGATGGAATGCAGAGGTTTAAAAAGCAATCTGGAGTGAGGTCCCAGGACAGTTTCCTAGATGCAACGCTTTTCTTCCAAAACTCTCTCTCTTGGAGGTTGAGTGATGCAGAGGGGGTGAACTGCAGTTCCGGTCCTAGAGCACCCCAGACCCACACCCTGTTCTGACCTGAGGGCTCAGCTGCTTCTTTTTCTCTGGCGCTGTCTTTTTTACCTCCTTGACAAGTTGGAGGAGGTGAAAGGTGCTGGCCTTTTAAGTCTTCGCATCTCCATTTGTCTGTAGTCTCTGCTCGATGCTGTGTCTGTGGCCAGTTCCCTGTGCCGACACGGGATGTCCCTTAACGTGGAGCCCCAGCTATTTCTGAATCTCGCTCTCTCTCTTTAAGTTCCAGGATCCTTCTTATCACCCTTTCCCCCACAGTCTGACTCAGTCCCTTTGTCTCGGAGTGTAGAAGCACTGGGATTAATATGTTTTCCAGGCTGGGGGAAAACACAGGAATGTGATGCTGAAAGGATTTTTTTTTTCTTTTCCTAAGTTTCTCTCCTCCCTTTATTTCTCACCGCCACTCTTTTCTTCTCTTCTCCTTCTCCTTCTTTTTCTTCTTCCTCTTGCCTGGATTCAGTCCCAGAAATGCCAGGACAACCTCAGTTTTGATCCAAACCAAACTCAAACAACAGCAGCCGCTGGAAATCAAGGAAACTTGACTAAGAATTTAACAGATCAGCAAAACACGCCTCCTTCCCATTTCAGCACGTTGAGAGAGGACTCAGTGGGGAGGGAGAGGGCTGTTCACTGGGGTGAGGGAGAGTTTTGAAACACTACACATTATCATAAATCACTTTAGAATAGGATGGCTGAGGACTTAACCCCTTCCATACCAAGCTATCAGGACACTTTCCTTTCCTGTCTGTACTCATGCTGCATTTTGGAAGGGGAAAACGTTTGAATTTTTGCATCTGGCTGCTTGGTTTTCCTAGAAACAGAGACTCATTTGGGTCAGGGTGCTTTATATACACTGACAGTAAATAAATATGGTTTTATAGTTTATTTTATCTCTTTCTCCCTGTTTCATACGTTCATTTGAAGTTGGAAAAGTCCATGGAAAACATGACTGGTTGTTTTTATTTTATGCTAATTGGGGATCATATTACCATGTTCTTGTTCCTAGTTTCTCCTTGGCATGGAAGGAAGCTGGTAAAAGGTTAGAAATGCAGGCAATGGCTGCTGTTCCCCTGAGAGTGTGCTCAGTCATTACATGGGGGAAAGAGCATTCTTATATCCAGTTCTGGGGTCTGACTAGAGATGGTAGTGGAAACCTTCCTTGAGGGTGTGTGCGTGTGTGTGTGTGTGTGTTGTAATATTTTGCTCTTTAGAGGCTTCAGGTGTCTGGAGGGTTTTAGGCCATCCTTAGAAATAGCCATACCAGGTGTACCGGGTCTGTGTGTCTACCTCCTGGACCAACCACGGGGACTCAGCTTTTAGTGAGGAAAGATGCATCAGGTGATACAGATATTTCTTCCATCCTCTCCAAGTGCATTCAGTTGGTATTAAGTATCACAAGCAGTGTGAGCTAGGATCCTCAGGAGTTTCCTTGCAGACTAATGGCTACTCTCATTGACTAAAACCTGGTCCCTTGTTGCTACCCCCTGAGTAGTCATATCACCAACTTTTCCCTGACATAGACTTGGAGCACTGTGCTGAAGACCTATAGGACATTGAGTGCAGGGCTGTCAGCTTATGGCTTGAAGCCCAAGGGGGTGCCAAGGAGGGAGACTTTCTCACACATATGTGAGTACAGTAACAAAGATGGGCTTCAGAGACCCTCCATCCACCAGTCAGAAGAAATGTCTCCTTCCATGGGATTTACTTGCTAAGTTGATCAAATGTCTTGTGCTAAGTCAGACAGTCCTAGATTTATTTTCTTTCTATATCATAATACCTTCCACACAAGTCATTACAGCTCTTCTTTCTTTTCTTTTCCTTTTGTTTTCTCTCTACTAATAACAATAATAACTGCCATTTATTGAATCATTTGAGATTCTGGGCTTGGCATTTTCATATATCCTTTAACCTAATCCTCACAAGCATCCCTAGGAGATAGGTGAGATGATCTCAGTTTAACAAATGAACAAACTGACGCTTAGTGAGTTTAAATAAATCACCAGCTATCACATAATGATAAGTATTCCTCTGATATAAGAACCCTGGCTTAGAACTGTGATCCCATCTCTTCCCTTCATTTTCTTCCTACATCTTCTCTTTTTTGCTCTTCTTTCAATTCCTTTTTGGTGTTTCCCATATTAACAGAGTTTCATTTGTTTGCTCAACCTAGAGTTCTACTTTCTGGAATTATTGTGGAGCAGTAATTTTTGCCTTTCTTAATAGATTCTTAAAGTTTTTACCCTTTGTTTTGAATACTCCATGACTTCCAGCAACCTCCCAATGATATGTACGACATTCATCACCTGTGCACTGATGAAACTGAAATACAGCCACTTTGGTGAGGGCGAGTTGACCCAGGGGAGAAGCCAGAGCCCCCCCTGAGATTCCTGGGGAGCGGGGGTGGTGAGGGGGCACAGTAATCTTCAGCCACTAGATGGCGCGCTGAACACACACGCGGGAAGTAGCTAATGCTCTGCTCCCTCTTGAGTCTCCCCAAAATGCTCTGCCTCACCAGACACCCTGGTAAAGTGAGATTTCTCCTTCCCGCTCAAAATTTCCCAGCCCCAAAGCTTGGGACCTCAGAAAAATCCCCCAAGGAAGCACATGCCTAAAAAGAGCACTTAGGAAGCAAGTTAACATCCACTCCTTTCTTGAGAAGTGGAGAATAATTTATAGCTTATAATGGTTCTCAATTTGTAATCCATGATTTAAGAGTTCTGTATTAAAACGTCCCCCACTTAGATATTTCCAGGTTTTTTTCTGCAAGCTTAGAAACATTAACCAATTAGCAAAAGAGAATAAAATTTAAAAGCAAATTTTAGAAATGCTAATTAAAGAATTCACTCATAAGAAAATGTCCTTATCTACACTAGCCACAAAGTGATTCTGAGAGAGAAAACCTAGGATGAGGGTAGTTATTTCATGAAAGTTGGGGTAAAGGTAATGGGGTATCCGGAAATGGGTGTTTTACCTGGTCAGACCCACAAGGACCTAAGGTTGTAGCTAGTTCTCTTGTGCAGAATAGTAACATGAGATAGATGTTATTGAAGTAGACTCAAGTCATTGTTGTATTATTTGACAAAAATAATTTACTTAAGAAAAAAATAGAAAAGAAGGAAAATACATACTTTTCTGTGTGGTCTTAGAGGGAAACCACACCGCCTGATCTGTGATAACCAGTTCCTCCCCCATAAGAAAAAAATAGCAGTCATTTTTTTCACACCTTTGTGGCAGAGACAAATAATATTGCCCACCCAGACTAGTGCTATGTGATTTTCCTTTTCCTTTGTAGACCTTAGACAAATATTTAGTCTTAAGAGTGTTGACCACATTTTATGTGCTTCAAATTGAAAAAGGACTTTTTTCTTCTTCAGTAATCGTAGTATACTCCAAAGTAAAGGAAATAAACATTCAGGTAAAGGGAAAAGTCAGTACTGGCTATTATCTCGGGGTACTGCAGTAACCCCTAGGACCCCTGAGAAGGATAACACCCAGAAAGAAGCACTCTGAAATTGTTTCTTAAATCCCAACAAGATCACATGTTTAACCCAAGGTTGAAGGACATGTATACTTTTTAAAACAAATAAATAATAACTTACCAGATTGCATAGTGGACAAGCTATTGGGAACAACAGTTTTTTAATATTCTGTTTTTATTGATTTACTTAAAATTACTGTGCACTTTTCTGGGGGCGTGGGGGAGCATGAAGTTATTTTTTTCCCAGGTAGAAAATTATTTCATTAAGAAAATGTTGAGCTCCTATTTTGGACAAACTGTAGGAGGGTTTTGCCCTAACAGAGAGCTAGGTAATGGACCTGTGTAAATAATTTAATGATTCATTTTAAATCATAAATATCAATGATTTGAAGTTCAAATTTTTAATGGTGTTATTCTGTGTGAGAGGTATAAGCTTGTATGCATATCAATTTGCTGCTTGCGCGATCAGTTCTGGTCTGGGAAAGAATGGAGAGTAGTGGGTTTAAAGTCTTAATCATTGGCCATTAAATGCATATAAAAGATCTCTATCCATCAGATTCAGAAGGAGAAATTCCAATTATGCAGTTCTCCATGTGCTTAAGTATAGCTAAGAGGAGAGCAAGGTCCAATTTCTTTCTCTCTTTTTTCAGTCCTTCTCTTAAATGTTTGACAAGAGTGCAGACTTTGTACCAGGAGAGAAAAAGAAGCAATCTCTTCCTTTTAGAAGTTCACAGCCCATTGGAGACGATAAACAAGTATTAGTCAGGTACACTCTCCATAGTAGGACTGCTAACTTTCTCTTCATGTAAAATTTCAATGCTGACTGTGACTGTAGCTAATATGTAGTCTTTGTTTGACTTATGGAACAGACTGAATTCACTGCATGATCCCTGGAAAATATGGCCTGGCATGTTCCATTAACTCTAGAGTCCTCTAAAGTCTATGGAATTCCAGATATTCTGCCTGACAGTCCTTTCATCCTCATTTTATCAGTTCTCATTTTGACTGTCTCCTGCCCCTGCCCAGCCAAAATTGTCCTGTTTTTGTTTTGCTGTACTGATCTAGTACTGTAGGTTTTGATCACGTCATTCAGAACAATCACTCATTCAACAAATATTTATTGAATACTAGACATTGTTCTAGTCACTAGGGATATAGCAATGAACACTCTGACCTCATGGAGCTTATATTCCAGTGGTAGAAAACAGGCAATAGGACTATAAACAAATATTTATAAATGTGTCTAAACATGTATATGCAGCTGGAGCAGTGTATGGTTTTCACTAACCACTAGCTTGAACTACATGACCTCAGACCTGGTGTGCATAGGTCTTAACACATAAGTCCACACACAGCTCATTCAGTGTCCAGCTCTGACTTATCTCTTCCATGAATTTTCTCAGAAGCTCCATCCCAAACCACTCCCCCTTCTCTCGGAAAGTTTTCTGTAGAGCTTCACTCTTCTGATCACTTTGTATTTCAAATATGGTTCTTGTTTTTCTAAACAGATCTTTAAGCCTCTGAGAACATGGAGCAGCTCCAATTATATTCTCCATTCTGCTCAGCATAATGCATATCATGAAGGTACCAAATTTATAGAAAATTGTAAGACTATATCCAACCAAATAAAAGGAGAGATGGCAAAACCCTAGGAGGCAAGCCAACTATCATATTTCACTTTAAAGAAGGAAAGAACAGGAGAAAAAAAATCTACATTGCTGGTGAATCAAAGATTTTCATTATCTTTATTTATTAGGTACTAATAATAATATGCACATAAGACATAGTGCTATCAATCATTAAAATTTTACCTTATGTCTACATTGAATTATTGAACTGTGAAATCAAACAAATACATTTTATGTAAAATAATATAAATCATTTTATTGACTTATTTATTCACAAATTATTTCTGGAGCACTTTTTATATGTTGGACATTATTCCATTGTTGAGAATACTGCAACAGGTAAGAATCACTGCTCTCAGGGAATTCACGTTCTATCAGTGAGAGATAAAATCTCTAAAGAAAAACAATGCTGGGAAATGCAATAAGAAATGAAGAAAGAAATGACTGGTGAAGATATAATAATCAGACATTATCAAGGGGTAACCTCATCAAAGTAGTTACATGAGGAATGTAAAGGAATCTTTGGCATATTTTCAATTTTGTCAATTCTTCAACCTTTGAAGTTGGAGACTTATGTCTCCAGGAGTCTGAAGGAGGTAGATGATCAAATTGTATAATTCTGATGGAGTCATAATATTGGATGGTTATAAAGTAACATTTTCTTCATGGTTCATTAACTGTATTTGGAAGAAACATAAAAAAGGAATTTCAAAAATTCTCTGAGTATTTGGAATAGAATAAGTGCTTATGAGTTTCAATGAATGAATAATCAGAAATCATGTCCTGCAGTCTTCTAAGATGACTGCTTTGAAGTTATTTAATTTGAACTATGTTATATTTTTTAAAAAAACAGTTACATTAGTTTGTAATCACATCTCAAAAAGTTGTTTGAAAACCTATATTGGGCCTCCCCTGTGGCTCAGTGGTTGAGCGCGGGGCTGCGAAGCTGCCTGCTGCCTCTGCAGCACCGGTTCAATCCCGGGCCACCGGTAGGGTCCCACATGGTGTACAGACCTCTCCTGCAGCGCCCACTACTCCCCTCAGCAGTGTATTTCGTCGGTCTGTCTGTTCTGCTCCATGCTCTGGCTGTGGTGAATTCTCTCTCACCCTCCTGTGCTTCTGACTGTACCCAGTGCTTGTATAAATAAATGAATAAATCTTTAAAACAAACAAAAATACCAACAAAAAAACCTATATTGCTCTAACTTAAGTGCTTTAAAAAATTTTAGAATAAAGATCAAATACAGTGTAGTCTTCAACGTGAGTTAAGAAGTTCAAAGTAGAATTCATTCTGAATAAATGAACAGGTAATGTTCCAAAGTTTTAAATAATTTTTTATTTAAAAGTGGAGTGTGGAAAATAAAAGCATGTGGTTCTTTTGCAAATAATTTGTGATGGTGGATTTTGGCAGAAACGTTCACATTAACTACTGGGAAAAACCAGAGTAGTACAAATAAATAAGTAACAGTATCAAAAATAAGAAAAACAATTTAGCATGAAAAAATGTATCCTGATTAGAGAACAGTTCACAGCTTTGGAGATTTCATTCATTCATAGGATAAGATTTATTTTGCCTATCAGGAGGCAGTACAAAATTTGTAGCCAAAAAAACTTTTGATTCCCAGGCTCTTCACTCATGAGTTGTATGACTTGGGCATGGTGTCAACCTCTTGAACCTCTTCTTCATTTAAGAAAAAGTAAATGGTTACTTTATATTTCTATATAAATAATAGGGTGAAAATTTTTAAATTATGATTTTATTGGAGTGCTTCATAGTTTAAATAACAGAGATCCACAGCTCACTGCTATAAACAATAGGAAATTTTTGTCAGTTCTTACAAATAAAATGTCCCAAAGTAGTTCAAGCTTATTGGTTGGTTTGCTCTTCAAGTTTTTGTTTTTTGTGTGTGTGTTTTGTTTTGTTTTTGGTGTCTTGTGCTTAAATATGCATTACAAAACATATAAGATTTTAATGATTTTGAAATGTAGAGTTCAGAAACACTAGTACATTTATATTGCTGTGCAACCATCACCACTGTCCATCTCCACACCTTTTTTTATTGTCCCCAATTGAAATTTTCTGTACAAATTGATATTCTGGATTTAACAATAACTCCTTGTTCCTCTCATTCCTTGGTGCCTGCTAATCACCATTCTATTTTCTACCTCTATGAGCAGGGCTAAGAATGGCTATTTAGTGTAAGAAATGTGCCCACCACAATGCTAATCATCAGACAACCGACTGTGCCTGCAGCAGAGCAGCCATCAACTCAGATGTCAAACCTAAGGCGAAAGACTTGTAAAACCACACAAGAAGGAGTTAAAGGGCCAGACTGAGGGGCTAAGCACCAAACATAAATATTCACCTATTAGCTATTTGGGCCCAGTCTGTCATGAAATCAGAAGCCAGAGCTTCCTGTATCTTTTAGTTCTTACCTCTCTGGCTGTGGTCCTCTTGCAGTTAGTCACCTGACCACCAGACTTGTCCTCTCCCATCCACCCTCCAAGTGATCATCAGTACAATTTTCTTTAAACATCAGTGTTTCATTTTTGTTGCAAATTCCTCAACAGTGAGTAGGGAACTTCAGAGAGAAAACTCAAGAGTCCCCTGGTCTAAGAGTGAATGGGAAATAGGAACGGACACCAATGGCATGGATGGAAACCTGGTGATGGCATGCAGTTGGATCAGCGTGAAAGGAGTAGTAATGAGACCGTGTGCCTGCAACATAATATGGCAGTGGGGTGTGGCTCCTGGGAAATCCTCTTGCTGAGAAGGTTTTTAACTCCAAACCACAGAAGAATGTGGTATTGAAGGTGCCATACGGGAGCAAGGGGAGTGCCCGGCCTCAGGGCCATAGTCCTCAGGAGACAAGCACTTTATGGTTTGAGCATGAACTGCACAAAATGGACTGGAACTATGACACACCCTCGACACATGTCATAGGGCACAGGGAACATCCCACATATGCAGGGCAAGTAGAGCCCCTGGGTCTTTGCTTCCAATGAAAGAGCAGAGCTATTGCATGGTTTGGAAATTGGAGGACAAGGAGAAGGATGCCATTAAATAAGGGTTTTAACAGTTCAGTTAATGAGACAGTATGCCTGAGTGTAAACTTGGAATAAGATGAAAAGAACTTGTTTTTGATATGTTAGACTTGAATTAACCTGACTATACTTAAAACTTAAAAAAAAAGACAATAAGCAAAAGAAAATTGTGTTTTTAACTAAATAAAATTATTTATAAAAGATTGTAGCTCTAATTTTATTTCAAATTTAAAGTTGCCTCAAAATAGAGGGGCTTAAAATATGGAACATGTATACCTATTCAAAATATGGAACATGTACCTAACTGGTACATATAAATGATCAAGATTTCTGTAGAAGAGATTAAGATATAAACATAGCATAGAACAATATTTTAAATCCAGAGGTGACTTTAAAATTTATTTTTTAAATGGCTTTTATTTTGGGTAAATGAGTAATATTCACCTAGTTTATTGAAATAACACAAGCACTTAGAGATTTAGAACTCTGTTCCATAAATATTAAGAGCATAACAATCTGAGAGAAGCTTGCATGAACCAATCTCTTTCCTGTGTTTTCAGCTGCAACAGAGACAGCGAATTGTTCACCTAACAATTCTAACTTTGTTTCCCTTGATGGAAAAACTAATCCTGTTGATTATTTCCTTCCCTATTCCCCATTATTTTTCCAGCATTCTCAGAGCTGTGCTTTCATATGCCCAATTACTACATAACATTTCAGCTTCCTATAAGAGAAGAGTCATAAATATCAGAACTGTTCAAAGATGAAGAGACATGCCTGGAGAGGTCTAAGCTCACTGATGGAGTTCATTTCTACTCCCACAATTCTCACAGGTGTCACCTAGGTTTCCTCAAGTGAATTGAACTCTACCACAAGGCTCTACCTTAACAGTGACTGTCCAGGAGAGGTTCAACTTCTAGATTATTGGAAGTCAGTTTGGTTCTTCCCTAATTATAGGCTATAGTGCACCAGGAGAGAGTTGGGCAATCAGGAATTGCTGGTACTAAGGTGAAGGCTTTGGTTTACTCACGAATTAATTAGGAAGACTTTGGAGGCAGTTTCAGAAAATACAGAGGCACAAGTGTAGACTAGAGCCCGAAGATCAGTCCAGTCTTTTAAGACCTTTCTGGCACCTTCCTTGCCCTTTATAGAACTCATGACCTCACACATCAGCCATGAACACACTGGCATTGGGCCAAGGCAACAAGGTGAGGCTTGAGAAGAACAGGCCCTAAGGTGGCACTTTCCTCTCTGGGAATTTTTCACTTACTTGCTCATCGTTGGGAGAAAGGGCTTAACCTCTGGCTGCCTCCCTTATTACATAATCTGTTCAACACTGAGAACCCACACCTAGTTGCTGGTTGCTTATTTGGATGAAGAGAACTTTAATTATGAAATTTGAATTATTTAAACTATTATCTGGGTAGCTTAGTGTCATTTTCCTCTAAACGCATGCCAAAGATTTTATTTAATGTGGTGACTTTTGCATGAATAAGATGGAGTCCTCAGCTACCTATCTTGCTCCTACTTAATGAGTTCTTCTTGCCTGGGGAATAGGAAGCCCATGTCTGCCCTTGACTCCAAACAAACCCAGCACAAACCCTGAGCCTTCCTCTGTTGGACATACCAAGACAGTGTCTCACACTCTCTGGAGTTCATCATGGAAAAGTGACAGAGGTTAGAAATATGTGGATCCTTCTCTGTGTGTGTCTTCCAGACACCCTGTGAGGGCTGGCAAAAGTGTTCTTACTCTCCAAATATGCACTGGCGTGGATTTGTATAGTAAAATCATGTTTTGGGCTTGCAGTTTTTTTGTTTTTGTGTTTTTTTTTTTTTTAAATGAACATCTGTTCTTCTCTTTCATTTGAAAACTCTGAACCCAGCTGGGCAGGGCAGCTTGGCTTCCTCTGCCTTCTCTGTAGAGTCACAAATGGAGCCTGTCATCTGTCAGCTGTTGGTTGATTGGCTGACCAGCCACCACTCACGTCGCACAGCTGTTTGGCTCTGAGAAGCTCAGGGGTAAAAGGGGGTTAGGATCAGCTTGTTCTGTGCATATAGCCCATGGGACTTCCAGAAGCAGGGATATTTCATTAATTTGCCCTGATCAGCCATTACTAAATGCTACTCACAGCCCTGAGTGGGTGTGAAACAGGCAGCGGGTCTGTAGCTTTTAGAATGGTAAGTCATAATAGCTTTGGTTTTAGAAAAATTTGTTTTATCTCTCTTCCCTATTTCTGTGATATAAAATTATAGATCATGTGACCCATGCTGACAAATGAAAGAAATTACAAGAATGCTTTAACTTCACAAGAAATATGCTCTTTGACTCTATATTATGAACTACATGTTATTTAGGGAGTAAAGTTTATTTTTTACATGTCTTGGCATAAGAAAATACAAATATACTTCATATTCTCTGGACTACCTGAATTCTGATGGCTTCAGGATCCTGGATTTCAAAAGGACCAAAATAAAGGGACTTCAACAGCTCTTTCCCTAACCCTTCAGCAAAATTGCATCAATAGTCATAATGATCCAGGCAACATGCTTTATAGAGTGATTACTCTTCCTGACCTAGTGTCTGTCATGTCTTGCTCAAATTCCTTCAATGGCTTGCAAGCTGTCAAAAACATAGGTCACACTCCTTAGCTTGGCATTCAAGGTGCTTGATGATCTGATCTCAAACTACTTGTCTAAATTCTTATTGCCAACTATTGCCTCCTTCAGTTAAGCCAAAATGCACCTCATACTTTTCTCTGTTATCCTTGTTCTTTCATTTCTCTGCTTTTGCTTATTATATGTCCTGATCTACTGGAGTCCAAATGCCCCCATCTCTCAAGGCAAATTCCAACAAACCTGCTCTATAAAGTCTTCTTTGATTCCTCCCAAATGAGTCCCTCTCTGCTTCCTTCAAATAGTCAATTGCTTTCTTCTGCCTCTAAGTACCTTATGGTATGTTTTGCCTGGGATCATAGCTTAGCATGCCCAGTTGTCCTACGTCCCTCAGTAGAGTGAGGCAGAACCTGCGTCCAATTTGTATTCTACCTAGGTCCTTGTGTTGATAAATTTTTGTTACAAACATAGCAATTGTAGGGTAAAGAAAATGTCAGGCTTTTCTGCCCTCCCGCCATCAGGATAGATGATGGATCCTTGTCTTGAATGCATGCCTGATGGCGGGCACCTGGAATAGGATGTGGGCATAGATAGATGGGATTCAGCTGAGCTAAGACTGTGCTTTTAAGGGCGGTGTCATGGGGACGCCAGTAGAAGCCAAAAAGAGAAGCCGAGAAAGAAGTAGCAGAAGCCCAGAAAGAAGCAGAGAAGGCCGGAGAGTCCAGATATAGTGAAGACTTGCTGGGGGCTGGGAGGCCTGCCAGCCTCCTGGCCCCCCAGCACCCCTGCCTGCCATATGTCTGGTGAATCCCAATAAAAGACCTGCAAAAAACTGCTGAGGACTCTGACTCCTCCTTTACCCAGTCTGCTGGATCAGAAAACCTACTCAGTGGCCCATTCCTGCCCTTACAGCAATAAAAATTTGTAGTGAGTTTTAGAATTTCCAAAGTGGATTGATAATTATTAACACATTTAAATCTCATAAAGGTAAGTAGGAAAAACAAGTGTTTTCTATATTACAAACTAGGAGAAGGGGAGAGGAACTAATTTTTGGTTAGAATTAACTTTTACTTATTTACCAAATGATTTGTGGCATTCTTAGAGTCAACCTCTTCTATTAAGCATCATGAGTGGGGGAACCAAGTCTATTTTTTGTATTTGCTATGCCTAGCACATTGCCAGACACACTGTATTCAACATTGCCAAATGAATAAATAAGTGAATACTATGAGATAAGCAATGTGGTCTTAACCACTATTTCAGTACATATCAGAGTGTGTGTAAGCAGCAGCCAAGCTGCATATGGGGCTGTGGGAGAGAAGAGAGGTGGCAAGTGTGTGCATGGGGCAGAGAGGGGGGAACTGAAAGGAGTGGGGACATGCACAGATATGGCCCAGAAACCCCTCTACTCCCAATGTGGGTGACAGACTGAAGCTGTTCACTTCCAGATTTTCAATGGGCTTTCTTTAATATTTGCAAACATGTAATTTTAAAGTCAAAATTCAAGAGGCAAATTTTAAATAATCAAGGGCTACAGTAATAGTGGGTTTGAATGGGAAACTGGGGAAGGCATAAATACAAAAATGATACTAATATGGGCTTCAAGTCTGAAAATATATAATTTAGAATTTCTCTAGAATTTGTGTTTCTAGAATTGACAAGTATGTGACCTTTAATTTTAATTAAACGCTGTTAACAAATGTCTTTATGTTTGGCCTTTTCATTTAACGATCTCTTTGGTGCTTTGCCTTTTTCTGCCACAAGCCATGGACAGCAGGCAGTGCCTATGACCATTCTGAGCTGGTCATGTTACTGAGCAATCCCGACATAAAACTGGTTGCCTGACTGTGGGTCCTCGCCTCTGCACTTAAAGGGGACTTATTAATGCTAAACTGCAGGAACACACAAAAGGTTAATAAAAGGTTTATTTACAAGGGAAGGGGAAATAAGGAAATGAATAACTCAGGGAAAAAAAGAGGGAGATAAGTTCATAAATGTGTCCTACCCATTCCGCTGACCTGGAATCCCAATGACCCACTGAGCTGGCAAAAAAACACGCACTGTCAGGCCAAGAGAGAGAACCCCCAGCCACATGGCAGGTTAAATATTCAAACAGAAAACCTGGGTGCTTAACTCCGCCCTCAGGTCCTCGCAACCTCTCTTTGGGGATCATGGGATTTGTAGTTCCCAGTGTCTTGCTGGAGTGAAGGTGGAGTCCACAAAGCCTGTATGGAGTTTGCCTAGGACATCCTTTTCCCCAGTCACTCAGCTCACTAGGGTTCCTTTTGAATGGGCACACTGCCAGCTCCCCTCCTCCCACTCAGTGACAGAACCCTGCTGTAGCTAAAGGAAAGGAGAGGCAAGAAGGGGGATGTGGCAGAATGGGAAATCCAGATTTTGTTTTGGTTGAAGAAAAACTTAACGATCAAACAGTGAGCCTCGATTACATTGACACTATCTATTCTGGAATAAATTTATAGAACTCTTTTCTAACCCGAAGCTTGTTAGCAAAACTGATCACATCTGAAGAGGCAGAGAGTGGGTAGATGACAAGCTTCTTGAAGAGAAAAAAATAATTATCGAGAGTTCACATCTGCAGTCCATAGCTCCTGCCTACCCTAAAAAGTCTGCTGGTGGAAAAGTTGAGAACTTCATCCTCTCTACTCTTCCTCCTACTCTAATTCAAAAGCCTAACAAAACGCCCACATGTTTTGAGATTTGGGGGTCTTCCTGTAACTTTGTCTTTCCCCAGTTTGAGGTACTTAATATTTTGAAAAGCTTTCAATTATATGACCCCATTTTCATCCTTTGACAGCTTATATATTTCTGAGCCTACTTTCATGAGTTTGGTCTCCCAGACTTGAGCCCCACATGCCAGGAGTGAGAGAAAATGCCTCTTTTTGTCTTAGAGTCTGGTCAGGACCTCCCTACATAGCCCTGCAACACCATGGAGCCCAGATTAGACCTGGCCAATGACCAGTTTTTACAAATATTCTTGCAAACTGTTTAGGAAGAACCCCTAATAGGCATCCCCACCCTTCCACAGAGTAAAGTAAGAATGTGGAGAGTGTTTGTGGTCCTCAGTACTGACATTGCAGGGGAGGTGCCAGGTTCCCTGCCCCTACTTGCCTGCAGTCACTTTGAACTAGCTACTGTAAACTAGGGGTGAAGTTGAGAGGCCTGGTGAATCTATACAACCTAGAAGGCATGTGGGCTGAGAGAAAGAGCTCTCTCATTCCTGCTGCCTGGCTTGAACCCTGAGAAAGAGACAGAAAGAGACGCATGGAGGAGAGACATGCAGAGACACTTGGAAGAGACATGGGTGGTTGACAGTAACAGTTATCTTGATGTGGTATCTCCTTTTGTCCCAGCTTTCTGGGATCTACTTCAGAATCCCTTTCCTATGGTTCCCCACCAGAAGTTGCCTCATAATTGTGAAGTTTTTGGACATCGGTGGCCCTGCTTCCAGCCAACCCTGTTTGGCTGAACATTTACCCTCAGGGGATGGGTAACTTAGGGGGTTTTATTAGGAAACCATTATTCTTTCTTTTCTTCCTTCTCTATGCACACTAATTGTATACAAGTACTTTCACACTGAAAATCTGCTTTGCTTTGTACACACAGATGGCCAGATCCCTTTAGAGTATGCAAGTTTGGGGACCCCTGGGTACCCCTTGGTCACTCACTGAAAAAATTGCCATTAATTGTTCAGAGTTCTCTTGAAATAAGAGAAAACATAAAATTGTTCAGAATTCCCTGGAAAGAAACAGTGTTAGATATTAGTGGCTTAAAATAAATCCTAGGGGTGGGTGAATGAAAGAAGTAATTGCTGCTTACAGAATAGAAGCAGAAATAGCATGGCTCTCAGGAAGAGGAAGTAGGGCAAAGGACACCTGGAGGCTTAAGGGGAAGGAGAGGGGAGAGGGAGTGTGGGAGCCCAGCATGTGGATTTGGAAAGTCCAGGGGTGTGTCTCAGCCTTTAGGAAGAAGTAAGGGTCCTCTGCTCTCTGGTGGCCACAGGTCCAGACAAGACATTTCAGCCTGGACTAAGGGAAGAAGCACAGCGGTAGTCTTGAAAATCCTGAAAAGATTTTCTGATATTGAGGATTGGTGATGATCTGGTCTTAGATGCTGAGACAGAAATATGTAGAACAATAACTTGGTAAACCCTAAACTAAACCACAGTTTCATATCTAGTTTATAACATTAGGTGTCCTAATTTTCTAGAAAAAAATTTCACACATTCTCATTTTCTTAGTCATTTTCCAGTCTCGCTTCAATGCTCCTCGTTAAATTTTTATTTCAGTCTCTTTTCCTTTAGTCATCTTGTATTTGAGTCTTCATTTTGAGATAACTTTGTTTTCTTCTTATGTTTCTTTCTGATTCAATCAATACTCATTTTATCTCTTCTCGACTGGATTTGCTTTGAATCACTCCAAGGCTTGAAGGGAGAAAGGGAACAAATTTCCTGATGTCTGTAGAAGTCAAGGCTGTAAGGAGCAAGGAGCCTTTGCAAAGGCACTCATGCAGGTGCAAACCTGGCTCATTTGAGTAAGCTCAAGAAAGCCAGATGGCTGGAGCAAGAGAGGAAGTATGTAAGGCACTCCCTTCAATATTTTTAAAATACTAACATCCTTTCTCTTCATAACAACCCTACGAGCCTGATACAATTTTTGCTTCATTTTACAGATGAACAAGGGACCCACAGGCCAATCAATTTACCCAAAGACACACAGAAAGGGCCTCCCTGTTGGTGCAAGCGGTTAAGACGCAACCTATAAAGCTATCTGCAGCCACTGTAGCACGAGTTCGATCCCCAGCTGGCCAGGGAGCTACATACATGGTGCAGCAGACCTCTGCCTGTTCTGCTCCCCACTCTGTCTCTGGTGAATCTTCTCACCCCCCACACCTCTGGCCTGTACCCCAGTTCTTGTATGCATAAATAAATAAATCTTTTAAAAAAAGAAATTAAACATACACACACACACACACACAGAAAGTAGGGCCAAGGTTTAACTCTGGGTAATCTGATGGGGGAAGTGGGACCGGGAAGGAGAACAAGAGTGGCAAAGTGTCCCACCAAGTAGGGTCACAGAGAGCATTTCTGGGACTTTCAGTTTTTTGAGTGAGATAGACATTACAGAAAGATTTTGATGAGTAGAGTGACATGCTTTGATTTCTATTGTAAGTTCCCTCTGGCTAATATGTTTAAAACAGAGTTTAGGCAGAAAGAGTGGACAGGAAGCTGTTAATATAGATGAGGTTGCCAGATTAGTTATTATTCATCAATTCTGATATTTTTATGTAAAAGAAAAATTCCATTTAAAAAACACATTGGCAACTAATTCAGGTCTTTGTAAAACACTGCAATTGCCAATCAGAAGACACGTCTATAGAGCCCTCTGCCAGCCCACACACCTCTGCTCCTAAAAGTGGGCCTTGTGGCCTGCACCTTACCCCTTTCTGAAGTCCTAAGTGCTCTTCTCCATCTGAAATGGATGTGCACAAATGAATCAGCTTAGTCATGGCTCGAGTGAGGGGGCGAGACAGCAAAGAGGAGGCACAGCAAAGATGGTCCCAGTAGGGATTTCACTTCCTTTAGCAGAGTTTACTCTGCCCCCACATTTCACACTGCAGAAACTGTTGGAGAAAGGCCCTGCCACTTTTTCTGCCTGTCTCCAACCTGTAGTCACCCAAACGTAATCAAAGAGAGGAAATGGCAGGAACGACCCAGATGGGAAGCAGAGATCATCCTAGTTATGTATTCCCTGCCCTGGGGGACCTGAGATCCTGAGCTATAAATGCTCCTTCTGTCTATGCAGCCTTCACAGTAGAAACTATATTTTGCAATCCCATGTGAGACAGCTGTGCAAGGTTTATAGGGAGGGGAGAAGTGAGTGATCATTTTTACCTCCTTCCTAACAGAACGAGACAAATTGATGAGGTGTGCCTAGTACACTCTAAGGAATATCCCTATTGATTCAGCTCTCAGAGGTGCCAGTGAGGGGGGTACTAGCCTTGACCTCCCAAGGACTGAGAGTCTCCAGGAATTCTTTTGTAGGTGTTCACAACAGCAACACACAGTTAGATCAGCCTTGGGAAGACTACAGAGAGCTTCTATCAGGATGGAGGCAACTTTATTTTCATAGTAACTGACAGAATTTCCTAAGAGACAAACGGCCCCAATGGGCTTATAAGGAGGGTAAAAGCCATAGTTTGCATTGTAAGTGGAGAAAGAAAATACAGGAACTATCAGGACCAAGTGCTGCACGGCAAATAGGAGAGATGGGACACTGGCTGAAGAGGGGTAGTGAGCCTTACAGTAGAAGATGCAAGCCCAAGGTAGAGGGGTAGAGTAGATGCTGTGTGCTGGGAGGTGAGGCCCTCTTGCACAAATGCCCATGTCTTTGTGAAAACTACAAACAAGATTCAGGATATGCTAACTGTATTGAATTTCTTGTGCAAGTTGGTGAGTATTGAGGTTGACCTGGGGTAAGAACAGTCCATCTGCACAAACAGGGGACAGAAACAAGGTCGAGGCTAACTCACTGAGGAATCACGCACAGAACTAGGTGGGCATGCAGGTCCAGTGTATAGCAGATCTGGACTACTTGACACTGAGAGTGCAGACCTGGGTGGGTGTCTCTTTCTGGACATCATTTAGCCTTTCTCTCTGGCTCCCTGAAAATCTCCCTCCTAGTCCTATTGGTGCTACTTCAAGCAGGTGAGTTGGGCAACCATTTGAGTGCTGTGCCTGTGAAGCAGTGTAATGCAGTGATAAGCAGTGAACATGAGTGCCAGATAGTCTGGATTTAAATCCTGGCTCATCTAGTTTCAGCAGTGAGTTCTTAATTATGTCTACCTGTGCCTCAGTTTCACCAATTGCATAATACTATAATGGAGTCATCTACCTCACAGGCATGTTGTGAATATTAAATACACTTTTACAAGCGAAATACACTTACACTGAGTTCATGGTAATCTTTCAGTATGTACACTTGTTTATTATTACTCAACACTGGTAGGAATAAGGAAATTTATTCAAAATACCAAAACTTACTTTTTTGATCACTGAATTAATTTTTGTTTTTAATTTATAGTCATAATTCTGTTAAAAATATTTGTCATTGTGGCATGGGTTGATATACAATAAGCTGCACATATTTCAAGTATAAAATTTGATAAATGGGCCTCCCCGGTGGCGCAGCGGTTGAGCGCTGGGTTGCGAAGCTGCCCGCAGCCTCTGCGGTGCCGGTTCAATCCCCGGCTGCTCCCTGGCCACCGGAGGAGGGTCCCACATGGCGCGCAGACCTCTCCTGCCGCCCGCTGCTCCCCTCAGCAGTGTACTTCGGTCCTTCTGCCTGCTCTGCTCCCCGCTCTGGCTCTGGTGAATTCTCTCACCCTCCCGTGCTTCTGACTGTACCCAGTGCATGTATAAACAAAACAAACAAACGAATAAATAAATAAATAAATAAATAAATAAATAAAAACATGCCTCTATTTAAAAAAAATTTGATAAATTTTGAGAATATGTGTTTTTGTATTTACACACACACACACATCCCTGAAATCACCAGCAAAATTGAGAGTGAATTTTTGAATCACCCAAAAAGGGTAATCCCTCCTTCCCAGAAACTCACCCCAACTCTCTGTTATGAGCAAGCTACTGACCTGTTTTCTGTCATTACAAATTAGTTTGCATGTTCTATATTTGAATAGACTCATACAGTATATGCTCTTTTTGTCTTCTTTCACCCAAAATGCTTATTTAAATATCCATCCACACTGCTGGATGTGTCCGTAGTGTTTTTCTGTTTATTGCTGAATAAGGACTATTCCCTTGTATGGGTATATCACAATTTATATAGTCACCAATTGATTGATACTTGGATTATCTCTAGGTTTGAGTTATTTCAATATTTGTAGAAAAGTCTTTCTGTAGACATAGGTTCTGTATTTTCTTGTGTAATTAAGAAAAGAAGACTTGATTGTAGAGAAGACATAGTTTTAGCATTTAAAGAAACCACCAAAAACTGTTTTCCAAATTTAGTTGTGTCATTTTCCATTTCACCAGCAAATGCTTCATATCCTTACTAACTTGATATGGTTAGTCTTTTTAGTTTTAGCCACTTTAGTCGGTATGTAGTGTCATCACATTATGATATTAATTTGCAAATATCTAAAAATGTTGAGTATCTTGTCATTTGCTTACTTGTTATCTGACTATCTCCTTTGATGAAATGGAGTGCTGTTGCAGCATTTTGTCCCTTTTTAAAAATTGAGTAGTTCACTTTCATATTATTGACTTTTGAAAATGCTTTATATATTCCAGATTCAAGTCCTTGTTCACATATATGTTTTGCAAATATTCCATCCCAGTCTGTAACTTGACATTTCATTCTCTTAACAATGATTTTCAAAGAGCAATTTTAAAATTTTTCATTAAGTTCAATTTATCTTTTTCTTTTTCCATGTAGATAGTGGTTTTGGTGTTAGACAAAAGAAATTTTCCTTAACCCATGGTATCAAAAATTTTCTTTGATGTTTTGTCTAGCAAGTTGGTTGTTTTGCTTTTACCTTTACGTCTATGAGTCATCTTAATGTTTTTGTATGGTCTGAGCTATGGTTCAAAATTCTTTTAGTTTACACACAAAAAAGATATTCAATTATTATAGCATAGTTTGTTGTTCTTTTCTGATGTGTTCATATGGTTAATTACATTGACTGATTTTGAATATATATTCATGAGATAAACACAATTTGTCATTATATTTTATTACCCCCTTTAAACATTGTTGGTTCACATTGCTAAAACTTTGTTTTGAGATTTTACATCTATATTCATTGCTCTGTAGTTCTCTATTTTTGTAAACTCTTTGTATGGTTTGATATCAAGACAATGCTGCCTCATAGAATAAGTTAAGATGTATTCCTTCCTCTACTATTTTTCTTTTAATCTGAGAAGAGTTGGTGTTAAATTTTAAAAATATATTTGGTAGCATTCCATTCTGTTCTGTGCTTTCCTTTCTTGGGAGGTGTTTAATTATTGACTCGCTCTCTTCACCTGTTATAGATGTATTCAGATTTTCTGTTTCTTCATAAGTCAGTTTTATTAGTTTTTGACTCAGTTATTTAGAAGTATGTTTCTTAATTCCATATACTTATGAACTTCCAGAATTCATTTGCTATTGATTTCTAATTTTATTCCACTGTAGTCAGTAAGCACATTTTGTATGATTTTTAATCATTTTAAATGTATTGATCTAGATATATTTTCTAAGCTAGGTCTGTTAAGGTTGAGATAAATGCTCTGAACTTTCTCACATTTTACTCTTGGATTTTTGGAGTTTTTTGAAGCAAACTTGGCTTCAGTAGGTAGCATGTAGCCAGTAAGGGCAGGGCTCAGCTTTTCTATCTGTGCTTCTTCCTGGCTTAGGCCACAAATCACCTGGCTGGGGTATTGTTAGGAATGCCTTTGGCTGTCTGCTTGATAGAGCAGAGGGCATTCTCAACCTGGCTTAGTGCACTAGATGGGTATGAATGTAATGTTTATGCTTGTCAGGCTACAAATTCAAGTGTGTGTTAGGATATATGTGGTTAGATTTCTGATGGTGGGATTTTTGCCGTTACAGCTTTCATTTCCTTATCTGTTATCCAATCAACATCCCCTCACTGAAGCGGTTGAAATTAAAACAAATTATTTCCTCCTTCAGAAGTTTCAATAAGATTCTCCTTCATAACGTGATTTTAGCCAGTTTACTAGGATGTTTCAGATGTTTTTCCATTTCTCTGAGGATCTTAGAATCAGCAGTTCATGGAATAGGTATATGCAGATATTCTGAGGCAAGTAAGATTCAGGGTCTACTCTGCAGGGTTATTTTGAGAGGAAATAGCAAAGCCAGTGTCTCTGAGACCCAAATTGAGCTCTGCAAAGAAAGGGGAAGAAATGGAACACACTCTTTCCTAGAGCAGTTTGCAGGTTCCTCTTTGGCACATCACACAACTGTGATCATGCCCAGGGACCTCCTATAGGCTCTGGTTACACCACTGGGAAACAGGAAAGTTAAACCCAACTTCAGAGCATCATGGGATATTTGCCACAAATAAAAAGATACCACTTTGCTTTTGTTGCATTATTTCAGCAGCTGCCACCAAGTGAAGGGGGTGGTCTTAGTTACAATTATGTTTGGCCTATGCTGTTTCCCTGACTCAATAAATATTTCCTCAAAATTTTAACTTCATATGAAATATCAAGTTGGAGAAATTAATGCTATGCATAAGAATGAGCTGAATAAGTTAGAACAGGATTTCAGAGAAAAATTAATTTCCACCAACCTATGACTGTTATTTATCACTAAATTCAACTGTTCAAATCATGATTTAATTTATCTAACTTTAATTCCAACTCTGAGATATAAAAATAAAACTCACTCTGACTTCTTGCTAGATTTAGAAACTGAGACCCTAGATAAATAGGTAAAAACCAATAAATAAAGCTACACTGTGGCTATGTTCTATATAGAACAAGATATTTGTAGAATATGAGCAACTATAGAGGGCATTTAGTCCTCTAAACTGCTTTTGAGTGAAAATCAGCTGTTCATTACAACAGTGATCAAGAAAAATTAAAATCTGTTTTGCCTGTAACCAATTCTGTGAAAACTGTATAATTCTATGTCCTAAAACGATCTCCTTTCCTTAAGGTATCATAGCATAGGAATCCCAAAGGCTAGCAGTATTAGACAAAAACTGACCTGAAAATTAGGACTAGAAACCTCAGGGAGACAGAGCATCTGGAGCAGTCACTCTCCACTACACCAGTGTCTCATACCTCTACTTCCCAAGTCATCAATATGGCCCTGATGTTCATCATAAGGTAAACTGCCATAGGGATCAGAAGGAAGCAATAAACCAGTCTTAAAGAACACTTGCCATCATCTGCCTCTGCCCTATCACCACCAATTTTGGTTGGAGGAAGCAGAGCTGAGACATAGTGAGACATAGTGTCCCACCATCTAACTCTGCACGACCCCATAAGTGCTTTCTCTTGATTGGGTCCCAACTTTTTCACTCAGAAACCAAGATGATTGGCCCAGGTGATTCAAGGTTTGCCCAACTCTTAGACTCAGAGATCTTAGAATTGGGAGCAATCAACCTGAATCTATGAGAGAAATATTAAATAATAAACATAAAACAGAAACTGAAAATAATCAATAGGAAAAAGTCATAAAGTAAAACAAAAATAACACAAAGGAAAGAGAAAGATTTACATTGTAACCTTGGTGGACTCCACTAGCTAACATCTCTTCCCAATGTCCTTCCCTTTTAAAACACAAGTTGAATCAGTCAATTCAGTGTTTAGGCAGTGACCTCACAGATAGTCTTTTCCGGGAAGACTATTGTTCTATTATTATGGATTCATGGCTGTTTTTACACTTAATTTTAGTCAGACACTAAAGAACATCTGGCGTTTCATAAAATGTCACCTTTGAATAGAAATTTGGCAGTCACATACTGAATCCTGGAAAATGACATACTGTCTAACCAGAATCCAGGTGTGGGTTTCTGTAATAGATCCTAAAGCAAATAACTTGATGTAACCCACCTAGAAACCCTACTGAAGGTTCCATGCTATGGTGACTCTTCTTAGAAGTGGACACATGCCACATCCCCAGCATCATTTCAGACATAACCAGCCCTGAGCTACCAGCTGGGACATGGAATAGATGCCTGCCTGGTCAGGGAGGGGTTGGTTTGGAAAAAGGGGCACAGAACTAGATCCACAGCCTGAGTGTCAGCACTGGTTGGCTCATGGTGTTTAGTTCATGTCATGCAAATGTGAAACATGACCACCTAGAACATACAAAAAAAAATGTTCGAGGCTGCTTTCTGTCTTTAAATTCTCCCTTTTTTTCTGGCACATGTGGTTGGAGCATCATAAGTCTCTGTCTGGATTCAACTCCTGACTCTCCTTACTCACTTATTTGGGCAATTTATTGATCCTGCCTGCACTTAGTTCCCTCATACTACTATAAAATTAGTACTCACTTTATAGAGTAGTTTCTGTAAAAATTTAGGGACTTGATACATATAAAATATTTTAAAAGCACTTAGACAAGTGTCTGGCATTGAATATACTATTGGAGAATTCTTAATTTTTTTACCACCTGGATTAATGTCATTCTTTCTGCCACACAACTTGCTTCTTTGCAGATGAAAGAAACCTAACAAAGTTCTCAGACTTGAAACAATCGGTTGCTATCCTGAAGGTGACTTTCCTCTCCTATCCTTGGGTGTGCTCAGAAAAAAAAAGCAACTTATGAGTAGGAAATTAAAGTTTTCCTTTCTTCTAGTACTTCACTGGTGCAAATAATATTACAACTACTCCCTATTTCCCAGAAATGGGCTTTGTCCTGCCAACCAGCCTGAGTTGTCTGCCTGAAGATTGACAGCACTATATTGCTGGTAAGCCACAACCCAAACAAAAACTTTGGAGTTTAGACAATTAACTGGGCACCATCCCAGAAGAGACCAAGCTCATTGTTACAGGTCTAGACAATAAAACAGCTGTGTTTTTTAAACCAGTTGCCCAGATATTCACTATATTGGCATGGGATGTGCCTGTCCCATGACAGTAGAGATTCACAACAAGGGGAGAAAGCAGGTTCCTGTTGTATTCTCTAGTATAGCTTGGTTGACTAGAATTGCAAGCTGTGTGACATCAGCAGGGACTGACTCCACGATTCTCAGGGTCCAGGGAGAGGGTCATCTTGATTGGCATTTCAGTCAAACAAGGAGGAAATTGCAAACCTAGATGAGTGGAAAATTGCCTAGAAATTCTAGCGGATGTGCTATGATCTGAGATAGGTGAGCATTATGCCCAAACCATAATGCTCAACAAGAGTAGCTGGAGTCAAGTAAAACACCTGCTTAACAGCCCTAGGATCAATCCTAGGGTCCAAATGGCAATGGGAGACTCATTGGCCCTCACAGCATTAGAAGCACCCTTCAAAATTCCTAAATTCTAAGATGCTTATCTCCTGAGGGGAAAAAAAAGACTGAAGAAATTAACTCTCATGAAGATGTTCAGCCCTAAAGTTGAACTTCGATCAATACCCAGGAGTTATGCACTCTGTGAAGAGAACTGAAAAAGGAGGTAATTAGTCACCTCACACAGTAATCCCAGAGGCTGAACTCCAGGTTACATGTAATCCATCATATAATCATCACCTATGTCACCACCTTTTCCTCATTCACAAGGCTGGCTCTGCAGCGCTTTCCTGTGTAAATAGTCTAATTCCACAGATGTATAAGTGTGTCAATGTGCAAGAACCTGTGACTCCAAACTAATAGAATGAAGCACAGATTTCAAGGGCACTGGAGCGAGAGTTAAACCTTTGGTTAAAGCCTCAATTTGCCCAATACTGGTTCTAGAAACTGGGATAAGTTATTCAATTTCTTGAGTTTTAACTTACAAAATAGAACTGACAAATTTAGCCCTTATTTGATTGCTGCAGATATGTCACAGGATGAAGGTCTTTGTTCAATATCTGCCATGGAGGCAGGGCTCAGCAGATAGTACCTGCATGTATGAAGTAGAACCCAAATGCATATAAGAGTAAGTCCCACAAAGCTCAAGAGCAACTACCTCACAGACTACTGAAGTCTTAGCTCTTTGCCCTGGGTAGATAATATTTGCTAAATAAATAAAGTTATGAATGTGTTTCTGCTTCATCTACCTATCAGTCTCTCATCCTCAACCTCTGCTTCTATTAGAGCCCATGGAAAAACTATTATTAATAGTTGAGTTGGATATGGCAACAGGTTTTGTCAAGACTAGGGCCAAAAGCAAGATCCCAGCAACAAAACAGGAACCAAAAGTAGCCAGATATCTGGGGAGGTCACAACTAGGAACCAGGCTTGGAGCAAGACTGAGGTGAGGGCCAAGTCCAGGACATGTGAATCCTGTGTGCTTCTCTCTCTGAGGGTTGCTGTGCCAGGAATCCTAACAAGCTGAACCCACTAACATCAAAAATTAAGGTTTCTCTCAATTTTTTTGAGGAACTGTTTTGTGACTCATTCCAGGTAGGATATACAGGATCATGCTCAACATGCAGACACTTCAGCTTATGAATTTATTGCCTCCTCCCTCAGTTTCCCTGATACCATTCTCCCTCTATCTCCAGGGCTTCCTTCTCTCATAGGCATGATGGGGGTGGAGAGAGATGGGAAATTCTTATTTCCTTGCATTTTTGAAGTTGAGTGAGAATCTGCTTTATAAGCATCAGTAAGATCCAGAGTGTCTACCCCCAGTTGTGCAGAAATTTATCACAAACCCAATTCAGATAAATAAAATTAATGATCTGCAGCCAGATGAGTGGGCAGGCAGTGTTGATCACCAAGTATCACATGTTAGTCCTGGGTCTACAATGTCCCTGTTCCAGTGACACTTTTTTATGCACTGTGTCCTAATCTCTTATTAGGGATGTCCCTTCAAAGAGACATTTCCAGTCTTGGTTTCAAAGTCTTCAACTTTGAGGAGGGGGTGGAAGTGTCAAAGAAATGTTTTTAGCCAACAGATGGTAGTTGACTCTTGCAAGGCCAACTTGAAATAGGTGTATTTTTTTAAAAGAGGTGTATTTTAAAATAGGTGTATTTTTTTTAAATAACCTATTGGTATTGGCAAGGAGTTTAGTACAAAAGGAGGGAAGAATTTGTCCCTGGTAGCTTTTAATTCACAAAAATCCATCTTTTGCTTTGCAAACACATTTCTCCAAGGCTTTGTGGGCTCCTGCCCACAGTAGGAAAGCAGTTTACTCTTTTCCTCAGCAGCTCAACATGTTCCAAAGGCTTCCTTTGGTGCTAATTTCTTATTCAGTGGGAGTTCTGAAACCTATGGAAGTCTCATTAAGACATCAGCATTCAAAAAAAGATGCTCACACACATGCCAGCAGAAAAAGACTCTTCGATTTTTTTTCCACAACCCATTATTCAACTGTTTGTTTATAGGCAATAGTGTTTTTACTTGCTTTGTGATTCTGTAGCTACTCTCTCTAATTCCATAGTCATACTTGTCAGATAACACCAAAAATCAATCAACATTTCGCAATGACCCTTGAGAAAGTTGAGGACATACAGGGTTAGAAAGAGGTTTGGAAGATGGGAATGTTCTGTGAGACATAAAAATATTATGCAATGGTCCTGTGATTGACATGTGATATATATGTGGATGGCATGAAATTTCCACATGAATGTCATGTGATATTCAGGCAAACATCATGTGATGGTCATGTGATGTCCTCGAGAATGTCATGTGATGCCATTGAATGTCACAAGATGGATGAGCATCACATGACAATCTCAGGACCATCACATGACATTAGCATGAGCATCACATGACAATCACATGAAACTCTCATGATGCTTTAATAACATTGGCAAGAACACCATCATTGTGTGACATTCCCATAACAATCACATGACCATCACCTGATTTTCACATGACCATCAAGAACGCTGAGTGGCATTGTGTGACTAGCATGACCATCACATGACATCCACATGACCACCATGACAGTCACGAAATTTCACATGACATTCACATCACCATGCAGCCCTAATTAGATGCCAGAAATATGAATATACATATGGCCAAGAGTACAAGGAATACATGGAAGATGGAGAAGCAGAGAACCTTTGGATAAATGTCAAAAATTTTGGAACTTCAGAAACAAGGAGAGGTGATGGAAGGGGCTTTGGCATTCACTTATGACTGACAGTTTCAAATAAATATTCTGACTTAGAGTAAGGTCAGTTACAAAGTTGATTAGTAAATGACATTCTTTAGAACTCTACTTGAAGTACTTGCATTCTCATACTGCAAAACAAGTTAGCTCATCCTTCCTTTAAAAAAAAAAAATGTATATCTTTTGTAAGAATCACCTAAATTGCAGCTGGCTCCTGTTTGTACAATAAAATCTTTTTTTAAAAATCTTTTTTTTTTTTTTTTTTTGCTTTATGACAACCAAATAAAGTCAAAATGCTTCTTGAATTTTTGCATTACGTGGTTTGAGGGAAATTATTTCTCAGCTGCCTATTTTGAACATTTTTCTGCTTATTATGTAATCATATTGAAAAGAACTAGAAACTTTCAAGTTTCCACCAACTGGCACCAAACCAATCTCAGAAGCCAAGACTGGCTCCCCCAACCACACTTAGTTCCACCCTACTCAAGCCCTTCCCTGACTAAAAGACAGTCACATTATTTCTTTGTGCCAATAACAATCAATCAAATCCAGGCTGAGTTATTGGGTTGAAGAAAAATAATGTATCCCATAAATAATGCTAAGGCCTATAAATTATCAAAGTTATCAATAGCTTATGACTTACTAAAACTAATGGTTACATTGTATTCATTTTATCAAAACTTCTATTTCTTTGGGGAAAAAAAGATTGGAAGCTTACACTAAATGAGGAAACAAGAAAAGGATGGGGATAGAGAAGGTAGAGGGAAAGCAACACAGGCTGAGCAGTGGGTAAATCACAGCCAGAGGAAACCGCAATTCCAGTCTGAGTTACATTTTCCAGAAAGCAAAAATTAAGATAAAGGTTTTGAAATAACACCAGCTGATAACCAGAGGCAATGTCTTTTTCCTCAGTGTTTTTAGTAGGAAACAAACCAATAACCACAGCTAAGAAATAGATTCTGACATTAATTTGCCAAATAGTTATCATAAAGTACCATATGCAGAGTACTCAGCTAGACTGGCAAGTGAGGTATGGAAAAAGTGAGAAAAACATGATATATTTCCTCTATAAACTTAAAATGTAGTGGAGATTCCAATAAATACAAAACTAAACAAAACAGAGAAGAGAAAGTAGGGAGCGGGGAGGGCAGGGCAGGGCAAGGGGTAGAGAGGACAGGTGGAAGGAAAGATACTGAAGACAAGAAATTTCCTGAGTAAGTGAAGAAATGTGGTATAGCTTCTAAACATAAAAGATCTGAAGAAGTGTTTTAAGCTTGCCAAAATTAAGATGTCTCGCCTCTCTGGGCAAGACCCTACTTTGGATTCTGATGAAATGGAAATTTCAGGGAGAAAAAGCATAAGATTTTATAGGGTCTTTATCACCCACCAAATGAAGTACAGCACCACCCCCAGCAGAAACTGCCATGGCTTCTTGCCCTCTGTCTGAGGACAGACTTCTTCATTTCTCCAGAGTTCCTGGGCCCCAGGTCTGGCATTGCTTCCTGAATGACCTGAGATAGTATGTGAAGGAGGGTATGCTACTCTCCTGTCCAATCTGAAATGTGGAAAGTTCATTCTCTTTCCTCCTTCAGAGATACAAAAAACAAGAAACAGTGTTTCTAAGTCAACAGGACATTGTGGTTTGCCAATATCACATATTTAGTTTGCCAATATCACATATTCTCACTTCTTGGTGCCCCATACAGCCCAGCACTTGAAGACCTACTGTGTAGTGGCTCAAAGGACAGATTTTAGAGCTAGAGAGGGGATGAATTTTGGTTTTGCTGCCTCTTCACCTCACCTATAAAGATGAGTAACAATAGTACCTACTTTATAGATCATTATGGGGATGAAATGAAGTAATAGATATCACAAATTTAAAATAGTACCAGGCTTAAAAAAGACTTCAGTAAGTGCTGCTCATTAGTAAAGTTGCTTTAGGAAAATAACTAATAATAGTATCATGCTAATTTCTCATGTTTACCTTAAGAAGAAATAATTATGGGTGTTAGGGCAGCTCAGATCCCAAAGGGAACACTTCCCGAGCATCTCACAGTAGGCAATCATGGAGTCAATAATAGCCCACATATCTAGAGATGAAGCTCTGTTTTCTCTAGAAGCCCACATCCTGCCACCAGATTCCTTCTCTCTGACGAAAGTATCTTCCAGTTAGCGTCAGAGAAGATGACAAAACCTGGATGCCACATTTCTTTAGCTATCCCCAAAATTATCAAGCACAATAACAGTTTATCCCAGATTTGTTTCATAGATAGCTGATGAGTATACTGCTCTTTACATCTGAATATACTTCTCTTTACATTTTTATTTAAATTACTGATAAATCATTAGATAGGCCTTTTCTATCATACTCATTTTACCAAGACATACTCGTATTATCATGTTGGTCTGCCCAAGATTTCTTTTCTTACCTCTATACCCCAACCTCTTCTTATAGGTAACTGCTCTCATGTTTAATAAATGTGTGTGTGTGCACACATGTGTGTATGTGTTCGTGTGTATGTGTCATACGTGTACTCTCAAAATGTGCATGTTTTTTCATGTGGATGTTTTTTGTTTTTAAACTATATAATTGATATCTTGTTAGATATCTCATCACATTTCCTTCTGTTTTTCACTCAATACCTAAATCTCTTTAAGTTCCAAACAAGTTGCTATAAAGCTCACACTTTAATGCACTTTGCAGATATTGCGTTTTTTACAAACTGAGGTTTTATGACTACATGTGTAGAATGAGTCCATACATGTCATTTTCAACAACACAGGCTACCTTTGTGTCTCTGTGTCACATTTTGTTAATTCTCACAATATTTCAAACTTTTTATTATTAGTACATCTGTGGTGATTTGTGATGAGTGATCTTTGATGATATTATTGTAATTGTTTAGGGGGATGCCATGAACCCCACCCATATAACAAACTGAATTAATAAGTATTGTGTATGTTCTGGCTGTTCTACCAACCAGTCATTCCCCTGGCTCTCTTCTCCTTGGGCATCCCTATTCTCTGAGACACAACAATATCGCAGTTAAGCCAATTAATTTTTGAAAGTGTTTGAGATGAAGAGTGACATGTCTCTCAATGAAAAACACAACAACAGGGTGCCTCCCTGGTAGCCTAGGGGTTAAGTCTTAGTGATATCACCACTATGGCCTGAGTTCCATCCCAGGCCAGGGAACTAATCCACAAATGGCCCAGAGGAACTCTCTTGTCTCTCCTGCTGCTCCCCTCAGCAGTGTAGTTCAGTAAATCCACCTGTCTTGCTCCCCACTCTGTCCCTGGTGAATCCTCTCACCTCCCACACCTCTGGCCTACACCCTAGTTCCTCTATGCAATAAATATATATATATATATATTTTTTTTTTAAAGAAAACATAACAATAGCTAAGATAACTGCAGAGCTAGGCCTCTTGGGCCAAGCAGCTAGCCAAGCTGTGAGTGTAAAAGGGAGAGCTCATGAAGGAAATTGCAACTGCTACTCCAGTAAACACATGCATGATGAAAAAGCAAAACAGTCTGGTTGCTGCTATGGAGAAAGTTTAAATGGTCTAGGTAGAAGACCAAACTGGTCAGTATTCCCTCAAACCTAAGTCTAATGCAAGGTAAGGCCCAACTTTTTAAATTCTATTAAACCTGAGGAAACTACAGAAGAAAAGTTTGAAGGTAGCAGAGACTGGTTTATAAGATCTAAGGAAATAAGCCATTTCCATAATATAAAAGTGCAAGATGAAGCAGCAAGTGCTGGTGCAGAAGCTACAGAAAGTTGGCCACAAGATGCAATGAAGATCATTGATGAAGGGAGCTATACTAAACAACAGATTTTCTGTGTAACAATCTTGTTTTAGAAAAAGGTGCCAGCTAGGGCTCTTGTAGTTAGAGAGAAGCCAATGCCTGGCTTTAATGGACAGATTGACTCTCTTGCTAAGGGCTAATGCAGTGGGTGACTTTAAATTAAAGCCAATGCTTATTTACCATTCCAGAAATCCAAGGGTCTTAGGGAATTATGCTAAATCTTCTCTGCCTGTGCTTTTTAAATAAGACAACAAAGTCTGGATGGCAGCACATCTGTTTACAACTTGTTTTACTGAATATCTTAAGGCTAGTGTTGAGAATGACTGCTTAGAAAAAAAAAAAATTCCGTTCAAAATATTACCCCTTATTGACAGGGCTCCTACCTGGTCTCTCAAGAGCACTGAGACAGAGGTGCAAGGAGATTAATGTTGTCATGCCTGCTAACACAACATCCGTTCTATAGACCATGGATAAGGAATAATTTCAACTTGTCAGTCTTCTAATTAAAAGAAAATGCATTTTGGAAGGCAATAGCTGCCATAGACGGTGATTTCTCTGACAAAGCAATTGAGAACCTTCCGAAAAGGATTCACCATTCTAGATGCCATGAAAAATATTTATGATTTGTGGGGAAGAAGTTAGACCCAACATTAACAGGAGTTTGGTAGAAGTTGATTCCCATTTTCATAGACGACTTTGAAGGGTTCAAGACTTCAGTGGAAGAAGTAACTAGATGTGATGGAAATGTTAGGGGGAAAGGATGACCTGAGCTAATCCCATACAGGCTTTGTGGAACCCACCCCCACTCCAGACTAAAGCCATCAAGACATTGGGAAAGACAAATCCCATCACCACCAAAGGGAGGGTGGCTGGGACCTAAGAGTGGAGTTGGGCAGCCAGGTTGGATATAAAAACCGAACACGTGGGCCTTGGGCTGGCTAGCTGTCGCTTGCCTCCTGGCTTCACAGCTCCTGGCTTGTGGCCAGCTCTCAGAGAGCCATTTGGGATTCCAGATCAGCGGATCGGGTAGGACTCATTTAAAATTTTGTCTCCCCCTTTTCTCCCCGAGCTGTACATTTCCTCATTTGCCCTTCCCTTGTAAATAAACCTTTTATTAACCTTTCGCGTGTGCCTACAGTAGAGCATTGATAAGTCCTTTTAAGCGCGCGGGTGAGGACCCACAGTCAGGCACCCCGTTTTGTATCGGGGTTGCTCTACAACAGAAATATCAAGAGAACTGCATTCAACGTGGAGCCCTAAAAACATGAGTGAATTGCTAGAATCTCATGATAAAACTTCATGGATAAGTATCTTTTAGAGATGATGAAAGAAGTGGTTTCTTGAGATGGAATCTACTCCTGGTGAAGATGCTGTGAACATTGTTGATAAGACAACAACAGATTTAGAGTATTACATAAACTTATTTAATAAAACAGAAGATTTTGAAAGAATGGACTGACTCTGATTTTGAAAGAAGTTCTACTGTGGGTAATTGTTGCATTGACTGATAAGCGGGAGTTGCATCCACACTGATAAGCGGGAGTTGTGGAAAAAGCTGTACAATGCAGGAAGCCCTTGAAAGAGCAAGATCCTGGCCTTTTTATTATTAAAATAATCATATAGCATCACTGTGTGGGGAAGGAAAACAAAGAGAAAAGGGAGGGGTGAAACTGGAAAATGTGCTAAATCATCTACTGTACCATGGGTCATGAGTCTGTCCCTCAGGCACTTCTCATTTGCTTGATGACTCAGTATTGAGATTGAAATCAAGCACTACTTTCCCAACCATGGTTTCAATCTTATCAAGGCAGTCCACTGATCAGTTTTAGGGGCCCATTGTCATGCATAAGTCAGTGGCCCCCAGAGCGTTCCCAGTCATACTTTGTGATGTATAAGTTGGGAGTAAGTTTATGCATTGGTCAATGCCTCCCCCCCACCACCCCCTCCACCTCTGGCCCTGCATTCCCGGTCGCCCTTGTGATACATACCCTTCCCTGGGTGATCAAGCTTTCTGCTCTTTTTTTTTTTTTTAGGAAGTGAGGTATAGGCCAGAGTCCAGGGGAATGAGAAGATCACCAGAGAGAGTGGGGAGCAGAACAGGCAGATGTGCCGAAACACACTGCTGAGTGGAGCTGTGGGCGAGACAGAAGAGGTCTGCTGCACCATGTGAGTTTTTCCAGGCTGGCCGGGTATTGAACTCACACCACAAAGGCCATGGACAGCTTCACAGCACTGTGCTCAACTCCCTGCACCACCAAGGAGGCCCCTCTGTTCTTGATTGATTTGAAAGGCACCTTGTAGAGTTGGGCTCCTATAACTGATTGACCGCGTAGTTCTGACCTTATATAGGAGTGCAGAACTGTAGGTAACAAAAATGGTGGCCGAACAGGCTGCTTAGGATTAGCAGACCCACAGGTTAAAAAAAAACACACACAAACCAGCATCTCATGCTACAGAAAACCTTCATGAAAGGAAGAGTCAATTGATGTGACAAATGCCATTGTCTTATTTTAAGAAATTGCACTGTCACTCTAACCTTCAGCAAGCCACACCTTGCCCAGTCAGCACTGCCCCCCTCAATACTGAAGCAAGACCCTCCACATGCAAAAGGATTATGGCCCACTGAAGGCTCAGATGACAGCACCTTTTAGCAATAAAGTATGTTTTAACTAAGGTAACTACATTCTTTAAGACATAATGCTATTCCTCGCTTAATAGGCTGCAGTAGATAACGTAACCTTTATATGCACTGGGAAACAAAAATAATTGAGTGAGTTGCTTTATTGCCATTTTGTTTTATTTTTGTGGTCTGGAACCAAACACATTCTATTAATATCTCTGAGGTAAGGATGTAACTCCTTGCACTCTGCTGTGTCTAACTGTTGCGAGATGCTCCACAGAATTCCCCTACACATTCTGATCATCGACTTTCCCTCAGTGAACACCCTGATTGCCCCCAATTGCCACCCCCACCAAAATAGTTGCAAAAAATTCTTATGGACTTGGATAAGACCCTCTGAGTATATCCAAGGGACAAATTACTGGATTCTAAACAAACTTACAATAAATCTGAATAAGAACTGTCACTTTATGCTTCAGTATGCTTGTGCAAGCTCGAGGAATCTTAATTATCATTCCCTAAGATATATGTCACAATCGTAAGCCCTGTCCTGTTGCATCTTCAAATGATGCTCACAAAATCATATTGACCGTGCTGTGTTAAATGTCACGTTCTCTTAGTTTTGTACTGATTCTCTATGAATTGGGACATATGTACATATATATGTACATACATACATGTATACCTTACACATACCTACCTACCTACCTACATACATACATATATGGCACAGCCACAAATTGATGTGTTGCTTCTCTTCATTGCTATTTTCTTGTTAGAATAACTGACAATTTTGTTGTGATTCCTCCAGTGTCATATCAATGACCAGACTTGTTCAGGGCTTTATTTATTTATTTTCTTACTTTCTTTCATATTTCAGGTTAAATCCCTTTTGAACAGGTTAGGAATTCTCCTGTCAAACACAGTTTTCCTCTTCTCATGGGCCGTACTTCATCTCTTGCCAAGGCTCAGATGTTCTGGCATAAAAAACCATGGACCAAAATATTTTAAAACCATTTCTGTGGCCAATGGTTCACTTCCCCAATGCCTTTTTCTCTTCCAAATGCTTCAGTTTGTAACCTGGACTTCAAAGTCACCAGCACTACATTCCAGATTTCTTTGGCTCCTGTATTATGAATTCCCGAAGAGATCAGCTATACAGCCAGAAGTTGGTGGGTTTGAGAGAATCAATTGCTGTTATTTTTTCAGATGATTCAGTCACCCTGTCCTCTGAGTCACTTTCTCTGCACATTAACTTCTTGATGTTCGCTTCAATTCAATTCAATTGCTTGGAATAATTTTTCCTTCTGACTTCTCTTTTAGATAACTTTATCAATCCCATTATAACTGGTTTGATATTTCTCCATTGTAGCTGTCCACTTAACTCAAGAGTTCAAAAGCCTAGTTTACTTAATAATGTCAGATAAACCTTGTGGCCCTAAGTCCTCGTTTATGCTGATTGCAAAGATTAATCCTGTCATTTTCAGATACTCTCCTCCAGTCAAATTCAAAGTTTTATCTCACCCAATAGTCCAGCACACAGATGCTTCTTTCTTCTCTTCTCCAAGTCAATTTGGTATCAACAGCCCTGGAGAGAACAGAGGTAAGTGCTTCACCTTCTCAACATCTGCCCTGCACTATCTCTAACATCTATCCTGCACTACCTCTTTGTAGTTACTCAAGTCTCACACAGTCTGGTCCCAGGGTCAGCACCAGTAGGTGAAAATTGGCTGATCTTATTCTCACTAGAAGATCCGTGGCTTCAATTGATTCCAGGAAGCTGGATCCTCTTCTGTCTTTTAGCCAAAGAGAAGTCCTGTCCCTTTGGCTAGGCAGGTGATCTTTTATATTTGGTTAATAAATATACATTGCCATCTAATATCAAAGATTCTGGTGAGCCACAAAGAAATTAGAAAGTTCCACAAATTGCCAATCCTAGAGGGAAATCAGGGCCCGAAGTGGGGGAATCTTTGCTTCTTTTAACCTAACTTCCCTATTTCCACACAGTTCTGAAATTCTTAGGCTGACTCAGCAAGTTCATCCAGAGTATGAACTTTGTTCACTATTCTTTGCAGTTAACACTCTAGCTGGTTAACACTCCCCTTACTCCACACTACCAATTCCCCACTGTTTTGCATATTGAAGCACTCTTTCTTTTGCCTTCTGCTGAAACTTGTCAGTATCTCCCCCTGGGCAAGCCAAGGGAGTTTGGGGTGGGGGCAGGCTCACTAGGACTTCCTTTGAATTTAGTCATTTGGATTCTGGGTCACTGTATTTTGGGTAATTTGTATCCACAGCAATCATTTCCAACTAAACCTCCCAGTGATGGAAAATGGAACTGGTAAGGACTCATTTCATTACTACTATACACATCATCCTGCTGCATTCTCAAGGGTAAAAGCCTTCCTGTCTATGAAGCCAACTGGTAGAAAGACCTTCAGCAAGCAATGGATGGGATAACTTTTACATCTATTTGCAAGGTGAGCCCTGGAAGAGTTCAGACCCAGTTAAAAATCTTTTGGTGAAAATTTACTTGGTTCTGAAATATGGTGCTTTGCATTGCAACAATATCCCTTCCAGGATGCTGAATTCAGAGCAGGACTATGTGGATAACTAGTCTAGACAGAAACTTCAAACATAGGACCTGCTCAACCTACAGTACTGCTCAGCAAGTAGTGTATTATAACCAGTGTTTACTGACTCTAAGCAAAAGCAATATAACTTCATTCCACTTAAAATTATGAAGATTAAAGATTTTCATAACATAATTCCAATAGTTTGAATTACATCTTTAAAAAAAAAAAAGACTTATTTATTTATGCATACCAAAGTGTGGGGCATGAGAGGATTCACCAGAGACAGAGTGGGGAGCAGAACAGGCAGATCTACTGAAATACAGTGCTGAGGGGAGCAGCAAGAGAGACAGGAGAGGTCTGCTGCCCCATGTGTGTTAGTTCTCTGTTTGGGGAGTGCGGCATGGCTGGCAATAGCTTGATAGTGCTAAGACTTTAACCTCTGTGCCACCAGGGAGGCCCTGAATTACCTCTTTTTACTGTGCGTGGCGTTTTCATATTTGGTATATATTTTAAACATCTTTGCCTATATTTTCATGTGCTATTGTAAGTATTAAAGGAAACATATATAGGTTTTTTAATTCACTTGTTACAGGTCTGGTACTTCTTATTAGGGCAATATGTAAAAGGGGTTGAAATGGGCAGAGAGAGTACTAGATGCCTCTATTGGTTTTCTTGTACTGTTGTAACTAATTACCACAAACCTGGTAGATGGAAACAATACAGATTAACTGTCTTATACTTCTGGAAGTCAGGGTCTGAAATAGGTCTCACTGTATTCCAATCTGGTGATGCAAGGGGTTAAGACGCAGCCTGTGAAGCTGTCTGAATCCCCTGAAGCATGAGTTCAATTCCCGGCTGGCCAGGAAACAACTCACCTTTCGCAGTAGACCTCTCCTGACTCACCCGCTGCTCCCCTCAGCAGTGTATTTCAGTTAATCTGCCTGTTCTGTTCCCTGCTCTGTCTCTGGTGAATCCTCTCACCCCCCTACACCTCTGGCCTGTACCCCAGTTCTTGTGTGCATAAATAAACTAATCTTTAAAAAAATGTCAATAGGGCTCTATCCATACTGGACAATCTGTTTACTTGACTTTCCCACCTTCTGGAGGCCATCTGCTTTTCTTGACTTGTGGTCTCTTTCTCCACCTTTGAAGGCAGTAGGGGTATCTTCAAATTTCTGACTGTGACTTCTTTCTTTGCCTCCCTTCTCCTCTCTAAAGGACTTTATAGTGACCCCAGGTCCACCTGGATAAACCAATTCAATTTCCTTTCCTTAAAATCATCTGTTCAACAAGCTTAATTCCATTTGCAACCTTAATTTACCTTTCCCACATAGCAACATACTCACAGGTTCTGGGAATTAGTGTTACTGAGCAGTGGGGTTTGCTACCCAATGTGCATCAGAGTTTTGAGAGGAGAAATCAACTTTACTGGGAATAAATTAGCAAGGAGACAGGAGATAAACTCAAATCTGCCTCCTAGACTAAGAAAGGAATGAGTCTATATAGGTTTTGGGGACCAGGATTGAGAAAAATATTATAGCCAAAAGGCAGGTTAGAACCAAAGAAATATGGACTTGGCTTAATTAAGTTTATTGGCTACTTTCATTGGCTTGGTAGATATATAAATAGATGGGTAATACATGTAAAGAGGTACTTGGGGGAGACGCATGAAAGAGATATACAGTGATGTAACAGGGTGGTCTCCAGATAAGGGGGAGGTTTCAGGTTCTCTGCCCCACTCAAAGGAGGATAGAGCTAAAGAAAAGAGAAGAAGAAGCTGCAGAAGGGATGGAGGAAGGAAGGAAGCTGTATGGAGAGCCAGAAGGAGACCTGGAGGAGGCACATGATGCTGAGAGACAAGTGAAGAGACTAGGTTGCCTTTTGGCTGTGGACTGGTTGAAACAGATGTGGGTGAGAGACCCATGGGGAGGTGACAATGGCAGCTTTTATCTTGATTTTGATTTTGCTCTTTTTCTCCCAGACTTGTCTGGTTGTTTCTGATCCTTTTCTATGGGTCCCGGCTGGAAGGTGCTTTAGACTTGTAGCAGGCTTTGGGGCCTTGCTCTGGGCCAATCCTGCTTGGGTAGACTTTTACCCAAGAAGGGATGGGTAACTTTGGGTGCTTGATTTAGAAACTATATTCTTTGCCTTTCCTGTATTGTTTACTAATTGTACTAAAGTTTTGTTTCACTAAAGTTTCATATGTTTTGTGTTGATGTAGCGGATGGCAGAACCTTTAGAGCAGGAAGGTTTGCGGGGTCTGGGGTGCCCCTCTCCTTGCCCTCCAACAGTGACACTTAAAAGATAATTGGAAGATATAACATGGGTGAGAGACATGTGGGGAGGTTCCCAGTCCTTGGCCGAGATAATGGCAGCTGTTATCTTGACTTCATGGTGAGTTATGTGGTATCGTAGTGCCAGCAAGTCATGGGGCACATTCTCTATCAATTCGAACAGGTGGGTAGATGGGAGTCCTGGCACTCTCAGTGGCTTTTTCAGGCTTTTAATAATCTTTCTACACCATTTGTAGTGACACAACCAGGTACAGGGCAGGCAGGGGGCTGGGGGGTGGGGGGGACCAGGGAGCTGACAGTCCTCCTAGCCCCCAGCAAATCTTTATACTTCCTCTCTGGCATTCTTTGTGATGCTGCCTTTGTAGCCGTGGTCTCAGCTCAGGCGTGCCACTTATGCAGGCCCACACCATACTTCCAGTGTCCACCATAAGGCATGCGTGCCCCAGGCTTACACTCCCCAGCGTCTCCTGCACCAAGGCCACAGGTGATAGACACAGAGGCCAATGGTGCAAAAGCCTGAGCAATCTTCATGTACCCAGCAGGTGTATTTTGAGTTTTGATTCTCTCCATTAGTCACAGCTCTCTGGGATCTACTTAACCCCTGCAAAGGGAACGCAGACTTGTGACAAGCTTTGAGGCCAAAGCTCCCCCACTTTAGGCCAAGACTGTTTGGCTAGACATTTGCCAAATAGGGGATGGGTGTGTAGGGTAAAGAAAATATCAGGCTTTTCTGCCCTTCCGCCATCAGGATAGATGATGGATCCTTGTCCTGAATGCATGCCTGATGGCGGGCACCTGGAATAGGGTGTGGGCATAGGTAGATGGGATTCAGCTGAGCTAAGACTGTGCTTTTAAGGGCGGCGTCACGGGGGGACGCCAGCAGCAGCAGAACCTGAAGGAGAAGCCGAAGCAGAAGCAGAGAACGCCAGAGAGCCCAGATAGAGTGAAGACTTGCTGGGGGCTGGGAGGCCTGCCAGCCTCCCAGCCCCCCAGCCAGCACCCCTGCCTGCCATATGCCTGGTGAACCCCAAATAAAAAACCTGCAAAACTACTGAGGACTCTGACTCCTCCTTTACCCGGTCTGCATGGGATCAGAAAACCTGCACTGTGCCCAGTCCTGCCCCTACAATTGGCGTAGTCGGCAGGATACATGCAGACAGGTATTGGAGCCCTCCGAAGACCTGGAGGGACTAAGGAGTAAAAGACTGCCTGTGACGACGCTGGAGGCACCATGGCGGTATAGAAGATGGATACGTCCACGAGCTACAGGATGAGACCTGGCGTGAAGGAGACGCCCGAAAGGACCAGCCAACGACACCAGAAAGGACCAGCCAACGACACCGGAAAGGACCAGCCAATGACCCCTGAGGCAGCAGGCCGTTGCTGAAGCAGGGAGAGGCCAATGGACTTGAACTGATGGACTGATGGACTTGGACTGATAGACTGATGAACTGATAAACTTGGACTGACAATCCCGCCAGAAGGCGGAGGACCTTGGCAGGTTATTTTTTTTTTGAGAATCCGGGGGTGGCCAGTGGGCCTAGATGGCCAAAAGCAGCCTGTGCATGCCCAGCAGCCAGGTGGAGGAGAAAAGCCAACTAAGAAGGCAAAAGCTGGTACTGATGATAAGTTGAGAAGCCCTGAGCGGCTGTTAAGCAGCCTGGGTATGCTGAAGAACTGTGAGTCTCGTAAAATCACCTGTGGGTGATGCCCTGCTCATTCTTGAGCGAGGGTGAGGAGCTGAGGAACCTGTCCTTGGGGGACGGGTGGGGAATGTGGCTTGGGGTGGAGCCCAAGCCGAATGCAGAGTTTGGATCCCCGACCCATGTGATTGTGCAGTGGGTTGGCTTGAGTGCAGGGGTCTGTGAGTCGCATGGGTGGCCATGAAGGCCGAGTGTTGGAGCGACTGCACACAGAAACCCTGAGGGTTGGCGATTACCCCCAACAGAATAAAATTGCCAGTCCCAGAGCTAGTGCATCCTGGGGGTGGATGCTGTGTGTGCCTTGTACCGAGACTACAGCCAGAGAAGGCCAGGAAGCCTGACGGCTCCTGGTGTGATATAGTAGATGCCGTGAGTGATTCCCCTCCCTCGTATGAGCAGTGCCTTCGGCAGCAGATTTGGTGGCTCATCTGCTGGTACCAATAATTGTCTTTTGCACTAGGTTGGTGCCCTGCCTGGACTTATTTGTGTTTTGTTGTATTTTGTTATATTTGATGTATTTGCTTTTGTGGGCCATGGCTGCATTGTTTGTTTGCTTAGAAAATTGTATATATGTATAGACTATATGGCAGAAAACCCTGAGGGGGTGGACTGTAGGGTAAAGAAAATATCAGGCTTTTCTGCCCTTCCGCCATCAGGATAGATGATGGATCCTTGTCCTGAATGCATGCCTGATGGCGGGCACCTGGAATAGGGTGTGGGCATAGGTAGATGGGATTCAGCTGAGCTAAGACTGTGCTTTTAAGGGCGGCGTCACGGGGGGACGCCAGCAGCAGCAGAACCTGAAGGAGAAGCCGAAGCAGAAGCAGAGAACGCCAGAGAGCCCAGATAGAGTGAAGACTTGCTGGGGGCTGGGAGGCCTGCCAGCCTCCCAGCCCCCCAGCCAGCACCCCTGCCTGCCATATGCCTGGTGAACCCCAAATAAAAAACCTGCAAAACTACTGAGGACTCTGACTCCTCCTTTACCCGGTCTGCATGGGATCAGAAAACCTGCACTGTGCCCAGTCCTGCCCCTACAGGTGATATTTGGAGTTTTTTGGGGAAACTATTATTTGAAATCCTCTTTCTCTATGCACACAGATTCTATTTGAAAAGTCTTTCATACTAAGAGTATGCCTCCTTTGCCTTCATGCACGTGGATGACTGTACCCCTTTTTAAAGCATGCAGCCTTTAACAGTTTGGGGCCCCTGGGTACCTTCCGTCATGTGCTAATACTGATACACCAATTGGTAAACTTATTTCAGCGTTGTTGATTGCCTACATGTGAGTTTGTTCTTCAGAGTCTCCTATGAATCAGTTTTAACATCTTACCGATTCCTTTATTTATTAACTAATGTGTTAAATAAAACCTTTCACATGTATGCATTTTATATTTGTATGAGACTATTTTACTTTAAACTAATTTAAAAATTCAATATAACACACCTGAAGTCACCCAATAGTCAAGAACTATCTTCCTGGAAAATATACTAGAAGCTGACACTATCCAGAATGTATTTCCCAAAGTACACTGGATCTAACAATAATTTCATGGGTGTTAATAAATGTTCCCTGAGAGAAGGGTTTCATTTTAAAATAATTTTGGGAAAATATTTTATTTTCAAATCTCTCACAGGGCTAGTATTCTTTGTAAAACATTTTGGAAATTCTAAGTTATTGGACTTTTGCTACACTGTAAACAATGTAGCCATTATTAACAATGTTAACAAACCAGTAGCAAAGACTCTCATAAAATTATAAAGTTGGTATAAAAAATCCTTTCTCATAGTTTCTTTGCCTCAAAATGCTTTGGCTGTCCTTACCTAAACTTTCTATCAACCAAGCAGGTATAGTAGGCATGGATCTCAGAAGTGAAGCTACCTCTGATTTTTCTTTGATTTTGGTTTTTTTAGTTAGATATTCAAGGGATTCAACTGGATTTAGGATATCAATTTATTAATTTATAATTAATAACCATGGCCCAAAAAATCATGTTCATTATCTATGTCTCCACCTTCCCAGTAGCAGAGGCCTCCAATCTGGTAGGCAGTTTACTACTTGGTGACTATGACTCAGAGAAAGATGAGGTAAGCATTCACTTTTTCAGCTCAAGTAAGACAGTAAACACTAACATTGGAAGGTGCTTACCAGTTGTAGGTTCTAGGCCAAACACTGAATAACCACATTTAATACCCAGACTAGTAATATCCTCATCTTACTAAAGAAGAAACCAAACTGAGTATCAGTAAGTCATTTGTTCAATATCATGAAAGAATCCAGAGGGAAATCCCCTGCCCTCTGGGTTCTCAGGCTAGACTAGTAATAACATATGTGTGGAGAGTTTACATGACTGTAAATTCTAAAGAATGTGGAACAAACTGGGGATATTTATTGTGTGTTTAGGGACCTTATTAGGTGGAGATGTCACATGATAAAGAAGGAATTAACTCATTTTTAGTTTTTAATCTCATCTAAAAGATGAGATTCTCAGATAGAGAGGACCTGTTCACTGATAAACCTTCACTTAGATGTTACTTCTCCAAATGCTATCTTTTATATCATAAAAAAAGTAGCAGGGATTGCTTTTTTTGTTAGTAAAATGGCAGAAGTTTACTAAGAGGTGGGGATCTCTGTTTAGGGTGAAGGATTCAGGCAAGAACAAAAACTTCTCCTCACCCTCCAGGACTGCTCTTAACTCAAAATAATCTGCATTAGGCTCACCGGGCTTCTATTGACCTACATCTCATGCCGAGGTGATGAGAGGCCTACTCTGGGCACACCGAATAAAAGCTCTTAGCTGACTCTTTTTTGGGGGTCCTCCAGTCAGATGATAAATGAGTGACTGGGCTGGGATTGAGATCCACACAGTATCAAGCGCTAGGCTATACCCATTTACAGTCCCTTAGCTGACGAGGCCAGATGCATTTCTTATTCAGAATTTATAAGATTTTAGTAACATGAACAGTTCATAAACTGTACGTACAGTACAACACTGCTAGTGGGATTGGGGCAGTATCTCATGATCAAATACATGTCTGTATCTGAAAAAAAAATTCACATTGCAATAAAGACTGCAAATTGTCTCACATTAGTTCATGTCAATTTTTGTTGCCAAGTGAATCACAAAGCAGGTTATGCTTTCAGAATGTTTTGGATTTGGGAACTGTTCACAGAATATTGGTGGTTCTTATTCTTTTGTTTTATGTTTTGGAAGTTGTCAGCTCTGTAATACTAGGTTCCATTCTCAGTCAGGGTCAAGACAACTAGCCCCTAGGGGGAGCTCCAGCCCTCCTGTTTCACTGCCCTTGTCCCCACCACATCCCCATACCCCAGGGCACACACATAAAAGCAAGCTCTCCAAACTCGAAAAGGGGTAGTATAACTGGACATGCCTAGAAGGACTTTTACAGCACCGCCATACTGAAGCCATGGCCTCTTCTTCCCAGTAACTTATTTCTTGGGAGTCTGTCTTGTCTCTACATACCCAGGACAATAGATGCCCAAAAGCTGCCCATGGTTGTGGACAGCGGATGGGCAGTGTGGCTGGGCCAGTTTCCCACACCCCTTAAGGAAAGCCAGGGTGACCCTCTTTTTCCCTTGGAGTCCTTTTGTGCTGCCTTCCCTTGTCTTCAACATGGTACAGTTGAGAAGACAAAGGCTTCAGTTTGAGCCCAAAAGAAAATAGGAAAACTGCGCCTTCCTCTGCATCTCCCCTCTGGTTACTGCTGGTATTTAGGATAAAAGTTCACAGAAACAAGTGCCCATTTCCTGCTGTTGTCATTGACACCTGTTTCCCACTCAAACTTCAGAGGGAGGTGGCGATAGCAAAACTATTAGGTAATTTCCGGGACAAACACAGTCCCAACACCATTTAGACACCATTTGTAAAAAGAGTTGTCTAGGTGTGAATTTTCTTAGTATCAGTCACTTTCCAGAATGGCTTCTTTCTGTTGACACCTTGAATTTTGGTGTTTTGGTACTTTGTCAGGCCCACATTTGTGAAACCTCTTTCAGGCTGTTTCAGAAGATGGTTGGATGTGTTCATGATTGTATTATAATTTACCCCATTGAGGAAAGACAGCAGAAATTATTTCCATTGCAGTGGAACCAATAATCTGGCATTGGAAAAAAAACAAAGGTAGTGCTAGCTAGTCTTAATAGCAAGAGTAGGTGTAATATGAAGGATCTCTTCTCTGATAACAAGCTGTTATCTCTATCTGAAAAGCAGGATGTGGCCTTTAAGAATCTGCTTTTGCTTCTAGGAGGACAAGTCCTAAGATACTGCATCAAACCTAAATTTCACAAAGAATTGCTGCTGTCACCATTCACATTATTCGCTCTAGAAAGCTCCAAAAATATGTTCCCTCATCCTGCCGACTGGAACCTTTTCCTGCAGCCACAAAGACTACCAGAAACCAAAATTATGTCTCATCTAAACAGATTTGAACTTCTTGAAGTGTTAACTTCATGTTGATCACTGTAGGTGATCTGAAGTGTCAGACTCAAGGTTATTTTTAGCACGTTAGTCAGTGGCACCTCTTGACCAAGTATGACACTTCACTGTGGCTCTAGTAAGTAACAGGAGAAAAAGAGAGAACTGAAATGTGGGAGTAAGAGCAAAGAGACTTGAGTAAGAGCAAGGGAGGAGCACTAGGCAGAGGCGCGCCGCCAGGAGGGGCAGCCAAGGGCTCTCACCAGTTTCCTCTGCTTTGTTACAATATCCAGGCACTAAGTCAGCTTCCACGTCAAAACCAGAAAATGTTAACATCGGGATGAACGTTAATGCCGCCTCCCACTCTCCAGAAGACAAAATAAACACATCTTCCAACTTCATCTCGGTTTCAATTAACTGTCAGAGACGTTTTCTGGTGGCTATGTATAAAACCTACTTGATAAAAATTGATTTTATGGTACCCTTGATAGGAACATTTCTATTGAGTAAAACATGGCGTAACTGCTGTTGGAAAAAAAAGTTTTCTTTCTATTTCTCTCAATACATGAATGCTTTGAGAGACAAGACTATAAAGTGTGAAGAAACTTTTGTTTCTTTCCCATTCTTGCTTTCCTCTGGGTGCTCATTTTTTACCTATATTTATAGGGTTAAGGGCAGCTCTGTATAAAATTCATTCAAAATTTAACTCCCACTCATTCCAGATCATCTAACCCAACAACTACTGAAAGTATGTTCATAACCCACCCCCAACATTTTAAAATCAGTTGTGACAAAGTTATACAGATTGGGAATAACATTTATACTTTCTTTCAATGGTTTACCACAATAATTTTAAATCCTTAGTCATAAAAAAACTAATCATAAAAAAAGAAGTGGCTGATGTTTTGTATATTCATCCATGAAAAACCAGAAATTAGAAGCACTGACTGATTTTTAACCCTAGCTGGCTTGAGAAGCAACACTCTTTCCCGTTCCCAGCGCCTTGCCCTTGATCCATAACTATGTGATGATTGACTCTGACTTCGGATTAGCAACGCCTAGAGTGCAAAACCAGGTACAAAGTTTAAAAGACCATTACCTAATCTCAGTAATTTTGGCTTTTTTACCTTGAAAGTGCCTCTACTCATTTTAATGTTTGTAACCATATGAGATAGGAAAGAAAATATGATTTACATTTGATATTGATTCAGCTGAGCTTAGAAATAGTGTGCCCTGTCTGAGATGACAAAGTGGAGAAGGCCAGGACAAGGTAGAAAAACCATTTATTAGATTAGTGGCCATGAACAAATTGCTTAATCTAGATGAAGTGTGCTTTCCTTACCCAATAATAAAAATAATAATAATACTTACCTTGCTAGTTGAAGGCTTAATGAAGAGTAAATTGGAAAATATGACAAACATGGTAAAAAATCATGGTTTTTGTCCTTGTTAAGTATCTGTTCACTGGAACTACAGACAAAACAATGATCTCACAAAAATAGGATCAGTTTTCTAGGCCCTGGCAAGGAACAAATTTTCTATAAGTATTAGTAGGATGAATGCCCAAATGAGCGCAAGTTTTCCTCTGTAGTAAATACTTTCTGAAGCACACAGAGCTGAACTAAAAGGAGCAAATCCACCAGTTCTGTTCCTGATTAGAGTATCACATAGGATTTCATGGGCTGTGTCCAGCTACACATAGATTTCTGGACACTCAATTCAGAGGTCTGCAAACACATTTTAATTAAAGCACTCTGTTCTCAAAACAGTTTTATATAGAGTTCCTTTGTTTAAAACACACAAATAAAAAACAGCCAAGTGCCAGAAACAAGGTGATCTGGTTCCTGACTTACTCAGCTTCCCTTAGGCCCACCAATAGCCACCGGGATGCTTCCTCAGACTCTGGGGCTCCATGGTGTAGAGTCTGAAAATCACTGTTCCTCTAATAGTGGGAGTGTAAACACTTGGCAGTCAAAACAGGCTTAGCCAAAATGACCAGAGCAAGAATTTAGTAAATTAGAAAAAAATAAAAGGCAAATGAATAGGCCTTTAGGAGCATAACGATCTCTCCTGGAAATCTTTAAGAAGTGATATTTGAAAATTAATTTTACATTTACCTTTAAAAGTCCAGCCTGTAGTGAGTTAGCTACACCTGTCCTTTGTTCCACCTAATTATGCTATTTACATGTTTTGAGAGAGATGCAGAATTTCCTGTTGGGTACTGTGGTTTCAGTTAATTGATGATCCAATTTCAGATTTCCTCAAGTTCAAAGACAGGAAAACACAAGAAACTAGAGAAGAGGTTACAAACTTCTTGAGAATCGATTAATTAACCTGTTGAGTCAGAAGAAGTATTCTTCTGGAGAAGTGGAATGAATTCTTCAACAAAAATTATTCACAGATCATGATGCAGCCTGAGGTCAAATACTAGGTAAGACATTGCAGCTTCCAGGCAATCTGCCATGGGGACAGTGGTTGGTGCTGCATGGGGAGCAATAGCAAAGGATGACCCTGAAAAAGACAGTCTCCAGAGCCCATCTGTAATTCAAAGTGGGCACATGTCCTCTTTGGGTCTAGAGGAATTTAGCTTTAGCCTTCTTGAGTTCATGGAAAAGGTAGGACATGCAATTCATGGAAGTGCCAAAAAGTTGATAGGATCACTTTGTTCTGGTCTTTTTGTTCCAGTTTTCTTGTCTATGTGGCAGACAGATGCCTCTTACAAGCTGCCAATTATAGTATGGTTTGAATTAGCAACTGCTACTCCAACACACTGTCATTCCATTGGTTGTTCCCCAGAGATTTCTTAGTTTGATAATTGGAAAAACTAACATATAAGTTGGGGAACTCAGATCTTACTCTAGACTTTTTTTTTTGTCCTGGAGAGAATGGAGGAGGTGGATAGTAAGACACAAAATATCATCAAGAATCTATTATATCTCTTCAATGACTGAGAGTCGTTATATATGGTTTCATTTTCTTCAGATGCAAATGATCTTTTCTCTTCAAATTATGTAGAATTGTAGTAAAACTGCACAAAGTGACATATGAGATAGTGACAGATGCTATGAGAGTTCATAACGACTGTGTGATTTTCATCTAGCATGATCTCAGTGCAATTTGCAAGATATATCACCTTCTAGCCATGGGTTATAAATTACACTAAGACAGTTGCAATAGCAGTTTAAAAACAGACAACGTCAGTGTTTTTACATAACAACTTTTAAATTATATGCTTGAGCATCAATCTGAATGTTGGTAAAGAAACCTGGCAAATGTGTCTTTCATTTGAAGCCACAAGATATTTCATTAAGGGAGGTACTGAGGAGTATTATATTTTCCATGGTAGATAGGCAAAATTTAGGCCTAGAAATGTTAGAGGCTATTGTAAATTCTAAGACTAGACTCCAAATTTCCACATGATGACTCTTGACCTAAACATTAAGTCAAGCCTTCATTCTTGTGGTATTCTTTGCATAAGCAAGATTTTTTATAATTTTGCATAGCTCTCAATTTTCTGGTCCCCCACAGAGAATCAAAAACAGGAAAAAATAGACATATTCTAGGGCTAAGAAAATTTAACCATCTTTCAGTATTTTGGGATTTCCAAGCCAATTTTATATTGTTCACAAACTTTGTCACCCACAATAGTAAGTTTTGAGGGAAGAGCTTATTTGTCCTTTTAGATAATTCTTCTTTTAACCAGAGGACCTAAAAACTTCATATGGACTTAATACAGACTCCAGGGGCTGGTAGCCCTATAGAATCTTAACGTCATTTGATTGTGATTCTTTCCCTGGAAGGGATGACATGTGGTGAGACAGAGAAATGTGTAGGTCACAGGTCATGATAAAATAGTCATTTCCATATGGATAGCCAGAAATTTGAGACTTTCATGGAAGTAGTGTCTTTTGGGCAGTTAGTAACCTAAAAGGAAGTACACACAGGTGAAGCAGAGAAGTAAGACAAGGAGGAGACATGAAACTTGTTTCATTTTCTTAGGCCAAGGGAAAGGAGCTAGAAAGGGAAGATGAAAGTTGAAGTGTTTTTGGCTAGAGTGAAGCAACTTATGTTGCAAACTCTTGATTACCACTATGTAAAAGGATTAATGTACTTTTGATGAAAGCCTAGGATTGGGTTGGGATCAAACGGAGGTAAAAGTTTGGAATCAACATTTATGCTCCCCTCCTTTGATGCCAGAAAGACTGATCACAGTCTTTAAAGCCAAGAAGATGCAAGTTGCCAAAATGAACCCATCTTGAGTGATGATGTATATGAAACCCCCAAATTATTTTCTAGTGGCTTTTCACAGAGATTATAAAAATATAAAATAGTTATACCATACGGCCAACCAAGCAGGCTTTCCCCACCCCTTAGAGATCTATTCGTAATATAAACATTATGATCAGCTGTCTTTTCATGAAAGACAAATAGTCTTTCTATTAAACTGCTTTAAGGGTCTTCAACTATCACAGTTGTCTATATCTAGTTATTCAGTGGTTTAAGTTCCCAGATGAACAAGGAGAAGGTCAAAAATTTGATCTCAGAAAGTCAGCTGTTCTTTTTCAATTCTGCATCACTTACAGGAATAAGAGCACCCTGGCCCTGAAACGTGTCAGTTTCACCTTCTTTTTACAGATGTAACTACTATTGTCAGTAGTCTCATAATCAATATCTAAAATAATAGCAGGAGGTTTTGCTTATGGACTCCTTCTGCAAATATTTCTTAGCAATGTACTACACACCGTGCCCAGTAATGGATTAGGAAATAAATAAAAGGAAAAAAAAAATTGAAAACCTAAGCTGTTCCAGACATTATGTCACCTAATTTACATTCAAGTGGTCTTCTCATGCTAAATCAACCACAAAATGTACACATCACTGTACCACTCTGCTTTTCTTCCTTAAAAGATAAAATTCACTTTCCTAAAAGTTATAAAAGTAATATATGGTCACTATAAAGAATACATAAAATGTAGAAAGATACAAAGAAAAAAACTAACATCATCCCTATTAGTGATCCCTGGAGATCATTTAAGATTATTTTGTGCTTGAAAAATTGTAGAGAGCCTTGAGGAGATGTATTGTTTGGCAGAGTTGTTGACAGGGATTAGACACTGAAGGCTTAGTGCTAACTTGGCTGTTTATTTGATTTGCTCCTCCTCAATCTCAGTCCCACCCCCTTCATTGTCCACCGAATAACTAACTCCTCATTCTCCTTTAAGTCTAAAGAAATGTCATTTCCTGTGGGAGCTCTTCCCTGACATTCCTCCCATACATTCAGCAACTAGTTAGGTTCTCCATTCTGTGCTGCTGGGAGACCCTAACTTCTTCTATTTAGCACTGTGGTAACAGTAACAAAATAATCAGCTACTCTTCCTTTAAGGTCTTCTTCTGTCAATAAAGTGGGGCAGGGGAGGGGATAGGGTGCAGGACCCGCTCATTTACTGTTACATCTTCACTATCTAACACAAAAATATTCTTTGGATTAACACGATGAATGGAAGGTTGTATAAAGACCAAGTTTTCTATAAAAATTCTGTCAGAACCAGAGGCCACAAGAGTGGGCTAGGAGATGTGGCTGTAAACTCTGGTGCATATATTGAAGTGGCAGAGGACTGAGAATAGCAGCAGGATGAGGAACAAGTGACACAGAAACTTTGTGTGGAGCCTTAGGGAAGAGAATAAAAATATGCTGTTGGACTTAATTTAAATAAAAGATAAATTTCTGAAGCTTCACTTTTTTTGAAAATTAATTCATTTTGTGTTGATAGGCATAATAAATTTCAAGACCTGGATATATACCAAAAAAGAAAAAAAACTAATGCCAGCATTTTAAAATGTCATTTATTATTATGCCTGAAGTTTTTCAAATAAAAGAGCATCTGAAAATAACTTTATAATAGTCATAATTTCATATAATAAATCAAATACTTTACCAAATAGCTGCAACAAAGAAAACCTAGAAACTTCCTGAAATCAGGACATATGGATAAGAATAAATCTCTTAGGTCTGCAGATATACTTACGACATTTATGAGAAAAAATTCATTAAGAAGAGCACTTTTGGGTACATAGGTTTTTAAATATCTTTTGCTTTCTGGCTTCTTTCCAAACCAGGTAAGTATCAACTGAGAGGTCTAAAGTCTGCTGCTTAGCACTTTCTTACATTTGCAGTAAGGAAATGCAGTTTCTTGATGAGAGTTCTGTCCTCCCAAATCTGACTTGCCTCACTGTGGTCCAGGCTCCATGGGTAGAGCAGTGTCAGAGCTGGTGTTGCTCAGTGAGAAAGGAGTCCTGTTCCATCATTTTGCAGTTGAGGAAAATAGAGGGGTGCAGAGACTTGCTATATAGGCAAAACCTTGCTGGCAACATAAGCCCAGGCCTCTGGAACCCCTGACCTTTGCATTCTTCCATGTATTTTGGGAAAGGAGGGTAAGGCGATGCCCGCCCAGGATTTGGGTCTGACCAATCAATTGTGTGGCCATGACCAGTGTTAAGTGAAAGACACCCAGACTCCTGTGCCTCGAAGAGTCAAATGAAATGTAATGTTCTAGCAAAAAAAGGTGGAGGCTTGAAGTGCTGCCAGCTACCTGTGAAAGAGCTCCTGACAGCCTGAAGGAACTCAGATCTAGAATCACTATTCCCCCCTCAAACAAAAAGTGACAGGACAGGAACTTGGAATGATATCAATTAATTATTTAAATTGAATTTACAGAATTGGATCTTCATCCAATCAACATTTGGAAAATACATTTCACCTTCTTTAAATATATTTTGAGAATAGCAGCAATAACAGATAAAAGTAATATTAGACAAAAATTAACAACTGCCCCAAACCTTATGTATTTGACTCCCATTAGAAGAATATAAGAGAAAGAAGACAAACTTGAAAAAGAAACAGCTGGGGCCATTTTATCACTTCCTTTATGGGACTCAACTTCCTGGGATATTGAGTCATAGATGGTACTTGTAAAACATGCAAAGGAATACAAGCCTAATGAAGATAAATGTAAGTGAAGTCACCTAAGCAAAGGTAATATGTGACGAATGGCAAAGCACCAAACCAGGTTCTCCTGTGCAAAGGGAATGCAGAGAGTTGACTTCCATCCTTCTGTCAAGTAAAAATGCAGCTGAGATTGGGCCACATGCCCTGTCAGCTCCTCCCTGGAACTCAACACATCTGGATTTTGGCTTTACAGAGAAAAGCAAGAAACAATGTAATCCTCATAGTCTTCTGGCCACAAAGATCTTCAAACCCATTCCCAATCTGTCAGGATGCTAATGTGTTTTGAACATTTGGTCTTTCTTTCCAGAAAGCCTTCCCAGAGTAACCCAACCCTTCCTCCAAACTGCCAACACAGCCTGACCTCTGAGTTCCCTCAGTTGGAATTCTTCTTGCATGTACGGCTGGCTGGCTAATCTGCTTCTCTGTTAATTTAGAAACTGCTTGACAAAAATTTGATTCTTGATATGCATATTGGTCAGTGGTCTGTAGCACTTTGTTCTATGAGCATCCATTAGAAGACGTAGCTTCGTATATACCTAGAGGGAAAGTCGGCTTCTACAGGTCAGGAGTTTATTGTACTCTCTTTAAACTCTCCTCAACAGCTGCAGTACAGATTTTAAGAGTGTGAGGTTTGTGGGGAACAAAGGGTGAAAGGGAAGAAGAGTGTAAATTTAAATGTCCTGAGAAACTAATTTACATGATCTATTTTTAAACTCTCATAAGGTTATAACCTATATAAAACAAGACCTGGTTACCCAAGCTTTGAAGCCAGGTGCAGCCAAGACATTTAAATCACATTACTGTGACTCAGAAGGCTTTCAAGAATTTACTAGATCTTTGTTAGGATTTCCTTAAAAGTTCTAAAAATTCTCTAAACATCTATTCTCCCCAAGCTGCATATTACCAAGGGCATTTTCCTTTAAATTTTGGTGAATAAAGTCCTCCATCTAGTCATATACTGACATAATGAAGAACGGATTTAATTGACAAAGGGGATCCATGTAAATTGTTTTCCTTTTTAGCTCAATAAATATTTATTGAGCACCTGCTGTGTACCAGTCATTGTTCTAAGCTTTGTAGGTACAAAGACAAATATAACACAATCCCTGTCTATTAGTGATGAAAATAGCAGAGCAGGCAACATAATTGACTCCATCTTTTAGGAAAAAATCTACCCTCAGAGATTAAGGGAGGTAGCTAAAGTGGTGATATCTGAATGAAACCCAAGACTATCCAACTCTTGTATCATTACTCTTTAGTTATCTGTCTCAGAGTTTGTTTTTCACAGGTTGAGAGATTCTGCTATTTGGAAAAATAACAACTAAATCCTCTTAGTTATACCCAATTAGAATTCTTGAACTGACATAAAAATAATAGTTACAGCCAACCACAATTTGAAATGGCTTTCTGTGTGGCATCTTGATTCAAGTGATATTCTATGACTGTGCTATCGAACAGAATTTTCTGAAAAGATGGGATGTTCTATGCTGTCTAGCATAGTAGACACTAGCCAGAGGCAACTATCAAGCCCTTGAAATTTGACTAGCGCAACTGAGGAACCAAATTATTTTATTTTAATGAATTTAAATTTAAGTCGCCTCTTAGGTTCTATGGTGCACAGATTGTTGATGGTGATCAGGGAATTTCAAATCTTTTCTAGGAGAAGAATCCCTTAACATACAGGATATTTAAACTGTTTTGATATTTTAAACTGTTCCACCCTACAGGGTAGAAGTAAAAGTGCAGTAAAATATGCTGATAGGCAGAGCCCAAAAGGATGCAGCCTTTTACAAAACAAAGTAAGTAACAAACAACAAAACAAAACAACCCATCATCCCACATACTAATTAACCACTGGTAGGAAAAAAAAAAAAAGATCCTCTCTACATAGACAGAAAGACAGTAGGGGGGCGGGAGGGAAGCTTGGGTTTACAAAAGTCTGTTTCTAAATGAAACAGCTTGGCTATTTTTAGCCATACAAGCCAAGACATATTATTGAACGTTAATAAATTCTTGATAAAAAATGAACTGGTTGAATGTGAGAGGAAGAGAATTTATTCTTTTTCCTGTTAGTAAGAGACAAACCTGAAACCTTAAGTTTTTACCCTGTGCACACCAAGTACAGATTTCAGCTCCTCAAGATTCAGGGGTCAGCTCCACACATGGCAAACCCTTCATTCCCTCACTATTTCCCATAATCCTCTGATTGCACATTTTGGTAATTAAGGATTTTTCTAATGAAAGCATACTTTTTCTTATTAACTTTGTACTTACACACCACAAAGATATCTGAATCACTCAGTGTGATGATTTTTCACCATCATGGTCCTGAGCTGAAGCTGTTCAGGAGATTTGGTGACCAGGGTCCAGACAATATAATAAAAAAAAAAAAAAAAAGAGGAGTTAATAATGGAATCACTGACATCACTTCAGTTCCAACAGCTTCACATAGACCATCAATCACCAGGGCAAACAGTGCATAGAACCTTCAATGCATCAAAACTTTCTCTCCTTGGGCCTCCCCGGTGGCGCAATGGTTGAGCGCTGGGTTGCAAATCTGCCCACAGCCTCTGCAGCGCCGGTTTGATCCCCGGCTGCTTCCTGGCCACCGGAGGAGGGTCCCACATGGCGCATAGACCTCTCCTGCCGCCTGCTGCTCCCCTCAGCAGTGTACTTCGGTCCTTCTGCCTGCTCTGCTCCCCGTTCTGGCTTGGTGAATTCTCTCACCCTCCCGTGCTTCTGACTGTAGCCAGTGCTTGTATAAATAAATAAATAAATCTTTAAAAAAAAAAACTTTCTCTCCTTTATTATAAGTACTCCTAAGGAATGTGTCTTATATACAAAAGCCATATTATACAGTAATATAAAGGCAACAGAATATGAATTTGTGACCTGCTTTATTATGGACTGGAACATCACTTCTGTTTTCTGTTTTCTTTGCTTCTTTACATTGGAAGGAGTGATTCAACCTGTTCTAGGAGGGAGGGAACTTTCTCTATCCTGACATTCCCATCACTTTCCACCCCCACAAGGGAAAGCAAACATTCCTCCTTCCTCCCAGGATGTGTCTAATGACTAATGTCTCTTCCCTGGGAAGACAAAGTAGTGTTTGGTTGCTGGTGACCCAGAATCTGGCTTTATGGCTATGGAAGGTTATTTCATGAAAGGAAATTAAATAGTGCAGGACCACAGGCTTGATGGATAGAGAGCCTAAGGCTAGAGCTCTAGAAAGCAATAAATTTGGGGGATTCTGGATGAGCACTAGTGAGGTGATTGGCAGGATAAGACACTCCCCTCTTTCCCCAATGGGAAGTGGCTTTGTCTAAAATAAACCTTCTTTTCTTTTGCCAATTACTTTGTCTCACCCTCTTTCTGACTGTAAAAACCTTCCATTTTGTCTAGTTCCTTGCAGCCTCTTTCTACTTGCAAGAGAGGATGCCTCTGACTTCATGACTCATTTAACAAGTCAATAAGATATTTAAAATTAACTCAGCTGTATTTTTGTTCTTCAATAGGTTTTTACAACAAATTCTAAAAATTACTGAACATACTTCAGAAGACGGATGTTAACACATTAGAACTCAAGGATGACTAAATAGAAAAAGGAGAAGTAGTTTAAGAAGTGACCCGTCCATATGTGAAAGTCACTCCTACTGATAACGGAGTAAGAAAGTCCCTTCTGTTCCAAAATATCTTCTCCACCCATTTAATCACCTGTTCAGCCACCCACTTCCTTCTGTTTCCATATCACAGTTCTTTAATTTATTATGTTTGGGGCTACTGTAATTTTATTTTTTAAAGATTTATTTATTTGTGCATACAAGAACTGGGGTACAGGCCAGAGGTGCAGGAGGTGAGAAGATTCACCAGAGACAGAGTGGGGAGCAGAACAGGCAGACTGACTGAAATACACTGCTGAGGGGAGCAGTGGGTGAGACAGGAGGGGCCTGCTGTGCATGTGGGTTAGCTTCCTGGCCGGAGATCTGACTCATGCTGCAGTGGCTGCAGATAGCTTCATGGTGCTGAGACTTAACCCCTTGTGCCACCAGGGAGGCCATACTACTGTAATTTTAAATCATATTGTGGGAGGAGTAGCATATAAACCAGTTGTAAACACCTTTATTTGAATCTATATAACAATTACTTAGAAGGAATGACTGATGTTATGACATCAAGGTCAATAAGCTTCAGTGGGGGGTTGTCTAAATTGAGTTCTCTCAGAAGCAGTTGCTGAGACAAAGATTTAAGTGATAATAATTTATTTGAGGTCAGCTAGAAGGAGTCAATGGTAGGAGAATGGGGAAAAGAAACAAGGAAAAGAGAAAAGCAACATAGGGCATGATAAGCAATTTACTACTGTGACAACTGGGGCTTGTCTCCTAGGGGGTCTCTAGGACACTGCACTACATATCTTGTTACTGAGTATTGTGGGGTTTGGTATCTGATGTGCATAGATTAGTTTATGACATCAAAATTCAGAAATCAGCTTTATTACAGTTTATTTGGTTAGGATATAGGAAATAAACTCAAATATACTTCTCTTGTTATGAAAGGAAGTGAGGTTATATAGGTTTTGGAGGTTGATATTGAGAACAAATGAATTAAATTTTATTGGATAAGGAGTAGGTTAGGGGAAAAGAAATGTGTACTTGACCAAAATTCATTGGCAAGTTACAGATCAATCCATCCATTAAGAAGTATGAAGAGGTTTTTCTTCAGACAACTGGAGTTTTTCATTTCTGCTGGTGGGCTGATCACCTCTGGGTAGCCCCCCTCCTCTGTGTTTGCATCTCCCAACTCCAGTCGCCTTAGAACTCAGCTTAAGTTTAGTCAAATAACCCTCCAGACTGCCATGTCTATAAAAGCAACTCAAATGAAAAGTCTGGATTCACTTTTGATTTCTTTTGTGCTTTAGGGTCTGAAAGCAGTTTAACATTCAACCTTGTTTTCAATGTTGGAGTTTTCTCAAGCACAGTATGAGGAGCTGGGATACTATTCACTAATTCTCATCATCTCTGGTTGAGAAATGTTCCAGGGCATTAGCCCCACCCCCCACAAGCCATTCATTGTTTCACTTTATAGGGGCAGGACAGGACACGGAGCAGGTTTTCTATTACCAGAGCAAAGAGAGTAAAGGAGAGAGAGTCCTGGAGCCCTCAGTGGCTTTTTCAGGCTTTTATTGGGATTTACCAGGTACACAGAAGGCAGGGGTGCTGGGGGACTGGGAGGCTGGCAGGCCTCCCAGCCCCCAGCAAGTCTTCACTCTATCTGGGCTCTCCCACTTTCTCTAGTGGTCTCTGCTTCTCTCGTGGTTCTGCTTCTCTCTCGGCTTCTGCTTCTCTGCTTCTGCTGGTGTCCCCATGACGCCACCCTTAAAAGTCCAGTCTTAGCCCAGGTGAATCCCATCTACATATACCTACACCCTATTCTAGGTGCCCACCATCAGGCATGCATTCAGGACCACAGGGTTCCATCATCTATCCTGATGGCAGGAGGGCAGAAAAGCCTGATACTTTTTACCTACCCTACACACTTGTAAGGACCTGGATGGACTGAGTCTCAGGGGTTTGAAGAAGTGAGTAAACAACACACAAGAAACAGATGAATGCAGAGGGTTTTGGGGTTGGGTTCCAACAGCGCCTGCTGTAGTCTCCCCTTTGGTTCACTTAGATCCACTGGGGCCCCATGCTAAATTGATGCAGACTGGAATCTGATTGTTTGAGGAGGTGTCTCATTAGCACTTCAAAAAAAGAAAAGCTAGGGGCCTCTCCTGGTGGCACAGCGGTTGAGCGTGGGCTACGAAGCTGCCCGCAGCCTCTGCAGCACCAGTTCGATCCCTGGCCGCTGGCGAGGGCCCCACATTGCGAGATAGACCTCTCCTGCCACGCCCACTGCTCCCCTCAGCAGTGTATTTCGTCAGTCTGCCTGTTCTGTTCCCGGCTCTGGCTCTGGTGAATTCTCTCACCCACCTGCGCTTCTGACTATACCCAGTACTTGTATAAATAAATAAATAAATCTTAAAAAAAAAAAAAAGAGAAAGAAAAGATAAAAGACCATAATGAGGTTGATGGGGTAAGATACAGTCTCCACTGATGGAGTTGGTCCAAAGTTATAATTGATAATTATCATCTCCTTCCTCTACCACTTGTTTAGCATTTTGGCTGGTCTTGATTGCTGGTTTGATGTGGTGATCCAGACTTTCATCCCGCAGGAGTCTGAGTCTAATTACCATGCTCTTGTTGAACTGAGACCGCTTGACTTGCCTGGTCATGATTATCACCATATATGAAATCAATGAATTGTCCCAGTGAATTTCCTGGCTTCCAAATACTTTCTACCTCACTTGTCATTATCTATTAACAATCCTGTCTCCTCCCACTATAGTAACTCTTCTTTGTTTTCTGGCTAATGAACATAAAAAGTCCAAAAATGAGTAGGTAGAAGTCATAACTTTGGGTTAAGGGAGCCCAACAACAGTTACAAAGAGTTCCCAACACAGTATCAGGGGCTTGTGAGTTGCACCATTTCCAACCTGCAGAGAACACATTGTGTGAACAGACTGTATAAACTGCATGACCAAGAAAATGATGCTCAGTCTGTATTTTCAACTCCCTGGCACCCGAACAAGGTAGGAACAAGACTCTCACAGGGCTCAGAACCATCTATGCCAGTGCCTGTCCTGTGCTCCTGCATCCCACCCTTCAGCATGAGTGGGGAGAATCACCGCAGAATCCCAATCACTTCACACTGTGGCTGTTGGGGCCCAAACTGGCTGATAACAGCAAGGATGGCTCAGTTCATGAAGCCCACGAGAAGGCTCCTACATTCGTTATGAAAGCTTAAGGCCCTAGATGTCCTGTTTGGTGCTGGTGTTCTTTCAAGGGAGACCCTTTTTCTGGTTTACAATATTCTTGGTTACAATTTATATTGACTCAGCTGCAGGCACTCTAGCTGACACAGCTGTGTTCTCAGCTGTGTTAATTCCTCATAAATGTAATGATATATAAGCTTTGGTCTGGATCTGTCTGAAAAATAATTGAGCAAGTGTCCCCTCTCCAAAATTACATAGGAACCGCAAAACCACTGGTAGGAGGCTACTACTAAGTTTAAACATCATATACTGTTCAATCCTTTCCTAACAAGGCTTCAAATTGACCCATTCAGTTGGAGGTTATTCTCTCTCACATCCATCTCTTCTAAAGACTCCTGTCCCTCCATCCCACCTCAGACATTTCTGTGAGGTATGTGGAACACAGCTCAAGAGCACATTTTGTAACAGGAGAGTAAAGTCTAAGGAGAAAGACTAACTTGCTCCAGGTGAAGCTGGACCAGAACTCACAAGCAGGAGTCCTCACTGATTGAGTTTGCAGCAGAGTACGGCACTTTGGGTGAGACGCCGAGCCTGTTCCCACATGGGGCAGGAACTGTCACTTCCACAGTGAGGTCAATAAAAAATAGGCACTCTGCTCTTCCTATATTTTCTGTAGAATCCTTTATTAGTTTCTTGTGCCTTCCATAACAATTTATCACAAACTCGGGTTAAAGCAAAGGAAATCCATGCTTTTACATTTCTGGAGTCCAGAAGTGAGAAATCAATGTGTTCACAGCATTGATTCCTTCTGGAGGCTCTGAGAGAAACAGCTCCATGCCTCTCATCTAACTTCTGGTGGTTTTGTGGTTCCTATATAATTTTGGAGCAATGATTTAACAACAACGATGGCTGTTCCTTGACTGAGATGCATCACCCCAGCCTCTGCCTCCACCTTCAGAGCAGCTTCCTGTCAGTGTGTCTCTTGTAGGACACTCATCAGATTTGGGGTCCACCTGGGTAATCCAGAATGATTTCAAGATCCTTAGTTTAATCACACATTCCAAATAAAATAATATTGACAGTTTCCAGGGATTAAGAGGTAAACAAATCTTTTTAAATTTTCTTTAAAGCCAACATTCACCCCACCACAGAACCTTTGTCTCTGTGACCTTCCTTTGGATTTATTGAGTCTTCTTGGGCTTCCTATATGTTAGAGTTGAGTAGAATACCAGAACCAAGTTCCAGCACTAAGTTAGGTGAGAAAATTCTTTTTTTTAAATTTTATTTTTATATTCCCCATACAATTGCAACCCCCTTATTTTGCCCCCAATCCCTCCTTTCCACCCCCCACCCCCCATAGTGTGTCTCTGGTTCATAGTTGTTTGTTGATTTTGATTTTTTCTTTCTTATAGTTATTCTTTTTCCTGGTCCCTTATTTAGGTTGGTGAGAAAATTCTTATAGAATTTCTACTCAACAAAAAGAATGGAGCTAGGATCTGGGAACATAAAACCAAATGACATCCTACTGCTCCGCTCCCTCCAACTGTAATTTAACAACAGGTACACCAGGGCTGATCAAGGGCACTGTTGAGGCCTAGGCACAGCAGCAGACATTAGCCACCCTCCCCTTGGAGACATGCTTTGCTTATATGAGTGACTTTAACAACAACTATAGTGAAGGTTAAATGGCTTACAGGACACATAAAGAAAAAAAAAATCTAACTTTTTCTCTCTGAGGCTTGTATGTAGAGATGAGTAACAGCAAACACCTTGAACTGAGCTCCATGGCCAGCTGGGAACTGAAAACAGAGAAAGAAGTGGCTTCCCAGAAGTGGGGCTCCTTACAAAAAACTAAATCCTGGTCCTTAGACTACTATTCTAATTGGTTGGGATAAATTAATGAACCCATTCGATCCCATGGCTACTGTAGAGTATGCTGACTTCTTTTTCTCCTTGGCCCTTGCTTCTTTAATTACATAGTCCCCTTTCTCTCCAAAAGCCTATAGAATCCAAGGGATGTTAAATCCATAGGACTGGCTTACAGAGTGGTGATCTTAGGTCTCCTCTCTCATGGGGGTCCTGGGAGTTATTCTCATTCTCGTAATGGCACGGGCTTGTGTGTTCAAACTCTTGGTGTCAAACATTCAACAACTTCACATAAAAAGGATATTATGGGGGTTTCAACCGCACCCAAGCCTCAGTACTGTCTCACGCTCTCTCTCGCTCTCACGCTCTCTCTCTCTCTCTCTCACACACACACACACACACACACACACACACACACATAGGTACAGATATTCAGTGGGAAGGAGCTACAGAAGATTGAGATGGATGTCCCTTTTCCCCTGTGAGAAATAAAGAGGATGAAAATGTCTCAGGGGAGTGAGACAGGAAGGGTTCTGGGATCACACAGGACTCAAGGACAAAATTTTGCTGTTTTTCCGAGGATGGTAAATAAGAGATTAATTAAATATTGAGGGGACTGAAATCTTTGAGGGGGAATGAGGTAACCTGCAGCCCTATCCCCCAACTCAGTAACCCTGGAAGAAATGTTTGTGCCTATGCCTGGACAAGATGACCCAAGCCCTCCTTGTTTAAACGCTATCTTGGTTTAACTTGCAAGGTCCTGTTATGACTCAACAGTCTTGCTAAACAAAAACTGGTCAGAACCAGTTGCGAACCCCATCTATGAGTCCCCTACTAAATGTGTGTGTTTGTGTGTGACCAAATCTTTTTGAGCAATCTCAAAACCCAAGGTGTGATTCTCTTTTAAATCGTCCCACACTCTCTTTCCTCACTGTGTACTGTTACAATAAAAGCTTCATTTCTATCTCACCCTTTCTGACTTCCTCATGAATTCTTTCCTGCACCCAAGTCAAGGATCTCTGGGGCTCCTCAGCACCCAGGGCCCCAACAGAACAGCAAGTCTCTCCTAAAATCCCACACAGTTAAAGAAAAATGCCATCATTTCCTTTGCCTTTGCCTCTGGGGTGAACCCACAGTATGGGAGATGATATTACAGGAAGTTAGCTGAGTTAGGACACGTCAAACTTGACACATTTAAAAGATTTTTGTGGTGTGTAGCAGCAATGTGGCTAGTTTAATCTCTTTGATTCCTGTGACCAGACACTCTTGAACTGAATGTGGAACTCAAAAAACCTTTCACTGTATCCAGTAGTCAACCTTCTAAATCATACCCCAAACGCAATGAAGAATCCAAAGATGAGACAATAAACTAGCCCTATAGCAGGAATCACCATTTCCAAACTTTTTTCTTGTGAAGCTAACTCAGGAGGCCCTAGAAACAAGGACCAATTCCCTAGAGTTCCACATTCTTCCCTAGTAGGCCTCTCCCTAAAGTTTTCTGTCAATATGAATTTCAGGACTAATCCACTAAGCCAAGACTACTAAACCACCAGAATTTAAAAGACTCAAGGTCAGGCCTCCCTGGTGGCACAGGCAGTTGAGCACAGAGCTGTAAAGCTGTCCATAGCCTCTGCAGTGCCGGTTCAATCCCCACCAGCCGCAGAAATACCCACATGGTGGGAGAGACTTCTCCTGTCTCACCCGCTGCTCCCCTCAGCAGTGTATTCAGTCAGTCTGCCTGTTCTGTTCCCCACTCTGTCTCTGGTGAATTCTCTCACCCTCCCACACATCTGACCTGTACCCCTGGTTCTTGTATAAATAAATAAATCTTTAAAAAAAATAAAAATAAAAGACTCAAGGTCACTAAATGAATTGTGTCAGAAAATAAAAGAAGTGCCAAATGCTTATAATTCCACTTTATATTCCATTCGTTACCCCAGCTATGGTACTTGGTGTATTTTCCTTCCTATTCTGAGACCTCAGTTCTGAAAGATGGTGCTGTTTTATAACAAATGCTGTCCAGTGTCTCTTATTTGTAATGAGCTCGGCTACACAGTATTGGTATGAACAGAAAAGAAGACATACTGTTCATACCTTTTTGGATGCATATTTCTCAATTTTGCAGGAGTGCTAGGAAAGGGTTACCCATCTACAATTCTGGAAGAGTAATGCTTAAAGACAACACTTGAGCAAAGCAGCATGTTCTACCACCATTCTGCTGGCATAGGCCAGGATGAACCTGAACTTCTTGGGTTGGGCTTCACAGTGAATTAGAATGAGAAGAGAGAGGGGAAGAGGGAACTTTTGAATTGGGTAAATGTCTGTTGCTGACTCAAGGCCCAACTTGCCAAAGCAGCCAGCCTGGACCAGGTGTTTCAGAGAGAGGAGGCAGGAGAGTTGTGCCTACAGGAAAGATCTTGATTCAGATTCGAACTTTAAACTGCTTTTCCAGACACAAGAGAAGGATGTTTCCCCGTCAAATCTTCCTGTCGTGATCATGACTGTAATTCATCTGGTCCACATTCATGCTTAATTGGTTGGTTGCATTTGATACTAAATTCCAATAAATGATTTTACCCTGTAACTGCAGCTCTCGATGGGAGCTCCATCTGGCCGTGCACAGGATGGGACGCTGCCTTGTTGCTTTCACTCCTTTCCCACAATGTATTTCTCCCCCCAAAGTTAAGTATCCTCGTGCCCTTGACAGTCTCCTTAGAATTCTTCTTTAGGATTGTTTAGCCCAAGATCACAGGATTATGAGAGACTTACTCAGGCTCTGAGTACTCACCCCATAAAGGGTGACTGTAGATACCCTCAATACACCCATAGCTACAAGTACTCAGTATTTCTTAGGCAAGTGCACTGCAGCTTTGATATTCTCTTAATAAGATTTGGCAGTACCTGCTCCCACATGCTTAGTTTTCTTGGGATACTTTCCAAATGCTTCTTGCTAACTATTCAGTCCACAAAAGATCTGCTTCTCAGACCTGCCTCAGACTTTTGCTTCCACTCTCTTCCCTGTGGGAAAACCAGGACAACTTGGGCCACAAATCATGCTCTCAGTTGCCTGTTCCTTTTTGATACCAAAAATTCGTCCAGCAACAAATTATGCTATCAATACTGTTCTTCCTGTTGTAATTTTAAGGGCAAATTAGTAACTACAGAACAAAAAAAATTGTTAAGCAAGTTATGGAGTATGGCTACGCCAGAGAAGGAATAGAAAGAGGTAGAAGATTGTGGTTTGATTTGATCAAGTTATCAGGCCAGTTTGATTAATGCACATTTGCTTTCATTTTCATCTGTGTGTTGACTTTAATGAATTTATCTCAGATTACAGGTTTTAGAGAATCCAGGTAAGATCTTGGACAACTTTTGGATCCAAACAGCAGGAAGTTGTTGCTCAATTCACATATGAAGGTAATAACAATAAGAATATGCCAGAGCTGAAGTCAAGTAAAAAAAAAAAAATGTGCAGAAGGTACTAAGTCTTGAGATTAAGCCCAACTTCTGTTTTTGCAGCCCTCTTCCTGAATTTACTTGGGTCCCTTTTATTATAGTGCCCTTTTAGTAGGAAGAGAAACTAGCCCTATAGATATAGGCTTTTAAAGACCAACTCTTCAGTCACTGCTATATGAACCATTCTTTAACCTTAATAATGAAGAGTCTTTCACTGCGGTCACTTTTGTCCACTGGAGAATTTATGGCAGAGAGAGAGAGAGAGAGAGAGAGAGAGAGAGAGATTTCAACTGTGCTTTGCCTAATGGAGAAGAATAAAGAAAATAGAATTGAGCCTAAAGTGATGGCTCCAATATGACCAAGTGAAGGTGCTTGTTAGAGTAAGGAACTTAGCAAACTAGAAGTGTATTGCAAACTAAAATATTTTGAGATCGTAGAGACAGAAAAAACTAGTACTGGAAAATGAATTTGAGAAAGTTGGAATATTGTTTCTTTTCTGGACTGGAAGTAATTCTTGATGGCATTTTTTTTTAAGAGTACATTGAGTTTACTTTTTGTTAGAAAAAATTCAAAAATATAAAAAATCAGGGAGGAGAAACATCTTATAAAAACCAACTCCCTATAGTCCCTCTATGCCAGAAACCATTATGGGAGTCTATGAGACTTTGTGAAAAGGACATGGCCTTTTAGGATCACAAAGACCTGAATTTAATTCTACTCCTAAATTGTATGATCTTGGATAAATAACTTCAACTTGAGTAATTGCTTAATAAATAAAAGTTGAACCAAAAACCAAAACAAAACCTGATCATTTTTGCATATCAGAGTCAATGGAGAGGAATAGTCACTTTCATATACAGCACTGGTTTAGGATCAGTGTTTAACTTCCTTTAAAATATCCTTACTTTGGCTTATTTTTTTTTTATTGTTATGAGCTGAACTCAATGTTCCTGCCTTTCTTATTTATCATGTCCATTCATTATAGACTTATTTTTAATACCTGCCATGACTCTTCTTTAACTCTTGCCTTCATCCCCCAGGATGCCTTTTCCAAGACACCTCAGACTCCACATGCCAGCCAGGTCTCAATCTCCATCTAGAAAGAGGGTGGCCAATCTGTGAGCTTGAAGCTGTTAGTCCCTCTTTATTCTCAAAGTAAACAAAGGTTAAAACTAACCAATATGATAAATCATATTGATGCTGTGTTTCAAAGAACTTACTGTGGCATTCAAGTGCTGTCAAAGCTATGGCTCCTTATGCCCATTCTGCCCTCATCTGACGTGTAGGTGTTTTGGAGAAGCACGATGCAAGTCCCCCTCAGTAGCTTGCAGTGCAGCACTCCAGAGTGCCAGGGGCACCCTCCTAGATAGGAGAAAGTGGAAGCCTACATAGAACCTCTTTCCTTGACTCAGGTTCCTGAGAGAACCTCCTGGCTCATGGATAAAATTGCAAAAGCTTTAGCAGTGGTCAGACCTTTGTGCTTACCAAACACCAAGCAAAGCAAAAGTCTACCTTGCTTATGAACACCTTCCCTGAATGAAATTAAGCAAGTCGTGTGTTGTGTAACTTAGTTTGTTGGATGGATTTCAGCATTTTTTAAAAGAAAAAAATTAATAAAATGGCACAGGTAGATAATTTCATGGACTTTTTGAAGTGCTGTATGAGTCTTTGTAAGGCAAAATATTTTTCCCATGGTTAGTTAAAACTGCTTGAGATGGGAAATTGGCCTCAGGTGAGAGTGGGGTGATACTAGAGGTTGAAAGAGGCAGAGTGGGAAGAGCAAGGCAGCAATGGGGAAATGTAGGCAAAACAGACTACCGAAAATAGACTATGCCTTCACAATTCTGCTAAAGTTTCACATCTGCACCTCCCTTATCATACACATGCCATCACTGTCCACACTCATTTACCAACCCCTAGTCTCCAATGCCTAAAATACCACCAATTGCTGCCTCTCAAATAAATGCCATAGACCCTTGATCTGAAGAGTCTTCTTGGAAAATACCAGGCCAATACCAGATGGATGTCCACAGGAAAAAGACCTAGAACACCCAAACTCTGGTTTCCTTCCTGGGCTGGGTATAAACAGTTAATGAAGGGGTGATCAACCCACCTGCTTATTAGCTAGTTATTTTAGACTATCTAGTTATTTTAGACTTTCTACTTTGGAATATTTTGACTAGTAAGAATATCATACACAGAACTTTCAGTTTAGATGATAAACAGCTATGATTCAAACATGAGAAAATGTGAGGTTCCTAGCCACCAATATCACTTTTTCTACAAAGACTGCAAAAAGTCCTTCCCAAGGACATGCCCAGTGAGACCACATCTACCACTTGGCTCTCGCTCATTGCACAAGAAGTGTGTTGTGGTTCCTCTACTTCGTGTCTGGTCTCAGCCAGTATCTGAGGAAGAATGCTGTTCAGGCCACAGAACTCAAGCCACAAGCATCTCTTCTAATACCCCTCATCTGAGGCCACTAGATATTTTCTTACCTTTCTTGCCACAGTGAAAACCCCAGAGATAGAGAGAATGTAAGCATGAGGTTGAGAGTGTTTGGGGAGAGGGGAACTGAAAAGCACCCCTCCATGGAGACACCGTCACCACACTCAGAGCAGCTTGGAGAGCCATAGTGGCAGTTCCTAGGGTCTCCTCAGCTGTTGCCTCTCTCCAGAACTCAGTAGAGTATGGATGCCCAGTCTTTCCCACCCTCTTCCTCTCCTAGGGAGCCTCTTTGGGTCTTTCTCATTTCATTGTTCCACTCTTCTCCTCCCCTCCCCTCACCACTACACACACCACCCTAGGACACTTTTCTGTCACAGTTCCTGCTCTAGAGGATGCTTAGGTCACCTTACCTGGGAAATCTCCTTCAATGGCCTTATGTCTTCCATTAGCCTCTGGAAGGTTAATTTTACAAGTGCTTATCTGAAATTTGCTCTGCTTTATAGCATGTTTCAGTGTTAGCGCTCTTATCCGGGATATGAAGGGTTCATCCAGGTGACAACATTATTCTATTTCTTTCTGGGTGGTGATTTTGCAAGCATGTTTGCTTTGTGATAGTTCATTCTTCTGAAAACTTGTGATTTGTGTGCTTTTCTGAACACCATATATTTCAATAAAGGATTCAATATTACTCTTTTCCACTAGACTATTCACAGAGAACAATAGTCTCTGTATGCCCCCTAACCTATAGGAGAAATGCCTGACATTTAAAGAGTTATTGGGAGGCATTGATTTAAATGTTAGTGACCCTTACTCTAGAGGTAGCAATGTCCAGTAGAAAAACCTTAGTCTGAAATGGAGACTAGAATTCTGGTCCTCCTCCTGTTGCCACTTGTTTGAACTCATTTAGGCAATTTGTACACTCTTAACTCCTTCCTGAAATCACAAAGATTTCAGGATTAAATATATGCTTGACATAAGAGCATTTGAAAGACCTCAATTTGAATACTAGCTCTGTAGCTTTACAGTTAGAGACCTTGACCTCCCTAAGCATCAGTTAGTGGGGTAGCTGATGAGGTCTGCATGAGATAAAATGAAAGCATGCATGGGAGGCATTTAACACTGTGTCTAGCACATAGTATGTGCTCAGTAATATTAGCAATTCTTGTTCCTATTAACTGCAAGGAAGTGCCTCATGAATGTTTAAAATAGAACGCAGGGCCTCCCTGTTGGCGCAAGGGGTTATGACGCAACCTATGAAGCTATCCACAGCCTCTGCAGCATGAGTTCCAGCCCTGGCCAGCCAGGGTGCTACCCACATGGAGCAGCAGACCTCTCCTGACTTGCCTGCTACTCCCCTCAGCAGTGTACTTCAGTCAATCAGCTTGTTCTGTTCCCCACTCTGTCTCTGGTGAATCCTCTCACCCCCTGCACCTCTGGCCACAGCCCAGTTCTTGTATGCGTAAATAAATAAATCTTTAAAATAAAATAATACAGAACACAAAGGTAGCCCTGGAGGGGAGTGTGGGTGCTAAAATAATAGGAAGGACAAACAGGAAACACCACAGAGTGAGATTTATTTTTATTTTTTATTTATTTGTTTATTTATTTATATTTATACAAGGACTGGGTACAGTCAGAAGTGCAAGAGGGTGAGAATTCACGAGAGCCAGAGCGGGGAGCAGAGCAAGCAGAAGGACCGAAGCACACTGCGGAGGGGAGCAGCGGGTGGCAGGAGAGGTCTGCGCGCCATGTGGGACCCTCCTCCAGTGGCCGGGGAGCAGCCGGGGATCGAACTGGCGTTGCAGAGGCTGCGGGCAGCTTCGCAACCCAGCGCTCAACCGCTGCGCCACCAGGGAGACCCAACAGAGTGAGATTTTAAATCCAAGTGTGAGTTTTGTGAGAATGGAGAGGGAAGGAAATTGAGTCAAGAGATGGCATTTATACCCTTTAAGAGGATTACACAATGATTTGTCAAATGGTTTACCAGCATCATTAATATGATAAGTTCTTGTCAGTTTTTAATACATGGTATGGGTTGATGAAATTTACTAACTTTAAACTGGCTGTATCAGGCAGGGAAATACTTCTTTTAAAAAGAAAAAAAAATATGTGTATATATATGTATATATATATTGCATCCTTCATCCTGCTTCCTTTTTTGTTCAATGCATCCTTTCTCTTCTCAGGTGTAGTCCTCGTAAAATTCCCACCACAAATTCACCTGCGCACCATCACCATAGTCCCTTGTGTAAGAACACATTCCCTCCCCTGTTTTGATCCATCTTCCCTCTGACAGAGTGCCTCTGATTTATAGTTGCCTGTTAATTTTGTTTTTTAATTTATTATAATTATATTTTTTCTGGTCCCCTAATTGGTTCACCTATATTCCTCCTATAAGTGAAACCATCCAATGTTTTTCTTTTTCCTTCCAGCTTATTTCACTGAGCATGACCTCTTCGAGCTCCATTCATGTTGCTGCAAATGGCATAAGCTTATCTTTTTTGATTGTGGAATAGTATTCCATTGTGTATATGAACCACATCTTCTTGATCCAGTCTTCTATTTTTGGGCATTTGGGTTGTTTCCTTAGCTTAGCTATTGTAAACAGTGCTGCAATAAAGATAGGAGTGCAAGTATCCTTTTAAATTAATGTTTTTGTGTACTTTGGGTAGATTCCTAGGAGTGGAATTGCAGGGTCATATGGTAGCTCCATTTTTAGTAGTTTGAGCAATCTTTACACAGCTTTCCATAGTGGTTGGATCAGTTTGCACTCCCACCAGCAGTGTTGGAGAGTTCCTTTTTTTACCATATCCTCGCCAACATTTGTTGTTTCCTGTTTTTTCAATGTGTACCATTCTCACTGAGGCAAAGATTTCTTAAACAGATTATAAAGTGAATACACTCTTAAAGGAGAAGACTGATTAAAATTTATTAGATTTGATAACTGCTCATAGAAACCACTATTAGCATGTTAAAAGATAAGACACTGAGTGGAGGGAAGAGGTCATTTGCAACCCATGCATGTAATTTTATTTAGATAAAAAGCATTTGAAGAAAACACATCAATATGAAAAAGACAGCTCATCCAAATAAAATTTTAAGAGGGAACAGTAAGTAGCAAAAAGCTTGAACTTCACAAAGAAGATATCCAAATGACCAATAAAAATGTGAAAGGATTACTCATAAGAAAATATTTTTTTTTATTTTCTTGTCCTCAAACTGGGGTGGGAAGCAAGGTGTTGGCAAAGAGAGGGAACATCTGGTACTCTCATGCATGATTACTGTGAGTGGAAAGTGGCACTAACACTTTGGAAAAGGGCTTAGGATTATCTACTATTGTTGTACATATGCATATCCTAGCCACCCAATTCCACTCTTTAGTGCAATGAGAATAAAGCATTCCAGCATTATTCACAATAACCCCAAACAGAAAACAGTCCAAGTAACCATTAACAATGGAATGAGTGAGTACCTTGTGATAAATATGTAGAAACGAACTATTCAGCAATGAAAAGGAACAAACAACTACTAACGTAACAACATGGAAAAATTTCACAAATATAATGTTGAATGAATGTACTTGAACACAAGAACACAATTTCACTTGTATAAAGTTGAAATGGCAAAAATGGTCCATGGTGATGCCTGGCAAGACAATGGTTTTCTTTGGAGGAAGGTAGGTTACTGAAAGTGACACTAGTGGGGGTTGGCAGAATGATTTTCATTTTCTATTTTGTGATTTTATAAAGGTAACAAAAATTTCCCTTTTCTAAAACCTCATTGATTTGCCTATGTATGAATTTTGCATTGTTATAGATTAACTTATTTGTCTATTTATAAATTTTGCGTTGTTATAGATTAACTTATAAACCAGGGAGAACCTGCCCTCCCATCCACAATCCCTTAAAAGAAAACAGCATCACTGTGACTTGTGACATGTGGCTCCATGTGTGCGGGCTGACCTTGCCAAATGGCATGGGACTCTGCAGTCTCTCTGAGAAGGACGCATCAATCCCTCCATGATTCCAGGGCGTTGGCAGCAAGATCAGGAGGCAATGAAAGCACATCAGGCACAACTCCATGAGAAGTCAAAGAATTTACACATCTGAGCCCATGTAGCACACGTGTCCTGCAGTAGTACCCCCTATCCCACCACTCCCTCATATGGAAAACAGGGCTGAAGCCAGACCCCACTGCATCCAAGGGAGGGAATGCATCTTCTGAAGTTTTGCCTCCCCAACTTGCTGCCAGATGGATATTAATGTGTGTCTCTGTGTCAATTTTCTGGAACCAGACCTTGCTGGATCCAGCCTCATGGTTCTCCATGTGAGGTTTCTCAATCCCCATCCAAAAGTTTATGCTGCTCCAGAAGAGGCAGAGCCACTAGGAGAAATTTAAGCTAATGTTACTCAGCCACCTGAGATTTGTCCTACTTACTGTGGCCCCTGGTCTCTCTCCCACCTTGACCCACAGTTCTGAAAACTGGCCTCAACCTTAGCTTGAAAACATTTCTTGACTCCCTGCTGTGAACTAACCCTTTATTGGAGATAAAGTTATGAGTAAGGTACTGGCCTAGCCTCCTGGGGACCCTGGGCTGTGAGAGCCAGAGCGCAGTGAAAAGGAAGGTGCAGTGCACTGTGATTAATGCTGGGGTGGGACAAAGACATCACACAGTGGGGTGGGATAAAAATTTCAAGGAGGCCGCAGAGCCTGCATCTAGCCCTGCACCTTCCTCAGAGGCAGGCAGTATTGTTAGAGAGGAGAACACTGATGCAGGGAGAGATAAAGCACCCAGCTCCATGCCCTTGCTGTGAAGGGCAAGATCTGAGTTCAGATCTTTGGCAGCCTGGCTCCAGGGCATGGAAACTCAGCCACTATAATGTGCCACCTCTTTACCGGTGCATGAAATCTAGGGCGGGGCTGTTCAAGTGGACATGTAGCATGAGCTGCACAGGTGATTCAGATTTTCTAGTGGGAAATTTAAATTTTCCTATGGAAAAATAAGAAGAGGTGAATTAATTTTAACATTATATTTTATAGAAACAGATATAGCCAAAATATTCTCATTTCCACTTGAAATAAAAAAAAATCACTGAAGAGAGAGTTCACATCTTTTAATTTTTTTATTTAAAGATTTATTTATTTATGCATACAAGAGCTGGGATACAGGCCAGAGGTGCAGGGGGTGAGAGGATTCACCAGAGACAGAGTGCGGAACAGATCAGGCAGACTGACTGAAATACACTGCTGAGGGGAGCAGTGGGTGAGACAGGAGAGGACTGTGGGTTGTTCCCTGGCCGAACAGTGCTGCAGAGGCTGCAGATTGCTGCATAGTGCTGTGCCAACATGGAGGCCCGAATTCACATCTTTTAAATACTAAGTCTGACCTCCTGTTTTACTCTCACAGTACAGCCCCATCACAATGCACGAGTGGCTAATGACCACTGATCCAGAGTCAGTGTTGCTCTAGCGAACTGGGGAGGGATGAGGAGCTCTGTCCACATGAGGGGAATGATCAGTGCAAAGGTTCAAGGACAGGATGCTGACTACTGAGGTGGGGAGGAGGTATCATCCATGAATTTCCTGCATCTGAGCATCTGGCCCTGCTCCCAGGGAAATTTGTTCTGCCACTTGGATGACCTCTTTCTGCCTCTAGTGATTTAAGAGAATGGAATCACATATCCAAAGAGTCTCTCCCAGTGCCCGTGACCTTAGGTTTTCACACTCATACTCAATAGGAGACCCATTTCCAAGCATGTCCCGGAAGGCTTATAATCTCAGCTCATGTCTTTTCCCCCTTTGCCTTCTAAAAATACCCTCCCTCTGCCCTCCGGGTATGCCCTTCTCAGGCCAGCTCATCACCATCCTGTCTTCCTCTTCTCTCCCACCCACCTCTACCCTCTTCCTCATTCTTGACATTGCAATGCGGGGGCTGCTACTCTGCATTCTTGCCTCCTCCTCTCTGCCTTTTCAAACTTCAACCCACCCCTACTAACTTAGGAAACTGACACAGCTTCTTCACAAAAATTATGAGGAACCTAAACCAGCAACTCCCAGCTTGCACAGCACAACCCAGCACTAGTATCCCTTGGGCCTTTGTCCTTTGCCCAGTTCGTGACCGATTTGTCCCTCAATCAGAGCTGTATTTTCTGTCAGTGTGAGATAGCTGGTGACTTATAAATATGTCAGAATTAAACCTCCAAGGGTTCAAAGAAGCCAAATTCTCATGCCAACCTGACTCTTAAAAGAGGGCGAATGAGGTAACCACATTTTATAGTCATTGCACATTTGCCAAATAATGTCCTGTTGAATCATTCCCTGGGGTCTGTCTGATTACACCGTTAGCTGTGAATTAATTCTCCATCTGTATAGGAAACAATGATATGCAGTAATGTGAGCTATGCCCATGTTTAAGTCATTTAGAAATGTTAGAATTCACATTTTCAGATGCTCCAACAAGAATGGACTGAGAGATGTTCATTTACAGATCAGCAGGCTATGAAGGTGTGGGCATGTCCACAGCGTGGTGTTGGGATCAGCCGCTGCCAAGGATACACGAGCTGTAAATAAATAATTTTCTCAAAAGGTTTACAAGAATGCCCTATTCCTTTGTAACTCTAGAAAAATTTTAATAAAAATATTTTATTGTTACCCTTAAATGTATAATTCTTAAGATCCTCATCAAACAATACCAGATTAAAGTCTTCTGACTCTGGGAAACAATGACTGTTTGTACAGAGGAAGTTGGTGGTTGATTTTCCTGGTTGTTACAGTGTGTATGTGTAAACCACAGGGTTGAAACTCCACGCCTGGGATCTGGGTCAAGTACCAGTTCTGCTGATAATTTGCAGGATCACTACCTGTCTGAATTGCTGTTCTTTTTATCTGTAAATGAGAAAAAATAAACTCACATCTTGATGTGTCATAAAACATGAGGTTGGGTGCACGTACTTCTTTGCAGCTCACCAAATGGCACCCTGAGGAAGAGAGGGAAAAAGAACTTGCCTTACCTGATCCACCCAAATGATGGGACAGAGCATGGCCTCTAGTTTCATGAAAGGAATTAAAGGAAAAAAAATATTAACCTCAGGAGAAGAGAGCAGAGTTAAGCATCTCCCCAGTTTATGACACCCAATCATCAGTCTTCCACACAAGGGCTTTTATTGTTCTTTAACTTTGTTTTATACATTTGCTCTTCATCTGTGGTTGCTACTTGATCCTACCCTAGATACACATTAATATACTCACTAATATGAATTTTATATATATTGTCTTTGTACATAGAGACTTGATTTATATAGGTAGGTAGGTAGATAGATAGATAGACAGATAGATAGATAGAATATGATATAGTTGTGAAGGATAGAACTCAGTTTTCTTTTTTTCTCACTCACCCTTGTGCTTTTAAGATTTGTCCATGTGTCTGATGAACCACATTCCACATTCATTTATTTATTCCCCAGTGATGGACACATAACGGTTGGGAGTAAACACTCAAGAGTCATCGAACCCATTTACCAAGTGTAAGAACTTATCCCATTTACACAACCTGCCCATAACTCAGTCTTCTCTTCTAAAACAGAGCTAGGAACAGTTTCTACCTCATGTGACATCCTGAGAACAGGGAAAGAACTGAATACACATAAGCAGCCAGTCCACGTTAGCTGTCATTATCATCATCATTTTTCCCACACCCAGTGCTAAACTGAGCCCTTCACACACATATCTCTTAACCTGTGCCTGACTTTCTCTGCGGTACAGACTCCAACGAGGGGTGGCTGGGTCACAGGGTGTATGCACACTTAGTTTCAGAGAGTAGTGCCAAATTGCTTTCCAGAATGACTGTCCCCAGCTGCATTCCTACCACCAGTACCTGAGAGTTCCTGGAAAAGTTCTTTCATCCAGTGGGTGCACAGATTGCAATAAGTCTCCTCTTCAGTTGCACTGACATCATCTGTCTGGGAGATTCCTGTCCAAGTTGGATGGAGAAACAGCTCTAAGACACATGAACAATTTAGGAATCTGCTGTTCTGCGCTCCAGACCCCTGAGCCCTTAGTGAACTCAAATAATGGACTCAGAACCTTGGGAAGCAACAGAAACACACTGGAGGGGTGTTCAAAGTGCTCCCCCAGGGGATACTAACCAGCACACCTTACGATAGCGACAGCCAACTACCTAATCTCAAGAGTCCCTATCCCTGGGAGCCACTGTTTCTGCCGGACAGGTTTTGTGAGCACAGAACAAATGGGGGAGAATGCCTAGGTGGGAGGGAGGCCTGCACTGGCCAGCACTCTGGAATTACCACAGGCTGCTAGTGCCACCTGAAGGTCCCCTTGTCCAGGAAATAATCTATGGTCAAAGATCTCTGTAGAGCCTGGGTAACACCAGAAATGTCACTACTTAGTCAAAGTTTGATTTAAACCCATATTTTCTCTTGAAAACTACGTATTATCAATGCATTGCCTGAGCTCTAGATATTGAAACTTTGTTAGTACCACAGGGTGTAATCATCCAAGCAAGAGTCCTAGATGGCCTTGGGTGCTTGGTAGGCAATGTGGAAATAAATGTTTGATAGATTTGGGAGATGTGTATCTCAGGCTTCCCAGGAATAGTGAGTACAGCTCCAGAGGAGATTCTGAAGCCAACATAATGGTGTGATTTAAATCCAACCTGGCACACACATCATCATAAAGATGCTAAATTACATAGTTAATGGCCAGTAAGCCCAGATCTACACCTGGGATTTAGTAACCTGCCAAATACCCATTTTTATGAAAGGTGAGTCAGTAAAATTTCGCTCCTTCTGTGTCTCATTCCTAAGAGTTCATTAAACTTCAAAAGCAGAAACCAGGTAATTCATCCACTGCCTCACCCGTCAGTGAGCTATTTCTTCCCCATGGCACCTTTCATCTTCTGAAATGAAATGTAGTGTCTGCCCAGATATTCAAATTGTTGAAGATGGAAAAATATTTAAGTTGGCTGGGTAATGGGTAACTAATTTTTAAATATTGCTTAATCTTATTACTTTTTACTATAATTTGGATCAAGAAGCAGACAGTTAGTAAGGTCTCTATAAATATCTGTTGCATGAGTGAGTGACCAGTCAGTAAGAGAAAAGCTCCTCATTCTGTTCTCTGGATCTATCTCTGGATCTCACCTTTACCTCCCCATATAATCTCTTGATGCCATAAGGCACATATTGGTTAAATTAAAAAAAAAAAACATTGGAATATTGCACAAAAACTTAGCCTAAGGTTGCTCCAGTCTCAGCTAAAGAAGTAGCATGAGGTATGGTGGGACAGGGATCTGAGGGACCCATGACTGGGTCATCAGCTGACCCAAGGGGAAGAGGCCAAGACCCTGGAAGTTCCCTTTTTAGGAAGAGGCTTAGCCTAAGAAATAATATTGCTTACAATGAACCTTTGGAGAGTTGGATTTAAATGACATCATTAATGTGGCAAAGGTAAGACTGAATTAAACAGGAGGCATCTGCTGAAAGAGCCAGATTGAAAACTAATATAGGGATTGGGTTTGGATGCAGGAGGCACAGGCAGGGACCCGGTATTCAGGGTGTGAGAGGTTGATGAGTAAACTAGCAAGGAATAAGAGGTAAAGATTTGAGAACTGGGTCTAGAGGTCAAAGTGAGAGATTCTGTTCTAGTTTCTCTTTATCCATATTTTCTCCCTTTATAACATATTCTATTTGCATCCCACCCCTCACTCCCACATATTGAGAACTGGGCTAAAGTTAGACCCCATTGCATCCAAGGTAAGGAATGCATCTTTCGAGGTTTTACCTTCCCAGTTTGCTGCAGGTTGGGTATCAATGTGTGTCCCTGTCACAGTTTTCTAGACCTTGCTGAATCCAGCCTTATGGTTCTCCAAATGATCCCCATCCAAAAGAGGCAGAGCCAATAGGAGAAATTTAAACTAATGTTACTCAGTCACCTGGGATTTGACCTAGTTACTGTGGCCCTTAGTCTCTCTCTGACATTGACCCACATTTCTGAAAATTGGGCCTCAGCCTTAGCTTAAAAGTATTTCTTGACTTCCTGCTAGAACTAACCCTTTTACTGGAGATATAGCTATGAGTAAGGTACTGATCTAGTCTCATGGAATCTCTGGGCTGTGAAAGCCAGGGTGCAGTAAGAAGGAAGTTGCAGTACACTGTGGTCAATACTGGGATGAGGAAGTACTTAGAAAGGCAGCTAGCTCAAGCTGGGGAAGGGAGAGTGGAGCAGGAAAGACTTCCGAGAGGAAGTGATAACTAATAAGCTCACAAGCAAAGAACAAGTAGAAGTGAACCCAGCAAAGACGAGGGCTGTGGGTGGAGTTGGGACAATGATGTTGGAAGAAGGAACAGAAAGTTTAATGATAGAAAGATTAAGCAAAGTGGGACGGCTTCAAGGGTCTGAATATAATTCAATATGACTGAAATCATATTGAGTCATGAGGATCACAGAGAAAGGATTGCAAAGAAAGAGATGTGATTCAGGTAGTAAGTAGGGGCTAGATAATGGCCAGCCTTAAGGTAGAGTAACCATCTATCAACTGGTTTTGCTCTAGCAAAACAATTCAGATGATCACTTTACGTATAAATCAGATTAAGAGATTTGGCTCTAACCGAATCTGGGTCTCTTTATTTCTGCATAGAGTATCACCCCAGATGCCTGCCTGAAATGTTTAGTTCCTTCAGTATGAAGACCTTGACTTTAAACATTTCCAGAAGGAATTCAATATGGTGGATCATTGCATGAGTAGTGTTTTAGTCCCATCATAAATAATAGAGCAAACTCTGGTCTCAGTCAGGTAATGGTGGTGCATTAAGAATGGAAACACAAGCTCCAATAAACTGGTTCCATATTTCATGAATTCAGTACATTCCAGAAGGGATTAATGCAATACTCGGATTCTCCCACATAGCACCATATGTGGACACTATGCTGTTTTATGTGCGTCTCTGTTTGGAAGTCTGTTTTTTTCAACCCCATTTGAAATTTCATCTAAAAATTCTTTGAGAGTATGGTGGTCTTGTAGCAATAATCCGGCATGACCCTTCCATATTCCACAATTAAGTACTGTAAAAACCAATACCCAAAATTTGCCAGTGAGTTCCTCAACTGTCTTCTCTATGACCTACTGTAATAGCAGTGGCTTCTTCTACCATCAGCAGGTAGTTGGCTGAGACTCAGAGAGCAACACAATCTTTAAAAATTTATCCAACTCCAGGATAATAGACAGGGCTTGAATTACCTTGGTTTTTATCTTTGAATGTGAATTCTAGGTTACTTCAAAACATACAATTATTACTGACATTACTAGGAATATAGAAAGAAGAATATTTCTAGTAAGAATATTCTTGACAAGAGAAAAAGGAAAGAGAGAGCATGTATTTAGAAATGAGATGGTGATGAGTAAATAGAGGACAGAGAGAGTAGGGCAACACTATGGCTTCCAATTCATATGAGAATTACCTTTTTTTTATACAAGAACTGGTGTACAGGACAGATGTGCAGGGGGGTGAGAGCATTCACCAGAGACAGAGTGGGGAATAGAACAGGCAGACTGACTGAAATACACTGCTGAGGAAAGCAGCAGGCGAGGCCAGAGAGGTCTGCCGTGCCATGTGGGTATCTCCCCGGCTGGCTGGGATGGAACCCACACTGCAGAGGCTGTAGACAGCTTTATAGCACTGCACTCAACCACCTGTGCCACCAGGGAGGCCCGAGAATCATTCTTGATCTTCTCAAAGAATAAATTACCTAAAAGTCTGGGTTACCATGCTTGGGATTCATCAGGGGCACCTGGCTACTTTCAGGATTGAGGAGGCAGTTCTGGACCTAGTTCTGGACTTACTGTAATGACTGGGCAGCATAAGAATATAACACAAGCTAAGGCCTGGTCCAGTTGGAGTTGATGAAGAGTCATATAATAGGTAAGAGGTTGATATCCATGCAAAGTGTCAGTAAAACTTAACCCTATTAGGGCCTCCCGGTGGTGCAGCGGTTGAGCGCTGGATTGTGAAGCTGCCCGCAGCCTCTGCAGCGCCAGTTCGATCCCCGGCTGCTCCCTGGCCACTGGAGGAGGGTCCCACATGGCGCGCAGACCTCTCCTGCCGCCCGCTGCTCCCCTCAGCAGTGTACTTCGGTCCCTCTGCCTGCTCTGCTCCCTGCTCTGGCTCTGGTGAATTCTCTCACCCTCCCACACTTCTGATTGTATCCAGTGCTTGTATAAATAAATAAATTAATTAATTTTTTTAAAAAATTTTAAAAAAACAAACAAAACAACCCTATTACCTAGCAATCATTTTTATACAGTACCACCTTGGGGAGGGAAAAAAAACCCTAGTCAGATCACAATTTTAAATTGAATTGTGTAATTAAGCATAAAATTAGCATGAAGTCAGCAATTGGAAATTCTTAAGGTATATCTCTATTTCACAATTGCAAATCTATTTTTAAAAAATAATTTCATTCAAAAATATTAACATAAGTTATATGTGAGTGGAAACTAATCAAACTGTAAAATTGCTAGGGACTGTAGATTTATTTTTTAGAACACTGAATTATATTTAGTTGTTTAATACATTTTCTTCAGCAGTCTGAAACAAATAACATAAATCCTAGCTCCAAAGAATAGAGAATTTCTACTCTTCAAAAGAGAGAAATTCTGAATACAAAAAAACATAAACAAAAACAAAACAAAACAAAAAAACCCTAATTCTCATAGCTTTCACCAAGATCCAAAAGAAATATGAGGGGCTCTAGCTAAGGAAAAAACCAGGTAGATTTTTTTTTTTTCTAGAAGAAATGGAACCATACTAATAAAAGTCAGATGCAACTACAGCATAAAAGAGCCATACCCTGACACCTTATTTACAGCTGCAAGGATACCTGTCTTGGGACTTCCCATCCTATTTTCTTTGTCTGTTTGGTTAGGTTTTTTGGGTTATTTTTACCCCCTTAACACTTCTTCTATTGGACTATGTTTACTTTTTATTGTCTGTCACGCTTCACCAGAATGTAAACTCTACAATTGTTAAGAGTTTTTTGCCTATTGTGATCATGGACCTATATCCACTTTCTAGAATAATGCCTGATACATAGTAGATGCTTGACTAAATAGGCATTGAATACTTGTTCAGTGAGTCCTATGTAAAACAAACAAACAAAGCAAAACAAAGGAAGACAACACCCCAGGTAGGCAAGGGCAGTGAGTTAAGAGTAAGTGTTACTGATTCAAACTCAGCTATGAGCAAATGGTGAAATATTTAGCAGAGATGGGCCAAATCTTGAAATTCAGTGAATACCGGATGACAAGTTTCTCTGAAACTTTGAAGTCAGAAGAAGTCAGCAATGAATGGAAATCCAGAAGACTTTTGACTCTGGAGATACTGCCAGCTACCTACCCACTTTCTTCTTCCTACTCTCAATTCCGTCTGAAACCCAGTTTTGCTTATAATGACATTATGCACAAATTCAGGTGGGAAATCATAATTAGTCTACGCCAATTAAACCATTCTTTACCATGTTCAGTCTTTCATTCTAGACCAGTGAGAACTTAATGAACATCAACTAGGCATAAACTGGAAGAAATTAATTATTCTGATAAAGAAATTAGTTATTCTGATAGAGAAATAATTCACCTGGTCCTTCTGTCTTCTTCCTATTTAAACATAGGACGTAAGAACTGAGCTGCTCTGATGGGAAGTTAATAAAATTTCAAGATCATCAGCCTTTAGCTCACAGACACTGAACCAACATTACTAATAAGTGTCTGCCTTAGATTGCCTTATTCAGTAAGAAAAAGAAATCTTTATTTAATGCATTATATATGTGTATATATATATTTATATCAATCCATTTTTATGAACTGATTCAGCATGTGGACTCATTTAGCATAGGAAAACTGTTTTCCTAAAGAAAAAAAATTTTTGAGCAGACAATTGTAAAGTTAAGCATAACTCAAGAAATTGTTTCTAAAAACAGACATAACACTTCATATTTAATTAGAACAGCATGTCTTAATCATATACAAAAATAGCTACATGTGTGTGTTCTTAGAACAGGGTCACAGTTTTCATGCTGTTGGTATCATCACTAAAAGTTAATAACAGAGTAGGATGTCTGCTGTATTCTCCCCAGGCTTCCGCAGAAAGTCAAGCATCTAGCATTACTACCACTTGAAACTTCTGCCTAGTCTGCTTAGCATAGACTTTTCAGCCTACACAGTAAATAATTTTTTTTTGGATCTTGGCTAGTCACTATTTCTCTTTCTGTAAATAAGATGATTTCCCCAGTGAAATGAATATGAAAATAATGGCTAATAGGAAGCTGAAAGTGCTCTAGGACCCAAAAGAAAGGTTTCTGAAGACAGGGCCCCAAACACATCTATCCATTTGCAAGCTTATCAGGGGCCCGGCTCCAGGAACTGGTCTAAGAGGCTGCTGAAGAACTTTCCACTCTAAGAACCCTTGTTTTCCAAGTTCTTTATCTTTGTGTCTGGGGATAAGTAGCAACAAAACTATGTATATCACTCCTAAAGAATCTTTGCTCTCTTTTTTCACATCCCTTCATCCAGTTTCAAAAAGGAAATACAATAGACTTCTTTGCCCTCACTCATTGGCCCCATCACAGGGAGTCATTGCAGTTCATAGCATAATTTTCCTTGATTGATTATTGGAACAGACCCATTTTCCACATCTTTGTGAACACAGCTGCTGCTTGCCTTATCAGAGGAGGCAAGGAATAGGCAGTGCTGTCCAACAGTTTATTTTTCCTAGTTAAAAATAAAGGCCTAGCCAGACAGCAGTCTGGGGTTGGGGTGGTGAATGGAAGGATGTAGAACATCATTAAGGAAAGGAGAGGAGGATGGGATGCCAGAGAGAGAGAGTAAACGACAACACTCAGCTCTTGAGAAGTGGGGGCTGACTTTTTTGTTATTTTTTCAAGTCTGTGAACTGACTTCTGTTGATGGGGTTTGTGAGTTCAGTTGACTCCAGCTGTGCTGAATCTACACTAGCAATCTGTCCTATCCTCAATTGCCCAAAACTTATAGGATCCTTGTAGGGTAAATAAAGTATCAGGCTTTTCTGCCCTCCTGCCGTTAGGATTGATGATACCACCCTGTGGTATCGAATGCATGCCTGATGGCGGGCACCTGGAGCAGGGTGTGGACATGCATAAGTGGGTGCGCCTGGGCTGAGAGATGGAGCTTATAAGGGCAGCTTCATGGGGACACCAGCAGAACCACAAGAGCAGAGAAGTAGAACGAACGGAAGAACCACGAGAGAAGCAGAGAGAACATGAGAGAACGCTGGAGAGCCCATATAGAGTAAAGACTTGCTGGGGCCTGGGATGCCTGCCAGCTTCCTGGTCCCCCAGCACCCCTGCCTGCTGTGTACCTGATAAATCCCAATAAAAGCCTGCAAAAGCCACCAAGGACTCCAGGACTCTCTTCTCCTTTACCCCGTCTGCTCGGATCATAGAAACCCTGCCCTGTGGGCATCCTGCCCTTACAATCCTCCAACAAAGTGTCAGCCACATGCCACAGGTTAGGAGATCAACAGTGTTGGTTTGCTAAAATTAAATGTAGAACTTGAGAACAATGGTTCTTAACTTGACTTACATATTGGAATCCCTTGAGAGCTTTAAAAACTTCTGGTACCTAGGCTCCAGCCCCAGCATTTCTGGCTTAATGTAGTTAGGTAATCCTAGGCATCAGAATTTTAAAACTCCCAGGTTTTCCTAGTAGACAAGCATCTAAATTACTGCTACAGAATGCCACATCTGAGATTCAGACAGTCGACATGTAGACTAGGGGATTCCACTGGGCAGAATCCTTGGCATGGGTGTCCTTTATGGCTCTGCAAACCTCTTCTTTAAATGATGACTAAGAGCCTCCCTGGTGGCAGAGGGCTTAAAGTCTCAGTGCTACCAAGGTATCACCAGTCACTGTGGCATGAGTTCAATCCCCAGCCAGGGAGCCAACCCACATGGCACAACAGACCCCTCCTGTCTCACTCGCTGCTTCCTCAGCAGTGTATTTTAGTAGATCTGCCTGTTCTGCTCCCCACTCTGTCTCTGGTGAATTCTCTCACCCCCATACCTCTGGCCTACACCCCAGGTCTTGTATGCATATAAATAAAAATAAATCTTTAAAAATAAATGATGACTGAGGAGTGAGAATGAAGTCCACCCAAGTGTGCCTACCATGTGTGTACAAGTGCTTCCAGAAATACAAAACTTCACAGATTTGAGTCAAAACTACAAAGACTAATCAGAACTTCTCCACCTTCCTACCAACAATTCCATAATGAATGAATTTTACTTGATCTGCAAATGAATTTGCAGATCATAAATGAGTTTTGCTTGATCTGCTATTTGCTTCCAATAGCTGATTTTTGGACAAACCGAACTTAAACCAAAACCAAACCCTGACAGTACATCTTTTGCCCTATAATTCAGGTTCAACTGGAATATATGCCACCTCTTCTGTTATTGCTGTGCCAACTTCATGCAGCTGAGTCTCAGAGGGTGAGGAGGAAAAGGGCTTCAAATTTCTCAAAATTACAGTTTCATCCAATTTGACTTTAAAATTTACTAAAATCATGCATTTATAAAGGGCCTAACATCTCTCCCTCTGGTGCCATTATGAATACATGAGTAATAAGCAGATTATCCATGCTACATGAAAGTCCTTTGTGGATTTTTCCAGAGTCTCAATCTAATCATGGCTAAGCCAACAAAGAGATTACAGCCTTATCGGGAGTTTGTTTTGCAAGAGCGCCACAGAGCTCTGCCAAAGACGCTATCCTGTTTTTCCCACTATGCTGAGCTCAACGATCCAATTAAAGTTGAACCCTTCAGTCAATTATGCAGAAATACACACAGATTACTCATTATGTTTGGGGTTATATTTAATATTTAGGAGAATATTAAATAGTGTCAATCCCAGTAACTCAGAAATCTGGATATGATAGAAGAGTATATTTCAAAGTTTCTCCAGTGAAAAAAAGGCAGACCATATTCAACACACACACACACACACACACACACACACACACACACACTTTGCCATTTCTGTGTCCTAGTCATGGAGACTACTAGATGATCAGCGATGCCTAGAGAGTTTTTCAGAGGATCAGCCAACGAGGGCAGTGTATACTCATTAATACAAGAAACAAAATCAGTAGAAAGCTCTGTGAAATCAAGTCTAAACCATTCTTTCAAAATACAATTTATTAGTTCAGTCTAATATGAGCACACTGTATTTTGTGGGCTCAGTATAAAGAAACTGAGAAAGACATTACAGATAGGGTGGCATATCTCTACTAGGTAGGTTTCTGCAGACTAAAGATCTAATACTGCCTTGGGCCCAGGTAGACCATATTAGCAGAACAGAATTCTAGCCCATGTCCAGATAAGACTAGAACTAATCAACCGCTTTAACTAAAACAAAATGATTTTTATTTTGGTATGAAATTATGAACAAAGCTCCTAGAAAGGGAGAACAAAACACACTGCAAATCTTAACTCAAGGAAATCAACTTTTAAAATGGGTCCTCTAGCACTCCTCAGGGCAGACATTCCTGTCTGCTAAGGCTCCATCAAGTTTGATGCACAAGGCACTTGAGAACACCCTGGATTTAAGGATGTTGCTCTTACAGTCACCCCATGGGGAAGGAGACATGGTCCTGAATCATCTCTGAGAGGTAAACATTTAGGAAGACCTTTTCCTGCCCGAGCCTCTGCCCTCTGGGAGAATGTCAGCAATAATTCTGGATTAGTTAGCCAAAGGCAGGCCCTGCCCCACCTGGCTCCTGCCAGAAGCCTTTGAAAATAGCAAAAATAACTTTCTGTGTCAGGAGAAAGCAATAAGACTCCTGGCACTGGGCAGACCTCACACTTCCCCCATGCCACTTGTTTACAGACAGCAGGGGCGAGGGAAAATAAGGTCAACTAGCTACTGCTGTTCCCTCTTCACTAGGCCCTGGTCACCTGGAAAACCATCTCCAGACACAGACATCTTGATTCACTGCCTTGGTGCTTGTGAGATTTAAAGTGACATGTGACTTCAGAGGGGTTCTGCTAAAGACCTCTGTTAAACTTCTGAGAATGGAAAGCTTAAAAATCTAAAAAGATACAGTTTTCACATGCAAACTAAGAGAGGTAGCCTAGTAAGTCACAGATTATATTTTTCACAGGTTGCTTTGCTTTTTGCATTTCCCTTTCATCAAGGAACAGTACCCCAAACCCTTATTCTGTCACTTATTTGAACAGTCTCACTTAACAGACAAGGTAAACTGAGGCTCAGAGGAATTAAATGACACATTTGAGGTCCCACAACTGGTATACTGTGTAGTCTGGGATTACAAACTAAGATTTCTGGTGTCTTTACACATTTCTAGCCTTTTTGGATGTATATTTCACCAAAATATTTTTGGTTTATATGTTATTTTAAGATAGGGGTTTGAAGAAGAAAGAATCTTCCTAAGATTAAGAGGTTGAACCCCTGTTAGAAAAACCAGACGTGTATTTATGAAAATTCTAAGCAAACACCACTAGATCACAGTTGGCGAGAGAATTCTAAACAAGTCTTTCAATTATTTTATAAAGAGTTGCCTTCTGTTTACGAGCTGCTAGCCCAATTTAAGCATTAGTGTGTATATTGGGTGTGTTTGTGTGTGTGTGTGCGTTAGAGGTATCCATGGGGTAGACAAATAAGCTTTAATATAGAGCTGGGTAAAGCCAAAGAATAAGCACATTGTATACAATAGAACAACTAGAGTGTTCTGTAGCCTTGGAAAACATTGTGGCCAAACAAAATGTTCTGCCAGGGGCAACATGAGTTAGCTTTCTATCATCTCAATATGAACGGGTTATATATTCAGGTTCCATTGACCTTCCAGGCCCAGCCTAATAACCATGCTTTTGTGTACCTGGCTTGCCCAACAAGACCAACAATTCCATCTGAAGAGCTGAGAAAAGAGGAACAAATTTTCAGTTCCTTTCACCCAACTGTGCCTTTTCCAGAAAAATTCTTAATCTTCATCAAATACCTCTAAAGATGGGAAAAGAGAGGCTTCCTTTGAGAAGTTGTGGCCTTTTTAAAGCACTTTTTTTTCAATTGGGTGAGAAGTTTATTAGGGCCATGAAATAGTCACCCCCGCTAACTGAATACTCTGCACAAGCACCCCACAGACGTGATCTCATTTAGTCTTCCAAGGAAAGCTCACACTAAAGGCAGTGTTAGTACATGACTGAGGAGTACCCAGACACCCCAAACAATTAAGCTGTGCATGCTCTGAAAGGGATTCAGCTATTTGTACACATACAGGCAAAGGAAATAGAGTTAGTGTGGAGCGAGAGAGACAGTTTCAAACAATGGTTTCCAATAAAACTGCAATTTTTTGACCCATGTCCTTGAAGGCAGATGCCCAAACAGTGTTGACCTGAAGTGGGGCCTCTAAGGCCTGAACACTTGCCACGGTCTAAGATACTTTCTGGCAAGGAACCACAGAAAGAGGTTAAACAGGCGTCAGTGACTAGTGACAAGAGAGAGTTGAAATTTAAAATATACCACATAGTGCACAATAAGGTCAAGGGAACATGTGCCATTGCCTCTGCCAAGCACAAGGATCAGCCTCCCCACATGTCTCTTCCAAGTATCTCCACATATCTCCTCCATGTGTCTCCTCTAAATTCTTGCAAGCAGCTCCTTCCAGCAATACTAGGGTAGAAGTAGAAGCCAGAAAAGGACACCTGTGTTAGTTATAAGCCAAGCACGTTTGCTGAACTACACCCCTAGTTCCCAGCAACCCCTATTCAGTTAGTAGGATTCAGGTCATGGGAGTTGTAGTCCTTGGCTCCTGAGATACCTTTAGCATAGAGGTGGGGGTGAAGTCAGTAAAAAACATCAGGGGGTTCATTCAGACTGTGTTCACCGCTCAGAGTTTTCTCCTCACTGTTGCTCTGACAGCAGCAATTATGCTTTCAGACACAGAAACTGGGGCTCAGAAATTTTAAATAATTTGCTTTAAATGGCACTGTGAAAAGTGATGGAGCTTTCTGACCTCAGCTCAAGACTTTCTGACACCCAAAGCTGTAACCACCATATTCTGCCTTCCAACTTGACACTTGGGGAAGGATAAGTTATCCATACATTATATGTATTGCTATTAGAATGATTCTGACTGTCATTGAAATGAAGTGACTTATGCTATCAATTAAAGTAGACTCTTGGTTATTTTACAGGACAATAATAAACAGATGCAGGAGAGGCAAGGATAAATAAAAGCCCAGCTGTGCCAAGAAGCCAAGCCCAAAATAAAACTAACAGAGGCCCTGCTATTACACTTCTGGAAGAAGTATAAGTATCAGAGCTGAATTAAATCACTCTGAGACCCATGCCCACGAGGTGTCTGAGCCACCTCCAGGATTGGCAATGGTCTTCAGGAGGTTTTGCCGGGAGGGGCAGCCTTCCCTTCCCTGTCCACACTGCTCAAGAAGCTTGGGACTCCACCTGCTCACAGGCTGAACCTTGCCTTACTGTTTCATATGCCTTTGCCTTTTATTGCTAATTGAATTGTACACTTATATTATTGTTTGCTAGACTTCCCCCAAGTAACTTTATATACACATTCTGTGCAAAACTATGAACTTACATGCAAAAGAGGAAATCTATTTTGCACCTTCAGATATATACTCTCCACTCTCTGCAGCTGTATACACACATATGGCTTGAGTTGTTAGTAAAACTTCTCCACCCAAGTGGAAGTTAGCACACTGAGATCCAAACCACATCTTACACCACATGGAAGAGGGGAGAGTCAGCATTAGATGACCAAGCACCAAGATATGGATAGCAAACCTTCCAAAGTAGAGAACAACTATAATCTTAATCTTTTTCTTAAGGAGAATGCTTTCCCCTGAGGACAGTCTGTATTTTGCATTTTTCCAGAAATCAAATTGTATGTTGTGTAAATGTCCAGTATTTGCTTGCATCATATGAATATATTTTGCTACACATATTTCTCTGGTTCCTTCTATTTTGTTGAAAATGGCTACATTTAGGGATATGTAATAACTGCACAGTGTGGATATACTACCTTTCTTGATCTAACCATCTATTGAAGGACATTTAGGCTACTTCCATATTTTAACTATTATAAATAATGTTACTATAAACATTGTGGAACATAGGGGTTTTTGGTTGATGGTTTCATATCCTGTAGATAGAGTGGGATTGCAGATTATACAGTATTTCCATTTTTAGTTTTTAAGATAAATCAGATTGCTTCCTGTAATGTTTGCCCGTTTCATATTCCCACCAGTAGTTGTTATAGAAGTCTAAACAAATTGTGTTATAGTCATAAAATGGAATACTATTTAGCACTGAAAATAAATGAACTAACTATAGTAAACACATTATCATGGATGAATACTGTGGGAACATAATAAAAGCAAAATGAAGAAATTTCAGAATATACACACATGAGCCCATTTATATAAAGTTTAAAATATGAAAATTAAATAATATATTTTAGGGATAGAAATGTGTGAAAATTATAAAGAATTTCATAACAATGATACACACCAAATGCAGATCAATAGTTATCTCTATAGGGGAGGGAAAGAGGTGAAATTTGGGTGGGGCACAAATATGGTTCTAACTACGTTAGTCAAATTTTATGTCTTAAGCTGGGAGATGACAGGGGTATTTCTCTTTTACTATTTACATCTTCTGGCATTTTAAGCATTTCAAGATTTTTAAGAGTTTCTCCATAAAGCAGCCTTCCCCCTCCAATAAGTAAAGCGAAGACTCTTCAGCATCTTTGGAACACATTGCCTTCTTATGACTATCCTGTTTGTAAGTTCCTGAGAACTTGCCTCTCAGATGAAGCAATGAAGACAACTCAGAAGTTCCCATTCTGGAACAATGTAGAGCTGGACACCCCTTCAGTTGTGCTTGGAAACTCTCATGTATATTCCATGCCCTTGCTCTCAGCCCTAGAGCTAGTAGAGAGAGGGACTGATTTTCAATACAGAGAGAGATTTGAGTTTAAATTCTAGCTTTGCCACTATCTAACCTTGGTTTCCTCATCTGTAGAATGAAGCTAGTAAGACAAACCTACCTCTATGGATTTTTAGAAGGATGGAATTAGTTACTACTTGCAAAGAACCTGGCATGTGATAAACACTCAAACAATATTGTCAGGATTAATACAAATCACCAGTCTAGGAAAACCTGTTCTAATTCTTTCTTGTCTTCTTTCTCCCAGATACCTACCATTTTCAAATTTAGCCTCTAACTAAATATTTTCACTGAAATCACTTTTCTGAGGTTTAAGGTAACTTGCACTCTAATTTGTTGTTTGGAAAGCAAATTTTCTAGTTAAAAAAATAAAAATATATCAATCTATATATAAATGTTCTACTTTCTTTTCAAAAAAAGAATTCAGGTTTCTTTCGTCCTTAAAAGCACTAGCTGAGATCATGAAACCATTACCTCAGAGTGCTCAGACATCATTAAAACAAATTACTATGGGTCAGTGTAAGGGGAAATCTAACACTTATTCTGACAGAGGAGGCCGGGAGACCCCCTGAGAAGTGAAAGAATAGATCTCTTGTTGGCTCACACATGTCATTATTTAGGAATGGTTTGTTTTGCTAATATGACCAGATGGCTTCCAGCCATATATAAAAACAGTGTAATCCACACTGATTTGCTTAATAAGTATACCACAACAAGGTAACTTACTAGACTGAAGGGTACAGGTCTGTTTGGGTGTAAATTTATTCAAGAATTGCATTGTCTGCTGATGAAAGCTCTTCTTGGGAATGCCAAAATCCTAATGTTAGGAACAATACTTGCCTGAGGCAGAAATTAATAGCTTTGAAATTTTAGTTTGTCACTTTCTGACGACATGGCATGAATAAGCTTTTTAATTTCTAGGCATCCATTTCTTCCTTTGTAAAGCAGGAATAATGATATGCATCTCCCAGTGTTCCAGTAGGATTTAAGTGAATATTATGAAAGAATCTGGAACAAAGCTAGAGAACTAGCAAGCATTCAACAAATGCTAGGTGAAATATTAGTTGATTCAGTAGATGAACTCAGACATGTTTTCAAATTTCAGATTCTAGTGTGGAAAAAGTATTAGACTTTTAGACATGGAAAAAAATTAAATTGTACCTCTACTTGCTATTTGGCTTTGTAATTTTTTTTTTTTACTTTTCTGGGACATTTTCTTAATGTGCAAAATGTGGCACATTATAGAAGACACAAACAGAAAATGAAATTTTTCTTTCTCTACTTCCAAGGATTATTGAGAAGGGTAAAGTTTATATTTCCCAACCTTCAGATTTTGCATTCCTTTTGTTTCCAAAAGTAACCACTATTAAACATGAATCGGTGTTTTCTCAAATTACTAACTTCTAAAGGACTGGATGACTCAAAAGCATCCAGAGGAATAATTGTAACTAAGCCCTGGATTTTTACAGTCTTTTCTGAGGGAGCATTTTAATGCAATAGCAAATAGCAACTGCACAACAGAACATTAGTAATAGCAATTATTAAGATAATTATTCATTTCTGGAGAAATGCCATCACCTCCTACGACCTTATGCATCCAATTTCAATAAGATGGAATAAGTCCATCATAATTCAAGTCCCAGAACTAGCTTTACTAAAAGTCTGAGTAATAGTTTCTGAACACTACAAATCAAATGTTATGGTCAATTGGCTGCATTTTTGGGTAATTCAAAGAATAAGATTCGTGATCTTTAAGATTTCAGAAAAAGAGAATTGGGTGGTATTCTAGAATCTGAGATATGCATGATGGTTTATATAACATTGCCAGGAGAACAATAATTTGTATGAGATTTATCTTATTTGAATTAAAAAATGCTTAAGCTAATATATCTTCTTCCATTGGTCAAAAAAAAGACCTAACTTTAGTTTCTAAATAATGTAAGACAGTCTTTTTAGAAAACTGTCCCTAAAGAGACAGTCTTTTTAGAACAGTCACATGCAACAGAATGAAATTGAACTCTAATTTTACACTATACACAAAGATCCACTCAAACTTAGATTGAAGACTTTAATATAAGACCTAGAACTGTAAAACTCCTAGAAGAAAACATAAAGGATAAATTCTTTGACATTTGTCTTGGCAATAATTTTTTTTAATTTGATACTAAAAACAAAGGCAATAAAAGCAAAAATTAACAAGCAGAACTACATCAAATCAGAAAGTTTCTGTTCAGTTTAAGAAAACAAAAGGAAAAAGAAACATGAAATGGAAGAAAATATTTGTAAACCACATATCTAATAAGGGGTTAATATGCAAAATTTATAAGGCATTCATAGAACTCAAGAGCAAAGCAAAAAACCAATTAAAATGGAAAATGGAAGGGGGATCTTGAGAAATTAAAAATAGAACAACCGCAGTTCTAGTCCTGGGTATATATCCAAAGGAAACAAAATTATTATCTCAAATAAATATCTCTACTCCCATGTTCATGGCACACAATTCACAATAATCAAAGAATAGAAACCACCTAAGTGTCTATGGATAGATGATGAGGAAAATGTGATATTTACCTGCAAAGAACTATTAGGATTATTAAAAGAGGAAATTCTATCATTTGTGACAACATGGATGAACCTGGAGGGCATTGTACCATGTAAAATAAGCTGCATGGAGAAGTTTAACCCTGTATGATGTCATCTACATAGAGAATTCTTTTAAATTCAAACTCACAAAAACAAGAGTTAAAAAGTGCTTGAAAGAGGATGGGGATTGGGAATATAGCGAGTTACAAACTGAATAAGATCAGTGGAACTAATATACAACAAGGTGACTATAGTTGATAGCCACTTTTGTATAAATGAAATATGCTAAGAATAGAACTTAAATTCTCTTACAAAACAAAAATATGGGCCTCCCCTGGTGGTGCAGGCGATTGAGCGCTGCATTGTGAAGCTGTCTGCAGCCTTTGCAGTGTGGGTTCGATCCCAGCTAGCCGGTGAGGTTCCCACTGTCTTACCCGCTGCTCCGCTCGGCAGAGTATTTCATCAGTCTGCCTGTTCTGTTCCCCGGTTCTTGTATAAATAAATAAATCAATCTTTAAAAAATTAAAATAAAATAAAATAAATTAAAAAACCCAAAAATATGTTAACGAGGTGAGATGATGTATCTTAGCTAACTCAATGTGTGGAATCATTCCATCAAACATACAAAACAGTGCTTGAATTTTTAACATAATTTGAGCCCAGCGACTCAGATTTTCTACAGTGTAAGTTGCACTGAAAAAAGGAAAAGTCCACTACAGAACCATAAATCACCTGGCCAAAATTAATATCTCCTGATTATTCCTGGGTCCCAAACTTGGCCATCTCACTGGTTGTGTTCTAATTGTAGTCTTCAGGCAAATTCCTTAAGCTTTTTGTTGCATTTTCCATTTCAATTCATTATAAATAATAGATCAGAACACATGTCTTGAATAGCCTAAGATCTAAAACATATGTTTGTACAGTGAGACCACAGAGGTAGAAGTACAGATCCCAAAGCCAATTTTATTTTTAGAAGAGACTTTAGATGTCTGTTCAACATATTTATTTAAAAAGTAATATTTGTTCATCCTGCTGTCAAGAAACTTTCAAAGAAGAAGACAAGTTCATGTCTTCCAGGAGCATGCAATCTTGGTGGAAAGCAAGTGTCTCATTTCTCAATTCCCTTTCTTCGTGACAGAAAAGTTTGAAGAACTAGAGATTTAACAAGGTAGTGGAAGTAAAATCCAGTTTTCCCATTAGTCACTCTCAAGTCAAAAAGGAATCCCTACTAATAACCTTTAGGCCCTACAGGTCCTAGGAAACTGGTGCATTTGTTTGCTCAGGCTGCCTTGATGGAATACCAGAGACTGGGTGGCTTAAACAACAAAAAATTATTTTTTCATAGTCCTGGAGGCTAGAAGTCCAAGATGAAGCCATTAGCAGGGTTGGTTTCTTCTGAAACCTTTCTCCTTGTCTTGCAAATGTCCACTTTCTCCCAGTGTCCCACATGGTCTTTCACATGCCCAAGCACATCTCTGCTTTCTCTGTATAACCAGTTCTCTATTGTTTTAAGGTTACCATTTAGATTAGACTAGAACCTCTTATTACAGCCTCATTTGAACTTAACTGTCATGTTAAAAACCCTATCTTCATTTAGTCACATTCTGAAGTACTAGGCATTAGGAATTCAACATACACATTTTGGGGAGACACAGTTCAGCCATTACAACTGGTTATTTGGCAAAGGGAGAGGAGCGGGAGCTAAGATTTATCCTAGAAAAATGATGTTCTTTTTCTTTTACCTTTCATCTCCAAAGACACAAATTCTGAACATTATGGGTTTTTAAGACTTCTTGATCATTGAACACCCCTCCTATCTTTGTGATTTCTCTGCCTCTGGGTCTTGGTGGGAGACAGAGAATTTCTTTCCACTGTAGACCCAGAAAATATAAGACACTTAGTTTGCTAATTGGTGGGTAAGTGCTATGATTTTTCAGGTGCACTTGTTTGCCCAGGACCTTGTGTCCAGATTTTGTGATGCAGACAGGCAGATGATGAGAGATAGTGTTTGTTGGAGTTAATGTATCTAAAGTCATAATATTTTGTCTTACATATGTTACAAATGTTTTCTCCCATTCTTTGTCTTTAACTTTGTCATATAATGCTTCTTTATTTGTGTAGTTGAATATAACTATGTACCCCTTTAGTCATCTTACTTTCCAGTATTTATTATTTTGAATTTTTAAACTCAAACTTAACATGTTTACGTTAATATAATTAACACTATCTGGAAGATAGTTTGAGAAGCAGTTTGGAAGATACAAAAATGATTAAGACCTGACATCTGCTCCCATGGATATTGCAATTTAGTTTTTGGAGACATGTGTACACAAATGTATATAAAGCCAAGGGTCTTGATAATCCATGGAATATTATATAAAGAAGCACTGCAGTGGAGCAATGCTTAGCTTGGCACAAAGTATCTGAGAAGATTTCACAGATGTGTTGGAGAGAGGCAGACTTTCAAAAGGCAGGGATGGAAGAAGAGGTGTTTGCTACAGGAGGAACAGCAGAAGTCAAGTAGAAAATGGTGCCAAGAATGGCTGGGGAGACATTTCTGGAAAAGCTGGATAGTGACTGTAACGGTAGGAATGAGAGGAATGGGCATAGTGGGAGACCCACTGTAAAGGTAGCCATAATTAAGAAGCACCATGATAAAGTCACACTTCCTAGTCTCCTTGAAAAGTGGAACACTATGGATGATGAGAAGTTAAGAACTGGAGTGATTTGATGCATATGGAGAGCCTCGCCCTCAGACTTGACGACAGCCTGAAGATGAGCCATCCAGCGGCTCGCAGTGTGTGGTGTGCAGTGGTTCTCTCCACTGGCTTCCGCTGGTCAGGGTCCCTGCCCAAGAACAGCTGCAATGTGCACATCTATTTTACCATCCTGCAGAAGTAAGAGTTGGATAGTCTATGAGTTATGACTTCAGAGTCCTCTGGGGAAGCTGCCAAGGAAAACATGTTTTGGATAGAAGTATGAAAAAATGTAAAAATAAAAAAAAATTAAAATTTTAAATATCCCAGCCAGTTTTGGCAGAGGCTTTAAGTTTCACATCCAGCTCCTCCCTAGGCTCTGCCATTTCATCATCCTCAGGATGCAGGCACTGCCATGGGTTACTAGGAATGGAGATCACAGTTTTTTGGGCTGCATCAGCAAACACCCTCCTTTGATAGGCAGTTGGAAAGTAATGGGATTTGGGATTTAGTTGTAAGGGAATGGTGGAAAATGTTACAAATAGCTGGCCTTTTCGCCCCCAATGAATGGTTGCCTTTCTCCACACATTTTATGTTGCTTTGGGGAAACTGACAAAAGACAGATGACTCTTGCTGCAATGCTATTTGTTTAATCCCTTTCTAGTCCAAAGACATTTGATGTAGTTCTGTAGTTCCCTGAAGTGACATCTTGGACTGTGCCTTGGTTTTCGATGTCTTGTAAGTGATGTGGTATAATGTTGTGATTTTCCATTACACAGAATATAAGAAAGTCAACGGGACAGTGTTTTTCAAGGTGTTTATGTCACAGATAGTAGTATCCAGCCAGAAGGCTTAAACTGGAGTGCAAGACTAGTGAGCAAGTTGTGAGCTGTCAGTCAGACACAAATACACAAGCTGGAGTGGCTCCCATCTTCCCCAGAGCATCACTGGGGTTTACAGAAGTGATGTATCTATTCCAAAGGCCAGCAGCAACAAACAAAATTAGTCTTTCCAATAGCATGACCTGTGCACAAGACTCCGAAAAAGGATGAGACATGTGCTCTTTCCAGTCTGATGGCCCTCAGAGAACCCTGGGAATCTGCAGACCAGATGCCCCTGAGAAACGTCATAAAACTCTTGTGTCAGCCACAAACCATCCTTATCAGTAGGTCTCTTACTCTGTTTTTATCACCAAGGTAGCATAAAAGAGAAGCTGAAAAGATGTGCTGTACACAAACATTTACATCCTCTTCAGAAGCAAGAGTAAATGAATGATGTCATGGTCGTATACAGCCTTCTTTTCCCAGGCAACTAGCTCACACTGTTATTGAAAGACAAGCCACAGCATTCAGGAAGCTCTTCATTTCTCTGCCATTAATAGTCTGAACATTGGGCAGAACGTCATGATTCTTGTTGTAATATTTCTTCTTTGCATTTCTTTTTCTGATTTTGAGCTGTATTTTTTTTCCTCTATTTGTGAAGTTCTCAAGCTTTTCTTGGTTAGTCCCTTGACCTCCCTCAGCAGATGTGGAGGTGATTGTTTATTTCCTTTCAGTGATTATTGCACCTCTAAAGAGCCTTCAATATGTGGGAGCAATATAATGGAGAGGAACAACTGGAAATGGGAATATGTCTGTGGCATCCACGTACGGGGTCCCCTTAGGTGGGAGGGGAGATTCTGGGAAGAGCAAGTGTCAAGATTTTCCTACACATTATTGTGTGCATAAGGTGCGCTAGAAACCAGGAAGTGAATAACAAGAACAACTTCCTTCAAAACATTCTCTTCAACTGATCAAAGAGCAAGGATTATTTTTATATTCCATGAAGGAAACCAGAATAAGGAGAAGTGTCTCAAGTCTGCCAGCTAGACCCTGCTCAGCAACTGAGCCACCACCCTCCTGAGATCAGTGATGTCATCCAGCAGACCCACAGCCTCTCCAGGCTGAGCTCTCTGACCTCTGCTTCTCCATTGTGTATAAACCAATGTTCTTGGCTCCTCATATGATCTTAAAGTCTGTGCTGGGTGAATCAGTCAGAGGATTTGGACATTCTGTTCAGAAAACATTATAAATTCAAGATTTGCTGGATCTTCAAAATTCTGGCATTCTTAAAACAATAGCAGTCTTCTGTCCCCAGATGACTTCATGAGATGAAGGACTTGTGTGGGGAGATGCTGTGGACAGTTTCTCCATTACCTCAAAAGAGACAGACCCTGTCACAATGCTTCCCTTCCCACCTTCACCCATCTGTATTTTTTCTAGCATGCCTTTCTCCCTGCCCTGGTCCACCTGCACATGCAACATTCTCCCACGTCTTTTAAAATGCAGTTTGACTGTTGTCATCTCCTTCACCCTGGCTTTACATGAGTCCTCCAGTTTACTTTTTTTTTTTAAAGATTTATTTATTTATTTATACAAGCACTGGGTACAGTTAGAAGCGTGGGAGGGTGAGAGAATTCACCAGAGCCAGAGCAGGGAACAGAACAGGCAGACTGACAAAGAAGTACACTGCTGAGGGGAGCAGCAGGAGAGACAGGAAGAGGTCTGTCGTGCCATGTGGGACTGTTGCCGGTGGCTGGGGATCGAACCAGCTCTGCAGAGGCTGCGGGCAGCTTCACAGCCCAGTGCTCAACAGCTGCGCCACCAGGGGAGGCCCCCTCCAATATACTTTTTTAACAAGACCCCAATTTTGCTCACATCTTCACTCTCTCTGCTCCCACTGTGTCTCTGGTGAAAGGTACTGACTTTAGCCCAGCTGCACTGGAGGTCTAAGCAACATACGCTTTGCTAGAGGTTCAGTAAAGAATTTTCATGTGGCCATGGCCATTTAGACAAGACAGTGGCCATGAAAGGGCCCTTGGCGAGATGGGGTTTGGGGAAGAGATGGTCAGCCTCCTCCTCTGGCCATGCTGTGCCTGACTGTGAGCTTGGTGGGCCTACCTTTGTCTCACTACCTACCTGAGGACGAAACAAACACAGATGATGGCAGAGCAGAGAAGAGGATACAACCCAGGTCCTTCAAGGAGCCTTTGAAGAGCCATTGAAACTGAAGTTGGCCTTACTTCTGGATGTCTTCTTATGTAAGATGATAAATGACCTTATTAGTTAAGCCAGAGCCCTACTTTCCATTTCTTGCAGTTAAAAGCCTCGTAAATCATCCAGTGCTTTTCCTGAACTACAAGCCATGTACATGTTCAGTCAGAATGAGTATTCCTTTCTTTGATATGTCAGTGTGAATATAGCTCTGTTATAGCATTAATACTGGATTTTAATGATCTGCTTGTGTTTCTCTCTTCCTCACTATGAAATCTTCAAAGACCACATTTCATTTACTGTTGATTCACACTTTGCTTGACATGTATTTTTAGAGTTTAGTATTGTACCAAATATTTAACAAATATCTGAGTGAGTGCCTGAATTTATTCATATTATATCTAAGAGTGCCATATGCATAAGCTACTTAATCACTCGAGACCTAGCTCTTTAGATGCTGCTTCCAACTAATTGTGTTTTTTTTTTTCTATCATATGCCCATTCTTCTATCCAAACCACAGTTGTACCAACTGCCATGCTAACCTCTAGAAATTCAGAGTTATACTCTCCTTTGCTGGCATAGATTTAATTCTGCCCATCACAATACAAATTATGGTCCTTCGATACCACATTAGTTGCATGCTCTGTCTGGGTGCATGTGACAAGATGGTGACAGGCAGAACTACAGCCCTCAGTATGGACATATAGACCAGCAAGTGCTGCCCAAGAAGTACAACTGGACATCCATCCAAAAGAGAAAAATAACACAGGGTGCTGATTCCCACCATGGGCAGAGAAAGCAGCTAATTTTATTTGTAGCTTCAACCAATTTGCTGCCATGACACTAACAAGCACTCTTTGCTAATTAGTGACTGAGTGATTGCAACTCCCTAGTTTATGAAATAAGTGAGTAGTACTAACTTCAGTTTAACCACTGAGAGAGCCTCACATTTCCTTTTCCTCTGAAGCAAGACTTAATATCCACCCCTATCTTGTGCTTCTCCTAAAATTAAGTGACAGTATAATTCTCCTTAATTTTAATTTAGACCATTTTTTTATCCTCCTGTTATTATTTCAAAACTACCAAAGAAGACCTAAAGAATTATAAGTGGAGGGGCAGTTGTATGGAAAAATTAAAGTAAAAATGGAGAATTATTGTCTGAGGTAATTAGGTTTTAACTTACTTCAAAATGCTAAAAGAATTACGTTGAAGCACCATCTAGTGGCTCTCAATTATGTTTTGCCTAAAGTTGTTTCCTCAATTTCAAACCTAAATTAATTTTATTGCGTGTATATATATATATATATATAGAGAGAGAGAGAGAGAGAGAGAGAGCACTCTTCCAATGTAACAGCATCCAGAAAATCAAGCAATGGGACTAGAACAGAGAAGGAACATGCATTCAGATAAATCTGTTCCAAAAATGATGGCGCCACTCAAGTGGAAAAACACAATAGAGCCCCACTGATTTCAGTCCTTCGGCTTCTTCTGTACATACCTCTCAAAGAGCACATAACACAGATATCTTTCTGATCCATGCACATATGTCCTCATATGTCGAGATACTGACTATTAAATGATCTTACACACCCCATAAGCCCATAGCATCCCTTGAGCTTATGTACCCAGCAATCCTTCTGCAACCGTCATATAGATGGCTTCATATTTATGATTACTATCTTCTGAAGTTACCTCTGCTTCATTATTGCAAAAGAAAGAAAGAAAACGGGCCATGAAAATGCACATGAATCAAACAGAGCCTATTTTTGTGAGATGGACAGCTAACCTTGAGATTAGCAAACTGGTATCTGTATCAATCAGGATTAAGTTCAGCTGCATCTGGAGTAAACCCCAAAACAATAGTGGCACAAACAAAATAGTTCATTTTTTCATACAAAGAAGGGTACAGGTAGGTAGTCTAGGCTCAAAATGGCAACTCCATAGGCATCTGGATCCAGGATGCTTTCATCTTTCCACCTCAGTGAGTAGCTTCCATCCTCAGTGTAGGTGAAGATAGGTCCAGTATACAGGGACTCTAGAAGATGTTAGGGTTTATCAAAACTCTTTTTCTTACTACCATTAACCCATTCTAACTTGGAGTGCAGATTAGAAAGAGAATTGAGACACTGACACTCTAAAAGTTGCAGCACAGTTGCCAATGAATATAATAGCTCCTTATTAGGAATCAACATCTAATTTCTTCAAAAATGTAAGTACTGCTAAAAATGAATCCTGGCCACTTATTCAGGTATGAAATGCAAGGTCAGCTACCTACTGACTGGAGGCAGTGTTTATAGTGGCTACTGCCACTGCAACATTGATTATAGTGGAAACAAGTCAGATGGAGGCACCATCCAAAGACACACTCCCCTCCATGTAGAAAAATGGCAGAGCATTGTTATTTGCCTTTTGCTGAGTCATCTTCCTCTTTAGGGTGAGAAGTGGGGTTATTTCTTATTTGCAAATAAGAACTGAGTCATTCTAAGCATTTATGATGACAGACAGCAAGCTTCTGCATGTGTATATGTAAGTATGTATGCTAAGAATATGAAACAGACCTTTCCAACTATCACATTGATTCTCATAAACAAAAAGTTATCAAAGAGCAACAAGAGCAGTTGAGCTAGATGTTGAACTTGAAGACTGATTTTGAAGACTGGCTGCTTTTTTGTGATATCTCATCAAATCTAAGTTGTCTTTCAGACTTTTTTTATTTTCATGCTCTAGGAAAAAAACACAAAATATGCAATTAGGAATGAGTACAAGACCTCAGAAGCAGAAAAACTGGGAAGTAAACACTTAAACTCCATCTTCATTTCCCTCACGTATTTCTCAAAGTTTTGTCTAGGACAGGGTCTCTCTTAGGAAGAAGCTACCAAGAAGCAGAAGTACAGAACTGGGCTCTCAGCTGCCAACAAGGTTTCTATGGGGAAGACAAGGATGCGGGAACAAACACAACCTGACAACAGTGTGTCAAGCTTTTCCCAAGACATTGAGAACTCAGTCACATGATGATGTTTCTTCCTAATGAAACTATATTTTTCACTCTTCATTTCCTACCTGCAACCAACGATCCTCTGGAAGGAGACGGATCCCACGATGACCAGGATGACCAAAAAAAGACAGAATTTTATGCAGAGAAATATCAGTAGGAATCTCACTACATTTCCTGTGGTTCTGAGACCTTCAAACACAGAAGACAGGCAGAGTGGAAGAATCTTTGAAACGGTTCTTCTAACAAACAACTAAAAGTCAGTAGTTTGAAAGAGCCTTTTAAAATAGTCCTAAAAGTTCAGACTATGATAATTAAAATACCATCTAGATTACACTTCTAGTGCTACTATATTATTCTTTTATGATGGTCTAGGAACCATGTCTGTGTTTTTTGCATGCTAGTTTTTTGATAAGTGAATGTTAAAGATATAGTAAGCACTGCTAATACCTCTTAATTTTATAAGAAGAAAAAAGGAATCGTACTTTCTTTTTTTTTTAAAGATTTATTTATTTATGCATTTGGAACTGGGGTACAGGCCAGAGTTGGAGGGGGCGGTGAGAGGATTCACCAGAGACAGAGGGGAACAGAACAGGCAGATTGACTGAAATGCACTGCTGAGGGGAGCAGCAGGCAAGACAGCAGAGGCCTGCTGCACCATGTGGGTAGCTCCCTGGCCGGGGATTGAACTTTGCTGTAGTGGCTGTGGACAGCTCCATAGGTTGTGTCTTAACCCTTTGCACCACCAGGGAGGCCCAGGAATTGTACTTTCTAACTTTCTGTGTAAACAATACTCTTTGGGGGCAGGACTTCTCATATTTGGGCACTATCTGATAATACTTTCAAACAGTGAAGTGATTTTATCCTATAATCCCCTCAATAAGGCATTTTATGTCTTCCTATATTCCTTTATTCAAGAGAATTGTTTAAAAGATAAAATGAAACTGGGGCCTCCCTGGTGGCACAGGGGTTAAAGTCTCAGTGCTATCAAGCTATCACCAGCCACTGAGGCAGGAGTTCGATCCCCAAACAAGGAGCTGACTCACATGGCACAGCAGACCTCTCTGGTCTTGCCCACTGCTCCCTTCAGCAGTGTATTTTGGTAGGTCTACCCGTTCTGTTCCCCACTCTGTCTCTGGTAAATCTTGTCACCCCTGTACCTCTGGCCTGTACCCCAGTTCTTATATGCATAAATAAATCAAAATAAATCTTTTAAAAAATGATAAAATGAGACTAATTAAGACAATCATTCTGAAGTCTTTTATGGAAATGATAGCTAGAAGAATATGAATTCTAAGTACAAGTCTGACTCTTAAAACCACAGAGTTGTGCCATCATTAAATAACCTGCTCATATACTAAACTAGAAGAATGTCAGGCAACCTTTAGGCCCTGGAAGAGAAGAAGAAATGGTCATAGCTCTCAGAAAGTCACAATCTAATTGGAACAGTTAGATTTATACAAATCAAGAGATGACTTACTAAAGAGCAAACATCCCTAAGCAAGCATCACAAATTATAAATCTAATCAACTCTAACTGGAGATCAAGGTGACATGGGATTTGAACTGAACTTTGCTGAGCAACAGGAGTAAATAGATTAAGAAAAATCTGAAGCTGAGTTAACTTAAGTCATATTGGAAGTGTAGAGTGAGAATATAGAGATGAAGTCTGATGAATCTAAGCCTAATTCTACAATTTTTTTGGGTCAGGTACTGTGCCAAACCCTGTAGATAACAAAAGGAAAGATGTGATTCCTATTTTCAAGAAACTTAGACTAAACTGGGAGTCTCAGAGTGGGAAGTCAATTTCAGGACTATGGATATGCTTTGACAGACGGACATGGGTGTTACCTGAGCACAGAGTGGAATAGCTAACCAAATTGCAGGGCAAGGGAAAATTATCCCAGAGGAACAAAATTAAGTTTTAAAACTTGAATTGGAATTGATTGAATGGAATAGCAGAGAGAGTATGGGAGTAAGAAGTTCATTGTGGAGCGGCAGAAACTGAACAAAGAAATCAAAGAACATAACACTTTTGAGAAGCCCCAAAGAGTCACATATGCATGGGTACATACAGGTTTGAGGCTAAGGAGAGCAGCAAGCTGAGGGTGTCAAAGGGGGTTGGCTTTGACAATGCAAAGAGAAGTCACTGAGAGCTTTTAAGTAGGGGATTAGTATGCTTTTCATTTTAGAACAGTCATTCTGGCAATAGCTTAGGAGATAAATTGAAGGGAGGTAATCTAGGAACAAAAAGACCTGTTAAAAGGACATTGCAATAATCTTGGTGAGAGAAAAATATGTGCTCAGCCAATGCTGTGGGTAATAAAAGAAAGGTCCAGATTTAAGATGTATTTTTTCTTTTTTAAAATTTTTATTTTATAGATATTTTTCCATTATTTTTCATTCTTGTACAATGCATGCATTTTCATCTTGGTTATCGTCCCTGTAAAATACCCACCCCCCACCCCTTGTTTTAACCCTACTCCCTTCTCCTCCACTATAGTGTGTCTCTGGTTTATAGTTGCCTGTTGATTTTGATTTTGACTTTATTGTAATTAGTCTTTTTCCTGATCCATTATTTAGGTTTTCTAAATTTCTGCTATGAGTGAGACCATCCAATATTTTTCTTTTTCTTTCTGGCTTATTTCAGTGAGCATGATCCCTTAAGGTAAAATCATCAAAACATAATGATTGGTTTTGAATATGGGGAATAAAAAGAGAGATGTTATAGGGAGTCTTCAAGTTTCTGGCTTGAGTCATTTATTAAGATATAAAATATAGGAGTGGAGCTCAGAAATACACAGAAGAGAAGAATTCCATTTCAGGAATATGAAAATTGAGGTGCCCTTGATGCATCCAGGTGAATCTGTCCAGTTGAAAGTTGGTTTTGATTACAGAAGGAAATCTAGGCTAAAAATATACAAATGACAGTCGAGTATTAAGAGGGTTGAAGTCATGGGGGTGGATGAGATTGTTCAGGGATTAGGAATAAAGGTCAGAAGAGGACCAATGATGGATCCCACAGAAGTGCCCTGCCTCATGAGATGAATAGATGAAAAGGAATCTAAGAAAACTGAAAAGTTGATTGAAAGTTAACTAGAGAGATATATAGGAAAAAAAAAAGAGTAACACAAACTGCACCTCTTTCCACCCTAAAAGTTAGTTTTACGTCATATCACCTGCTTTTGACATTGTTTTATTGACTTCCACATCATTAATAAAACTTTATTTTTTCATAGAATATGTTTCAAATAAATATGCTGCTTTTCTCCTGGCAACTTGCAGGTGATAGATGCATGCTAAAGAAACACAGTGGAGCATCTCACAAAAAAAAAAAAAAGAAAAAAAGAAAAAAGAAAGTTAACTAGAGAAGAGAACCTAATGAAAATGGGAGGAAAACAAATGAGAAGGGAAGAGAAACCATATCAACTATTCCAGAGAAGCTAATTTATAAAAAGGAATGAAAATATTACATTTTATTTGGCATCCAGGAGATCTTTAGTGTATTTTGTCAGAGCATTTCCCATGCAGAGAATGTGAATGAGTTAAAACGTGGGTGTGAGGTGACATAGAAGAGACAGTGAATATAGGCATTTCTTGTAAATCTTAGATATGAGTAAAAGGCAAGAGCTAAGAGAATGAGGAAGTCACATAATCCAGTTTTAAACATAGGAAGAATACAGGCATATTTATATATCAGTCTTAGGGAAAGGATTTGAATAACAGAAAAGATAAACAAAAGAGAGCAAGAATAATAAATGAAGCAAGGCCTCTGAGGACATATAAGGGGGAAAAGAGCTTAGAGTATAAACTGAATGTTTGCTTTACAGAAAGGAATGTCAGGTGAGGCTGGAGATAAATGCATAGGTATAGACACATGAAGTATAAAAGAATAGCCTGGTCTTAATAAAGATTGATAATGGAAAATTCTGATACATGCTACAACATGATGAACCTTGAAAACATGCAAAATGAAAGAAGTCAGTCACCAAATGCCACATATTATATGGTTCCATTTATGTGAAATGTCTAAAATAGGACATTTTTTATAGACAGGAAGTAGATTAGTGGTCACCTAAAGTTAGAGGGGATAGTACGATTTGGAAGTGATAGCTTAAGGGTAGATGGTTTCTTTTTGGAAGTAATGGATATGTTTTCAAATTGATTGTGTTGATACTTGAACAACTCTCTGAATACACCAAAACATTTGAATTGGACACTTTAAATGGGTAAATAGTGTGGTATATAAGTTACATCTCAATAAAACTCAAAAACACACCAAGATGAATAAATATGGAAGATATTATGATTTATAATTAATCAGATATAATGATATTAATAATAATTGTAATTGTAATAAGTGTGATAATATATATTAATGTAACAGCTTAATGAATTGATAATATATTAATATAGCTAATGTTTGTTAATAACTAATATTTGTTAATATAATAGTCAATAATTGGTATTAACTACCGATTATGTATTAGGCACTGCGCTGAGTATGCATATTATCTATTTAATTAATACATTATTTCTATAAGGGGGGAATCATCACTCTCATAAAACAGATAAATGTTCAAGTTCACACTGTTGGTAAATGAGAAGCCATGTCATGTCAAAGACTCCTAACCATCAGATGATGCTGCCTGGAACAATATGCAGACATGGACCTTGTCGTTTCATCTTTGTATCACCAAATTTAACATATAAAAGCATTCAATAAATGTTTTGTAAATGAACTGATAGATTGGTTGCAGATAAGGAAGAGGAGAAAAGAAAACATGTTTTATACTAAGGATGATAATGAAATGCTGACTACTCTAAGAAACAAAAAAATCTTGAAGAAAATGACTATTGTTTTTATCTACTGCTTAGTATTGTAAATATATATTTATTAATATTTTATATCAAAACCTATGAAGAAATCTGCAGCCACCGCAGCACAAGTTTGATTCCCGGCCAGCCAGGGAGAAACCCACATGGCGAGACAGACCTCTCCTGTCTTGCCCACTGCTCCCCTCAGCAGTGTACCTCCATCCGTCTGCCTGTTCTGTTTCCCACTCTGTCTCTGATGAATTCTCTCACCCCCACATCTCTGGCCTGTACCCCAATTCTTGTATAAAAATAAATAAATCTTTAAAAAAAGTTAAAAAAATATTTTATATCAATAATCTCAAGGTAAAAGTCTACCGATCACTAAATGAGAAAATAATATTTTTATGCTTCTCACATTAAAAGATATTTAAAGAATATACTGGCAAGAAATTATTATATTAGAGGCCTCCCTGGTGATGTAGGGTTAAAGTCCTAGCGCTCTCAAGCTATCCCCAGCCAGGGAGCTAACCCACCTATGGAGCAGCAGAACTCTCCTGTCTCACCTGCTGCTCCCCTCAGCAGTGTGTTTCAGTAAATCTGCCTGTTCTGCTCCCCACTCTGTATCTGGTGAATCATCTCACTGCCCCCCCAAACCTTTGTCTACACCCCAGTTCTTGAATGAATAAATAAATAAAATAAATCTTTTAAAAAAGGAATTATTAAATTAAATCTTCCATTTGCTAAAGGAACATAAGCAATTTCTCTAACGTACTGATACATTTCCCAGTTAATATTTAGAAAATATCTACAAATTAGGAGCTCAAGTTTCTTACTTGTACTGAATTATTAATAATCTTCAGAGTTCAAGTCTGGGTATCACATTCACTACTCTAAAGGAAACAGGCTCTTACCTTCACTCAGCTCTATGGACAGGCTATTGCTGCCAGTGAAATGGGAGACAGAGCAGGACACAGCAGACACATTCCTTTCTGCCCAGCGGCACATACTCTGGACGGTCACAGTGCCATTGTCCCACCGCTTTTTCTCAGTGACACAGTCTCCCTCCGGGGTCCAGGAGATCTGCGCTGCTGGCTTCCCTGCAGCTGCCTGGCAGACTGCAGTTCTAGCTTCAGTTTGAAACAGGGTCACATCAGGGGCCACTGCAGAGAAGTAGGAAAAATGCTTCAGTTTTAACACAGGGGACATGGAATTTAGAGAGATGTTTGTCTCAGGCCCATATCTGGCTACCTGAAATACCTCAGCTTGTGATGTTCCTTACCTAGCACTTGGAGACTATATCCACGGTAGAAATTCCCCACATGTGTTGTTAATTCACAAGTGTAATTCCCATCATGAGTGATGGACAGTGGATCAATCTGAAGGGCAGGGTTCTGGTCAGGTCTGGAGGCCCAGGTTATTCTCTGGTCAGTACACTTTCCTTCCACAGTCTTGTTCGTATCTGTCCTGTGGGTTATGGTGCAGAGAAGCTTGTCTCTGAGGGCTATTCTCCATGTTACTACCCACATAAGGTTGCTCTGGACAGGTGGGCAGGAGAGCACCACCTTTGTGTCCACTTGTACAGGCAGGAAACTGTAAACTGGACACACACACAAAAGGAGAATAATAAACATTTGTCAATTCCTCCAAAATAGTCTTATTTGAAGTCACATAAAAACCTTTCTTGAATGAATATTTTACCCATTTCAGATCTAAAAATGTAATTGAAATCAAGTGCTTTTCCTTAAGATTATCATACTTTTGCATGCAAGAAAATGTCTTTCCAATTTCATCACATGAACTATTAAAAATGTGGCAGTCAAATGTTAAAGTTTCATAAAATTGATCATTTTATTGACTCATCAAAGACATTCTTAAGTGAAACTGATGGTGTGTATGCTGTGTGCTAATAAATAATACCATTACTTTAATGCTGTTTAATGCCTGCTATGAACTGAATTATGTCTCCCCACAAGTTCACATGCTGAAGTGCTTACTTCCAGTATCTCAAAATGTGACCTTATTTGGAAGTGGGGTCATTGCAGATATAATTAGATAAATGTGGGCACTAGAGTAGACCTCTAATCCAATATAACTTTTGTCCTTACAAAATGGGGAAATTTGGACAGAGACATGCACACAGGGGGACACCATATTAAATTGGATTTATGGTACCACAAGCACCAAAGGGATAGCAGAAGATAGAAGAAAGTCTTAAACAAATTCTGTCCTGGTGCCCTCAGAAGGAATTTGTTCATGGTAACGCCTTGATAAGACAATAAATTTCAGTTGCCTAAGCCACTCAGTTTGTGGTATTTTGTTATAGCAATCTTAGCAAACTAATAGCCTCTAATGTTATACACATTAAAGGACAGTAATTTAGAAAAAAAACTAACCACTTTATTGAGATATAAGTGACCTATAAAAAGATACATATATATATACATATATATATGTTCCAAAGTGAGGATTTATGAATTTGTGAGGATATAAATACTCCCACACCTGCCTCCCCAAATCCAAATCCATGTTTTTTTCACATGCAAAATACATTAATTACAGCTTATAATCCCTCAAAGTCTTAACTCATTACAGAATCAGTGGTAAAGTCTAAAGTCCAAAGTTTATCTAAATATTATCCAAATTAGATATATTGATAGGTGACAATTACTAGAGGTAGAATTCATCCTGAGACAAAAATTCCTCAACTGTGGACCTGTAAAACCAAACAAGTTATGTGCTTTTAAAATATAATAGGGGCCTCCCTGGTGGCACAGCGGGTTGAGTGCAGTGCTGTGAAGCTGTCCACAGGCTCTGCAGCGTGGGTTCGATTCCCAGCCAGCCAGGGACATTCCCACATGGCGTGGCAGACCTCTCCTGTCTCACCCACTGCCCCCTCAGCAGTGTATTTCAGTCAGTCTGCCTGTTCTGCTCCCCGCTCTGTCTCTGGTGAATCCTCTCACCAGAGGATCCTCTCTGCCTCTGCCCTGTACCCCAGCTCTTGTATAAAAATAAATAAATCTTTAAAAAAATATATAGCAGTAGGACAAGCATAGGATTGCCTTTCCCGTTTCAAAAGAGGGAAATCAGAAAGAAGAAAAGGTGACCCTTCCTCTCAGAATGTCTACAACTTATGTTAAAAATCATATGACACCAAAATTTTCTGAGAACTTGAGCTGGGTTGCAAATGCTTAATTGTGGTGAATTTGACTTTCTCAATACCAGATAATTAGCTTCACTCTCTGGCAATAACTCTCAGTTTCTTCTATGACTATTAACCTGTTCATGCTTAGTTACTATCTCTTTTTTTTTTAAAAGATTTATTTTTATTTTGTTTATTTATTTATACAAGCACTGGGTGCAGTCAGAACCTCGGAAGGGTGAGAGAATTCACCAGAGCCAGAGCAGGGAGCAGAGCAGGCAGAAGGACCGAAGCACACTGCTGAGGGGAGCAGTGGGCGGCAGGAGAGGTCTGCGCGCCAAGTGGGACCTTCCTCCGGTGGCCGGGGAGCAGCCGGGGATCGAACTGGTGCTGCAGAGGCTGCAGGCAGCTTCGCAAAACAGTGCTCAACCGCTGCGCCACCAGGGAGGCCCAGTTACTATCTCTTTTTGAGCCAAGTTGGTAATTTAGTTTTCCCTTAGAAAATTTTGTTTCTATGTAAAATTTTTTTTTTATTTAATAACAATGACTTCTGCAATATATTCTCAGATGTTTCTTTGTTTTCTCCATGTTCATGGTTATGTCTATTTTCTCTCCACATGTTGTATATTTGTGACTTTCCTTTTGTTACCATTTAAACTATTAGTCTCTTTTTCCCATCAAAAATGTTACTGGAATTATTTATAAATTCTAATTTTATACTCTTCGTTCAGCAATTCCTTTGAGTTCATCATTACACTTCCTACCATCTTCCACTATTTGACTACAATTTGACTTTCCATGCTCACCTCTCACAGCAGGCATATTAAACTCCTGAACCTCAGACTCCTTCCATTGGCTGAATCCCATTCATCTCTACCTTGTACCTTAGCCTACAATGAATCTTTAATCTCCTTTCCCCATCATTTTTGCCCTATGAAATCCTCCTAGAGCTATCTCAAAAGTGACTTTCTATTGCATCAATTTTGCTATAGCACTCATCTTATTCTGCTTGTAATATAATTCTTGGTATACTTCTCTGCCTCCAAGACAAGACTATGTTGACCACTGGGGAGGAGGACTCGGTTTTCCTTACCTTTGTGGTCTCTATTCTTTCTTAGTATATTCCTCAGTAATAATAAAAAATCTGTAGGGTTTTGTTGTTACTGTTATTATTCAATTAAACTGGCTAAGTAGATCCTTGTGTAATCTTCAAGCAATTGTGAATAGAATTTCACAGCTCAAATGAGCATATAAATATTTGTGCCAATGATCCAACCCTACCAAACAACTGGTTAATAAATAAATAAGCCCTTTACTGTCAATAGGTGGCATTTGCTGGTTCTTAATTTCTGTCACCAGGGATGTATTATTACCTGCAATCAGAAAATATTCAGAGAAGAAATATGGAGAAAAATAGGAAATGTTTACTAAAATGAAGCAGAATCCCCTGATTTCATATAAGATAATAACAAAACAATGTTAGTTCCTAAATTAACAACACAAAAGTTAACAAAGCATTTACATGAGAAAAAAACAGAAGTGGTAACATAACTAGGTAACTGATTTACACAACTATGAATAAGTGATTGATCAATGTCATTATGACAAATCAGGATCTCACATATTTTGCCAAACATGCCTACCTTTAATCAGTGGGAGAGTTCAGAATACTGGGCCCGGGAATTAAGTTCCATTTCTAAAACTATTATGCAAAAGATTGGCAAAAATTCTCTTCCTAAAAAAAATACTTTAAAATATGAACTATAATAACCCTTATTTCAAATGTATAGCTAAATTTACAAAATAGTAAAGCAAATTCCCCAAGGCCAGTGATGAGGGGGTAGGAAATCATGAACCCATTTGTTGATCTCAATAAACTAGAGCCATTATTTAAAAATTATTTAGAAGAGTTCAAATTTATTAAGACTTGCTTTATGGCCCATTTTATCATCTACTTTAGTAAATATCTCATGTGCACATGAGAATAACATATCCTCCTGTGATGGTTATTTTCATGTTTGAGCTTGGCTATACTGTAGTACTCAGCCATTCAACCAAACCAGTGAGCTAGGTGTTGCTATGAAGATACTTTATAGATATAGCTAACATCTACACTTCTACTTCCAATCAGTGAAATTGACCTTCCTGTGAAGAGGCGGGAATAACAAAATAAGACGAGAAGACCAGTTAACTTTAAGTAATAGATATTATCCTCAGTAAAGTTGGAGGGCCTCATCCTATTAGTTGAGGTATCTAAGAGTAAAACTGAGGTTTCCCCAAAGAAATTCTGCCTCATTTCTGCAGCATTATCTCCTACCCATGAGTTTTCAGCCTACTGGTCTACCCCCAAATTCCAAACTTATCACCTTCCACATTTGCATAACTCAATTATTTGCAATAACACAAGGAATTGTGTTGAAATAACACTATTAAATACCCCCAATCAAGTCTGGGGTGATCATTTATTGTTAATTTAGTACACATTAGTATAATGAAACTGTTTGCTTTCTCCTAACTACATTGGAGAAAGTAGGATGGGGAAGATGAGTTCAGTGCTTCAAATTCCCAGCTTAAGCTCTGGACAATGACCAGAAAATTTCTGTCTTCGCTGAAAGTAAATCTTATCTCCTGTAACAATGTGAGATTTCTCATATTTCTGAAAAAGCAAATTTTATGTGTCCAAATTACAATGGATTCCTAAACTTGCAGTGTCTTCTCTAAAGTGTAGGTAGAAATGTGATCCTGAAAACTGGAATTAGGGTATATGGACAGATCCAAATGATTTGGGTTGCATCACACTCCCAAATTCTGATGAGTCTTCTTTACCTATAGAAGCCATCTTCTACTCCTGTCTGAAGAGGTCAAGCCGGCTTTGTTTGAAGAACATATAATAACTTCCCTGTAAAGGTAGATGCTTTGAAAGACACTGCTGTTCTCCTCAGGACTTTCTCCCCTTGCTTCTCTTGGCTTCTAGACCTATAGCTAGAATCAAATCCCAACAAGATTCCAAAAGTGAGACACTAAGTATGACCCACAAGGTGGTGCATTTCTTTCCAATTTATTAAGTTATGAATCTGGAAAATGTGAGGAAATAGATATTAGTGATGTGGCATAATAGTGAAAGAAATGTGATATTAAACCAATTTATTTTTATTAATATGGGTCTACAAGGCAGAGATTTTTAATTCAATGCTTAAGGACTAAGAAAGAGTTCGAACAGTCATCAATTTGTTGGACTGAAACATGGACATAATGATCATCTGAACTAAATAAAAATCAATGTCAGAACTGCCTTGATCTCCTTAGGGGAAGACATCTAGAAGCTTAAAGAGATTGGATTTATCATGTAAGCCCCATTCATCTACCTTGGGTGAACTTTCACCACGACTGTGAGAAACAAGTTTGTGAGGGAAACCCCAACATCCTTTAAGAGCTCTGTGGTTGCTCTTCTCTGTAAGGTCAGAAATTATGGTAATAACTGCTGCCACCGAAATTGTACCCTTAAATACAAGAAAGATAATTGGATCTTGGGGTGACAGGGCCAAATGATAGATAGTACTTTATCTTTAAAGACAATATGAGTATGGTTTTATAATGGGCAGTTTAGTCAAAGCAGTAATTTTAAAGAGCAGTAATCAGAATAGTCTGACTATTAGAGATCTACGGGATTGACTGGTTAATCATGGTGTCTCTAGAAGTAAAGCAGGTGGTCAGTATATTAAATTCTCACTTGATCTGTAAAAAGTAGAAGAGTTATAGTTGAAAAAGCAGAAGACAAACTCCAATTACCAAAACAGACTCATAGTCCCTCAATCAACTCCAAACCTGAGCTGTTCTATCATTGCTTTTGCTTAACATATTTTAAAGATTTGTTATTGAGTACATTAATATTTAGAAGTGGTTACATACTCTTACTGAATTGACTCCATTATTATGAAATGTCCTTTGTTTCTGGTACTTCTTTTGGTCTAAAAATTAATTTATTTCATATTAATTTAGCAACTCCATCTTTCTTTTGATAAGTATTATCATGGCATATATTTTTCCATCTCTTTATTTCTAACCTAAACAATTTGTATCTACATTTAAAGTTTCTAATAGTTCTTTCTTATGCATTTCTAATAGATAGCATTAGTTGGGTCTTGCATTTTTATCTAATTTTGCTAGAATGAATTTAATCCAAAGAAGCCAGAAATTAATTTTATTTTCTAGATATTCCTGAAGACATTTCCTTGCCTAAAGAAATAATAAATACACTAAATAAGGGTAGGTAGGGAAAAAAAACACCTAGCATCATTAAGAAACTAAGTGGTTGTACAAAAATGAAAAATGATATAAAAATATATAAAATTCTTAAATTAGTTTTTTTACAAAAGAAAGAAACTAAATGACAGTTTGTCTTTTGTAGGGCAGGATTGAAAATTAGAGAAGTTGAACCTCTATGGTGGCGCAAGGGATTAAGTCTCAGCATTATGAAGCTATCCACAGCTACTGCAGTAGGAGTTCGATCTCCTGCCAGGGAGCTAACTTCCATGGCTCAGCAGAACCCTACTGTCTTGACCATTGCTCCCCTCAGCAGTGTATTTTAGTGGATCTGCCTGTTCTGCTCCCCACTCTGTCTCTGGTGAATCCTCTCACCCTCCTGTACCTCTGGCCTACACACCAGTTCTTGAATGCATAAATAAATAAACAAACAAAAAATAAATAAACCAAACAATCTTAAAAAAAAAAACAAAACGAGAGAAGTTGCTATGGAAGTGAGTTTTCTAAAGACAAAGAAGATAGAATTCTATAAAACCAGAGGAAAAATGACAGCACTGAAGAGTGAAATATTAGGTAAATATAATTACCATAAACAGTAGCAAGACTAGAATGACAACCAAGTGACCTTGACCTGAAGGATGTGTCATAAAAGCTAAAGAAACCGTAGTATTCTTAGGGGAAAACTAGAAGGGGAGCCAAAGAAGATATGGTTTGCCCGATATAATCAATTCAAGAGTTAATCTGTGTTGAGGATAAATTAGTCAGTTTTGTCGCCATGGTAAAAATACCATAGACTGGGGAGCTTAGAGACGGACATCATAGTTCTGGCACCTGGGAAGTCTAAGATTAAGACACGAACAGACAATCTGGTGAGAGCCCACTTCCTGACTTGTAGCAGACTGCCTTTTCAGTGTATCTTCACAAAGAGGGGTGGAGGGAGAGAAAGAGAGAGAGAGAATACTCTTGTGTCTCCGCTTATTGGTGTACTAATCCCATCTACATTTATGACTTAATTTCCACCCAAGGATCTATTACAAATTCCATCACATAAGGAATTCAGGTTTTAACATAGGGGTGTGTGTGGGGGCGGGGGGGCGGGCACACAAACATTCAGTCGATAAAAGTGAGTGAATGTCCAGGTCAGTTTTCATGCCCCTTCATCAATTTTCCATACTCAAGCCCATTCTTTGACTTAAGCCACATAATCATGAGTCCCAGGTTCATAAAACACACACACACACACACAAAACAAGAAATCATAAAATAAGATAATTCCCTTTTCATTGCCTTCGTGAAGAGAAATAAAGTCTCTGAACTTCAAATATAGGAATTGGTGAATGAATCAGATATTTGGAGACTAGAATTATTGAATGTAGATTATAAAAGAAAATTGTAAAAGTGCTTTCAAAGAGTTAATTTTATAAAAAGGAAAATATGCTCTCAAAAAAATTTAAGAGAACATAACAGAGTTCAATTTACCCATTGATTCTCCACACAAATACAGAGGATGAAAGAAAAGGAGAAGAACTTCAGAATATGGATCACTGACTTTACTCCAAGATACAAAAAGCACTTGGGAGCATCAAATGGTAATAAAATAACATGTAAAAAATATTTTAAAGATTTATTTATTTATGCATACAGGAGCTGGGGTACAGGCCAGAGGCATGGGGGGTGGGTGAGAGGATTCACCAGAGACAGATTGGGGAAAAGAACAGACAGACTGAACAAAGTACACTGCTGAGGGGAGCAGTAGGCAAGACAGGAGAGATCTGCTGTGCCATGTGGGTCGCTCCCTGGCAGGCCGGGGAACAAACACATGCTGCAATGGCTGCAGACAGCTTCATAGGTTGTGTCTTAACCCCTTGAGCCACCAGGGAGACCCAACATGTAAAATTTAAACCATAAAAGAGAATGAAATGTAATAAAACTTTTCTGATTCTGCCTTATTGAATTCAGTGGCCACATTTTTAAAAATATCACTATATACACAAATTATTTTTCCAAAGATGATACTTTTCCCTAGCCCTAAGAATAAAAGAAATTTCAGTTAAAATTCAGCCACAAAACAACCAAATGTTTTAGACTTAAATGATTATCCAGGGTTCTGTTTTTGTGTAGGGTTGAGTAATTCTCAAGAACAAACACTTCTATAAATACTAGCTGTGATCTCTGAACAAAATATGAATAACAACTATCTAAATGTACTAGAAATCAAGCAAGAGCATGTAATGGAACAGAATTAACAAGTGAAAAAAGAGAAAGACTTTGAGTAATGTCCTATTCTTAAAAATTTTGTCCTAAGGGCAGGCCCAGTATATTAACATCCATTAGGGGAAGATAAACAAAAACCACAGTGAGATATAATTTCATTCCCATTCAGATAGTTATAATCAAGGATAAAAATACTATGTCAATGAGAATATGGAGAAATTGGACTGAAACTAAAAAAAAAAAAAAAAGAAGAAAGCTACAGACCAATATCTCCAACGGACATAAATATAAAAATTCTGAACAAAATATCAAATCCAATCCAATAACGTATAAAAAATTATAGATAATTGTGGCGGCTCCTGAGAGCAATGTTACAATTGCCACAATTTCGCATTAATATTGGGTGGCTGTGCTGTTTTGGCACAATTAGCCCTCTGCCCCTGCGTGCTGGACTGGACAGTCAATGACGGGTAAGATCAGAAAGCAGGTTCTGACAACCTAAGACAGGCGCAGTCCCCGAGGGGATTTAATGGTTCCCACCTTTTCATCTATGGAAAATAACTGGAACAAACAGGCCTGGGAGTTGTTGAGGCACCACCAAAACATGTTGTTAATCATTACCAGTTACTAGGCTCATAGTGAAGGAATGCAATTATGGGAAACAGGTTCTATTACTTGTAGTAAACAATATAGCCAAATACAATTATGAGGATAAATAGTAAAATATAGGACATATAAAAATAGAATGATGATAAGAAAGTACAATCATAACAATGAATCAGAAGATCTAGAACAAACCTCCATCGAGGAGGGTAGAATATGAAATGTTCTTGATTTATTCTTGATTTCTTGAAAAATAATAAGCAAAATGTAATGTTATATGTCACGGCATTCACGTATACCTTGATAAATGATTAACCACATACTGTGCGAAACATAATGAAGCAATTACTGTAAAAATGTATAAAAAGAGAAGACTGCTTTCAATAAATCGCACTCAGATTTTCACTCTCCCTTGAGTGTGTCTGTGTGTCATTCTTTCTTGTCCCTCGCCCTAATTCCTTCGACCACCTTTTGCTCGTTCTCACTCAACCCTGAGACTGTCTCGATCTCCCGCCACCGCTGAGCTGGTCTGTGGCAGATAATGATCAAAAATTATATGGAATTATACATAATGATTAATGATTATACATATATACATAATTATACATAGATTTATTCCAAGTATGCAAGACTTTTTCATCAGTTGAAAATTAATCACATCAATAGACTGTAGAAGAAAAATCATATGATCACATTAATAGATGCAGAAAAAACATTTAGTCAAACTAAGGTAAATCTTAGCTAATGCAATAAGACAAGAAAAGTAAGTAAAAGTTATAAAGATTTGGGAGACATAATAAAAATGCCATTGTTTGCCCATGACATGATCAACTGTATACAAATCCTAAAAGAATTCCCCTCCCCCAATAAAAACAGAACCAATAAGTAATTATAGCAAGATTGCAAGACATAAAATTACTATTAAAAAGTCAATTTTTTTTTATATATAACAGCAAGGAACAGGGATATATTTTCAAGATGTCATCCTACTTTATATATGGATTCAGTGCAATCCAAATAAAATCCCAGCAAGTTATTTTGTAGCTATTGACAAATTGATTTAAAGTTTTTATGGAGAAGTAAAAGTTCCAAAATAGCCAACTTTTAATATTAAAATTGGAATACTGATACCAACTTCAAGACTTACTATAAGGCTACAGTAATCAAAACTGTGGTATTGGATGGAGCTGGAAGGGATCATGCTCAGTGAAATAAGCCAGAAAGAAAAAGAAAAATACTGGATGGTCTTACTCATAGTAGGAATCTAGAAAACCTAAATAAGGGACAGGGAAAAAGAATAACTATAAGAAAGAAAAAATCAAAATCAACAAACAACTATGAACCAGAGACACACTATGGGGGGAGGGCGGGGAATGGAGGGATTGGGGTCAAAATAAGGGGTTGCAATTGTATGGGGACTATAAAAATAAAATTTAAAAAAAATGTGGTATTGGTAAAAAAAAAAAGACAAATAGATCAGCAAAACAGAACATATAGCCCAGAAATGAACCCATATAAATATAGTCAAACTTTGTATAATGTGGAGCCTAGTTAATACAACAGTGGTGTTAGAACAACCATGAATCACAAATCCACATGCAAAAAAAAAAAAAAAAAAAAAGGAAGAATCTAAATACAGGCCTTATGTTCTTCACAAAAATTAATTCTAAATGGATCATAAAACTAAATATAAAAAGCAAAACTATAAAAGTCTTAGCAGATAACATAGGGAAAAGTCTAAATCAATTGGCTATAGCAATGATTTTTTTAGATGTAACACCAAAGGCACAATCCATGGAAAAAAGAATTGACAAGCTGAACTTCATTAAAATTAAAAATTTCTATTCTGTTAAGACACTGTCAATAGACAAAAAGACAAGTCACATGTTGGCAGAAGATATATCTTATAAAGGATATATATATGTGTGTGCATATATACGTAAAATACATAATATTGATGTATTATTTTCCAAAATATACAAAGACCACTTGAAACCCAGTGAAAATCAATCTGATTTAAAAATGGGCCAAAGACATTTACAGACAACTCACCAAAGAAGATATAAAGATGGCAAGTATACATACGAAAAAACACTTCACATGATATGTCATCTGGGAAATGCAAAATAATACAATGAGATACCACTATATACCTAATAGAATGGCTAAAATTCAAAACACTGATAAACCAAATGCAGGGAAGAATATTTGTGAAGCAACACAAATTTTCATTGATTGCTGAAAAAAATGTATGATGTACAGCAAATTTTGGAGAGAATTTGATGATTTCTTACAAAACTAAACTCTTACCAGTATGACCCAGCAAAAACATCCCTTGATAATTAGCCAGTGGAATTGAAAGTATATGTCTACACAAAAACCTAAATAGGAATCTAATTGATAGCACCTTAATTCATAATTACCAACACTCAGAAGCAACCAAGATGCCTTTCAGTAGGTAAGTGAATTTATTTTTCAGCATTAAAATGAAAAGAGCTGTGTAGTTATGAAAGACATAGAAGATATTTATATACATACTACTAACTGAAAGAAGTCAATCTGAAAAGACTATATACTGTATGATTCCAACTATATGACATTCTGAAAAAGACAAAACTATAGAGACCCTATACAATCTATGGTTTCCAGGGTTTAGAGAGGAGGAAAAATTTTTAAAGCAGTAACACTATTTTGTATGATGCAATAATGATGAGTACATGCTTTTATGGATTTTTTTCAAATGCATAGATTTTATTACAGAAAGAGTGAAGTTTCTGTAACTATGGACTTTGAGTGATAATTATGTATTGATACAGGTTCATCAACTTCAACAAATATAACACTGGTGGGAGATGTTGATAATGGGCATGGGCAGGGTCAGAGCTACGTGGGTTATCATTCCACCTTCCTCTCAATTTCCTGGGAACATAAAATTTCTCTAAAATGAATTATTAAAATATATTTTTTAAAGTTTTTATAATCACCCGATGTTTTAACTTTTTCAAATACTTTCAGCAATCTCATGGTTCTTTTTTTTAAAGATTTATTTATTTATTTTATACAAGAACTGGGGTAGGTCAGAAGCGTGGCGGGGGTGGGGGGGGGTGAGAGAATGCACCAGAGCCAGAGCGGGGAGCAGAACAGGCAGACACTGCTGAGGGTAGCAGCGGGTGAGGCAGGAGAGGTCTGCTGCGCCATGTGGGGTTCTCCCCAGCCGGTGGGGAGTCGAAGTCGCTGCAGAGGCTGCGGACAGCCTGGCAGCATGGTGCTCAACAGCTGTGCCACGGGATGGCCCAATCTCATGGTTCTTTTACTCTAATCAATGAAGAGTCAATTACGTTAACAGTTACACCTTTCTGTTACCATCTGTTTCCCGCCAGAAACCTACCAAATTTAAATATTTCTCAAACCCTTCTCAGGAATTAAAATTTGCTCTCCGCTTTTCTTGAGTTCATCTTAAATGTTCCTACCTCTCCAATGTCTTTCCTATTTTCCTAGGCCTGGATTTCCCCTTTTTTCATATGAACCAGTTCTCTTCTCTCTTAGTTAGATGTAATGTGGAAGCTGGTATTTCTCAGAATATTATTGAACATTTTGGGGATCACTACAAGAAAAGGCAGAAAGATTCAAAGGTTTATTTCTGACTGCCTAACCTGCTCTAAACACAGCCACTCTGCTCATATGCTCTACCTGTTTTAGCTTCTTAGATTCCATTTCTATAAAGAGCACTCTTGGGAGTGAAATAATTGACTTAGAATAATTATTTATCACTTAAACATTCTTACATTCTCTTATCCTCATTTCCTAAAGCAAATTACGCCCATAAATTTCTAGCCTCTATTTTAAAATTTAAAAACCAAATAGAAATTTGAGGTTAGTTTCTTAGTCTCAATGCTAGAAATAATTGAAATGTCAAAGGACAAAAAAATTCCACTTCAATCAACATTAAAGTTCAAAGAAAAAAAGAATGCAAATGAGACAACAAAATATAAACCAAAACAAAAAAAAAAGACTTTTTGTCTAGCCACAGAATTTTAGTTCACTCCATTCCAGTGCCTCCAGTATTACTCTGGACTCTACAGGACAACAAGTAAGGTTAATCAGGTTTGCAGGATAATGCACAAATTCATCACTGCTACTGGACAAACAATAAAACATATTATGAATGGATCAAGAGATTCCTTATCACTATTGAAAATAGCTTCATTTTTGGCCGAAAATATCTCAGCATTAGACTTACCAGACACCACGATAATGAAGGATATCAGTAACTTCAGAGTGGACATCCTCCGCAGCATAAGCATTTGGAATGAGTTTCTACTTTAACACCAATTCACTGTGAATAAATAGATAGTCTCAGAGAATCTCTCTCTTTTATTTGCCTTTGTTTACTCCCAGCTCAACAGGAGCATTTGTCATTTTTCCCCTTACCATTTTGCCTTTTCTTCCTCTATATATTTTTGGCTAATTGGCCACGGACAGGAAATGTCAGCAAGTTTCACTGAGTGATTAAGCTGAAAAGCCAATGTTTATAATTCACTGGTTCTCCGATAGCACTGGAGAGACAGGAGAAATTGTAGGGCAATTCATTTAAGAAATAGCCTTTTGGGAAGCGGAAGAAATCTTCAGTGTACAGCTTCAGTCCATAAGATAATCACCTCCAAAACCAAGGTAAGATCATCTTCATTACTTAAGCAGTTACCTCATGCTCCTTCTCTGTCAACTTCTCTTCGTGAGAGATAAACACCACTCTGACTTGATCACCACTTGCCAGTGTTGCAACTCCACGTAAATCAAATTCTTTACACAGTTTATTTTTAATAGTGTGCTGTATTGTTTGCATTAATATTCCATAATATTTGTCAATTCCTCTGTGTAGTTGATTGTTCTAATTCAATAAAATACATATTTTATAAATATTTTTGTTTTGTGCATATTTTTGTCTACATATTAATTCATTTTCTTGGGTACATAACTAGGAACGAAGTTGATAGATCATAGGATATATGTGATTTTAATAAAGCTACATGTTATGGGTTGAACTGTGTGTCCTCAATAGTCTTATGTTGAAGTTACCCAGTGCTTATGACTATCACCTTATTTGGAAATATGGTCACTGAAGATGTAATTAGTTAAGATGAGGCCATACTGGAATAGGTCAGGCTCTAATCCAATATGACTGATGTCCTTATAAAAAGAGAAAAATTGGACACAGGCATGGATGACAGGAGAATAGCATATAATGATGAAGATCAGACAAATCAATACGGAAATGAACACCAAAATTTGTAACAAACCACCAGGAGCTAGGTGAGAAGAAAGGAACAGATCTTCCTCATTGAAGAATTGAAGATTCTTTTGATGGCAGGACATAACACACAGATACTTGAGTAGATGAAAGGCAGTGTTCCAAAACAGAGAAGACTGACATATAGGGCCACACAAGATTTGTGCACACTGAGAGGAATGGGTAACACCAAGTACAACTGTAAGGGATAGTTTGTATATGGCAAGAGGGATGCAGTAATGTTTCAAGGGATCCCTGTTGATTGGTTAATTTGAATAATTTCCAAGGTTCCTATGCACAGTTCTCTATGAGGATGTTTCTGTTTGTCTGGTACTTGATCCTGGGACCATGTGGGTTGGTGCGCAATGATCAGAAGTATGAGTGCCTGCATAATTCCATTTGTACAGTCAGAGTGTGAACTTAATCAACTGCTCAAGAAAGGGAACTGACCATCCTCTAATAAGGCCCTTAAAACTGGATCTAGACAACAATTTAAAAAGATTAAGAACTATCTTAAAATTGACTCATTGACCTTTACATCCATTTTGAACTCTATTCTTTTGGTATTTGTGTGGTCCAAATGGTACAAAAGACTTTTACTAGTTAGTGCATAAGTCACCCTAAGCATAGAAAATGTTTTATTATGAGAGCAAAATAGAAGAAATCAAGCAGAAGTACAAGGAGTACTTATAGGTGAGTCCATACTCAAGTCCCGTGTTATATGGCATTAGCCAAGAAGAAGAATGGGATTTCCAGAATCTCTAACAATATCTGGTTGTGTTATAAAGTAGGTTAAAAATACAAGTTATATTTTTTATGACAATAATACCTTGGTGCATTTCTTGGTTAAGGTGGTGGGTCTAGCAGCTACATTGTTGGAGGATATGAGGAAATTGTTCAGTAAGATGTATGTAAATGTTGCTGGCATTTGTAACTCAGAAGGGGTAGTTGTGGTCATGGTCAGAGATGCAGGGTGGGAAGTTGTGGTGGCAAAATGGAAGTGAGAATTAGGAGTAGAATTTATGAGACTATTATACCCTGGAGAAAGAATAACTTGCATTGATGTTTAGACTAGCACAGATGGTAGTACCCTCTACCATAGTTCCCTTTAGATATAGGAGTATAGGGATGTATGTTTTAGCAGAGAGTGAAGAATATACCAGGATTATTGACTAGACAAGCAGCAAATGCAGGGAACATAATGGAATTCCTAATATTAAAAGAAAAAGAGCAAAAAAAAATCCTGATTTCAATTTGGCAGCCAATGAATGTTGCTGGTCCAGCAATCTCAGTGTCTTGATACAGTTTCTCAAGCAGGAGGCAAAGTCATCTCCAACAGCAAGGTCTTGGGCTGGGGTAACGTGATTGTATCTGCAATGTGGTACTAGGGTATTCTTTTCAAGTGGATACCATTCTGATTGATGTGGGTCTTGTTTTTGTAGTTTTTATGGTGTTAAAAACAGGGCTGGGCCACTTGTGGATTTTGAAGACAATGTTGACTATAAGAGTTTTGTTTGCCATAAGGAAGCTCCTCACCTGAGCTAGCATCTAGTCATGGAATTTAGACCAGGAGAGCTGTTCTTGTTTTAATACTCCAACACTGGAGAAGTTTGAGTAAGAAACATGGAAACCACCAACAGGTGCAGCAGCAGGCAAGAAGGTTAAAGCACAAGTATGTGAGACCATTCTAGAGCATTATTTTGTTTTTATAGTTAAATGATTTTCTGATAAAATTATCTTTCAAAGAGACAAATACAATTTACACTTTTTCAGAACTTGAGAATATTGATCAAAAAAATTTCTGAATTACTTTTCAACGCAATGGTACAGGTACAAATATTTTATATTTAGTTATATAGAGAGAGGATTCTTCTGGAAAAATTTTACACAAATTTTCCAATAGAACTTAAGTGTGTTGCTTGACTTTAGTAACATAAACAATAAAAAGGTAAAAAATTCAATTCCTATATCAAGGTAACTGCGGGGCTCTGGTGAGACTTCTCTTCCTGGTTAGCACACAGCTTCCTTCTCAGAAGTGTCCTCAGAATGATATCTTCTCTAAATGCACGTAAAGAGAAACAGAGAGACCTATGATGTTTCTTCCCCTGCCTATCAGAGGAACAGATTAGGATCAGATTAGGATCCCACCCTTATGACTTCCTCTAACCTCACTTATCCCCTTCAAGACCCTTTTCCTAAGGCAGTCACACTGGGGACCAGGGCTTCAAGATATGGTATTGGGAGGGACACAAATCAGTCCATAATACCAATGCTCAGAAAAACCTCAAAAAAATAGAAATAAAAGGGAACTCCCCCAACTTGATGGAGAGCATCTATAAAAACCTACAGTTAACATTACACTCAATGGGGAAAGACTAAATGTTTTCTCCCTAAGATCATAAACAAGATAAGGATGCTTTCTCTCACAACTCTTATTTGACATAGTGTTGAAAGTGCTAATCCATGCAAGAGGCATGAAAGGAAATAACAGGCATAAAGATGGGGGAGAAAGGAAGAAAGCTCTTTCTATTTGAAGATGACATAATGAAGCTGTTTTTTTTAATTATTGTTAAATTTATTTACTTATTTTTTTACATCATTGTTAATTTTTGGACAGTGTTTGATTTCTCCCCTCAGGTGCAGTCCCTGTATTTCTCCCACCACTATAGCAACCATCATCCATCACCACAGTCCCTTGTGCTCTTCCCTCCCATTCTGACCACTCTCCCTCCCCCTCCCCTGCTATATGCCTCAGATCTACGGTCAGCTTGCAAGTTTAGTCTTTTTCCTGACCTTTTCTTTGGTTTCTCTATATTCCACATGTAAGTGAAGCCATCTGATGTTTCCCTTTTGCCCCCTGACTTACTTTGCAGCAGCATGGATTGCATCATTGTCAATGTCTTCATTGTGTTCTTGTACTACAGTTTTACAAAATATTACCACTGAAAGAAACAGAGTAAAGGGCACATAGAATCTCTCTGTATAATTTCTTACACTTGCTTATGCAACTATAATTACCTCAAAATAAAAACTTAATTTAAAAAATTAAAATTAAAAATAAATTCCATTCTGTCATTAAATGTCCCTAAAGATTTTTTTCCCTTAGATGTAAACTAAGTTACATTATTTTTATTGTGGCAAATATACATAACTTATATTTCATCATTTTAAAGTGTACAACACAGTGGCATATAGTACATTCATAATGTCCTCTCAAGTTCCAGAAGCTTTTCATTATCTCAGAAGGAAACTACCAATTAAGTAGTCATTTCCTGTTTTCCTTACCTCCAGTCCCTGGCAAACACTAATGTGTTTTCTGCCACTATGATTTTGCCTGTTTTGGATATTTTAAATAAATGGAATCATACAGTATTTTGTGTTTGGATTCTTTCATGTAGAATGATGCTTTAAAGGCTCATCCTTGTTGTAGCATGTATTTGTATTTCATCATTTTCCATAACTGTATGGATGTTTGGGGAGATGCTGATCCATAAATGGAATCATACAGTATTTTGTATACTAAGCTAAGGCACTTTTGGGTTGTTTGCTAGTTAGGCTATCATGAATGCTGTTTAAATAGTTTTAACACTTGTTCTTGCTTCTCTTGACTCTATACCTATGAGTTAAATTGCTGGGCCAATTCTATGTTTAACATATTGAAGTATCGCAAAATTATTGTTCACAGTTGCTGCATCATTATACACTACCATTAACAATATATTAAGCTCCAATTCTTCCATATCCTTGCCAACACATCATCATCATCATCACAAGGGATGTGAAGTGGTATCTTATCATTTTCATTTGCATTTCCCCAATGGTTAATGACTTTGAACATCTTATCACATGCTTGTTGATAATCTGTGTATCTTCACTGGAAAAAAAATGCCCATTTAATTGCTTCACTTATATTTTATTTGGGTTCTTTGTTTTTGAGTAATCTATATATTCTGGATACTAGAATCTTATCAGATATATGATTTGTAACTGTCTTCATAGTCTACAAGTTGTCTTTCCCTCTTTTGATAGAGTATTTGCTGCACAAATATTTTCAATTTTGATGAAATCTAATTTTACTATATTCTTTGGATGCTTTTGCTCTTGGTGTCAAATTGTTAGGGGGAAAGGATGTCCTGAGCTAATTCCATGCAGGCTTTGTGGACTCCACCCCCACTTCAGACCAAAGCCATCAAGACATTGGGAAAGACAAATCCCGTCACCACAAAGGGAAGGCAGCTGGGACCTGAGGGTGGAGTTAAGCAGCCAGGTTGGGTATAAAAACCAAACACGTGGGCCTTGGGCTGGCTCGCTGTCGCTCGCCTCCTGGCTTCATGGCTCCTGGCTGGCGGCCAGCTCTCAGAGCGCCATTTGGGATTCCAGATCGGCGGATCGGGTAGGACGCATTTAAAACTTTGTCTCCCACTTTTCTCCCTGAGTTGTACATTTCCTCATTTGCCCTTCCCTTGTAAATAAACCTTTTATTAACCTTTCACGTGTGCCTGCAGTAGAGCATTGATAAGTTCTTTAAAGCACGCGGGTGAGGACCCACAGTCAGGCACCCCGTTTTGTATCGGGGCTGCCCTGTAACAATATCCAAAACCCATTGCCAAATCCAAAGATAATTAATAGGCTTTCTTCTAAGAGTTTTAGTTATCATAGTTAGGTCTTTGATCTATTTTGTGTTAGTTTTTGTATATTGTATGAAATAAGAGTCATTCTTCATTCTTTTGCATGAAGTAATCCTGGTTTCCTTTAGTTCTTTTTAGAACAGTTTTTAGTTCTTTGGGCATATTTAATATACTTAAATTGCAACTTTTAACAGGTAAGTGCTTCTTTAGAAACAGATGCCATTTTATCTGTGTATTCATCATACGTTCTTTGTGGCCTCATACTTTTCAATGGAACTGAAAATTTTGATTAGAATATGGTAACTTTGGAAACCCTCTCTGCAGGGTATGTTGTTGATGCATATCGAAGTTCTTGTTTGGTTAGTGACTTTTTGTCATGAAGTTTTAAGTCTATTCTTTGTTTTGCATGGCTTCTGAAGTCCTATTAGCTTATTGGATAATTTGGTAGTGAATTATTTAAACATCTACAATGAAATAAAATCTCCTAGTCTTTGCATTTGGGCTTAGTGGATGTTAGTGTACACTTTCAATGCTCAATAGGTGGTTTTCAACTCTTCCTTAGCCTTCATTTCCTACTGGCACAATGTCTCAATATCAGTAAGAGCTGAGAATTTAGGGCCATCTCAGAACTTTTCTTAGCATGTTTCTAGCCCTGCACATAGGCTTGTCCTTCCAGATTTCCAGGTGTATATGGAAGTTTTTCAAGCCATTTTTTGTATTAGGCTCCTATGTATCTCTTATCCATTCTCTTCTTTTCTAGAGTTTTTAAAGTCTGCTCTTTGCCCAATCTTTTATCCCTTGCCCCAAGCAACTTCCTCTTTATATTTACCCTTAAATGCTTTTCACAAATACCTCCCAGGAGACTGCTCTAACCCTAAGGTAGTTCCCAGTTGAGAGAAATAAGGCAGCCCTTGACTCAGTTCCTCAGAGAGCTACCAGACAGGTCAAAACACACTACCACAATTCCTTGAGAACAAGGTCTGTATTGATCCTTCTGGCAACAGAACAACACACAGCAGAAGGTAGTTGGTTATTTTGAATGCTAAAGTTTCAAAATCTGTTCTTATATTTTAGCAATATATTATTTAATCACTGTCCCCTTAGCCATAGCCAAGCTAAAGAGTGGAAGTGGCAGTGGGATTAAGCAAGATTCCATACTGAAATTCTCTTACTGAAATCTTTCAAAGATTCTCTTACAGAAATTTCACAGCTTCTTTCTTCATTAAGCATCCTCCGGATCATCATAAACTAATTTTTGTTACATTTCAGACTTCTGTAAAAGTTTATTTTGACAGTTTTTGCTGGCTTAAGTTTTGCTTTAGTGAAGGGAAAGAATTTAAACTTTCCAATTCTCCATTTTTGCTGATATTACTATATATCAGCAAATATTTTATATATTTTTTTATATATAAAATTTATAGATGACCTCTGACAATGCCAGTTTCTAAATTTGTTCTTTTCAAAAGTTAAACACATTTATTTGCATTTGAAGTAACCTATTTCCCCATATGCCAAAATGTGTCCATTTCTAAGGTCATTCTTGGAAATTTTGTAGCTTCTCATCAAGAATGGCTTCAACTGCTTCTGCTTAGACATGGGGGGGGGGGTTTCCCAGCTTTCTGTTACACCCCACAGTCAGCTTACTTCACTATGTCCCCTCCCCCAACTCTCTGGGTATTTTCTCTCATCCTGTCTAAAATGCATGTTTAAAATTGAAATAGTTAACCACATGAATTTCCGTTCAGGTTGATTTTTGTCACTGATATTTCCACCACTAATACAAACCTTTTATCTTTAATCATATGAGCAGCACTAATAGCATTCATCACATGAATACACAATGTGGTCCCACAGTGTGGTCAATTGTACTTATCATAAACATCAAGGCTTAGAATAAACTTTTTTTTTGTTTATTTTTCATCTGAATCACAGAGAAGGTAGTTGGTTATTTTGAATGCTACAGTTTAAAAATCTTTTCTTATATTTTAGCAATATATTATTTAATCACTGTTTTCTGGATGATTTTGATAAGATTTTTGTTTTATTCCTAAAATAACTCCATGATTACATTGTCAGATAACAGATCCTATCACAGTGAGTAGAATGACAAAGAGAGGTAGACAGTCTGGGTGATAGTGAGCGACAATGGTTATTATTTCTTCTTATAAGGAGTTCTGAAGCAAAGATGACAGGAGAGAATTAAAACACAGACACAAAGTATCATTATTTTGATCTTTCCTCTTCCCTCTAATACTCTACTGGTTGTAATACAAATGCAAAAACAATAAATAATGATATCACACCAAATACGATATCAATGAAAACAAATCATAACTGTTGCTGAACAATAAATCCATTTTAACATACAGTTAAGACTAAATATATAAGAGGATTAATATAAACAGAATGCAAATATTTTAAGCCTCCAAAATGTTAAAAATCCTATATAAGAAACAAATTGGAAAGTGAGAGGAAAGATGGCTCAAGAAAGTGTAAAGTTGTTGATTTCTTGATCTTTCATGATAAGGAATCAAAAGATACTATGTGACACTGAAAAATAGTATTGGAAATATGGTTACATCATCCTATAATATTGTTCACTATATTAGATCTCCTTTTCAAATTAGTCTCTTCTCATAAAGAAACTTTTTCAACAAAATGTAGGGGTAGCAGGCCAAACTCATTGGAATACACAGTTGTGTGCAGGTTTTCTTTCTCTACTTGGCATGCTGTGGTTTTGGTTTTTGTTGGTTTTTTGGGTTTTTTTTTTTTTTTAGTTTGTTGAATGTATTATATACCTCAATATGATAAATACTGCTTCTAGTAGATCAATTTTTAATATATGTTGATTGTATTTTTTAGAGCAGGATCACGGCAAAACTAAGTAGAAAGTACATATCCTGTCCTACTCATGAATACCTTACCTCATTTTCAACATCCCTATCAATAAGTTATATCTACTACCACTGATGAACCAACATTAACGCATCCTTATCACTCAAAGTCAATAGCTTACATTAATATTCACTCTTGGTGTTGTACATAGTCAAGCATTTTTATCTCAAATCTAGTAAATGCTTCTGTTTCTCCTGCTTAAAATTAAGTAACAATAAATGTAATACTTTTTATTTAAAGTAACATGTTTATATGAAACCATTCTTGTGAAATAACTTTTGTCTTTTCTTCTTTTGATATATATTCAAAGAGAAGTATTCAGCTAATGTTAACGGTGTTTCTGGGTGGTAGAATTTTTTTTTTACATCCAAAAGGGGCAGGTTTATTGTTTAAAAGGAGAAGCAAATTAAAGGGCACTTGCAAGGGGCAAGCGGGCAGAAAGAACTGCTCCTGAAAGGGACCTGTTTGTGAAAAAGAATCAACCTGCATAGTCACAGGTGGGCAGGAGAGCTGTTGGGTGCTAGAATTTTAAGCATAATGTATTGTTTGAAGATCTTGTAAGAAGCATGTTTCATTTTCATCAAAATAAAATGTCATTATTTAAAATTACAAAAACTAAAGAGAAAAATATATACCTAAGGTATCTCTCACAAACATGCCACAATAAATGATAGTGCTGATTCATAACATATTTGGCAAAATTATTTTAGAAAGGTATCTTGAAAAACTAGTAGGAGACTTGAAAAGCCCCAGAGAAAGATACAATCAGCATTTTGATTTGGAAAACAGGAACAATAAGTGAGTTAAGTAGAATACTTCAAATGTTTATTTAAGCTAAAAATAGAAAAAATATTTACATCAAACATGATCCATCTCAAGGCAGATTAGCTCAAGTCCCACAGTCACTAGCAGGCTAGGGCAGCCGAAATAAAGACCACAGACTGGTTGGCTTGACATATGGTGTTTCTCTGAAAGGCAGTTTGTTAAGGTTGGAGGGAGTGTAAATTAATAGTCAACAAAAAACCAAAGTAGTGCTTGTGCTAATTATGAGGGAGAGGGTCAGAAATCACTTTATTTATATAACTAGCAAAAACAGAGCAAGAGCAAGCTATGCACTTAAGCAACTGAGTCTTAACCATCAAGTCACATGAACATTTTCATAGTCTAACCACTGCCAGGAACTTAGTAATTTGCAGCCAATTCAAATAAACCAAAAGTTATAATTAATGCACTCTTGTTAATTTTTTTCACAGTTCATAACTTTACATAATTTTCTAAAACAATGTTCCCAAATTTAAAGCTAATCCAATCTTAAGTGGCACTAATATGTATTTCTCATCAGCTGAAATGGCAATTCTCAGACTTTTTAGCCTCAGGATCCCTTTATCCCCTTAAAAATTATGGTAGGTATGTATAAGTTTTATTAAAAATTTTATTAAAAATCCTTAAAGAGTTGATAAAACTTGACTATATCTTTTTATTTTAAAAATATTTTCTTTATAAAAGATATGCCTAAAATAAAATGTCATAGAGAAGCTGAGAATAGAGAAACAAGGATATACCAGGCAAATACTAACCAGTAAAAAGATGGACCTAGAGGCTAAGGAAGAAAGTGAACTGTTCAGATTTCCCATCAGAATAAAAGGATTTTCATTAATCTGGAAGGATTAATGTGACTAAACTTGAAGGGTTATCAGGGCTTGGCCATTTCTGCTCATGGAAGATTTCTTAGAAGCAATCTTTGCTTCAAGGTTTGTGCTTGGGCCAAAACTTTGGTAGTGATGTATCAAGATGCTCTACCTCTTCTGTCTGGCTTCCTCCTCTTTCCTTCCACAGGTATCATTCAGATCAGCATCATGGCCTCAAGGCTTTCCCTCCCTTATCCTGTTTCCTGCCCTTTTAATCTTTCACAGCTGTGACCTCTAGGCAATTAATTTTAATGGTTCCTAACACCATCTCAGCCTCTGCTTCTTGAAGGACCTAACTGATACACCTGATCCAATCTCTAGATTTTCTAATTCAGTAGCTCTAAAGTGTACTTGGAAAGTCAATATAATTTTTCAGTTCCCCAATGATTCTGATATTCGATCGCATTTAGCACCCCTATAGTGGAAGCGTTTAATACATTTGTTTTCTGTAAAATATAATTTAGCATTTAGAAACTATCTTGAAGTCTTTACTATGGTGTCATTTACCAGAGCTCTTTTGACATTAAGATGTAAACAGTTTCATTTTTCAATAACATTTAAACAGACTTTTCTTAAACTATGAGCCTCATTCCAACCAGACATGGATAAAGAATTCTGAAAAGATCAAGAACAGGATTATGTTATATATGGAGCACACTGCTTGGGAATATTTATAGGGTGAAACTGGTTTTATTTTTGGCTTAATTAAAATGGTGCCAAGAAATTTTGCTCAAGTATCAGGTGTCAAGCATCATTGTAGGGTAAGGGGAAAATGTCAGGCTTTTCTGCCCTCCTGCCATCAGGATGGATGATGGATCCTTGCAGTCCTGAATGCATGCCTGATGGCAGGCACCTGGAATAGGGTGTGGGCAGATGTAGATAGGATTCACCTGGGCTAAGACTGTGCTTTTTAAGGGTGGTGTCACGGGGATGCCACCAGAAGAAGCCAAGAACAAACAGAAGCCAAGAGAGACGCAAGAGAAGCAGAAGCAGCCCAACAGAAGTCGAGAGCAGAGAAGCAGAGAGAACACCGGAGAGCCCAGAAAGAGTGAAGACTTGCTGGGGGCTGGGAGGCCTGCCAGCCCCCCAGCACCTTTGCCTGCTGTGTACTGGGTAAATCCCAACAAAAGACCTGCAAAAACCACTGAGGGCTCCAGGACTCCTCCTTTACCTGGTCCGCTGGATCAAAAAACCTGCACTGTGGTCCTTCCTGACCCTACAATCATTATCTTAGTTTTATATCCAATAACAGACTAAAAATCCTCTAGGATAAAGCCTAGAATAATCAAAAGGTCTAGAGTGACAAAAACATTAATAAGACAAAATTGTTATATTTAATGTTTCAAATGGCATAATTGAAGAAAGAATGCTTTTGTTTTAATTTCTACTATGATAAAAAATGTTTTTTGCTATGGAGATGCAGCATAGATTTTTTTCATAAAACACATTTTATAATATTATCAACATAATATGATTAATACCATGTTCCCAGAATTTGAATCTACAAAAAAAAAAAAAAATGGAGAGGAGGTTCATGTCATTCCATGGCCATTCCTTTTCTCATCGACCGTATTTCATACTTTTCTAAGTACTCCATTATTCAATTTAGCTGCATGTATAGACATCTGTTATTTGATAAATACATCACCACAAATATCCTTCCTTTTATGTACCATAAAAATGTACACAATTTTCAAAGCTACAAATGTTAAGTATTAGATATTGTTGGGGTGAAAAGAAATCATCTTGTACCCCTCTAGATTGGCAAATAATCAAACAAAAATCAGACAAACTGATAAAAGATTAAAAAAATTGATAATAATATGTATACCTCCTGTATACATGAGAGAGACACAGCATGATTGAGTAACTCAAATTGCTTCAGTTGGTGGGTGGGAAGGGGAAGGTCAGTCAGGGAGTTTACCAAGGGAAGCACAATAAACAAAGGTTATGAAGATTTAACTCATTCCTTCCATTGAGGAGAGATAGAGTAGGTTTTCCAGTAAAGTGAGGGAGACACCCTTAGATCTAAATTTCTTTTTCAAAAGCAACTTCCACCCAGCTTACAGAGCCTCTTCCATGATCAATCTTTTGTCAAAAATACATATTTTAGGGCTGGCAGATTTTCCTCCCCTATGATATCAATTCCTCTGTAAAGATAGGAGTTTAGAAGAAGCTAACATGCTCAACCTGTTTCTCTCTTGATCTCTCTCTCTCCTCTCATTTAAACATGACAGAAAACTATAAACACAGTTTTATTAGATAGTAATTATTATAAGCTTACATCATGTTACAGAACAGTTTGATTAGAAACAGGAATGGGCATCCTGCAGATATTAAAATAGCATTATAATGTTGTAGAAATTCTAGACTTTTACCCAGGCAGAGGAAGAACAAGTGGTACTTCAGGAATGGTGAGGTCAGGAAAAGATTTATTACTCACGCATAAGGTCCCAGGCCTGGGTAGCCCCATAAGGTCTGAGCACTGGTTTAAAGACAAAGGGTTTCTTTAATACATAACTATCTTCATATTTGTTACATTGATAGCATTTTTTTTCATCAGGCACAACCATTTGCTGCAAAGTCCCCGGGGTGGGGGTAGGGGTACAGAGGACAAGCAAAGGGGGAAAGATGCAGGCATCCAGAGATGGCCCTGGAGAGTAAGACCAGCTTGACTGGCTACCCAACCCTTTTGAAATGCAATTTTGCTTAGAAAAGGGAAAGAGCTGTAAGTAAGCAAACTTTTTGATTATGCCTGCATTAGAGTGTTCATTGCACCTGGGCTGGAAGTTCGGGCTGGAAGTTGGGCTTGAATCTTCATTATATTTATTTGCTCAATAATGTATTTTCTCATCAATAAGAAAAGGCAAATTCAAATATGGTAGGAGGGAATGTAAAGTGATACAATTTGACATGTCAATCAATAATAAAAATGTACATTTTGACCTAGCATTCTTTTAAAAAAAATATTTATTTATGCATACAAGAACTGGGGTACAGGCCAGAGGTGTGGAGGATAGGGAGGTGAGAGTGTTAGGGGGAAAGGATGTCCTGCACAAACTCCATACAGGCTTTGTGGACTCCACCCCCACTCCATCAAGACACTGGGAACTACAAATCCCATGATCCCCAAAGGGAGGTTATGAGGACCTAAGGGTGGAGTTAAGCTGCCATTTTCTCAGGCTTGTGTTTATAACCAGCCATGTGAATGGGTCTTCCTCTCTTGGCTCATGCTCTTGGCTAGGCAGCATTTGGTCTCAGCGGGTCATTTGGGATTCCAGGTCAGCAGAATGGGTAGGATACATTTAAGAATTTATCTCCCTCTTTTTCTCCCTGAGTTGTTCATTTCCACATTTCCCTTTTCCTTGTAAATAAACCTTTTATTAATCTTTTGTGTGTGCCTGCAGTTTAAATCTCCTTTAAGCACATGGGTGAGGACCCACAGTCAGGCAACCCATTTTATATGGGGGTTGCCCTGTCACAAGAGGATTTACCAGAGACAGAGTGGGGAACAGAATAGGCAGATCTGTGAAATACACTGCTGAGGGGAGTAAGGGGTGAGATAGGAGAGGTCTGCTGTGCCATGCTCAACCCCTTGCACTGTGCTGTGCTCAACCACTTGCACTACCATGATGGCCCTGACCTAGCATTCTACTCAAGGAAATTCATTCCGTAACTATAACAAATAAATATAAGGAGGAATTCACAAGAAATAGTCTATGTACTAACGTTATAATAGCAAAACAAACAATAAAACAATCTGAAGGTCCACCAGCAGGGTTGTGATTAATTAAATTATGACATATTCCAAACAATGGAATTTTACATGGCCATTAAAAAGAATGAGGTAGCTCTGCCTGGGTTAATATTAAAAATCTCCAAGATATACTGTATTATTAACTTTCCATAAGTATAGAACAACATCATGGAAATGGACCCATTTTTGTCTTGACAAGAACATGTATATAAATCTATAAATAGACATATAAAAGTGCCACAAGTGTGCAGACATGCCATGTGCACATTGATATTTTCTGGACAAATATATAACATTGTTAATGATTGTTCCTCCTATACAGTTATTTCTTGAAGAAACTTGGTTTTTATTACCTAATATACTGACCAATTTGAATATTTTATCATGGGTATATGCTTTCTTTGTAATATTATGTGTTCCTCAGAGAACTAGCTAGTAGCATTTAAGAGTCTAAAATTTCAGTTGTAAAGGAATATGAATGCAAATCCTTTAAAATATCCCTGTCTGCTAAGAATCTTTGAAATGTTAATTTTAAAATAGGTCGTTCATTCCAGAACTCTAAGAAAATCAAAACAATAATTGTGCTATATCTTGAGTTATTTGTCCTGAAGATAGACTACAGCAACTTATTAAGTATGTTGACCCCACCCATCAGTTTCACTTGTAACACTTGTAACAGCTAAGGTGTCTTCACCCTGCTTGCAGTATCATAGAGTGGGTTGTTCTTCTCTGTGTAGCTGGCATAAGGCTGCATTTCTTCCTAAGAAAGAACACAAAGTTAAAGTTGATTCAATAAGCCAGAAGTCATGCAGAAATGACATATATTTCTAACAGGTGCCTCAGCTTTAGGATTTTTCCAATAGTGTTTATATTTGTTTCTCTGGCTTACATGAACATAGAGCAAGATTTTCTAATATTTTATTTAAAATATTTATTGATTATTTAAATCTTGGTGTCATAAAGGTTTGTGAAAGTGGAAACTGACAACAATGAGGTGATACGACAAGTATTTCAAAGGAGAGGGTCAAATATTTAGTAAGCGAATGGTAATAAGAAATTAAGGAGTAGGGTAGATTTTAAGCTCGTATAAGAGAATAATGACAAATGGTATTGAAAAAGTGAAATCAAGAGTTAGAGATGGTTTCATGTGGAGGAAACACCATTTTCAGTTTCTATAAAAACTACAGTCTAAGAAGCAAATATGCATTTTGCAGGATGAAGTTCATGAAATGAAAATATAGGCTTGATATGGTGTATAAATAGTACTTGATAATAGACCAATTAAGTACATCTTACAATTAACATTATCAAATTAGAATTTTCATTTTTAAACTAAATCACTAAGAGTAATGCACATTACAAATTACATGGTTAGATTTTCAGACTTTGTGGCTTAGAAGTTTGAAAATATTCTTTTTAATTTTATCTTACCTCCCCACCAACTAGAGTAACTTCTCTTTTTTTCAATTTACATTTACTGAAAAAAAAATAAGATGGAATAAATGCAGGAAATGTCATTATTTAAATTGAAAGTAAAAAACAAAAAATATTCTACTGACAGTGGTGGTTCATTTTGATAGAAATCATAATAAATCAGAAATGAACCACCAGAATTAAGCAAAGAATGCCGCTTGTACTTAATATACCCTAGTAATATAACTCTGCATTTTGGAGAAGAAACTGAAATTATACAACAGGAACTAATTGAGGAAACAAAATATAAGTGATACTTCTTCTTTGGCAAACAAAATAAATTATTGTACATTTTTTCCAAATTAGGAAATTAGCATCCATTGTTATCTCCCAAGATCCTGCCCTAAATGGCCTACTTCACTATGCTTATCTGCATAGGTAACCTAGCAAAACCCCTCTCATCATTCAGAGTATTATATGTATAACAACTTTAGAATATGCTTCTTAATTGTAGGAGAACTGTTGTTAACTTTCTAATTTGACCCAGACAGTCAATTCCATATTTCTGACACCTGTGTAGTCTCATAAAAGTGAAGAAGAAAAACATCAGTCAATACCTGCAGAAGTTGATTTTCAAAAGCCAAATGGATCCCATAATGCTCAAGAAAATAAAAACAGAGGGAATGATATACACCCAATGTAGAAATGGTGCTTTAATGTCATCTGTAAATATAGATACAAAAATATGTGGTTCAACTGTGTAACATCTAGTAAGAAAAAGAAATGAGCTATCAAACTATGACAAGGCATGAAAAAAGCTTGAATGCATATTACTAAGTGAAGGAAGTCAATCTCAAAGGCTATGTAGTATATGAGTCCAGGTATACTGACATCTGGAAAAGGCAAAAGTAAGGATACAGGGAAAAATATCAGGGGTTGCTAGAAGTTAGGGTGGAAGGAGGGATAAATAGGTGGAGCATAGAGAACATTTAAAGCAATGAAACTTCTATTATACTACAATGCTGGATACATGGCATTATATGTTTGTCAAAATTCATAGAATGCATACCTTGCATGAAACCTAATGTAGACTACAGACTTCGAGTGATATGATGTGTTAATGTCTGTTCACTGATTGTAACAAATGTGCCTCTCTGTTACATGGGATGTATATAGAAGGGGAAGCTGTTCATATGTTAGGGCCAATCACATGGGAAACCTAAAAATATTCTTAAAAGTGTCAAAAAAATACATATACAAACTCATGCCTCAAGGTTATCTCACAGTACTTGAAATTCATAACTGTGATTTTATTTTAAACATATCAGATGCATTAATAGTTCAAATAATTGTTATAACAAAATTGCTCTATATTATAATCAAATTACAGATTCTAGGGTTTCTAGCAAGATATCATCTTCAGGACTTTGACTTATGAATGGACTCATGAATGGAGCATTCCTACAGGAGAGGTGTGAAATTTGTGTTTCTCACCCCCAATGGTCAGAAATAAATAGAAAAATGCCAGGAAAGTAGTTGGAAAAATAACCTTAATTCTGAAATCACCTTTCTTTCAGCACATTGAAACTTAAATGAATACATGGCAGCAACAAAAAGCTCAGTCTTCCAAGAGGAGGCATCAGAAAAGGATCGCCAGCCTTGGGAAGCAGTATCTTAAAACATTGTTCCTGGTGCTCCCGGAATGTGGCTAGAGCAGCAGAGGGAAGGGGAGGCTGTGCAGTCTGATGTCCTATCCCCCAACTTCCTTCCACAGTTTGTTTTTAAACATTAGCTTTCTCACTATTTCATTTGTAAAAAAAAGAACTTTGATTTTATAATTGAAAACAAGATTGTTTTGAACCCTCTCTTTCAAACCAATGCACTCTCTTTCGCCGGACTTGTGGCAGCAGAGGCTGAGGTCTGCCCTGCAGGGAAGATGTAGAAGAAACTCCTGCACTGGGTACTCCTGTCAGTTCTGACATTATTCTCTCAATGTATCTTCACACTGTAATACTGGTGGTCCAATTCCATACATAAATAGAGCTCAATTACTTTTCTCAGTAAATAACAGTAAACCCTTTTCTTTATAATTAACAAATATCACTTTTAAAATGGATATTGAAATATTGGAAAGTGGTGGTTTAAACTCATGGGGTTTTCTCTTCTCCCTCCTGAAAATGTACAAAGGTATCAGAAAAGAATTTTTTCAAGTATAGCCTTGCAAAATCAAAGAGAACAAGGATGAGGATGATTAGATAAAGGGTTTTACCCTGATTTGGGGTGAAAAATGAAAAAATGTAAATCATTAAGAGTATAAATAAGGTCCTTACTGCTCACAGCACTCCAGGAAGACTTTAGAGTAGGAAGAGCCAATATAGAAAGAGGAGAGTGTGGGAGGTGAGGTGTGGGGTGAAAGGAGCTCTTTGAAAGTCTGTATTGAGAACAGGTTGGCTGCTCCCACCTTTGGCGGCCAGATCACTCACTACACATTCTCCAGGCTGCAGAAAACAAAAAATGCCCCCAGAGAGATGACAGGGGAGATCTAAGAATCAGGCATCCAGACATAGTGGAGGGTGGAGTAAAGTGCCTGCTGAAGAGAGATAGTCTGGTCCTTCTCTTTCTCCCTTTCTCCCTCCTTTCCCCATTAAAGAGTTATTTTCTGTAGACCCTCAACAGTTTCAGAGAAAGAACCTTGAACTATGTAAGGAAATAAGGATTCCTCCAATTAAAAATTACCTGCTCTCACCTATCCAAGATAACATTGACAAGCTCCCCCACCCTCACCCCCACTCCCAGATAACATGGCTTCCAAGCATATCACTTCTGAGTGTTCACTTTGAAATGAAAGGCTAGCCAAGGAGTACTTGAGAGCTAAAGACAGTTTCATGACATAGAATTAAAAGTTTCTTTAAATCTCTGAAAGGCATAAGCAATTGAAATAAGTAAACATAGGTCACACAGAGGAGACAGGTCACACAGAGGAGACAGGAAAAGAGCATCCAGGACAATATGGTGCAATATGGTCTAGTGACCAACCAGATGGCTTGTAACAAGAGCATGTGAACATTCAAGAGAGGCCATCTCAAGGGAAAAATGGAACTGACAGATACCTAACAACTCTCACCAAGTGGAAAATAGGATTATAAGGGTTTTTCTACTTTCTTTAGGGTGGTTAGTAGTGGTTATTAACAATGGTACATATGTTATTAAGGAAACAAAAAAGTCAAGTAATTTTAAGTTCCAGAAAAGCAAAACATTATTTAAAAAGGAAAGTATGAGTTTTTTTTCTTGATTTAGCAATTAAACAAAACTTACCTATTCAAAAATAATATAAACACTGACTATGTGATTTAATCAAAATTGCTATATTATTGTATAGGAAGGAAGAAGGAAGAAAAGAAGTTAAATTAAATCCTCATCTACCATGAGTGGGAGTGGGTACATAATGTCTAAATGGGATATATTAAAAATAGCAGTGCATATGCTGCATATAAAAAAAGGGAGTTAACTACTAGTGAAAACACTTGAGGATTATTTCTGGCAAGTTAAGGCTGGAGAGGAGGAATGGAGAGGCAGATCCAGGGGTAAAGTCTTTCAAATAGCATTAGAGGACAAAAGTGACTTTCAACTATAATTGTTATGTTGATTAAAATAACATTTAACTTTTAATAACAACAAATAAGAGTAAGATGGGAGCAGAGAGTAAAGGGTGATCAACCAAATCATAAATTTTATTATAAGACATTTAAGAAATTTCACTGAAAGACCCTGGAGGAAAAGCTTCTACCAGACTAAGCATTCAAGGGGATGGTTTATGGGTAACTTTATCTTTCAATTAGAACCAAATTATTTGTTTAAATAAAACTTTATCATTCAGTAAAACCATAAGTATTCCTTTAAAAGTATACTAGTCAAACCAATTTACACAGAAGTAATCCTTAAAGGTAGAACAACCACAATTTATGACTTTTACAACAAATTTGTATGTATTTTCCTTCTAGACATATCTCTTTATTTGGAGAAGAGGGAGATAAAATAGAAGGTAGAAATAACATTCTTGAAAGAAATTTCTTTTAAGATAATTTCTCTGAAAGAATTGAAAATTGAACACAAAACTATAAAATTACTAACCTCGACACAGCTCTATGGACAGGCTCTTGTTGCCAGTGAAATGGGAGACAGAGCAGGACACAGCAGACACATTCCTTTCTGCCCAGTGGCACGTACTAATGACAGTCACAGTGCCATTATCCCAAGGCTCTTTGTCAGTGACACAGTCTCCCTCCGGGGTCCAGGAGATCTGCGCTGCCGGCTTCCCTGCAACTGCCTTGCAGACCGTAGTTCTGTTTTCATTTTGCAACAGAGTCACCTCAGGGGGCACTGCAGAGAAGAAGGGGAAATGCTTCAGTCTTTACACAGGGGACATGGAATTTAGAGAGATGTTTGTCTCAGCCCATACCTGGCTACTTGAAATACCTCAGCTTGTGATGTTCCTTACCTAACACTTGGAGATGATATCCACGGTGGAAATTCCCCTCATGTGTTACCACTTCACAAGTGTAATTCCCATCATGAGTGATGGACACTGGATCAATCTGAAGGACATAGATCTGGTCAGGTCTGTCGGCCCAGATTATTCTTCGGTCAGTACAGTTTCCTTCCACGGTCTCTTCTGTATCTGGCCTGTAGGCTTTGGTGCAGGTAAGCTTGTCTCTGAGGGATATTTTCCATGTTAATACCACCATACAATTGCTCTGGACAGAAGGACAGGAGAGCACCACTTTTGTGTCCACTTGTACAAGCTCGGGCGTGTTGACTGAACACACACACAAAAGGAGAATAATAAAAGAAAAGCTTGAAAAAAACGTCTTGTTTAAAATCTATCCATAGGCCTCCCTGGTGGAGCAAGGGGTTAAGCACCGCCGCACTATGAAGCAATCCACAACCTCTGCAGCATGAATTAGATTCCCGGCCAGCCAGGGAGAAACCACATGGCGCAGCAGACCTCTCCTCTCTTGCCTGCTGCTCCCCTCAGCAATGTATTTCAGTCAGTCTGCCTGTTCTGTTCCCCACTCTGTCTCTGGTAAATCCTTTCAACTCCCCACATCTCTGGCCTGTACCCCAGCTCTTACATGCATAAACAAATAAATCTTGAAAAAAATAAATAAATAAAATCTATCCATAGTATATTTCATGAAGTTGAACCAAATATTATTGCTGGTGATCTTCTTTCAGAAATATTAGATTTACATAGGAAAGTAATATTCATGAAATATGCATGTGTGTATATGTGTATAATATACATACATAATGTATTAAATACATCCAAAATTTAACTAATTTTCTCCTGTATTTATGCATCATTAAGAGAACAACATTGTTGGACCTCCCTGGTGGCAAAGGGGTTAAAGTCTCAGCACTATCAAGTCATTGCCAGCCAGAGCAGTATGAGTTTGATCCTGTCAGGTCGCTAACCCACATGGCACAGCAGTTCTCTCCTGTCTTGCCCACTGTTCCTCTGAGCAGTGTATTTCTTTGTTGTTGTTTTCTGAGCATTTTTATTTTATATATTTTTTACATCATTTTTCATTTTTGCACAATGTATGCATTTTCATCTTGATTATAGTCCCCATACAATTCCCACCCCCCTTGTTTTCATCCTACTCCCTCCTCCCCCTACCCTGTAGTGTATCTCTGGTTTATAGTTGCTTGTTGATTTTGACTTTTACTTTATTATAATTAGTCTTTTTCCTGGTCCCTTATTTAGGTTTTCTAAATTCCTGCTATGAGTGAGACCATCTGGTATTTTTCTTTTTCTTTCTGGCTTATTTCACTGAGCATGATCCCTTCCAGCTCCATCCATGTTGCTGCAAATTGCATGAGTTTATCTTTTTTGATTGCTGAGTAATAGTCCATTGTGTATATGTACCACATCTTGATCCAGTCATCTAGCTCTGCCTGTTCTGCTCCCCACTCTGTCTCTGGTGAATTGTCTCAACCTCTGGCCTACACTCCAGTTCTTGTATACATAAATAAATAAAATAAATCTTTTTTAAAAAGAAAACATTATTATAGATCTGACAAATTTGTTAAAGCATTTTGAAATCAATTCAGGAAATTTGATATCTATAAAATAAACAAATGAGAAAATGGGATTCTATTAAAAGACAAAGACAATGTTTTAAATCTACCTACTTTTTTTTTTATTGATTGATTGATTGATTTATACAAACACTGGGTACAGTCAGAAGCGGGGAGGGTGAGAGAATTCACCAGAGCCAGAGCAGGGAGCAGAGCAGGCAGGAGGACCGAAGTACACTGCTGAGGGGAGCAGCGGGCAGCAGGAGAGGTCTGCGCACCATGTGGGACCCTCCTCCGGTGGCCAGGGAGCAGCCGGGGATCAAACCAACGCTGCCGAGGCTGTGGGCAGTTCCGCAACCCAGCGCTCAACTGCTGCGCCACCAGGGAGGCCCTCTACCTACTTACTTTATTACATGACTCTTGCTCCCCAGAAAAGAAAATAGAAAAATGAATGATATGCTTTTCCTCTCCTATGTTTTTATGAAAGTAAAGCAAATCAGTAACATAAGAGATAAATGCCTGTCCCTATGTGTGACATTTCAGGCAAGCATAGATGTAGAAAGTATATGTCACTTTTATTTAAAATAACCAAGAGGACATTAAGATTGAACAAGTGGAAAATTTTTTGTTTTATTTTTATTCAAAGTATCACAAAATTATTGAAATCAACAGATTTTTAAATAATCTGTAATTTTTCAGATGGACCATTGTACAAAATGATGGTGCCCAATATTAACAGGTGATTAAGAGTATTACTTCTATTGGGAAAAGTAGTATGGTATGTAAATATAAAACAAACAGCAAGAATTGTTTATCTCTGTACATTTTATGTTAAAAATGAATTTAATTGCAAAAATGCATTATTATTAAATGTGGCCTTTGAGTGAGTTTCCTTTCCTTCCTATTCTGTCACACTTATGCTCCCAGATAGGTCAGCTGTGAACTTTATTTACAGATTTTGTTTCCATATAGTCAATGTAATTATTAGGATTGAATATAAAATTGATCTCTTTTTTCACATTTTAAAGTAAAACTAAAGACCTCTGAGCGTCATCCAAAGTAGCTCATGCTTTCTCTTAAACAGACACGTGTCCATGACTGATAGGGTGTTGCTGAGAGGTGATTAGGTGTATCTCTTGCAGCTCACCTGTAACAGAGGTGCTGACACTGCTTTCCTCACTTCAACATGAACAGAACCAGCTACAACTGTTTGTTTGTTTGTTTTTTTTATGTGAATGAGGCTTATTTTCTTATCTCTGCATTTACTATCTCTCCTCTCTTTTAATGTCATCTGCCTCTTCTGTGATATTGTCAAGCCTTTGCATTTCATGACCAAATAAAGATCACATAACTAGATCAAGGAAGAGGGGCAGCTTTAAAACAGATCTGAGAGGGCAGTTGAATCTGTGCTCTTTTCACACTCAAATGGCATGCCCTTGCAAGGGGAGCCTTTAACTGGGCAAAGGCTCAGAGGAAAGCAAAAACATCTTTTGCAAGAGAACAGTTAGAAGCTGGGTATGGGCAAGCATGTATGTGTATGTGGGAAAGAGTTGAAAATAAAACCAGGAAGATAAGAAAACTGGCAAGGGAGCAAGTTGTGAAGGCTCTTTTGTGTTCTCTGGAGTTTGAATTTTAGCTTATAAGTAGAAGCATTCAATGCTTTGTCTAATATTTATCCTGAGCAGCTTAGCCTGTATTTTTTTTTAAAGGAAAGCACTAGCTAATAAAATAAATACTTGCATTTTAACAGGGGCACATGATCCAAAGAAGTCACTCCAAGAATGAGAATGCAAAGCACTGGGGATATTCTGTCAATCACCCTTCACCTATGTCCACAATTCTTATGTTAACTCTATTACTTCACCATTTCTTCATCCTGCTCTTTTTTTTTTTTTTTTCCACTCCCCACACTCACTGGATTGGGAACCTTTCTAACAAATATATTTTCCATACACTCTTGTGATCAGTTGGGCAATTTCACCTCCTACTTCACTGAGAAGATAGTGAGTAGATTCTCATATTTGCTCGAGAACCAATAATTATATCCCATCTTTTCTGCATGTATGAGGAATAAAAAAGGGCTCTCATACCCTCCTCCAGAGGAGCACAGCTGCACTTCTACCACCCTATGGTCCAGCTGGGGCAATAGCTTTGTTTCAAGGACCAGCTAAGATCTGGGAGGCCTAGGAAGAGTCTTTTGACTTCTCCCTGATTTAAAAAGAAGGAGGGAGGCAAAGTTCCAATTAGTACAGAAATGAAGACAGATGATGGAAACAGGTATACATAAGGGAATACCTCACCAAACAGAAAGAAAAATAAAACTTAAAATCTCTACTGTTTTATTGCTCAGAGCAGCTTTCTACTTTCTGAGGTCTGCCCACTGCCCCTCTGTGCGCTGACTTTTGCTCCCTAGTAAACTTTGTTGCTGCTTTATTCTGGTGCTTCATGAAATTCTTTTCACAATGGACACCAAGGACTGGTACAAAAGTGCCACCGTTTCCAACATCTCCTTTGTCTACAGATATCTTCCAGTCTCATCCAGCCTTATGGACACTGACAAATCCTAACTGACTTTTGGACATTTTATTTCTCATCTCACTGCTCTACCCTAATGTATGTCCCCATCACCACACATCTATACTAAAGACTAAATTGCCTCCAAACTTCTGTCTCTGTCCCAAAACTCTCCTCTCTTCAATGCATATCTTACTTGCAGCCAGTATGTCATTTCATCACAGATGTGATTCACTCACTGCATGAAGAAAAAAATTAAATGTCTTTGCATTGGCTTTGCAAGCCTTTTTCAAATTGACTCACCTTGGCAATCTTATCTGCCACTAAGTTTCCCCATACTCCAACCACAATTGCATTTCTGTGTTTCTCCTCATACTGTTCCCACAGTCTGGGGTGACCGACGCAAGACTCACTAGCTACTAAAACGCCCCTTTGCCTTTAAGTCCCAATTCACAAGCTGCAGCCTCTGCAAAGCCTTCTCAGAGGCTCAGTGCTTAGCCACTCAATCCTCTGTGCTCCTGGTGCACTGGATGGGAGGGCTTATTGCCTCTGGTTTCTGGTGTTCCTGTCTCAGTTCCTCACAAAGCTGCACTCCCTGAGGGCCCTCTCACTGCCTTGCTCATCTTTGAGTCCCCCCTAAAACTTAGCACAGTGCCTGAGCAAGAAAGCTCCATAGGGCCTCCCCTGGTGGCTCAGCAGTTGAGCGCCGGGCTGTGAAGCTGCCTGCAGCCTCTGCAACACTGGTTCGCTCCCCAGCCGCTGGGCGAGGGTCCTGCTGCGCCCTCTGCTCCCCTCAGCAGTGTATTTTGTCTGTCTGCCTGTTCTGTTCCCCGCTCTGGCTCTGGTGAATCCTCTCACCTTCCTGCACTTCTGACTGTATCCAATGCTTGTATAAATCAATCAATCAATCAATCAATCAATCTTTTAAAAAAAAAAAAAGAAAGAAAAAGAAAGCTCCATAGTCTCCAAATGGAATTGAACCCTTCAGGGAAGGACAAGCGGGGTCACCCAGTGCCCCTCATACTCAGATCACACTCAGATCACTGAGCACAAAGCTGATCATCAGACCAGACCATCAACCATGTTTCCAAGGATATTCAACAGTTCATCCCTTCAGTATTAGCCCCTAGATTTTTTTTAAAAGAGCTTATTACCTTCTGCAAGAAGAGTTGACTTTTTCTTTGTATCCATAGGTGAATTAGTTACTGAAGATAGAAAATATTCAAAGAAAATTAAGTGAAAACAACTTTATGTATTTAGATGAAATTAAAATCACAATTTCTCCACAAAAACTTATACAAAACACATTAGAAAATCAGTTGACCATAACTAAACTACACAAAAAATCATGCAAAATAGAAAATAGAAGTTAAATGGAAAATCATTAATCTTTAGATATTACATTTACAAACTATTAAGCTTTGGAAGGATCAAGAGGAAAATTTAAATTTTTATTGGAAGAAGGGGTGTTAGTAAAGTGAAGTAGGGGAACTAGGACATAATAATAAAGATTGGCAAACTTTTACCATAAAATGTCAAAGAGCAAACATTTGAGGGTTAGCTGTCCATATGATTTTCATTATAAGTATTCAACTCTGCTGTTGCAGCAAAAAAGCAAACATATATAAACACATATATATTCACACATGTGTGAGTGTGTGTGTGTGTGTGTGTGTGTGTGTGTATATATATATATATATATATATATATATATATAAAGAGAGAGAGAGAGAGAAACATTAAAAAATGGATAGAGATTTATTTCAATAAAATACTATTTCCAAATACATGTAGTTGACTGGATTTTGCCCATGAATGTATAGTTTGCTGATTCTTGATTTATAATGTTTGTTCTAATTTCTTGCATTTACTACAATTAAAAAGAAAAACAATAAAATTCTATTCAGTGTTCTATTTTCTTCTGTTTAATTTGTCTTTAAATAATAAGCTAAATCTGCATTAACAAATCCAAGTTCTCCCTCAAAGTGAATGAATATCCTATATTATTTTTACCATAACTATCAAATCCTTTCCTTCTTACCTTCCTATTTTCCCTCCTCCTCCCCTCCCTCCCTTTTTTCCTTCTTTTCTTCCTCTTTCCTTCTTATGTTAGGTGAAAGTGTGGCAAGTATTGAGGGCATCTAGTAGGATCTACTGAATAAGAAACTACAATGATCTCTGCCCCCTTCCCAACTAAGGTATCTGACAGTGATCAGAAGGCAGCAGCCATGATCCACACTGGCTACTCCAGCAAGTAGGACTTTCTCATGTGGGCATTTTGGCCTCTGCAGCCTTGAGATCTGCTGCCATTTTTAAGGCATAAGTTGTTGTTAAAGGAAAGTGCAAGGAACTCATCTTAGAGCCTTTTAAAAGAATATTTAAAAATTTTTCTTCATTCCTTTGGGTTTTACTTCATATGCACTGTATTGTTATCTTTAGAGACAAAGCAAATGATTTCCTTATCTGAACTGTTTAATCATTGCAATTTCTATAGATATTCACTTCAGTCATCTCATCTGAAAATACTGGCAATTTGGCCACATTAATTTGTACCAGATATAATTAAATCAGTGTCCAGATACTGTAGGATTGTGTTAGGAGAGCCTGGTATTGAATTAAGAAGTCTTCAAGCATTTTGAGTGCCTGGCTGGAGTGTGGAAGAGACCTTATTTTCAATAAAGGTAAACTTTGAGTGGAAGAGCCTGGAGAAATCTGCCTGCATAATCAGATACCCAATTCTCCTACAATCAAGCAAAATCCATCATCTTCCAAAGAACACCCTGAGGTGGAAAATCAGCAAATTATTTCTACAACTTCTCATTCCAAAGATAAAACCCACAAATTAAAGTGTATTCTTAAGTGTACAAAAATGATTGCTTTTATAAGGCAAAAATATCCTTGCTTTCATAAATAGTCTTCTGTTTATTTTTAAAATATTTTTAAATCCTCAAACTTACTTAGTTGCTAATACATGGCTCCTTTAGTTTTATTATCTTGAGTCACATAGCTAGTTGCTATAGAATTCTACTTTCATATCAAGTATCATGTTTTCAATGAAAATAGAAAGTATCTTTCTTATTCAGTCTTTTTTGATGATGTGTATTCAATGAAGCATCACAACAAAAATTTAAAGCTTCAAATCAATTATCCTGTTATTTCTTTCTTTAATTTACTCATATGAAATCAACTTTCTTTAAAGTTAGACAGGTAATCATTTTATGTTGCTATCATCAGTCTAATTTAACTTTCACAATGTACAAATATAGAGACTGAAACAAATATGAATTGTGTTTTTTTAAACATATTTGTAAGTAGAAAAATAACTTAATCATATTTTTCTAGGGCTGTTTTAATATGTAAGCCCCACAAATTTGGTCACTTATACAACAGAAATTTATTCTCTTCCTTCTAGAAATCAGAGTCTGAAACCAGGCTGTCAGCAGACCTGTGTTTCTTCCAAAGGCAAGAATCCTTCCTTGTTTCTTCCAGTTTTTGGTGGCTGCCAACAAACTTTGTCCTTGATTTGTGGATGTATCTTTCCAGTCTCTACCTCCACTATGGATTGCCTTCTCCCCTGAGTCCTCTTCTTTTCTTTACTCTTCCACAGACACTTGCCATTGAAGTAGCACCCACTCTAATCCAGGATAATCTCATCTCAAAGGCCTTCACTTAATTACATCTTCAAAGACTCTTTTTCCAAATACAGTCACATTCATAGATTCTGGGTAGATAGATCTTTGGGGGGTATCACCATTCAACACATGCATTGCCCCCTCCCCAAGATTGATAGTATACAGCATTATTTTACTTATTTTTATTCTGTAGATAAACTAGCATTAGATGTTGAAAATTTGGGTGTAATTAGAAAGGATATTTACTAAGTCCAAGAATGTATTTTGAAACACTGGAATTTTCAATGAAGTGCTCAATGTAAGGCATATGACAAGCATACTTGTTCTGTATCTTATATGTAAAAATATATTTTTCCAAAATGTAAAAAAAAAAAGTAACAGAGGCAAACAAACATTTGGGAAAGAATAGAATTTCCTAAGACCTATTTTCCAAAAGTTCTCTGATGTTGTAAATGAAAAAAAATTGGGATATGCCATGGTTTGTTTAATGATTGCATCCCAAAACAGTACTAAATAAGCACAGAAATAATTTCAGCATAAAAATTGTACCCACACCCTTAAGCAAAAGCACTATTATTTAGATAATTTTAGATAACATTCCATAAACACATGTAAGACAATTCAAGATGTTAAAATATAAAAATTATATAAGTATCAAACACTCTCTTATTAGAATTATCATTAAAAGAGGAACATTACCCAAAGTGCAGTTGTTCACCTGCTGCTCTGACAGTTTATGTGCTGCAGTGGTACCATTCGATTGTATACTTAGGCATTCTGAAAGACATGGGGTAAAGAAAGAAATATACATTAGCACTGCTAACTTCTAGTTACAACCACATTATTTTCGGATTCTTCAGGCCTTTTTTAAATACAGTTGCCTATATAATCGCTAATACAAAACATGCCAAGGACAAGGGCGGAGGGAGAGTGGGCGCTTTAAAAAAGGTAATCATTTCATCTGCTGTTACGAAGGACCAACCTTACTGTACAGGATACACACAACACAAAATAAAGTCTTCACGAGATTCACACTTGTCAGCGATTTATTTTTTAAAAGGGAGGGAAGGGTCCTGGAGGTGAGGAGTAGAGGACTGTAAAGGGGAAAAACTGAAAATTGAATGTGTGCAAGTGTAAACCAACCCAAAATACAAACACGGCCGGTGGGGGTGGGGATAGGGGAGGAGGGAATTCTGATGCAATTTTACAGGCGGGGTACTTTAAAAAAAAAAAAAAAAACACCAACAACCAAAATTCCAATCTTGTAGCTTGGGTCTGAGTTAGTTTATATAAAAGTTAAAAACTGTATAAGGTTTCTTCACTTACTTCTACAGGACTACCAGAAACCTAGCATATGCTTACAAAGTTTGCCCCATGCCCTTTCCCAGGCTCAAGGACCCCCCCCCAAAAAAAAATACAGTTGCCCATGTAAACATAAATTATGGTAAGCTAGCAAAGTCTCAGAAAAATTTGCTCCAACATGAGCAAATTTGAACTTGATCACCCCCCCTACTTTAGGTCCAGAATGTCTCTTACTAATCCATATATTTAAATCAAAGCATGACGTCTCCCAAGCTTACGTGCATTGAGTCTATCACCAATTATGAGAAAAGAGGGTTTACTATTTGTTGCAGACATTTCAAGCACCAATAAGGAGGCAGAAAAGGCTTATTATTGATGTATTAATTTGGATGCTAGTACAGTACAAAAAAGATTTTTCTAAGAATTGTTGAAATCACATCAGACAACTGTCTATTAACTTTTAAAAAGTGAGGTCTAAGTGGAAATTGCTAATAAAATTTTTGGAGAAGCAACTACTGGCAAAGTGCTCATTAGACATCACAATAAACAACATCATTTTTTCTCCAGTTTTAATTTCCAGGTGAAGAAACAGGTATATAAACCAAATATGGTGTGAAATTTTCATTGTGGTGATAGAAACATACACAGTGTCCAGAAACTAAAAAGAAGAGATATTTAATTCTAAGAGAGTAGAGGTAAGACATTCAGAAAAACTTCCTAACATAGATAATTGAGCTTTATCTCAGGGGAGGGGAAGAGAAGGGAGAAAATTTGTACAGAAAGAAATGTTTTAATTGGCATTTAAAGGAAAGTATAAAGACACATGAGATTTTCAAGGAAATACAAATAGTTCAGTACTGCCATAAAGTGAGAAAAACTGAATGCATGATTAGACTGGAGACTGAACATTGATAGCTCTAATTGTGGAAGGCAAAAAACTAAAAAATATTTATGAAGACATGGTACACTTCTAGCAGGTGTATTTAACCAGCATGGAAAAACATCTTAAGGCAAAATTTAATGCACAGTACTTTTCTGGAGGAATTTTTAATCCAGCATATCTCTTAGCTGCCATTTTCTCTAATAAAATATTCTTTTAAAATAATAATTTTTGAATGTTCACACTAAAAATAAATTTTTGATAATTAAATCGGATGTGTCATTTATTTCAACCTCTTCATACTGACAAGTATGATTATCCTCATTTTGCAGATAGTGAAATGTGGATTCACAATGATGAAACAATTTGTGCAAGTCCATCCAGCTTGTAAGCTACTTCAGTTGCTCAACTGTTCTTGTACAGCAACTCTTCTTGAAGAGTTGGACACTAAGAAATACACTAGGTTAAATACAATATCCATATTGAGAGAGTTGAAGTAAATACAAGTCATTTTCTTGTGGGATTTGCTTTCAAATGGCAAATCCATATACTCAGGATTCAGATGCCCTGTGGGCACAAGCAATATGAATTCTGGATCTGAATGGGAATAGTTAAATCAAAGAGGAGGATGTGAGGCAATTTCATAGGCCAAATCCCTCATTCCCTTACTAGACTGTAAGCTCCAGGAGAGCAGAGATTTTCATCTATGTTGTTCATTCTGTATCCTCAATGCTTAGAAGCACAGCCTGTGTGACTCCCTGATAAGTGACTGGTTCAAGCTGGTTTAAATTAAAAGTCAACAAAACTCCGTGGCCAACAGGACTGAAGATATGTGCTGTCAGTTTATAAAAAAGAAGTACAAATGTCTCTTAATCATATGGAAAGATGCTCAACATAATTCATGATAAAGTAAGTGCAAATTACAGCTGTGTAGAAATACCATTTCTCAAATATAAAACTGTAAAAACACAAACAATTGACAGCATACCCTGTGAAGCTGAAGTGCTAGACATGCCCATATACTTACAGGTGGTAATACAAAATTTTACACCTTCAATAGAGGAAAATTTGGAAATATATATATAGCAAAATTACATATGGACTTTCCTTTTACTGACTAATGTCATTTCTCAAAATCTATACAAAAAATACAAAGGCAATGGTATGAAAAGAGTATATAAATAAGAGCTTTCATTATAAGATTTTAATAACAAGTCTTTTGGAATTAGACCAAATAGTAACCAATAGGAGGTTAGTTATCTAAACTATGGTGCATTCACAAAAGGAAGTGTAATGACATTCTTTAAAAGAAAAAATAGATAGTTTTACCAACTGTTATATGGTGCTCTCCAAGACATATTGTTAAGAGAATAAAGCAGGATAGATAAAAGTTTGTGCAGTGTGCTACTATTAATCTAAAATAAAGTACGAGGAGTGTGTGTGTGTGTGTGTGTGTTCTTTTCTTGCTTATAATTTCAAATGTAAAAGGAAAAATGTGGCCAGGATGAGAAATAATGTCTCTGAATGTACTTAATTTTATAGAACTGATTTTGGAATCATTAAACTATTTTACATGATTATAAAACATAAACAAACTATTTTGAACACAAAAACTAAAGCAAGAGTTCTAGTCTCTGGACCATCAAGCTATTGCCAGCTGCTGCAGCATGAGTTTGATCTCTGGCCAGGCAGCAGACCCACATGGCACAGAACTCTCCTCCTGTTTCACCTGCTTCTCCCCTCAGCAGTATATTTTAGTAGAACTGCCTGTTCTGCTCTCCTCTGTGTCTCTGGTGAATCCTCTCACCTCTCCCAGCATCCCCCCGCCCCTCCCCCACACCTCTGGCGTACACCCTAGCTCTTGTATGCATAAATAAAAAAATAAAATAAATCTCTAAAAAATAAAACTAAATGAAATAAATGAACCAACTGCATGTACACTTGGCTGCATGCAGTATTTGACTCTATGTCTCTAGTGGAATATAATGACAAAATCATTGGAAAAAAAGATTTTTAATAACCATACTGTTGGTGGTCGTGTTTGCTATTTTTATTCTCAGATTATTGTTTTTGAGGTACAATAACCAAAGGAGTTATAATGTTGATATCATTCAGTTATTCAATATGGGAGAAAAACAAGATGCAAAACACACAAATTAGAAACAAAAATATCAGCATCAAATCATGATGCATTTTATATATTAAAATATATATTCCCCCACAATAAGATACAGATTATCTAACTACAGCCAAATGTGAAGGCAATTTGTTACATAGCAACAGATAATTGCTAAAACAGCTATCAACTATTTTAGCCTGATAATTTTAGATCTCTCTACCCAACATCTGCAGAATAGTATTGAAGTGCTCATAGTTCATTCACAAATTTATGACATTCTGGGCTATAAAGGAAATCTCAAAAAGGTTTGAAATCTGAAATCAGACAAAAATAGCTTCCAATGAAAACAGAATTAAATTGGAAAACAATAGCAATAAGATTTTAAAGAAAGCCCCAAGTATTTCAAAATCAAATGTTTCTAAGTAATCTTTTGTCATAGAAAAAATTTCATAAGGAAATTATTTCTAACTGAATGATAATAAAAGTACAGCACATTACAACTTGTGATATATAGCTAAGCAATGCTCACATGAAAAGTAAGAGCTTTAATGTCAGTTGTAAAAGAAGAAATAGGACCTCCCCTGGTGGCGCAGCAGTTGAGCGCTGGGCTGCGAGCTGCCCGCAGCCTCTGCAGCACCGATTTGATACCCGCAGCGCTGGTTCAATGCCCAGCTGCCGGGCGAGGGTCCCACATGGCATGCAGACCTCTCCTGCCATGCCTGCTGCTCCCCTCAGCAGTGTATTTCGTCAGTCTGCCTGTTCTGTTCCCCACTCTGGCTCTGGTGAATTCTCTCACCCTCCTGCACTTCTGACTGTACCCAGTGCTTGTATAAATAAATAAATCTTTAAAAAAAAAAAAAAGAAGAAATATCTAAAATTCACCTAAAGAAAGGTAAAAACAAAAGACAAGGAAGAAAGTAACAAAGGTAAAAGCAGAAATCAACAAAATAGAAATGTAAGAGAAAAATTAACAAAATAAAAGCTAGTTCTTTGAAATTTCTTCAACATTTATAAAACGATAGTAGACTTACTACAGGAAAAAAAAGATAACACACATTTCTAATAACAGAGATAACATCTGGAATGAAACAAAGATCATTAATATAGATGCTACATTTATGAGAAAAATATTAAGAGGATTTTAATACTTTATGCCAATCAAATTCACTAATACAGGCATAAAAGACAAATTCATTGAAAGACACAGCTTTAAAAACTCATTTGGGGGCCTCCTCTGGTGGCGCAGCGGTTGAGCGCTGGGCTGCGAAGCTGCCAGCAGCCTCTGCAGCGCCGGTTCCATCCCTGACCTCCAGCGAGGGTCCCACATGGCATGCAGATCTCTCCTGCCACGCCTGCTGCTCCCCTCAGCAGCGTATTTCGTCAGTCTGCCTGTTCTGTTCCCCACTCTGGCTCTGGTGAATTCTCTCACCCTCCTGCATTCTGACTCCTGTACCCAGTGCTTGTATAAATAAATAAATGAATCTTTGGAAAAAGAAAATAAAAAATAAAAACTCATTTGGAATTAAACAGGGACTCTAAAAACCTTTTAAAAACAAACTCCTTCAGAAAATAAACAAGGAAGGAACACTACCCCATCATTTTTTTGAGGTTGAAATTAATCATATGCCAAAACCAGAAAAACACACTACAAATAAGTACAATGACAGACCAGTAAATCTTCTGAAATAAGATAAAACAATGTTTACAAAATATTAGCAAATCAAATCTAGCATTACTAAAAAAGAACAATACAACATGGCCATGTAAGTTTCTCCTAGGAATGCAGGTTGATTCAAGACTTGAAAATCAATGTTGGAGAATAAAGGAGAAAAACCAATATGATCATTACAATAAATATTAAAAAATTCACAAAATTCAACAATCATAATTGCTAAAAAACTGTAGGAATGGAAAGAAATTTCCTCAAACTATCTTAAATGTAACTCTGCAAATTCTACAGTTAACATCAGACTTACTAATGAAATATTTCCCTCTAAAATCAGGAACAAAGGAAGAATATCTGTTCTTAGTACTTATTTTCCTTTTTTTTTTTAAAGATTTATTTATTTATTTATACAAGCACTGGGGTACAGTCAGAAGCGCGGGAGGGTGAGAGAATTCACCAGAGCCAGAGCAGGGAGCAGAACAGGCAGACTGATGAAATACACTGCTGAGGGGAGCAGGGGGCGCAGCAGGAGAGGTCTGTCACACCATGTGGGACCTTCACTGGCAGCTGGGGATCGAACTGGCACTGCAGAGGCTACGGGCAGCTTTGCAGCCCAGCACTCAACCACTGCGCCACCAGGGAAGGCCCCCTTAGTACTTATTTTCAACATTGTACTATAGATCCTAGAAATAGCAATAAAACAAATGGAAAAATGACATGTAGATCAGAAATACAGACATAAAATTGTATCTATTTACAGATGCCACTGATTGTTAGGAATCTACAAAACAACTCCACAACTAATTGAATTTAGCAAGGTCAGAGGATAAAAAGCTAACAGTATTTTCAAATAATTACACTTGGATATATTAGGAACAAACAATTTTCAAAAATGAAATTTTAAAGATCAATTTCATTTACAATAGTGCAAATGAAAAAAAATATTTAGGAATAGCTTTAACAAAAGCTGTGCAAGGCCCATATACTGAAAACTACAAAACATTACTCAGATAAATTAAAGAATGCTTATGGAGATGGAGATAAACACTGTCCTTGGACAAAAATAATATCAAGAGGTCACTTCTTCAATTGGTCTATAGATTCAACACAATCTTAGTCAAAAAAAATCTGGTAGTCTTTTTCTATGAAAATTGAGACGGTGATTCTGAAATTTGTGTGGAAATGTAAATCTAGAATCGCCAAAGCAATGTTTAAAAAAATAAATAAGACTGGAAAACATATACTACATAATTTCAAACTTCACTCTGAAGCCCCAGCAACCCAGGTTGTCTGACATCAAGTAAGGGATAGACACAAACTTCAATGGGACAGAATAAAGTCTAGAAATAGACTCACAAATATATGGTCTATTGATTTTCAACAAGGGTGTAAAAGCAATTTAAGAAGGAAAAAAATGTTTTCAACAACTGATGATGAAACAACTGGATATCCAAATGCAGGAGGAAAAAAAGAGCATTAACCCTTAACACCATTCACAAAACATTACCTTCAATTGGATTATTGACTTAAACATAAACACTATGACTATAGAACATCCAGAAAAAACATAAGACAATCTCTGAGACGTTGGCATACACAAAGATTTCTTTGAAAAAGAAAAAAACAAACCATGAAATAAAACTAGATATTATCAAATTTTAAACTTTTGTTCTTTGAAAAATATTAAGAAAATGAAAAAGTAAACCAGACTATAAGAAATTACTTACCATACCCATATGTAACAAAAGACTACTGCTATCTAGAATATGTGAAGAACATTTACAATTCAATAGTCTGAAAAATTAATTTAGAAATACAGGCAAAATGAACTGGCAGGAATGGAAAGCAATTGAAAGTCTCACCTATAATTAATGGGAATGTAAAACAGTATAACGACAAAGGAAATTTTCTGGCAGTATTTTTTCAAAAGCCAAACATTACCAACCATAGAGCCTGTCCACTCAATCCTGGGTATTTATTCCAGAGTAAATGAGACATATGTCCACACAAAACACTCATGCATGAATGCTCATAGTAGCTTTATTCACAATACCTCAGAGCTGGAAACACCCCAAATGCCAACAACAGATAAAAAGATAAATTACCCATACAATGGAATCCAACTCAGCAGAGAAAAAAGGAAAACACACAATACTGAATAACCTCAAAATCATTTTATTTAATAAAATGAGACTGACAAAAGGGTACCCACTACATACCACAGAAAAGAATATGACTAGCATAAAATCCTACTAAATCTATAGTGAGGAATAGCAGATCAGTGGTTGCCTATAGATGGAGACAAAGGCAAGGATAGATTATAAATATATAAGAAGGAACAGTGTGCGAAAATGGAAATGCTCCATGTCTTGTGTGTGTGATGATGATTCACAGGTATACACAATTGTCAAGACTTATCCAATTTACCTTTTAAATGCATGGAATTAACTGCATGTATTACTCCTCTATTTAATTAAAAATAATATAAGAAACATCAGGGTTTTTTTTTAAATATTTATTTATTTACACAAGAACCGGGGTACAGGCCAGATGTGCAGGAGGGTGAGAGGACTCACCAGAGACAGAGTGGGGAACAGATCAGGCAGACTGATGAAATACACTGCTGAGGGGAGCAGCGGGCATGGCAGGAGAGGTCTGCATGCCATCTGGGACCCTGACCAGCCGGCAGGGATTGAACCAGCACTGCAGAGGCTGCGGACAGCTTCACAGCGCGGTGCTCAAACGCCTGCGCCACCAGGGGAGGCCTGAAACCTCAGATTTTGACACACATCAGCACATGCTTCCACACAAGTAACACAAAACAAAAGCAAACAAAACTCTTGACTCTGAAAGTCAAGTTTAAAAAAAAATCTTTCTGTCCAAGTCAAAATCATCAGTAGAAGTAAGACTGTAATGCCAGGAAGGCACAGAACAGAACAGGTTTTCTATGATTGGAGCAGATGGGTAAAGGAGAGTCCTGGAGCCCTCGGTGACTTTTTCAGGGTTTTATTGGAATTTACCAGGTACATGGCAGGCAGGAGCACCAGAATGGCCAGGAGGGGCCAGGAGGCTGGCAAGCCTCCCAGCCCCCAGGCAAGTCTTCACTCTTTTCTCTCTCCAGGCTCTCTGGTATTCCCTCTCTCTTTTTCTCTCTCCTGTTCTCTCTCCTGCCTCTGCTTCTCTTGGCAAATATATCAATACTGCAGCCATGGCCCACAGAGTAAACAACACAGCTTATAGCAATGTAATAAATGCAGGTGCCCCATCAGGCATGCAATCCTCATGGTGGGAGGGCAGAAAAGCCTGAAAATCATTTACCCTACAAAGACTGTTTCATGGTTTTACTAGTAGTGAAACCTCTTACTCACTTTGAGCAGAGAAGTTTCCTTTCCCAAATTGTCACTGTCATATGCCTGAGCAAGCGCACACACACCCACGCCATCGGGCCGCCGTAGCATGACTGTGCAGCAGACTCCAGCTTCCTTCAGGAGGGGAAAGGCTCAGAGACAGCACATGGTTTTCATGTGATGGTAAGTTTGTAAAATCCTGTGCTCACTGACTGAAAACACTGGAGATTGGAATATCTGACATTTTACCATTCCCAATAAAATCCTCGGATTCCATAATGGTTATGAACCAAAATAGAATGTGAACCACTACACACTCATATGGCTAATATGGCAACTAAGATTTATTATTTCTAATAATTGAGGTTAAAAACAAAAAAAGTTAATGAGTTTCATTCATTTGCAGGTGTTTGTTTTCTTGTTTGTTTGTTTTTGTTTGTTGTTTCCTAGAGACTGCAAACAAAGGAGTAAAGAGTGTGATCAAATAAATTTTAAGCTAAAAGAACTCTTAAATTAGGGGGAAACTTTAGTCTAAAATATTTGGCTATTTAAGTAACAAAAGAATAATGCAAAGCAGTTTTGTTTTTACATTGCTTTTGATATCTCTCTACAGAAGTTGAGGCCTCTGTTAGTCAAACTAACATTAGTTAGAACTAATTAGAAATCATTCTTATTGCTTATTATGATCTTATGACTTCTTGTCATTTTTATTGTTGTTTAACATCTAATGAATGTATACTTAAAAAACAGAACACAGTATACATTGACATACATTTCAAAACATTGAAATCTGTGAAAATATCCTGATGTTTTACAAACGATAGATATTTTCAATCTTCGTTTTCTGCTTCAAGCTTTCAAACTTCAAAACTCTGCAAGTTATTATAACAAAGACAGAGCTGAACCATTATTGACTAAGCAATGGTTGAAAAATATGAGGGATACGAGTTTTACTTCTGTATTTTAAACCTTGATAAATTGTTTTTTTCCTTTTGTAATGCAGGTTCCTGACTTAAGCTTTTATGCTTAGGAAGCATCCTCTTCAAGGCACTTAACTAGGGGACATATACTATTTTATGCTAATCAAAATCAACAATATAGTCAAAATGCAAATTCACTGACACAGCTTTCAATACTCATTTGGGATTAAACAAGACCACTTGAATAAATACACTGCCAGCTGCCTAACTAGGTAAAGGGCAAGGTTGCCTTCCCCTCCCCGCTGAGGCTTCTTTGTTTTACCGATCTTGTTTGATTTAGACAACCAATGAATTGGGACCAAATTACATTTTTTTCTTTCTTTTTATCTTTTTATTTTTGTCTCTCTGTTTGCACTTTAAATTTCCACTCTTAGGTTTTAAATTCACCAATAAAGAATGAGCCCATGAAACCCCACCCTCCTCACCAATAAAATCAAGACCCCAGGCCCACGAGATCTCTCTCTACCCGTGACCTCACTGTGGCCCAGGCGTGCGGTGTAATTTCCAGGTCTTGTAAGTAATAAACTTCTATTTTCTCTAAGTTTCCTATGGTAATCGCTGAAGGACATCTTGCAATCATAGTAAGAACCACAAGAACTGATCCAGCCGCAACACTGGTTATTCATAGGCTGAAACCTGCACAAAACAATTTCTTAGTTTGCTTCTTTTTTTCTTATTCAGTTTAGATAATCAAAGGAATTTTTACACTCTGGTTTTCCCCTCTGCAAAACAGACTATTGTCCTTACTTAACAAATAAGAAATAACTTTTGAAAGGTATTCAAAGAACTTTATAAACTGAGATATTAAAACAAGTTAAAATGAAGCAGTACATCTCTCCCAAGGTTCAAGGTTTCATTTTAAATGAATGCAACTTTGAGACTGAGATCTTAATCACAGAAAAATCTAGAAATTCAAATTTCATTGTGAGAATAACTGCCATTTAACTACACTGAGAAATAACTTTTTCTAATCACAAATAAGGTAATCAATATTGTACAGAAACCTTCACTATTAATCTTCTCACTCCAGAAAACTTAAAATATCTGCCTTAACATTTTAATTAGTAAATGTTGTACTGTTTTTTTTTTAAACTGCATACTGTGGATATTAGATGTGAAAGTATTATTTCTCAACAATTTTTACAGTTATGAATGAATTCAAGCTAGAAGTTGTAGATAAATCATCTCCTTTTTTAGATGTCCTGAAAATTAGATGAATTATCATCCAAATAGGTTAATTATATTTCTGTCAATAAAGCAGTGGTTTTCTCTTATGATTTGGGAACTAGTAGAAGTCTGTGATAGCCAGAAAAACCATGAAGTTTTTAACTTTGGTGGAATGAGTCTAATTTACAATTTTATTTCTGATATATAATTTAAAAGTGTGTCCCCCTGTAGGAATAATTGAAATCATAACCAATTTTCACCAAATCTTGTCTTTTTTTTAAATAGCCAATAAGATTGGTTGTAATAAGAGACTCATGCGATTGTTTTCTCTACTGAAGCTATCTGGTGGTAAATATATTAATTTTATGATAAATTTTGGCAGTAAAAGAAATGTTTACTTTTTGGTATTCTAAGATGATGATCAGGCTCTTACTAGTATTTTCATTCAGATGGCATCTGAGTGGACACCTGCCAAGTATATTAGAACTTTCATACTAGTAAAGGTAAAGATTTTATTAATATTTATTATAACATTATATTAATATTTTAATCAGAATAGCCAGTTACTCAGTGAATACGCATATATCCATGGAGGTGTCAATCTAAATGGGGATAACCAAATAATTACACAATTATCTAAACAAATTATTGTAACCAAATAATTACACAATTATGTGAAATGTAACAGCAATAAGTGAAAAGACAGAAAATGGACCATGAGCAACTTAGCCTAGTATTGAGGTGGCAGCAGCTTTTAAGATGTTTCCTAATGTTCTCCTCTCTTGGTATTCATGTCTTTGTAAAATTTCCTCCTCTTGAGTGTGAACGGCACTAACTCATTTAACAGAATACAGCACAAATGATGGACTGACAGTAATAAGAGTTATAAAAAATAAAACTAAGATTATGGCTTCTGTCTTATTTTGCTTTCTCTGTCACTCATGGGTCACAGTGAGAAAATGTTTAGGGACAATTTATTATGCATCAATTGGTAATTAATGTAATGTCCAATAGATGAGATCACTAATAAGCAAAAGAAAAAGAAAGTAAAAAGCATGTCAAATAAAATTAATAATATGTGCAGAGAACATGTGTATGGAGGGACTAGAGGAAATACCAGAGTCTGAAGAAAGACCAGGACTAAAAGAAAAGAGCCGCAGCTTTACTATTGTGCTTATTGCACATAATGATTTCAGGATTTTTTTTCCCCAGGGATATGTATTTTCACATGAAAGGAAAACAGAAAGGAAAAATAAATGTTTGTATTTTAGCAATATGAAATGACACATCTTCAAAATTAATATTTTCTCCTTCATATGTTTCATAGATAAATATTCCAGTTAACCTGAACACTTGCTTCCAAAAAGGAAAGAAATTAAAACTCAAAATATGACATTTGTTATTTTAATCATGTTTGTTATTTCTGCACCAGAAATTTTCCAGTCAAGAAGATTATTTTGAAGCCATTTGAAATTTTAAGATAAAAATTATTTCTATTAATGAGCTACAATTGCAAACAAATATGAATAAATATCGAATATAATATTAAGTAAATGGAAGCAGTTATAAAATAATATACTCTAAGTCAAGATGGTAATGTAAGAAGAACCTGAACTAATTCACCTCCTCTCATGGACACAACAAATCAACAACTACATAAGAAATAACTTTTACAGAAGAACACCTAAAATCAGATAAATAGGGCCTCCCTGGTGGCGCAGGCATTTGAGTGTTGCTCTGTAAAGCTGTCCGCAGCCTCTGCAGTGCCGGTTTGATCACCGCTGGCCACAGAGCAACCCACACTGCAGGGCAGGCCTCTCCTGTCTAGCCCGCTGCTCCCCTCAGCAGTGTACTATGGTCCGTCTGCCTGTTCTGCTCCCCGCTCTGCCTCTGGTGAATTCTCTTACCCTCCTGCACCTCTAGCCTGTAACCCAGTTCTTGTATAAAAATAAATAAATCTTTTTTAAAAAATAAAATAAAATCAGATAGAGCTTCCACAACAACAACTAGGACAGACCCAGACTAGTAGGAGATACAGAGATATCCTTTCGCCAAGGAAGAAACCCAGCCCAGGGCTTACTGTCAGGAGGGACCCCCTACGTCTCCTATTCCCGGGACAGCAGGGAGAAGGTTGTGCCACATCAGGCATTCCAACCCCTCCACTGGTCCAGTGGAGACAAATTCCTGGATCCCATGCATTGAGGACCAATAGGAAATATACACAGAAGAATCAAAGAACTACAACAAACAAAGATACCATGCTTAAACCACACAGACTAACTCACCCTGGGATCCAGCACAATAACACCGGTCCAAAAAGTGACTGAATCATAGGTGAAACAATCCCAAATTACCACTTTTAATGCATCTGGTTGAAAGACAAGAATAGAGATGAAGGAAACACTGGCACATGCCTTCTTGGCAATCTCTCACATCCCTGCTAATACCAGCATGAGCAGGAGCCATCGGGTATATTTTCCCAGCCTACCAGAGCCTGTATGGAAGCCCTGTTGTGAACTCAGCCCATCCTTGCAATGTAACAGCACATTGAAGCTCCACTCCTTTGAAGTATGTAACAAATTTGCACCAGGCCACCCAGCTCCAGACGTTGGATCAATGGATGGTGTTTGCTGGGCTTCCAGACACCATGTGTGTCATACCACAAGTCAAGTGGGCTTGGTTGACATCTCCATCCACTTTCTAAGCAGTGTCAGTGGACCAAGAATGGATGTCTACCTACTTAGATCACTACAGCCGGCAACCTCAACCGAGTCCAGCCATTGCTGTGCAGCTCAATCAGGTGAACAGCCCATCACACCACACCACAGGTACAGCACACACTTTGCTGCACCTTGAGTCCCTAGCATTGGGAGACCAAAAAAGAATGGTACTTCCAAACTCCAGAAACATCATCTATATAAAACCAATCCCTCAAGACCAGGAGAGGTGGTAGAGTTACTTATACAGAGAGATAAACACAGAGAATTGGGCAGAATGGGGAAGAAAATGAAATGAAAGACAAAATAAAGCCCCAGAGAAACACCTTAAATAAATGGAGATAAGCAAACTAGCTTATGGAAAGTTCAAAATAATGGTTGTTAAGATATTCCCACACTTTGGAGAAGACTAGAGGAAGTATACTTTTTTTTTTTTAAGTTTCAAACAAGTTAGAGCACTGAAGAATATAATAATAGAACTCAAAAATACAGCAGATGGGCTTAACAGAAAAAAATGAATGAAGCAGAGGAGCAGATAAGTGAACTGGATAACAAAACAATAGAATTCATCTCAAGCAACAAAATAAAAAGAAAAAACAAAGTAAAAAGAGTGAAGTTAACTTAAGAGACCTCTAGAACAATATAAAGAGGATGTTATTTGCCTTATAGGGGATCTCAGAAGGAGAAGAAAGAGAAAAGGCAAAAAAACTATTCGAGGAAATAATGACCAAAACTTCTCCAATATACCTAAGAAAACAGACATTCAGGTACAGGAAGCCCATAGAGTTCCAAATCAAATGAACCAAGACACATCATATTTAAATGGCAAACATTAAAGATAAAGAGAGGGTCTTAAAAGCAAGATAAAAGCAGTGTGTCACATAAAAGAAAACTCATATGGCTTTACAAACTCACGGTACTGAAGGGGAAAATCTTCCAACCAATAATTTTATACTTGGTGAGATAAACATCAGAGTTTAAGAAGCAAATAAGAGTTTCCCAGACAAGAAAAAACAAAAGGAATCATCACCAATAAACTGGTCTTTCAACACATTTTAAAAGAACTTCTCTAAACTGAAAATGAACAGTGATAAATAATACCAACTAAGCACACATAAGGAAAAAAAAATCACTGGAAAAAGGGATAATAGTAATAATCACTTATAAAGGAAGCATGAAAATTAAAAGACAAACGTAGTAAAAATAAAGTCTCAAGAATAAGTTAATGAGCATTAAAAAGATAAAGACGTTAAAGGAGGCATCAAAAATATGAAATGGAGAAGGGACAAAAATATTACATTTTAGATTGTGTTCAAATTTAAGTAACTCCCAACCCAAAGCAGAATATAATACAGATAGAAAGACATCTGAACCACATGATAACCACAAAGCAAGAACTTAGAGCACAGAGAAACAAAGCAAATGAACAAACATGACAAAAATAAAACAAACCTTTAGACTCTGACAATAGAATGATGCTCACCAAATGGGGTGGAGGATGGGAGGTGGGCAAATTAGCTAAATGTAGTCAATTGTATAGTGATAGATGGAAACTAGACTTTTGGTGGGGTTCATAACAGAGTATATATAGATGTACACCTGAAATCTTATATAAATAAATAATAAATCCATTGATCATAAAAAAGAAATTTATACAATCTGATTTATGCATAACACAAAAAATAGCCCCCCCAAAAGTTTTATTTTTAAGGATTGCATATATGCATGAGAAAATTTAAAGAAACATAGGGAATTACTACCTCCCAAAGGAAATGATTCCCCCCACCTCAGATAAAGGGCTAGATAAAGGGCTACCTTTATAGCTTGGGTTGGGGAGGATATAATTGGGAAAGAACTAGTAATATTCTATCTCTTAACTTACATAGATATGTACTGTTAATTGCTCTTGAAATGTACAAGTATAATATACTGCAAAATATAGTATATATATTAACATAAAAGAAAATTAAAATAATAATTACAAAAAATACATACATACTAGTATTTGTTTTTCATTTTTAGCATAGCAATTTGAACACTATCCTCGCATCCAAGTTCTTACATTTTAATTTATGAAAGTGATTTACATTTTAAAAGACATTGATTTAGTAGCAGACAGCATCCAATTAGGTGTTCAGTAAGCAGAATATTGGGTGGGAACCCAAAGATTTAGCAGAGACTAAAATTTTTTAAATACCAAAATTAGAGTAAGAAAATTAACTAACAGATCTTTGCTCTGCCATTTATACTTTGTAAGCTTGCACAGATTACTCTCTAAACCTCTGAAGCTCTTATGCTTCATCTCCACATATGCATAAGAATTTAATATCTAATAAAAGTAGTCATTTAAATTCATAAGGGGAAGAATGATTATTTATATCATTAATAAATACTATTAGAAATACTAGCTATTCATATGGGAAAAAAGAAAATCAGATTTTTATCTCACAACTTACACTAATATTTAAATTACTAGAAAAAAACATGAGTAATTTATTTTTCTTAAGCAGAAGTAGCGTGACTAACATCTTGGTTTGCCAGAGACTAGGGGTTTCTTGGGATGCAGCACATTCAGTGCTAGGAAAATCCAAGGCAAACTGAGAGTCACCTCAAGTGAAGAAATTTTTGCAACCCTGATACAAAACAAAAAAACATAAAGGAAAATACCAAGAGATTTGACTGTAGAAAGAATTTTAAACTTCTATAGGACAAAAAAAAAAAAGATTGCATAAAATAAATATAAGCAAGTAAAAACCTGTAGAATATTCATAGCATTTATGGTAAACAAAAGGCTCAATTTCCCCCCAAATTGTACAGAAAACATATAAAATAATAAAAGAGATGGACAACCCATTTGGAAAAATGGGCAAAAGATATAAACAGGCTGACAAACAATTAGATTAAGTAATATGTCGAAGGGTCACTTGGGTTGTAACTATAATTATACTTTCCAACACAAAATAGAGAGTAAAATCAAACCCCCAATGATTTCTAAAAAGCAAGGTAAGATATGTTTAAGTAGCAAACTCTAAAATGCAAGGTTAATGAATTCAGTGGATAAATAAAATCTAGAAAGCAAAATGAATTATGGTAAATAAAAAAATTGATGCTGTTTTCTAAAGCAACATAATCACAAATTCTGTATAATTTGGTTAGGACATTGCTAATAAAATCCATATTGCTGAGCTTATTATTTTTTTGAGGCAGTTACAATCATAGACCAAAAGTAGGTCATAAAGATAAACTTAGTCTCTGGCCCATAACAGATACTTTCCAAATGTGTATCAATAACCACATAAGACAATGTGTTCAATGGACACATTGTATATCTATAATATATATGCATATCTAATAGGTAAAGATTTGTGTACTAGGGTATTAATTTCAACATAGTTTTCAATCCAAAAAAAAAAAAACAACACTGAAAATAACCACCAAGTCAATCTACAGGAGCTAATTAACAAGTTATGAAATAATATCCATAAATTTGAAAACTGTAAGATACATTATTTTAATGTAAAGTTCAGACACATTGTGAAGTGCTTTGTATGTATCATTTATTTCTCAAAACAACTGGACGCTAGGTCAGGAGTTTGGGGTAAAATTTAAAATATTGACAATTAATTCAAATTTTAAAAAATATTACATGAGCCAACTAAAAGTATCTGCAAGTCAGAACTAGACCATACCCTGCCAAATTACAGTCTCTGCTGTGGAAATTAGAAAAGTGGCCAAAACCAGAGTCTTGAAAACATTTCTAATTACGCATCTGTTGGAGGAAATGGAGCTAGCCAAAACAGTGAAGCAAACTGCAAAATAAGTGCAGTGTCTTAAAGCCAATGAAACAAATTTTAGTGTGAGAAAGTCTTAGAGCAAGGATGAAGAAGAGGCCTCAAGATTTCCTAACAAGATGGTCAGAGAACTTTAGGTGCTGAGAGAGCGAGAAGTGTCCATAGAGAGAGGAACAGCACTGGATCGCAAGCAGCCAAGCAGAAGAAATTGTCAACAAATGTAGACATTCTCTTCAGAGGTGTGAACCTATAACTCGGAATCATATACAGTAATGTAAACCAATGTTACCCCAATAAACAACCATTTTAACCCAGAACATTTGGGACAGTGAGGCAGTGGCTTTATCTTTTTGTGTCAAACTTGAAAGAGTTGAAACAGTGTCTGCAACTATGAGGACAGAGAGGTCATGTAAGAATAAAGGCAAATAAATAGAAAGAGGGACAGCTGGAAGGTATAAGAATGGAGGCGGTTAACTATATAAGCAGGATCTTGGAGGTACTGGGAGGAGATGAGACAAAAGCAAAGTAGAGATTTTTTGAAAAACACTGATATTTAGTCTGTGTGAGAAGCAGAAAGGGCAGGAGTAGATATAGATGCCAGGGACATTCTGAGGGAGTTCAGGTTGACCCAATTTTCTGAGACTATCTATTCAAACTCACATAACTATGCAGAGCTTTGGGCATGGAAGACTGAATGAGACAAGGTCTCTAGTTCCAGAAACCTCATCATGTGAGGAAGTTGAAGAAGTCTGCTTTGAACAATGGGTCAATTAGAAGGTCAGCGGTCATCTGCAAGTATCAGGGACAACTGGGATGTCCCAAAAGGATAGTCTGGGTGACAAGAGACCTATGACTCTGTTCTTGTCCCTAGATCAGAATCTCCTGAAAAGAATCATGAAGATCTAGATGCCCAGACTCTCCACCTTGAAGTCTTAAGTCCATGAGATAGCACCACCTTATCTTTAATATTTTAGGTTCTATAGGTGACTGTTACTCGCAACTCATTTAAAATCACTAGTTTAGCCCAGCTGCAGGGGAACATTGAGGAGGGAGCCAATGAAGGGTAAATCAAATAATATCTTGAAGAATAAAAATGACTAATTTCATTATTTTGAATCTATGGATTATTATCAATACTACTGGGCCATGTTTTTGAAAAATTGTTAGTAACAAAATGGATCATACAACCTAGATAGTCTCATATCTGTATAGATAAACCTTGGGAAAAGGGAGCAATTCATGGTAAAATAACAAAATGGCAAGGGAAAGGGAAAGAAATCACTAAACTACGTCAAGGTACATCTGTGCACACCCCATTCGGAAAAATACCTGAATGTTCTCAAATAATATCCTCAGAACACAGTCAGATTTCCCCTATATTAATAGAAAAAAAAACAATTAAATGCTCTCTCCATCCAGCTATGATCTTTTCTCCTTTCTTTCCTGCAAACTTCTAAAATGAGTGGTTTGTGCCCACAGTTTTAATTTTCTCCCCACCCACTCTCTCCTCGATACCAAAAATCTTGTGGCTCCTACACTCTTCCATTCAAACCACAATTTAGAAGATTATTATCAAAAGTTTAAAGTCAAATTTCTTGCCTTTCTTCAGTACTTATGGTCCTGGATTCCTTGGTAGATTTTGAAACTATTAACCACTTCCGTTGTTTTGCAAAACCCCTTCCTTAGCTTCTACCACTCCCCCTGTGCTTTTTCCTGACTATCTCTGTCTTCTCTGCAAACCTGTCTTTCTACCTAGGTATATTAATATGGGTGCTGCCTAAAGTCTCACCTCTTTTTCTCTGTACATCTCTTATTTTTCCCCACCCCCAGAATTTCAACTGGACCTCCACACAGTTGATTACTCTTTCTTTTACCACTTCAATCATAGTTTAGCTCCCTCTGTCCTTCACAGTGGCTGCTTGACCACTGGAAGGTTTATCTGGAAGGTTTACTCCTTCAACTCTTGAGTGGAGAATCTATCCTGTTTTTTTTCAAGTATCCCCAGCCCAGGGTGACACATGGCTGACATTCCCTTCCTTATTAACTGATACAAAAGCTGATTCACATTTTAGCTTTGACTTATTATTCCTAAACAAGTGTCTCAACCCTTTACCTATTTCTCTCCACTCAAATGTTTGCTATCATTTTAAGTGCAAACATATAAAAAAAAAATCATAGATTTTCCCACATATACATGTCACATCTCTTTTCCCCTGTTTTTGATTCAGATGGGAGTGCCAAGCTCATCTCATCCACTACAAGTTAGGTAACATCTTTAATAATTCCTTAAACATCCCTGGGCTTTATTTGCCCATATGTAGAACAAAACACTTTAATTTGAATGTTTCTTAAGTCCTTCCTGTCTGAAAGTGCTGTGCTTCTTAATAGTATCATAAATGAGGAAATCTCCTTTCCACATATGAGAAAATCACTATCTAAAAAGGGTAAGTGATTTCTTAAATATGACACATGATTAGAATTACATCCTATAGCAAATCTTCAAACCCAACACAGAGAGCTAGAGAAATCTAGAAATTGGGAAGAAAGGAAGTGAAATTTTTGTGACGGAAAGAAAAGCACCAAAACTTTCAAAACATGGATAAAATTTAGAAAACAAAAGAGCATTTAATACTATAATATGTTTCATCTCAATGTCTAAAACAATATAAGCAACCAAACCAATATCAGCTGCCAAAAGCATAATGAAATTTAAAAGCTCTGAACTTGAAAAAACTTTTATTTTTTTTTTATGGCTGAGTAAGTTTCCACAGATAATAGATATAAATTCTGGACAAAATACAAAAATAACTATGTGAAGCCACCGTAAGAGTGGAAAAACCAAGCATATTCTTGAGGAGTGTCACTTCTTGGAAGAAGAAAATGACTCAGGGATGGGGGAGTGGGCCCCCATTTCTACCACGGTTAGTCTTAGGGAAGGTTGCAGTTGACACTGCCATTGGACAGCTACAGCTTTAATGGAAACTCACAGTTTTCTGAGGAACAAGAGGACGAATTTGGGGACAAGACTGGTCTCTGGAAGTAAGAGAGAGAGAGTGAGAAAGAGGGAAAGAGAAATCTGCAAACTATGCACATCTCTGAGTGACCCTATGCCACACACTGCAGAACACACTTGAGGCCAATTAGTTAAAGGTAAAGAACTGAGATCTTAGACACTTTTCAAAAGATAGTTTTCAGTCTGAGTCTATGATGTGCTTCCAGTGTGGGGAAGAAGGAGAAATGAACAGAGAAATAGAACAGAATCCAAAATCTCTGTTATAATATTCACAACCCAGATAAAATTACCTAACATATCAAAAACTAGGACTCTGTGTCCAATTCTTAGGATAGAAAAAATGAAAGAGAGAGCAACTTCAAGTTAACCCTGATATTAGAATTATCAGAAAAAGCAGACACACAATGCTCAGTGATAAAAAAAAAAAAAAAGTTCATGATGAATCTCAACAGAGGAAAAGAAACAAGTTTAAAAAAATGGAAATTCTAAAATTGAAAAATACAGTAAAGTAAAATAATATTCACTGGGTGGGCTTAACAGAAGAATGGAAATAAGAAAGAAAAATGTTAACAAACTTGAAAATACATCAATAGAAATTATTCAATCTGAAGAACAGATAGAAAAACAGATGGGGGGTGGGGAGGGAAGAAACAAACAGCCACAGAAATCTAAATGAAGGTCTCTTCATTTGCAATGAAGTTGCCAAAGTCTGACATAGAGAGTTGGCAGATTAAGTAGTTAAATAGTCATTGAAAAGTTGCAAAAATTTGCTGCAAACATAAATTTACAGATTCAAAGACTTAGTAATCACCAAGCAGGATCTATATGAAAATAACCTTGAAAGCAACCAGAAAAAATGATAGCATATATTGAAATCAACAGAAATTTGACTGCCTGTTAACTTCTCATCAGAGAAGGTAAAACATTTTTAAAATGTTGAAAGAAAAAAACGTCAAACCAGACTTCTATATTTGGCAAAAATATACTTCAAGAATGAAACACATTCAGGGAAAAGGAAACTAAGAGAGCTCCTTACTGCCAGACCTATATTACTGGTGATGATAAAAGAAATTATTTGGATTGAAGGGAAATAATACCATACAGAAACCCAGAAATTCGGGGAGGAATGAAGAGCAATGGAGCTGGCAGCTTTGGTGGCACCAGAATCCCTTCAAGGAATGTGTTTTTGCTCCTGCTACTTCTAGCACTATCAGCAGAGTCTTCAGTTTTCAGCATCTTCAGGGATCACTTCAGTTTCTTTGCCCAAAATCCCCCTTCTGAGAGCAGTCCATGCGCAATAACCCATTGAGATGCAAGTATAAAGACCAACCTTTTTGACTCAATACAGAGCCTCTCTGGGGTCATTCTAACTCTAGTGTTTCCCATCGGGTCAGATGAGGGTGCCAATGGGTAAAACTGCAGCCTGACTTAGCCTCTGCATCTTTGCCTTTTCTTCCAGGTGTTTCTTCCAAGGGTCCTCCCAAATAAAAATTCTCTACTCAAAACTCTGAGTCTGATTCCTGAAGAAACTGCAATAGCATCAACAACTTAAATAAACAGAATTTTAAAGAAAACAGTTTGCTTCTAAAACCTTTCAACTGTTTTGGGGATTTTTTTATACTACTTTCCTTAAATGCAAATAAGTTTTTTGCTTGGAATTGTAATATTTCTAGGTATTCTATACAAAAAGAATATAAATTCTATCTAGGAAAACTTCAGAATTGTTTGTTCAGTGTTAACTAGCTGACTGTAACTCACATTTGTGTGTGTGTGTCTGTGTGTGTGTGTGTGTATATATATATATATATAAAAAAAACAAGTGTATATATATATATAGTGTATATATATATATAATTGTTTTCAAAGTTACACTTTTTTCATCACTATGAAAAAGTGGTGGCTTTGGGTTTGATTGTCAGGCAATATTAGCATCATTCAGTTCAGAACCAATCTGCTCCCAACCATAACCCCAAATCTGCTCCCTCACCACAGTCAAGAGTTGATTATCTGCATGGCAGTAATAACAAGGGAGAGGAATAAACGTTTATCAGTGGTCACTGAATTTTAATCACTGCACAGGTTGATTTTTTTCATATACAACATAAATACCAAATGACAACTGAGTTATTTAGCTAACTAGCACCATTAACTGAAATAATTATGACCTTATTGGGAGACAATTTACCTTCTGTGAACTCGGTCATTTCTTCCCACCTCCTTATTGCTATTCTCAACTTATTAAATATCTTACTCCTCAACCTCAGAAGTTTCCCTCCTCGTAATTAAGATTTAGCACTCAATTTGCCTCGCTTGTCTCCCTTCCCATCTTTTCTTGGATCTATCTACTCTGTGCTATAAAGAAGAAAGGTAATTATCACTCTGAGAACCCAGTTCCAAAAACCACTGATGCTGTTTATATCTCTATGTGTCTTCTATTCCATGATTGATTTATAATACCTAGATTCTTTACTTCCAAATACCCTATGGGATTTTTCCTCTTAGTTGTAACCCTTCTTATACTGAATTTAACATTTTCCTCTGCCAAAAGCCTTCCCTTATCACCTACTGATATCCCTCGGTAATATCACGAAACTTCCTAAAGGACAACCCAAGAGTAGGAACTCTTGACTCCTGCTTCAAAATAAATTTTTTACCAAGTGCCACCCCTACTCAGAGGGATAGTGCTACAACAATATTCTTCAAAAATATTGCTTTACTGTATTATTTTCTTGTTCACAGAACAGCAGATGGTTCCCTGTTTTGTACAGTTACAAAACCATATTCAGGTTCCTCTGATTAGTGATCAAGGACCACTAAAATGCACCCCTATTTCCTGCAATCATGTAACACACAATCTCTGTTCCATCAAGCTAGAGTTCTTTCTCTCCCTAAACTTATTTGTCTTAGTTTATGCACTTCCCCTTCTCTCAGTTTGTATCTCCACCTTTCCCCACTTGTCCAAGCCTATTCATCATTGAAGGTCCAACTCTTCCATAAAGGCTTCAACAACTTCAACTGCCTTAACTTCGCCCATCTTTGGATTTTCACTAGATTCGTACACAATTTCAAGATTTAGTGATTTAAAATGTTTTCCAGTTGTTCCATCTTAGTTTTAGCTCCCTAATTTAGATTATTAATAACTTTAAGGCACTATTCACACACACACACACACACACACATATCCTCTACATATAATAAGTGTATAAAAACTTTTGATTGTTTAATTGCTTACGATGAATAGAGGAAAACACACCTAAAAGTGATCATAATATGTAAATTCACAATTATCACAAACTAGAAAAGAAAGATAAGACTGAAATTAATGACAATTAACTCCTTTTCCACAATTGCTTTTAATCTTTTTACCATCTTTTGCATAGCTGCTGAAAGGACCCAACAGCCCTATCTTGATTTTTATCTCTTCTTGTTACTGCTTGCCCCCTAGTGGGAGATACTGATAAATGGTCAAAATTAACCCTAAGAAGATAAAAGGTGGCGGCTTCCTTTTCAACGAGGCAAAATCTCAACATCAGTACCTTTTATAAAATGTAGATTCATTTTGATTAGAACATCAAAATATTAATATGAACACAAGAAGAAAACTTCGATGATAATAAGCTAAAATAAAGAGGGAGAAGTGATACGGAGTGAAAGGAATACAAGGTGTGGCCCAGAGTTAGAGAACTTGGCTCTGCAATAGTTGCTCATACTCTGAGTTGCTTATGTTTTCCCCCTCAGGCATTTTCTTATGAACCTTGTCTGCAAGCTACCACATTGCCTGAACTTATAAGCAAATAAGTAAACAAAAATAGATTCCTTAATGCTGTCTTATATTGAAGTCACTCTCTCTCTTGCTCCTTTGTGAATTTATTTTGTATAATAAAAGTGAGTTATTTCTCAACCCAAATGCCCAAAAATAGATGGCTGGATCAAAAAGATGTGGTACATATACACCATGGAATATTACTCAGCAATCAAAAAAAGATAAACACATGCAATTTGTGGCAACATGGATGGCGCTGGAAGGGATCATGCTCAGCGGAATAAGCCAGAAAGAAAAAGAAAAATACCGGATGGTCTCACTCACAGCAGGAATCTAGAAAACCTAAATAAGGGACCTGGAAAAAGAATAACTATAAGAAAGAAAAAATCAATATCAACAAACAATTATGAACCAGAGACACACTATGGGGGGGTGCGGGGAAAGGAGGGATTGAGGTCAAAATAAGGGGGTTACAATTGTATAGGAAATATAAAAATAAAATTTTAAAAAAAGAATACAGAAAAAATAAATAAATTGGATTATTCATCTTTAAAAAAAGTGAGTTATTTCTATTTGGCATTAAAAACAAAGCAGCATTAGTTCAAAAGTCAGTTAAGACAAAAATTCATGCCCCAAGTGATTTCCTTCTCATATTCTGAATTATTTCATGGTAAATTTATCATGTCAAATCACTGCACATAAAGTAATTTGCTTTTTGCATCTTGATCCTAAATATTTTGATAACTGTACCATTATCAAGAACAGACTTCAGAGATTTGATATGTGTAGTATTTCCTAGTTGTGTTCAGGAACAGCTTTAGAACTCAACCCATTAAACGATTAAAACTCAAATTTATCAATTGCTTTGATCTTGGTGGTGGTGGTGTTTTTTTTCTCCTTTACCAAATACCCAAAGGTCATAGTGCAACTTGACATACATAGTTCCTTGCCTCGCTGTTTTCCCTGCTACCTTGGGTCTTGCTCAGGTTTCTGTCAGAGTTTTCTACAAGATCTCAACTCCAGACAGATTCATATCATGTGATTTCTTTTTAAGTAAGAAGTAGCCCGTTCAGTTTATAAGTAAGTATTGACAACTTTGTTCCAACAGTGTTGCTCTTTAGTGAAAATGATAATCACTAAATGTTGAGGAAAACTGCCTGTTCAAATGTTAGTGATGCTTACGACATGTATTATTTGAGACATGACTCTGTGACTCCAGTAGACAAATCATGTCATCTCTCTAAGCCTCAGTTTCTACCTTTGTAAAACAGAGAAATGTCCTCCACGCCTACTTCGCTGGGTTGCCATACAGATCAAAGGAGAGAAAGCATGTGAAAGTTCTCTGTGTAGTACAGTCAGACAGTGGAGTTACTTTAGATGTGCTCACCAGGAAAAGTAACATGCGGAAAACAGATTTTTGGGTGGAACACAGACAAAATTTTAAAGCCATTCATATGAGAAAAGTTTTTTTCTTTTTTTAATTACCAAATGATAAATTTTAAAACCAGCTACACTGTTTCCTTGCAGCTGCTCCCATTTACTAAAAGTGAAACCTGAAAACTCCCTCCCACATCAACTCCTATCAACCCTCTAGAGTGAACCCAGGGCACCACAGCAGCCCCGAGTTCTCTCCAACTCCTACAGGAAACTAGACATTGAAGAAGGTGTTATCTAACCCAGAGAGTGTCTCTTCAAGTTCACACATCTTAAAGATAAGAAACACACAGAAACACCACAAAACTACATGGATTATATTTTTTTAAAGCATCTGGTCATAAGAAGTGACAGAAAGCAGTAAACTTTGCTAATCTGTATGATTAACAATATGGTCCAAAACTGGCTGAGATATATTTAATTTTCTCTTTTGAAAAAGGGAGAAGATAAAAAGAAGCAAGGTGACTTGGATTGCGACGAGAAATTACTTCATTTATTCTGCCCGCCTCGTTCACAAAGGGTGGCGGGGAAAATGAGGAAGTGGACAGTGAGGCAAATTATAGCCATGCAAGCTGTAGTAGGATATAAAGTAAAATAACAAAGACAAAGAGGAAAATGAGGATAATAAAGTGAAATAAATTTGAGAGTAACTCCCTCCGCCATATCTATGATTGCATATATCTTGCACTGCTCCATAAAGAAAGCAAAGAACCAGGCCTTCAGGAAAAGCTGTGGCCAAGTTTCAAACCCATCATTGTCCTCTCACTCTCCCAAAGACAATTCACACTTACCAGCCACGAACACAATCACAATCAGTAGTAGCTGAAGGTCAGCAGTCCTCCAAGTGCAGGGCATTTCTGTTTCCTTGTTGTCTGCTCTTTACTCAGCACTTTGCCTCCACGCAGGTATAGAAGCAGCCAAGGGCATGATGAGGCTCTCTCGGTTGACCTCTCTGTACTGGATACTCTTAGCCCGTCAGCTGCAGGACAAACCTTTTCTCCTAGTTCCTTCCTTCAACTCTATGTTTTTGCCTGATTGGTAACTTTGGACAGAAGAAACTCTTCTCTGGAACTTGACACAGCAATAGATTTCCTGTATGAAGCGCTGAAGCAAAGACGGAGGAAGCAGATTGATGGGGTTATCTTTCAGCTCATTGGTCCTCTTCTCACTTCTGCTGTGCACAAATAAACTTTACAGTAAGGCCTTGAACTTGCCCAAGATCAACGGATACTTCTAAACTTGGATTGAAAAAAGTAAAATGATATTTATGCATTTTGGGCCCATTCCTTTACATTTCCCAGTCACAATAATTTTAAGAAGCTTCCTGCAGTTTGAAGAGTTTGAAACAAAATATTTTCCTTTGAAAATTCTTTCATAAAATTATTGTCTATAATGTCTCTATGATGCTCTAGGGCATCATAAGTGTATTCTTTTTCTATTGCTATTATAACAATAGCACAAGCCAGTGGCTTAAAATAACACATATTCACCTCATACTTGTAGAGATCAAGAGTCCAAAATAGATCTGATAGGGCAAAAAATAGGGTGCTGGCAAGGCTGTGTTCTTTCTGGACACAAAAGGAATCTATTCGATTTCCTTCTTCAGCTTCTAGAGGCCACTGCATTCTTTGGCCTGTAGCTGCATCATCCCATCTTTGTTCTGTTGTGAAATCTCCTTTTCTGATTGCAACCCTCTCTCTTAATAAAGACCATTGTGGTTATATCAGAACATCCAGATAATCCAGCCTAATCTTCCCATCTCAAAATTTGTAATTTAAATCTCATTTGCCAAGTTCCTTTATCCATGTAAATTTACATATTTGTACTTTTCAGAGATTAGGACATGGACATCTTGGGAGGACCATTATTTTATCACAATTCAGTAATTATTTCAATTCATTTTCACATTTGAAGAGCTAGACTGAACACTTGAACCATCTTTAATTGTCAAATATCTGGAATTCAGATTTACCCCCCTCCAAAAACTGCTCTACTGTAATGTAGCTAATTTATATGCAACTAGATTATGTATGAGAGGAAAGAAATTTTCTGTGCTAAAAATTTCCTACCACAAGGCAAAACTCTCCAGGAAGAGGAAGAATACAGTGCAAACAGGAAAAAAAGATTAAACGACATGCACTTTTTTTCTTTCAAGTTAGCAATTTCATCTTCCCTTTTGCCAAACCTTAAACTATATATATATATAGTCCCCCTTCCCCTTCTCAAGTTTTCCTTCCAGTGAATCCATTCAATTAGACACAGAAACCAGATGCCGGAGGACATGGAATACTTGAAGATATGAGCTATGGCATCATAAGCAGACCCCAAAAAAAGGCATTAAAAACTTTTCTTCTGTCTAACATTTTACCAGGTATCAGAAAATCAGTGATGATATGTCATTTAAAATAAAACATTCTGGTTTCCACCACATAGAGGTTAAGTTTTTTAGTGGTTAAAACCATGGGTTTTGAAAACAGATAGGCCTAGGATTAAGTTTCTATAAGGCTGGTAATATTGCAAGTTTCTTAATCAAATCTATAACATTTTTTTCCCACATAGTGTTATCATGACATGAGCATTTTCTGATGGCATGAGAAATTCTTGACAACCAGTTATTTTAATGCCTGTTCAAGGACACAGCCAAAACTAAAGTAGAGAAGGACCAAATGGCCTCCTTAAGGCTCAAAGTGATTTGGTGACACGACTAGGAGTAAAACTCACCTCTTCTGTTGACTAGCCCCATGTTCTTTCCAATCAATTCCTTTTGCTTGAAACTCCAAGTAACAATTTCCGTGGACACATACCCTCCTACTGATCTCAAGTCAGAACACAATCTACAATCAGCAATTTAGGAGTCAAGAGAATGTCATTCAAAACTACAGATCTCTTTTTTTTTTTTTTAAGGTTAATCTTTTTTTTTTTTTTTAGATTTGTTTATTTATTTATTTATTTATTTATTTATACAAGCACTGGGTACAGTCAGAAGCGCGGGAGGGTGAGAGAATTCACCAGAGCCAGAGCGGGGAGCAGAGCAGGCAGAAGGACCGAAGTACACTGACGAGAAGAGCAGCGGGCGGCAGGAGAGGTCTGCGCGCCATGTGGGACCCTCCTCCTGTGGCTGGGGAGCAGCCAGGGATCAAACCGGCGCTACAGAGGCTGCGGGCAGCTTCGCAACCCAGTGCTCAACCGCTGTGCCACTGAGGAGGCCCCAAAACTACAGATCTCTTAATGTAGATTTGGCAAGATGAGACTTCCTCTCCCTACATCTTTATCCCTGCCTCCAAAACTCCACTCTTCCAATATCCCAACTCCCATCTTTACTTCTTAGGAAGAGTGAATATTTAGAAAAACAAAAAAGGGGGGGGGGGCCAAGAGTTGCAAAGATATGCCGTAAAAGTCAATGTAATATGAGAAAAATGAGCTTGTCTGAAAAATCTCTGAAAATTCTAAAGGTTTGGGATTTTCCTTAGCTGTGCCCTTTGGGTAGAGGGGTCCAAGAAGCAGAACATAAGAGCAGACAAAGGAAATGTGTAGTTCAAGACAAGAGAAAGCTTTACTCTACCTGTCTTCCAAGACTCTTCAAACTATCAATTAAGAATCAGTGTGCACATGAGACAGAAAAATGTTGCGCTGGTTAATGTCATAGTGGCCAAAATAAGAAGACTTTGTAAGTTTTATTAAGTTAGAGCTATTTTAACTTATAATGTCCCTAAATTTCCACTGTTTACTCAAAAAATTGATTTATCTGCCCATAAATGTTTCTTGAAGCAAACTTCCTCCAGTCAGATATATTTCTTGATCTTAAATGTTATATTCTGACGTAGCCACAACCTGAAATCAGTTAAGAATACATTGTCTTATTGTTCTTGGGATCCCTCCCTGTAATGTGGAAGCTCTGCATGGATTTTGAATACTTACCACAAAAACTTTAGTGACCTTTTCTTCTTGACCTATTGTTCCTCATTGCCTGCTCTTTCACCTCCTGGATGTGAGTCTTGACTGCCTAGAACTCAAGTACTTGCCTTCCCATTTAAGCTGAATTTTCTGTGTGTGCATTCACGTTAAAAATAGACCAGTACCTGCTTTTATTTTTATTTTTATTTCTGTGAGCTCATTAGGTAAGACATGTGACCTGACTTACTCATTCACACATATGTGGGTGCACCCACCCATTAAAGACACCAGTTAAACATTTAGCCTCAAGTGTTTAATTTATCTTATCCTATTTACTGTTTTCTGCCCAGTACAAATATAACAATTTCACTGAGGTGGAAGAACATTGTCTAACAGTATGAATTTCAAGGAATTCAAACTCTGTAACACTCTACTCCTTATTTTACTTCTGCCCTGCTCTCATGGTTAGAGATTTATTGCAGGCTAATAATTTACCACAAAGGCACCATAATATTTTTCAATATAAATTTATAGATTATAAAAAAGAAAAATTCAGAAATAAATGTTTGAAAACAAAATATGCAATATCAAATAAAAGTGGAGAAGAGAAATTAGTAACCAAGTTTTGTATTTTGCAAAATATCAGTATCCCCACACAAATAACATTTATTCGGTTATTTGCTTAACACCCAAGGCCCTAGTCTAAGCCTTTTATAAATATAACCTCATCTAATCCTCTCAACAACCCTATAAAATAAATATCATTCTTATCCCCTTTATGTAATTAAGAAAACTGAAATCAGAGAGGTTAACTAAATTCTCCAGTCATACAGCTAATAATATGTGATAGAGACAGAATTCAAGGCCAAGAAATCTCACTTCAAAGTCTGTCTCTTAGTTATGTGATTTATCAATCTAATAATTATTTTTTAACTCTCTGTTTTGTTCTCAATAATCTCCCACCCTCTTCAATCCTCCTAAATCTATTTATCTATCCACCTAATTCTGTCTTCCAGTTCTGCACTTACAACTCCAGAGTTTATCTCCTCTTGGGGGGGTGGGGAGAGAAAGACCAAGAAGAAAATAAGAGGGAGGAAGGAGGAGGACAGGGAGGGAGGGAAGGAGGGGGGAGAAGAAAAGGAAACATTACTCTATAATCTTTTTGCATTAGGATCACTCTGCTGCCCCCTGCAGATAATTTGGTGAAACCAAAACTAATGTTTCTATAAATTTATTTAACAAATTCAGTTACAGTTGCACTTTAAGGTTTACATCACAAAGTATGTTAACATGTTAGACATTGCACATTTATTTACATCTTTTGGAAACTAGTTAAACGGAACAAATGTCTACCTAAAGACTATTACCTAAAGAAATACGAAAAGGGGGCCTCCCTGGTGGTGCGAGGGATTAAGACGAAACCTATGAAGCTGTCTGCAGCCACTGTAGCACGAGTTTGATCCCTGGCCAGGGAACAACCCACATGGCACAGCAGACCTCTTCTGACTCGCCCACTGCTCCCCTCAGCAGTGTACTTCGGTCAATCTGCCTGTTCTGTTCCCCACTCTGTCTCTGGTGAATCCTCTAACCCCCCGCACCTCTGGCCTGTACCCCAGTTCTTGTATGCATAAATAAATAAATCTTTTAAAAAATACTGAAAAGAATAATAATGTCTCTTCTAAAATGACAGGAAGATTTAATAAAAGTATAAAGAGATAGATGAAATGAATGGATAAATGGAAGGATGGATGAAAGTTTGGAGGATAGATCCTATGCCTCATTCCAGGGAAATTTCATATAGATTGTCATAAACTGTATAGTCTGGGAAGCAAATCATTAAATAGAATTTTGTGTAAAGGATGATTATTAAGGAATATCTTTAGATCACCACTTGTGAAAATGAAGGGACAGAAACTGATGTGGAAAGAGGAAGACGAACTGTAAGATAGAACCACACTAGGCTCAGCTAAACCCCTGACATGGTCTGGAGTTTCAAGTGTCCTGTAACAGTGATCTCAGTTGGGCTGAAAAGGCCAAGTCATTATATTCTTGCACATATAGTCACAGATATCTCTAGCCCCGGAGATGTAACTCCAGGAAAAAATACAATGTTGGGTATTGGCAATCCATGAATGGGCTGACTCTTGCCAACAACACTACTAACACTGGTTCAAAAAATTTCTCATGAGTGAGTATTCATGGCATGATTACCTTAGTAAGTTCTCACAATGTCTGTGGTATGTAATCTAATTCTGGTCTCAGGTACTGTGGTATTCCAATCATCATCCATTCCCAAGAAGGTACATTAATACATTGAAAGCTTGCTGAAAATTTGACCTTAGAGGTGTTCTATGTTAAGATGTTTCCTACTCTGACCCCACCAACTGGGAGAATATTTTTGCACCCAACACTAATGATAAAGGACTGATCACAAAAATCTGCAAAGAGCTGATGAGACTCAGCAACAACAAAGAAAATAATCCAGTCAAAAAATGGGCAGAAGAGCTAAAAAGAAACTTCTCTGAAGAGGAAATGCAAATGGCCAACAGACATATGAAAAAATGTTCAACATCACTTGTAATCAGGGAAATGCAAATCAAAACTACCATGAGATACCATCTTACACCAGTGAGAATGGCACATATTAAAAAAAACTAGCAACAACAAATGTTGGCGAGGGTGTGGAGAAAAAGGAACTCTTCTGCACTGTTGGTGGGAGTGCAAACTGGTCCAACCACTATGGAGAGCTGTGTGGAGATTTCTGGACCTACTAAACATAGAGCTTCCATATGATCCAGCAATTCCACTCCTAGGTATTTACCCAAAGGACACAGAAACATCAATTCCAAAGAGCACCTGCACCCCTATGTTTATAGCAGCACTATTTACAATAGCTAAGCTTTGGAAACAGCCCAAATGCCCAAAAATAGATGACTGGATCAAGAAGATGTGGTACATATATACCATGGAATATTATTCAGCATTCAAAAAAGATAAACACATGCAATTTGCAGCAACATGGATGGCACTGGAAGGGATCATGCTCAGCGAAATAAGCCAAAAAGAAAAAGAAAAATACCGGATGGTCTCACTCATAGCACGAATCTAGAAAACTTATATAAGGGACCAGGAAAATGAATATAAGAAAGTGAAAATCAAAATCAACAAAAAACTATGAACCAGAGACACTTTTTGGGGGGTGGGGGGCGGGAGGGGAGGGATTGGGGTCAGAATGGGGGGTTTGCAATTGTATGGGGGAATATAAAAATAAAATTTATTATTTAAATAAAAAAAAAAGAACATGCAAAAAAAAAAAAAGATGTTTCCTACTCTAAAGGCAAATATGTTATTTTTATCTATGATTGACAAGCAGAAAATGAATTGAAAAGAACGAAAAGTCAAGTGACATAACTTGACTAGCAACTGACATCAAAGAAGAATATTATGAAGAGTCAGGAACCATCTGATCTCCAACACACCGTAATTATTACAGTCAAGAAGTCAAATGGGATCATCTTAAATGTCTCAGACAGTATTGAACTAATTAGTAAATAATTTTCATGCAACTTTTTAACAAAAAAATATGAAACATGAAAAATCATATCAGTCGTAGAAGCTGCAAATTCATTTCTTTTTTAATGGACCTCCTTCAAGAGAATGACAAATGTTCTATTGAACTTATCATTTTTTTTATATTGGTGGCTTAAAATTTTTGTTACCAAATTGCACATTTGACCATAGTTGCTATCTTTTATAAGATGGTGTAATGTTTCCAATAAATAGCTGGAAAGTATTTTAACTTGGTTAAACTCTAATTAGTTAAATTTAAAGTTCAAAATTCCAAAATATTTTCCCCTAATTTTGAGAAGAGGCTTTAAGACTACATTGAACTACCTGGATTCAAATTTCAATTCTACCACTTGATTTTCAGTTACTATATTTTTTTCTTTTTTCTAGAATGCCTAGAATGTTTTCAAGTCTATTGTTATTTTTATAATCTCTACTTCACCAAAACTTTTGATTTTGTCTCTTTGATCATGAATGAATATTTTAAAATCTCAATCTGATAACTTCAATATTTAGAATGGCTATGAGTAAATCTCTGTTACCTATTTTTCTGTTGGTTCTTTTGTGAAATCTGCTTTCCTCATGTGCCAGGTATTGTGCTTTGCCTTTGAAATGGTAGAACTAAGAAGGCCTCCCTGATGGTGCAGTGGGTTGAGCGCAGTGTTGTGATGCCTCTGCAGCATGGATTTGATTCCTGACCAGCCAGGGAGAAACCCACATGGTGCTGCAGACCCCTCCTGCCTCGCCTGCTGCTAACCTCAGCACTGTCTTTGGTCCATCTGTCTGTTCTGCTTCCCGCTCTTGTCTCTGGTGAATCTTCTCACCCTCCCGCGCCTCTGGCCTGTACCCCAGTTCTTGTATAAATAAAAATAAATCTTAAAAAAGAAGAAAAAAGAAATAGTAGAATTTGAGGCCCTGTATTACTTTATCTTCCTCCCAAGAGGATTTTTATTTACTTTTGCCAAAAGTCCATAGGCATTAACAATCTCGGATTATCTTAATCCAGTTTTAAGGAAGGATTTTCTAGGCCACCAGGTGCCTCAAAACTCTGCTGTTATCTATGTGAGGAGTGGATTCATTTTTTCTCCACTTTCTTTACCTCCTCAAGCCCCAAGTTGCTGTCAAAGTTCCACTTAGCCTTTCAACCAGCACTTCTAGGTCAACAAATGTGCCCTGGTAAGGTAACTCCAATGTCTATGCCTCCCAATCAGTGTTTGTACTTCTGGATCTTTGGTCAGGTACTTCTTCATTACCTTGAGACCTTTCTAACACTTTCCAGCAGACTTGTTATTACTGCTGTGATCGTAATGATGACGAGGACTAGTTTTTCTGTTTGTCTACAGTGAAACGGCTTGTCTAAAATTCTCTTTGCCATTACATGGAATAGAATGTCCATCCTTTCATTCTTTTCTTTTCTCATCTCTCACAATCCATCAGCAAGTCTTTTTGATTCCTCCATAAATTTTTTTTTTCCTGAACTTGACCATTTCACCCATCTTCACTGTATTGAACTAGAAAAAAAAAAAAAAAAGAGGAAGCAGTTATGAATTCCAAAGTAACATCAAAATGATAAACAGATTACCAGACTGAAGAACCCTGTCTTTGATGGTTGCTCCCTTTTCTTACAACGTTCTTGTTCTGTATTATTAAAGTCTGCTTATTTTAATCACTTGTAGCATTATGTTAATGAAACATAAGAGCTCAGGTCATCATACATTCAATGTAAGAATTTTAAGAAGTTAGAAATCCTACATTAAAATATTTTCCTTGAGATAATTTTTGGTGAATGAACAACTGTCTAAATTGTGTTTTTGTGACTACTTTCCTTCTAGTGACCTTTCTTGTATGCTTTGATTCAGCTTATTTAATATGCTGCCAATAATCTTGGTGTGGTTTGATTTGAAAGTGGGTGTAGGGGAATTTTTGAAAGAATACTGTTATGATCATCTCACCTTTGGAAAAGAAGTGTTCATAAAACTGTTAAAAATGTTTAGATGTTTGTACTCTGTATTGAGAAAAGGAAGTAGATAAGATCTTTTCTTGATTTGGTGCTTCTATATTTTACTTAGCTGAAGATGATAAGGCAATCAAACCAATAAGAAGCAGAGCCGAGCTTCTGTGGGTAATGTTGCCACTTTGGGCAGAGTGAACCAGGGACTAGTTTGTGCCATAGGTCAATGTACAAACCTTAATTATTTAACATGAGAACCCCAGAACCAACAGTAATGGAAAGGAATGCAAGCAGCTATACCTCCATCTTCAAAAATAAATTACTCTCACAATATTTATCATGAAACGCCTCCATCCAGAAAGAAGACACATAGACCATCAGAATGCTTGGGAGATACTTTTGGAAAAAGAGATATGAGCAGCTAAGCTGCTTTTATCTTTGTCCACTGTACATGTATTAAATAATCTCTGATTTAAAATAATGCATTTTATGACAGCTTAAATTTATTTTGTTGATAAGAAGGAATCAGCAAGGGAGGCTACAAAAATATTATTACTGCTAAAAGTGTTAAGCTTTCCTAGGAATATGTCATCAAATATTTACTTAACTTAATATCTCAAGCCCTCTTGGAAGCGAATAACAACCTAACTCCTAGACCCCTGGAATATTGGTGATGGTGAATAAGACTTAATACACATATTGGAACTAGTTTTGGGGAAGTGATATGCTGAAATATTTTTGGAACTTATTTGACCTTGTTGAGTTTACAATCATTAGTTCACTGTTACTCTTCTTCCAAAGGATATTTTCTTTATCCCATTACAAAATTAGGTAACTCAATTATGTTCCATAGAAACCAACTTGTATTACTACTAAATGAGATTATTTAAACAAAATAACTTTAAGAGAGTATCAAAATAATGCAAAGAGATGCATAGTATGAAATTTACTGTCTGTTAAAAGAAACAAAAATGACTAAGAGAACAAAAAGCGTTTTTAAACTATTATTTTTATTAATATCTTTTGGGGAAAAATTAATAGTAGTACAAAATGATATAAAGTAAAAAGTGAAAATTTTCCTCCAAGGGCCCCAAATTCCATCTACTTTCCCATTCTAACTTCCACTTGAGGTAGACAAAATAATGTCCTGTGCCCACCACTCTCCTCTCCCCCCAAAAGGATATCTATGTCCTGATCCTGTAGTTACATTCCCTGACTTGGCAGACTAGATATTGCAAAAGTGATTAAGTTAAGGATCTTGAACTGGGGAGATTTTCTTGGATTATCTGGTGAGTCCAATGTAATCACAACGATCCTTACAAGGGAAGATGGAGGAGACACAGTCAGAGAAGGAGGGAAGACACTACACCTGACTTTGAACATGGAAGGAGCCACCAGCCAAGGAATGGAGGCTGGGCTAGAAACTCAAAAAGGCAAGCAAGCAGATTGTCTCTAGAGCATCCAAGAGGAACACAGCCTTGCTAACACCTTAATTTTAGCTCAGTTACAGTACTTCAAACTTCTGACATCCAGAATTATAAGACAATAAATCTGTACTATTATGAGCCATAAGTTGATGGAACTTTGTTAGTGCGATAATAGGAAGTTAATACACTGTTTAACCACTGTTGAACTTGTATCGTATAGCTGCACACAAGATGTACAAAGACCTGTGCCGAAGACCAGCCTCGGCAAAATGTCGTGTCAGGAGTCCCTGAAAGGATGAGACTGCGTCAGCGAAACTTTAAGGGCTGAAGGGAAGGGGATGAGGTAGTGAGGAGACACTGACACTTGATGAAGTGCAAGTATCTTCTACTGAGGGACTCAGCAGGTCTTTATTTATTCATTTTTTGCAAGCAGTGAGATGACATCATCATACGCATAGACGCAAAGCAGAAACAGTGCATTCTTGCCCATAGAATTTTGGCTGCTACGGTTCTCAGCAAGACGGTAGCCTTCAAGGATAATAGATTAAAAAAAAAAACTAAAGCTTACACTAAAACTCATTATTTCAGTTTAGACAATTACCTAAGACAGCCGATAGCCACCAGTACACCCCTATCGGCTAAAGCCTAAGCATCCAAAGACTCTTCTACTCATATGGCCTTTAGCCGGAGACCAGCTGCTTCTCAGCTATCAGAACATTTTTTACCTAGAAACTTCTTAACACAATTAATTTCATTTAAAAACTTTCCTAAGAAACTTCTAAAAAAAGCAAAAGAAGGACTTAATCGTTGTCCTGGATTGTTTGTCAGGCATGTTCATGTATAACAATTATTTCCCATTGTCAGGCAGGCCAAATTTACAGTGTTTAATTTTTAAGCAGGATAATTCTCCGTGCCATGTGCTTATAATATTCTTATACATATACTTTACTGCCCAATGTATTTTCCGAGAAGTTTTTTCTTGTATGACCAAGAACAAAAACAAAGGAATGCTTATAGGTTATAGATTAATCTTCAGCCCCACAGTGTGAGGCACAAAGAATCTTCAGCCCCATGGTGTGAGGCTCTTTGGAAATCTTTGGCCCCATGGTGTGAGGCCCTTTTCTTAGCTGCTTGCCAGTGTCTTATCTGACTGGGGCAGCAAGGCCCCCTACAGGCCTGGTATAATTTTCCTTTCTTTGTCTTCTTTATTTGTGCAGAGCTCACCTCTAATATTTGGTGTCTAATATGTGGAGTCCAGATGAGAGTGTAGATGGAAGCCCACATACCATATCTCTAAATATTTTTAATCTATAAATCCAAATAAAATTTAAAAAATGTTCTATCCTTTCTTAACAAATATGACTTCAGAACAAAACTCTTTATTATAAACCTATGGTTCGAATAAAACCAAATGCTGGCAAAATATCAAAGAGAATCAAATCCAATTACAAATATGTAAATCTATAATTGATAGCCCATTATGTTTGGAAGAGTTATAAATCATATAACCCAGAAGGCACTAAAATTATACTATAAATCCTATTGCTGTTTCTACACAGCTCACATTTCACAGCTACACAGTGGTTAGTGAACTGACCATTCGTAGGCTTTGTTTAACCTTTTCCCTTTCTCTTTTGGGTAAACTATATTTTTGGTAATATACAAGAGTTCCTTATATTCTAGATATTAATCCCTTCAGTTGCCTCCATTTCTAGCCTGGACCCTACCTATCTGTCTGCTCCCAATAAATAGTTTACAAGTTAAAAGTCTACATAATTTTATTTTAAACTTTGCCCCAAAGACAACAGTAGGTTTCTCTCGTGGATTTGAACCTTGGGTTTTGTTGTCTTGTTTTTAACTGTTTTTATTTTAAATTCTTTGACTATCAGATCCATTCATGTGGATTATTTCTAGAATCTTTTTTTTATATTTTATATTTTTGGCTTGTGGGTTCATAATGTGAGATTGAGCTCATATTTTGAAGGTAAATATCAGTATGTTTCCTTAGTAAACAATTCCACTAGGAGAGGACTCTGAGACTGGTTTCCTTTGGACTTCAACTTGAATGCCATTTCCCTTTACCAACTTTGCTTTGTATTCTTTTGTTCTAATAAATCATAGCTATGAATAACCATAGGCTGACTGTTGTGAATACTCCTAATGGATCATCAAATTTGGGGAACTATCTTAGGAGCTCTGACACAACCTACCTGTGAATGAATCAAACAGTCTGAATAATTCTCAACACATCTGTCTCTAGAATGTCCTCACATATATTTAAGGTGTCAGAGACTATACCATTTACTACCAATAAGGCAATTAAGATGTAAATTAGAGGGTCACCCCGATGGCGCAGCAGTTGAGCGGCTGGGTTGCCAAGCTGCCCCCAGCCTCTGTAGCGCCGGTTCGATCCCCGGCCACCAGGCGAGGGTCCCACGTGGCGCGCAGACCTCTCCTGCTGCCCACTGCTCCCCACAGCAGTGTATTTCATCAGTCTGCCTTTTCTGTTCCCCACTCTGGCTCTGGTGAATTGTCTCACCCTCCCGCACTTCTGACTGCACCCAGTGCTTGTGTAAATAAATAAATAAATCTTTAAAAAAAAAAAAGATATAAATTAGAGGCATACCGCCAACTAAACTTGCCCATCAAAATTAACTTGCCTAACAGGTAACAAATACTAAGGAATTGATCAGTGAGAACAACAAAATTCATGGTTCTCAAAAAAAAAAAAAAAAAACCACCAAGTTTGTGAATAATATAAAAACATAAGTGTTCTAAAATTTTTAAATAGCACTAATATGGCAGAGATCAAATATACACTTAGAAATGAGAAAAAGTAAGACTACATAAAACAATCACTTTTCTATTGAGAAAAACAATGTTGGGGGAAGTTAAGCTTTACACTACTTCTCCGCCAAACCCAAATCATTCTAAGAACTCACTTCCTACACATGAGCACTGTCTGAGATTTAATCTTCAGATCTCTGCAGAGAAATGTTAGTACAGTAGGCACAACTTTAAAAGAAAGCTCAAAAAGCTTCCCCAAAGAAAAAACCCTCTCCAGACTTAGAGATATTCTCCAAAGTTACATTAATGAGCTATAAAGTGAAACTAAATGACTTTGATGAACTCTCAGAAGAAAAGGATCATGGGAAATATGTCTCTTGGATAATGATAAAACTAAATTTTGAGAGTAATAATAATATAACTTAATTAGGAAGTTATGTGGACAAGTTATACATCATGTTGCAGGTGTGTGCCATCAATTTGTGTTAGTGCCATAAATTTGTGTTAGTAATATCTGATGTAAATATTTTTAATAAACTGTTGCACAGAAAATTTGAGAAAAATGTAATTAAGTACATTATTAAAATCATTCATTCAGACAGCAGTTACTACAATTCAAGCTATTTAAGTTACACGTGGAAAGTCCTCCCATAGCATTCTCTTTAATATACTCTCCTCTAGTATTTTCTTTCTAATATAAGAGTTTGAGTTCGCAGTTAGATTATATCCATCTTTTTCTAATATTTTATTCCCGGCACTTGGATCAATTCCTGCCATAGCAGTCACTCAATGAATGTTAGTTCTTATTGTTAAAAAAGGGAGAGGTCTTGTGAAGGAAAATAATGATTTATGCAAATTGGACGCTGACACCTAATCCATTACCTCTCTCTGCCTTTGCTTCTGTCAGAACATTTAAACCATTTCTAGCCTAGAATGAGAGTTAATTTCTATGTATACTGTGCTTGCTGATTCTGATGTCCACAATTGTGCCTGGCTAGCATTTGTTTTCTTCATATCTCAGATGGAGTTCCTAAACATGACACTTATACGATCTGCACATAAATTGAGATCAGTCTAGATTTAATGGCCATTCATTATAGAGGCTGATATCACTGGAGGAATAATTGAGATGATCCCCTTCATTCTCGATATGACAGAATATATAGTTACCATGACAGAGTATAATTATAATATTTAAGTTAGATTTTTATCAATGAGTTGATTCTAAGCAATGTGACAAAATATGTAATATTTTCCCAAGTCATACTAAATACAAAAATTTGTTAACTTTGTGGTGAATTTTCTCCTTATCTATCATACAGAAAGAATTTTTTCTCAGTAGAATGACCATAAACACATCCTGAACTCTGCTAATTTTCACAATGTAACCAGATTACTGACCTTTACCAAAGATCATAACCACCATATGAGAAACATTGTGAATGAAAGGAAAACTCTTGAACTTCTTGAAGTCCTTCTATTATGTTAAGGATGAATGCTTATCCTGGACCCACAGATGCTCTAAACCCTAAAATTTTACCTTCACTCCCATATAATAGGGTTGAAAGTAGCATTAAGATACTCTATCCTGCACAGTAGTCTGATGGTCCTGGAATGACTCAACAAAACACTCAGCTTCTTACAATGTTGTAATAATCAGGACAGACTCTGCTGCAGTAACAGAAAATCCAAGCCAAATTAGTTTCAGTAAAAACAGGGAAAGGGACACACTGACTTGTGTGACTGGCAACTAGCGGGAAAAAGAATATGATATACAAAATATGTCATCACAAGTCAGACGCCCGCCTCCCCACCCCCAACTCTTAATATGACTGTTCTTTATGTGTTAGCTACAGTGTCTCCTAAACACTCATGCATTATGTGCAGTATCCTTCATTAATGTAATTACTTTACATTAATGTAATTTAAATTAATGTAATGATTGACTTGACTGGTTCTACTTCACTCTGACAGACCTCCCGGAACCAAGATGTTGCCATCAGTCAGAATATTTCCAGCACACAGAGAATACCTTTGCAACATCCCATTAACCACAGCAATTTAACCTAATTTCCTGTACTTTGACAACTTCCTGTGAACCTATGATCTCCATCACAGCTCTACAGAGGACCTGGTTCCTTAAGCTAATTTCTCCCATTTCTAGCTATTTTTTCCTCTCACTAGTTGAGTTTGATCACATTTAGCAAAAGAAAGTACAATGTATTATTTATATCATCTTTCTGATCAGATGCTTATTTATACAGATACTTTAAAAAAATAGAATGGATAAAAAAAAGAATGATTAAATAAATGAAGTTATTTTATTTTTCATATTTATTTCCAGTGGGTTGTCTGACCCCTCTGTTTTTGGATGATAAGACAATTTACTTATTTTGCAAAAACTGTCCTGTCAAATGATTCTAGATTCAGAGCTATGTAGTATTACAAAACCAATGTTGCGATGACTATTGATCGCTGAATATTTCCAAAACCCTAAAAATTGGTAGAAATAATGTATGTTCTGGTTTATTTCCAAATCTGGGGCCCAAGGTTTAGAAATGAAATGGCACACAGGAAAGCACTTTCAACTTTCATGAAGCCACATATGTATGGAAATTTGTTATTATGATACAAGTAGCACTATCAATCAGTGGAGTGAAGATGAGCTATTAAATATTGTTGAGATAACTAACCAGTTGGGGAAAAAATTAGATGATAATTTTTTAATCTAGGGTACACATCCTATGACTGCCAAGTTCTCTCCTAGGAATATATCCATTTTCTGTAAGTATGCAAAGACATCCATTTATGAGTGCTCACAGCAGCATTATTATAATACTAAATCCATTTGGTGATCAATATGACACTAGGGAAATAAATGGAATATATTCCATTAAAAACAAACATGTAGGTTGGCATGCATCGCTATAGAAAGAGTTCCAAGCATACTATTTAAACATAAAAAAAGGGCCCTCCCCGGTGGCGCAGCGGTTGAGCGCTGGGTTGCGAAGCTGCCCGCAGCCTCTGCAGCGCCGGTTCAATCCCCGGCTGCTCCCCGGCCACCGGAGGAGGGTCCCACATGGCGCGCAGACCTCCCCTGCGGCCCGCTGCTCCCCTCAGCAGTGTACTTCGGTCCTTCTGCCTGCTCTGCTCCCTGCTCTGGCTCTGGTGAATTCTCTCACCCTTCCGCGCTTCTGACTGTACCCAGTACCCAGTGCTTGTGTAAATAAATAAATAAATCTTAAAAAAAAAAAGAGTCCTCCTCTCCTGTCTCAGGTAGCCATCCCTTATTAAACATAAAAAAAGTTTGCTGGAAAAAAAAAATTTAAAGATTCATCCATCTATGCACACAAGATTTGGGGCACAGGCAAGTGGTGGGGGGCAGGGGGAGGCAGTGGTGGTGAGAGGATTCACCGGAGACAGAGTGGGGAGCAAAACAGGCAGACTGTGAAACACACTGCTGAGGTGCTGAGGGGAGCAGCGGGCGAGCCAGGAGAGGTCTGCTGTGCCATGCGGGGCATCTCCCCGGCCAGGGATTGAACTCGTGCTGTAGTGGCTGCCCACAGGCCCATAGGCTGCATCTCAACCCCTTGTGCCACTGGGGAGGCCCTGTTGAAAAAGCACTTTTAATTAAAATATATACTGAGAAATATATGCATTCATTCTGTCAGAAGTCCAGGGTGGTGAGTGACACTAGAAGAAGCCTCAAGGCCTAATGGAAAGGATAGAATAGGATCAACTTAGGACAAATCTTGGCGAATTTTATATAGTATATACCCATTTAATTTTTAGTGATGCACAACTAAAACTTATATAATGTTATAAAGTAATGCTACTTTAATTCTTAAAAAAATTGTTGGGCTACCACAGACCAACTTGCTCTCAAAATCCTTGGTCCTGTTCATTAATTTTTCTATCATATACATTTACTAAACACCTGGAGAACAGCTCAAGAGGCTATGAATTAACATTCTTCTGCTGTTTGCTGCTGTTTTTAGAAGCTCTGTCCTCTTAAGAGCAGGAATATTTTTCAGTTATTCATTTTATCATATCATCCCAGCCAACCTTGCTCAGTTTGAATTGTTTGAGAATAAATTTTTGAAATAAGATTTTATATAATATATAACTTCCGTGAGACAACTTTCGTGAGACAGCTCTGTAGTCCATGTGCAACACTGTTTCGCTTTTATTCTGTTAAGAAATACCTAAAATACAATGACACTTCTTGCAGATAAGGAGATATGGGCAGTCCTTCAATTGAAAACGAGAAGCTGTTTCAACCACATTTCTAACTAGTCCTTTTCTTTTTTGCAAAAATTGACGCTTGGTCGGTAACACAACGTGAACTGTGAGGAGTAAACCTCACAGATGCCCCCAGACCTTCCTTCACACGTTTTCTACCTTGCTTGCAACTCAAGGGCTGCACGTACAGGTTTGCCTTTTCAACAGTGGAAACCGGTAAACACAGAAATGCATGTCAAAGGCGCAATACCGTCATCATGGTCAGAGTGTGAAAGGAAACAAGGAGGGGGGTTTTCCTGCAAGGGCAACGTTTGTTCCCATTCAGTGAATACGGAGAGAGTACGCGGAAAATCAGGAAGGTCAGTGGGAACTACAATTCCCAGCAGGCGTAGCGGGACGAGGCCACGCACACGCAGCTCTAGGGCAGAGATCGTGTTCGGGGCTTCTGGGCGAGGAAAATGGCGGCGCCCAGGCTGCGGCCGTGCCTTGGCAGGCTCTTTGAGATGCCGCCTGCGCTGGGGTGCGCCAACCGAGTTTATAGCACTTCTCAGCCCTTTGCGGAGGTGCTACGGCTGCCGAGGAAGCAACTAACGAAGCTCGTGTTTCCGCTACAGGAACTCGAGCGGCACCTCGTCGCGGATTCGAGGTCGGATCTTCACCTGAAGATTTTCGACCCGAGCCTCGAGGACATCGCGAGGGCGGAGAGCTTTTTCACGGCCTCGGCCAGAAACCGCATCGAGTATCTCAGCTCAGCAGAGCGTCTCGACCATGCCCCGGACCTTCGCCTCCCAGAGGTGAGATTCGTAACTCCCAGCCAGTCCTGAAAGCTTGGACAGGGATTTTGCTGTCACCTATTTCTGGTCACCAAATTATGGTTTGTTTTTGTTTTTTGCAGCTTTGTGTGGATGCATATAATTATTTTAACTAAGTAAGCAATTACAGTTTTAACTAGTTTGGTAATGAATATAAAGGACTTTAAAAGGTTTTAAAATTCCAACTAAAGTTTCCCCAAAATGAGCTAGATTTTATTATCTTTTTCCAATTTAATCGAAGTAGGAAAACATGCCAGGATAAATTATACAAGGTGAAGAACATGTATAGTATGATAGTTTGTCACAAATGACGTAATTATCAATATGTAATTTTCACTGTAAATTTCCTATCATGTGTAAAAATAATATGTATAGATAGCAATGTATAGATTAAAAAAAAAAAACTTCAGTGAAATACCCTGGGTGCGTTTTGTGCATATCCTGCAGTTTAATATTTTATTCTAAGTCTTATAAAAGGCAGCTCATATCTCCTTATGTGTTTGCAGAATTGCAACACTGCATTGCAACTGTTCGAATATATTTAGTACTGCTATAATAATTTATTAATTTTGAGATAACATTGTTTTTCAGTGTAAGCTTCCAAATTACTGGTCTTTTGTGTAATTCATTTTTTAAAATTCAGTTTTATTATCTATATATTTTCTAATGAAATCTGGCAGATTATTTGAAATTTGTGCATGACTCAGATCACTTCATTTTGAAGGACTGGTCCCAGTTTTGCAAAATATATAGCAGCCCTACCCCTGCCCACTACATGTTGCCTAATCATATTTATAACCAAAAGTGTCTTTATAGATTTCCAAAATAACACCCCCCCTCATTGGCATTGCCCTCATTTAGAACCACTGAATGGTATTGTAGCCCTCAGTACCATATCAAAGAGCAGATTCATTTGTATAAATGGTTAGTATCAGATATATATCTTTGCTTTTTTATGTTAAAGGAGAAAAGATTAATTACAATCAGCAAGGTCAAGGGAATGGAATAACCTTATAATTACAATGGTGTACTCTGGGGGTTTGTGGGGAAATGTGGTTCCAGCATGTAGTTCTGCTTTAGAACCAGTCATGATAAAATGCATGTCATTTTTTAATTCAAAAAGTTTTATAAAGTGATTAAAAAATGTTGCAAATATTCATAATTAAAGCACAGAGTCTAGAGACAGGTTCTAAGTTTAAATTCCATCTCCATCATTTTTTTGCTGTATAGTTTTAGATCAATTATTTAACCTCCCTCTACCTCTGGTTTTATCATCAGTAAAACAGGAAAAATATTACTTACTTCATAGGTACATTGTAAAAGTAAATAAGAAAATATATGTCAAGTGCTTTGGCAGTACCTGGCACATTGAAATCATTCAGTGGATAGTAGCTATATGAGGCTTGACTAACCTTAAGCCACTTTTTATTGTCAAGCAAAACTGAGGTTTGACAGATTTTCAATATGTAATATACACATATAACCATAGGTAAGCTAATTTTCACTTATCTTCTTTTTCCTTGATTGAGGTGTGTTTTATAGGCAGAAGCAATGTTGGAAAATCCTCCTTAATAAAAGCTTTATTTTCACTTGCCCCAGAGGTTGAAGTCAGAATCTCCAAAAAACCGGTAAGTTAATATCCCTGTATTATTGACTAAGATAGATATAAATGTTTAGCACTCCAATAAAGCATAATTGCGAAGTTCCTAGAAAAGTGTTTTCTTTCAAACAAGTAGTAAGATAAAACATTTTGTTAATGCCAATATATTTTTCTGACAAAAAGGAAGTTTTATTTTAGTAGTCTTGCCAGTATGATGAAGAAATCATCCTTTTTCCTGATCTTTTCCAAATAGCTGCCAAGAGTGTTTTACTGTCATACTATATTTGCTTCTAAGAGAATGATCTATTTCTGCATTGATTTTAGAGGAAACAGCATTAAAATGGTGGTTTTTTCTCTCTTAATCTTTCATATTTTGCCAGTACACACACACACACACCCATCCCCACTGCTCGCCACCCCAGCAGTTTATCCAGTGTCTTCCCAGCCAGTCAGCTGTGGTTACTTTCTATTATTTTCTAGTTCCCTCTACTTCCTTCTAAATAATGCGGATCCTACCAATCTGTAAGATACCCTCTCTTCAAAACTAACCCCTAGCTCCCCTCACCTTATTTTCTATCCATGGCAAAATATTTCCACCAACCCAAAGCTCTTTACCCCCTCTCACCACCCATTTTTTTATAACCCTCCCACTAGACTTCACTACTCTTACCGGAATTGATATGCTGGCTCAGTAGCTGATGATTGTTTCCATTTGGTAATCCTAACTCCTTCTTCCTTACCACTTCTGTGTAGGATGGTTCTCTTCATGCTGTGTGAAAACAATGGAAGAAATGAATTCTTGACATTCCTAATCTATAATTCTGAAGTCTTTTTTCGTATAGGGAGACACATAGGCTGACTGGGAACTTAAGCACCATTTGTAAACTTTCTCTCTGAAAATATTTGTTCTATCAAACAATTGACATTTAAAGTTATTTATCTTAATATTTTCAGATTGGACACAAAACCATTAATAAACTTTTATCATCTTTATATCATTTTTAGTTGCACAGATGTTTTATAGTGTTGTACAGATTTTTTTAAAATGATTTAATGAAAGTACTTGAACTTATCTAGTGGAATGTGCAAAGACATCTTGATTTTAAGGAAGCAGCAGTGTACCAGGCACAATCAACTATCAGTCTTTGGATCTAGGTTTTATGAAAAATTGTAGGACTGATGATAAGCATTTTATCCTATCTTCCATGATTCATTTGTCTTTAAAGTGGAGACTTATTATTCATCAGAGAATATTAATCAGTGAAATCACACCATTAAGAACAGGGTTGAGGGTCTCCCTGGTGGCGCAAGAGGTTAAGCACTGCACTGTGAAGCAATCCGCAGCCATGCATGAGTTAGATCCCCCACCAGCCAGAGAGAAACCTACATGGTGAAGCAGACCTCTTCTGTCTCGCCCACTGCTCCCCTCGGCAGTGTATTTCAGTCAGTCTGCCTTTTCTGTTCCCCACTCTGTCTCTGGTGAATCTCACTCCCCGCATCTCTGGCCTGTACCCCAGCTCTTGTATGCATAAATAAATAAATCTTTTTTAAAAAGAAAAGAAAAGAACAGGGTTGAGAGAACTAATCTCATAGGAAAGATTCTAAAATATTTTGTCTACATATTTCTAATACAGAATCTGAAGTTCTTCCTAAATCATACAGATATTCTTAGAAAAATGAATTGGAGGGGAAAAGTATCATCCAAACTTATCTCCAGCCACTTCCTCCTGTCTTCCTTTCCGGTCATCATCAGCATAGCTTCAGTTATATACATGATGCTTAGGGCTTTAATAAATATTGATTAAAATAAAATATTTGACAGCGCCGCACTCAACCCGCTGCACCACTAGGGAGGCTTGCCTGTTCTGCTCCCTGCTCTGTCTCTGGTGAATCCTCTCACCCTCCCGTGCCTCTGAACTGTACCCCAGCTCTTGTATAAAAATAAATAAATCTTTAAAAAAAAAGTATTTGAGTCATGAAATATATAAAGAACTTTTTAAAAAGCTTTTCTTTTTCCATTTACTTTATCAGGGGCACACAAAGAAAATGAATTTTTTCAAAGTTGGAAAATACTTTACATTGGTGGACATGCCAGGTTATGGCTATAGAGCACCGGAAGATTTTGTTGAAATGGTAGAGACATATCTAAAAGAACGAAGGAAGTAAGGAAAAATGTTTTTGTATAATAGTTACACATTTAACCCAAAAGCATATTTTCATTAATAGCACTGTACATAATGAACACTTTAGTTTCATCAAATAACTTCTTATGGAAAGTCTATCTTGTTTTCTTAATATTCTGCAACATGGTATGTACTGCTTTGGTTCTGCCGATAGGCTAGACTAATTTTAAATTCAAGTGTTCCCCTAAAATTGAGACCATAAATTGTGCTTCAACAGAATTTACTAATTTTGGTACACCAGATTCTTAGCTAATTTTGAAAATGAAAATTGATGTGCCATTTGCCAGATATAAATAAGCTTCAGTGAATTCTGATTATTGATATTTCTGTCATCACATCCTTTGTAAATGTTATCCTTTTTAAGTGGCAGTTCTGTTTCAAGTATTACATGATAGAATAGAAAAATTAATGTTAAAGTTCTGAAGTATAAAAAAGTGTTTATAATAATCTTGCTTGTTGTAACTTTACATAGAAACTAAGATGAAACATTCACACAAGAAAATACGACTTGTAATGTACCTGGTTCATGTCTATTTCTCCCTTTCATTTTTGCATCCAGTTTCATGCAGAGTGCCTGATGTTTAATACAGGCTAGTGCTATAAATTAATATTTAGTAAATTAGGTTATTAAGAATAAATACCATTGAGAAATATTGGACTGTAGGGTGGACTTCCTGGTGTATTGAGAATTCCTTTTACCTAACGACATTTTTTAATTTTGGATTGAAAAGTAGTCAAAGGAAATTTTCTTAGTGTGGGTGAGGGGAGAAAAGAATGAGTTTGTTGTATATTGCCATTAATCTTCATTTCTGCATTCTTGTAGTTTGATGAGAACTTTTTTGTTAGTGGATAGTGTTGTTGGAATTCAAAAGACAGACAATATTGCCATAGAAATGTGTGAAGAATTTGCATTACCTTATGTGGTAAGTACAGTATTGTTTTTTAATCATGGTTTCTGTTAGAAATACCAACTATGTGAAGAAAAGAGTACCTTTTGAAATAATCTTTTCACTTAATTAGCATTTAATGTTACAGGTAAGTTTTATGGTACTTTTATTCTCTTCTTTCATCTTTTAAACTTTCAAAATTATAGTCAATGTAACATTTTTAAAAGCTGTTTATTCAGCGTTTCTGTTTTTCTTCCCCCCTGCAATGTAAATACCTGTGATACACATGCTAGTAGCTATTTTTTTTTTTTAAAGATTTATTTATTTATTTATTTATACAAGCACTGGGTACAGTCCAAAGTGTGGGAGGGTGAAAGAATTCACCAGAGCCAGAGCAGGAAGCAGAACAGGCAGAATGACTGAAGTACACTGCTGAGGGGAGCAGCAGGCACAGCAGGAGAGGTTTGCGTGCCATGTGGGACCCTCACAGGCGGCCGGGGATCGAACTGGCGCTGCAGGGGCTGCAGGCAGCTTTGTAGCCCAGCGCTCAACCGCTGTGCCACCAGGGGAGGCCCCACATGCTAGTAGCTATTAAAAGCAGTTTGGCAGGTGATTTTTATTAGATGTAAATAAAACTGCAACTAAAAAATTTGCTAAAATAATTTAGATTTGAAGAACCATTACAAAAACATAGCAAGCTCCAGCACATACAATTATGTTTTTATATTTTTAAAGAAAACAAAATTTCTTCCAAGAATATCTTAGCAGTTTTGTCTTTCTGTTGTTTGTCTTAGATTAGAATACATTTTAGTAGGTTGGCATCCATTTGCTTTACTCTGTTAGTTTTCCAGATATTACAGAGTTCTTAAAGTCCTTCTAAGGACAAGGGAAGAAGCCAGTGGCAATAGTTTGATTTCAAAAATAAATCAGAAAAACAATCAAAATGTAACAATGGCATTTATGCAAATCAAACTGTGTCACTAGTCCGCAATTTTTTGGCATTCTTGGTGTTATGGAATTCCTGGGGCTTGTACAAGGCCTGTGCAGCATTAGACAGAACTTACCATATTGTTAGGGGGAAAAGGATGTCCTAAAACTAATTTTATACAGGCTTTGTGGACTCCACCCCCACCCCAGGCCAAAGCCAAAGACACTGGGAACTCCAAATTCCATCACCACCAAAGGGAAGGTGGCTGAGATCTGAGGGTGGGGTTAAGCAGTCAGGTTGGTATAAAGCCAGACACGTGGGCTTTGGAGGGGTTCCCCCATTTTGGCTCTCCGCCAGTTCGCAGCGTCCCGCCAGCTCTGGGAGTGTTTTTTGGGTTTCTAGGTCAGCGGATCGGGTAGGATGCATTAAAGACTTTATTTCCCTATTTTCTCCCTGAGTTGTACATTTTCCTTATTTCCTTTTCCCTTGTAAATAAACCTTTTATTAACCTTTTGTGTATGCCTATAGTGGAGTATTAATAAGTCCCTTTTAAGCGTGCGGGTGAGGACCCACAGCCAGGCAACCCGTTCAATATCGGGACTGCCCTTTAACAGCTGGCGCCCAACATGGTTTCCAAGCTTCAATATGAGGATTCAAAGCACTGATAAACATCGTCTACAGGATGCCCAAATATTGACCAACTGATTTTATTAAATGATAGTATTACTGATTTGGTATTATAGGTACCATTTTGTGAAATCATGTATTTCCTTTTTAACTTTAAAGAAACATTACTTTCTCTTTTGGAGAAGTTGTGGTAGATAGATTAGGTCTCCTTTTAAACACCAGCGTATTTGCCTTCATGAGGAGACTTTCATTTGTAGAGAGGGACTCACAAGTCGTTAGAAACTACACACTTTGTGCTTTAGCCATTAGCATTTTTTATAACTGAAAAGCATGAATGATTAGTAATGAAATTCAATTTTATAGTAATTCTACAGGAAAGCTTAATAGATCAAGGGTTTACTTTTTGAATAAGTATTCAAAGTAGTTACTTACTAGTAAGCCTAGTAGATTCTAGCATTACCTGGAATATAACTGTTATAACTTGGAATATAAATATAGTGGATACAACCTAAAATTAGCCTGAGCCTGACTTTTAATTTTTCCTTTATATTTTTATATATAAGGTAGAATCAGGTATAATTGGCAATTTTATATAGTAATACTCACTTGTAAATCTTATAGTAATACTCACTTATAAATCTTATACCACAAGATATACAGTCATCATTTAAAACATTTGACTTTGCATGTTATGTCTCCAAGGTCCTTTTCACTGGTCTTGAATCCAAGATACTATGGCCTTTGTAGTTTAAACACCACAAGTAGCAAACATATAGTATATGCTTTATATATCGCATGCATTAATTCATTTTATTTTCAGAGCAGCTCCTTCAAAGCTCTCTGCTTTTATTTAATAGATGAGAAAACAAGTGCAGAGAGCTTAAATAACTTGCACAGGTCACCTTGTTTTAACTAGTTAATTGTAATTAAAATGTAAATTCCAAAATACTTTATTTCTGATGCTTAAATTTTGTTTTCTTGCAGATGGTATTAACAAAAATTGACAAATCTTCCAAGGGACATCTTTTAAAACAAGTGCTTCAGATCCAAAAATTTGTTGATACTAAAACACAAGGATGTTTTCCTCAGTTGTTTCCAGTAAGGTAAGAGTTGAATTATTTTTATAATAATTTTATAATATATATATTAATATATATAAAATAAAATAAATAAGGTTTAAATAATATAATATTTATGGTACAATATATTTAAATAATATATAATAATAAGTAATATAATATCAATATTATATTAAATAACATGGTATTAAATATATTTTGTATTTATATTGTATATTTTACACTATTTTATATATAATTTTATAATATGTAAAATTTTATATTTTATAATTATTTTATAATAAATACTAATAATACTGACAGTCTTTAGTATTAAATCAGTGTTTCTTCAATTGAGGTATCATTTAAACTTGGAGTTGTTTAGAAGACTACCCCCTTAGCTATGATTTACTGTTACAACCATCAGCACATTTATGTTTGGCTTCTTTCTATTCTGTCCTGCTTCTGCAGGTTCTTGCTGGATCTTTCCTATAGGTATCTTTATTCTCTTTTTAGTCTAGTCAGTCTACTTCCACAATAGCAGAGGTAAAACATTTTCCTTCTTAAAAGTCAGTTAAACAACAGTCACAGTAGAGATGCTATCATCCCTTTCTCAATTTAGCTCATTTAGCTGTGCAAGATAAAAACTTTCCTTTAGAAGTCCATATGTAAAGAAGAAATATAAATGTAAAATATATTTTAATATAAATGTAAAATGTATTGTGATCATTATACACACCGGGGGACACATGGCAAATGGTAGTTCCTTTCCAAAGGTCAGGAGAGCAGTAAATGGTACATCAGACTAATAACCCAGATAATCAGATTCCCAATATTTTTACAGGTATTATCTTTTTTTTTTTTTTTAATTTATACAAGAACTGGGGTACAGGTCAGAGGTGCGGGAGGGTGAGATAATTCACCAGAGACAGAGCAGGGAGCCGAACAGGCAGAAGGACCAAAGACACTGCTGAGAGGAGCAACAGGCAAGGCAGGAGAGGTCTGTCGTGCTATGTGGGTTTCTGCCTGGCCTGCTGGGAATTGAATCCACGCTACAGAGGCTGTTGACAGCTTCACAGCACGGCGCTCAACGCGCTGCGCCACCTGGGAGACCCAGGTATATTTAAATATGCCAGTGTTCTTTGCTGCATAACTCTGGAATCACTGTGCTACCCTGCTCGCCACAAGGGATCAGGATACAACACTCAAAGTGTAATAATTGGAACACAGGAGCACGCTGGCTTTCAAAAACTTTAGTGTTCACTATGTCACAACGACCACATACAGGAAGTTATTGGGCTGTACTCCATAGCTCTCAATACCCAGTTCAGCAAGTAGTTATATATACTCCTTGCTCTTTGCATGACAAAGTCCCAATGATTGTGGTCTATTCACAAGAGTTATCATAAAGTAAGTCAGATTTTATTTCCTTCTCTTCTTGTAATCTTGATAGAAGAAAGGTGGAGTATGAGGTAGACATGTGGTCCAGTGAGGTTTGGCCTGTAAGCCAATAGGCAAAAGTTAAATGCTTGCTTCATGTCCGAACTCGGCCCTAGCTGAGCAGAGAATTATAAATGCTAAATGACTCTTAAGGAATGATGCTGGGATCACTCAGACTTTATATAACACATGGTTTTCCATGTAGTGAAATTCTAAGCAATAAGTACTAACTCTAAGGACAAAGAAAATCCTGAATTGACAGAAATGTTGCCAGTGAGTTCAAGGTGCCATAGTTAGTATGTGAACTGTCCAACTGGTATCTCTCCTTTAAACTGTATCTTTAGTATAACCACAGGGTTCACCATTGTTGTTCTCAAGCAGGCTGCTTTGGTCAGAATGTCAAAATACTATACCAAGAAGAGAATTCAATATCTAGGAGACACTATTTTACCTTTTCTGTATACAAATACACCTTATACCTATATCCATAAAAGTCCATGTATCCTGAGAAAACTTGTGGTTATCTCCATGCCAACAAATGATTTTTTTTTAATTGCTTAAAAGTGTCTGAATTACTAAGGTGATTGAATTTTTGTTGAAAAATAAACCAAGGAGACTGAAACTTTCATTCTGGAAAAGAAAATTCAAAATAGAAGATAATGTTAAATGTTTAGACTTCATGAGGGAGATAGATTTTAGAACACTACAAGAAACTGAGGAAGAGGAGAAAGGCAAGACAAATTAAGGCATTCTGTTTGTCACATGGAACTCACAAGCATTTTAAACAAACTTTAAGTTAGATTAATTAAGATCTTTTGCCATCTGAAATAAGGGAAGAAAATTATTAATTTTTTTTTTTTTTCAGTGCTGTGACCTATTCTGGAATCCACCTGTTAAAATGCTTTATAGCAAACATAACAGGAAATCTCAGGACTGAGAGCTGCCAGATTCAGAAATCTTCTTGCCAATTAGAATTAAACACCTAGAATTTCAAAATTGTTTTAAATGTTCTGTATCTAAAACGTGCAGAAGAATCACTAGAGCTTTAAAACCTGCATCCTTGAAAAACAAGAATGAATTTGTGCCTGAGGGAGGAAAAGGGTTTATAAATAATAAGATTATACTGATCATTAGAACAGATACTGGTAGTTTTTCCTGTTTTAACAAACTGAAAAACAAGAGCATATGGTGTTCACAAAATGAAAATGATTTACCACAGAAAAGGGTTTGCCATGTTATTTATTGGATTTGTCTTCTAAAGAAAATGCCTATTATGTATATATTTTTAAATATTAAAATGAACTAGTAAAAAAGGTTTCTTTTGTGTTAAGCAGTTATAGACAGGTTGAATACTCCTATATGTTCCTATAAATTATCTTTTTTTCTGAGTTCTTTATTCAATGAGTCACCCTCAGGTAAACATAGGATTCAGAATCAGAAGATCAGATATTATAAGTTCCAATTCTAATATTATATGTTGGACTTTGGGAAAATAACTAGATTTCTTTTGATCTTTATAACTCTAGCCTCCAAAGTAGTAAAGATTATAATGATATAAATAAAAGGATGTATGCATATTCGTAAAACAAAACCAAAAGCAAAATTCACAGAAATTTATCATAGAAAATATTCTGTCATGGAAGTAACATTTTATCTTGTGAAAGCCCAAAAAAATTAGTTTCGAAAGTGAGAAAACTTAAGGTCAAGAGATGAAGTTAAGAACTGGGACAGTTTAGAATTGCTATCTTAAGATTCAGAGCGGGAAAGTAAAAGTGTTCATTTGGATTAAAGTTAATAGAAAAGATTTTTATGAGGATGCTATTGACCTATTCATGTAAGTGACTTATCTTTTCAAACTAAGGTAGAATAATGAAAGGTTATAGCAATAGCCATGTATAGAAAATTAAGACTAAAACAACTCTGTAGCTTTTTTAGAAAATTTAATTTTTTAATATATTTTCAGTTGTTTTCCAGTTGATAACACTGGTCTATTCTAAGCAGCAGTGTTTTAAACAAAAAAAAGGGACTTTATATAAGCATTCACACAGTAAAATATATGCCTTAGAAATTGCCTTAGAAATCATCTCTGCTTGACAGTGTTACTACTTGTTTTAGCTCTGATTTTTCTAAAAGCAGAATCCAAGACAAAAAATTGTATGTGGTGATTAATTTTGGAAGTGATCCCAAGGAACAGACATGGTAGGGAAATAAAACAGAAGAAAAGCCAACCACGGATGTATCAAGACACCACATTGGCAGTAGTGCTGATCTCAAGGGGCCTTCTTAGCCTTATAAAATGTGCCACTGAATTGTCTTTGAAGGGAGTCAAGGATGGCCCTATACCTCTTACAAATTGTACCTGTCTGAATACAAAATGGCTCCTATAGCTTGCCAGATGCCAGGAAGCAGGACATGGGAGGTTCTTGGAGCAAGGGATAAGATGCAGTTAACTGCCCAGTCCTACTTAAATCTGGTTGCCACAGAAGGGCCTGAAGAAAGACCAAGAGGATTTGAAGTAATAAAACATGGAAGATCTCACCATTCTATTCTCATAAATGACCTGAGTGTTCCAGTGCCACCAAAAGTGATAAAATTGGTATTCACTGTGATGACACCAACAATTTTGAATCTACTAGGTAAACTATGCTTTTGTATATTTTACATTTCACTTAAAAATATGTAACATTTGAATTTAAGTTGTTTGGATAAATGAACTGATAGAGAATTCTACATTCCTTATAAATTATCATTTTGTGTATGAAGCCTTTTACCATTTTTCCCAGATTTATAAGGTCAGGAAATGGAGAAAAATGAAAAAAAGTTACTCCAGAAGAACAGTAATGAAGTGGAAAATAAATACTAAACTTATCCAGTCCAGGTTTACCACTGTGATTTTTCCAGTGAGAAATCTCTAGTCTTTTATTTGTAAAAGTTTGATTCTTGAACAATTGTGCCACTTCAAATGAAGGAGCAAATACCAGAAGAACTAGCTAGCTTATTGGTTCACATGCAAATAGAAACAGAAACAAGGCTGAAACTTAAATCTTTAATTCCAAGGGATCATTTTATTACCCTTGCCTTGTGAATCAAAATTGGGAATGAAGTCTCATAAGAAAGAGGCCATTTACATTAGGCATGTGAATATAGACAGTTCCCAGGAAATAAGCAAAGGGAGTTAAGTTTATGGCTATTTCAAGGCTTGTCATAAATGAGATCTCCTTGGTATAACCCACATTTCAACACAGTAAGTAGAGACTACTACTTAGTAGAAGCTGGAATAAATATAAATGGTAAAAAGCTTGATTAAGAACTGAGTCAATCAGAATTAATTAAATCAGCTACACTTCAGGAAAGGAAACCAAACCAACATTTCACTACACTGTGGACTACTTGTACCCAACAACCTGAGCTCCTTTTAAAAAAAAATGTAGATTCCTGGCCCTATCCCCGGTTGTATTTATTAAACTCTGCAGGACTAGGAGTCTGTTTTTTTTTTAAGATTTATTTATTTATACAACCACTGGGTACAGTCAGAAGCACGGGAGGGTGAGAGAATTCACCAGTGCCAGAGCGGGGAGCAGAGCAGGCAGAAGGACCAAAGCACACTGCTGAGGGGAGCAGCGGGCGGCAGGAGAGGTCTGCGCGCCATGTGGGACCCTCCTCCGGTGACCGGGGAGCAGCCAGGGATCGAACCGACGCTGCAGAGGCTGCGGCCAGCTTTGCAACCCAGCGCTCAACCGCTGAGCCACCAGGAGGCCCGAGTCTGTATTTTTAAACAACCAATGGGTGATTCATAGTTTGAGAGCTACTGGTATAGGTGATGTGTAGATATGAGACAGAGAAAGCCAGATAAAGAATGGAGAAATAAAAAGATAGAATGGGCAAGGAAAAGGATACAGCAGATACCAAGGCACTTTGTCTATGAATCTATATATAAAATAAAACTTAAGGCTGTAACCTACTTAACAAATAGAAACTTAGTAACCTAATGCTGGTAAGCTAAAATATTTGAGAGATACTGAAAACTTCACTTCTTTAAATTTTAAAATGTGTTTAAGATTTCTCAGCAGCTGTTTGAGCAACATACAAATATCAAATGCTAGCTAGTATCAGCACCAAATTATAAATTTGTGTTTAGTCTCATTCCTGGATCTATTTTGTATAATCACTTATTTGTTCATTTAATTTTCTCACCTTTTATTTTGTTGTCTTGTTGTATTCCATGTACAATATACTTTTTGGAAAAAAGTTTGTTTGGAATCAATCACCAGCATTCAAACAAACAAAACCTTTCAGTGAATTCCAAAAGTGTATTAATAGGCCTTCCTATGAGAGATGATGAACAAAAGAAGTGAAATAATGGCGGGACCAGTCCCTGGTAATATAATTAGTGGCAAAACTTTTGAGTCCTTTGACAATTGATTCTATGATATAAGCAAAACGGCACAAGCATTAGAAGTTCCTGTGTTCAGAGGTAGACAATCTACAATGCAATCAGTAAGGCCAGAGTAAACTTTTAAACTTGCTACTCCCCATTGCAATACCCATTTACCTTTATTCACAGAATACATTCTTGTAGACTTAATTATTTAGGTTTGGTTCCCTATAAATCATAAAAATACTCAAGTTTTTCAGGAACCTACCAGTCTTAAGGAATCACATCTGCTTCTCAAGAGCAGAAAAGGGTACATTTTCATCTTAATACCTGGCACAAAATCATAGTCAAAACTTGACAATAGAAAAATACTTGTCAAAATAATATGAAAGTTTACTGAACTGTTGTACAATGTTGCACTGTAACAGCTCCTCTCTGAATCCAAGTGGTACATCAGACCTTTTCATATCTCAGTAGTTCTACTTAAAACAGCAGAACACTGGACCAGTTTGTTAATCACATAGCAGTCTCACAAATTAAGAGTCTAAACACCCATTAAAGCAAAAATATCATCAATGTCATCTCTCTCCTTTTTGGAGGTTGGTGTATTATGTTTACTGATTTGCATCGTCCACGAGTCAGTTTCATTTTCATTGTTTCCTGCAAGATTTTCATGAATTTGTTTCTCCTTAGTTTGTATGACAGGATCTGAAACCCGGCTACTCAAGAGTTGCTTACTGTCCGTGTAGAGAGCAGTTCTATGAACTGCACGGTAAGAGAGTCTCCGTTCCCTTTTATCTGTAGCACTCCGAGTCCCTTGAGAGGACTGCTGAATTTCCTTTAAAAGAGTCGACTGCAGCTTTCTCTGTGGTTTCCTCTGTCTCAGTAAAAACTTATTCTGTGATCTTTGTCTCAGATGATGCTTTGAAATTTTGTTATGTAAGCCACGAAGAAAGCAGTTGCAAATAGATGTTTTTATGCACTCTAGTTTCTTTGGCAAACTAAAGAATGGAGAGAAAGGAAAATCTGAGATTAAGGGATAGGAAAAACATTTAAAAAATTTAATTTGTCTGCTTTCTAGCAACTTCCAACAGGAAAATACACAATTTATCTGCAAGCAATGCTTGTGTACAACCACAGAATACTAGCAAAAGAATAAAGAAATTGAAGCTTTGAACCAGATCTGTTTACAAAGTATACTTACCTCTCGTATAATCTTAGGCAGATGTGTCCCCATTATGTTCCCAAATAATGTAGCTCCTATAACTACCTAGCAAGGTAGCTGAATGGTGAGATATTGCCACCATTTAGCACTAAACCTTCTACCTGATAGATGCTAATCATCATAATTTAAGTGGTGGAACTGGGAGGTGAATCACAAACAGAAAAATCTGCCAGAATTTATTCATCCATCAACTCTGTGTTGTAGCAGGAAATAAAAAGAAAAAGGAATAAAAGTGAATAGTTATGGAAAAAGGAATAAAAGTGAAGAGGGAGTCTGTATAGGAATGACAGATTAAACTGACAGCCTTTAGCTACTCTAATTGTGATTTATGATTTACATCACCTTCAAGCTTGGGAATTCAGAATTCGAATAGAGACAATTTTATATGTTTTGCTTCTGAATAGGGTACACCGTTACAGGTATATTAGTGCCTGGCTAAATGCTACACTGATAAATTTCAAAAGATGATCACAGGTCTGTACTTCCTGTCCCTGCCCCCTTCCTGACATTGAAGAAACGCGTTATGATGCAGTAAGTCATAATCTGTTTCCAAGCCATTTTCCTGTCTTATGATAGCAGTGACTTTGAAGTGGGTTAAGGGTACCTCCCAACTGAAATTAAACATTCTGAGATCTAAATCTACAACTCTAACACCCTGAGCAAAATCCTCCATTTCCTCATTTATAAAATGAGACTACTATCTACCTGACAGAGTTACGGCATTTAAGTAAATTTAAAATGTACTACAAATACAGGGAGTTTGAAAGAACAGGATACTTCATGGGATACAAAATAAATGTTTAACCAAACTGATAAACGCCAGTTTGTTACCCTTACTAACCACCTTATCTATTGACTTGAACTCAATCTTGAACAATTCTCTGTTTCTTGGGCTGAGTTTCCATCCTAGAATAGGTAACATTCCTTTTAGATGCCTACAGGCTTTTTAGGGTAACCCAATGTAAAGAATCTTCCAGCAATCCATTCCTCAGGAATACCTACCAGTCCCACAGTTTTGTTTTGTTTTTTAATCAAAACTTGCTTTAAAACCCTATTATATATCAAATTTCTTACTAAAATGGAAATACCTTTTCCATAATTTTTAAAAGAAAATTCAATGTGTTTTAAATAGCTGAAGAAAGTGATTCATGGTAAGCACTATAAAGCCCTAAATATGTTTATAGAGATAAGAAATTTTTTTGATGCACAGAATAATTTCTTGAAGGATACATAATTGCTCAGAATGACCACTTTTGTGAAGGAAAAATAAGGATCTTTATAGCCATTTGTATCTGAAATGACCTAGCATTTTTCAATAAAAATATAAAACCCTGAAATATCTAGCTTCATGTACTACAATACTGGTTCACAAAGATAACCATCCCTAAACAGTTCTACGAAGGTTAAGAATCAACAAGAAATGGAAGAAATAAATATACATACACAAGCGTAGCTCCTGTGGAAGAACATTACCTGGCCCTAACCCCTGTCTGGTATATGCCTTCATAGGGAGGTAGGCATCTTTTGCTTCTGCTCATATCCCTTCATCATTGTACTGAAGCTGTGAGCAGAATGGCCATCTCCTACGAGAGCAAGATCTCCACGTGGATTAACTCTGCCTGATGTACTCTTGTATCCCCAGGCTCAGATATCAGACATTACTAATACTTTCTGAATGAATGGATGGAATGCTGAAGAGTGACAGTAAGTCAAATTATCCAAATTTCCTTCCTCCCAATGACCTATCTGTGCCCTACAAAAGAGCAAATAAAATTGCAGTTTCAATAGATCCCATTTTTAGCCCCTCTAGGTCATAGACATCCTATTTTAAAGAAAGCTGACTTGAATTTATGTACTTTTAAATCTATATGTCAACAGAAAAAGTAAAGGAACATACTTTTTGTAATACACTTACCTATAGCCTTGAGCTTCCACATGCTTAAACCGGTTACTTTTAAGAAGTTTGTTACCCAGAAAGATGGCCTGCACCTTGAGTTTTTTGTTTCTGCACCACAGAATCGCCATTTGGATTTCTTCAGAAAGTTGTGTGAATGTCTCAGCCTCTCGGAATCTTTTCACAAATTTTTTGACACAGTGAATGTCTATCACTTTCCGAGAAGAATGTTTGCTTGCCTTTAGTTTGGATGGAGAACATTTAAACTCCAAGTTGGTCTCCTGAAATATGAAAAAAATATATTGAATTCACACTGACAATAGAGAAAAACTATCGAAATTTGAAAATCAGTTCTTAAAAGAAGGAAAACTTTTAAGCTCACTGTACAAAACTGCCAGGGCTCAAACCATTTCTGTCTGACTGCGTAGCCCCACACTTTAAGCTGCAGCACAGTCCACACCTGTGATGGATCCTCTGGTGTCTTCACAATCATAGTGAAACTAAACTCTTGGTACAGTGTTCCTGGAGGCACTCTACTAACTGAATTATCTGTGTGCACTCAAATTCTGGGGGTGTTCCTGTGCACTCAGAAGCTCAAACTGAAAAACTAAAGCTTAGAAGCTGGGGATACTCAATTTCTGCCCTTGGTAAATGGCATCCACTCAACAAGCAGAAATTATAAACTTTATTAAAATAAGCCCGACAAACCTGAATAGCTTTGTGTTTCAGCTGTGTGCAGAAAGCCCTCACGTCAAATTTTGATGATGCTTCTGTAGAGATAGATCAAAAACTTTAGCCATAGTATTTTCAAATTTTAAGTGCATAACAACATTTCTTGCCAAATTACTACAAAAGAAATGAAAGCAATTGAAAGCAGTTAAAGAACTATGAAATAACTAAAACAAGCAACTTTGAATGCTTGAGCTTAGAATTATTATATCTCTATAATCAACGTGGGTTAAAATTAAGAAAGGAGATGCTCAATTTCTTTCTATACAATAATTATAATTTCAACAATTTTTTTTTTAAAAATCAGAGTATGTACTGTAGCAAAGGAAATTACCTTTGAAGATTTTCCTGTTTTTCACTGGCTGTCCAAGATCCACATTATTCTGTATATTGATCTTCTTTTGCTTATTGGTTTTTTTGGAAATTCTAAGTAAAGTTTCTTCACTGAACTTTGGTGATTGCTCTTTTGTTAAAAACAGTTTATTTAGCAATTTAGTTACTCCTTTAGCTACAAAAGCTGTAGGCAATTTTTTCTTAAAGATCTCAAAATACGGCTGTCCTAAAAATTCAGTAATGTCAGAAGGAAAGGTAAAATCTTTGAAATAAGGTGTTGGTTGAATCTCAGAGACTGCTTGAAGCAATCTAAATAATGGCTCATATAAAGAAACCAGTCTTCTTAAAACACCTTTGTAGAGAACCCTAAGAGAAAGAAATAAGAGTTCATGAATTAGCCAGTAATTACAATCTTCAGGTTACATAATAACCACAACAGATTTCATTGAGCTCTGCAACTTACATAAAAAACGGTATAGCATATATTTGCAAATAGGCAAAATTGTTCAGCCCAAAGTACTACATGGACAAAACCTCAAAGGATATGCATCAAAATCTTAAGTGCAGTTTTATCTAGGTGGTGATATTTAACTTCAGCTTCTTAAAATTTTCTTCTACATTTTTTAAATTTCTTAAAATAAGTATGTTTTATTGTTGTAGTCAGCAAAAATTAAAACTATAATAAAAAATAATGAAGTTTTGACATTTTAAAATAGCATGATTAGTAATTACACTTAACATTATCTCCAATTGAAAATAAGAATAAAAAAGAAGATGGCTAGAAATAGTACTTGCAATGTCCAGGTTAAGACATCAAAGCAAAGTTTTTAATCTCCAAAGAGGAGAGCATTTTCTACTGTTTTGTTTTTATTCAAATTAGAATTAATCCAACTGTTTAAGACACCCTTAACAGGGCTCCTTACAAATAAGAGCAGATTTCACATTCAGTTATCCATCAACTAAGTTTTACAGTATATATTGAGAAATGCATGGGAAGGAAATAATTTGCAATTATTACTGACATGATTTATATCAATTATGCCTCAAAAAGCAGTGGTATTTCAGGTGGAAGAAATCTAGAGCACCTAAGGGTGACAGCCCTTAAAAATTAGAAACGTAGTGGCAGAAAGAATCAAATGATACAGAATGCCCAAGAACACCAATTGCTAATCCTAGGAATTCATTTGCTTAGCTGTGTAGTGTGATCTCATGGCTTCAATTTAAAATCTAGCCATCAACACTTGGCAGAACTCCCATACCTTCAGCATCCTATGTGAAAACTACTATTGAGAAGCCTACGCTGAGTTTGATGAAATAAGAAATGAAGTACTTCAAAGGTATGTACATACATACCATAACCTGCTCACCAACCCAACCATCACAAGGTTTAAAATAATGAATTCTTGTAGGCCTAGATGTTTCACGGTCAAGCTGGAGAATCAAGTTAAAATTAGAAAACAGAAAGTAATTTGGGTTTTATAAGCCACATTTATGAAAGAAACAGTTTGGAAATAAAAGTAATTCTCTCGGAAGAAATAAAAGCTTAAAACATGTCCCATTTAAATCATGGAAATTAACAAAGTAATAGATACTCTGCTACAGCTCTCATTATTAAATTTAATTTCCAAGGTTTCGTTTCTAAGATTAAGAATTTCTCTCTGCTAATGCCCTTAGGATACTATACATGCTAGAGCCAGGCAGTGTCTGGCACTCGTTGTATCAGGTTCTGTCTATCTCCTGGGAAAAGATAGATAGAAAGCAAAAATCTTAAGAATTCTTACAAGTTATAACTCCTACAGAACCCCTAGTTTTCAAACAGATATACTACTAAATAACTGTAGTTTAGAAGAAGGTATATAAGTTGATACAAGGATACAGAAATGTCTTGCAGCAACAGTCCAACAAACGAAGTAACAATTTGCAGGCTCCCAAAACCTTCATCAACACCAATTCCACCACTGGTTGGCTGGGAATGGCACATGCTTTGGTAGTTAAAGGCTGATTTTCAGAACTGGATGAAAATAGAAAAGTATATTATTTTCATTCTTAACTATAAAGCATTTATATAGCAGTTTTAAAGTGCAGACTTGCTTTAAGCTCAAATTGGAGGAAGTTATGTTCAATAATGGCTCACCGAAGCTCATTGATACTATCGTTTCAATACAATCTATCACAACCCAAATTTCAATGTCATGCCAGTCCCACAAACCAACAGAGGGAGATTTTGAAATAACAGATGCCCCTCATTAAAATGCAATTTGTACAGTTGAAGTACAATTAACTATATTCCAACACCAAGAAAAGTCCAAAGGGGGATCACAGCAAGACACTTGAGTAGCCAGCCCATGAGAAAGCAACTGGACCACTTACTTGGAAGAAAACAACTCAAACAGATCTTGAATCGAACCCTTCAAATTCATGTTTTTCAAACGTTTTAAACATTGTTCAACCTGAAAGGGGAAGAACAGCTCAAACTCACATGTATATATAAGGCCACTGATGTGACCATGAAAGAAAAGAAATCCAAAATTTCCAAGTAAGGAAATACACTGACAACTATAGAATACCTTATTTTTTTAAGGATAAAGAAATCCATAGCCCAGAAGCAACTGCTTCTGATTAGAGTATCTGAAATGTACCCAGCCAAATTTCTAAAGACAGGTTATGCCTAAGAATTTACTATACACCAGGACAAACTTGATACTGTAAAGAGGACCAAAGTATAAGATTATACTTAAGATTATAATTTTTCGGAAGCAACAAGATTTTTAATAGAGAAACTATTTTTAAAAGATATTAAATTACTAACTATTGAATTTCAATGGTCTGTAAGTGCCAGAGTTGAGGAAAGTGATAGACTTCACTTTACAAATGTATCTTGAACACCTACCACATGCAAAGCATACTGGGAAATAAAATGATATATAAAACACTTCTCAATTCTAGCTGCTAAAAAAATCTAGCAGTAAAATTAAGACAAAAATATAACAAAGATATAATTTATTTAACTAATTTAATAATAGACATCCCAATTTAAAATTGCAATCCCCTCAGCACTCCCCACTTCCCTGCTTTCTAGTTCTCCATAGCACTTATCATCTGACCTTCGACTGATGACCAATTGGCTTTCTTTCTCCTCCCAGCTCTAAACTCCATGAGGTCCAAATATGTCTATTTTGTCTACCACTGTAACTCAGGGTTTAGTAGAGTGTTGAAGAAACATTTGTCATCAAAAAACTACAGGAAAAATTTTAAGAATCATTTATTATAGGGCCTCCCCTGGTGGTGCAGGTGGTTGAACGCTGCGCTGTGAAGTTGTCCGCAGCCTCTGCAGCACCAGTGATCCCAGCCGGCTGGCGAGGGTCCCACATGGCATGGCAGACCTCTCCTGTCTCGCCCGCTGCTCCCCTCAGCAGTGTATTTCGTCAGTTTGTCTGTTCTGCTCCTTGCTCTGTCTCTGGTGAATCCTCTCACCCTCCCGCGAATCTTGCCTGTACCCCGGTTCTTGTATAAATAAATCTTTAAAAAAAAAAATTCATCTATTATAGAAAATGGTGTAAGATTTTACAAAACTAGAAAATACAACACAAAGGGCATGCCAGACCTGCAACCAGACTTTGAAGGATGTAAAGACCTGGCTGGGGACTGACATTAGTGAAGATACTGTGGAACCAAGCTTAGCCGAGGTTTCGCCATTTTGTATATCTTCCACCTTGCTATGTTAGTCCTTGTCCAGCCGCATTCCGGAGATAGTTTCAGCAGTCACAACCCTCACTCCACTTGGTGACGAAAAAGCAGACCACCCCAGCCACCAATAAGGGCAGTCCTATCCATAAATGGGACAGCATCTCTAACTGTCCAATCAGTTTGAAACTAACCGCACGCGCCAAAATGCCTTTGTAGTAGCCAATGAGTAATTGCCAGCTTCTTGCAAAGTTCGCGTCACTCGCGACCCAATAAGATACCCCTGCTTCCTCTATTCGGGGCTCTCGACCTCTGCCGTTGCATCGGTGCGTGTCGAGGGCCCGGTCTCGAGCCCGTAATAAACTCCCTTTTGCGTTTGCATCAGCTGTCCTTGGATTCTTGGAGGCTATGCTCGCCGAGTCTGCTGATCTTGGGCACAACAATACTATCTTGCCAGAGCTACATATATACTACTAAAAATTAATCCAAAGTTACGGATTCTACCTTAAAAGCATAGTTTTCAAAACAATGGCAGCAAAATCCTTAAATTTTCTGGGGTAGTCTCCTATTGTTTGGGACACCATCCTTTGAGAGAAGTACTGACAAATAGCAAAGCACCCTGAAAACACAGCTACAGTTTAAAAAAATGGGAAAAAAACTTGAAAATTTAAGCAAAAAGAACATGGAAGAACATTAAGAACAGTCTTCATATATTCAAAGAATAATAACAGAAGAGGAATCCAGACTATGGAATGTTAGAGGAAGACTAATTCTAATACCTCAAGTGAAAATAGAAAAAATAAATCTTAGAAGTAGGTGCAATTCTTTGTAAATGTGACATGTTAAGCATATATAAGCCGGTAGTAGTGGTAATAAACATGCTCCCTGCTCTAAGCAGCCCCTCTGGCAAGGAACAAATAACATGTAACAAGTTAACTGCACCACAGTGGAGACTATATTAAATGCCATCAGAGAAGCAGAAGGGAAGGCAAAATAGCTAAGAATTGTAAAAAGAGTTGACCTTTACTAAGCACCAGAAAAATGCAACTTAAAAGGAGTTCATCAATAACAGACACTCAGTACCCTTGAGAAATTTTATCATTGCCAAGAAGGTTTAAAATGGGACTGAGAGGCTATTAACAACTAATAATGCTTTTAACAGGCTGGACATTGTGAATATATAAGAACAAGTGAGTAAAGGCTCAGAGAAAGAAAGAAATGAGGTGAACAGAAGGACTTGTGAAGAGTTCTGGCTGGTCTAGATTACAAATATATGAAAATGAGAGGAGCCTGAGTTAAGGAAAGCTAAACAGGTCAGATCTTGGAGGATCTTGTTAGCTAAGCTCAGAGGTTTGGTCTTTATTCAGAAGACAATGGAGAAACATTAAAAAATTAAAGTTATGTTTCAGGATTAATAACCTGGCTTTGGTATACAGTATGTGCTAGACTGTCATAAAGACTAGATAGGATAGCAAGACAAATAAAAGCAGACAAAATCTGAAAACAGGAGATGCAGCCAGAACTAAAAAGGACTAGAGGCAGGAAAAGTTTTTAATGATTAACGTACTGAATAGCTACCTAAAAGGAGACAGACTGCCATGCTTCTCATTTTAGCTCTACCATTTACTAGTTCTACCATCTCAGGAAAGTAACTTACCTCCTCCAAACCTTAGTATCTCTCTGGGTAAAATGACAGTAGTAACAGTATGTACCTCACAGGTTTGTAAAGGGCTTTAGAATAGTGCCTGGTGTACAAACACTAAGCCTTTACACTTAACCAGAGAACAAACTACCTAATTTTTCTCACCTTGAAATCAGAAGAAATACATTGGATCAAAGAGATGTTTGTTTTTGGGGTAAAACACAAAGAAGGAGATAAAAGCTAGCCCAGAGAAGAAAACTTAGAGAAAAACCACGAGTCCAGATCTTCCTTTGATAAAGAAATCTTTGTCCTTTTTACCTTAAGTAAAGGGAGTGGAAAAATTAATCAGAGAGCATAAATCTGTACTGTCAGAGACTGTCTTTTTCCACCCCCTGTATATCTAGTACCATTGCAGGGCCTGGCACATAGAAAGTGTCAAAAAATTCCTGAAAAATTAATAAAATGAATGAATAAGCCTAAAAGGAACCCAGATTAGAAAACTCTACTCTGGTGTTTTAGACTCCAAAATCACATGGTATCACTTTACAACTTGTCATATACCACTGTGCTAATAGATTAACAGTTTATATACACCACACTAAATAACAACTTTGGTGGTTTTTTTGTTTTGTTTTAGGATTTTGACTATGTTAAGGAAATTTCTTCTTAGTTGAATACTTTGTTTTGGTGAAAACACTCTATCTTAAACCAGACAAAATAACTTTAATATAGATTGCATATAGTGAAGAAAATTTCAAAACATTACCCACTAGAAATAAAACTTGGAAAGAATTAAAAGGAATTTCCTTTCTAAATTATCTTTTGAAATGTTTTCAGGAAAAAAATGCACATATAACAGTGTGCTAGAGACCATGAATCACAAGTAATTTACTGAGATTTCCATAAATGACAACTGTTAAAGGGCAGTGTGAACTCCATTTTCATCAAGTGAACATGTTAAGTCTTAAACACAGGGCTTCCTCCTTACCTGTTTGAGGGCCAAATGGGGCTTGTGGCGGCCCATTCTGTTGTGATTGCTGTACAGGAGCGCACATAGCACATCTGTTTCTGCATCTAAGGTTGGACTCTTCAGCAATTGTGTAAGGAGACAGCATTCTTTAATTACAGTTGCAATGCAAAGATCTAAAGCAGAGATAATAAGACTTAACAAGAGATTTCAACATTAAGTACATTTTGGTGAAAAGATACCGAAGAAGCATTTTCTTTACGTTAAAAGAACGAAATGACAAGCAGCATCCACTGCAAGCACAAAATGATTCTAAGTATGTGACTTGGAAAACGGTGACAGATAATATAAAGCCAGAAATTACTGAGAACATCCATTAAATGTATAGCTCTACCTCACATCCTATCACGATTTTAATAATCTTTTATATGAATACCTTGCAGCCTTTTACTTAATGTACAAACCTTGAGTACCCTGAAGATGGTGCAAGTGTATACACAACGGCAGAACCTATAAATTCATACTCTTAAAAGGCAATGGTACTGCACTTGGGTACCACTTTTAAAACAAAAATTGTTCAGAACTGAGCAACTACCATGACAATTAGAAATTATAAAATCTGATGAATGGCTGACTGAAGAGCCGGTGCTCGGCAGAAAGTTGTTTCCTTGTCAGAAGAGCTGGGAAGTAGAGAATGAAGTTAATGTGTTGCCTATGGCATAGCACTAGCATCTACACAAAGCGTAGAACCTTCTATTCTCCCAATTAACAGAGATCAGAATGGGATGCCCCAGGACTGGGGAGTGGGTTGATGAATTTCAATGCCTAACAGGAAACTTAAGGAATTTCTGAATAGAGAAGAATGGAAGATTAATCTGTAAACTGTAAAAAAGGATAATATTGCCGCTAGTCGGCAGTAAAACAGTAATATGATCATCCCAACAATCCGCTGATGCTAGGGTGCATTAACCCCCTTTTACAGATAAGGCGCCGGAGGCCCAGAAAGATTACAGTTTAAATTCATGGTGCTAAAGTGCCTCCCCAGACCGAGGGGTCAAGCAAGCTCCTGACGTCCCAGGCCGCCCCTTCCCCGACAACAGCTGCGTCCGCCCCTCTCCATCCCCTGGCGCGGCCTGGGTTTAGGGCCTGCACTGCACCTGCCGGGTCCTGGGTGTGCACAGAGGGCTAGACAAGGTCGCCAACTCAAAGCCCACTCGGCCCCCAGCGGCGCCCCCGCCCAGCACGTCCTGGGCTCAGGAAGCCCCGCCCCCGGCTCCACGTGCGGAGGGCGCCCCCCGCCCCCCGGAAGGTCTGCCCCGCGCCGGGCTCACCGAGGGCCGCGTCGGGGTCCGGTACGGTCACCGCGCTGCGGCTTCCAGCTTTAGGGATCGTCACGCGGTTCCACGGCTCCGGGCTCCGCAGCAGCGCAGCCATCTTGGGACGGGGAGGGAGGACCTGGGAGAGGCGGAGCTGGGCGAGACCAAGTGGAGACACCCACGAAGGGGGGAGGAGGTGGAGTCTGGAGGCGGGGGCGGGGCGCGGGGCCGTGGGCGGGCCTCGCCTGGTGTGGCCTGCGGGGGCGGGGCATAGGTGGAGACTCCACAGGATCGTCTAACACACACTGTGGGCTGGAAAGCGCCCATTGTCTGACAGCCCCTGGTCACCAAAAGCCGACTTCGTATTAGAACCATTTGGGAGTTTCGCGGGGGAAAGCCCCGTGCCAGGCTACCCAGTCATACCCATGGGTGAGGACTCATGAGTTGACACCTCCTGTGAGGACTCTGAGGTACACTGGGTACCACTTCAAACACACTTTGTATGTGGAACCCGAGGCCAAAGTTGAATTGGTGCCTACACCCCCAACGCCGCCTCAGACTTTAGGGGGGAAAGAAGACTTTTAAAAAGCCTCATGCAAGGTGTGGCGTTGTAGCCAAGAAGGAGCAATTTACTTTCAGATTGTTAAGGACCTGAACCTGTGGTCTCTCTGGTCGCGTGGAAAGCCAAAAACTGAGCCGTCAGGAATTTGGGGTTTAGGGAGTCGTGTGTAGGGTAAGGTAAAAAGTATCAGGCTTTTCTGCCCTCCCGCCATCAGGATAGATTACGGAACCCTGTGGTCCTGAATGCATGCCTGATGGCGGGCACCTGGAGTAGGGTGTGGGCAGAGGTAGATGGGATTCACCTGGGCTGAGACTGGGCTTTTAAGGGCGGCGTCATGGGGACGCCAGCAGAAGCCAAGAAAGAAATAGAGGAGCAGAGCCATGAGAAGAGCAGAGAGACTGTGAGAGAAGGCTGGAGAGCCCAGAGTGACGACTTGCTGGGGGCTGGGAGGCCTTCTAGCCCCCCAGCCCCCCTACCTGCTATGTACCTGGTAATCCCAATAAAAGCCTGAAAAACCGTCGAGGTCTCCAAGACTCTCTCCTCCTTTACCCCATCTACATGGGATCATAGAAAACCTGCTCCGTGACCATTCCTGCCCTTGCACCGTGTAAAGGAGGTGGGATGAGAGAGGGCTGGACCCACTGGAAAGGGGCTGACCTCCTCCAGAACCCGAAGGCAGAGGCCAGCCCCACGCCGCTGCCCAGAAACACCCAGCCCAGAAGACTTCCAGGTCCGGCTCCAGCTCCACGCGACCAAATGTGGCCCACGCTGCCCATTCCAGAGCTTGGCTGGCACCCTCGAGAAGCGGTGCCCAGGCGGGGCAGCCATGCACCTGTGCGGCTGCGGCTGAGAGGAGCCCAGCGTCCAGGCGGCAAACAGGTAAGAAATGCGCCCTTATTACCTGCTTCCCTCCCGCCATGGCCACGGTCACACCTGGCTCTGATTCTTCTCTGACCTGTGGGCTTCCTCCCCTTCTGATTCTCTTAGTCCAGGACGTGGGTATTTGGTATCTAGTCCTGCTATAACAAGTTACTACACACTCATGAAAACAACAGAAAGTTACATTACATTTCTGGAGGTTAGAAATCAAAATTGACTAAATTTTGTTTTTTGTTTTTTGTTTTTTTTTAACACCTGTACACCTATTTTTATTGGAGTCCTATTTACAATAGGTAAAACCTGGAAACAAACCAAATGCCCAAAAATAGATGACTGGATCAAGAAGATGTGGCACACATACACAATGGAATATTATTCAGCAATCAAAAAAGATAAACGCATGCCATTCGCAGCAACGTGGATGGAGCTAGAAGGAATCATGCCCAGCGAAATAAACCAGAAGGAAAAAGAAAAATATCAGATGGTTTCACTCATAACAGGAATATAGGGGAACCAAATCAGACATCAGTGCAAAAAAAATAGTAACAGTACAAAACACAACAAAGCAAAAACAGGCAATTACAAATCAGAGACATACTGCAGGGGAGGAGGAGGGAGCGGGATGAGAGGGAGGGAGGGAGGAGCACAGGGGACCGTGGTGATGGTGCACCGGTGCCTTGGGGAAGGAAATTCTATGGGGACTCAATCTGAGGGGGTGGGGGGAAGCAAATGTTGTTTAAAAAATATTTAAAAAATTGTAAAAAAAAAATAAAGAATTGCAAGACTCAAAAAGAAAACATTCAAACCCTTCAAATAACTTACCAAGAATATACATTTTCTTGATGTCATTTGACACATACATCTTTGAAAAATTTGAAAATCAATTTGTAGAATAAAAGAAATATTCCATGAGACTATCTGCCAAGATAACTTATTTTACCAAAAACAAGTGGTGGGGGATATGTCTGATGGCCTATCAGTAAAATAATCATATAAATTATAAAGTACCCATGCAGGTTTTTTTTTTAAATGCTACTGTTCTAGAGTAAAATTGATTTGAAAATATTGACCTAAAAGATATACTCGTAACATGCAAATGAAAGTGAGTCTGTGCTTCTGTGAACTTCGTGTTTCTTCATTTTACTCTCAACCTGTGGGAGAGACAGCGTGGTGGAAGTGGACTGTGGTGAGGTATTTTCCTTCTTCCACAGTGAAGGCTAGAGCTGATGGAAGTTGGGCACTTCCCAATAAAAGAATAAAATAAGTAAAAAGCTGAACAGACTGAAAAATCAACATCTCTTCTAGGAAATATGAGCGGTAATGACACAGGGCAAACCACTGCTCCCAAGACAAGCAAAAACAGGGAGTTACACAAACTACTGTGGGAACCAGTACCAGGTAGTCCCCTTTGCTCCTCCCTCCCTCCCTTTCATCCCTCTCCCTCCCTCTCCCCTGCAGTATGTCTCTGATCCACAATTGTCTCTTTTCACCCTGTTGTGCTTTATACTGCTACCATCCTTTTCTACACTGATGTCTTATTTGGTTCCCCCATAAGCTTGAACTGTGATGTACTAAGCTCAGTGCAGGCAACTCTGCACTAAGTCCCAGAGATCTAACCTTAGAATTGAGACTACCAGAGCGGGAGGGAGGGCAGGGAGAGCAAAGTCGGGAGGGGCACAGTGAACTATGGTGGAGACTTTCAGTGTCTTGGTGGTGGGTGTGGTGTGGAATATACACTTGAACACTGTGGTCCTATACCTCTCTATCACATACAATGCTGTAATCTGATGCACTTCAATATTTTAAAGGCTCTACCTAAAATTAAAATAAAAACAATCACAATTCCAAGGAACCAAATCATAGGGGCACAATTTTATGAGGTTTAGCTCCATTATTTTGACTAGGTTCTCACTACAAATATATCAATAGAAGGAAAATCACCTTCTACTTCCAGCAAGGGGAGCAGGAAAAGAACTATTTTTAAATATATCAGAGCACTCTGTTCTTAAATCCTGTCCTCAGTTACAAGGCTTAACCTGCTAGGGTCTCACCAGAGCCTAATAACCTGGGGGAAGGGAACTGCCCAACTTTCCTCTAGCCTTCACTGCATTGTGGGAGAAGGGGAACACCTCACCACCACCCGCTTGTACCACACTGTCATTACCACAGGTAGAGAGTAAGGTGGAGAAACACTTAGGAAGTTCACACAGAAGCACAGCCTCACTGAAGGACTGAGACATAAAAAATTGACTAAATTTTGAACTAAAGTACACAGGGCTGGAGAATTTGTTTCCTTGTTTACCAACTTCTAGAGGGGGCCTGCATTCCTTGGCTCATGGTCCATCTTCCATTTTCAAAACCAGTTGAACAGTATTTCCAGTCTCCCGCTACCCTCTCTTTCTCTGCATTCTCCTGCCTGACTCTTAAAAGGACTCTGAGGTTGCGTTGACCCCTCCCCCCAAACAAATCCAGGATACCCTCCCCATCTCAGAATCTTTAACTTAATCTATAAATCCATTTTGCGATGTAAGATAATATAGTCATAGATTCTGGGAACTAGGTGTGGACATCTTTGTGGGAATCCTTATTCAGCCTACTACACCTCTCACAGAAATGACCTCACTGTGTTGTATTAATTTGGGTAATTGTATGCCTCCTTTTCCAATACCTAGACAGCATTACCTGATGTAGCATCATGATACAGCCTTTATGTCTTAATGCTTAGCTCAGAGACTGGCATGTATAGGATTTTAATAAATTTGCTAAATTTGAGGTATAATTACTAAAGAATGACATATACATATAATGTGTACAACCTGATCGTTAGTTAATACATATTTTTTTACTGAATTAGAGGCCAATGATATTTAAATAGAGTTTCTGAAGGGTGAATAAAAATTTCATAGGCAGTTAAGAGTTGAAGGACATGCCTGATGGAGAGGTGGTAAATGGCATGGTGGCCGAATCACTAGCCCTGGGTCAGTATTGCTGGAGCATGATATGTGCTGAGGGATGAAAAATTGGGTAAAAATATATCAATTTACTTGGATAAAAATTTAGATACAAAGTTTTTCCTTATTCTAGACATAACATGAAAAATGATATAGTCACACAATCAGTTGTTTTGTAATATTTTGAAAGTAGAATTCTGTTTCACCCCCAAAACTTTACATAGAAATCAAATGTATAAACCAAATAAATGTGGAATTTCAGTCATTATGGGTGTGAGGTGCAATGCAGGCCCCTACAGGTAGCTCATAGGACACTTTCTAAAACAGAATGAAACCTTCCAATGTAAATAAATAAATATGTACTAATGCAAGCAATTTTTGATGCTATTATAACTGTTTTAAAAATCAGTTTATAAAACTGTACAATGTGAATCAGTATACATCTACACATTGAGAAAATGGTCTGGAAGAATCTCAATGAAGGTGCTAATAACTATCTTTCCAATAGGAAGATGGATCATTTTATTTTCCACAAGTTCATTTGTATTTTAAGTTCATTGTACTTAAAGGAAAGAAATAAATATGTGTTGGTATTAGAATGAGGAAAAATGTATTTTTAACGTTAGATACTGTTTTAATGTTAAAATAGTGTCCCAAAGTCTAAGAGCATGTGTTAGTGCGGGTGTGTATCAGGTGCCAGTATATTCAGAGACATATACTTTTTCCTAGACAGCGATGTCTTGTCTGCAATCCTGCCCTGGCAGGTCCCCTCTGTATTTTCTATACAGTCTTATGGGACTTAACAACAGGGACACAGAAATGGGTTGTTGGGAGATTTCATCTGTGACATGTGAACATCATAGGGTATAATTATACAAACCTAGATAGTATAGCCTACTATGCATCTAGACTATGTATAGGGACCACTGTCATATATGTGATCCATTGTTGCCCAAGACATCGTCTTTGGTGCATAACTGACTGACTTTGTGGTGCTGGCACAAGGACTGCAAAACTGCATGCTCTTTACCAACTGGTAGTTATACCAATAAGTACCACTAGAGGGAGACTGAAAGGCAGGAGGAGGAGAGAAAGGACTTATTCCTGTCTGCTCCCTTAATCCTAACAGTGCAGCCCAGCATGAGTCTGCATCCCAGGTGATGGCAATTGGTTCTAGTCTCTGATTCTTTGACACATTCTCAGAACCAGCTGACCCCTCAAAGGTACTAGCAGCACCTTGATAGTGTTCTTTCCTCAATGATCTGGTTCCCCAAACTGTAGTTCCTGTCCTCCATGGGTCTAAATTCTGATAACCCCAAACTCTTATGATTGTCTCCTTGGCTCCAGGGATGTAATTGATATCAGCAGTTAACTCTGTGTTATTTCAGTTTTTCATATTTCCTTTTTAGTCCTAAAGGCATTTCTTTAACAAGTTCCTTGTGTTAAATTCTCTGTGGGGGAGTACTTACTATGATTCTGCTTTTATTAATGGACTCTGATGTGATATTTGGAATGAGATGTGGACCTATGGAACAGACCTTCAAAATGGGATTCCAAGGTTAGTTTCGACATGTCCTTAGCTTTGAACATAGTAGTAATTTCTTTATTGAGTGGAAATGGGATATGAGAAATTCATACCGTACCTTGGCATCATGTTTAATCACCTGAGGTTGAAGGTGATGAAATACCCTCTGAAGCCTTAAGGGTACCAGATGACCTTTGTGGTAACAATAATTCTTCTGAGTGTTCTGGAGAGCATGCAAAAAATGACAAACTCAGATCATCAATTCTTAGTTCAAGTCATAGAGAATTCAACAACTCCTAGGGTGACCCTGAAAGAATCACTTATTTCTTATAGCTTCAGGACTGACTTTGCCCCCAAATTTAATTCTGTAAATTGCAGAATTACACCTAAAATGATAAGACTTGCATGTCTTATTTGTAAAAGCGAGGGCATTGATTAGTAACAAAGGACTCTGAGACTTGGATAGGAACCATCTAGTTAGACTTGGGGAAATCTGAGAATCTCAGAGCAGCCTATCTTCTTGTGTCTAGTGAGACTTGTGTGAAACCCTTGAATGACCTTATAACACAGTCTAACCACATCTTATCATCTCTAGAGCGAAAATGAAAAGTGAGATCTCAGCTTTTCCAGGGACAAGTACAAAGTCTGACATGGAAGAACAGAGTTTATACTTCAAAATATTGTAAAATGTTGCTAATTTTTATTGACAGTAACTAAAGTAACAGTGAATTTTAAGGTTATCAGATTAAAGATGATTGGATATAAAACATTGGGCTAAACGAAATGTGTAATATGGTTCATTATATCTGTTGCTAGACAGTCTTGTAGTGAGAAGTGTACCAAACAGGTTTCTTTGTTGATTGTAACTTGAACTCAGCTATTGCTAATATTCAATGAAGATAAGATGCAGCAATTTTCCTGACATAATATAGAAGGAGAAATTCAAAGGCTAATTGGAATGATGGAGTAAGTATATAATCTGCAATCTGCATATCCACCCACCCCCAACTATGTCCTCAAAGAAGTCATACCTCCCATAAAGCATTGAGAAATACACTGATACTTACAAGGTTTTGTGGTGGGTATCTTCTGTAGACTAGGGTCATGTACAATACCACCATGGAAATGGACTCCCAGATTTCAGTGAAGATGATGGGATTCCAGAATGTCAAATGTGGCTATTATTTCAACTGAAATGATGCATTCTCCCATAAAATTAATGTAAAGGATGATGAGAATCCAGAGCCACGCCGCCAAACACAACCATACATCACAGATTCCAGTTATACAATGCCTCGCCATTGGCCCTAGAGAGGATGAGTGTAGGCCCCTTCATGCAGGGGGTGTCTGTGCTCTATCCTGCAGGCCTGTAAGTGGTTAGTAAATACTGTTGAATAAATACTGAATGAATGAATTCATGAATTAAAAAAGCCTTCAAATAAGAACCATTAAGAATTTCTTAATCCAAAAAACATAGTAGCTCTAGAAATCACTAACAGATTTGAAATGTCAGTTATATACTTGTCTGAATATATCACTAATATCCCATGTGCTAGTCTCCAAAATTTTCCTTGGTTCTAAAATGTATCCTGTCCCAGATTTTCATTAAGATCTACTTGACTGTACTTATTGAAACTTTTGATATTTTTATGACTGTACAAAACTTATTTTCTTTCAAAATGCAATTTTTATGTAAAAATCTCAAGGAGAGAGTCTCACCTGCCTTGAGGATGCTAAGAGTGTGTAAGACTAACATGTCTCATTTAAATTTGGAAGTAAATTCTGGTTTGGATTTTGATCTGGATATAAATGTGTAAATCCCAATTTAAGGTCTGGAGCAGATGAGTAAGAATTACAATTGTCCTGAGTTAAAAGCTGATTTCACTTGGGAGGAATGTTTAAAGATAATCCCTTACAAGAATCTTACAGTTATCTCAAGATGCATGAAATGATGCTTGAAGAAATGGAAGAGCTTAGAGAGAAAAATAAGAAACAAGATCCCAGCAAACAAATAAAAAGGGGGTGGAAGTATAGCTTCCATTATGAGAAATCAGACTCATAGAGCAACTATTCAAGCTTCATTAATCTTTCTACTATGACATTAATATTTCACATTTTAGTGTAACTTAAGAGCTTTAAGTGTAATTTTTTCCAGTGGACCTTTGCACAGACCTTTGCACCTTAGCATTTGCTCAGGAAATAAAATATCTGTTGTAGTTTGTTCAATATCCATCTTTTCCACCAGAGGGCAGCAAGAAGATGTAACCAGATTACCTTCTCAAAATTCCTGGCTTGGGTTAGAAGCCAAACAGATTTACATTCTATCCCCTTAATGGAATCTTAGCTCGCAACCTCAGACAGAGTGGAGACAAATCGACTTATCCCTGGCAGAGAAGATTTAGATAATCAAAGAAACTTCTCACAAAGTAGATGCACATGAATTCAAGCCTTGGCCCCTGAAGTGGAAGCCAGTCACATGACCTGACTAGCTTTTGCCAGGAGTGGCATATAATCTCAATTTATTTTCAAGGAGCAAAATCACCTGACCCTGGGAATCGCTAGACTAAAAGAAACAAACAAAAACAGTTGTTATTCAGATCAGTGGATATGTTTTCTCCACACAGAAGACTGAATGCCCCAAAATTGGAGAAAATGGAATCATTATTTCTACACTAACAGCCTTGATGCAAAATTTCCAAGTCAAGTATATAAGGTGTATAGGGATTTGGTTGCTTGTTTTGCTTTCTTCTCTCTTGCCAGTTACCTCCTAAGAACTGGGCATGGATCAGTGAGTTCCCTCCACTGTCGCTGCCAGTGAGTCTGTGCCTGATTTGGTGAGTTTCTGAAAAGGTACCAGGGCCTCCAATGGAACATAATACCCTTGTACTACACCAAAGGATGGAGCCAAGCCTCATTTCAGTGTTGGCTACTGAACCAACATCTGAGGAGAGGCCATCTTTTCTGCCCAAGAAGTGGTCACTGGAATCTTTCAAGTGTTTGTTTTTACAATTAAACTAATAAAGAAAATTATTTTTAAAAATAAGTTTCACTCAGCAAGGAGATAGTTCCCAAACACCCAATATTTCCAAGATATTAGTCATCTGTGCCCCTAGATGCAGTCACAAAAACACACATGTGTGCATGCCAAAAAGCAGAGTTCTCGGTTAAGAACTATCATGCTCCTCAAAGTTTTCTCTTTTGCACTTGTATTTATTGCTGTCTGTTCTCATACAATTCTCTTTGGGAGAGTCTAGCATAGCAAGTGTTGCCTTAGGAGCATAGAAGAAAATGTGATCAGGGCAATATGCTTATTGTATTTTGAGTGACAAAATATTGAAGTCACATCTAACTCAAGTCGGCTACAGAATAAAAATTCAGGATAGTAAAATTAGCATTAAAAATACCCTCCCCCGAGGATATAACTATCATGAGGATAAGAAATTTTAATTCTTTGCTCTAACAAAAAGTTATTTAATTCCTTCTTCTAGTCAAAGTACCAAGAATAGTTCAGATGCTCAATTATATTTGTCCAATAGAAAAAAATGCCTAAGAAATATTCCACAGTAGAGACCAATGTCCCTTAGTAGTCCATTGTAGACACCCCTGTACCCTGCCTCCGGCATTAAAGGAGATCACAGTTTCATCGACTGAACATGAGCTGAAGTAGTTATCTCGGTCTATGAATGGGGCACATTGCTAATTGCCTGCATCGTAGTAACGGTCATATCCAGAGAGGCAAGCTGCTTCCCCTATAGAACACACGGGAACAGAGAATGGCTGAATAAATGGGAGTTTCCCATCTCTTACTCTCTCTGGGGTAGGGTTACCAGGTTTAGCACCAAAAATAGAGTGTTTAAATTAGATTTGAATTTCAGATAAGTGAATTTGGTTTGAAATGTGCCTATAGTAAAATCATATTCATGTTTTATCTGAAACTCAAAATTAATTGACTGCCTTATATCTGCCACCCCTACGCTGGGACACATATCTTCTGAGCAGAAGCTGGGAGAATTGTCTGACTTTCAGCAATGATCTTTCTCTCTGGGCACACAGATTGTATCCTTTTAACTTCAATGTGTGCTTGTCATTGCAGGATGATGATGGGAGTGGGTTCCATTTAATCCCCTTAAATATGCTTTCAGAAATTCCAGGATTTGAAAATGTTCCCTGAACTCAGAGTTTGAGGACCACTGGTATACAGCCTGTAGTAAACTGTCTTCTTTGATCCGGACTATGGGTCTGCCCTATAATCTTCTTCATACCCCATACTTTGGGGAAAAAATTTCTGTGCAGATACCTTTGTTCAGAAGATTGAAACTAGACTTAGGAAGTGGTATGCTACCTAAGCAATTTCTGACCAGTTATTACCCTACTGATCATGAAGTGTCTCGAACATCCAATTCTAGGGGTAGGGTGGAATTCATAATGTAAGGGAAAGTGCTAAATTAAGTCATGATAATAAGAACTCAGCTTTTCCAACATGAATATGGTTTAGAAAATGTGATCTCCAGGCTTCTGTTCACAAACATCCAGTATTAATCCTGGGCCAGAACCAGACTTGCTGTAATTCTAAACAAGTGGCCAATTCTTGATGATAGTCAAAGGGACTGGGGTCGCATTTACCCACAGCTCAGCCATTGCACTCTATGGCTTAGCAGAGGGTTCTGTGGAAAAACTTGGATGCGTTGGGTGGAAGTGAGTGGAAAAAGTGGCAGGAAGCAGAGGAATCTAGCTAGTAACCAGGAAGGAGATACAAATGAACACTTTTCCATAAGAAAATCTTTGTTCAAATAACCCCAAAGCTTTAGTTACAGAATCTTGCAGGGAAAATGCTCTTTTGTCACTTGTTAGCATTATGTTACTTTTTATTGAATTATACTGTAAATGTGTATTACTGAGTAAAAGGAGACCAATGCAATGCATAAAAAATAAAATTCTTGCATTTCTAGAAACTTCCATTAGGCATTTAAGGCCTTTTACAAATTAACACCAATCTATCTTCCTACTGTCACCGACCACTTCTTTGTAGGACTGCTACACTCTAGCCCAGAGTTCCTGAACTTCAGCACTACTGACATTTTGAATAGGATAATTTTTGTTTTAAGGTACTGACCTATGCATTGTAGGATATTTAGCAGAATCTCCTTGGCTTCTACCCACTAGATGCCAGTAGTACGCCCACCCTCAAGGTCATGACAGCCAAAAATTACCCAGAGACTTTGCCAATAACCCCTGGAAGACTAAAATACTCACATTAAGTACCACTGAGAGTAAATGTCACCCTCCCCATTGGGAACCACTACTTTAGTCCATGAGACAACTTGCCTTTCTAAAAAAAACATTTTCACACACATGCGCGCGCACACACACACACACACACACACACACACACAAACTTTCTTCTGTTCCCCTTACCTGAAACACCTTGTGATTAATAAACTCATTCTTCAAGGGCTAAATCAACTGCTACCTATCCATATGGTTTTCTTTATGAACAAAGCCAAAGTAATTTCATTTCCCTCCTCTGACTGCCATGATCACTACATATATCTTTATTCACATTAATAGTGTTTACCATCCATCAACTCGCAATTATTCTCTCCCACCAGCTATGAGTTCCTCAAGAGCAAGGTCAGCGTATCCACACCTCCCAACATGGATGGTTTTTTGTGTGTGTGTGTGTTCAAATACATACAACACTAAAAATAAATGTTTTCATTGAAGCATAAACCAAAGTCCTAAGTTATACCATTTGCAATATTTTTCCTAAAGGAAGGCATGATTTTCATCCTCATCAAGCAAATTAGATTAGACCCCACCAGACCTCTATTGCGTCAGCAAATCTGATTCCTTCATATTTTCCAAACATGCATTTTATACCATTCCCACCATTACACCATTCTTGAAATTGTTGGACTTACTTGGAAAGTCCCATTTTCATTTTTCCTTGTCAAAATCCTCTTCAAACAGTGCCTCTTTCAATCAGTGGGACCCAGGACAAGAGAAGAGAAAAAGGTTGTTGGGGAAGCCAGGAGAGAATAACATTTCAGGAACTAAATAAGAAAGTGGGTGAGATTAAGCTGGAGGTGAGCTCATGGATTTGTTGATCTGAGGTCTGTCGACTTTTGAGAGATGAGACTCAGTGGGGTGGAGCTGCTGAGAGCCAGAGTGTTAGCAGGTTGAGGCAGGAAGGAGTGTAAGAGTGAGGATGTCTTGGCTAAGAGGGAAGAGACTGATTTCCTCGACAAGTGATAGTAAAGAAAAAGCATATGTCGCTGAGCATGATCCCTTCCAGCTCTATCCATGTTGCCAGAGACACACTATGGGGAGGAGAAGGGGTGTGGGGTGTGGGGAGGAAGGGAGTAGGATGAAAACAAGGGGGGTGGGAATTGAGTGGGGACTATAACCAAGATGAAAATGCATCCATTGTGCAAAAATGAAAAATGATGTAAAAAATATATAAAATAAAATTTAAAAAATTTTAAAAAAGAAAATAAATTAGAAGTCACATTAAAAAAAAGGCAATCAGTAAGTACTACAATAGCGTGAGGGGATCACGGGTCACAGATTGTGTGAGACTGGGACTTGCTTGTTGCCAAAGGGAAAGGAACTGGGAAGTAGGGGACTTCGAAGCTATGCAAGAGTCATAAGCCAAGATGACGAGTGCGGGAATGAATGCAGGAATGAATGTGTGAATGAATGATGTTTCTCTCAGGTGCAAGCTGACTTCAGCATGCAGTGTACTAATTAGAGCAACTAGAGCAGAAAGACCCAAAGGGAGGCTGCGCATCCTCTCTGGCTCCACAAGATCAGGAGAAAACTTCACGTGTGGATACACGTGAAGCAAAAGCAAGTGAGCACTATAGCCATGAAATAAACCTGAAACTCCAGTGACTTTCTCACAACCCACAGGCAGTCCTGAGTACCGGGGAAAGAGTGGGAGGATGAAGAACTCAGTGAAAAAGGCAACAGGTCCCAGAGATAATTTACAGTTGGGAATGGCGTGACTTCCTGAGCCGTCGAGTGTGTGGTCCAGAAAGCAGAACCCCAGATGCAGTTGCTATAAAAAAAAATCACTCGTGACTTTTTTTTGGCAAAAAGAAAGTCCATTTTGAATATCTCTTTAGCAGCACAAACCTTCCCTTAAAAAGTAATAGCTCCATGAAATCCTCTTCCAGATGGAATTCACTTTAATGTGAACATGGGGTACTTTGCAAGACGGTGATGCGACTCACCGAACCCATGTCACCCCGTCACATGCCCTGTGCATCTTTTGGCATTCCTCACAGTCTTCCTGCAAGGGGGGCTTGATTTATCCTTTACACAAAAGGAAACTGAGGGAAGCAGCAGTTAGGGAAGTGGCCCAAGATCTCACATACGGCAAGATTACAGTCTTTCTAACTACAACGTCCACATTCTTTCCACCATGTTAAGCAAATGCTCCCTCCCATGTAAAGGGTAGTGGTGGGTGCGGCCAGACTTAAGGCCAGCTTCTGGCAGGCTATCTGGAAGGGCCCTATCCTTGGCTTAATGTTCAGCCATGGCTCTTTTGAAGTTCACTTTTTTTTTAAGATGTATTTATACATATAAGAACTGGGGTACAGGCCAGATGTGTGGGAGCGTGAGAGGATTCACCAGAGACAGAACAGGGAACAGAACAGCAGACTGACCCAAACACTGCTGAGGGGAGCAGCAGGAGAGGTAGGAGAGGTCTGCCACGCCATGTGGGTATCTCCCTGGCCGGCTGGGATCAAACCCACACAGCAGAGACTGTGGACAGCTTCACAGCACTGTGCTCAACTGCCTGCACCACTAGGGAGGCCCTGAAGTTCACTTTTTTTTTTTTAACAAAGGGCTCTGAAGTTTCACTCTGCACTGGCCCCACCAATTATGTAGGCAAAATTGCCTAGAATCATAGAAGGTTCGGGTTGGAAGGCCTTTGAGAGGCCATAGGTTCCACTCCACCCATTTTGCAGACAAGGAAACAGGCACAGAGAGGCCTTCTGGTGCACCTTTCATCACACAGCTGATTTGCGGCAGAGCAGCTATAGAAGTTACGTTCCCAGTCTTCTTCCATTACCAACCTCCCCTATCCCTGCGAGCCTTAAAAGTTAGAGAAGGGAAGTTTACTCCCTCCCTGCAAGAATTTATCACTAGCCAAAATATCATTTGTGGCTAAGCTGGGTCAACTCATTTCACTCCTGGGCAAATGTCCCTGGGTTTTTCAAAAAACCAAATGCACATAAACCTGGATGTGATTTTGACAAAACCACAATGTCTACACTGTGGTAAAAGAAACCTTTAGCCAATCTCTTACCTAACACTCACTCCCCAACATGTATTTCTTATGCAGGTTATGGTTTAACCAGGATCAGGTGGGGTCATTGCCAGGGAAAACAGGATGAGACCAGCCTCTAGGCTAAGGCTGGGCTCCTAGCAAAACTGATCCAGAGAAAAGAGAGCATTTTGGCACTGCCAGTCTCTCTCTGGGGTCCAGTATGCAACTATAATGCTTCTCCCACATTGATGTCCCCTGAAGACCCATCACAGGGTTTATCATATCCACCCTAGGCCAAAGATAGAAATAACAAGTATTTGTAAGTCCAAACCCTTCTGTGCCCACCATTAGGAAGTTACAACAATGAGGATGCAGTGCTCTGATTCCCAGCCCAAAAAACATATTTGCCCCAGAAACACCAAGCTTGTAGCTCTCAGTGGAGAGCTGGTGCTGGGAAGCAGTGGACTGCTCTGAAGACCACACATGTCCCGCCAACCTGAGAGGAGGTGCGGCACATGAGATCACAACCAAAACTTGATTATGCCAAAGAAGAGCCTCGCTGTGTCCATCACACCACCTTCCAATCAGCTGACCCCACTCAGATTTCTCCAGCAGCCCCTCTTCCTTTCAGGACCACCCATTGTCTCATTGTGCTCCTGCAGTCTGGAACAGTTCCTCCTCCTCTTATGGCTCTGTGTCCTTGACAGACTTAAAGAACATAGACTTCATTCACTAGACTGACCCTCAACTTGGATCAGTTGGATTTTTCCTCTGACTCACACCTTGTTTTCTTGGCAAAAGAAATAATTCTATGTTCTCAGTATAGCACATTAAGAGGCTATTCTGCACTATCTGTCCCACAACTGGTGTTGCTAACCTGGATTGCCTGGCCAAACTTGCATCTGCCAAGTTTTCCACTGTGGGGTCACTACTTTTTCCTTGTATTTGATTATTATTTTGTGAAGAGCTATTCTATTATTATACCAATATCATGCCAATATAATACTGCTCATCAAAACTCTACGTTTAATAATTGGCATTCCACTGTAAGAAAGAACCCTTTCTTTTCTTTCATTTATTTATGTTTTATTAATAAAGTTTATCAGTGTGATATCATGGGTTCTTATTTTGTTTGACTTTCAACCCAATATTTTCATTATTTAGTTTGATGCTTTAGTTCTTAGATTTGGAGATTTGGTTGGTGGGAGCTCATCAGCCTGGCTTGTATGTCCTGTCACTTTGAACATTTATTTTTTACTTTTATCATCACTTCACCACAAGATGATTCAAGGACATCTTTTTCTGTTCTTTCCCTAGCCCTACAACCAGCCATTCCTCTAAAGTCTTAGCTCCTTCCATAAATAAACTGGAAGAGGATTCTAAAAGCCAATATCTGGTCTTAATGTGCTCATGGCCACATATATCTGTCGCTATTTCTTTATGTGTACATATTTTAAATTCTTGAGTTTGTACCTGTACTTCCAACTTCAACCCAACAACACAAGGTCATCTAGCTTTCCCTATTTTTATGTTTGAACTTCTTGTCTCAGATGGTGAGTAATATAGATCTGGCTCTCCTCAATATATTTACCTATTTGTTCAGTCAATTAACTTACTTGCTGAAGGTAATCCCCAGCTGCCTCCCCACCTGTTACTTCAGCATCTTCCCCATTTTATTCCTTAACCATTAGACTACCTCCAACCTCCACATCACCAGAACATCCCTCCCCATCACTGCCATACTTTTTCAAGAGGATGAGAAGAGAAGGAAATGGATTGGTATTTTTAAGGCTTCCCAAGTGATTCTAGCTATGCAGGTAAGGTTTGCATATCTCTGGGCTGAAGAGAAACAGGAAGATATTTCCACGATCAAACCCACCATCTGACATTCTTCCAGAAACATCCCTTTTTTAGCAAGGTCTCAGGGTCTCGCAGTTAAGGGTAGAGTGGGACTACCCCTGCAAAGGGTGGGGAATCAAGATTTTAGAAACAAGATGAACTGGCAGAATAGTAGATTTAAGGGGTACTAAGAGAAACCACATTCAGGCTCGCCCTGACTGCCCTCTCAAAAAAATATCATCCCAGTGTCCCCTTTTGAATATACATGTGCATCATTGCTCCCTAATCTAATTTGCAATCAACCTCCTGTGCTTTGATTCCTGAAGTTTGAAAAGAAAGTGACAACTTCAAGTGTGAACATAGCACTCTATTTCTAGTGGTCTTGTATTTTTCCACATTGGAGAATGGATTGCCCTCCTGGCAATGAGTAAATCCAGTGGATGCCCTTTTGAAACACATCTCTGCCAGCATGCCTCAGCCTTGACCTATGATGTCTCTACTCTTGGATATTCCAACCATGGACAACCTCAGCAGCCTCATTGCCTTCATTATTTGGTCTTTGCCATATAGCCTGGTAGAAACCATAAACCCAACACTATACTCCACAAGCCTGAATGGTCAGGGTAGAGCATGTTAACACCTGAGCCAAAGTCACTGTACTTTCTCCAGCTCCACACTAATGAAGAATTTTTCCAAATATTTATTCTGGAAGAGAAATTGAAATCAAGTTTACAGGAAAGAAGGATGAATGATTGAATTCTGTTATTGCCTATCCTGGCTTCCTATGTTACTGGAAAAAGACATAAAACCATATTTGTGCCGTTCATTTTCATATTTTCATCCTAACATTATGACTGAGAGAAAAATCAAGGTTGGCCGCAGATGAAACATCTCTGACTGGAAAAGGAACACTTTGTCCCAGAGCCACAACTGGCACAGCCCTGCCAAGCAAGCTCACACAATAAAATTGGGCAAAAGTCTAATAAGAGAAGAGCTAAAAGGAGAAAGGATTCAACAGATGGAAGTTCTTTCATTTATTTAAGCTTTGTGTAGTCAATATCTGATATGCTGTTTTATATTGGTATGTAAAATCTTCCTCCCATCTGATGGTCAATGCCTGAAGATCATCATAGATGATATTTTGAGAAGGAATATTTGATTAAATCATAGACTGACATAGACCACAAGAAAACTCCAGTGTGAGATGGATTTATGCTGCTTAAAGTTTAGCTCCAGGAGCACCTTTGTTTTTCTAAAGTACAAACAGCAGCATTCAAATATTACCTTATTTTCATGAACATATATGTGTGCATTAAAATCAAAATACCAGGATTTACCCAAAGGACACAGAAACATCAATTCCAAAGAGCACCTGCACCCCTATGTTTATAGCAGCACTATTTACAATAGCTAAGCTTTGGAAACAACCCAAATGCCCAAAAATAGATGACTGGATCAAGAAGATGTGGTATATATACACCATGGAATATTACTCAGCATGCAAAAAAGATAAACACATGCAATTTGCAGCAACATGGATGGAGCTGGAAGGGATCATGCTCAGCGAAATCAGCCAGAAAGAAAAAGAAAAATACCGGATGGTCTCACTTATAGCAGGAATTTAGAAAACTTAAATAAGGGACCAGGAAAAAGAATAACTATAAGAAAGAAAATATCAAAATCAACAAACAACTATGAACCAGAGACACTCTATGGGGGATGGGGACAGGGAAAGGAGGGCTTGGGGTCAAAATAAGGGGGTTGTAATTATAAGGGGAATATAAAAATAAAATTTAAATAATAAATAAAATAAAAATGCAAAAAAAAATCAAAATACCAGGAAAGAAAGAAACTGAAATAAAAACAAATCAGACTAATTTGTAATCTGAAAATAATACAATAAATAAAATAGATTAGGGCCTGGAATCGAGACCAGGTTGGAAAATTATTACTATTACTGCCCATAATAAAGATATGGAGGTGACTTAGTACATTCAGCTGCTGTAATAGAACATCATGGACTGGGTGGCTTGTAAACAACAGCAATGTATTTCCTCACAATTCCGGAGACTGGAAGTTCAAGATCAAAGTACCAGTTGATTCAGTATCTGGTGAGGGTCTCCTTTCTGGTTTATGGACAACCATCTTCTCACTGTGTCCTCACATGGTGGAAGGGGTGAGAAATTTGGGAGGTATCTTTTATAAGGGCACTAATCCTTATAATGGGGGAGGTCCACCCTTATGAAGTAATCTCAAGAAAACTTTATCTTCAAAGCCTATCATATCAGGGATTAAATTTCAATACATGAATTTTTGGAGGATATATATTTTCCAACTACAGCAGGAAATAAGGAAGATTGTATTGTCAAGTCATGGAGAAATTCAGTGAATCAGGGCTTGTGTTCATACTATGTGCATTATGCTGGGCTGACACTATGGATTGATGAAAGAAGTAGAAGATCTGGTTTCCACTTACAATCTTTGCCAGACCAGTGGTCTATTGGTATGGGTTCATACCAACTCATGAAAACAGAATGATAAATATCCAGAAAATTCTTAAGCTCATTTTAAAATCATTGTTAGTCTGAAATTGCCACAAAAATAATATTTACAGGGCCTCCCCTGGTGGCACAGAGGTTGAGTGGTGGGCTACAAAGCTGCCCACAGCCTCTGCAGCACCAGTTCTATCCCTGGCTGCTGGAGAGGGTCCCACAAGGCACACAGACCTCTCCTGCCATGCCCACTGCTCCCCTCAGCAGTGTATTTTGTCAGTCTGCCTGTTCTGTTCCCCGCTCTGTCTCTGGTGAATTCTCTCACCCTCCCACGCTCCTGACTGTACCCAGTGCTTGTATAAATAAATAAATCTTTAAAAAATATATATACAACATAAAAGTGGACAAATTTCTGAAGCATACAATTCATTGACTCAGAGATGAACAGGGCCTTGAAGCTTACCCAACTCCACCCATCACTTGAAGTAGTGGAAAAGAGTCAAAGAGGTAAAATGGCATCAAGGTCATACAGCTAGCTAATGATCAGAAACCAAGTCTCATTCATTACCCCTACTATGTGCCAGATACTATGATGGTTCCTAATCCTTGCTATTCCTATTGCTACCTTCATATGACTTACTCACGAATAGTAGAAAGCAGGATGGATGAATGAAAAAAACTGAAGCTCATTAATCCCTCCCTCCCAGTCAGCGAACTGATTATGTATTATTCAGCAGAGTCAGGTTTATTAATTCCAATCACAAAGTACTACCAACTTAGCAAAGGGATATGTAAGTGCCTCCTTCCCTGGTGGCACAGGGGTTAAGTCTCAACACTATCAAGATCTATGGCCAGCCACTGCAGAATGAGTTCCATCCCCAGCCAGGGAGCTACCCACATGGCAGGGCAGACCTCTCCTGACTTGCCCGCTGCTCCCCTCGGCAGTGTATTTCAGTCAGTCTGCCTATTCTGCTCCCCATCTGTCTCTGGTGAGTCCTTTCCCACCCCACACCTCTGGCCTGTACCACAGTTCTTGTATACACAAGTAAAATAAATAAGAAAGAGAGAAGGAAGGAAGGAAGGAAGGAAGGAAGGAAGGAAGGAAGGAAGGAAGGAAGGAGGGGAGGGAGGGAGGGAGGGAGGGAGGGAGGGAGGGAGGAGGGAGGGAGGGAGGGAAGGAAGGAAAGAAAGGAAGAGAAAGAAAAGAAAGAAAGAGAGAGAGAGAGAGAGAGAGAGAGAAAGAAAGAAAGAAAGAAAGAAAGAAAGAAAGAAAGAAAGAAAGAAAGAAAGAAAGAAAGAAAGAAAGAAAGAAAGAAAGAAAGAAAGAAAGAAAGAAAGAGAAAAAAGAAAAGAAAAGAAAAGAAAAGAAGAAAAAAGAAAAGAAAAAGAAAAGAAAGAGGACATGTGGTTGAAAAGTTGACTACGAAGGTGCTGTGTATGTACCATCGGTTGTAATTGGGGAAAATATGGCTTTTGTCCTCAATTGAGTTCCAAGTCATAACTTCTTAAATTATAACATGTACTCCCTAGGAAACTACCAAAAATGAGCTGGTGATGTCAATTCCTTCCAGATGGAAAAAGGTTGATGTCATCCCAAGGGTGCCCCTTGAAAGAATCATTTATTCTCCCTAGTATAATGGAGCAGCTGAGCCAGAGGTGTCAGAGTTGAAATGAGTTCCTGAAACCAAATAGGCCCTTCTATAGCTATTTCCTACCTGTCAGGTTGTACCTCTCAGATTTGGGGAGAGAAACTTGTGCTGTGACTGAACCAGCTGAACCTCCTCAGGGACTAGAAGATTTGGTTCTGCATTTACCATCCAACCCCTATCAGCATTAAAGTGACATTATATATATTTTAAGCTTTATTTATTTATGCATACAAGAACTGGGGTACAGGCCAGAGATGCAGGAGGGTGAGAGGACTCACCAGAGACCGAGTGGGGAGCAGAACAGGCAGACTGATTGAAGTACACTGCTGAGGGGAGTAGCAGGTGAGACCAGGAGAGGTCTGCTGTGCCATGTGGATCAGCAAGCTGGCTGGGTATCAAACTCATGCTGCAGTGGACACTGATAGTTTCATAACGCAGAAACTCAACCCCTTGTGCCACCAGGGAGGCCCAAAGTCACATTATATTTTTTAAAGAGAGGTCCTTATTAGGCCAGTCTAAAAAAGCCTGGCTTTTTTAGAGAGAGCAATTACATCCTGGTCCCCAGAACAGACTCTCTGGTTTCAGAGATCACTCCAACAGAAATAAAAGGGAATCAAGTCCACCTTTGGCAATGGAGACTTTCTTTTGCAAGAGGATTACAAAGGTTTTTTAAAAGACCACTTACAGGGCTAATCTGGAGGAAGAAGGATTATAAAATAATTCAAAATTCTTACTTTGTTCCTAATAATTAATTGTCTTTGTGAGATGGCTTATAGGACCAACTCATGATACATAAATATGTCCACTGAATAGGTGGTCACCCCACCTCATTGGGAATAAAGTGGAAATGTTAAGACACAGAGCAAAGCACAGCTAAAAACGTGGATTAGATTGTTGTCTTCTCACCACACCTCCCTCACCCTACTTTGATATCAGCAGCTTCCTCTAGATGAGACACACTCTTAACATGATCTGTGCGTTCATAACAATTCTGCTGAGCGGTTATGGTTGTGATCAACCATCCCAGTTTTCCCAGGACTGAGAGGGTTCCTGAGATCCAAAATTATAGTTTTAAATCAGGAGAGTCCTAGGCAACTAGGAAGGGCTGGTAACACTATTAAACTCCAGTTAGGCTTGTCCCCCCAACTCACTGAGACACTAAGAAATTAAGAAACTTGCTCAAGGTCACATACTATCTGATTGCAGAAACTGAATTTTCAGCCCAATCTGACTTCAAAGACAAGAAAGACTTCCCTTTCAGTGGCTCCTATAAGGAGAATTATATTTCTGGGCAGAAGAAGGTAAAATATTAAACACATGGATTTTTTTTTGTAGCTTTCTATATTAGAGGTCTATTTTATAAGACAATTGGCTTAAAAACCAGATTTGGATATGAAGGATTTCTTAATTTGGGGGGAAGAAGCACAGAGAATTCATATCATAAAGTATTTCTCATTTTTTTTAGAAAATACAATTTCTGATTATGAAGACTAGGTCAGTGATAGGGTAACCATACATTCTAGTGGGGATAACCCTGATTTATTCTTGTCCTAATGGATATTCTTGTCCTAATATATCCCATAGGGAATACATTCCAAGACCCCCAGTGGATGGCTGAAGCTGCGGATAAAACCCCTAATATACTATTTCTTCCTATAAAGTTTAATTTATAAGTTAGGTATAGTATGAGATTAACAACAATGACTAATAACAAAATAGAATAATTATAATGCAATAAAAGTTCTGTGAATATTGTGTGTGTGTGTGTGTGTGTGTGAAATCAGCCATGTTAAGAGTACTTACATTACAGAGATCAGCCTTTTCTCTCTCACAGAACCAACACACTATGTTCTGAATATCAAATTATGAATATCAAATGTGGTTTAATGTAGTAATCTGATTCCTTTAGCAATTGGATATGTCTAAAAATCATTCAAGAGTAAGGTTCTGTTTCAAAGAGTAATTCCATTGCTGGGCACTGGTGTGAGCTAAATGTCCCCCCAATTCTTTAGATTCAGGTCAACAATTCAAGAAATACATCTATTATATGGCTACTTCATGTCAGGCACTGTAGGTACAGAGCAAGGATAAGAACTAGAAAGAGCTCTCAGCCCACATGGAAGTTCCTTTAAGAGACGGGGTAAGAATTCACAGTGGGTGTCTTCCTCTCTAGAGTCAGTTTGTCCTTTACTTTGTTCAATTTGAATTGTGACCAAGCATCTTTTCCAAGATTCTTTTTCATTGTTGTGTTTTTCTTGGAGAAAAAGTTTTTATGTCAGCAGCAGCAACTCTTTCTATGTGTTGAGTATTTATGCTAATCAGTGATCTGGCTCAAGTTTACTGATTCTTTGGTCTGATTATTTATTATTTATAGAGTGTGGTAAGTGCAAATGGCATCTGCAAAGAACGGAACTCTGAGAATGAAACCCCAGTCTCAAGGCGTTGACTGTCTGATTTAGACATAAACAAAACACTGAATAAACAATGAGACATCTAGTTGAGTTGATGTGGCTGGAAAGGAGGAAAAGACTGGGAGACCAATGAAAAGAAGTGAGTTTTCTGGAGGGATTTGAAGGAGGGGGGAAAAAGCATGAAAAATGTGAGCTATTTCAAGAAGCATATAAGAAGGTTTACCAATCCAGTGACTAAAGAGGAAATTAAAGACACATCGAAAAGATAGTCCCAGAAGAAAGAACTCAATGAGATTTCCTGCTTGTGTCTTTTGGGTGGGAAGATGAGAGACAGTGATGCACACGTGAAGAAAATCCTAATGATCATGGACAAAGGGAACGAAATCATGGACTAGGGTTTAATTTCTAGAGAGGAAGAGTGAAAATGGCAATTGGAGGGGTAAGAAGACATGTAGGAAGGCCCAATAAGAAGATGGTGTAAAGGAAGGAATTGAGAGTTCAGATAATGAGGTTTCAACATTGGTAAAGGGAGTTGGATAGCTACTTCTATCAGCTGGACCCTTTGCACCTGATTTAAACTTTTTAGTCTAGAAAATTATTTTCATTGAATCATCGGGAAAAAAAAGATCATACTCTCAATGTGTCACTCAAGCTAATGAAATTCACTAAAGTGTCTTATGTAAACAATAATTCAGATGTATTTGATTTAGAGTGGAGGATATAACAGCTGGGTAAGAAAGATAAATTGTGCAAGCAGTAAGCATAAGAGAAGTGGAATGGCCATGCTGATATGGTATAAAATAAACTTCAAGACAAAGATTATTTCCAGAAATAAAAAGGGATATTTCATAATGACAAAGAAGTCTGTCCATCACAAGGACATGAAATAAGAGGTCATCACTCACCTTAAAACAGAGCTTCAAAATATACCAAAAAAGTACTCACTTCAGCAGCACGTATACTAAAATTGGAGTGATACAGAGAAGATTGGCATGGCCACTGCATGGACATGCAAAACATACAAAAAATAAATGGCCAGAATTTAAGGGAGAAATAGGTAAGTCTACAGTCATAGTCAGAGACTTTAACTCCCTTTTCTCAGTAATTGATAGATCTGGACAAAAAAATTAGTAAAGACAAAGATGATTTGAACATTGTTGACCACCTTGACGACCTAGGTAATATTTTATAACACTTCACCGAACATCTATAGAAAATACATTCTTTTCTAGATAGGTGATAGTTCTGACCCCCAAACTTGTATAGGTTTCCTGAATAAATTATACCCACAATGTGGCAGTAAATTCCAATGTCATCCAAATCTTGGGTCTCGGTATCCAAATGCTTTACAACTTACCTAACAGTCTTTCCAATTTTAAGTAATGATTCTAGGTTCCTTAGTAAGACTTGAGAAAGGTTCTGTTCTTTCAAACCCACCCATTTTCTTTAAGGCTCAATTATTTTCAGAAACATTGTATTGCCAATGCTAACTTCCTTAGTATAAACAGAAGAATTCATTCTTCATTCACTCTCTACGGAACAAGCATAAAACATTCTGTAATTGAATCCTAGAAGACCTGGATTCTGATCTCTCCCCACCACCTCCCTGGCCTCCATCTCCATACACATACAACTTTCCGGTTGTGTGACTTAGGACACATAACCTCTTTAAACCTGACTTAGTTTACCCTTCTGTAAAACTCTTAGAGATGCAGTGAAATTGAACTGACAAGCTATGTGAAGGCATTTTATAACTATGAAGCATCCTGCAAATGGCATGGGGCAGTATTTTTTGCTAGTCCCAATTGAAGTAACTGTACGCCTAAGAGAGGAAAATTGGGATATCTATCCTGCTTCTACATCTGAGTATAAGTGAGTCAAGCCTGGAATTAGTAGAATTTGTGATTAGAGAATAAGGTAAAGATCCCAGGGTTTATTCTGGAAAAGAAACCTGTGAAAATCTTAGAATTCATGTCTCAGGAGAGACTATAAAAGGTGTAATGGGCATCTTTTAAAGTTTGCACAAGAAGGAAAAAAAGGGAAGCTTGGGTATAAAAACAAGAATAAGCTGTTGAAAATTTTGTTGAAGGACATGTTGATGACATTGATCTTATAGCCTAGGAAGGGTGGGGTCTACCATGGAGTTTCTGAGTAACCTTGCTTTAAGGATTCAATTTCTCAAACCCTATTTCTCCATCTGTATGTTAAGGATAACAACAAATGTCATTTACAAGTGTCGTGGGGCTATGCAATTTGGAAGGACAAGGTTTTTAAGATATAACATATTGTTTAGAAAAGTGAAAGAAAATGATCAGAGAAGATTTGTAACATCCGCCTCTAGGTATACAGGAGATTTCTCTTTTTGTCTTATAAGGAAAGAAAACCAAGTCAGGAGTAATCCACAGGCTAATCTCTTCCTTTAATGTCCTCTCAACACTCACCCTTCTCCTAAAGTATGTTGGAATTTCATCTTTCAGATTTCTTCATCAGTGAGTGCTTTCTTTCCTAGAAATAAGATAGTGAAAGATGAAGGCTGTGGCTTTGTGAGGGGCTGGCTCTGGGCCCAGCGGTCAGATGTGCTCCATCTCTTGCTCAGTCTTGGACCTTGTGCAAATCACAGAGTGTTCAACTTCCTTTCCTCAAAGGTACTCTCAGAATAAAAATGCCATTCTCTGGGAGATCAAGTGAAAATTAATTAGCTGTGTTTTCTTTAAGTTCCTCTCCATTGATATTTCAGCACTCTCTGCAGTCATTAATTGGAACAATACTTTCAGATATTGTTTACATGCCATGACCACAAAATTCTTAATGGAAATGAATAGGAAAGAATCCAGGAAGCTTGCTAATCACTGAAGTGGAATTCTGGTGAGCTTTTCTAAACTTTATATTTAAAAAGAGGCACAAGTGAGCTTTGTTAAATCTATTGCCCCCTTTCAAGAGTGTGTTACAATAAGAACACCAAACATAAGTTTGTTTGTTTGTTTGTTTGTTTGTTTGTTTGTTTGTTTGTTTGTGGGACCCTCGCCTGTGGCGGGGGAACTAACCAAACCGGTGCTGCGGGCAGCCACCATGGGAGGCCCCAAACATAAGTTTTTATTTCGTTCTACCTCTCTCTCTCTGTCTCTCTCTGTCTCTCTCTGTCTCTCTCTCTCTCTCTCTCTCTCTGTTAGTATTTTACTCTGAATCTTTCTGGGTTTCACTCTTTCTCACCCTGTGATTCTTATTCTCTCATTTCCCTAAAATATACGTAACTTGTGAAAAATGAAAGTTTAGCAGAGTATTGTAACAAAGGCAGCTACCTTGCAGCCTTGTTGAGAAATGAAACTCTTTTAAATACATCTGTCATCAAACTAGTTAGAATCCTCCTCCCCTTGCCATTTGCACATTGGATCAATAACAAGTTACAATGTTTTCCCTTTGCTCTCCAGTCCCCCTTGTTTTAGGGTTTTGTGCTCTTCTCCCTCATTTCTTCTTGCTGGCTCTATGCTGGAAGGGAAGCATGGGTTGCCCCTGCCGCTACCACTGCCAGCAGTCCTCAGCAGACAGAAAGGCTAAAATGTCACAAGATGCGTTGGTTGCCCCTGACAAAAGTGCAGATCAGCTCTGAAAGGGGATAAATATGATAGGGGCACAATAATAACAGTGTGCACTTGTTAACTACAAAAATCCAGCAGGAGCTGGGGGCAGGGAGGGAGGGAACCCCAGAGAATAGAGGCTGCCTGGGCAGGAGCCCCTGGGGGGAAGAGTGGAGGGGGGTCCTCCAGCAGCAGCCATCAATTCTATGGGCTGGTTTTGTTTTGTTTTGTGAGGTCTGAACTGAGGCTCAGCTGATGGGGCAGGGGGTGGGTAGAGGTGAATAAGGGATTTTACCCAAACCAGTGACTCTGAATGGAGGTCTTGGGCTTCGTTGAGGGGGCCTCGGCAGTGGGCGCTTAAAAAGAGTGTCTTTGGGCTATTGGAGGGAAAGGAGAGTTGGGGGTGGGTGGGGGTTGGGGGACCATTTTAAGGTGGGAGGGGCAGGGGAAAGAAGGAGAATGACACAATAATGGGAAAAAGGAGGCCAGCTTCGGAGCTCTCCTTTCTGACAATGAGTCCCATGTGGTTCTCTTTATCTCAGCCATTCAGGAGTCAATAGAGGGAGCTTTTTTATTTCCATGTCTTGAGTATACAGCCACACTAGCCCCCATCTCGCTCGCTCGCGCGCTCTCTCTCTCTCTCTCTCTCACACACACACACACACACACCTAAAAGTGCAGAACACTTAAGTTAAGACTTTAGAAACATCTAAAAAGTTTTCCTCAACACAGATTTGTTGAATTCTACATCACCTGCCAGAACTGTGCATAAAGAGCATTCAGCTCACAGCCCCCTCACCACTGCTCTCTGTCTCATTCCCTAGTATCCCCATCCTCAGCCTCCAGGCCCTCCTATTATGCACTCCTCTGCTCCTCCTTAGGTGGAAGGCTCAGTCCTTAGAAAGACAGGAATCACATGATAACAGGTAAAGAAGAGATGGGAGGGTGATGGCTATTTTCAACCCAAAAAAGCAAAAATAAAAGATTGGCACAAAACCCCAAAACCCAAGCTTAAACTCTAGACCCACCATTTTAATGTTTAGAAATTAACAACCAACAAATTGGTGTGGCTGGTGGATTTCTCTGTTAAGTCTCCAGCTGGACAAATCCCTTTTGGTTTGTTCCTATGTCTATGAAGAGGTAGCTGAAGCTTCTGAATTTCCTTGGCTTGAAAAAAAAAATTTCCTCTCCTTTTCAAACAATATTGTAATGAATTCTCATTGGGTATCTGAGTCTGAATAGGTACAGCATTTTTCATCAGGGGTAGAAGTTTTAAAAATATAGATTCCAGACCTCACCTCCTCACTTCTCCATGTGAAATAGTGTTGTTAACGATAGTCACCACGTTATCTCTGATAAGAAGGCAGAGCCAGGAATCACACCCCAACTCACAGTTGCTGAGCTGCAGGAGCACCCCTCGGGGCTAGGGGAATTCTCTTTCTCCAGTGCTGAGTCAGTAGCTCTGAGTGAGGCGCTATGTGTGTGTGTGTGTGTGTGTGTGCACTTGTGTGTGTTTGTGTGTGTGTGTGTGTGTGCGCGCGCACATGTAATGAAATAACAATCACTAGTCTAGTGCCAAAATTCTCTACTACCAAGCAGGGTGACTGAATGATAGAAATGAAATGGAGAAAATGATCATTTTCATTAGCAAGGAATGAAGATAGGGACAGGAGACAGTAAATGCAAATGATAACTAAAGCAATTGCTCAATGCCATATATCTCCTACAAGAAAGATTGCCACAGTGGAGGGTCATGAGTGAGTTGTCCAAGGTCACACAGCTGGTTAAGTGACTGAACCAGAATTCCTCCCCAGGCTTGATTGATCTGCAGATCATGCTGTGAACTGGGGGAGAGCGTCTAGGGTGGGACAGGAGTGAAGGAGCACTGGAGAAGCAGAATTCCCCTAGCCCAGCGGGATGCTCCTGCCACTCAGCAACTGTGAGCTGGGGTGTGATTCCTGGCTCTGCCTTCTCATCAGAGACTCAGTCTTGACCATAGTTAACAACATTGTATTTCACATTTGGAAGTTGCTGAGAGAATAGCTCTGAAAAGTTCTCACAAGGATGAAAAATTGTAACTGTATGAGATATAAGTGGATGTTAATTGATATATAGTGATCATTATTTTTAATATAAACTTATTTCAAATTCTCATGTTATACACTTTAAACTTACACAGTATTAAATTGCAATTATATATCAATTAAATGGAGGGAGGGGAATTAGTAAACTATAAAAGGTTTTAAGAAAAGAACTTCAGACTTCCCTTCACCTACCACAAGTCTCATTTCTTCCAGCTTGCCATGTTGAGCAGAGCACCCTGCACCAGCCATAGAAGAAATATGAATATCATTGTCAAATCTTTCTCTGAGCAGAGAGATGAAGAGAGCTTTTAGGTGTCTCTGATGTGGTAAGAAAATAATAGTTACTCTTTCCTTGGCTCCATCTCCAGTCTCTTGAAGGTGCAGCTACAGCTAGCTATGTGGTTTGATGGTGAATTGGGCAGGAGAAGGGAGGACTCCTGCACGTTGGCTGCTTCTCAACCTGCCCTGCTCCAGCTGTCTCTACTTCACAGTATTGCATGTCCTACATCCACTGCACAGGGTGGTTGGGCTCCAGGGCTCAGATGTGCCATCTTCTCTCTCTCACCACCTGAAAGCTCCTGGAGGGCAGGGACACTGCCTCCTACTTCTTTCTCCTCAGCAAGCCCAGTTGTTCTTGTTCTCTGCTCTATTCCCAGCAAGAGCCTTTTCCATGGGAAAGCTTAGCCTTGAAAGTCTCTCATCTGGTATTCTCCATCTGGTTATTTCTCCATATGGGTATTCCTAAAATTCAGTCTCTGCAATTTTCTTTGGAGATGTTTTTGACTCCCAAGGCTTCAGTAATGGCCACTTCTCAGCAGGGTCACACCATTACACTGCCAGTTGTCTATTGAACTTTTCCACTTGTCCATTCTACTATTAGATTATTACTTAAAACTTGCTAGTTATTTATTTTCTACTCTACTTAACTTTAAGCCTCAAGGTCTCTGCCCATTCATGAGCTGTAATATCCCACCTGTCATTAAAATCTTTATGTCCACCTTCTATCCCACATATTTTGTTCCCTTTGCCATCATTCTAATTCTGGCCATTAGCCCTCATGCTTGAACTATTAAAATTAATGTATTCAAATACTTTTGCTAAAATGTACTCCTCTACTCAAAATATCCAATGATTCCTATTTATTTACAGATTTAAGTCCAACCTTCTTAGTCTAACATTCAAATCCTTTCTTAATCTGATCCCAATTCTGTCATTACCACTATTTCTCTCTCTACCTTACTCCTCTTAAACAAATAAATCACTCCAGCAAACTGCTCTGCTCATAAATTTCCAAATATTTTATGTTCTCTTATGTTCACACCATTGTTTTGACCTTCACCTACCTGATTCACTATTATTGCCATCTCTTTTGGCCTAACCTTCCTTCAAGTCTCACCTTTCAGAAGCTTCCCCTACCATCTCATCCTAAGTTAATCTTTTCTTCCCATGAGCTCTCTTTAATTCTCACAAACTCCTGGCATTTATTAACATTATATAAAATCACTGCTTACATTTTCAATTATTATTTAATTTTCCTTATGTTGTCTTCCTAACTAGATTGTCCACTCCTTTTGGATCTGGACCCACCACTGGCACCTTGCTCAGACTTAGGAAATGTGAGCTGTTCTCTTCTGAATTTCTGTGGATTTATAAATACAAGTTGTCTCTATAAACTGAGTCCTAAGCCTGTGTGTTTATGAGAACAAACACCTTGGGCAGGATTAATTATATGCAGGTGTGGGGATCCTGTGACACTTCTTTCAAACAAAATCTTATTTATTGGCTACCAGTAGGTATGTATCTTTTTTTTTCCCCTTCTCATTAGCAGATAGGGAAAAAGTGAGGCAGACAGCTAGTTGTATTCCCTTTCAAGTAATCTCACTTATCATACAATGACTCATTTATTTCTTCATGCTGAAGTAATGCCACAGTTTAAGGCGAAACAAAACAAAAAGCTTTGTAATAGAATCTGATCTGATTCAACTACATGGGAAAGAATTGAAATTTACACTGGACAGACAGCTTTTGTATATCTAGATCATGAATTAATTATTACTTCAGAGCATATACACTCAGTTACCATTAAGAAAAGATAGGAAACTCTTGGGTATAATCTTTTTGAAAACTAAGGAATCAAAACCTTTATTAATGAGATTTCTGCTTCTTTAATTCAAGTTAGAACCCATCCATCTATGCAAAGCTTTTTCCATTCCTTTTGCCAAGTTGGTTAAGTAATGTCTTGTCACTCAGTGCGTCTGGACCAAAAACAAAGGCATCACCTGGGAGCTTGTTGGAAATGCAGAATCTCAGGATACTCCTCAAAATAGACAGTGTCACAAGATTCCCAGGTGATTTCCATTCATGTTAAAGTCTGAAAAGCACTAAAGTGAAACAGATTTGGTAACCAGGGGAGGTTGGAAATTCATCTCAGGTGTCATGAACTTGAAAAATGGTGAATCTGTAGAATTTAAGGCAATGCATGGGTGGTGATGGGCTGAGGAAATGAAATATCCACATTTTCCCAGCCAGACTTCCTCTCTTGACGGTGTCCTCCCAATAAATCCCAAGACAGCAAGATCCCAGGCAGAGATGCTTGTAACCTTACTCTTAAGCCCAGGAAATCCCTACAAGATTTACATTTCCCTCTTTAGCCCTCACTTGTTTCCATCACATTGCCTTCTGCCTGGATCTTCCCTCTCTCTGCCTTTTTTACAGTTGTCTGAATTAGACAGGCTGGCAGTGTCTTCCTGCTATTTATTGCCTGTGGGTGACTCCTCTCGACACTCTGCACTTGGCAGGCTCCAGGAGAGGAAGACTGAAACTGGGTGACCCAAGTATGAACTGCCCTTTCTCTAGGAGCTCATCTTCTATCTTTACTCTGTCATCTTTTTCAAACCCAATAGGAGAAATGCAATCACTGTAAGCATTGCATTTGTTTATTCCTATGGGAATCTGTTACTTTCCCTTCGGCTTTTCCTAGATGCATCTTAGTTTGGGATGGCAAGTAAGGACTGGCATGCATATAAAAAAGCAAATGCAGCAGACCAGGATGGGGCAAATCATTTCGGTGTGACCTGGGTTCTCCTTTAACCCCAAGAAACATCGCTGGCCTTAAATGCTATTACTTGCGTTCATTCCCAACATATTATTGAACTCCAGCTGTGTGTGAAGCTATTCCATGTAGTGCAGATACGTTGGTGAACCCAGCAAAATCTTTCGCTGCTATGATAAATATTGAAGTGGGGAGGGAAAGAGAGAACAAAAAAAGAATAAAACAAAATCCCCAGCCTCAAGTCTCCAGAGTAAGTGGAATGATGTAGGATTTGGGAAAGGACAGGAAAGGAAGGAAAGAGGTAGAGCAGGAAGTTAGACATGGCAGTGGAACTCACGCCAACCACCAGGCACTACTAACACAATGCAGCGAGCCCTCCACCCCAGTCTGTGGCCAGAGTGCATTTCTTCTTCTGAGGGACTGTCGCAGAAGGAAAATATATTAATAAAGTAGAGGGGAAAAGAGTCAGTAACAAGAATGCTTGTGAAGAAAGGAAGTGTGGAATCCAGTTATAGCAAAGATATAAACTGGAATGTTCAAGTTCTGTAACATTGTCGGAGCCTCTTGCTCCAATGTTCTCACCCTCCCAGGCAACATTGACACAAACACATGGGTGTGTGAATCTAAGAGTGTATGTGTATATGATGTGTGTTTCCATCATGGGGAGGGGTGGGGCGGTTGGCGCTGGGGAAGAAGGGAGAGAAAGAAGAGAAGGCCATTAAAAAGCCTTGCTGAGAAAGGTATTTCTTGTAGACAAAAAAGAATCAGGCCCCTCGCTCCCTACTGAGCCCATTTCTCCTGCCTTTACCGGAGCTGTCAGGCATGAATCCCTGGAGCATTCCGTAACTAATTGACAGTAATGGGGGCCATTGGGAGTCTAAGAATACATGGCATTGCCCGGCATGCACTGGAAAGAAGGGGGGCAGCCTCAGGGACAGCTGTGAGGAAAATAGAGTCTGTCTTGTAAACTTTTTTAAATTGAAGGAAGGAGGCAGAAAGTAGGGAGGAACTGATTTAAGTCAACTTCTATTTTACCCTAAAAATAAAAAAATGTATAAATCTCATATCTTATCTTGAGCTAATACCCCAGGATTCTAAGTTTGCATGGGAAGAAACAGATGGAATTTCAATTAACCCCAAGGCCCCGTGTGAAATCTATATTGTACCCTCTGGATTTACAACATATTGTAATATATGACTACAGGCTCTGGAGATTCCATCGCAAATCAAGCCTCTTTATTCCAGGGGTTCAGAGAACAGCTACAAAAGCCCACTTCAGAATCAAAAGTGGCCAACAATTTACAACTTCATCCTCAGAGTAGAAATCAAATTTTAAATTTTAAAACACTTCTTAGTTATTGAGCAATTTTATGTTTTTTTTAAAGAGGAGGTTTACTTTTCCCCCTTCTAGTAATGATGTCATTTATGTGCAAATAGAACATTGGAAAAGCTGTGCCATTATTTTACCTTGAAGAATAATTCACCGCAGACCCACAGTAAATTATCTTCCAAAGATATTTAGATTTTAAAATGCATACCTTTCTGGAATGTAGTCTTTAAGAGTAAAGCTCTTCAAAATAAAAATAAAAGCATTTACTTCTGCTATGATTGTTACACGAAGTTGTAAACATTGATATAACTTTTAAGAATTCCCTTTCTTTTTTCAAAACTAATAGGTACTAACAAACTCGGGGCTTTGACTGTTATTTCTTTTATTACTGACATCATCTTTACTCAATTTTCTTTCATTTCAAAAACAACATTTGTATGAACAGTGTTTCACACACAGAACTTTCAAAACCAACTTAATTTTGGCTCTTTGACATTAGGGATAAATGTTGGACATATTTTTATTAGCAGACTACTTTCCCCCCACATTGTGCTTTACCTCAAATCTTTCATGCCTTCTGCCAAGATGAATTTTCTCCACTCAGTAGTGCTGACTCTGGGTTGCCTTCTGTTATCCAGCATTGTTTTATGGAATTTTATGCTCGGAACTCCTGGGCAATGTCTCTAGAAGTTCCTGTACTTTGAGAAAATGTCCTTTGGAGAACTGAAATGTATCTTTCAGAAAGAAGATGAGGGGGTGAAATAGGAGGTGAAGGGTCTCCATCTCTAAAATAACCAGGAGGAACTGAGGCCCCAAGGCTGTCCTCAGAATGCAATCCATTAGACTCACAGATATGAGAACTGGGAAGAATTGGAAAAGATGCCATTCAGGCAGCTAAGATATTGTTTGTTCCCCCTTTTCAGCTTTACGGAAGTGAAGGGTATGCCTCCCCAAATGTTCGGAATGGGCTTTCCCAAGAAGTGTCATTTTGGCAATTGGATTCTTTCCAGCTGGTCAGTTGTGACTTCACAGACCCATGAGACACTTTTATCACTGTCTTAACTATATAAAAGAATGAAAATGGGGGATATTACTGAAATGAGGGTTTTTATCAGAAATAACCTTTCCATCAGAGAAACCTATCTGAGTGGCAGGTCAAGCATCTGATTACAGAGCATTTGGTCTTTGTCACATGAGCCACCCTCTCCTCATCATGTGAGTCCCCCTCCTCTCTCCTGAAACCCCAGTCCCCTGTCCATTCCTTAGCTCAGGAGATATACCTTCAATTGGCCCCCATTGGCTTTAGAAACTACATCTATATGGATTCTCCACATGTATGAAATTAAGTGTTTTTCTTTTTTCCTACTAATCTGTCAGATATTAATTTGTTAACCAGCCTGAGGGAGAATACCAGAGGGTTAAGGGGGAAATTTCCTGTCTTCCTTGACAGTTCTAAGTAAGCTGAATTCAATGAAGCAGCCACAGGGCTGTTCCTTTACAAATGGTCAGGGTCACAGAGGTGTCCAGCTGCTCCTTTCCTCCACTGAGTACATATCCTGGAAGGAACACATCTCCCTGCACTTAGCAGCATGTGTCTTAGATGAGCTGTGACCGTTCTATAGAGACATCCATTCAGAACAAGCAAAGAGGGTGGGCATGACACAAGGACTCCTCTACAGGCCACCAGAGAAACCCAAGGAGCTGGTCAACTCCCACTTCCAGCAGGTTTGGACCACTGGCTCCAAGGTTGGATTGCACCCCTATTTCTAGTGATATTAATTTAGCTGCTTAAACCATACTCTAATCAGAAAAAAATTATGGAGTTTTAAAATAGGCTGAACATTTTCCTCTTTTGGACATCATAATATCAGGCAATCGAAGGTCATTTTAATGCAATTATTATGGTTGTTTCCTCAACTGAGCAAAAACATGGACTTGTTAAACCTAAACCAACATTCTTTTAACCTCATTTTCTCAGATTCATTAAGTCTCATTTCCATCCTAGATATAATTTATTTTGGGAAGAATAAATATGTTCACTACTTAGTAATAATATACCAACCAAATGTTAAGGGTAACTTTTTTTTTACCTTTTGTGTGCATTTTTCACATAAGAGCAATTAGTCGACACTATAACACATTTATGTGCTGGGTACTGTTCTGAATGCTTTATATGCATTAATTATCTAATCATTAAAATACTCCATGAGATGTTATCTTTCTTTTCCAAAGAAAATATTATTAACATAAGTCGTGTTGTGACTACATGTCCCTTTCTCAGCCTTCAGAGGTTATAGCCAGGAATCAGGTTTTCTGATTGCCTATTCAATAGCTGAATTCAAAGTTACTTAGTTTTTAAAACATTGTCAGTATGGTTCTTCCTTTTTGCTCCTACCCCTTACTATTCCAAGTCTTCCCTAAACTCTACACTACGTACTTCTTATTTGAGAGTTATGTTTAGCAACTTTACTTTTAGTCCCCATTTTGTTTTTATCCTACTAATTTCCTATTCCAACAGCACCAAAAATGAAGGCAATATAAAAGAGAAGGAAATGATAATATAGGTGGTTTAAAGCTTTATGATCAGATAAAGAGGGAAACTCATACTGAACAACTCAATTGAAAAAAAATATTGTTGGTGAAATTTTTGCTCTTATACTTTTTCCTGGTGTTTTTTGTTTGTTTGTTTCTGGGTAGATTTTATGTTTCATCATGTCTTTTCCTGGAGACTGAAAACATGATTGTTTTTAATCATTTTGCCCAAGGGAAGTGCATACATTAGACCAAACAAGTTTTCTCTTAGATCAAACATGTTAGTTTTTTGCAAAAGTTTTCACCAACAAGTCTTTCCCACAGGTATCTAGCCCTTCCTTTGAATTCTCTTTGCATTTACATATATAGAAAGACCTTGCCACCAAGCCATTATTTTTTACCTTGGCTTCGAATTGTTCTCTACCCATTTAACTTGTACATGTCTTGGTTTCATAGCTGGGTCCAAGGGGGGAAGCTATTCTTTTTCCTTTGTAAAATCTGCAATTTTATTTTATAGGTCAGACAAATCTGTTGAATTGAATTAGGGAGAGTGCTATATATGAATGACATATCTCCCTGAAGTCTCATTACTGAGTGCAACAGCACTAATTTGATTGGGAAACTGGGCCAAGTAGAGAAAGTACCACAATGAGAATAGGAACAAAGTTGGTCTGGATGGGGTCCGTCTCTGGTATGTAGGAAGATAATGTTAGATCAGGGCAGGAGCCTGGGTGGCAGCAGAGATGAGAGCTGCAGTCCAGTCTGGACCCTGTGTGGTAGTCAGAGCTTACAAGAATTTTAGAAGTTATAGACAAGAATTAAGACTGGGTCTCCTCTAAACTACAAAAAAGACATTCTTTATAACATTGTAAAGTAGAGCCCTGCAGAAACATTTGCACTGAGAAAAGTAAACCCATGGGACACCAGAGGTGAAGATGTTCAAAGAAAAACATTGATGTGGCTGAGTCACTTGCCAGGAACCTTTGATTGGGCTATTATGGGAAAACTGATTGCAGAACCTCATTTTTGTGGTTTCAGCAACGCTTCATCCATTCTCTGTAGATTGCCCTCCCTACCATAAGTATGAGTTTTGTCGACCTTTCATTCTCTTTGTCTTTGAAAGCCCCAAAAAAGTCCTGGTTTAAGGAGGATCAGACTCTGCTGGTCAGAGCAGCAGCATCGCACTGAGTAGACTGTCCTGAGTTTGGGACACCATATCCAGGATGACCACTCAGGCCCAACAGCACTACAAATTCAGGTGATAGCATTCTCTATGTATTAGCACACTGTTACATGTCTTTAAAAACATTTCTATGCCTCATTAAGAATAATAAAATAGGGGCTTCCATGGTGACACAAGGAGTTAAGCACCGCACTATGAAGCAATCTGCAGCCTCTGCAGCACGAGTTCAATCCCTGGGTGGCCAGGGCGAAACCTACATGGTGAGGCAGACCTCTCCTGTCTTGTCCACTGCTCCCCTCAGCAATGTATTTCACTCAGTCTGCCTGTTCTGTTCCCCACTCAATCTCTAGTGGATCCTTTCATCCCCCACATCTCTGGCCTGTACCCCAGCTCTTATATGCATAAATAAATAAAATCTTAAAAAAAAAGAATAATAAAATAAGTTGGCATTTGTGTTGAATTATTCCAACAAGCAGCTAAAAGTTAATGATGACAAAAGGACTCTATTTTTTAATTACTAGACCTTATTTTTAGAGCAGTTTTAGGCTTAGAGAAAAATTAAACAGAAAGTACAGAGTTCTCATGTCCTCTCTTCCTCCCCATTTCTTTTACTCCTTCCTCCAGTTTCCCCTATTACTAACATTATATATTAGTGTGTTACCTTTCTTACAATTGATGACCAATATTGATACATTGTTATTAACTAAAGTCCCTAGTTTACATTAGGTCTGTGCTTTGTGTGATAAATTCTATGGGTTTTGACAAATGTATAATGAAATGAAACCCCAATCACAGGAAATAAGCAGAAGAGTTTCACTGCTCTAACCAACCCCCCACCTGCCACCTGTCCCCCTCCTTTTTCTCTATCCCCTCTAAACCCTGGCAATCACTGATACTTTTACTGTTGCCATAGTTTTGTCTTTTCCAGAGTCCTATATAGTTGGATTTTACAGTATTCCATGCCTTCAAATTGACTTCTCTCACTTAGCAAAGTGTACTTAAAGTTCCTCCTAGTCTCTTCAGGATTTGATAGCTCATATTTTTTTAACCACTGGGTAATACTGCTTTTCTATAGCTGTGCTATAGTTTATCCATCTCAGTGGCTTCCAACCTTTGATGGCTGTGAATAAAGCAGCTATAAACATCTGTGGTCATAGTTATGTATAAATTACCTGTTGGTGGTCAGTGCAAGATGAACTGTAAATTGTCACCACTGTAGCTGAGAGGCAATCTGGGCGACTTGGAGGAGCCCAATCCCACCACGGCCTCTGACCCTCAGAACTTGGACTTCTGTCCTAGAAATCACATGGAGATACCTACTTCCAGCCACATGCCACAGACAGACCTCTTCAACTTCAGAAGCCAAATCCTCTTATACCTTACCATCTGTGTTTTGTAAAACACAGCCTCAGGAAAATAGTCATCAAATTCTTTGCTTCACTTAAAAAGACAGGTCCTTACTAATTAGGACTATCCATTTTAGATTTCTTCCATAGGGTTGTTCTCTAAGGTAATTTGCTCTCCTCTTGCCTTCTACATACATTAAAATGCATGTAAGTTTTTTATTTCCTCTGATGAATGTGGGGTCTTCTGCTAGCAAACTTGCACAGGTGATCTATCCCTTCAAGCTCTGCTCTCTTCTGACCCCCACATGATACTCACAGGGACACCCCCCCACCATAAACACACACACACACACACACACACAAAGCCTACTTACTGGTTTTCTAGTCATCCCAATAATCCCAAGTGTTAAGAGTTGAGAACAACTGAAGCATTTTCCCTCCCTTATTGCATTTCAAAAGGCAATTGGGAGGACCAGCTAGGCAGTATAGTTGGCTGTGTAGGGATGGAGAGGAAATTTCTTCTTAATCCCTATGGGTTCTTCATGGGCTGGCCTAGTGATCAAATTACCATCAGTCACATTAATAAGGGAGGACAAATTTAATTTTGTATACAAGGATGTAAATTCTAAAGTACATGGAACAAAATGAGGGAAGATATGCTGAGCAAAGGAATGAGTGAGATAGGAAGCTGGAGCTTTAGGAAGAGAGGAGAAGGGGCCTAACATGATGAGGAGAGGATGACTCATACAACAAAGACCAAATGCTCTGTAATCAGATGTTTGACCTACCATTCAGATAGCATTCTCTAATTGAAATGTTATTTCTGGTGAAAAGCCTAACTCAACTATCATTCCCAATTTTCATTCTTCTAGATTGTTATGGGAGTGCTAAAAATATTTCATGAAGCTGCGAGACCTCAGTTGACCTCAGTTCAAAATAATCCACATACCAATGTGACATATTTTGGGAATGTCTGTTCTGGACATCTTAGGGAGACCAGTCTGAACATTTAGGGAAAGCTATCCTTTATCTGCATGAAGCTTTCAGGTGCTTGACCTCACATGAAATAAGGGGCGATTTGGTTTCCCTGTGAGAAGTGATGTTTTAAACCACAGAAAAGCTTCCTCCACAGGTTAACTCCTGACTTATTGTTGTCTGAACATCTTCTGAAAACTTCCTCATCACATAAGACATCTCTTCAACAAGGTCCAATTTTTTTTCACAGGGTGACTCTTCTGTGTTCACACTCCATACTCGTTCGGAGATCTGTTCCCAGAAGATCTCCTTGAGGAAAGCAGTATCAGGTGGCAGGTGGCAAGGGAGCTGAGCTTTTTCTGGCCAGGTCCAAACAACTTCTCCCACTTTGTTCAACTTTTTGTGAAATGTAGCTAGTTGCACTTACTATGAGATTACCTATGAAATTGCGCATTAACTCTTTAGAAGAGAGTAGTTGATACTCTACCTTGAGTCAAAGGTAAAAAGGCAAAAAGCAAGAAGTGGAATTTTTGAGACAGCACTTGAAATAGCACAAACTCAGGATCTAATCTTGGCCGTCATGAGGTAGAAAAGGGGAAAGGTGAAGAAGCAGTAAGGGAGAACTGGGTGAGATCATTTAATTATGATGTATTTTGTGTGCCAGGATCTCTGAAGATAAAAAAGTGGAGCACATAATCAGCTCAGAAGATCTAGCTTGGCAGTGAAAAGCCGTTCCCTGTGTATCATTCAAATAGCAATGCTGGATTTGAGTTGGAAGAAAGCCATTGATTAGCCTCCTAGCAGAAAGCTCTCCAGTCCACAGTCTTGTTTCATAAGCAAGGAAGGAGGTTCTCATGCTAGTAGAGGACCTGCCATGTTTGCTGAGCCACACTTCAGGAGGATTTGCATATGTTACTTCTGCTTAGACAGTATCTCTCTCTGAATAGGCGTCACTGAGGGCAAGGAAGGCTAAGTGACTTGCACAAGGACACATGACTAATAGTTTTCAGAACATCGGTCCAGCTGTTTCCAAGGCCTGTTCTCATGCTATCTAGGTGGTTGAATGCAGCTCCCCTACTGCCCTATTCATGACCCTTCTCCCATTAAGAAAGTGTTCCTCCCCTGGGTAGAAGGAGCTAGAAATTTTATAATTAGGGATTTATTCCTTTATCTAAATCCTTTCTTTTTTGGAAAATTTCAACCAAGAGGAATGAGCCATTAAAAAGTTTATCCTTAATGTAGTCCTTACCGAGAACATTTGTGAGAGAATTTCCTGCAAGAAAAATTTGGTTGTGTGCCTGTTAAGTGGGGGTTAGTCAGGAAAGGAACAAAATGAGAGACTAATGGAAGGGAGAAGCAGAGACAAAAGACACCTTTGCTTACTCCTCAAACTTTAGTGGGTGAAGTGCTACCTGGGAGAAGCCCCATAAGGATAACAGGAAGTGTGATTCTCACACCTCAGAGAATCAGCAAGTGGGAAGAGGTTGGAGAGGAGAATACTGGCAATGGCAGAAATGGGGGGGGGGTGTTAAGAGTGGAGACAAAGGGGGAAGTAACTTTTTAAATAAAAATTGATAAGTGATGAATAGAATGGGTAATCCTGGGGAGCCCTGAGAATACTGGACCGCCACGCAAGGGCCTCTCTTTTATTCACTTTCCTTTTTCTTTTCTTTTTAATTTTCTTTTATTTAATTTCGCTGCAGCACGTATAATCAATTACAGCCTGAATCGGGATAAAGGAAGGGGAAGCACTTTAATTCATAAATCAATTTTATACGGTCATCAGTCAGGTTGTGAATGCAAATACCTCTGTCGGTTTAGGTTATTCAGAATTAATTGACTCCCACCGGGCTGGGCTGCAGATGGAGCAGGGCTTTCTCACAAAGTCTCCTTGGGCCCAGCATGGGGGCCGACTGCTTCCTCCCTTCCCCCTCAGGCCCTTGGCCACCCCCTCCACTCCTTTACCCTGTGGGCCCCAAACATGGAGATGATGGGGGTGGGCGTCCTGCAAAGAAGCTGAGTGGATAAGAGCCCAGAAAGATTGTTTGAAGAAGGAAGGGGATATAAGGAAAGATGAAAGCCCCCAAACAAACCCTCTTCAGCCCAGACCCTGCAGAGACACCTTTATGTGATTAGAAATGCTTAGCTTTCAAGGGTCTGCTTTTAAGTTCTCTTGAGCTTCTTAAATAAGAAAGGAAAAAGAAAACAAACAGAAAAGCCAGAGCTCCTGGGCTGAAGCTGAAGGGATATCATTCTGAAAGCACAGAGTTCCTGGGGCTGTGTGTCTGCCAGATTTTATCAACTGGAGAGCTGCCCAGGACAGAGGGTGAAGTGCAGGCAGGCCCAGCAGAAATGATGGCCAAGTCACTGCCCAAGACGTCTTCTGGCCTGGAGATGGCGCTGGGTTGCACCTTCACCTCAGGCTGCCCATAGGATGACTCTAGCATAGCAAGTACCACTGCAGCTGTCCTTCCTGGGTACCACCTGTTTTCTAAGTTAAGCTCATATATCCAGGAGTTCATGCTAATTTGGAAAAGACACACACCCATCCACCCACACAGTCAGCTTATTTTGTCCTCTACTTTTCCACTTCTTACTCTCAGCTAAATATGTCCCTAATTGCATCGCTCCATATCAGACCATCATAGTGCTTTACACAACTGGTCCCTTTGGGGCACAGGGTGAAATTTACCCACCCTATCTGGGTTCTTTTAAGAATGGACAGATGAACAATTAGCATCAGACAGTTTAGTAAGAGAAAAGATCAAAATGTAGCACATAATAGGTAATAACATACATAGATATGGAGAATTTACGTGGTTGGAAATTCTAAAGAATAATAGAGCTGGCAAGGGATATTTATCCTGCATTTAGAGACCTAGGGCATCAAAGAGAGAGGAGGACAGACATGACAGACAGAGGGGGTGGGTGGCCTTGTCTTTAGAGAAAACATGTTCGATGCTGAATTTGTAACTGGGAGAACTGCCCCCCTCACCACACACACACAACTGCATTTTTCTAGGTCAAAAAATGGGGGAGAATGATTGTGTGTCTGGTTAGAAAAAGGTAAAAGCTTAAGACACTACTATCTTTTCTATTAGGAAAGGGTGAAGGGCAGAGGCAAAGACAGAAACCTATCAGCCCCAAGGGATTTCATTACTCTTCATGTCAGAATAAGGCATCTTGAGGAGACCAGTTCTGAGAATCTCGGGAGGCCTGATTTGGGCACCTTCACTGCCAACATTAGAATCAACCAGTGAGATTTTTGTTTTTGTTTGGTTTGGTTATTTGTTTGTTAATGCTGATGTTCAGATCCATTCTCTAAATTCTGCTTCAGTAGGTTTTAAATACAGCCCAGGGAACTAGTGTTTTTTAATAAAGCTGCAAGTGAGTCCAGTGTACAGGTAAGGTTGCAACCACTGAAGTGTCTAAGAAACCCCCGGTCCCTCCCCACAATCTGGCAGTGCTTCTCAGGGTGTAGTGCATTAGAATTACATGGGCAGGAAAATAAAATCATTGTTAAGAATTTTTAAAAAGAACAAAATAAGACTTGATATTGTATATGTCACAGACCCTCCCACAGACATATTGTATTGTAGAATCTATGGAAAAATCTCCCAGTGAGTATAGAAACCCTTGCTGTGGCAAAGCAACAAGATGTTTGAGCTGCCTTTACTTAAAATCAAATGCTAGTCTGACTGGCACGGTATGCATCACACTGTGCCTTGACATAACAGTTACATGTTTGTGGGTTTTACCAGCGAGCACTTCTGAGAGACCAAAACCTAAATCTAGAAGCAAAAGGAGAGCCATCTATTTAATAGGGTGATCTTAAAGGCTACATGTACTAAAACATGGGTTCTTTATCCCTATTGAGCCTTGAAAAAAAAATCAGCTGCAAAAATGTTATGTATTTTCAACCAGACTCAAATTACCAGTCCTGATCTTTAATACAGTTGTTTATATGCAAATGAGCCATATTTATTTATCTATAAAGGCTGAGGAGGAATTCTTGGAACTACTCAGTCGTTTATCTTAATACCATGCTATTGGAGGCAATAAAATGGCCTTTCTTTAAAAATTCTGATACTTTAGCCTTCTTTCCCAAGTCAGACTAGACTTCCTCTCCACAATGTCTGAAGGTCTTAGTGAAGATTAACTGTGTGTTTTCTTCTGCTATACTTATCCAGCAGCAAAAAGAAGAGGGGGGGCGGTTAAGAATTAAAGGGAACCTTGTTTGCAAACCCCATGTTTCTGAGATAGAAGACATCTCCATGTAGAAAAGCAAACCTTATGCCAGTGAGGCTGGTGGGTCAGTGCTGCCACGTGTGAAATCCAGCTTCCCCACTTTTACTAAGCGAGGTATCTAACCTCTGTGTTTCTTCTTTACAATGGGGATGTTAGTAGTAGCTGCCTCATAGGGTTGTTGTGAGGATTCAGTGAGATCAAGCATCTAAAAACTCAGCAGAGAGTGAGCTCAGACAATGGCAGCACTTACTTTGAGAGCAAACACTGGAGAGTGAGTTCTGAAGTGCGGTGGGCATGCGGGTTGGATTGGGTCCTCCAGGAGCACCATCATCCCCAGCCAACTTGTTAGAAATACAAACACTCAGACTCTTCCTAAAAAGAGAACTAATGAACAGAAACTGGGAATAGGACTCAGCCCCCTGTGTTTGCATTCCTCCAGGTGAAGGAGGAATTCCTCCATGCTGAACCTGCACCTCCACTGGGTGAGTTAAAGACTAGAAACCAGAAGCTTGAAAAGCAATGAGGTGTCTTCTTGGGCTCAGACAGTTTGGAGTCAAGAAAGAGGTTGGACTCAGCTCTTTGTAGAGGAAACTGAGACAACGATGTCTCATTCTTGTGTGTTTAGAGTCAGAAAGAAAGGCAATTTAGTGGGCATCTGTGGCCTGGAGAGTCCACCCAGAGGATGGGAATCTCGCCAGCAACCATAATGCCTAGGACGGCAGCATTGTTTGCAAAGCCTGCCATACACAGCATCTCAGACTTCACAACCTCACATGACCTGCTCTCCTCCATATCCTGAGCCCAGCCTCAAGTTCCCTTGAAGGTCCTGGGGTACCTCTGGTGCTATTTTATCCAGGGCCTGCAGCCGGCATTTCTTCAATCCATGCTGGAGAAGAGCAGCAGAGATGGCAGAAGCTCCTCCTTATGTTCAGAAAAGGGTCAGAGAAAAGGAGCCTCAGCAGTCTCATGTTGCTTTGGGATACCAACAGGGTATCTGGGTAGTGCTTCCTTTTCCCATAGTAAACACCCCCAAAGAGCCAGAAGGTGAGGATAGGAGAAGGCAGCCTGGGAGTGGAAACAAATGAATTTGCAGTTCATCTGTATAAAGGTAATTCTTTTAAGGCTATCAAATATAGAGGAGAGAGCCAGAAGTGTGGGGACTTCGTTGAGAAACAAAATACTCCAATTTCGCAGAGACTAAGGGAGGAAGAGGAAGCAGGAAGAGGAACTCCAGGAGGCAGTGCCTGCTGCAGGGTAAAATAGCACCAGAAGTACACCAGGACCTTCAAGGGAACTTGAGGAGGGACTCAGGATGTGGAGGAGAGCAGGTCATCTGAGGCTGTGAGGTCTGTGAGAAGCTGAATGTGGCAGACTTCTTGTACTGGGGGTACTCCATGCTAAAGTGCTCCCTTAAAGATTTCTTCCTCCCTCCCAGAAACACAGACTGAGCGCCTGACATTCTGCTAAACTCTGAGAGGCAGAAATGTATAAGACTCTCTGCCTCAAGGAACCTTTAAAGAAGTAAGAAAATAGAAATGTTTTTATTTCTCCAAAAATGATATCTGAAGAAAGGAAGAGAACAAGGCAGCTTCCAAAGTTTCTGTAAACATTTGGCTTAAATTTGAGATTTTGGGTTCAGCAAGAAGTCATAGTGCAAATTATTCATTACCAATTCCTCTCCACACACACACACACACACACACACACACACACACACACACACACACACACACACACACACACACACCCAGCTGCTATCATGTTCTTGTCTAGCTTTTCTAGCTGACCAGTGATGGATAAACCTAGTTGTTGTTGGTTTTTCCAGTGTGCTTCTGTATCGATCAGAAAAACATTACAAGTTAAAGAAACAAATCCTAGAGTTGCTGGGTTGCTGGTACATATGCCAACTCCAGCCTACCCTCCTTTTAATGAGGCAAGAGCAAAGAAATCTGGCAAACACAGATTTAATTTCCTGTGAAATGCACAGAGGTTGAGAAACTAAGAGGAAAGCAGTATTTAGACAAATATGTTTCGGGTTTTATCAGACAAGACATACAAAACCCTCTTATGTTTATCAAGCACTAGTTCCCCTGGTTTTTACCCACCCTTGACTGCACATAATTCTCTGTCTGAGCTCAGCCTTCAGGTCCCCCTTTGGACAGTTGACCCCAGGAAAAGAAGTCAAAGCAACTTGGTCGTGGTGTGACAGCTGAAACTTAATCATATGGGTCCCAAAAGATCGGTCCCAGTTGTCACTTTCCAGGTCTCTGTCCTTCTATCACACTTTTTTCTAAATGTGACTGGAGTCAATTAGTAGACAGCTTCAGAAAGGGGCCCCTTTGTTACTCTTCAGGCATCAACCGCCCAGGTGCTCCTGAGAGCTGTTCTTTTGCACTTTTAAGGAAGAAATCAACTTTCATTCTCTCTAAGGCCTCTGCCGATATTTATTATCCAGCTCAGTTCCAAACAGCCAAATGAATTTTTCAGAATGGCCACAGCTGGCTTGTCGGGGGTCCAGGCAACAATAATAAAATAATTGAGAGAAGAAAAATCTCCAAAACCCCAGGGTGTTATTTTCACAAAGTTTTCTTCTGAGTATTCTTAGTTGCTCAGGATTATTCTTGTTTCCCTTCTCTTGCCTTCCTTAGCCATTTTCTCTGCCTCTTTTTTTCTATATTGTTCCCCAAAGCATAAGACCCGTGTCTGTGATCCTGAACAAAGTTGATTCCAAAAGTTTTTTGGTTGTTTTTTTTTTTTTTTTAAAAAAAAAAAAAAAGACTGTTTCTTAGACAAAACACAACCCTGGCTGCAGCTGTAGCTTGCTGGGGTTTCTGTGCCTTGTTTTAATGCATGGCCCCTTTCATGAAACCCAGGGGAGTTCATGGAGGTGGGGGTAGAGAAAATGAGAAGGGGGAAGAGAGGCGTGAACCTTTACACCCAAAGTGGGACTTCAGAAGAATTTATAGCCGTCTTTTCTGGAGACCGTTAAGATTTTATTGCCCTAGTACCAGCAGTTACAATGCTCCATGGAACTCAGAGCTGAGCTCACGCCTAGGATCTCTGGGGCTATAGCTGGAAAGAGGCCAACTCTGCTGGGAACTTCACTTCAGGAAGAGAGGGGGAGCTAGCATAAGTAGAAGTGGGTGGGGGTGGGGGGCGCTGAGGAAAGATAGAAGCCCAGAAAGGCAATTATATAAAGTTACAACCTAGGCTCTGCAGTCAAACTGAGCAGGCTTTGGGGGACTTTTCACTATTTACTAGCTTGTGATATTAAGCAAGTGATTTAACCACTGGGGGTTTCCATTCTGTAAACAGGAGATCATAACAGAGTTACCTAACCGGATTGTTGTGAAGGTGAAATAAGATAAAGCTCGTAAAGTGTTGAGTACCGTGTCTGGTCACAGTAAGAGCTTAACAGATATTATTTTGTGTTTAATTATAAATTATATTTCAGGCAAGGAGAGACCCAAGAGTAGATTTCATGCTTTGTCTAAATGTGAGTGTGTATGGAGAGAAGACATATTTTCTTACCTCTAAATAGCCTTTTCTGGGGTGGGAGAGTTACCATGGAGCAAAGGAGATTTGTAGGGGAAATAATTGGGAAAAGGCATGGAAAAGAAAACTAAGGGAAAGAAAATGAAAATTGGCAAAGACGGATAGAAGCTTTGCAGCTGGACATAGACTGAGCAGGAAATGTGCACAAGAGATGTGGGAATCTGGAAATATGCAGGGATGTTTGCTGGCCAACACCTTCTTTGGGGAGGTGATGACTCCTAAAAGCCATTAATCTGTGAGTATTTAAGAGGAAATTAAGAAGCAGAGCAAACCTTCCTACAAAGCATATAACCCCTCTGTATAAATTCTACCAATTACATTTCCTCCTAACAAACCTCACTATGACTGCCAGTTTCATACTTGCAGATTGTATCTTTAAAGAGACATTGCTCCCTGACATAATGTTTGGCACTTTGTGCTATGGGAGCCTCTACTACAAAGGAAAGGGTTGAGTTATCCCATCCTGGAAGCTTAGTAAGTGCTCCATAAAGTTTGTTGAATGAATATGTCGTATACCAGAGACAAGCCTCATACCAGTCAACACAAATCAACAAGACTACTAATAGATAGAGTTTATTTCTGGTGTGTGTGTGTGTGTGTGCATGTACATGTGTGTGTGCATGTGCATGTGCGCGTGTGTGTGTGTGTGAGAAATGTTTAGTATATACACAAGGTTGTACAACTATCACCACTATATTGTTCTGGAACTAGATAGTGGTGATAGTTGTACAACCTTGTGTATATACTAAAATCCACTGAATTATACCCTTTAAAATGGTGAATTTTAGGATATGTGAATTATATCTCAAATAAATGTTGGAGAAGCAGTTATGACTAGCCCCTCTCTTCTAATAGTACTCTCCACATTGTGATCTTCTTGCCATCTCTTCAGAGCATAAGGACAAAATTATTTTTCAAGTTTTTCTTGAACACTTATGTTCTCTTGTAATCTAAGTGAGATCAAGGATGGCTAGTCTCATAAAAAGTGGTGCCCAAGTGGAGGGACTCAGTTTATTTTTGCTCATTTCTCTAGGAGCTGTATAAACTCTCCATGTTTGAATAGAGCTGAAGACAAAGATTCACTCTTCATGAAACTCTTCATATGGTCAGCCACTTCTAGGAAATCAACGGCAAATATTACCTAATTGTAACGTATAATAGCCTGATATTTTTATGAAACACCATATCTTCCCTGACTATTAAGGGCAGTCAAATGAACAGAAACAATTTGCCAGAAACATATGTACTCCCATGTCCATTGCAGCACTCTTTATAATCACCAAGCTATGAAAACAACCTAAGTGCCCAAATATAGATGAGAGGATAAGAAGATGTGGTATATATACACAATGGAATACTACTCTGCAATCAAAAAAGATGAACTCTTGCCATTTTTGTAGCAACAGAAATGGTGCTGGAGGAAATTGAGCTAAATGAAATAAGTCAGAAAAGAAAGATAAATACTACATGGTGTCACTTATATATGGAATATAGAGAAACCAAACAAAGTAAAAGCAACCCTAGAAAGCTGACTAGAACTCTAAAACTGAGACTACCAGGGCCAGGGCTGGGGGATAAGAACAAGGTAGGGAGGGAGCACATGGACTATGGTGAAGGAACATGAGTGTTTTGGTGGTAGGTGCAATGTTGTAATAACACCTGAGGGGAAGATCCTATACTTCTAAAACACAAATAAGATTTAAACCAATGTCACCTCAAAAATTAAAAAAAAAAATCAGTATGGGAACAGATACCAGCTCCCTTGGCAAGAACAACAAAATGCTACAACAGAAAAGAGGATTTCTTAGATAGGATAAAGAAGAGCAAAATCTAGTAATGGATTCCCCTGCTCTTTCCACCTTCCTGTCCACTTAGAACCTATATTCCTACCTGTGCCTCTATCTACATAGACAACTTGGGAAATAAAAATTGTGGTTTCTGTCAGTTTTGTGAGATTGTGTGGTTAACTTGCACATAGCACAGGTCTCATAGGATTTCATATGGAGTTATTTCAGTTTCTTGTTTACTATGAGCAAAGACAATGCCTAAATTTTAAGCACAATTAGGAAGTCCGGCTCATGGCACACTGGGACAGTAGCCCAAGGTGGCTATGCATAAGTGGTAGAAGGAGAAATGGTGCCTCCCCTTCATGGAGGCACAGAGTACTTTAAGCATCCCCAGAGTACCTTAAGCATAGGAGTCCCTTCTCCCTAATGATTCTTCAAGAAAATGCTTCATGTTTTCAAGTTAAACATGTTATTAATTTGGGAATGTAGAAGTCTCTTCCTGGGAATTCCTGGTGGCCCCCAGCAAAGTCTTTGTGCAGTTAAATGCCCTAACTCTGAGCTATACCCCCCCAGCAAACTCTTTGTGTTGTTTGCTTTTTGGGTTGATTTTGTGTTTTTTCTTCAGAAAAATTGGGAAATTATCCAAAGAATTTCTGTGAATTAAGCATTCCTGAACTCCTATTTTTATATTTTTTTCAATGCCATTGTCTTTTCTATCACTGTAGTCTTAAATCTTTCTTTAAACAAATAGTTGAACATTTGGTGCCAGAAAAAACCAAATAATTGCTTTTTCCACATTTGTCAACAGTATGTTGGGGCCTTAGTGCAAAACAATCTCAAGTCAACTTATATTTAAAAGAAAGAAAATTACACTAAGGCCATTCACCTTTCCTCAACTCCTATCCTGGGCACCATCTTCAAATACAAAGATACGAGAGAATAGAAACAACTTATGAACCCTCTTTTATACTGTGAACTCTCCCTGGGTAATTTTTATCACAAACCCATGAAATGTCTTGCTTTGTTACCCATAGTTGCCAGAGTTAGCCACTAGACCTAATCTACTCCCGAAGGCTACCAGGTTGGCCTCAGCTCCTTGACACCAGTGACAGTGCTGGAATAAGCATCCCCATATATATTCCCTAATGACAGTTATAAGCATGTCACTGGAATTGCTAGGATAAAATTGTTGGGTCATAAGTTTGTAAATATTAATTTGGCTATATAGAGCCAGAGTGCACTCCAGAATGGCTGCCCTAGCCATGTCTCACCGGCAGTGTATGAGGGTCTTCTGTGCTCACATCTCTACCAACACTTGTCATTACCCAGCTTCTTCATTTTACTTTTGAGAAAAGAGAAGCCAGGGTGGGTAGATTCTCTTCCCTTTTATCAAGAAGTAGATGTAGTTAGTGGTCCCAGAGCCTTGACTGCCAAAATGCCCCTTGTGGCCATAGATAATAGCCATGTGATTTTCTAATCTACATTTCTATCATTTAAGAATGTCCTTTAGCCATATGGGCAACAGTGTTCTCATCCTCTAATTAAAGGAGTAGTGATTAATGATGCCCATGCTCTTTTTAAATCTTTCTCCAACTGTGAGTACTCTTTTGTCCTCTGATGGCATTTAGGTGTCTCTGTGCACTTCAGGGTGCTAGAAATGATGGACTATTCTTTATACCTTTTTATCTAAGTGACAAGAAGGACTAATCAATAATCAGGCACCCACATTCAATGCTATCACCTTTCACATGAACCTCCCCTCCCAATCTCCCCTGAACCCACAACTGAGACAATGCTCAAAAATGAAAGACAAGACACTGAATGTACTTTGGCAAAGTCCAAGAGTATATTAGATTAGGCATTGTTCCAGTCTGAAAAGTGCTATTTCCCCTGTTGTGGTGAAGAATGGATCACATCAGTTCACTAAGGCAATATCCAAACACAGAAATGACATCACCCAAACAGGGAGAAGTCAAAGGCCTCTCCTCAGCTATTTCTTACATAAGGAAGAACAGAGATATGAAGTTGGGGGTTTCCTTGATAGCTTTTATGATCAGCCCTCACTTATTTTTCTATCCACTGGATGATGTAGTGCAGATTCTCCTGGCTGCCAGCCACTGCCTGGGAAAACCATTATCGTGTGTCCATGTGTATCAGCCTCATGGGGATTCACTTCTGACAGCCACTCAGGAGGACCAGAGGCCTCTGAGATGAGTTTGGCAGTTGGTTTCCACCACCCATCTCCACATTCAAATCTCTTTGTCCCTTCTTGGGTCACATTCTTGTCAGGCTTCCAAATCTCAGAGACCTGGAAGGCTATATTTTTTGGCTGAGTTTTGGCCCTCTCTTATCAGGAAGAGATGAAGCATATCACTTGCTGTGGAGGAAAATTCCAGGGTGACTTGTCTCAGGTCCTGAGCTGTTGTGCTCTGAACTAATATCTCACTGTCTCTCCTCTGAGCCCATATAATTTCATTTTGAAGAACCAATATACCTCTAACTATGGCAGTGTTTTAAAGGCAGGATAGGAATTGTTACCGAAGACTACTCAGTCCAATGCTCATGTATGTGCTGTCTTATATAATTCAAACATCTTGTTATCCTCAACAGAAGACTCTCCACCGGCTGTTTTTCCCTTGCCTTTTGCAAGAGCTGTCCCAATGGACCCCTTTGCCAGCAGCAGGATTCAATCTTCTCCCCTCAAGAGTCAAGATGAGAGATTTATGTCATTCTGCTATGACCCAAGTGTGCTTATTAGGAAGTGCTGCTTAGCCAGTTTGCATCAGCTCTGTGGGGACCTGGATGGGAAATCCAGCATCAGGCCACATGGAATATTGCTTTGGCTTAGTTGCATGATTCTGGTTCAGAGGTCCTACATGCTTGTCTTTACTTATTCTGCAGGGTCACTGCTAGGACACTAGGGCCCTACACCACTTGGGCTCATTGGCAAGTACACTAGTCTGGGACTTATTGCTTCTTCTTTAAACTTGAGCTAATATGAGTTAGCAGAAAAAGCAGTGCAAGGCAAATTCTAACATTGTTTATCACACCACACACCAACTAAGGTAATGAACAGTATTAATCAGTCTCCTATCAGTTCACTCTGGGGGTTTTTCACCAGAAGAATATTGAGAAAAATATTTTTCATGATTTTTAGAGAACTTTTGCAGATAAGGGATTGTGACCCTAGTTAATGGGAAAAGCATATTTGTATGTTTTAACACCAGAAAAGTATCAATTCAAGTACCATCAGTCTGATTTGGGGCAAGGTACTCAGATTCCTTATCTGTAAAAACAAAGGTTATATCTGTAAAAATACTACCTTGCAGCATTCATAAACTAAATGAGACACTATGTGTGCAGTATCTGGCTAGCATAGAACAAGTAAAAAGAAAAAACTGTTTATTTCGGATATGTGAAGGTATTTGGGTATGAACTAGAAAAAGGTATTGTTAAAAGAAATAGAAACTTAAATTTTGGAGGGGGGTGAAATACATTGGGAAACCTTAATGAGAATGGGAAGCAGCAAGTGAAGTCTGATGATGGAAAGTTGATAGCAGCGAGGAGGTTTCCAGGTAGGGCTGGGCCTCTATTCATCCTGAGATAGAGCAACAACATGGCATATGAGAGAGAACTAGAGGAGGGGTGTAGGCTTCAGCTTGAAAAGCTGAGAAATAATGTGGGGACCTGCCTGTTGTGGGTCAAGATGTCTCATAGCATCTGGTAAATGTTCCCACTAGGAACACCTGATTTCATTCACCTGGATACGTGTCTGCCCCGAGATTTCATTGCACTTTCAGCCAGGTAATTAAATTCACTTTACACCAAAGTCCAAACCAGAAATAAGAAGTAAATTGTAATAGCTGTCATGTAGTTCATCTTACTTAAAATGCCATGCCTGAGTTAAGGGATTTTAGGTCCTCTTCCTTTAATTTTCACAGCACTCTGAGGGATTATTATTTTCTGCACATCATAGTTGAGCACACTGAGACTCTGGAAGGCTAAATGATTGCCCATGGTGAAAGCTAGTGACAAAGCTGGAATTTACCTCCACATCTGGTTGACTGCAAGAACCACTATCCTATCTCACTTCCTTTTAGTAAACAAGAAATGTCATTCATAAGTTTTAGAGGAGAAATCTCTAAGCCTTCAGATATTGGGGGTGGAAGGCTACAGCAATGGAGCTTTTGTGGCAATTCTTTGGGTCTCCTTCCTCACAGTCCCTCCCAAGCCACGCCCAACTCCATGCTAACACCCACTAGGTACAGCAGGCCCAGACCAGGAACCCAGCATCCTTTTAAGGCCTGTGAAAATGTTTTATTGTATTATGAAATCAGAAGGCAAAACAGAATATCATGTATACCATTCGAGTCATAGAGGGTGATTTTTAATACTCAAATGTGGAGGAAGCAACACATAATAACAAAATATCTAGGGCCCATGAAGATCATAATGTGGCCCTGCCTGTCTTCTTAAATAATTTAGAAAGAGTATGGCATGTAACTGCAACCTTTGCATAGCATTGCCTGCTCTTTCATTCATTTGAAGAGTTATATCATTCTGGAAACCTTTAAGTAAGAAACATATGCTTCTCCTGGCAGGCTGTTCTTTTTTGGCTAACATAAAAGTTGATACAAATGTGTCCAAATATTCAGATGCACAAATATGAGCAGATACTTAAAGCTCAAGATAGAGAAATTATACCCAAAACCCAAGAATTTTATACCCCACTTGTACATGGGCTTAAATTCACCAATACCAAGGGACAGCCCTAGGAACTTCAATGTAAACATCTTCACCAACACACACATACACACAAAGATACATGCACACTTCTCCAACAATAAAACACATAGTCAAGGAGCCAAGAAGGTCAAATGACCATCCCATGAACTACTAATCTGTAGTAGGTAAATAAAGAGGCAAGAGAGGGTAGGGAAGTAAAGCCGTGTAAACTTTGAGCCAATGTGCTTATTGTTTTTGTTGTTGTTGTTTATTGTTGTTAAGGTTTAAAACCAGAGTGCTCATTTAATGATGGCTCTCTGAGATTTCCCAGTTAGGCATCTCCTGCTCTTCGAGGGGTTCCAGATCTGCACAACTCAGCAAATAATATTAGACTTGAGGATTGTGCTGGAAATTGAGAGGAGGGGAGAAGGGGAGCACATAAAAGCTTTGTGAGGGGCTCCATGTTTAAATACAAGTTTAGAAACAGCTAAAAAGCCAAAGAAGAAGCTATCTCATTAATTGGACCCTTTTTACCTCTTTCCTTTCCCATTCCAGCCATAGTTCCCCTCCCTTCACAGAATGCACCTAGGCGAAACAGTTGAAACGAAAGGATTATCTGCCCCTTTCTTCAAAACAAGTTTTTTTTTGGCTAATTGGGGATGAAAATTTGAGGTAGCCTCCGGTCAAAGCTACCTTCTGTCCCTGCCTGTTTGTAATCAAAGCCCAAACCTAAACTGATAAGATTCTGTGTACTTAAAATAGGACCTGGATCTCATTGTGATTCTTGCAAAATTTATTTAACTAGAATGTTGGAAGATTTAGGTGTTTGGGTCCACTGATGTATCATACCATCTTTCTTCAAATACTTCATCCCATCTATTGAAATAAATAGTAGTATAGTAGTAATAGAAGTAGGAAAAGGAGGTGAAAGAGGAGATAAGTGAGTGCCTGGCACTTTATCTGCAGTGATCTCATTTGTCCTCACAGCTCCATGAGTTAGGCACTCTTAATACTGAGAAGGAATTTTACAGACACGGAAACTGCAGCTTGGAGATGTCAATAATTTACCCAAATTTTCATAGCTAATATATAGTTCAGATGCAATATAACTCAGATCTGTGATTGTTGTGGAATGTACAATGCATTTTTTTTCTTATTGTTAGTCATCATTTAGCTTTTTCCCCCAAATTTTAACTCCTGGAAATATGACAGTATACTTTTTGAGCATAAAGTTTTCTTTTATTCTTGATTATTTACTTAGAGTAAATTTACAGGAGTGAGGTATAGTAGCAAAGTAAATAGCAAGGAAGAGCCAAGTTACTTGTTGGCTCTCGCTATGTATTGCCAAATTACATTTTTAAAGGTTTTGCTAGTTTACACTGGGAACACCATCATACGAGCCTATTTTTCTCAAATCTAATCCTACACTGTCGATTTGGTCATGAGGTCTGATTGTTCTGGCCACGATCCCATGTTCAATGACAAAGATATTCAGGAATTTCATTTCATTGGCCAGTAGCTTCCCAAGGCTGTGAACACACTAGATTATAATGGGCTCCATGAAAATTCATTATCTTGGGCCTCCCCAGTGGCGCAGTGGGTTGAGTGCAGTGCTGTGGAGTTGTCCACAGCCTCTGCAGTGCAGGTTTGATTCCTGCCTGGCCAGGGAGATCCCACAAGGCATGGCAGACCTCTCCTGTCTCACCTGCTCCTCCCCTCAGTAGTGCTTTTGGCCTGTCTGCCTGTTCTGTTCCCTGCTCTGTCTCTGGTGAATTCTCTTACTCTCCCGCGCGTCTGGCCAGTACCCCAGTTCTTGTATAAAAAATAAATAAATAAATCTTAAAAAAAAAAAAAAGGAAAGAAAATCATCTCACTCAATTTCTGAACTCTTGGCCAGGACCTAGAATTCTACGACCAGGGACTCATCCTTTTGACTTAAGACTTTAGAGTTTTTCTACAATGACCTTTGTAAGGTGTCATTTTTAACTGGCTATCAGTTATTTATACACTGTTATGAAGATGAGGAACCAGATTGTTTCGAGGAGATTAAATGAAGCCAGGAGAAAGTTATTAGAGGGCAATGGGATGAAAATGGGGAAATGACGGATAGCCCCTCCCCCACTTGTCGAGGGTATTCTATTCTCCTTTCCAGTGTTAGTTCATTGTAGGCAGTTTTCATTCATTCATCCCACAAGAAATGTTCTCCAGAGCTTACTTTCCATGATATAGGCAGCGTTATTGATGCCGGAGAGGGATACATCGGTGAACAAAACAAACTCCTGGCCCTAAAGGCGCTCATGTTGAATGAGGGGAAATAATCAAGAAAATAAATGTATACCGTATAATATGTCAGGAAGTAATAAATGCTGTAAAGTATTGTCTTTAAAGAGGAAGATTGTCAGAAGCCAGAGTCTCTTCCTGTGCTAGGGGTACATCATTACAGACTCAAGGGTTTGGAACATGTGTGGGACACTATTGGATATGTCAGCCTTCCAAAAAATTATAGGCAAACCAACCACTAGCAAACAAGGCAGCTTTCTGATTCTCATTAGAAAGTACTCTAGGCACACTTCCTTTCTCCCAAAGAGGATTTTGATCACTAGGTCCTTCGCTTGGCTGTAAGAATATGAAAGTTATGTCTGCATATGGTGTCAGTGCTCTATATCTAGATAGAATTTATCACTCTGTAGCAAGAGCAGCTGAACTCTTGTAGGCTTCCTTCTGAGCAGTACCAGTGGTGGGAGCAGTAGAAAGCTCTGAAGGTCAAGGCTCTCCCGACTCACTCCTGTGGGATTTGGAACAGCTCTGCCCAGGGCTTCAATGAAGTCTAATTAACTCCATGAGGAGTTTAGAAGCTAGAAAGAAGTTCTTCATGGTCCCTTCCAAACTTAGCCCTATTTTTCTACCTCAACTTGCATTTCTGAGTGTGAGCCTTCTAAGCACATGGCAGGATTAATCCATCAGCTCAGCTAGGCAGGGAGAGGAAGGGAGGCAGGCGGAGGAAGTATCAATGCTATTGCACTCCAGTGAGCACTGAAGAGGCTCCATTCATGGACCAACAAAACCTGGGAGAAGGCTCTGACTTAATCAGCCAAGGAGGCTCCAACAGTAGGAACAAAGGAAACCAAAGCCGTATTTGGCAATGCAGGCACAGCTTGTGTGTTCTCATGTGCTCCCCATGGCTTGGGGGTGTATCTTGGTGGGGGGGAGGAGAGAGAGAGAATGAGGTGATAGATAATATAATTGAACAAGAATTTTGTTTATACTACCTTTCAGGCCATGCTCTAAGGATGCTTATAGTTCAAACTTTAGAAATTAGGACTCTTGTTGCATGTAATAAAAATGGAACATCTTGCATGGACTTTTGTATAAAACATTTTAGGGTCCTGGAGTTATTTCTGTTTCTTGCCACGTTATAGCAGTTGCAGTACTTTTTCTTTTTACAGAATGTTTAGCTAGGCTTTTTAAAAATTTGTTCAACATACTTCTAGTGAAGTAGGTTGAGATTGTGCATCACCCCACTTTTAAGGGAGGAAACTGAGATTGTATTTCTCCTGACCTCCTTCTATGCCTACAGTATGCTGCTGTGACTACCTGGGCCGACTTTACCTTCAGGATCATTGTCTATGAACTGACAGTGGTGAGAAGATTGTCATCACTAGGGGAAGTGCCAGCAGGAGGATGGGCAGCTGGGATGCCACACAACAACAGGTAACGCTCCTGGATAGAGGCAGGAAGCTACCCTCATCTTGCTAATTTCAATACTCCACTGTTGTCAGATACTAAAAGTATCTGGAAGATTCTATTATTAGGATGACTAACAAAATTAATTACTTGTTTTGTTTTGAACTCACATGTTTTTTTAATGTGACCTTCTGCTGCCCTGCACTATCGTAAATTGCATCTTTCTGAAGGCAAGTCTGAGTCTGTCTGCGCACACAAGTGTATATTACCAGTGCTTCCCCTAATGGGGTTTTTTTTTTTTAAAAAAAAGTTGCTGGAGCTGTCAGCAGTCTTTCGTGAGGACTTCAACTAAGACACTTACAAAATAGCTTTAAGACATATTATTTGGCTGAAAAGTCTGGTATAAAAACACATGAAAATACTGTAAGCAAAGACTACAGTTTATTGTGTTCACTTACTTCTCCACCAGGAAAGGGTAAGAGATGTGGGATCAAAAATTATTGTTGAATTGTCACGACCAGCAGAGGATAGATGTGAATTTCTTTTAAAATATAAAACCCATGGCTAAACTGATCATGGGAAAAACTATAGAGAAAATGGCTCTTTCTCTTGGGTCCGCTATTATCCTTTTCTCTGCTTCTCTCCCTGCTATGGTTTGTTCTCACTTATTGGGTAGGTGGCCTTTTTTGTCCCATCAAAATGCTGTGGAACACTCTTTGCTGTTTTTCCTGAATATCACCCCTTACTTGGGACCAAACTCACACTCTCTCCCTTTAGCCATACCCTCTAGCTCAGAGTTCTAGTTTTCCAATCTAGATATGACATCCTGCAATTGGGTCAGGCCTAATCCCCAGAGCAGAGAGCTTTGGTGGCAGAATAGTACTCCTCTCCAGTTCCCTGTGGAGCATCTTCTTGCCGGTTGAATCTGGCCCCACCAGACTTCTCCCCATTCACAGAAGCTCACAGGTTCTTGGACAGGCTTGTGCACAATACTAAGAAAAGAGTTGGAAACATTTCTCAGAGTTTTTTTTCCCAATGGAGAAAGAACTTCTGGTGCTCCTGTTCCCGCCTAGTTGTTCTTCCACTGTCGATGGTGTGTCAATTATCCAGAAACTGCCAGGCTGCTACATCATGACAGGTCTCTCCTTCACACTCTACTCTCCTTCCAGGTGAAAACATAAGACTCCACATCCCTACCAGCCCCCTAGAGTAGGCCCTTCCCCCTCCAAAGTCACTTCTTGCTTGGGTGATGTCTTTCCCTGGGAGGGATCGGAGGTGTCCTGTATGACTGGCACACACTGAGTATAGTGCATGTATTGGCAGAGGTGGGCAGCCTTCCAAGAGAGGGATAGTATCTTTCTGCTGTATGACCCCAATAGAAATTTGCCTGTCGCTAGGACAGTGATCCTTGAGGGTGTAGTCTAAAGCTCACAATGGCTATGAAGCTCTGCCTGATGAGCTTTAGAAAGAGTAAGTATGTCTTGGGGGAGGAGAGTCTTCATATTTAGAAACAAAAGACAAAGTAAGCCATGGGGCCTTTTGCCACAGTCAAAAAATTGGGTAAATGCACAGTCGTGCCAAGAAGCAAAGGGATGTCCATTGTCTTTGAAGAGTGTTTCCTGTTACACCTAAAAACAGGCAGCTCAGCCTATGATGTACAAGGATACAGAGAAGGTTCACTCAGAGACTCATCACTGTCCTTTCTGACTCCCAAGGCTGACTCCCCTGATATCACTAGAATAGTGTTCCCAATAATGTTCCTAGGTGTTGATGTAGAAACTGCAAGCATGCCTGGAACCAGATCTCTCTCTCTCTCTCTCTCTCTCTGGCATGTACACACACACAGTACTGGGTACTCTGAACTGATCAGCAAAATTCTTCAGATCAAAAGAAAGGAGTTGAGCTTTGGAAGTGCCTCTATTAAGAAGCGTTAGGCACTCTCACCAAGGCAGGGCCAGGAAAACCTGTCCAGGCTACCCTGGGTTGACTTACCAACATTTGCCTCCGTAAGGCCTCTTTACTCTTATAGCTGACCATCTTCCCCTCCCCAGCCTACTCCTGGACAACATATTCTGTTCAGAGATGTTCTTCAAACAGTATGCATTGAATTGGTCAGATACTGATACTGTCCTGCCTGCTTCCCTGAGATGTCTCTTAGGTCATCTTCATTGGCACCTTATATATTCCCAAGCCTTCGATTCACACAATTAGGAATAATGTCCTGGTGTACTGCCTCAGATGTCTAGTCACATCTATGGTATATGGATTTTCGTAGTTTAACTCTTACACTGAACTATATTTCCAGGGTTAAAACATAGTTTATAGTGACCTCTAGCTCTCCAATGTCTTCTAATCCTGTAATCTGTTGGTAAGAGCAAACTATCCCTAATCACAGCATCTGGGTAGCAGAGATAGAAACTGAGTTGGTGTGTCCATATATTTCCCCTCTGAGTCAAGCAATTGCTCTCATACCATCAGTGATGTTGGCTGTAAACTTTCTTCCCACACTACGAATAAGGAACTGGGATGAGAGTTAGCTGAGTTCACTAACAGCAGCTTTTTAAGCAGCAGGGAAATCAAGTAAGAGATGGAGGCAGGTACAAATGAATGTTTGTGTGAACTGAAGTTAGCCGTTCATACTCTCCAGTAGAGAAGGGAGTAGGAATTTAATTCTCCTCTCTCTGGGTCAGTTTATTAGTTGTAGCTCTCACAATGGCCCCAACTGATATATCACTTGCTCAGCAAACGTCTACTCATAGTCTCCAACATGCCAGGCACAGAGAGTGGGTGTCGGATTAATAAAAGTTGAGCAAGACATGGTCCATGCACTACAGGAACTCACAGTCTAGTGAAGGTTGAAACATTAGCTTGCTGGCAAGTGGTTATTGGAATAAGTGATGGAATTATATCTGGTAAGAAGGAGAAGGAACATTTGGAATTACCTGGAGAGGCAGTCAACCTTGCAATTCTTCCTGCAAACAGGCTATTTTTCTGTGCCAAGAGCTCTAGTCCCCTTCTTCCTACAGGCCTTCCCACTCTTTCCTCCTGGCCAGTGGAGCCTGGCTGTGGGCCCCCATTGAGGGCTGTGGCCTCCACTCTGCAGGATGAGTCATCTACACCTACCTCCACACACAGAGCAATGCCCAAGATCTGGGAAAGGAGCAAGGATTAAGCTCAAATTTAGGTTGAGTGGTTGATTGATTTTTAAAGAGGATAAAGAGTGAATGTTCTTATTTGAATATGAATGGGTTGTTAATTTTTAAAATGTATGTATCTTAGTATCTTGAGACCTCAGGATTAAAAACCTTGAATGAGTGAGGAAAAGCAAGGATGTGAACAAGCCTGGTTTAAAAAACTCACTGAAGGTTGCATTGATTATGGCTAAAATCCAAAAGAAGTGAAATATTCTAAGAATAGATGTCTCTACAGATTTTATGGATCATAAAATCATAATTCAAATACTGTTTAGTGTTAGTCACCTTACTGAGCATTTGCTAAGTGGTTGTATCAGAAGTTAGAATAGGTTATGTTGTATTACCAAGCTCCAAAATCTTAGTGCCTTAAGCAGTTATTTCTTTTTCCCACAAGCTGAATATTTATCAAGTGTCAGCAGGAATCTTTGCTTATGGTAACCACCTGAGATCCAGGCTAGTGGAGCAGCTACCATCTTGAATGTTATTGGTGACTGTATCAAAGAGAAAAGAAAATCTCAAAAACAGGCTCCAGCCTAGAAGTGTTGCATGCCTTCCACACAAAATTCAACTAGTTATAAAGCTCAATTAAACCGTAAAAAACCCAGAAGTTCATTTTTACCCTGTGCTCAGAACTGAGGAAAATGGAGTATTTGGTAAATAGTATTAGCAACCACCATAATGGCATGTAATAGATTTGACAGAAGCTGATCCAAGCCCTAAGATTTTAGACCACCAGGCAATCTCAGCCTCAGCATACTGAACACTGCCTCCTCAACTTCAAAGGAAAATAGGAAAAGCATAATTTTTGCTAGATTTCTGTAATATTCTGATCCCAGGGTGATATACCTTTCATGCCCTCTTCAGCCATAGAGATAAACACCAAAAAACAATGGAGATGAAAAGGTTGGCTTGCTAGAGTATTAACCCAAGGGGTTCAAACCCAGATAGAGTTGAATTTGCACCCTGGTTTCATCATTTACTATCCATGCACACTTGGGCAAGTTTCTTAACTTTTCTTTGCCTCAGTTTTCTCATCTGAAAAATCTACTAATAAAGCTTAACTCATAAGTTTGTTGTTGGGATACATAGAGATAAGTCTGCAAATCCCTTAATCCAATGCTGGATAATAGTCAAAAACTCAATAAGTGGTAACCATTATTGTTAATTTTAGGATTGGAATAGTACATAAATATCAGCACAATGTCTTAAAGAAATTATGTAGCAAATGTGAGGGATATTATTAAATTGTCTTTTATTTGATATTTTCTACTAAGTGTCAAAAAATAATGCACACAAGAGAAACCAAGGCATGATACAGTTGGCAAGCTTCCCAATGTGTGACTTTTGGGGACACTGTGTATTAAATGGAGACTACAATGTCTGCTATGCACAGACACCTCACATATGTCATGCCATTTAATTGTAGCAATAACCCATCAACTCATATTTATATGGCCAGTTTATGAATGGGAAATTTTACGTCAGAGTGGGTGAGAGCACAGGTACTGGTGTTAGACTGCCTAGATTAAAACCCAGACTCTGGGCCTCCCCGGTGGCGCAGCGGTTGAGCGCTGGGTTACGAAGCTGCACTCAGCCTCTGCAGCACTGGTTCGATCCCCGGCTGCTCCCCGGCCACCGGAGGAGGGTCCCACATGGCGTGCAGACCTCTCCTGCCGCCCGCTGCTCCCCTCAGCAGTGTACTTCAGTCCTTCTGCCTGCTCTGCTCCCCGCTCTGGCTCTGGTGAATTCTCTCACCCTCCCGATCTTCTGACTGTACCCAGTGCATGTATAAACAAAACAAACGAACAAATAAAATAAATAAATAAATAAAGCATGCCTCTAAAAAAAAAAAATAAATAAATAAAAAAAAAAAAAAAAAAAACCCAGACTCTACTGATGTCCAGTTGAGTGACCTCAGGCAACTTACTTTATGGCTTGTTCATCTGTAAAATGGGAAGATTAATTACATGTCATGGACATGCTGTGTTACTGGATGAGATAATACATATAAAAGCACTTATCCGAGTGCTCGGTATGTAATAAAGGCTCAGTGGATGTTAGTTAGAATTACCAAATATGAGGAAATCAAGAAACCAAAAACTGAAGTCACTTGCCCAAGATCACGGTTAGTAATTAGTAAAGTTTAAACTCTGGTCTCTCCAAATCCAAAGCACATGTGCCTGCGTTTTACCACATCATTCTGTTATTTACACTCATATAATTGCCCTTAGGACTGCATTAACCTTCTGAAATTTGGGTCAGGCAGTTCTCAGGCAGCGCTGAAGCAGGAAATCATGCAGTGGGAAGATTATGGCAGTGGCAATATGTAAATGGAGTCACTTCATTTTCAGTGGTGGTTCAAACTAGCTCTTAAAGACACTTATACAGGAGAAGGGGGAGATGTTACTTCACAGTTTTCCTTTGCCTAATGTTGAATACACTAAGCTCTGCATTAAGTGATTTGCTTATGTCTTCTCATTTAATCTTCACATGGAACTTTGAAGTACTTATTTCCCCCATTTTACTGATAAGGAGACTAAGACTCAAAGGGTTAAGTAAATTAACCAAGGTCAGATAGAAAATGGAAAAGCCTCTAAAAGATTAATTAGGTTGAAAATGATCTTTACCCTTTACACACTGAACAATGTCATCTTGTTAAAAATTTTTAGTCAGCATTTTTGCACAACATCAGAGTAATAAATGTTCATTATGGACAGTTTGGAAAATAATGCAAAGTATAAGAAAGCAGGAAAGATGATCAATCACTCTACTACCAAGAGGTAATCGTTGTTAACTTTAGTATACTTCCTTCAAGTCTTTTTAATAGCTTTCTGTTTCATTATATAGTTGATTTCGTAGGACAACATGGATTAGCAGACATTAGGTCCTGCCGAAAATGTCCATTGAAATATATGGTCCATGATGAAAGGTCCTTGAAATTTGGCCTTGCCAAAAACATCCACACTTAGAAAACATCCTTGAGTTAAAATAAATTGTGCTTATTGATACTTTTGGTTTATATGAGTAACACATAAAAAATGCTATGATGATGGTGAAAAGCTGAAAGCATTTCCATTAAGATCTGGAACAAGACAAGGATGTCCACTCTCACCACTGCTTTTCAATACTGGAAGTCCTAGCCAGAGCAATAAGACAAGAGAAAGACATACAAGGAATCCAAATAGGAAAAGAAGAAGTCAAACTATCACTATCTGCAGATGATATGATAATATACATAGAGAACCCCAAAAACTCCACAGAAAAACTAATTCAACTAATCAATCAATTCAGTAAAGTGGCAGGATACAAACTCAACATGCAAAAGTCAGTAGCCTTCCTATACACAAACAATAAATCTGAAGAAGAAATCAAAAAAACCATCCTTTTTATTATTGAAACAAAAAAAATCAAATGCTTGGGAATAAATCTAACAAAAGAGGTAAAGGACCTATACAAAGAAAACTATAAAACACTGTTAAAAGAAATAGAGGAAGACACAAAGAAATGGAAAGACATCCCCTGCTCATGGATTGGAAGAATAAACATTATTAAAATGGCATTCCTACCAAAAGCAATATATAGATTCAATGCTATTCCAGTAAAAATTTCAATGTCATTCTTCAAAGAAATAGAACAATTATTGATGAAATTCATATGGAATCACCAAAATCACCGAATAGCCAAAGCTCTCCTGAAAAAAAAAAGAAGGGAATGGAGGCATCACACCCCCAGACTTCAAACTATACTACAAAGCCATAATAATCAAAACTGCATGGTATTGGAACAAGAACAGACACACAGACCAATGGAATTGAATAGAAAATCCAGAAATAAACCCACAGATTTATGGTCAACTAATCTTTGACAAAGGAGCAAAGACTATGCATTGGAGCAAAGAAAGTTTGTTGAATAAATGGTGCTGGGAAAACTAGGTCACTACATGCAAAAGAATGAAGCTTGACTACTACCTAACACCATACACAAAAACCAACTCAAAATGGATTAAAGAACTAAACATAAGACCTGAAACTATAAAATACATAGAAGGAAATATAGGCGAAACACCACATGATATGCACATCAAAGACATCTTTACAGACACATCATCCAAATCAGTGATAGTGAAGGCAAAGATAAACAGCTGGGACTACATCAAATTAAAGAGCTTCTGCACAGCAAAAGAGACAATAACAAAAACAAAGAGAAACCCCACCGACTGGGAGAACATTTTTGCACACAACACTAATGATAAAGGAATGATCACAAAAATCTACAAAGAGCTAATGAGACTCACAAAAACAAAGAAAATAATCCAGTCAAAAAATGGGCAGAAGAGCTAAAAAGAAACTTCTCTGAAGAGGAAATACAAATGGCCAACAGGCATATGAAAAAATGTTCAACATCACTTGTAATCAGGGAAATGCAAATCAAAACTACCATGAGATACCATCTCACACCAATGAGAATGGCACATATTAAAAAAACTAGCAACAACAATTGTTGGCGAGGTTGTGGAGAAAAAGTAACTTTCCTGCACTGCTGGTGGGAGAGCAAGCTGGTCCAAACACTATGGAGAGCTGTGTGGAGATTTCTGGACCTACTAAACATAGAGCTTCCATATGATCCAGCAATTCCACTTCTAGGTATTTACCCAAAGGACACAGAAACATCAATTCCAAAGAACACCTGCACCCCTATGTTTATAGCAGCACCATTTACAATAGCTAAGCTTTGGAAACAACCCAAATGCCTGAAAATAGATGACTGGATCAAGAAGATGTGGTACATATACACCATGGAATATTACTCAGCATTCAAAAAAGATAAACACATGCAATTTGCAGCAACATGGATGGAGCTGGAAGGGATCATGCTCAGTAAAATAAGCCAGAAAGAAAAAGAAAAATACCGGATGGTCTCAATCATAGCAGGAATCTAGAAAACTTAAATAAGGGACGAGGAAAAAGAATAACTATAAGAAAGAAAATATCAAAATCAACAAACAACTATGAACCAGAGACCCTCTATGGGGGGTGGGGGGTGGGGAAAGGAGGGATTGGGGTCAAAATAAGGGGGTTGCAATTGTATGGGGAATATAAAAATAAAATTAAAAAATAAATAAATAAAATGCTATGATGTCTTATTGGTTTACCAATTGTATTTGGTTGTATTTTCAGTAACAATGCTTCTTGCCTTAGTAGCTTAGTTGGTAATGAGACATGGGGTTAGGTAGATGTGTCCGGTTTCAAATCTTACAAAAGAGTGGGACTTCTATTTAACCATGTGTGGCAAGGAAGAGTCCTACATTTAGAGAAATTCACGGAGGATGACAAGTCAAAGATGGCTTCTTGTGGCACATGGTCCTTTGATATGTCAGTGAGCATTTGGTTGGATGTGGCTAGACCATTCCACAAGGGCACAGTCTGAAAGGAAGAGCTTGATCAAATCATTATGTAAAATGGTCAGTGAACACATTCGTGTAGAGACTTATAGGTTGCCAGGATTTTCAGCAAGAGTGAGAACATGTATAGCTTCCCTAACACAGAGTAGGGAATAATAGCAAAAGGGGGATACCAGGCATCTAACTAACACCCCTAACTAACCCAGGAATATTTTGGTGTGAAGCAATGTCATAACTAGTGCTTTGAATAGAACCAAACTTCATGGACTTTTTGGCAATGGACAAATGTGACAATGGATATTTTAGACAGGACCAAACATTCTTTAAGAACTGAATGCAAAGCAGTTGTTTTATTAAGAGTCAAAGAATGAATTTGGTGGACCTTTCTAGTTAACATAACAAAATCTTTCATTGTAAGTATTCAGAACTGATAATAATGGCTACGTTTATTGACTAGTTCTCTGTGCCTGACACTGCAAAATGTATTTAATCAATGTATCTATACTAATAGATTAATTTATACAAATTGATAACATTGTTATTATATAATCAAATGATCAAAGTATCTAAGCAACCAGTATTTTAATACACCCCACTTTTTAAGAGAAAGGGGTAAAAACCAACAAATAAACAAAACAAAATACTGCCAGGCTGTAGCCCTGGGTTGCCATAAATTCTCTTCTGTTTTCCATCTCTTTTCCATCTGTAGTACAGAGTGAATATTGGTGTCCATGATGAAGACCACAGTGTTGATGCACAAGCATCACAGAGCAAAGGAGGTTGAACTGCATTTCCCTTCCTTGGCCTGGATAAGCCAGCACCAGATTTCAGAACCCCTCACTGGATATCAAAAACAGGAAATGAACTGCATCTCCCCAATGTGACCTAGATCATGTTGTGATTGACTCATTTCAGGTTATTTTTGCTGGCTTTATAGTATCCCTCTTATCCCTAGGATCTGGATTTCAGGATGGTTTCCCCTGAGGCCCCCAGAAAATTAGCTACAGAGTAGGTGGGAGATAGTAGCTGGATTACCTTAGGGAGGAGTCCTTGTTCTGTAAGATAGGAAGAAAAGGAAGGGAGGAAGAAAAGTCCCTTTGAGATGAATGAAAGTGCTCTCAAACAAGTAAAATCTAAAAATAGCCTCCATGTGATAAGAACACATGACCCCAAAGAGTCCCAAAGGGAGATGCTAAGGAAGGCTCAACTGCAGAGATGCCAAAGGTCAGGAGTGGACCTTTGGGGTTTGCTGTTTTATATGTTTAAAGACTGGGTCTGTGTTTTGATAACTGAACTTGCTAATAGCTAGCCACTTGAATCTCTGCCTCCAGCACTCTGTTTGTTTTAAATAAGGAGATTCAGCCAGTAATAATGGGAGGAGCTGCAAATGACTTCCCCAGTAGGGAGTGTGTGCTTGTTTTTCCTTCTGCCTGGGCATGCTGATGTGCAGGCCACACTCAGAGATACACACATCTCAGGAGAGAGCCCAAGGGAGCCCTCAATCTGTATATTTATGTAGGAAGTGTGTATAAGAGGGCATTCATGTATCAAAATACACAGGTAGCTGTGTGTAAAGAAAATATGTTGCAAGAACTTCAATATACCACTTCTCATATATTCATTTCTTTTTTCATTCATTTGACAAGCTTTTACTGAGTGTCTGCTGTGAGAAGTACTGTATTATTTGCTATGAAGCAGGTTAAGGTTACTAAAAATAGGTCTTTATTCCTCCTCTTTCAGAAGTTTATCATCTGATGGAGTATTATCTGATCAGCCACTAAAGCATATATAAGTCACTCACAGTGAAAGATAGTGTGGGATAAACACCTGAAGCTAGGTGCTGTAAAAGTCCAGAGGAACACACATTTACTTCAGAAGGCATTGAGGAAAAAATAAGTATAGGGGGGACAAGATGGGTGAGAAATCAAACAGCAAATATCCAGAGGCAAAAAATGGCATGACACGTGGGGAGTTGCAAGCAGACCATTTTACCTGCAGAGTGAACACATAGGGTAGTATATTGAAATGGAATTGGAAGCTATAGGTTGGATTGTATAGTGTCTGAAATGCCAAGGTCAGTTTACCTAGACATATATAGATACGACCGAGCTAAGGAGGGGTGAGAAGATACTACCCAAGGTCTCAGAAATGCAGGTGATAAGGTTAACATTAGAGTAGAGAATAGCTCCTCACTTTCAGAATGTCTGCTAGGCCATCACAATACTCTAAGGAAATAAGTTCAAATTCACATAGAATTTGTCAAAGTGATAGAATGGGTATAACCACCGAATAACCAGTAGCCATTTAAATTGAACCAATTAAGAAAAATAAAGTATGCATACTTTTTCACCAGACATTGAGATGGCTATGTTTCCCTTGCACTAACTCCAAGCACACCAGGGAAATTCTCCACTGGAGAAGAAGACTCCAGAGGCTAGCTTAGCCTTAGTGACCACCCTGGCTTTGCACATTGGTCTCTTCATAGCTTTGCTAATACGAATAATTTGTCGCCAAGTGGGATCAGCTCTTGGGACGCTGGCCAAATCACATTCCTGAAACTTCAAAGCCTAAGACTAAACACTGGACTTTAGTGAATTCACCAAAATAAATGACCTTTCAAGAGTCTAATCTGGGCAGTTCACAACTTTCCTTGTGGGCCTTCTTAGAGAGCACCTCATTATTCAAAATATCCACAGTTATAGTTAATGGAAAATTTTAGTTTGTAGGCTTAACTGTTTATTGCATGCTCACCAAGAATAGAATAAAATTGTCATGCACTAAAAGATCCTAAATATTTACTTTTTTTGATGATTCAAGAAGTACTTCATCAAAAGAAATATCCAAAATTTATAAAACTCTCAAAACACAATAGAAAACAAACCACCCAATGGTAAAAACATAGTTAAAATAATTGGTACTTCATCAAAAAGGATACCTGAATGACGAATAAAAAAGTATTCAACAACATTAGTCATTAGGGAAATGCCAGTTAAAATGATGATGAGTTATCACTACACACTTATTATAATGATTAAAAAGAGAAAAATGACAATACCATATGTTGACAAAGATGCAGAGCAAATAGAACTCTTATGCATTACAGGTGTGAATGCAAAGTGGTAAATCGATTATGGCCTTGGCTTGGCAGTTTCTATATGACCCAGCGATTCCACACTGGGATATTTGCCCTAGGGATACAAAAGCTTGTTTTAACACAAAAAACATGTCCAGACATGTTGATAACCACTCTGGTCATGATCACAAAAACTTGAAATAACCCAAATGCCCTTCACTAGGTGAATGGGTAAATAGTAGCTTCTACAGAATCTTACTGTCTGTTGAAGGGTCTATAAGATTCAATAATTAGTGTCATGATGGGGGAAGAGGTCATGTTTTCCTCTATTTATTAAGATTTCTGACAAAGTGAGGATGTTTTTACCACTACAGACATGAGAAAACATGTTAAGTTTTCCTTTGATGCTGGTATTAGCCATACCATGTATGTGGGCATGTGTTAGGTCTCCACGTATGAGCACTGAGTATGAAATGTAGGTTTTAAAAGAGAAGAAGGTGGGACAATATGAGGGGAAGGAGCAAGAAAAAGTCTACTTGTAGAATAAATTAAAAACCTGCTTGCCAATCTTGCTTCAATCTCAGGGCCAACATGAGGCAAGTGCATGTATGAATGTGTGTTTGATTAAATTTTTAATTAACATTTAACATCTTTGAGGGTTTTTTTAACTGGCCTTTTGGGAAGAGACTTATATTTTGATGAGCTCGAGAGTAGACAAACTTAAAGAATTGGCAAGGTGGATGGCATGCCATAGGAAACCATCTAACTTCACATCAGTGTACTCTGACGTTGCTATGTGCTGAGGGATACGACTTAGTGTGAGCCATCCTCCCCACTTCTGAAGCAGCAAAAGTTCTTTAGCTGCAAATCTATTTCCATTTTCCAATATGTGTTTAATCAGGGGTAGAAAAGTCACTAACTGAATTAAATGAAACATAAGTTTACCAGCAGGTGGCAACAGAGGTAATTGTGTCTTGGAAAGATTAAACTTGTATGAACTAGAGGTGGGAAATTTTGAACTTGATTGGGCTCCAGCTTCCCTTCTCTCTGCCTTCCACAAGTGTTCTATAAAATGGAATTCTGCAAACCAAGATACCATCACCAGACACACACTGTAGCTAAAAGGAACCTCTTCTACGAGTCTGATGTTTTTAGTGGCAAATTTGAAATAATAGCAAAATAGCTTATCATTGCATAAATTAGATTTATTTATGGTAAAGGGAGATTCAAAAAGGTAAAATAAACCCTGATTTCAAATATAACTTATGGCATTATTAAGTGAGTCTGATTCAAACTCTCAAAGAATAAAGATGAAGCAATTAGACCATTTTTGAATGTCAAAGGGACACCAGGTTTCCTAAGTGAATTTCTCAAGCATTAGCTAATTCCTTTCACATGTGAGAAAACCCTTAGCTTTCAATGGAAAAATTAACTTTTTATTTATACAATAATTTCAGAGGCCAGTGGAATAAGATAGTTTGCTCTGAAGCTCATGTTCCCAGTGTATAGCAAAGTGATACAAGAACATTTCACCCAACTGTCCTCACCCTAAAACTTAGAAATAGACCCCACTTCTTGTTTTGCAGCTTTCTCTGATTCTTTGGTTCTCTCTCCCTGTGGATTGGTTCCCGTCTGTCTTCTACTCTCCTTGCCATGGTGTCTCTCTTCTGTGGTACTTCAGATCTAATGTCCTTACAATGTCTCTCATAACTGAATGGCAATTTGGAATATGTAATTTAGAGAAATAAAAACTACTATTGCTATATTTAGTGGTCTGACATTTAAAGACTGATTCAATTCCATAGTATTTCTAATAATCCAAAACAAATTCATTTTTCAATTATTTAAGTTTTTGTAAATCTTTCTTAGTGATTTTGAGCCTGAAGGCCACTGACAGCACAATCCAATAAAATGAGGAAACAACAATTTAAATAAAGTCAGATACATATTAAATTGTAAATCTTGTTATAAGCCTGAAAAAAGACTGAGGCAGGGATATTTGTTGTTTTTAACTTAGTGTTTTAAACAAACACATTTGTATGATTCAAAATTCAAAAGGTACTAACGGGTAAGAAATCTTCTCATACTCCTTCTCCTAGACCAGTTCTCTTTGGATATAACTAGTGCTACTGGTTTCCAATAAATACTTTGGGAGATATTATGTGCACACACAGGCAGTTAAACACATGATTGTTTATGTGTATATGCATGTTTATCCTTTTCTCCTTGTTTTTACAGAAATTATAGTGTACTTTACAGAAAATCACCTTACTTTTTTTTTTTTTTAACTTAGCTCTACATCTTGGCAATCATTCCATATAAATCCTTTTTTGTATGGAATACTTTTTTACAACCTGAGTATTAAGTTGTATGGATAGTCCCAAATTAATATAGCCACACCACTGCAGATAGGCAGTAAGAATGTTTCCCATTGTGTCCTATTACAAACAGTATTTTATACTACTACAACATATTAGAGTTGAATAATCTTACTCATATGTCATTTTGTACATGTGAGCATGTATCTGAAGGGTAAATCCCTTAAAGTATAATTGCTGGGTTAAAGTATATGTGCATTAATAAGTTAAATAAATATTTCAAAACTGTCCTTCTTAAAAATTGTACCCCCAGGTACAGTTGTACCCCTAGGTACAATGAGGGATTAGTTCTGCACTCTCATCATCCAGCCCTGTTCATTCTCTATTTTTCAGAATTTTTCTATTCTTATTTGTTTTTCTTTCAATATGAACTTCAGAATCAGCTTTTGTCCTCAAACCTTCATATGATAACTTTTATTGAATTTGCATTAAATGTATAGATTAATTTAGGGAGAATAGATATCTTTAGGATGTTCCTATAGGTTTCTCCCTGCATTCCACAATGCAGAGTGTGATGTTTTTTCATTTTCATTTATGTCAAAATGTCTTTTCAATTTCTCTTAAGATGTCTTCTTTAACCCATATGATTTTTTGAAGTGTTCTTTCTAATCTCCAGATATTTTAGGATGTTCCATCTATCCTTCTGTTTTTTTATTTCTAGTTTTATTCCACTGTAGTCTGAGAGCAAACATAGACATTGTATGATTTCTAATCTTTTAAATTTGTTAAGATGTGTTTCATGGCCCAGATGTGGTCTCTGATGGTGAATATTCCATGTGAGTTTCTGAAGAATGTGCATACCAATGCAGTGTTGGAGCAAGTGGTGTAGTCTATGAATACTTTTGAATACAACTCTGTCCTTTCTGATTTTCTGCTTATTGGATCTGCCATTTCTGAAAGAGAGGTGTTGAGCTCTCCAACTATATTAAAAAAACTAGCAACAACAAATGCTGGTGAGGATGTGGAGAAAAAGGAACTCTCCTGCACTGTTGGTGGGAGTGCAAACTGGTCCAACCACTATGGAGAGCTGTTTGGAGATTTCTGGACCTACTAAATATAGAGCTGCCATATGATCCAGCAATTCCACTCCTAGGTATTTACCAGAAGGACACAGAAACATCAATTCCAAAGAGTACCTGCACCCCTATGTTTATAGCAGCACCATTTACAATAGCTAAGCTTTGGAAACAACCCAAATGCCCAAAAATAGATGACTGGATCAAGAAGATGTGGTACATATACACCATGGAATATTACTCAGCATTCAAAAAAGATAAACACATGCAATTTGCAGCAACATGGATGGAGCTGGAAGGGATCATGCTCAGTAAAATAAGCCAGAAAGAAAAAGAAAAATACCAGATGGTCTCAATCATAGCAGGAATCTAGAAAACTTAAATAAGGGACCAGGAAAATGAATAACTATAAGAAAGTGAAAATCAAAATCAACAAACAACTATGAACCAGAGACACTCTATGGGGGGTGGGGGGCGGGGAGGGGAGGGATTGGAGTCAAAATAAGGGGGTTGCAATTGTATGGGGAGTATAAAAATAAAATTTATTTAAAAAAAAAAAGAAATGGATCCATCTATCCCTCCATGTATTTCTTCAGTGTACTGAATGTTTATCTCCCCCCTAAATTCATATGTTGAAATCCAAACTCCCAAGGTAATGGTGTTAGAAGGTAGAGCCTTTAGGGTTAATTAGGTCATGAGGGTGATTAGGTCATAAGAAATTACTGCCCTTTAAAAGAAAGCTCTCACTTTTTCTACCATGTGAGTTTATAATGGGAAAGGGTCATCAGTGAGCCAGGAAACTGTGTTTCTGCAGACATCAAATATGCCCAGACGGAGAACTTGGACTTCCCAGCCTCCAGAACTGTGAAAAATAAATGTTTGTTGTTTATAAGTCACTCTGCTTGTGCTTTGTTTTGTTACAGCGGCCCAAACAGACTGACAAGTCCTATCAATGTGTGCCTCATGTATTTTTCTGCTCTGTTGATGTATGTCTACACATTCAGAATTCTAACATGTTCTGGGAAAACTGACCCCTTCAACATTATGTAATACACTGCTTTATCCCTGATAATTTTCCTTGCTCTAAAACATGCTTCAGAAAATAATATAACTGTTTTTGAAATAAGCATAGCTACCTCTGCTTTATTTGGATTATTGCTAGCTTACTGTAACCTTCCTTAACCTTTTCTTTCAATCCTTACGTGTTTTTATATTTCATATGAATTTCTGTAGACAACATATAGTTGAGACTTGTTTTTGATCCATCCTGAAATTAAAGTATTTTAATTGGTGTGTTTAGATCATTGACATTTAAAGTGATTATTGATATAGTTTGATTGATAGATATATAATATTTATTATGGTTTTCTATGTGTTTCCCTTTTCCTTAGTTTTTATTTTTGTCTTCCACTGTTTTTCTGCCTTTTATAGTTTTAATTCAGAATTTTATATAATTCCATTTTCTTTCTTAGTGTATCTTTTTTTTTGTGGTTGCCCTAGAGTTTTCGATATACTTCTGCAACTAAACCAAACCAATTCCACTAAAATAATAGGATATTGCTTTATTGGTGGTACAAGTATTTTATAATAGCAAAGTACTCCTAATTTCCTCCTTTTCCCTTGCATAATTGCTATCATTCATTTCACTTATATAAGTATATATGTAGAAAATAGCTCACATATGATATGTATAAATATAAATATATATTATATATACAGTGAGATATATACACATATATACATAGATAATCAAATATGTTATAAATATTATTTTGAAAAAATCAAGTAAGAATAAAAAACATTAAAGCTTTTATTTTACTTAATCATTCTCCAACACTCTTCCTGTCTTTGTGTAGATGCAGGTTTCTGATATATCATTGTCCTTGTCTCTAAAGAATTCTTACAACATTTCTTGTTAGACAAAATCTACTGGCAACACAGTCTCTTGATTTTTGTTTGTCTACAAAGATTTTATTTCTTCTTCATATTTGAAGAATAATTTCATGGAGTATAAAAATCAAGCCTGGTGGATTATTTTTCCCTCAACACTCTAAATATTTCACTCTATTCTATTCTTGTTTGCATAGTTTCTAAAGAGAACTCAGATATAATTCTTATTTTGCTACTCTTGAGATAAAGTGCTTCTTTATCCCTTGGCATCTTTCAAAATTTCATATTTATCTGTATTTTCTGCAGTATTATTATGATGTGTCTATGAGTAGTGTTTTGGTTATTTATTCTGCGTGGTGTTCTCTAAGCTTTTAGAGTCTGTAGTTTGGTATCTGTCATTAATCTGGGGAAATTCTCACTCATTATTTCAAATATATTTCTATTCCTTTCTGTCTTTCTTCTCTTTTTAGTATTCCCACTAAGTATATATCTTTTGTAGTTGTGCTACCATCCTTGGATATTCTGTTGATGTTTTTTATTCCAGTCTTTCACTACATTGCTTTTCCATTGTGGAAATTTCTATTAACATATTGAAATGCTGACATATCAGACTACTCAGAGTTTTTCCTTAGTCATGCCCAGTCTATTAAGTCCATCAAAGACATTTCTCATTTATATTATAGTGCTTTTGCCCTCTAGCATTTTTTTTCTGTGATTCTTAGAATTTCCTTCTCTCTGCTTTTATTACCTATGTTCTTGTATTTGCCTACATTTTCCATTAGAGCCCTTAACATATTGATCATTGTTTTTTTAAAGTTATGTTTGATAATTTCAACATCCTGCCCCTATGAGTCTGTTTCTGATGCTTGCTCTGTCTCCTCAAACTGTCTTTTGCTTTTTAGTGTGCCTTGCAATTTTTGTGGAAATATAGGTATGATATATTGGATAAAAGGAACTGTAGCAAATAGGCCTTTATTAAATAGTGGTAAGGTTTGGAAAATAGTCCTAAGATCAGTCTTTTGGTGAGTCTGTAGCCCTAGACTATAATCTCCAATTTCTCATTGTTTTTCCTCTGTTAGATGGGACAAGATTGCTTGAGGGAACAGGTGGTACATATTTCTCTTCCACCACATGGAGGCCAGGGAAGACTGGAGTTAGAATTTCCTCTCCCCCTTATGGGCTAGGATCTCATAATTCTCCAGAAAGTTAAATCCTACAAAATCATTTTTCCTGAGGGCAGACCTCTTAAGAACAGAATGGTCTGTACACATTTCAAAATTTTACTTTTCCCCTCCTCCTGCAAAAAGCAGGAGTGGATTTTTCTCTGATTCTCACATAGTACTTCTAGAGTTAAAACTTGTACACACACAAAAATAAAGTGTGAGGGCTACTCCCCCAACAATGCTCCCCTCTCTCCTCCCCTTCCCCCACCTCCCCTCATGATTGAGATACCCCTGGAGTTTTTATCTCTAAGGGCTTATTTACTCTGAGTCTCCAGCAACTCTTCAGTTATAGTTCAGGTTTTCCTATCCTGGTAGGAGTTCCCTTGGAGACTGTCACTTGTGAGTTTTAGTCTGGTAAGTTGTGATTCTCTGTATCTGTCTGTGTCTCCAGTTTGGTGGCCAGCAGTTTGCCCTGTGATTAGAAATCTCCGATTGATCTAAAAAGAGTTGTTGATTCTTTTTTAGATGTATACTTGTTCAACTTTGTTGTTATGACTGAGTAGCAACTTCTAAGTTCCTTATATGAAGGACAGGAAACTGGGAGTCCTTGTGTCAGTATTTTAAAATTTGTTTAGAGATAATCAATTCACCCTCACAAAACACCTCTTAGACAAATCAGCATAAGTCTGAAGTGATGGTTAAAACCCAACTAACAGGAGACACCTAAGGTCACCTAAGGACACAGCAGGCTAGAAGTTGAGCCGGGATTACAAATCTGGTGAGTCTGACTTCCAGCCCTGTGTGTAGACCACACTGCCTGTAAACAAACTAGCTAGCAGCTAAACCAGATAAATGTGCCTGAAGTGAGCCATTTGTGGCTGCCAAACTTCGCCTCTGTTGCAGACAATAAGCCAAGTATCTAAAAGTCAGACCTTTTGCACACACATCATTGTGCGAACCCAGCCCTGAGAGGTCACGCTCCACAGAGCAGAGGACCAGTCATCTTTGGTGGTCATCACAGCGATTATCTACTGCATTTGCATGGTTCATCTCAGTTGTTGAAACACTTTTATGTGATTTATCTCAAATGTTCCTTCCAACCACATGAAGAGACTATGAACTGTATTTTTTTTTTGTTTTATATTTAAAACATTGTTGAGCCAAGAGGGCAGCAACTTTGCACTGGGAACTGAATCTGCTGTGAATATGAAGGGCTAGGCGGAAGGCCTGATCTCTAGACGAACACAGGAGGTGACCCTAAGGTGAAGTCATTGCCCTGCTAGGTGGGGGGGGGCACAGCACAGTTAAGGGAACTGTGTACTTGTTGGTTCCCAGTAGGTGGGAAGGTTTACTCTATGAGAGTATAAGCCAAATAAGTAGCCTGACTTTATTATTTCTGTGTCCTCTGATTCTGGTACAGGATGTGGCACATAGAAGACACCCAGAATATTCTTGAAGAGTAAACTGATGAAATATTTTTCTGTACACGCCTGTCATTTTACTACTTCTTTTTTGAAGGGAATAGTAATTACTAAGTAATTATCAAGTTAAGGATTAGATGCTTTCAAATAGTTATATAATTTACAAAATATCTCTCTAATGAGTTTTTTGTTTGTTTTCTCTGTTCCTTACCAAGTTTAAATGCCTCAACCTGCTAATACCTACCTCTATAATTTTTTACTCATACTACCCTCTGTGTGTCCTGGTGTTCTTACAATTCATTTTCTACTTGTGCTGGTATACATTTCTTTGTTCCCCTTTTTCTTCAAATCCTTTCATTCTTCAGAGTCCTGATAAAGTCCACCCCCCATCCCCCTCACTGGAGCCTTCTTTGATTGTCTCAGCCCCCTGTGAACTTCTCTTTGACTCTCTTTAGCCTAGAGACTTGGCATCATATATTTTGCACTCATTTTTCACTCCTGTGTTATTGAGTTATTTCACATATGTGTCATGTTTGATTGTTTGGATTGTAAATTTTTTTAGTATAGAGCCTATATTCTGTGTGTGTGAGAAAGAGAGAGATAATGACAGAGATTCAGAGAGAGACAGAGAGACAGAGAGAAATAGAGAGAAACAGAGAGAATAGGAAGAAAGGGGTAATGAGAACCATAATTGCATTTCAGTAATTTAAAGAGTTGTCATGGTGAAAAGACGCTGTAGTCTACATCCTTAAAAGGTAAAATGGGAACTAAACTGCTTTACATAAAAAGAGCTTTCCAGAAACCACAGCTGTTGGGCAGAGGAACAGCCTGCTTTGGAAAGTACTAAACTTCCCCTCAGAGAAAGTACTTCATCCAAAGGCGGCTGCCATTAATTCAGTATATTATAGAAGGGAGTCCTTTACTTGGCATAAGAATAAACAGTGAAGGCCCTTGCAAAGATTCCAGGACCCTCTGAAAGAGAGTCCTTAAGAAGTTTGAATTAACAATTATCTTGGGTAGTGCTGTGTTACCTTGGGATCACCTGTAAGCACATTTGCCAATTCTGTGCTCCCTGCAGGAGGACTCTTTGGCTGGTTGTAAGAGGAAGGGGTAAGGGAAGGCTGGGAGAAAGGAGTCACATGCTAAGTTATCAAATCCACAAATCTAGGTCTTTCATTCAAAATCTACTTTGGGGGCAGCCAACTGATAGAGATAGGCAAAGTAATTAACCTCTCAATATCTCCCTTACCAAATTATACCTACTTAGTGGCATTTCAGCCCAGCTTACCTACTGTGAGTTAAAGCCTATTGATCACCCATGCCTTATGAGGTTTAAGAGATCAGCATCTTGTCAGAAGAAAGCAAAGCTAATTCTGTCATATGAATTCCTCTGAAGATTAGACCCAGTTTGAAACCAGGGTGAGGACACCCACAGAGGGCAGTATCACTACTGGGACTGTCCAGCATGTTGGGGAACTGCAGAGGCAGGTAGAGGGCTGGGGAAGAATTTTGCCTACTTTGCAGATTAGCCTGAAGCCTTGGTGTATCTTTAAGAACTTTCTCTGGCTGATGACATTGTTTGCCAACACCCCAATTGTGGTGTCAGGACTTGTTTATAAACTCCAAACAGCTTATAGCAATTCAGCCCCATCTTCCCAGTCTAGACCAGTCTGGTCTCCTTGGGTTCATGCCTGGGTCACCTCATCCTTCTCTCTGGGAGAAAGAAGGGAGAAGGAAAAAGATAGTCTACCATGATGGAAGAGTATATCAGCTGTCCACTCTGTGTGTCCTCCACCACACTCACAATATATCCCTTCTATGCCTGGCATGATAAAGCTACAGTTTCCCTGTCAGGGGAGTTCTAGAACACATACACAAAGAATTCTATCTGGCTGTCTTTTAAACACCCAGAAATCTGATACAAAGTGCTGGCTAATACAGAAGTCTAACAAGAATGCAGAATCATACAGAAACCTAATAATTTGTACTGAGTAGTACAGAAATCTAAGAAGGAGGACAGAATAAGCATTATAAGCTGTTGGAGGGGAAATTACAGTGAACTGCAGAGTCAGGGAAGGTTTCACAGAGGAAGAGGAAGAGGAAACTTATTCTTGAAGAACAATCAGGAATTTTATAAACAGAAAGCAAGGGAATTTCAGGTTAGAGAGAATGTAAGAGTTTCTTAAGAACCAGTGTGTGGAAGCATCAAATTGAATGATTCTGTTAGGAAACTGAATGCTTGGTGCAACACTTCAACTTCCATATGCCATTCCCACTTCACCCATGACTATCCAGGAGCCTCTTAATAAGAGAATTCCACTGGAGGCTGGTAGATTGGATGAGGTTTATCTGCACATTCCGAAAAGCCTCTTATGAAATTTTCTGATGGAGAAAAGTTGACTGGATGAAAGTATGATTAAGTAAATTTATACCTGTTCAATCACTGGACCAAAGTTATACTCATCTCTTGCCACTAAATCTACCACTGCTCCTGTTTTCCCCATTTCCATGGTCATTCTCCCAGGGGAAATGGTAAAGCAGTCTTTAAAAAAAGGTCACTGCACACCCAGACCAGAGTACTTCTGGAGTGTCCTATGGTATGACTTATCCTGGTAGAATTACTTGTCCATAAATACAAGCTTTCTGGACAAGCTTTCTCCAGGACCCACATGTAGGCCAGGAAAAAACATGGTTCATCTAGTACATGGTGGGACCCTTATATTTTCCAGTTCTAAAGTACTGACACCTTTTATTCAAACTGTCATATGGGAAAGCTAGACTACTTAAATAAATTATTGTTTACATTTAAACCAACTCATGTGGTAAGAATGAATTCAAGTGCCAATACCACATATAATATTGTTGCCATTGAAAAAATGTATCATATTATATTTTCCTAATACTTATGACTAACACAATCATAGTGGTTGACCTGCATCTAACATACTATATAAAATATTTGCAAGTGAGTAGACAAAAGAAAAGATAGAAAAGAGATGACTGGTTATAGCAAGAAATGAATGGTGGGAGAGTTCATTACAATTCATTAAAATACAAATAAAAATAACCTTTTTTTGAAAGGCAATGTATCTACTGAAAAATTACATTTAAAAAGTTAATTAAAACATTAAAGAATGATCCAGAAAAGTTGAACATCATGGATTAAAAAATACCAAATCAGCTGAGTCCAGAATATAACATTTAAAGTGCAAAAGCATCTTTTATTTAACATTGCTTTGAAAGGTTGAGATTCACTTTCCTGGTAGATCTTGGAGAATAACAAGTCTGACCTGGAAGTCAAAGTTGGAAGATTTAAGTACTCTCAAATCCCTATTCTACTTAGCATCTTAGGGTTTCTGGTTGAGTAGATGGGAGATACATTTTCACAAATCACGGAAGTGTATGTTATCTGTGGATGCGGAAGGAGAGCCCTTGGCAACATGAGGCCACCACCAGGCTCTAATCTGTCAGGTTGAGGAGGTTGTTTGTGACAGAACCTGACAATTTCTTTATGCATTTCTTCCCAAATGGGACAATGTTCATTTAAAAGTCTGTATTTTATTTTCCCAAAGCTCTTAAGGTAGTAGTAATAATTCCATCCTAAAATAAAGTTGCCACTTTGTTAGCAGGGGCTTTAAATTGACTTTTCCCTCATTCTTCTGGTACAGAAGCCTTATTGCAGAGTTAATGAAGAGGCTCAATATTCTGAATAAACTAGAAGACCATGAGAGAAGATGCCCTTAAAATAGCTTAAGGAAGCTCGTATTGTTGTCAGCTGCTGATGGTGCACAGGACTCACTGTAATGTAGAGGGTAGCGCTGGAGGGTGGCAAAGCAGCCACTTGTTTCAAAGCAAGACTTAGGAGAGAATGTGAATGATAAAACAAAAGGGAAGCATACCACTAAAAGGAGTTTTCATTGCATTTGTCATACTGGCCCCCTCATGGCTTTGCCTGAGTTCAAGGGTCTATATATGTGGACTTGCTAGATAATCAGGAAAAAAGCAATCTACTAACCAGCCATAAGTCCAAATTCTCTCAAGATTTTTATGTACTCATCAACCCCAATGGACAACAAAGTCTAAGGCAATGCTTTAAGGTGGAAAAAAAGTCTAATTAAAATGACTCTTGAAAAAAAATTCCTTAAGTTGCCTCTTATGCCATCTTTCAACAGATGGTAATACCATCTTTATATCATCTTTCACTGGACTTCTACTTAAAGGATCATGTTTTATAAAGTAAATTTTTGTCTCTGAAAAACAAATCAGCTCATATTATGCAATGCATCTGGAAACTAAGTCCAAAAGTGACCAAGGGAAGAATGGATTCACATCTCTCATCTCAGCTCATCTGACATTACTCATTGAGTAGAAAGATGGGCAAATCTGCCTCACTATTTAAAGGCTGTCTCCTTTCTTTCTTTTGCTTCCCTCTTCCTAACATATATCATTGAATTCATGTAAACTAAATACCCTTGAGAATCAACTCTATAGTTCATGGATATCTCCTCACCCAAGAACCTAAGTGAGAGCTAGAAATAAAAGATAGGGTCTGGGCATTGAGACAGACAAATTGGCTTCTGGAAAGTGCCTTGTTGCTGACTTTCTTTCTAAATATGTGCCCCAGATTCTGGCTCTTAGTTACCACACTTTCCCCTTTGATACCTCCTCCTATCTTTAAGTGTTCTTTACACAATCTTGGATGAAACTTTTGTTCCCAAAGACCTTGATTAGGAAGGAAACACAGGCTTATGGGAAAGGGACATGGGAAATCTCAAACAGACACATCTTTATTGCAACCCTCTGGATCTGTGGGAGAGAGAACAAGGCCCAGAAGGATTAGCTCTGAATTTGTTCCAACTCGAAGCTTTCCATCACTCCCTTCTCTCCAAGTGCCCCACTAAGGCCAACATTTTAATCTTTCAATCGCTCTCCCTCCTTCCTCCCCCCCTGTTTATTCACCTTTTCCATTGCCTTGTCTCATTTTCTCATTCTTTCTGATTACCCCACTCTCAAACACTCATATCCCCCCATGTATCATCTTTCTGTTGGAGCCTGTACTAGTGGCCTCTTTCCAAGAGCAGCAGGTTTGAATCAGCTCCAGTTTAAAATGAAAGCAGGGGATGGGGGTGGGGATGGAGTGAGGCCAGGAGGGGATATCAGCTCTCAGAGCACAGCCTCCCCCAAGCCTCCCAGCTCCTTTCTCTCTCTCTCTCTCTCTCTCTCTCTCTCTCTCTCTCTCTCTCTCTCTCTCTCTCTCTCTCTTTCTCTCTCTCTGTCTCTCTCTCCCCCTCAATCTCTACCTTCACCTCTCCTCCTCCCCCACCCAATCTGTTCATGTACAGGTATGTATAAGAGAACACCTAATAATCCCTTGCAGGCAAAACCAGTGATCTCCACCCAATCAGGCAGCTGGTTTCCATTAGATGTTCCAAGCCCTATAAATATTCTCTTTTCTCACTCATCTTTTATTATTTTTCCTTTCTCTTTCTCATATTCCCTATCTCTGGATTCCCTCCTGGAAGGAGTCCTAAATTATGAAGGGAGGACATGCCAAGCTTTGCATTAACCATCTTGTCATGCCCCAGGCCTCTGGCATAGCAAAAACCAGAAATGATGGCTTCTTGTTTGTCCAGTTTGCTGATCCATGAGCAGGAGGTTGAAACCCTCCTGGGAGAGCAGAAGGTTGAGCTCTGCTTGAGCTTGAGAATACTGCTGGAGTCATGTCCTCTACATGCTCTCAGTTGTGCCTCTGACTGAAACTTTGGCTCCTCTGTCAAGGTTGTCTTGTGCTTGACAGTGGATGGTATACAGTGTCTAGGGTACAGCGCTTGAAAGCAACATCCTGAGGTTCATATCCCAGCCCCTTAGTACACAGGCCATGAAAAGACAGGCAAGTTAAATAACTTCTCTCATTTATAAAATTGTGCCAATAACACTGAGTTCCAAGGACTGTTAGGAGAATGAAAATGAAATAACTGATATCTTCAAATTCTGCACTTAAAAGACACTGGTTCTCTCTTCTTGCCACTTCCCATAGGATTCACTGTAGAAAAAGCTACCCTCCTCTACCACCTTCTATAGTAACCAACAGTAATCTGAGAAGAAATAATCCCTGAATACCTAAAGCCTGAGTTGGGAGATACAAAATGTTTGCGTCTTCATAAATGTTTGCTCTCTAAGATAAAGAAAGAGTCAGAGAAATAGTGAATGTAAAACCCCTAAATTAGAGCAATGTTTACAATGGTTACTGCTTCCTATAAACCAGACAGCAAGAAACTATGTCATTGTTGAGTCAGTGACCCCTAGAGCAAAAGTTTTCTCCAAAGGTGGGAGGGAGTAAGTGTGGGACCCAGGCACCTCACTCTAAGCCAGGGCAGCTAAAAATGCAGCCTTCAGGCTCAGACCCTCACAGAGTCTGAGTCCAGGCTCCACCTCTTCCTAGTTGTGGGGCATGAACAAGTTATTGAGCTTGCTGTGCTCACAATAGTACTCACAATAGTACTGACTTTGTATGTAGCAAAGATTGAATTAGCTAATTAGTTCGCTGATCTCCCAAGGTGCCTGACAAGACAGGTACACAGTAGATGGAGCATCCATCCCATCTGGTAAATCAGTCCTCATTTCTATAATCTTGCTCCTCCAACAAGGCCATTCCCAAATCTATCCATGTATAAATAATCCAGAGGGATTTGGCCCTACCACCTCTGTGTGCTCCTCAGAGTCCAGCCACTTTGGTAGTTCTAGATAAATTCTAATTCTCACTGTTGAACAAGTTTTGGAAAATCCTTAACTGGCCTTCCTATGGGGAACTTGAAGAGGACATAAACCATGGGTGTCAGGGGTGCCTCTTCTGAGTCTCCACCACCTCCACTCACCAACTCCATGTCTTTCCAGAGACCAGAGCCTTTATTTGGGAGGGCAGCTCATAATAAACAACAGAGACCACTAGCTAAATAGCCAAAAGTCTTCAGAACACTTTAGGAGGACAGTGGTAATGGGTCTGCCCACATTGCCTGTCTCAGCCAGAGGGTGAGTGGAGATTACTTCCCTCTCAGCTCAGAGTCAGGTATAGCACAGAATCCCATGGTCTTAAGTCCACAGAATTGAATCTCCTCACCTCTGAACATAAGCCAATCCGTACTAATGGGAAGTTGATAAGATGTTTTTTATCTTTAGCTAATTTCCTTGATCTCTAAGGCAGCTTGATCTTACACTGTGAGTAAGCTAGAACTGGTTCTGTCACTTCCTCACTGAGACCTTGGACAAATTGCTTAACCCCTCTGCACTTTCATTCATTCATCTACAAAATATGATTCACAAACCTTACACCTTGCAGGTAGATCTCAGCTGACTTCAGCCATGGCTACTCATTTGTGTGACTATTAATTTCTTTCATTTTGCTACAATTTAATTCCCTTCCTCTTATTCTATCCTTGGTGCAGTCAGAAAGCAGCTGGTCACCATCATCCCTATATATAACTACCTTCCAAAGACCTGAAACAATTAATAAATCATTCTTCAGCCTCTGAACTTCAGGATAAACAATACCCATTTCTTTAATCTTCCTCCCAAGATCCTGTTTGAGAATCTTGAATAATTTCATTTTTGCCTTATGGTCTATCAATAAATTATTAAGATCTCAGATTTTAGTGCCTAATCATGAAATACATTGTTTTAATAAGGGCCCGATAAAAATGTTGGCTGTGGTGAACATAAAATTAAATTTTATGTACATATAATATATATACATAAAATACATATATATGTGTATATGCATATGCACACATATATAATTTTATCTCTCTATATCTAAATAGACAGAGCTAGATTGGGGGGAGGTACTAATAGGTATCCAAGCTGAACATGAATTAGATGAATTGACAGTAAATATTATACTTTTCAAATATGAAATAGAGAAGCAAGGTCAGTGTTTGTTCCTTTAAGAAGGCAGCCCACAACTTCTTCGTTAAACTTTGCCCCAGTTGCCGAGGGAGGAGGAAAAGAAAGAACTAGCAAAAGAAAATCTGAAGGAAATAATTAAAGTGAGGAGAAAAGCTTTTAAGAAAAGAGACGTTTTCTGCCCTCTGGACCTTCCTTCCTCCGTTCCCTTCTCCCGTGGTGACAGTGCAGCTAATATAAGTCTGTGCTCAGCCAGGCCCCTGCTGAGCAGGACTGGGGCAGGACAGGAAATCACCACTCAGAAAATAAATGACCTGTCCCAGAGTCTTTTGTTAATGAGTCTGGGGCATAATAAATCAAGGTGACCCAGTCTCAAGAAACACAAGCCTGTTTAAAAAAAAAAACCCAAAACCCCAAGCCCCAGAGGTGAAGAGGAGAAGGGAGAGAAGGGACCGCAGGGAGTCCTTATAAATCACACCCAGATGAAACTAATGCAGATGTTTTCCACTTTCAGACCCACTCAAGAGACAGAGAGTAGAGACATGTGGACGTGAAGGCGGGGGTGGAGGGGTACTAGCTGTCTGGACCTGGAGACAGGAGACAGCCAGTCCGGTGGACAGGGGCCATCCTCACGCTCGCTGTCTCGGGGATTTTAGGGGCACAGGTCTGCAGGTTCTTTCTCAGCGTTCTTCTAGCTGTCCAGCCCACTGGCTTTTCCCTCTTGTCCTGGGCCTTCCTCTGATCAGGATGGTGGGGGTGTCTAAGTGGATGGACAGTCAAAATCCTTTGGAGGAAAGAAACACGGGCCTCTTGTGTCAAATATGGGGCCCAGCTTCTCATAGAGGCAGGCTCTGTAAAAAGAAAGTAGTGGGGTGGTTGGGGAATTTATGGGAGGGTCTTAGCTTACCAAGTAAACTGCAAATTCTCTGAAGGCAGAATTTAACAACAAAATAGAAAGTGTCTATTAGAAATAAACATGCAGTAGAGAAATGGGGACTTCCCATGAGATGCGATGTGAAACTCAGTAACATGCAGAGGGCTTTCACACAGAGCCCCAAGAGATGGGCGAGGTCTTTATTTCACAAATGAGGCCAAGGAATAAAAACAAAAGGCATTTATAATGTACTTCACAGTTTGTAAAGTCTTCACATAGGTTTGCATATGTTATTTCATTTTGATACACGTGTTTAGTAAGTTGAGCAGGTGGTTCTTCCTTTGCTACAGATGAGGAAACCAAGAGGGAGAAATGAGAAAAACTTCTTCAGGTCATGCAGCTAATGCGTGAAGGAACCCATGTCCACCCACACTCAAGCTCTTGAATCTGGCTGTAGTTCTTTCTATTCAACCAGTGCTATTTGTCAAGCTCTACAATGAGCATGAAGCTGATTGGGAAAAGATGGTGAAAAGGGGGAAGATAAACTTTGGCCAAGGTAGATAACGGTTTAGTGTTTAGTGGTAGCTAGAAGGTAGATGGCTGGACATGAGAAAATTTGCTGAAGAGTTTTTCACCATCCCCTCATCATATAAAGTCTGTCATTCAGCCATTTTCCTCCCTTCATATGTTAGACCTCTTCTGATCACTACTACTTGTCATTATTTCAAAAGAAGTGACATCACACAACTACTTTTTTAAAAAGTTATTACCCAGATGAACCAAATTTCAACCACCATCTTTACCACTACTTATTTATATGTTATATTTTTCAAAACTCTTTTACATTTGTTGCTTCCTGTGACCCTCTTAATCAGGATTGTCACTTACCCTTGTCACTTACACTTACTTCTTCAAGGGTAAGACAGACCAGTGTAACGTAGCCATGGGATGATTTCACTGATAAGTGAAGATCTTTCCCCCAGCCCAGATGCCTCCAAAACAAACACAAGTAGCCAGATGCCTTTTTTGCCTGGTTCTTCATATAATCTGTTATGCAGTGAGAGTTGTTACCGTCTTGCTCCAGGATTCTTTGTAGGCTTCCTATACCAACTCTATTTTCTCTTAAAATCAAATAATGAGTGAGTATTATGTTCTCATGCAAATATCTGGGAGACCTGGGTAAGCTCATCCCCCTTGTTGATTCCTGCCTCTGTGGGGCAAAAGCATGGAATGCTTGGCCATTAGGTCCCTCTAACCCTGCTGTTCTACAGTCCACAATGATCTGTAGAAGAATAGAGAAGAATAAGGAGAATAATAGAGTCCTTTTCATTTACTAAGAACTGGAAAAGGCAGAAATAGAAATGGAGACTATATTTCATAAGGAAGTCAGACTTTGTGGCATAGGTTGGGAGAGTGGCAACTGAGTTTTAAAAATTTGTTATATTTTAAATATGAAATTCTCAAATATAATATGTATGTTACTTTTGTTCTTTTCTGAATTTTTGTTCTTTTCTTGATTTTATGTAGCTGCCATCAGGTCATACATATTATTTTTTGTTTTAACTAAGATTGTTTTGCATATGCTTTCAGTATATCACAAAGTGTGTTATCTTCTCATCTTTTTAATGGATTAGAGCATTCCATCCTGTCATACCAGAGGTTGCTTATCTACTCCCAAATGGTGGGACATTTGGAATAGGTTCAGTATTTTTCCTTTTATTAATAGGTCTGACATAACTTTTCCTCTGAATGATTTCTTTTGGATATTCATACTAAAAAGGAATAGCTAATAAGCCAGGTGATGTGATCAGTAAACCAAAGATCCAATCAGTTTCTACTGGATCATCGGTAGTTCATGAGCATTTATGTTTCCTCATAATCACATCTACATTGTATATAATAATTTTTATTTTTAATAACTTAAATATGTCTAATGTTTCTTCTAACATCTATGAAACTAGATTTGAATTTTGTTCACTATTACTGAGGCTGATCATTTCTCTATATTTTGAGTAATTTACTGTATTTCCTTCAAGGTGAATAGTTTACTTGTGTCTTTTGACCTCATGTCTAATGCTTTTTGAAAAACATATTAAGGATTATATAGGTCAAATTCTTAAGAACTACTAATAATATGGATACCCAATGTGAATATGTTCATCATCAGAAGGTGGAGATTTTCCTCTGTTTTGTTCACCAAAGTATTTCAAGCACCCAAAATAATACTAGGCCCACAGTAGATGCTCAGCACTTAATTAATGAGTAAGCAAATAAATCATGGCATAATATTTATAAGATACCCACAATGCGTTCAGATAAATATGAGCGGCTCAATTTTGACCCAGAGAATGAGAAGAAAGTAAGGTCTGAACAGGGGAGGTGGGGGCATTCTCACTTCAAAATGTGAAAAGGTCATACAAGGTGAAGCGACAACGTAAGAAGCTGCTGAAGAGTTCTTTCAGATAATGATGTGACATTGCCAAAACATAGCACAGGTATTCTTATCTGCCCTTCTCATCACTGTGCTCATTAACATGTCAGACAAAATTCAATATTATCACAATATGAATTTAATTCAAGCAACAAACATTTTCTCAGGTCTTACTGTTAGATGCAGGCACTGCACTAGACCCAGCATACATGCTAGTACAAAACACAAACCCTATAGATGCATGCAATGGGTTAAGAAAAAGGAATGAATTACTGATACACTAAGATGTGAATAAATCTCAAAAACATACTAAGTGGAAGACATTACATGCAAAATAATAGGTATTGTAACATTCTGTTTATATATGAAAAGTCCTGAAAAGACAAATCTACAGAGTTAGAGAGTAGATGAATAGTAGCCTAGGACTGGGGAAGGGGTCATTTTCAAGCAGACATGAGGGATCTTTTTAGAATGACGGATTTGTTCTAATACAAGATTGCAGTGATGATTGCACAACTGTAAAGTTGCTGAAAAAACACTGAATTGGACAATTAAAGTGAGTGGATATTTTGGTATTTAAATTATACCTCAGTAAAATTGTTTTTTAAAAAAAAAAATTGGCAACCCTGACCTGCGCATTGTCAAAACAAAGCAAAACATAGTCCCCAGAGCATCAGACAATTAGAACACTGTCAGTTAAAAGCTGCCATTGGGGTGAGCCCAGAGGGCTATGAGAACACTCAGGCGCCTAACCCAATCCTGGAACTCAAGGGAAATTTCCCAGAGGAGATGATGTCTGGCTGGAGAAATTATTCCAGGCCAAGTAAATGCGGGGCAGGAGAGTTGCAAAGGCACCACAAAAGTCAGTTTCAACAGAATTTATGTCATGGGAAGAGTGATGAAGCCAATGTCTACCTTGATTTGAATTTAGGTTTCAGAGGAAATTAAATAACAACAGCAAAAATGCTTTGTAGATTGATTGTAACTACCATCTATAAAGCCCCTTGTCATTAGTTAATGGTTTACAATCCTACAAAGTGGGATTACAGATAAAGAAACTGAGGCAGGGCCTCCCCAGTGGCACAACGGTTCAGTGCTGGACTGCGAAGCTGCCCGCAGCCTCTGCAGCACTGGTTCGATCCCTAGCCACCGGCGAGGGTCCCACATGGCACGCAGACCTCTCCTGCCGTGGCCACTGCTCCCCTCAGCAGTGTACTTCATTGGTCTGCCTGTTCTGCTCCCCACTCTGGCTCTGATTAATTCTCTCAGCCTCCCGCGCTTCTGACTGTACCCAGTGCTTGTATAAATAAATAAATAAATCTTTAAAAAAAAAAAAAAGAAACTGAGGCAGAGATTAAGCTATGTTACTTGCTGGGGTCACTTCCCTAATACAAACAACAGAGCCAGAATCCAGACATTGACCTGAGTCTGAAATCCATGCTTTTTCTCAGTCCACTATCTCCTTTTACCACTACACAAAGATGTGACTATAACAAGTGTGGAATTAATATCCTTTGCTGAGTGGAAGGATGTAAATTTTGCTCAGCTGCTCCAAAGAGTTCATAAAACCCATCTGCAAAGAGTTTAGCAAATGCATTTTGACAGGGTTTCAGAGCCACAGCCTTTGTAATTTATCACTGTCCCTAGCATACTGCTCTGTATAAAACAGGCAGCATTTGAAATGTGCTGTTCTCTATTTAACTTTGGATGTGCAAGTAAAATCCAATAATGTTGGCTTGAGATAAGTTGAACAACACTGACTTCCTGAAGAGCTAGGAAATTGTGAAAGAAATCCAGTCTGTAACACATAGCCCTAATCCAAAAATCCTCATTAAATGCCTTTCATTAATAATGTTAGATGATCACATAGAGCATTTATAATGAGAAGACAGAAATATGTAAAAAAAAAAAAGTTACCAGCCCTAGGCTACTATTCACATAAACAGAAATATGATTGCTTTTTAAAAATGCATTTAGTTTCTCTTTCAGATATTTTGGGAAATGCTCCTTTCCCTCACCTTTGGTCCAAGTGTATCTGCCCCTTATGGGAAACTGTGAGTCTGCTTGGGTGAGGCAAAGACACACATTCTTCTCTTGAAAGAACAGACTTGCATTCCTACGAGTAAAATAAATTAAGCCCAGTTTCTCTGTCCATTAATTATGTGGAATAAACAACTTTCCCCTGATCGGAGAGAGGCACAGGAGACCAGCACAAATTTCCTCCTCAGACTCAGGGGAAGGATCATTTAACCATGTAGGAGAACGTCTGGGGTCAGGGAGGACTTGTAGGATTGGAAGAGGCTAGGCTGTGCAGCCAGATGTTTGTAAGAAACCCACTGATGGAGCCAATCACATGATACAATCCACAGAGGACTGCATTTGATGGGGAGGGGGTTGGACAGGTAGCTAGAATTGCAGACGAGCAACATTGAGTGACAAGGAATTTGCATCCATTTCTGCCTCTCAGGAATATCTCAGTCATCAACTCTGAAGACAGTTTATGGAGTCTAGGGAATGCTCCCACTTATGCTGTTTTAGTCATGGTCTTAGAATATTCAGGAACATCAGCTCAGAGGGAGAGAGGTGGCAGGCAGAAAGTAATTCATGGCCTCTGCTGGACTATGGTCAGGATGAACTTACTGGAATCTGCAAACATCACCACTGAGAATCCACAGATATGTGGATTCAGAGAAGTTTCAGAGTTGGAAGCGTGCTTGTGTGTTTGGTCTTTACACATTTGTGACCCCAATATTGTTAATCAGTGTCCCCATCTCCTTTACTAAGAGAGCCTAGCACTGGTCTGCAGCAGTATTCTCAGTTAAACTACTCAACTTCACAGACTCCACTGCAGCTACAGGAGGCATGTGATCCACTTCTGGCCAATGAGTTGTAAGCGGATCTTGCTGCATGGGATTTTGGTGCCTCTTCAGCCTCTTGTCGTTTGTCCACTTGCCTCCATTTCAGTTGGGAGTGTGAAGCTCCAACATATATTCATCAAGAGAAAGCCCCCGGTGGCTAAGCCAAAAAGCAGAAATACTGGAGCAGCCTCAAGTCTTAATGATTCCCGGCAAATACTGCACTAACTCTGGCCTGCCACCTGGGCATTTTTTTATTATGTGATTCATATCTTGTTTAAGCCACTGTTTGTTGAGTCTTTGTTGCATGCGGCCAAACATAATCCCCAATTGATAGTAATCTGAATTAAATTAAATTCAGCAGTATCCACCTGTGACATGCTAAGCTGGTTAGAAAATACAAAAATAAGAAAGATAAAAACTACTACCCTCAAAAAGTTCTCAGTCTAGTACAGGAGAGAACTAGATAAGCAAAGTTTTATAGTATAATAATAAGCTCAACTTGGGGAGCTTGTTTAAAGTACGAGGGGAACAAATTCATCATCAATACTAACAATGAAGGAAAATATACTAGAATGAATTATATGGGAATCTGGATTATTCTCACACAATGGAATATATGTGTATTTGTATACAAATATAGGTAAATGGTAAACCCAGTGAATATCTAGTTTCAACTTAATTCACAGAATTACCAAATCACAAAGTCACAGTTATTTTATTCTCCTGTAAGTACCACTTTACAGTTGTTTATTTTCTCTGTTGGGGTCAAAGGACCTCCATGTTCCTTAAGTACATTTTTCAAACCTTTCTCAGTTTCTTATGCACAGGAGAAACCCCATGAAGTGCATAGAAAAATAAACTCAGTCCCTACCAGCAATAGTAACAAAGGACTATTTGGTCTGACACCCACCCTGAGGTGAATGTCAAAGGACAGTCAGTGTATTTTCACCCAATGCAGCAGCCACTGCAGCTGCCTCTGCAGCCTCTGCCTACTGGGCTTTGTGGTTCTGCCATCCTCTGTGTGTCCCGTTCCCCAGGCTGTCTCCTGCCTCATCCTCTGCCATCTCTCCAGTCTCCTCTGTGCTATCTGTCCCTCCCACTTTCTCACACTCACCACCTCACTCTCCCTCATGTCGTCATGAATTGAGAATAATACATTTTATTATTTTTCTAAAGATATATTTATTTATACATACAAGAGCTGGGGTACAGGCCAGAGAAGCAGGGGGTGAGAGGACTCACCAGAGACAGAGTGAGGAACAGACCAGGCAGACTGACTGAGATACACTGCTAAGGGGAGCAGTGGGCAAGACTGGAGAGGTCTGCTTCGCCATGTGGGTTGCTCCCTGGTCGGCGGGGGATCGAACTCATGCTGCAGAGGCTATGGACTGCTTCATAGCGCGGTGCTTAATCCCTTGCACCACCAGGGAGGCCCAAGAATAATACATTTTAAAGGCAACATTTGCTGCATTTATTGAAAAGATTTTTATCCAAGATTTTAATTTTTAAGTTGATGATTGTATTTAATTATCTCCCTGTCATCCACCACCTATTTCCCTTGCCCAGGGCAACCAACATTACCAGTTTTTTGTGTGTATCCTCGTAGAGCAATATTATAAACAAATACTTACACCTATTCCCCCAGTTTGTTCTACAAAAAAAGATGACAAACATTCATACTGTTTTGTACCTTTTTTTCCAAATATCTTTTTTTCATATATCTTTAAAATCTTTTACTTTCGTACATAAAAAGATATTCTCATTCTTTTTTAAGCTAAAAAATGTTTCCTTCAAAAAATATATTACAATTTAGCTAGCCCCCTATTGATGGATATTAAAGTTGTTTCCAACCTTTTATTATTTAAAATAATGATGTGATGACTAGCATGGCCCAGGCATATCTTATAGATGAAAATATATCTCCGGACAAATTCCTAGAAGGCAGTCGGATGGTATGAAGATTTATGACTATAATAAATATTGTCAAATTTCCCTTAATATATTATTTCACACCTCCACTTACAGTATATGGAGGTGCCCTCATCAACTCAACATCAAACATTTTGAACTTTTTCAACTTGATAGATGTAAAAAGGCCTGAGAGTATATGTTTAGTTATTTTCATTATGTATGAAATCTATTGTACATAGTATGAAACATTTTTTATATTCTTTTCCATTAAATATCTCTTTGTAAACTTCATCCTTTCATCTGTTGGGTTGGTAGGTGATTATTGATATTTTCCAAGTTCTTTATTTATGAGAGAAGTTAACTTTTGTCTGTGATATAAATATATATGTCATGTGTCTTTGATACTGCTTGTCAAGGATTTTTACCTTGTTGAGATGTGTAGTTTATAGGTAGTCAAATTTATTACTCTTTTCACTTCTGCTCAGCCAACAAGTATGCTTGTTGATTCATTGACTCTCCTCCCCCAGCCATGTACTGGGAGATTGTTTTAGCTGTAATAATTTTGCTCTACTGCCCATGACAGAATCTTTATCTTTGAGGGCAAACAATAACACCACAATTTTATACATAGGCAGCATCTAGATGTCCAGCAGAAGATAGACAGACATTAAAAAATTCTAGTATTTATACGCACATATCATTAAAGTATTTTGGCATCCTCATTTCACACACAGAGCTCCAGACAAATGGATAGAATGGATATCAGAATAAGTCCAAGTTCTCTTGTCTGGCAACATAACCAGAAACAATATTTGAGTCCAGAATCTTACTCTCCCTCCCATTATCTTTGATTCACAATTATTTTCTAACTTGTACTAGTCACATAAGCAGAAAAAATTATTGATTGATATTTAATATAATGTATGATTAATTGGTAATAACTCTTCTTCTACCAGAAGGTCTTGCTAAGTATAAAACAAATCTTAGAAATAAGAATGGGAGAAGATATTTAAAATTATACATCAGATGAGAAGTTAATATCCAAAATATATAAAGAACTTGTACAACTCAAAAAAAAACCAAAAAAAAACACAAACAACCCAAACAAAATGTTGGCAGACAACCTGAATAGATACTTCTCCAAAGAGGACGTACGCATGCCTTAAGGTGTGTGGGAAAATGTTCAACATGAATTATTATTAGGGAAATTCAAATCAAAACCACTGTGAGATATCAGTCTGTTCTGCTGGACCCTAAGAAGCTCCACCATTTTATTTTACCCAAGAGCCACTGGTGATTGAGGCTAACATCCACCATGCACAACCTGATGGCAGCAAAGCTTCTGATCACTCTTCCAAGTTTAGAACCTTGTGTAAGCAGGACATTGTCTCAAAATATCCTTAAAAATGAGAAAATTGAAGGATAAATCCTTAGAGCTTGAGTGGAAGTCAAACCTTGGAAGTCAAGATGCTCTTGAGTAAAATTTGGGTTGAAAGTGTCCAGCTTCTCTGGTTTTCTACTGTTGAAGGACACAAGGAGAGGCTGTTGGTTCTGAAAACTCGCATATTGGGAATCGACCCTCCTGACTGGTAAGGCTGTCAGACTGCCAATCCTGGAGAAAGACATTTTTCCTACTTCAAGTACCTATCTGGAATTTTTGCCTCCGCTGGAGAAGGGGGCTGGGACCCTGGCACTGGAAGGCTGTGACCAGGGACAGAAGAGGAAGGATGCTTCCAGCTTGTCATCACTGCCTCATAACAAGTACGTCTGAGCTTGGCCCCTCTCAGGACTGGCTCTTCCAAATCTCTCCTTAGACCAGGCCTCTGCTTAACAGGAGAAGGGCACCAGCTACATTCATTTTCTTACACCTGACAAAGTACCTGTGACCCTTCACTGGCTTCTTCCTTATTTAGGGAGTGTGACATCCCCTTAATTCCCCAAACAGTTAAAAAAATGAGCTTTGTTAGAGAGTTTATAGGCTCAATCAGAAAAAAACCCTCACTCCTCATAAGATTCAACTACATTAGCGTATATACACACAGATGGAACCCAGACTCCAGAAACTGATTTCTTTCTCAGGTGTTCCCAAAGCCTTAGAAAATGCAGATGGTTTTATTGTTGTCTGCACATTTTGTTTTGTTTTTTACAATAAAGTTCTGAACACTAATACATACACACATACACATATACACAAAGATCATTAAAATATTGCTAAAGACTACTTAATGACCTGGAAAGATTCATATGAAGTAGTATTTTCAGTAGTATTCCATGTTTGTGTTCTACATATAGGTAAATATGCATAGACACATCCACCATCCAAAGTGGTGGTATTATAGGTGATTTTCATTTTCATCTTTTTAATGTGTATTTTCAAATTTAAAATATGTTCTTAAACATCCTTATATCCCAACCACCTGGATATAATGCCAGAAAATTATAGTCTCACAATGCAGTCCTCCTATCTACAAGCCAGGGCCTTCTGGACCCTGCAACAAATTTCCTTTGAAATAGAGCATGTACCATGTAGTAAACATTCCTGCACTGAACCCCAGACTCACTGACTCATCAACTTCCATTTGTTAGGTACCCACATGTAGCTTAGAATCCTTCACAGGCAGGACCACAGAACTGAGAGAGATTTCAGATGATCCTGCCCAATTGCCCACACAAGACACAGCTCTACTTGCTTTATCCTGACTGGGGCTGGTCCAGCCTCTGCTTAGGTAGGTCCCAGGATGGGAACACAAGGCAGGGAGACCAGTCATGGGTGGATAATGGCCTTAGTGAAGAGGGTCCACCTTATAGAGGGGAAGGATCTGTCCCCTTGCAACTCCCACCCTTGGATCCATGACACCACATAGCTGTTAGAATTCATTTCTTAGAGTCTAAAAGGGGTCTTATCTGAAGAATTACAGCCCATGTTGTTTTTTTTTTTCTTTTTAAATACCATATTTATTGTATGCCCCCTGCCCCTATATCTTAGCTTGTGAAAGCAATGAAGACCCATGAGGCATTATGAGTTGACTTAAGAATCTGGCTACTACTAAGGTTCAAGTCCTGGATCCACTAGGAACTTCGAGAGTAATGGAGCAAGATACTTACTTCTTACACCTCTATCTCCTATTTTGAAAATGCAGATGTCACCAGCACGCCATAGTGTGGTGTAGTGCCATGATGGCACAGAGCAGGATATCTATGATCCGGCAGATGGGGTAAAGGAGAGTCCTGGAGCCCTCGGTGACTTTCTCAGGCTTTTTTTTTTGTTTTGTTTTGTTTTGTTTTTGTTTTTGTTTTTGTTTTTGTTTTTAATCTTAAATTTTATTTTTATATTCCCCCATACAATTGCAAATGCCCCATTCTGACCCCAATCCTTCCCCTCCCGCCCCCCACCCCCCAAAAAGTGTCTCTGGTTCATAGTTTTTTGTTGATTTTGATTTTCACTTTCTTATATTCATTTTCCTGGTCCCTTATTTAAGTTTTCTAGATTCCTGCTATGAGTGAGACCATCCGGTATTTTTCTTTTTCTTTTTGGCTTATTTCGCTGAGCATGATCCCTTCCAGCGCCATCCATGTTGCTGCAAATTGCATGTGTTTATCTTTTTTGAATGCTGAGTAATATTCCATGGTATATATGTACCACATCTTCTTGATCCAGTCATCTACTTTTGGGCATTTGGGTTGTTTCCAAAGCTTAGCTATTGTAAACAGTGCTGCTATAAACATAGGGATGCAGGTGCTCTTTGGAATTGATGTTCCATGTTGTTTTATTTTAAGAGACCCTTTAAGTTCATCTGAGTTTCTTTCATACTACCTGGTACCACTCAAGCACTTACCTACCCTACTTTGTTTCTCTCTTTTTATGTCTGAGGTTTCCGCCTCTCCTCGGTGAAACATCATACACTTATTTCTCCCCACTCCGTCCTGACCACCTTTCTGGCGCTGAGCCCCTGCTCTTTTATCTCCTGCTCCATAGATAACAGGTTTTCTTGCCTCTCCCCTCATAGAGCTATTGCCCTTTTTCTTTCCTCTTCAGAACTTGTTATTCTCTCTTTCCTTTTCAGGGTCATATTTAAAAGGTTAGAGGCATATGCTGTAATACCCCTTTAAATGTGAATCAAAATTCAAAAAGTGCCTACCTATAAAACAAGGTTATGGGAGAAGAAATGGGTTTTCCTCCCAGGTTTCACAATGATTATGTCAGTGCCATTTTTTATTGTGATAAATGCATTTAACATAAATGTTACCATCTTAAGGTATATAATTCAATGTATGAAGTATTGATTTCTAATACTGTGCAACCATCACTATCATCTAATTCCAAAACTTTTTCATCACCCCACATAGAAACCCCATGCCCATTAAGTAATCATTCCCTACACCCCCCCCCATATACACACCCCTCTAGCAACAACACTGTTTTGTCACTATGGATTTATCATTTCTGGATATTTCATATAAATGAAATCATACAATATGTGGCCTTTTGTGTCTGGCTTCTTTAACTTAACTGTTTTCAAGTTTCATTTTTGTTGCAGCGTATATCAGTACTTCATTCCTTTTTATAACTGAATAATATTCCACTGTATGACTGACTGTACCACCTTTTCTTATCTATTCATCAGCTGATGGACATTTGTGGTGTCCCTATCTTTTAGTGATTGTGAATAGCACTGCTGTAGAATACTGGTGTACTACTATTTGACTAAAAATGCCTTTTTTTTTTGATGTAATAATTTTTTTCCTCCAAAACACAGGCTTGTTTGTTTCTTGCTAGGGCCAGGGATAGGTTTGTCACTGATTTACTGATGACCTAGGCAAAGTTCAGCCTGCCCACTGGTAAGCCCAATCTTTTGCCTATTATTGTGAATTGTGATGATCTCCTTACCTCTCTCTCTTCTGTGTCTTCCTTGCACAAATTTGCATATATGTGTGAGCTCTCTACCACTAAAATAATTTTGAATTCATACTAACAAGTTGATTTCCTCCATCTTACAGAGGTGATTTCTTTTTAAAATCAGTACAGTGAATGTGTCCAATTCAGAAAAGACTTGGATGTCAGGTCTCAGCTTCCCCTAACCAGGCCCCTTTCGAACTCATTCCAGGAAAGCTGGCTCCAGGAGCTCAAGCCAGGAGAATCCCTTCCTCAGGCTCAGCTCATAAAGCCAAGGTGTGTCTGGGCCCCTCAACTCTGTCAGGCTTGGAACGTGAGCCTTCACTTGCTGACTGCTGTCAGAGTTTAGTGCTCCCTGCCAAATCTTGGGGGCTACAGAAAAGGGGAGAGACGCATCAGATTACTGCCTATGGAAAGGCCAGGGGGGCGGGGGTGCGAGCTGCTCTGTCTGACATTCCCCATGCACAGTGTCCCTGTGAGCAACCACAGACACCATCAGCTTTAGGGATCCATCACAAAATACTGTCAGTCTGATTATCTTCTTTCCTCTCAGGTACACAGATGCCATTATTCCTCTCCCTTTGCCTCCCCCACTCTGTTCCTGGGTCTGCCTAGACATCCCCTGCTTTCCTACTGTTTCTCTGATAATTTTCCTCAAAAGGCTCTCTAGTTCTCTCCTGTCCTTTGATTCCCCATCTCACCCCACCCCCACACACCCTCCTTTCATCCTCCAAACCTTCTCCCTCCACTCCCTGCCTCCCTGCCTTTCTCGGTATGTCTTTCGAATCTGTTTCCTTTGACACTGGTCCCAGGCCCACTGCCAAGTTTCAGACCCATTAGTGAGGTGCCTTGCTGACTGAAACACAAATCAAGACTGATCCGGGTACAATTAGCAGCTGCTCGCACCTCATCTGGAAAGCATTAGCCAGCACTGAGCAGAGGGAGGGAAATATTGATGCCAAACAGAATGGATCTCCTATTTTGGAACATGAGAGAATCCTGTCCCAGTAGACATATAAGTGAAAATAAGATATACAAAGAAGTCCCCTGATGTTATCTGACTTTGGGTATCCTTTCAGAATCTAGGTAAGAGATACAGGTTCCTCTATAACAGTTCAGGTATATGATTATCCTCCATTTAATCCACATCTTGTAATACTTGTCTCATCCGAGAGTCCTCTACTTTCTCACTGTATGTTGTGTTACCTTGACACTGCTTTTAGAAATCTAATGCGCATCATGAACCACCTGGCATTGAGTGAAACTGCAGATTTTGATTCACTAATACCTAGGGAGGACCTGAGATTCTGCATTTATAACAAGCAGGTAATGGACCATACTTTAGCTAAGGACTAGGACAAGATAACTCATGAAATTTGGTCTAGTGCCTTCTAGAGACTTTCTAGAAGTCTAGAGGCTCTTTTCACTACCCTGTCCTTCTTTTCACCACTCACAATTACAGCTAAGGATAAATGATGTAATCTGTTATTTCGTGCCTAATGTCCCAGCTTAAATGCAAGCTTCCCAAGGTCATCCCTGTGTTCCCATTCTGGCCCTGGTGTATTGCATGAAGTGTTCACTCAATAAACATTTCACAAGTGAGTAGGCAAGCTCAATCCTCAAGGCCTATCAAAAATGTCTCCCCTAGACACTTCAACACACCACTATCAACAATGGATAGATCAACAAGACAAAAAATAAGTAAAGAAACTAAAGCTCTAAATAAGGACCTAGAGCATTTGGGCTTAACAGACATCTATAGAACACTAAACCCCAAAAAAACGGAGTACACATTTTTCTCAAGCGCACATGGATCATTCTCCAGGATCGATCACATACTGGGCCACAAGACAAACATCAACAGATACACCAAGATTGAAATCATACCAACCATTTTTTCTGACCATGAAGGCATCAAACTAGAAATAAACCATAAAAAGAAGGCAAGGAACTATCCTACCTCATGGAGATTAAAAACCACACTACTGGAAGACCACTGGACTAACGAGGAGATCAAAGAAGAAATTAAAAAATTCTTCGAATTGAATGACAAGGAGGACACTAATATCCTAAATGCATGGGATGCAGCAAAAGCAGTAATAAGAGGAAAATATATAGCAATAGAAGCTCACATCAAAAAACAAGAAAGAATCAAAGAAACAACCTAATCTCGAAGCTCACAGATCTAGAAAAAGAACAACAAAAAAACCCCAAAACCAGTAGAAGAAAAGAAATAATAAAAACCAAAGCAGAAATAAATGAAATTGAAACTAAAAAAACAATCCAAAAGATCAATGAAACCAAGAGCTGGTTCTTTGAAAAAATCAATAAAATAGACAAACCCCTAGCCAGGCTCACAAAGGAAAAAAGGGAGAAAGCAAAAATAAACAGGATCATAAATGAAAGAGGAGAAATCACAACGGACACAGCAGAAATCAAAAGAATAATCAGTAACTACTATGAACAGTTATATGGAAACAAGTTCAACAATCTAGAGGAGATGGACAAATTCCTACAACTCTACAATCACCCAAAGCTAGATAAAGAAGAAATAGAACGCCTAAACAGACCAATTACAAGCAGCGAAATTGAAATGGTAATCAAAAACCTTCCCAAAAACAAAAGCCCAGGACCTGATGGATTTACAAATGAATTCTACCAAAGATTCAGAGACAAATTAGTGCCTATCCTTCACAAACTCTTCCAAAAAATTGAGAAGGAAGGGACAATACCAAACACGTTCTATGAAGCCAACATTACACTAATACCAAAACCAAATAAGGACAACACAAAAAAGGAAAACTACAGGCCAATCTCCCTAATGAACACTGATGCAAAAATCCTCAATAAAATTTTAGCTATCAGAATCCAACAATGTATCCATAAGATAATTCACCACGACCAAGTAGGATTCATTCCAGGGACACAAGGATGGTTTAACATCCGAAAATCAATCAACGTTATCCAACACATCAACAAAAAGAAATATAAAAACCATATGATAATATCAATAGATGCTGAGAAAGCTTTCGACAAAGTGCAACACCCATTCATGATAAAAGCCCTTGAAATTCTTGGGATACAAGGAACATACCTCAACATCATAAAGGCCATTTATGACAAGCCAACAGCCAGTATCATCCTCAATGGTGAAAAGCTGAAAGCAATTCCATTAAGATCTGGAACAAGACAAGGATGTCCACTCTCACCACTGCTTTTCAATATAATACTGGAAGTCCTAGCCAGAGCAATAAGACAAGAGAAAGACATCCAAGGAATCCAAATAGGAAAAGAAGAAGTCAAACTATCACTATTTGCAGATGATATGATATTATACATAGAGAACCCCAAAAACTCCACCGAAAAACTAATTCAACTTATCAATCAATTCAGTAAAGTGGCAGGATACAAACTCAACACGCAAAAGTCAGTAGTCTTCCTATACACAAACAATAAATCTGAAGAAGAAGAAATTAAAAAAACCATCCCTTTTATTATCGAAACAAAAAAATCAAATATTTGGGAATAAATCTAACAAAAGAGGTAAAGGACCTATACAAAGAAAATTATAAAACACTGTTAAAGGAAATAGAAGAAGACACAAAGAAATGGAAAGACATCCCCTGCTCATGGATTAGAAGAATAAACATTATTAAAATGGCCATCCTACCAAAAGCAATATACCGATTCAATGCTATTCCAATCAAAATTTCAATGTCATTCTTCAAAGAAATAGAACAATTACTGATGAAATTCATATGGAATCACCAAAAACCCCAAATAGCCAAAGGTCTACTGAAAAAAAAAGAAGGAAATGGAGGCATCACACTCCCAGACTTCAAACTCTACTACAAAGCCATAATCATCAAAACTGCATGGTATTGGAACAAGAACAGACATACAGACCAATGGAATCGAATAGAAAATCCAGAAATAAACCCACAGATTTATGGTCAACTAATCTTTGACAAAGGAGCAAAGACTATGCATTGGAGCAAAGAAAGTTTGTTCAATAAATGGTGCTGGGAAAACTGGGTCGCTACATGCAGAAGAATGAAGCTTGACCACTACCTCACACCATACACAAAAATCAACTCAAAATGGATTAAAGAACTAGACATAAGACCTGAAACCATAAAATATATAGAAGGAAATATAGGCGAAACACTACGTGATTTGCACATCAAAGACATCTTTACAGACACATCACCCAAAGCAGTGATAGTGAAGGCAAAGATAAACAGCTGGGACTACATCAAATTAAAGAGCTTCTGCACAGCAAAAGAGACAATAACAAAAACAAAGAGAAACCCCACCAACTGGGAGAACATTTTTGCACCCAACACTAATGATAAAGGGCTGATCACAAAAATCTGCAAAGAGCTGATGAGACTCAACAACAAAAACGAAAATAATCCAGTCAAAAAATGGGCAGAAGAGCTAAAAAGAAACTTCTCTGAAGAGGAAATGCAAATGGCCAACAGGCATATGAAAAAATGTTCAACATCACTTGTCATCAGGGAAATGCAAATCAAAACTACCATGAGATACCATCTTACACCAGTGAGAATGGCACATATTAAAAAAACTAGCAACAACAAATGTTGGCGAGGGTGTGGAGAAAAAGGAACTCTTCTGCACTGTTGGTGGGAGTGCAAACTGGTCCAACCACTGTGGAGAGCTGTGTGGAGATTTCTGGACCTACTAAACATAGAGCTTCCATATGATCCAGCAATTCCACTCCTAGGTATTTACCCAAAGGACACAGAAACATCCATTCCAAAGAACACCTGCACCCCTATGTTTATAGCAGCACTGTTTACAATAGCTAAGCTTTGGAAACAACCCAAATGCCCAAAAATAGATGACTGGATCAAGAAGATGTGGTACATATATACCATGGAATATTACTCAGCGTTCAAAAAAGATAAACACATGCAATTTGCAGCAACATGGATGGCGCTGGAAGGGATCATGCTCAGCGAAATAAGCCAGAAAGAAAAAGAAAAATACCGGATGGTCTCACTCATAGCAGGAATCTAGAAAACTTAAATAAGGGACCAGGAAAATGAATAACTATAAGAAAGTGAAAATCAAAATCAACAAAAAACTATGAACCAGAGACACTCTATGGGGGCGGGGGCGGGAGGGGAGGGATTGGGGTCAGAATGGGGGGGGCTGCAATTGTATGGGGAATATAAAAATAAAATTTATTATTTAAAAAAAAAAAAAGTCTCCCCTTTCAGAGAACCTTGCTAGTTCGCACTCTATCTGTACTGCTTTGTGACATTTGGTAATTTTCAATGTATTATAGCTTTCAGCTAGATCATTGGCTGCTTGAAACTGGAACTTTTCTGAGTCTCTGAACTTTTTTATGCCCTTCCTCCTCCATCCCTACATCCATCTTAGTACTGCCTGGCTCTAGAAGGTATTTAGCATCAGTTGATTGGTTGAGTGACCCTAGAATGAGGCCAAGTTCTTTAGACCTGTTATGATGCCCCAGGGGTAGCTGAACTTTGGCTTGGACCAAAGCCAAGGTTTGACATTCCAGTGGAAAAAAATCCTTTACTATGGCCTCACACATTTGTGGGGTAGGAAGGCTAAGACACTATGTGTGTATGAAACCAAAAGATGTAACATTGTGATGTTTCCACAGCAATTCTAAATCTGTCAGTCCAAAGGGTCACGACCATTATCTCACTCCTGTTCCTGCCATGAAAACGATTGCTGTGCTGCTTGGTTTTCCTTGCCAGGGTGGGAGATATTCTCTTCCAGGATTAGGAGAGTCATTTATCTTGGAAATACAGAAAATGCTCACGGTTTTCTGTCATAGGTAGGAAAACCTGGTTTTGTGAGGTATTCATCAAATGCCTAACTATTTTTCCAACATTTGGGCTTCAGGAAACCCACCTGCCTTCCCCCTTAAAACACGTGTGTATTCTAAGGGGCATTTAATGCATATGCTTTTGATTTACTTATCCTTAAATCATCAAAATATTGTTATGCAAGACCTGTTTGATGTTTCAGAAACTTTATGAGCATTATTTAGTTTTAAAACCTTGCTTTCAGGATAAAAAACAGGAAGTTGTGTTTTCCCAAAAACACATTGCCTTTAGCACAAAAAGTTTGAGGGCCTTTCCAAAAACCCTCATTTTGCAGGGCTCAAGGGTTTCAGAGCCAGCACAGTCCAAGCTTACATCCCTTCTCTTCAGTGAATCAAAGCATAGCTGGAAGCCCAGGCTTGGCAGGCTGTGCTGCCACACTCGAATCTATGACCCTTCAATACCCAGTGGTGACAAAGCTTAATCTGTCTGGAGACTCCCAGGCATATTTTACAACCAATATCCCAGATGCATATTCACTGTTTATTACTGCAAAATGCCAGCTGCGACCTGATTATCTTCATAAGTGGCTAAGACATAAATCCCAGGGTGTTAGAGACAACTTTTGAAGTTTGAAAGTACCTGGCAAAGAAAATTCACCAGAATGTGGCTCAAAAATGTAGTTCTCTGAGATAGATTTTCAATGATCTGATTGATCTCCAGGTGGGGCATGAGACAGGGAATGTAAGATGGCCTATGTTATCTGTGAAGGCCTTGTCCAATACTGGCCCTGAAAACTGAGAGTCACCACTTTAGTCTTTGGGTTCTGATTCACTTACAGGTGAAATGGGAGGGCGGGTGAATATCCAAGCAATGCTGTTGTACAAACACACACATTCACTCATGCACACATGCACACACTTATAATATTTGTATATAAATGTCCTGTGTAAACAGAATGAATGAGTGAGCAATCGAATATAAGAGTCTAGGGCCTCCCCTGGTGGCGGAGCGGTTGAGCACTGGGCTGCGAAGCTGCCTGCAGCCTCTGCAGTGCTGGTTCGATCCCCGGCTGCTGGCAAGGGTCCCACATGGCACGACAGACCTCTCCTGCCACGCCCGCTGCTCCCCTCAGCAGTGTATTTCGTCAGTCTGCCTGTTCTGTTCCCCGCTCTGGCTCTGGTGCATTCTCTCACCCTCCCGTGATCTGACTGTACCCAGTGCTTGTATAATAAATAAATAAATCTTTAAAAAAATATATAAGAGTATAATGAAGGAAAAAGTACAGCATACCTAACACAAGGAAGTTCAGTGAATAGTTGTTGAATGAAGAGTGACTATGTGTTGCAGAGAATTGGTAGTAGGAAATCTGGATCCACAACTGTCAACTTTCAAATAAAAGGCTCACTTGTCCCAATGTGGGGACATAACAGTTTGCAGTAATAGTGGCCTAAGCAAACAGTAAGAAGCAGAAGCATAAGGAGGCCTGTGTTCCTCAGGCCACCTGGCCATCCTCTCCATTGTCTTCCTTCCTCTGTGACCTTGGAACCCAGTCTAAATGGAGCAGAGCCAAGCCTGGGGAATGAGTCCTCCAGGAATAATATTCAGCATCTGAGTTAATCATCCAGATATCACTGAGGGCCTACCATCTGTCAAGATTGGCACATCCATGTCAGAGCCAAAATGCTGGCTACAATGTAGTCCCCACCCTCAGAGAGTGCACAGTCTGGTAAGGATGTGTGGCCAGCTTCCTTCCTGCCTGTCCAAGATTCAAGGAAGTGCAAATGAAATTGACAGGACAGAAGGAGAGATGAGCAAGAGATGAAATCGACAGCACTAAGCACTGAGCCAATGTGAGGGCAAAGTAAAGGCAGCACTAGGAGCACTGTTAAAGTTTTAAGTCTCTGTGTCTCAGAGGATGGTGATGATACCAGCAAAAATGGAAATGACAGAGGAGAAAAACAGTTGAGGATGAAGATGCCAGGCCAGTTTGGAACCTACTTGCTGAGTCTGGTGGTATATCTCTATAAAATGGCATGGGGTTGGGGTGGCTTTCTTTGTTCATTTTGGGAGACAAGAATGGCTACCTAGAAAATTCAACACCAGCAGGAAGAAAAAGGAGAGGAGAGCGAAGTGAGAAGGCATGAGAACGGTTGTTGAAGGGGCTCCACTCTTCACTAGTGTGGATCAGAGTCCACAGAAATTGTTCAATTCTGTCTGTCTGAGCATGCCCAGATGAGATCTAGTATATGGCTGTATATCACTTCAATCTTTCCGAGTATTCTCAAGGTGAAAAAAAAAGAGTAATCTCACACCCCACTAAACTGGGTCAGATGTGTGTGCTTCCGTGGGTAGTGGTGAATGACATATGGAAAACTGTGCTCCAAAATGCCTGACTCCAGCACTTAAATTCCATACACACATGGAAGGAATTGAGGAGATAGCAAACTTACAAATATTCTGCCCACACTGTGTAATATGGCGTGCCGGTGCATTTTGGAAATGAAAGAGCAACATGGTAGGAAAACCTCTGTAAAGTTAACATGGTTACCTCGAATGTGGACTAAATTCTTTGCAAGATTTTGGTATCTTTGACTTGGCCAGTTCCACCAGATCCTGAACCAGAGACTCTTAACCCTGGCTATCTAGAAGTGAAATCTGTCTAGAATGCTTTGGAAAATTCATTGCTTTGAATGCTCCTGATAACAAAGTTTTTAACCCTTTAAATGCCCAAACTTTACTTACTTCAACAATTTTAAATGAAATATTTTCCCAAAGGCATACACCTTTTCTTAACTTCTTAAACTTGAGCTTAATTTCACTTGAGGAATTCCTATTACAAACAAATGCTATGCTAACAGAAATCCCAGACTTCCTTGAGAAATTAGCTCATGCAAATATTAGTGAAATCCAAATAAGTTCTGTAGTCTATTCAATGTTATTTTGCCAAAGTTAATTTCCTCACTTTGATTATGGACTTTATTTCTATAAGATGATATCATTGCGGAAGCTCAGAGAGGGTACATTGGAACTATCTTTGCATCTTCTTATGAGCCTAAAATCATTCAAAATAAAAGGTTGTTTTTTTTTTAAGTACCCTTAGATCAAGGACTCTGCTTTAGTTATCTTCCTTCCAATAGAGGAAGAAAAGGATGGAGAGAGGGTGATGATGAAGGGAGGGAGGGAGAAATGAAGGGAGGGACTTAAGACCTTCAGAGATCTATAAAATCATATGGGGGAGTGTGTAGTATCAGAAATAGGGAGGTTTTCAATTCACACAGACTCTGAGGTGATACCCCTTCCTTGCTTTGTAACAAATGTCTTAAACTCTGTGAACCTCCCTGTTTACCTCTGTAATAACAAGGATAAAAATATACTGCAGAGGACTGATGTGATGATTTATTTTAAAAATTGCCCCAATATACCCAATACACTATCCGTCACCTGTGGGTATTCAATAAAGTATCCTGTGCAAATAAATTGTCCCCAAATAATGTGTGGTTCTAATTCTGATGTCTCATTTCTGTAGTTCTAGTTATTAATTATCAGAATCCACCTCTCACAGTTTAATGCTCACCAGGTGCTTCTCTGTTTGATTTTCTGCTTCTTATCTGCTGTGAGCTTATTATAGTTCTATATACAATATCAGTCAGCCTCAAAATAAAAATCCCATCTGTGAATAAAAGTTTTGTATTTCAACCAAAAGACACTAATTTTAGTTGCTCAGAAACCTTTTTCCTTTGACTTACTAATTTTTGGCGGAGTTTCAAATGGATGAGTTCCTAAGATGAGTTTCAGTTAGAGAAAGCAATGACATTAATAAAATAATACAAATTATATTAACAAATAATAATAACTATCATTTATTGATCATCATAATGCTAATTATGCTAAGGATTCTACATACATCATCTCATTTAATTCTCACCACTACACTGTCTGTTGCTGTTCTAAGAGGTAACTATTTTAATCTCTGCAGTGGAGATGAAGTATTTCATTCCTTGCCCCAGGTCCCAGAATTTATTATCTTTAGAACTGACCTCACCAGACCCTGCTGACTCCTGACCCCAAGCTCCTATCACCAAGGATACTTTAACACCTTCCTTCCTATTCCTTCCTTGTAATGGCAAGTATTTTGAAATTGTCCCAATCCTTAAAGAGGGAGCTTTGATGAAAGAGGTAAAGAAAGGTGAGAGGAAAAGAGAGTGCCAAAAAAAAAAAAAAATCCAACAAAAGCAAAATTCAACGGAGTAGATTTTAAATGTCTTATTGGCTTTTTTCAGCAATTCATGAATCGGGCAGCATCCAAACTAGCAGATAGGAAGGAGCTCTGAAGACCTGTACAAAATGATAGACTTTTTTGGGTAGAAGGGAACAGGAATAATGACATTGCTCTAGGCAAAATGGCATACTGGCTACTGCAAGGTCACTTTCCTTTAGGAGATAGGGTTATTAGTTAATGCTAACAAGGTAATTAATTAATGCTGATTAGGTGGTTCTTGATTAGTTTAAGATTCTATCCTGGGAACACTGAAAATATAATTAAGTTAAAAGTCTCTGTTTGGTGATGTATGGTTTAGCATGAATGACTCCATTTTGAGCCTGCTTTTTGTTTTTAATAGGCAGAAAAGGAATGAGTAATCAAATATTAAAAATTAAGCTCTTTAAAAAAAACTCAAAAAAGACAACAGTCCTGGAAATATCACTACTGTCTATCCCTAGTAAATGTTTGTGCAGTGGTTCAGGAAAAAAAAGCAAGTTTTCTTAAACTACCTGAAGAAAGAAAACTTCTCCATTCTGTGTCCTGAGACATCTCCTATGCTGACTCTACATCCAAATTTATCACAGAGCCAGCCAGGAAACATCTCTTCTCAGAGGACATGAAGCAGCAAGAGTTGAATGACATAATTTCTCTTTATAGTTAATCTCTTAGGAGATTCTATTAGGAACTGTCTACTTTGCATTTTGAAGAATTCCTGTGTTTGGTGGCCTGACACCTGAATACATGCTAACGGTCTTGCCAAACAGTCTGAAAGTATTGTTGTTCATGGGCTTAAGTCCCGAATGGGAGTCAGGCTGGTGGACACAAAATAAAGCAGAGAACTTGTCTAACTGACATAGAGATTGTGCCTAACCTACCAGGAAGCAGAAATCAGAATCCAGCAAGGTCGCAGAACTAACCAGCTGTGAAGTCAGAGGAGTCTTTAAACAGAAAGGATTGCTAGTCCTTGGCATGTATTTCGCAATAGATTGTGGTGTGAGGGATGTTTGGAATAACTGTAAACAGGAACTGCTGTGTCCTTATTCGGAATAATCACTTCTCCAGGCAGAGAAGCAGTTATTGAGGCTGTGCTTACAGCTTCCCTCCATTCTGGCCTCCGCCTATCCTCCCCCATTGCTCCTAGAGGTACCCACTGAGACCTGTACTCCATGGTTGCTCTTACAGATTGATGCTTAGCAGGGCCTATAAAAGAAAAAGTCAGGGATTCCATCTGGCTGGGTCTACCTTGAAACCAGCTGCTCACAAGACCTGTTTATTCCCACCAACACTGAGCCCACTGTAGCCTCCTCCCTACAGGGTGGCCTTAAGAGCTGTCCAGCAGGTCTGGCAAATGTTGTCAAAGCCAGAACACTGGGCAAGAATTCAGGGGGTGGGTCTGGGTGCTCAGCAGCCCGAATTTGGAGAGGAAGAGCTCAACAGACGGTAAGGCTATGGAAATAGCAGCTTGGGGCCTCAGCTTCCCTGCCAGGAAGGGCAGATGAAGCCTCAAGTCAATGCCAGAGATCATTGCCCAGGGGCTGCTTGGGTCCACCATCACCTGTACAGAGGTGATTAGAAGTGAGTGCCAAAATTCTGACTCTGCCTTTTCCTTGGTTCCTCTTACTAGGGATTAAAGTAAGCCTTAGCTAGTAAATAAATAAGGAGGAAACAGAGTCTATGGGACATGTAGGTGAAAGTCATTTGAACTGCCTTGGACAAGGTGAAAGCCATTTCCAAAAGCTTGAGATTAAGGAGACTGAGCAAATTTGAAAGTGAATATTAGTCTTACTTTTTCACAATTGAGTTTCAAGAGTTAATAAAATAAGCAAATCAAGATGGTAATTGGCAGTTAGAAAAATAGAAATGGCATCTGGGAGAGAGATTTAGATGTTTTTTTCTTCATCATCAATTCATGTATGACCCTGTTTTACTTGTTTTATTTTACCATTAATAATATGATGACTATTATTACCCATAACCCAACACAAGAGCTAAACATTACCAATAACCTACACCTACCCAAGTACCATCCATATGCCATCCCTCCAGTTCAGAGGAAATAGTGTTCCTGAATCCTGTCAATAATTGCTTTACTTTGTTTTCTGTTTTATTAGATATATGTTCTTCTTTCTAAAAAGTAAATTGATTTATTTCAGATGGAGAAGAGAATGTAAATGAAGACCACTGGGACTAATAGAAATAGAGCATTTTGTACTTTGGACTAAATAGAGCATTTTGTACTTTGCTATTTTATAATCTTCATGAACAACCAATGGGGTAGGTGTCACTAGAGACATTACAAAATGACCTAACAGACTCCCCCAATTTGGAGGAAGCAGTACTGAGATGTGAGCCAAGTCTTCTGTCCCCAAGCTCTCCTCTTACCATTTCTGAGGCTGCAACTCACATTCAGTATTGAGGAATCCATTCAAATGTCTTTTGCAAGTTTTCACCTCTCTTAAGACTGTCAGGTGCCCTTCCCCTGGCATTTCATGGTTCCCTCTATCACCTTGACTCCCTACTACTCATGTGACCCTCACTGGTCAAGAGAAAATTGACTCTGTCTTTACTATCCCAAATGATGCCTACCATCATTTATGGCTCAGAAATGGGCTCAGGAAAAGTTTATGGAATGAATAAATGCGTTTGAAAACAGTAGACTGGATCCCAAGACTTATCAAGCCAGACATCTTCATTTATAATATTTGGACTACAGTCCCCATAAGTTTGGTATAACTGATTCTCTATAAAAATAAAGTCAGTGTGGCAGAAGCCAATAGAAGAGCAGCCAAGAGAAGCATAGGAAGGAAGCCTGAGATGGGAGAGTTTATGTGGCTAGGAATGAGCTCAGAAGAGAGTAGGCAATATAATTAGAGCCCTACTGGGTATGTATTTGTTTAATTACTGAGGTCACTAATTCATCAAAAGCCCCAGTTTTTTCAGACTACCAGATAAAACCCTTGTTGGTGCCACCGCCATCATTCCCTTTCTCACCCTAGCCCAACCGCAAAGGAAAGTAAAAAGAGAACAAATCTCAAAATCCCTCCTCTGCTTAATCGCCACTTACAGCCTTGCTTCAATTCATTCTTTACACTGAACTTCCCTCCTCTCTCCCTCTAACTCCCCCAAACTCACAAACCCCTCCCATGGGTCCCCCCCTACACACACACACATACACACGCACACGCACACACACAAACACACACACACCTCCTTCCCTCCCCAAATGAGCATCTGCCCTTGCTCCCTCCCTGGCAGCTTCTCCTCCCTGTTTCCCAGCCTAGGAGAAGCAAAAGCCTGTTTTTAGTTAAGGCTTGGTCACACTCAGATTCCTTTTCCATTACTCTTGTTTTTCCTCTTGAAGTGTAACATTTCCAATTAACTCTCCACAGGGGAGGAGGCCTGGATTAACCACTCCCCACCCCCGTGTGGGTGCAGGGGCAGCAGGCAGGACAACAACAGGAGCTTGAACAACAGGAGCTTCAACAACAGGACAACAACAGGAGCTTCTTTGACTGTAGGGTTGGGAAGGTGACCCCGAGGATGCATTTTGAGACCATGTCATAGGTTTGCCCACCACTGTGTCCAAGTTCTGTTAAATGGACACTCTCCTAAGCAGCTTTCCTGATCCACTGATGGCCTGAGGACACTCAGTTAACCTTGTTTGGGTAAGGACATGGCATTTGTCTTGCTGTATCTTAGAATTTAGAAGAAAAGTTAGAAAATGAGAATTGTAACAGTCTTATGAAAATCAAGAAGATCCCCTCTTGGATGTCTACTTTTAAACATACCTCCATAGCATATAAATTCCCCCACAAATTACAGTAGATTGTGGGTAAAAATGTTAAGGACTCCCTTCTGTCGCCTAAGGAGAGTTCATATCACTGCTCATGTGATATAAGAAAATCCATAAAGTTACACTTTGACAGCTGAGCAGTTGACGCAGCTCAATCAGTCTCTATGGATCAGTCACATACACAATAAATTTGTGCCTCAAAATGAAAAAATGACATTTCATGGGTCCTGAAGGGTAGTCATAGCTGTCAAAACTGCAAGTACGTAACCTGATGTCTAGGGTTGACTGCAGTGAGTGCTTAGTGAGGTTTTTATAAACCATGTTATATGCTGGGTCTGGTGCTAGGAGCTTGGGGGTCGCTGCACAGTTGGCCAGCATGTGAAGGCCACACTCTTGTCTTGTATCAGGCTGCCACAGGGGAAGGAACCCTGTCTGTGCAGAGACCTGGATGCCAGCTCTTTGCCATGGGGAGCATCACTTCAGGAATCCTGGATACCGGGTTTTAAGAGCTGGAGATTAATCTTATTGATTCTGGGGTTGGGAAAGGACTTGAAGCAATACCCTTCAGCAGCGAGAAGAACAAAAATCATGGAAACTGGCATTAGAGCCAACTGTGAGGTGGCAAACAGCAGGGGATGTGAAGAATTTAGCTTGAAGGGAAAGCTGGAGATTCTGTTCAGATTTGAAGCCCCGAAAACTCTTGACGAATGAAGGACATATGCTGCTTACAGTCTTAAATAGGTTTGATTGCACCTTGAAAGCTCTGGGGCCTCTCTCCAGGGCACCTGGGTCCAATTATCCAGGCCCCTTCTACCTGAAAGAGAAGCTGCATCTGGCTCTGATTCCCTGCCTGACATCACTCTCGGCAAGCACTCGCCCTCTGAGCTGACAGGAATTACAGGCGGTAGAGGGAACCCTGGCTGCTGACATGCACACTCCAGAAATTCAGAAACACGTATGTCAGTTTCTTATTTACAACTACCTTAAGTTTTATCATCAGCAACTTGTTTTCCTCTGTACTATTTGCCCTCATAACAATACCTACACACTGAGATGTTTATTTTTTCCAGCTTTATTGAGATTTGACATATTTCATTGTGTAAGTTTAAGGTATACAATGTGATGATTTGCTATGCATGTATATTATGAAATGATTACTACAATACGGTGAGTTAACACAGTCATCACTTCACATAGTTAGAATTTTTTTGGTGTGTGGTTAGAACTTTTAAGATGTACTCTCAGCAATCATCACGTATACAGTGTTGTTAACTACAGTCACCAGGCTGTACACTAGATTGCAATAATTTATTCATCTAATAATTGGAAGTGTTTATCCTTTGACCATCTTCCTATATCCCCCACCACTACCCTGGGCCCCCAACATCCAACAATCACCAATCTGCTCTTCAGTTCTGTGAGTTCAGTGGTTTTAGATTCCACATGTAAGTGAAATTATAGAGCAGTTGTCTTTCTCTGATTATTTAGCATAATGCCCTTAATGATCTTTCTGTTGACAAATGGTAGAATATCCTTCCTTTTTTTTAAGATTTATTTACAAGAGCTGGGATACAGGCCAAAGGTGTGGGGGGTGAGAGGACCCACCAGAAACAGAGTGGGAAACAGAACAGGAGGAACGACTGAAATACACTGCTGAGGGGAGCAGTGGGCAAGTCAGGAGAGGTCTGCTGCGCCATATGGGTAGCTCCCTGGCTGGTCGGGGATCGAACTCATGCTGCAGTGACTGCAGATAGCTTCATAGGTTACATCTTAACCCTCTGCACCACCAGGGAGGCCCAAGAATATCCTTTTTAATAACTGAATTGTATTCTACGATATATGCATATTTTCTTTCTTTTTTATATTATTTTTATTGAGGTAACATTGGTTTACAACATTGTATATATTTTAGGGGGCTATAGGTTCACACCTTTTCAAAAGTATCTTATTACACCACACCCACCACCAAGGCACCTATAGTCTTCCATCATAGTCAATTGGTATGCCACACTTTTTGTCCATCTATCTGTCAACAGATTCTGTTTCCATGTCTTGCCTTTTATGAATAATGCTGTTGGGAAACTGGGGGTACAGATATGACTTTGAGATATTGTTTTCATTCCCTTTGACTATATCTGCAGGAGTAGAATTTCTGGATCATATGGTAGTTCTATTTTTAATTTTTGAGGAACTCCTATACTGTATTCCATATTAGCTTTGCCAATTTATGTTCCCACCAACAATATACAAAGTTCCCTTTTCTCTGCATCTTCCCAGCACTGATCTTCTCTTTTTGATAATAATCATTCTAAGAGGTATAAGGTGATACCTTTATGGTTTTGACTTGCATTTCCCAGATAGTGATATTGGGCATCTTTTCATGTATCTGTTGACCAAATTCTCTTTGGAAAATAGTCTGTTCTAATCCTTTACTGTAATCAAATTGTTGGGTTTTGCTATTGAGTTTTTTGACTTCTTCATATACTTTGAATATTAACTGCTTAATCAGATACATGATTTGCAAAAATGTTCTCCTATTCTGTTAAGTTGCTTTTTAATTTTGTTGATGATTTCCTTTACTATGTAGAAGCTTTTAGTTTGGTACAATTCCACTTGTTTATTTTGCTTTGTTATGTTTTTGGTGTTACATCCAAAAAATCATTGCAAAGACCTACATTGAGAAATTTTTTCCTCTTTTTTTTTCCTAGGAGTTTTATAGTTTCAGATCTCACATTAAAGTCTTTAATATATTTTGAGTTATTTTTTGTGAATGGTGTACAACAAGGATCCAGCTTCATTCTGGACATATTGAGGACATAGAAGATAATTTTAAAAACCTTAGGAAATGGAAAAGGGGGTCTGGCACCATTTAATATATATTTGTTGCATTCAGATCATAAGAATGGGCACATGGAGAGAAAAGACATAAAATATCTTAGCGATCTAGGAGCAAACCTTCCAAAAAGCAAAACAGAATTCACCCCAGTGGAAAAGATAGATGCTTAAACATGGATATCAGTGGGGGAAGGGATCTGGGGTATAAGTTAGGGAAAGTGTCCCTGAAATGACACATTTAAACAAAAACCAAAACAATGAAAAAGAATCTGCATTAAAATGATCAGATGGAAATTCCACGGAGAGGAGCCAGAATATGCAAAGTCCCTGAGGCTGAAAGAATTTGTTCAATGACATGAAAGGAGAATACTGACTGAAACTTGTTTTTTAAAAACCTAATGAGAAGTTACATATAAAATTTGTATACTGTATTTTCACTTAATATAAAAAAGCATTGTATACTTTACTTTCTCCAAAAAAAGGCCTTAATGACTTAATACTCCATTTGATAAATGTAATATAATTTATATAACTATTCACTTCAAAAGGTACTATTTCCAACTTTTTGCTTTTACAAATAATGGCAACACAGAGAGTTTTGTACATCAATGCATAAATATACATATATACATAAGTATCTGAATTTCCTTTTTTTTTCTTCAGGAAAAAATACCAGAGTAGAAAAGCTATTTGGTGGATAAATACCTTCAAACCAAATTGTTCTCCAGAAAGTTGGCTTATATCACTCTTCAACCAGTAGCATATGGAGTTCATTCTAGAGGCAATGATAATTTGAGCAGGATTTTAAATGTAAACTATGAAAGAAAGATTCTTAATGTAGGAAACAATTAACCTTAAATTATTGAGAAGTGTTGGGATAGAAGTTGTTTCAAACTATGCAAAGCCAAATACATGTAAGAATCAGTATAAAATAAGAGTTGTCTAAAATCATCATATGACTTTGGAAAAATTGTTTATTTGGAAAAAAATTAAAACTACCTCATTACCAAAAAAAAAAAAAAAAACTACCTCATTACCTCATACCACATACTGAAATATATTCCAGATGGATTAAAGAAGTAAATGTAAGAAAAAGTAAGACACAAAGAAACCTCTAAAAAATGTAGGTGTATAGTTAGTATAGGGGGAGAGAAGCCAAAAAATCCAAGAAAAGATTGGTGGATCTAATGGCTTACAGATTCAAAACTTTTCTATTTCTAATAGAACTTTTCTCTTTTCACTTTTGAAATAGAAAGGATAGTACACAATCATCAACATAACCATCAACAAAAGTTTATTCACTGAGAACAAAATGTGTACACTAAGAGGTTTCTTAATATTAACAGCTAAGGTGAATGGAGTGTTTGCCAGACACTCTAAGTAGTTATCTGCCTTTTATTGTTTACTTTTGTGAGGTGGTTACTATTACTCTCCACCTGTGGCTCAGAAGTGCTCAGAGTCACCAACAGTAAGCCAAACAGGGGTGATGTCCCAGGACACTGACTGACCCCGAGGGCCACTCCTCACTCCCTTTCAACAGCTTCTGCATGAGTAAGTCGGCCCAGTCCCTGGCCCATCTTGGCAGCAGAATAGCATGTGGTAATCTCACTGGTCCAAAGGCCATTTCATAGACTTTGGTCCCTTCTGACTGTCTCCTCTGTTGTCGAAGCCAAACCAGAAGTCACCATAGAAAAAGAAAATATTATTAGAGCTTGTGTGACAAATCCAGAGATCATCTTTGCTGAGCTGAGACAGAAAATTAATATGTTTATCAAGAAAGATTATACTTGTCGGCAAAGAGTCCTTTTCAGGCTGTAGGATAAACAGAGAGTCGCTGGTTGTTCTCTGGACTGGTCCCCACAGGGCACCAGCATGTGGCTAGCAGTATGTGCTGTGTCCAACTCTGGAGAAGCAGAATGCTGACTTTACCTGGCTGCTAATCCTGCCCTCGACAGACTCCTCAGCCACAGGCATTGTCCTCTGAAGATTTTTATTACAAGAAGATATTCAAGGATGATTGTGGGATTAGAAAGAAATGATTCTCAGTAAAGATTTAAGACTAAATATGTAAAAGATAACTAAACAACTAGTAAATGCTGGCCCCTTCAGCTCCTTGGGAACTCTGTTGGACCAATACTTTGTTTAGGCTGGCTTACAAGGCAAAGTTCAGGCGATGGCTCCCCGTGCGTGGCCTTCATCCATCAGCCACTTCTTCCCCATTTACTTGTGGAAAGAGCACAGACCCAGACCTGAGCTCCAATCTTGACATCATTTATTGCTGCGTCATTTTCTGTAAAATGGGGATATTTTCATGCCTCTTAGATGTGTTTCAAGGATTAGTAATAATAAGGTAGTCAACAGATGTTATTCACTGATTCTCAGAAATAACCTTATCTCACCCTCCTATTTTTTTTCTGACTTCCCTTTGTTCCTCTTTTTTCTTAATTACAAAGGAAACTACCAAAATAATAAATGAATATGGCTGAAAAAACTACAGAAAGGATAATAAAAAGCAAGTTCTCTTCTTCTACCCTTCCCAAAACATGTTCTTCTAGTAGTTATCACCACATATTCAATATGTTTATATCTTATTTTTTCTTTTTAGGCACACAATAAAAAAAAATCCAAAAGTGCAGAAAGGACCATCTGTGGCAGTCTTGAAAATGTGTCTTTCAGGAGTTTGAGTAACTGGCCGAGGGCCCACTCCATGCACAGAGGCCACAATTCAAACATGACAGGGGTATCAGACAGACCCATCCTTGGGAGAAGTGGGGCTCCAGAGCAAGGCAACTTTCACCTAAGAACTAACTTCCCATAAACTTTGATGAAACTTCCTTAGATTGTATTTCATCTGAAGATTTTTTATGCCCAGACTTCCTTCCTTGAACAAACTACATCATGGTCTCCCAGAGGAGACTGAGCCTCCCCACCTTTTCTGTTTCCTCCTCCATTTTCCCCCACAGATGTTCCCCAATAAATCTCTTGCGTGTCTGCTCCTATCTGTCATCTGCTCCTCAGAGGGCCTAAAGTAGCAGTGACGCCAGGATCAGTCTAAGGAAAAGGACAGTAAATGGGGTTCCCAGGAAGATTCCCTCAATGACAAGTGGGCCAAGATGCTGTGTGTGTCACAGATGGTCCCCAACATGTAGTGGTGAACTGAACATTAAAGATTTCACTGGAGATGAAAATGTCTCCATGGAGGAAGATACATTGGCTGAAACAGTGTCTATAAGACAGTGGAGTCTGCTCACTGCTAAGATGTTTTGACTACCTGCAGAGGGGATATGAGAAACTTGGGGCCTTTAGTCAGCAGTTGAGGACTAAACGTGAGAGTCAGAGGCCTCTCTGGTAGCTTACAAAAATAGAGCTAAGAGAAGAATTAGCAAAACCCAAATCTGATATTTAGGGTTGCAGTGCTCCAGAAACATTGAGTGCTTGGCCTAGGAAGGTGGGCTATGCTAAAATGCTAGGACCTGAAATATAGCATGATCCCACGGTCACCACCCCCAAATCTTCAGAATTTGCAGGGGTCTCTCGCTCACTCCTTCCTAGTAACAGGCAGTGTTTCTCCTATGCTGGAAAATACTGCCAGTTTCCTTCCCCACGGAGCAAACCCCTCAAAAGAGGTCCCCACCTCCTCTCCTGAATGATAGACTAGTACCTAGGGTTAAATACCGCGCCCGCCCGGGAGCACACGCCTTCGCCTTGCTGTGTACAGACCCACCTCTGGGTGTAAATACTTTGTTCTGGGTATAAATAAAACCTGTTTCTGACCCGCCAAAAAAAAAAAAAAAAAAGAGTATTAGAATAAAAGATTGCATTAGCAAGATTTCATTGACTTGGGGATCCTTTTTTTTTTTTTTTCCCAGAAACAGGATTTACATGGCCTAGGTTTTAGGGAAATGATAAAGCTTCAGCTAGTGTGGCTTTTAGATGCTAGGAAAAAACAATGGCCAGTGCTGTGTGGAGTAGAAATGTCCACGCTGAACAGGGAATAAAGAAGAAAGTGGGTCTGTGGGAATGGATATGTTGTGAGGTCAGACACCCATCATAAGAAGTTCCTCAAGAGGGCCCAGCACCCACAAAGACCCTCAGGAACATGCTAAAGGGGCACCTTTGAGAACGTCAGTGGCTCTTTGCACAGGGTAATGATAGGTGAAGTGGCTACATAGCTGGGATGGTTAATGTCATGCTGGGCTTGATGGACCCTGAACCGGGTAGTAACACTTAACCAGCCGAAACTAGAAATATCGGGTGTCAGCCAAGAAGGGTTGACCTACAGGCAACTGTGAGATGGTTAATAGAGCGTGGTGTCCCTATGGGCAAAATAGATTGGTGGCCAATAAGGATGCTGCTTAATATCTACATTTAAAAAAATGATATCAAAAATGGAGGAGCAGTATCTGAAGGCAGTAACCTTTATTCTTTGCATTCTCTGTTTAGAGATTTCATATTCATTCTAACTTGATTCTCCAGTTTTGTATTTAGTTTTTGTCTCTTGGAATCTTTTGAATCTTCCACTTCACTTTGATGATCTAAAAGTTCACGAATAAGTGTCTGAGTGAGCACCTTAATTCACCATGGTGGGTACTCAGTGGGACCCTTAAATATGAGGTTGCATGTCTTTCAGTTCTATAAATTTCTCTAATTCTTTTATAAAATTTTCCTCCATCTTCCTCTGTTTCTTGTCTTGGTATTTCTATTATTCAAGTATGCAAACAATTAGACTGATATTTTCTGTCTCTTCATATTTCTTTTAATTTTTTTATTGTTTAAATTCTACTTTCTCAGAGATTTCCTCTGTATTTTCCTTTTCAACTCAGGAGAGAACTTTAATATTTTATTTTTCAGGCAGCCAGAGCTTTTAAGTGTTTTTCAAAAGAGCATCCTATTCATGTTTTACTTAAGCTCTTACAAATTACTGTATTCTCAGAGAGATTTGAAAAATCATGGCATTCATGAAACAAGATTTGTAGGTTCTTTTTATAGATGTTTTGATTCTCTGGATTTTCTTTTGTCTCCAGTGTTTTTATATCTTCATGTTTCTCCCTCATATGCAAATACAATTTCATAGATAGACAGAGTGCAAGTTCTGTGTACCAGGTGGGTTAAATCAGAAGAAGGGAGCATTCACTTCAGAAGTGAGGGGAGAGGAGACAGACCATTACACTTTGAGATCTGTAAATGGCAGGGGTGCCAACTTCCACAGTAGTTCCTCAGTTTTTCCCAAGTAGTTAATTCTCTTTATTTAGAGTAGACCTCTCCTTCCTTCCATTTGCAGGTACATACCTGACTCCCTGGCATTTTTGCACACACTTGGTGGGGGTGCGTCAACGATTATATCTATGAACTCTTGCTTTTCCTCTCTATTTTCAAGCCCCTGCTCTCCCCTCAAGTCTCAAGCTTCCCTGGGCTCTGTGGGACAGATCAGCTTCCACCTGGATGGAGCCATCCCTACATGCGTGTCCTCAGCTCTCTCTCTTCTATGCTGCTCCATCAGTGACTTTTTCTTCCATCTTCTTTAAGTCTTCCATGAATATGTAGAAATGTCTTATGCTAGCCATGTTGGTTAAAGAAGACAGATTACTTTTGAAAAAGAAAGAACTTTCTTGTCATAATGTAACAGGGTGGTCCCCAGGAAAGGGGGAGGTTCCCTGCCCCACCCAAGGGAGGGTGGAGCTGAGCAGGAAGAGGAGAAGCAGAAGAGACGGAGGAAGGAAGCAGGATGGAGCCAGGAGACCTGGAGGAGGCGCATGGAGCCTAGAGACACGTAAAGAAACTGCGCTTGTCTTTTGGTCGTGGACTGGGTGACACAGATGTGGGTGAGACCCGTGGGGAGGTGACAATGGCAGTTTTATCTTGATGTTGATTTTGCTCTTTTCCTTCCGGGCTTGTCCGGTTGTTTGTGACCCTTTGCTGTGGGTCCCCACTGGAAGATGCTTTAGACTTGTAGCAGGCTTTGGGGCCTTGTTCTGGGCAGATCCCATATGGATGGACTTTTACCCACGAGGGGATGGGTAACTTTGGGTGCTTCATTTAGAAACTAGACTCTTTGCCTTACCTGTATTGTTTCCTAGTTTAATTAAAGTTCCTTCCCATTAAAGTCTCCTATGTTTTGTGTTGATGCGGCGGATGGCAGAACCCATTTAGAATAGGCAGGTTTGCAGGGTTTTTGGGCTGCCCCTCTCCCTGTCCTATAACAATAACAGCACACTTTAAAATGTAGGGCCTCCCTGATGGTGCAAGGGGTTAAGCACAGCACTATGAAGCTATCCACAGCCTCTGCAGCACAAGTTGGATCCCTGGCTGGCCAGGGAGCTGACCCACATAGCGTAGCAGACCTCTCCTGTCTCACCTGCTGCTCCCCTCAACAGTGTATTTCAGTCAGTCCACGTGTTCTGTTCACCACTCTGTCTCTGGTGAATCCTCTCACCCCCGCCCCCTGACCTGTACCCCAGTTCTTGTATGCATAAATAAATAAATCTTTAAAAAAATAAAAATAGACAATGTAATAATTTAAAAACAAATATTAAGACTGAAATAGCTATTAAACAATGTAAATTTACAAATCACATGCTTAAATATAAAATGTTTTTTCTAAAAATTATTTTTTAATTATTCCTTTAGTGTCATTTACCATATTTTGGGGAGGGAAGACATTACTGTGTGTGTTTAATCAACCACCTTGAACCAAAAGTTCAATATTAATATTACTAATCTCTAAAGTCTCAATTAAAATCATAATCTAGTATTACCTGAAACACACACTTAAAAATAATAGCTCTCATATTCATGTGTTCTTTTTATTTCCATTATTTATATCTACTATCCAGTTCTTAGCCTATTACTTCATCCCGGTTAATACAATAACTAATAAGTCAATCTAAGCTGATATGTCTACTGCCTTCCATAAAGCATAACTCAATTCATATCAATTTCCTGCTCACAAACCTTTAATGCTCCCTAAAGACTGTAAAAGAAAAACCAAAAATTGCCTCGTGTTAAAGTTTTCCATCTGTTTTCTGAGCTACTCTATCTGAATGTCATTTGTCACATTGTTTCTTCCTCCTGGAATATCCTTACATTTCTATAGCTTGATGTTTTATTCCTTTTTCCCTCTAATCACACCGCACCTAAAGTGTTACTTACTTCTGGAATGTTTCGTTGATTTTTTTATTTTGCTCACTCCCCAGTCTTTCCCCAGTCCCCCAGACTTTGGGCTCTCCGGGACCCTAGCTGAGCCTCTCTCAGAGCAGGTTCCCACAGGCCTGCTAGCTCCCCGAGGACAGCAGCCTGCCGCACTCATCCCCATGTCTCCATAACCAAGAATGGCCGGACATAATTAGATATGCTTTTCTCTTTTTTTAAGAAGTAGCTCCCTTCTAGGATTGCAGGCAGACCTCTGACATTGCATTTAGTGCTTAGCACATGATAGCATTAGGAAACTTTGATAAGCGATTGATGTTACTTATCCCTTTGTTGAATGTTATTTATACCTTATTTTTCCCTAGAGAAACTTGACAGACCTGCAACTTACCATGGTAGTATAAACCAGCTACAGTAAATCTAATAAACTAATTTATGCTCAAGTGCTAATGGAAAAGGGTTGAAATTCAGGCTCTCAAGAATTGATGAGCGTTTGAACTGAGGCTGTCTGAAACCCAGGCTTTTGACCCCAATAGTGGAGCTGAAGAGACTAAAACCAAGGAGATAAAGGAAGGCCAGAGACACACAGTACCAGTGGGGCAATCTCTAAATAATCAGGCTGCAAGCCATAAACAAAGGGCTTAGTTGTGACCAACGTGTAGTCTCTCAGAATGGCCATGGTTCTAGGGAGTAGAGTTAAGTCCACTGGGACCAAACAAAAAGGTAAACGTGAAGAAATATAGGGAACTATCCTGATCTTTAGATCTCCTCTACACAGAGTGTGGCAATAATTGTTAGGTCAACCTGGGTAAAAGTTTGAGCTGTTTAGGAGGACAAATTCACTATGCAATAAACTAAATGCCACTTCTTGTCCTACATATGCACAGACTCTTTGAGCCAGGAAAATCCCTTTTAATGGGACATACTTGGAGGAGAAATAGAAGCTGAATGCATATATATGTTTGTATGTTTATACACACCTGTGCACAAATACACCCGCTGGGTGTTGGGTTAGGCATTGCAATAAAGGGATCATTTTTTTTTAATTGCTCATCTTTGCTCTTTGCAAGTCAGAAGTAGATGATGCAATCTTCTCTCCCAGGATACCTATGGTATTCAGTATTCCTCCAACAACCCAGAGATTAAAATCAAAGTTTGTGAATACTCACAGTTTTTACCCAGGGCCTTTCAGGTGAAGCGCAGGAGAATTTGGGCTTTGGGGTAAAGTCTCTTGGGGGGGGGTGGGGAGGGGGTTGTGCACAGGAGAAGAGGGAGATTTTCTTGTTTCACCACTTTTCCCTCTCAGATTAGCTTTTCTAGGTATGATCCTCTTGTGGGGCCCGGGGGCCTGGAGCCAGGAGAGGGGTTAGCAAATGTTTCCCCTGAGTGTTTCTGAGGGATTCCTGACAGAGCCCATCAGAGCTGCCTTTTATCACCACTGCACGCTTTAGTGCATCTGTCATGGCTCGCAGACATCGTGTTCCCTGCTGGATTAATCCTGCCTGCATTCATGCCCAGGATGTGGGCCACAGGGAGGGAGGGCCCAGGCAGGAGGGAAGCAGGAGAGGGAAGGATAGGGAAAGGGAGGAAATATGGTGAGAGAAGAAAAAGAAACTTTGTGCCAAGAGATAGTGGTGGGGGTGGGGGGAAGACAAATTAATTTTTAAAATCAAGGTAGAAATACCATTAGGACCAATTAAAGTTATAAATCTGAAAACAGAACAGGGAGCCAAAAAAATTGGGTAAACCCAAAGTCTCAGAATGCGAGGGACAGCTGACATAGGAGCAAAGAGCCTCAGGCTAGTGCTAGCACTGTCAGAGATGGCTTATCCTTTTTTTCTAGAAGATGACAAGTAGATTGATGGCTCAAAGAATCATTCTTTCACTTGGCATACACCTAGTGAGGGCCTATTATGTGCACCCACTTGGAAATGTTCTGATGGATCCAGTTCTGCTAGAAACATACTTTAAGACCTGGAGAAGAACACTTAGTATATCAGAGTGTCAGTTTTACCTTCTGTAAAACACATGTCCAAATCAGCCATGTTATAAAAACATTTTAGCATTCTCTCAGTGAAAGATATTTGCAAAAGAACTGCTGCTTTGGCTCATGATGAAGTCCAATTAAAACAGTGCCTGTGTATCTTAGTGCCACAAAGAACCTCCCCATTGGACTGGGTGACACTTCAGTCTCTTCCAGGCTTTAGTTGTGACAACTTATTCTCTCTCAGAGAAACTAGAAGCACAGACATGTGAGATCTCTGTCGCTCTAAATGAGCATCTTCAAGACAGACAGACTATAGTGTGTTTCCATTTCCTCTCTCCATGTGCCACCTGATCCTTAGTAGGTGCTCAGTTAATTGTCAATTGTTTGATAGGTATCAGCAAAGGCATCAGAGAATCCGTAAGCATGAGCTGGGCCTTGAGGCATCAATGTACCTGCTGCATTTCGCATACAGTTCTCACTAAAGGAAGCTTAGAAAATTTGAGGCAAGGAAAGGAAGAATAAGGCAGAGAACCCGATAATAAAATGCATGATGAACTCCATGAACAGGGTTTGTCCAGTGTGGCTGGATCAGTCTCCCTACCTTTTGATTATTTGAATTTCTGGAAGACTAGTTTTGACATGCAGGTTCCAAAGATCTCTACACCCAGAAATTCTGATTCAGTAGCTCTGGGATCCAACAAGTATATCTGCATTTTAAACAAACACTGCCAGTTTATTTTCTTTTAGGTAGTCTGCAAACCACATTCAGAAGCACAGATCTAGGGATTTGGGGGGGGTTTAGGGGTGGAGGGTGGCATGAGTGTGTGGAAAGATGAGACTTGGGTTGATGGAGACAAGTTTGGACTCTGTCCAGGAGGGAAGACCTCCAGGGTTTCTTAGCAGGGGAGTGACAAGGTCAACTCTGTGATGGAAATCAACTGTTCTTACTAATGTCCAGGGCATTTTCTCTTTGCTTCTGTTCCATTAGCTATCATTGCTTCAAGGGCCCTGAACAAATAACGTTCCATGAAAGCCTCCAGGTTTTGTAGGACCCAGAGTTCCAGTTACCAGTGGAATGTGAAGTTCACAGGCCGCGTTCAGGCTTGCAAGGAGAGGATTAATTAGGTAAAAAGGCAGTTGCACACATAAGTGGGTGCCCACACCCCAGTCTGGCCTGGTGTTTTGGTGCACTCATTCAGACATACAATACTCTTTTCAGTTCTAAGCGCCACCTCTTGAAACAAGTTAAAAAGCGAGTTCCAAGTGAGATGCCCAAGTGCTATGTTTTACACAGACTAATGATCAACAGCCTTCTGTTTTTATGGTCCTGGCAACCAGACTGGGCTCACACTGCTAACGACACTGTAGAAAATGCTTGCGGCATCAAATAGCTGACTATATAGACAAATAAGTGCTAAAAAATGTTTTCAGTTTTTAAAAAAGTGACTGCTTTACAGAAATTATGTTTCAAAAAGTTTTACCCTGTGGATTTTCTTTTTTACCGTTGTGTTTCCTTGTGTTGGGACAATGAAATGATAAAGTATTTTACCCTTTGAAAAGCACTTTTACATGTAATATCTCCATTGATTCTCAAAATAACCTTGTGAGATAAGTATTATCATTATCACCAAGAAAACAAACTGTAAGCCTCTTTTTAAAACATACAGCTGGAGGGGCTCTCTGGTGGCGCAAGGGATTAAGCACAGCACTATGAAGCAATCCTCAGCCTCTGCAGCACTAGTTCGATCCCTGACCAGCCAGGGAGTAACCCACATGGCAAAGCAGACCTCTCCTGTGTCGCCCACTGCTCCCCTCAGCAGTGTGTTTCAGTCAGTCTGCCTGTTCCCAGCTCCGTCTCTGGTGGATCCTTTCACCCCACAACCCCCGCATCTCTGGCCTGTACCCCAGCTCTTGTATGCATAAATAAATAAATCTTTGAAAAAAAATAAAACATACGGCTGGAAATTGTGGCTCTAGAAGCCTTAAGAAGTCTTCTGTGCCCAGGGAGCTGTGATTTTACAGTTGCTGGAGGACCCCCAGCAATCAGAATGCAGAGCCAATCGTTTAGTACTCTACACCTCAACACAGTGCTATAAGCATAGCACAGCTTCACAGCTGCTTGACTGAACATATTCAACATATTGTTCATTTCAAATATCTCTGACAGAATTAGAGAGGTAGATGAGGGCATGGATACCACATTTAAGTTGATGGCTGACTAGATTGGAAACAAAATGCTCGATAATAATTAAACATAAAGTTAACTGTAATAAACAACAAGAGATATTCCAAGTCACTTTAGAGACAAATGGTGCCCAAATATGTAAGATACCTTAATATGTCTAAGAGATTATATGAGAGGAAGCAGGAAGGGGAGTAGGTCATCATCCCACAGAAAAATGTGACAAGACCCACTTGAGCTCTGTTTGGGGGACAGTGTGGCCCATCCAGTTGACCCATGCAGGCCTAGTGGCATAGACACCTTACTTTCCCATGAAATTACAATACATTCCACCCAACATTCAGACCAAAAACCTAAACTTTTGTGTTACTTTCATGCTCACTGAGGCAACTCTGGGATTTGATTTCCCTATTTAAGATGTCTGTGGGGTCTCTGAGATGCAGGTCCCCAGGTTTACCAGATGACCCCCGACCTGACCCCTGGCTAAGCATTCATCTACTCTTTGGAAACATCCAGAACAAGTCCTGGAGGTAATGGCAGGGGTCTGGAGTAGACCTTACTGTTTGTGAAGGCCCTCACTAGCTCTGGCTGCTTGAATAAGCTTCCAGTTTTTAAGTGAATGACCTGAAATAAGAAATGATGGTTTTTCTGTTATGCTTAGACCAATAATAACAATAGCAAAATATTGTCCACCTCTAGGCTCTGTTGGATCATTCTGAGTTTTCCATTTCTACCATACATTTTATTCTCGCTCAGAGGATTTTGGACATGCCTATCCCCTCTTCTCCCCTGTGCCTCTCTCACCTTTTAACACATGAACCCCACTCATTTTTTTCAACTTTGTATTTTAGGTGACTTTACAGAAAAGTTGTAAAGATGGTACAATATGCATATGCCTTTCACTCAGCTTCCCTTATTGTCACCGTCTGTAATAACCAAGATCAATAATCAAAACTGACAAACTAACAGTATTATAATACTATTAACTGAATTATTGAGATTTCATCAATATTTCCATTAATTCTTTTTTTCCTGTTCTAGAATTCAATCCATGGTCCCACATGACAGTCAGTTTTCATGTCTCCTTGGTCTTCTTAGTCTTCAAGAGTCCTTAATCTTTTCTTGACTTTAACATTTTTATGGAATATTGCTCAGTAATATTATAGAATATTTCTCAAGTTTTATTTGTCTGAGGCTTTCCACAGAAGTGATAGAGCCTTCTCAGTATATCATATATGAGGTATAATATCAATATATCTTATTATCAGTGAGGTTAACATTGATCACTTGGTTTAAGTTGGCATCTGCTGGATTTCTTCACAGGAAAGGTACTTATAATTTAAACTAGGGTGTGTTATTTTGAAACTATGCAAACAGGGGCCTCCCCGGTGGCGCAGCGGTTGAGCGCTGGGTTGCGAAGCTGCCCGCGGCCTCTGCGGTGCCGGTTCGATCCCCGGCTGCTCCCCGGCCACCGGAGGAGGGTCCCACATGGCGCGCAGACCTCTGCTGCCGCCCGCTGCTCCCCTCAGCAGTGTACTTCGGTCCTTCTGCCTGCTCTGCTCCCCGCTCTGGCTCTGGTGAATTCTCTCACCCTCCCGCTCTTCTGACTGTACCCAGTGCATGTGTAAACAAAACAAACAAATAAATAAATAAAAAAAAAAACATGCCTCTATTAAAAAAAAAAAAAAACTTAAAAAAAAAAAAGAAACTATGCAAACATTTCTGCTCAAGTTTGCTCAATAGTTTCAGCATCTGTCACTGGATCTTAGCCTGAAAAATAACTGCTATGGTAGTCTAATAAAAATTTTCTATTTCCCTAAATGCTTCTATATTTATTACTTGGAAATTTTCTGTAAGAAAAGAGCTGCCTAATCTACCTCATCCATTCATTTAATTGTTTGTTTATGTCAGTATGGATTCATGGGTATTTGCTTTGTTCTATGGGTTATAACTCAATATAATTGCCCTCTATTATGTTTCTGTAATTGTTTCAGCTTTGGTTTCAGATTGGCTTCCTTGCCCTCACAACACACCCCTCTCCTTTTTTGAGCACTTCCTTGCTTTTTTAGCAACATGAGATACTCATGGTTTATCTTGTATTTTCCCTGTCCCAGCCTTGGAATCAAACAGTTTTCCAAGAGTCCCTATTTCCTTTCATTGGAGAATGATATGTAGAAACTAAGATCCAGAGCTAGGTGTGCTCACTGCCATTGGGATGTCATTGCTTCGGGTACCTTGCAGCAGCTAGGAAAACATATGTGAGTACTAGAAGCATGCTTTGTACATATGCTCGCTTATACCTCTCTCTCTTCCTTCTCTTTCTTTCCCTCTCTCTCTCTCAAGTATATACTTCAAACCATGAGTTCATACTGATACCTCTGACTCCAGCCCAACATCACTGTAGCCTTCCTGCTTTTCTTACATGTACGTTCTTTTTCTCTGATACTGAGAAGTCTGGCTTTCAGTATCAACAATATATTTAATTATTTGCTCATTTCTAGTATATACACAAAGTAGTTTTGGAATTGCTAATCTATAGCCCTGTGAGAAAAAAAATTTACTATCTAGAATTTAGTATTTGTGTACAGTTCTTTTTGCCTTTAGCCTGACAGAATCCAGGCGGATTTACATCATTTCTTTTCTTCATTATTTCCTTCATTATAGTTATATTATTCATCTATAAAATAGTTATTATAGTTTTAATATTATTTATAATATTTATAATAATTAAATATTTATTATAATATTTTTATGTTAAATATAATATTTTATATTAAATATTTGTAAAAATTAAATATTATAATACTTATAATGTTTAATATTATTAATAATATTATTGTAATATTATTACAGTTTTATTAGATTTGGGGTTCCCACCTCATCCTTGCTGATTTTTAAAAAAATTATATACAATACAGTTCTCTTTGTGGCGTGTGTAGCTCTGTGGATTTGAAAACTTCATGTTAAGCATTTTAAAGTTGTTTTTCTATGTCCATAAAACTGGAGTCTTTTTTCTTGCCTTATGTTTTTAGTCATTTCTTTTTACTTTTCAAGATGCATTATGATAACTTTATGAATCGGTCATTGCCGAGAGAGATAAGTATCAGCATTTCTATGGTTTACATAAAATAACCCAAAGTTGAGGGGCCCAGTTGAAGCCACTGCTTCACATTCAGTGCAGTCACTATTTTCCATGGTTGAAGCAACGCTTGTCTGCAGTCAGATTGGCTGTGTTGTCAGTCTATACTGGCCCTTAAGCCTGAAACAGTTGGGGCCAGGGCTGGGAGAAAGAGAAATATTACAGGCAAGCAGCTGTTCCTCTCTCCTTTCCTTCCTTTCTTCAGCAAACATCTACCAACTGCCTACTTTATGCCAGAGGTTGTGTAGGCATTAGGACTACACTGGTGGTTAAGGCTCAGGTCTTTATTTCAAGGGTTTCACTTCAGATGAAGAAAATTGAAAATAATCCACAATGTGAATGACCTCCCTTGCAGTTGGGAAATGTTATAGCCTGAAATATTTAAACATAAGACAGTGCAGTAAGTGTTCTGATAAGGAAAACACCCAGTGAGAATAGGTACCTACTACATACTGGGAAGACACTGTGAGGAAGGAGTCTCGGAAGAACAACATTGAGCTACATTTTGTAGGACAAGTAGGAGTTTGGGGCAGAAGGCAGTAAACATGCTCCAAGAGAGACCTGAAGACACAAATGATCCTGCAACAGTGGGAAGAAGTTCTGGGTGGTGAGGGAGGGGACAGTGTCAGAGCCAGGGAATGGTAGGAGGCCACCTTGGCAGGGGCCAGTGTGAAAGTTTTTTGTAACTTGCTAAGGAGTTTGATCTCATGAAAGTGGGGATATCAGGGAACAATTTTGGGAGGAGGTAGGGCTCCTCCTCCTAATTTTACATTTCTAAAGATATCTCCATCAGGAATGTAGAAAAGGGACCAGTTGTGGAGGCAGATGGGAGGTAAGACAACTAATAAGCCAGACTTTTGTGATATTCTGCATAAGAAATGATGGTCTGAAGTAGGGCAGTTTCAGAGGGGACTGAATGCAGGTAATGGGTGGACTCTGGACATGCCCTATAGAAGTTAATGACAACTGAGTGAGAAGAATGAAGGAGGCACCAAAGATGATCCCCAGATTTTTTTTCTCAGGCAGCTAAATAGATCATGGGCTAATTTGCTTTTTACATTAAAAGCAGGTTACTTTTCTTCTAAAGGAGAAGAGCCTTGCTAATATTATTCATTTTCATTGAATGATCAAATATAAGAAAGTTTCATGACTCCAGGTTATTATCTCTGGACCTCACTGAAGAAGATAGGAGAGTTTCCCAGTTCTATGGAGAGAAGGTTATAATTACAGGGAGTTCCTGGTTTGTTGTGCTCAGGCAGCACTCAGTGCAGTTACACAGTCTTACACTCAAGAGCCTTTGTGCTTAGTTTTTTTGGTTTTTTTTGTTTGTTTGTTTTTTTAATGATATATTTATTTATTTATACAAGCACTGGGTAAGTCAGAAGCAGGAGGGTGAGAGAATTCACCAGAGCCAGAGCAGGGAACAGAACAGGCAGACTGAGCAAAGTGACCCTTGCTGGCAGAGGGGATCGAACCTGTGCTGCAGAGGCTGTGGGCAGCTTCGCAACCCAGAGCTCAACCGCTGTGCCACCAGGGGAGGCCCCCTTTGTGCTTGGTTTTAACCTCTGTGGACACTACCTGAAATTCTTTGTAATTCTATCTTGAATCTATGTTTTGTAAGTGAAGTTCAAGCAGACAATAAGCATGTACTGGGACATGGATTCTCAACTCACTTGTGGTCCTAATCCCTGGGAAAGGCTCTCCAATTAGTCCCCAACTACCAACCCCTTGACCTTGGTGTCCTGCCTTGCCCCCCCACGTGCCCTTTCAATCCCCTGCCCCAGCCTTCCCCTCCCAACACCTCCTCCATAGCTTCAGATGCCCTCTACCCCTAGTGAGGACCTCGTGGGGAGGGGTGGTGTAAAACAAGGACAAAGCAGTGGCTGACCCACCCTATGCTGGCAGTTCCATAGCACTTTCAGTTAGACACCTGGGTGGCACTTCTAACCCACCCCTTGTATCTTGCTGTGTTTACAGCCAGGCTGGAAGCAGCTATCCCCTCTATCAGAGAAACTGGAAAGCCACTAAAGAGCTTCATGGAATTGTACTCATATGACTGATCCCACCTTGTCTTTATCTCTCCTCTAAAAAAGACATGGTTTATGGATTTTTTTGCTTTTAAAGAACGAGGGAGTCAGTAGGCTGTGATCAACTTCCTTACTCCTTTTTAAGTTTTTTTTTTTAAGATTTTTTATTTATACAAGTACAGGGGGTACAGGCCAGTGGCGTGGGAGGGTGAGAGAATTCACCAGAGACAGAGTGGGGAGCAGAACAGGCAGACGGACTGAAGATACTGCACCATGTGGGAATCTCCCTGGCTGGCCGGGAATCGAACCAGCACTGCAGAGGCTGCGGACAGCTTCATAGCACTGCGTTCAACCAGCTGTGCCACCACCACCAGGGAGGCTCCTTTAATCCTTTCTTAACCCAGGTAGAGTTTCATAGGTAAGGCACCTCTAAAATTGGGAATTGGGCCCACTGAGCCTCAACAATTCCACTTTCTAGTTGATGAATCCAAACAACAGAAAGCAAAGAAGATGAAACTGGTTTCTGGATCCACATGGGAGAGGTAGTGAGGAGACACCTGCAACAACAGCAGCCCCAGAAACTCTATCTTCCTCTTAACTCCCCTCCCTGTGGCCTCCACCTTGCAGGTTGTTCCCCAAAACCCAAAGATGTGGGGTGGGGTGGAGTAGGGAAGGGTGTAGTTGGTTTTCTGTTACTGTGGTCAAAAATCCCAGCGAATCCTCAATACCTTAGGAAGGAGAGACAAAACAACCTGCGAGCTGAAGAAGCAAGCATGCTACCTGTCTCTAAGCTTGCAATAGCAGCTGGCTGTTGATTCTGCCCTGCTCAGTCCCCGGAACACTGATTCCTCCCTCCGTGGAAGCATCCCATCGCTAAAAACCCTTACAGGATGTGTGAGAAACTCCTTCCCTCTTAAATGGCTGACTGAACAAATTTAACGGAGGCTGTTACCCACTGAGTTTGGTATCAAAGCTCTGAGATCCAGTTCTCTTTGAGTTTTTGCTTTCATCTGGAGTCTCTCGCCCCCTGCCCTCTGCTGCCTTCAGCTGCACAATATCAAACAGCTGGAGTCTGGGCAGCTCCAGGATCCTGGTTTCTCAGCCTAATATGTGTGTGTGTGTGTGTGTGTGTGTGTGTGTGTGTGTGTGTGTGTGTAGGGGGTGGCGGGGAGGGTAGAGAACAGACAGAGTTGAGGAAAGTAGTGGTTTCATGTGGGACTAAAAGGGGCCTGTGCTTGCTTCAGAGAAACTGATATCTTGGGAAAATAGTCTCTTAAAACACAGTGTCAACAGACAGATTGCAGTTGTCTGAGATTTAAGGAGTATGCAAAATCAAGCATGTAGCATGGCTCACAGAAATGGCATTGGGCTACTCTATTTTCCATTTCTCTGATCTAGCTTTACCTCTTGCTCAAACTTTTATAGAACTTATATAACTGTCACGCATGGAACACTTGCCAAGAGTCATATTACAAGCATGCACACACAAAATGTGTATGGCAGATAATGGCATGGGAACTGGTGAACCAGAATAAGCATTAGCCAAAAACAACTGGCATAGTTGTACCAGATGACCCACTAAGAGTCATGTACTGAGGGAGATACTTCATACATATTATTTCTAATTTTCACAGATGAAGAAACCGGGTTTTATGGTGTCCAAGCTTCCACTGCTTGTCTAAGACTGGATCCAAACCCAGATTTTTCTTGATCAACAATCTCACTTTTTAAAAAACTGCCTTCCTCTTCCTAAAGTCTGCTCTTCCATAGGCAGCCTTGAAAGGATCTGGAGACTGGTCCTTTAAAGTCAACAGAATGCATGGCCAGGAGGAATGCCGGGTTGGCAGCACTGGGTTAGAGAAGTCAGTGCCAGCAGCTCAACTTGTATGGGGAGTAGATGGCATTGTACCAGGCTCACCTATAATTCTGCCTGAACCATGCAATTTAGGGTTTAATTACACACTGTCTTACATTGTTTACTAATTGTTGCACAGGTAACTCTTATAGTTTCATTCATTATTCTTCATTCAGTCATCAAATTTTTTAGTGCAACTGTGCAAATTCCCTCTCCAGCGACCTTTGTGATACCCAGCATGGAGAGTTAGGGAACTCAAAGAATTCATTAATGTCTCACTGAAGAGCAAATGAGGGCCAAGTTTCCTAATAATAAATTAATGAATTAATGTTTGCATTTATCTTGAAAACATATTGCCCAAATGAAAACTCTATGTATTCAACAGCTAGAATTTTAAACTAAGAAGTTGAATTCACAAATATTTTACTTCTAGTGCTTCTGATCAAGATAAAAAGTCTTCATCCAAACATTAGCTCTGAGAACAGGAATGTATACAAAAGCCAATTTACTAATTACTGTTAACTGTGAATTTTAGTATCTGGCCTTTGATCTTAACTCATACATCAGAACTTCATTCTCAAGATATACACTTCTTAGACTCTTCTATTAATTACAATTGCTGAGTTACCCTAGCTCTTTGAATGTTTTTGGATGCTCCTTTTAAAAAAGTCATTTGGACAATGTATGCAGTTTCATTTTGGTTATATGCCCCATACAATTCCACCCCCTTATTTTGACCCTAATCCTTCCTCTCCTTCTCCCTCCCACCCCAGTAGTGTGTCTCTGGTTTATAGTTGCTTGTTGATTTTGATTTTTTCTTTATTATAATTAGTCTTTTTCCTGGTCCCTTATTTAGGTTTTCTAAATTCCTGTTATGAGTGAGACCGTCTGGTATTTTTCTTTTTCTTTCTGGCTTATTTCACTGAGCAAGATCCCCATTGTGCAAAAATGAAAAATGATGTAAGAATTATATAAGATAAAATATATTAAACATAAAAAAATAAAGACCATCAAAAAAAAAGTCATGTGGAAGCCCACAAAAGTTTTCTTAATAATTTAACAAAATTTAACAAAATTCAAGCATCTTCTAAATATCCCTTTTTCACTCTGCTAAGTAGCCTGTGACTTGTGAAACAGTTGCGGGGGAACGGCAAGTGCATTGCCCTGGAAAAACCCTCGTTTTGGAATTCGTGCTGCCACTTAGTTGTTGCAGATCTTAGGCAAGTTATTTAATTTTTCTTATCTGTAAATGGAGATACTTAACCTGTCGCAAAGGGTTGCTGGATGTACACACCGAATCCAGCACAATGACTATAAAAAGTATGTGCTCAATAAACGTTAGTTTATTTCTAGGAGGGTTGTTGGAAAGCTAAATAAGATCATAGTATATTTAAGTTTATATTGTATGCAATTATTGTTCAACTCTTCCTACTTGAATGTTGTCTCCACTGTAGTGAATATTTGGCAGTTGTTTTCTTTATCTGGGTAGTACAGTCATCCAAACTGGATAATTCAATCAAGTCTCCACTTGGGCCGCTGTGTGTGATGATCTCATTGTTGTTGAGAGAGATCTGAGAGATGAAAATGTACATTGGAACCACTAGAGGACAATTTGGCAATACCAGCCCAAAGCCTTTAAAATGTTTTATCTGTTGATCCAAAACTCCTACTCATAGGAATTCACCCTTAGGGAATAATCAGAATTATAAATAAAGGTTTATGACAAGATGTTTAGTCAACTGCAATGCATGATCATAATAAAAATGGAAACAATCTAAATATATGACAATAGACCAATGGTTGCATAAATAACAATCTCTCTCTTTGATGGAATAGTACACAGTTGTTAAAGTTTGAAAAAGATTCAATGACAAGCATGGGGGGAAATAATCACATTAGAATGTTAAACTTTAAAAGCAGGATAATAACTTGTATAAACAATGAATACAATTTTGCAAATTGTGAATAAATCAGTGAAGAAACTGACTTCTGCTTAAATCATCCAATGCATAAGAAAAAATCAGTACAAAATATCAAATAAAGATATCCTGTTTATATTGCCCTTTTAAATATCTTCCAATTCTGATTCAGTTGAATTACATGTTTAGAATAGATGAAGTACATAAATTTCAGGTGATTTTTATTCTCTCTTTGTGCTTTTCTATAGTTTCTAAATTTTCTCCAATGAACATATTTTATAATCAGGAGAACAGATTACTATTAAGATGGGGGAATTATCAAATCGCTGTTTTTTTATTGTCCACATCTTCATCATTTCCCCAGCAGAATCCTCTCTCCATTGACCCCTCACAACCAAGGGGTTCCCTGTATATATGATACAGGGAGAGTGTTGGCAGCACACTGAGGATGGATCACCCCTCTCATATTGTCCCTCTCTGGAATTCCTTCCAGTTCACTCTGCACAACCTTAGTGACACAGTGACTTATATCAGACGATAGTCCCTGCATCCCCCCTACCAACATACTAAATGTGATGATCATTTCCACACTAAATACTTTTTTCTTGGTAGAGGCCCAGAAAGGACGATGCCCGAGGTAATCACCATGAACTGAGAGTGGAGAGTAGCCCAGACTCTATCTAAATGGTTGAGGGGCCAGAGCGTGGTGGGGAGGGTTAGCATAGGACAGCTAACAGACAGGGGAGGGGAAGAAGAGAGAATTAGGTAAGGAACTGGCTCCAGGCAAAGGAGAGAATTCAGAGATATAGTGTTCTTAGAGAAGTATTTAAAATAAACACAATTATGTTGATACGGAGAGCCATAAAAATAATAAACATATCTGAGGTGCCAACAGTTTGCTTGATGCTGCGGAGTTAAGCCTTCTCAATTAAGCTGTGAGCTGCATTCTGTCTCAACTCTATGAGAAAGATGAGCAGACAGGTTCACAGCCTGGGACAGAGGGAGGTACAAGGCAATGGGTTTTTTCCCTGGCTAAATAGTGTTGGTAAAGACTGCAATTTTTGTTTTCTGTTGTGCTCTGACATGTTGACTCAGAACCCAGGGTGTATGAACCCAAAGGCCAGAGGGGAGGGAGTGGGGAGTCCCAGGAGAAAGTCCTAGGGGAGACAAAGTAAAGGGGTAAGAGGCATCTCTGAGATGCTGAGCAATTGGTAGTCTATATAGGAGAATAGAAGAACCAATCTGAGAACTTCCTGTACTTCCTCCTGTTCTTACTAGAACCCCACATTGCTGGGAGAGTGGAATTTTGGTGTCATCTTTGAAAAACAGTAAAATGGATACCCAGCTTGGAGCTGTGGAAAGAGGGAGTATTTTCACTGTAGAAAGCTAGCTGACCCACCCCCTTGGGAATTAAGATTTCTGTACCTTGGGTGGCTCCCAGGCCATTGTGTGAACATCACAGAATGTGATTAAACGAACTTGCTATTCACCCAGGCTATGTGGTATAGCTTATTGGAACCACCAATATACATGCAGTGGACCAATGATCAAAATGTGGCGAGCAGACCTCTCCTGTCTCGCCCGCTGCTCCCCTCAGCAGTGTACTTCAGTCAATTTGCCTCTTCTGTTCCCCACTCTGTCTCTGGTGAATCCTCTCACCCTCCCGCACCTCTGGCCTGTACCCCGGTTCTTCTATAAATAAAATAAATTAAATAAAATAAATAAAATAAAATCTTTAAAAAAAAGACCAAAATGAGTCATGATATACTGAATAAAATGTTTATAATACCCTTTTAAACATTTATTCAGATTCAACTTAAATCATATACTCAGCATAAAGTATGTATTTTTGCTGATGAGAAACAAAACAGCAAATTGAGGCCCAGAAAGGATAATTAACTTTCTCAAAGTCACACAGTGGCTGACCTGCCCCAGGGGGGAGTCAGGTATCTTCATACTCCCCACTCTTGGCCTGCCTGACCAACTTCAGAAGAGCTTCCCCACTATTTTGGCACAAATTTGAGGCTCACTTTGAACCAATGGCTTACAACTTAGCATCTTGGTTTCCTCAGCTGCAATATGCAAGTATGGGCTGGATGATCCTTCACAGTCTGTTTCATCCCTAAAGAATAGTAAGAAGACCCAATTTGCCATCAGCTCAACATTGTTTGACTTTTCAATACCTGAAGTGGTTTTTATTAAATGCTGGACCAGCAGCATCTAAGAACTTAGAAACCCACATTCTGGGACCTACACTGGATCTGCTGAATCAGAAACTCTGGGGTGAGCCCTAGCAGTCTGTGTTTTAATAAACCTCCCAGGAGGATCTGATGCAGTTCAAGTTGGAGAATCACTCCTCTCAATGCTCCCTTTTCAACACTACAGGGAGGGTGTAACACATACACACAAGGAGGTAACCGAACTTTTCTCTGGGGCCACTGTCCCTCTGCCCCCTTCCCCCTTTCACCCTTTCCCTTGCTTCCCCCATCCCAGATGATGAATGGAGGTCAGGGCAGGGCGCTGTCAAGGAGGACGGGGCTAACCCTCCCTCCCCAACCTACTGGGTGGGTCTGGAGCCGCAGTTGGGGCTTCACGAAGACTAGATTCCCAATCATTTTCTCCACAGTCGCTGCCCCACTTTATTTTTCGGGGGGGGGGAGAGGGAAGGGGGGCTTTGATTAATAACAGAAAGTTTGCTTTAAATCATGTGTCCAAAAGTTTGTTGGCAGAATGACGGAACAGACTTTTGAGAGGGGACTATTCGGAAAAGCCTGCGGGAAAAGGAATGTGGGCCAGAGGAAGGAGGGGGAGCCTGTGAGAGCAAGGGTCTCAGGTGAAGTGAGAAAATGAGGGGGTTCAGGCGAGCCCGTGGGGGTGTGAGAACGGCAGAGGGCAATGCTTTCGATAACGGCAAAAGAAAGAAGTTGGGTGAGAGCGCAGAACCAAGGCACGACAGAAACAAAGTGGGTGTTTGGAGCAAAACTGCCCCGGAGTTTGGGGGACTATTTTTTTTTTTCCAGCTTCCTTTCCAAGTCTTTTTCTTTGCTCCATTTCGCTCCTCCCCCTCCTGCCCGCCTCCTTGCTCCCCTCCTCCTTCGCCGCGCGCGGTAATGGGAGGCTCCTAAGCAGGAGAAGCAAAAGAAGGAATTGTTTGCGAGTTCAGTCATCCAAAAAAGCTTCTTCCATATGGAGGGACCGGGTGCGCGGGGCGCGGCGTCCCCTGCCTTGTCCTGCTGCTGCCGCCGCCCCTGCGGCCCCCGCTTCCTGCCTGGGGGACCCTGAGCCCCGGCCCACCGGTGCCAGCCGCCGCGCGCGCACACACTCACACTCACACTCACACGCGCGGACACACACGCGTCCTCACACTCGGGCCCGCCGCGCCGCACGCGCCCGCCGCACGCGCCCTCCCTTCCCGGCGGGCAACTTCTGGGGCTCCGGCTCCTTTGTTGCTCCCGCGGCGGCCGCGCTCGGGTTTGCGGGGCCCGGGGTGTCCCCGTGCGGCGCGCGGGTCCGTGCGGCGCGCGGCGCGGTGTGGGTCTCCCCGCGCCCTCCACGCCGGCCCCGGCCCCGGCTCGTCCTCCCCAGGCTGCCCCGGAGGTGAGTCACGGCGCTGAAGTTTGTTTTCTTTTCATAAAAAGTTGCGTTTATTTGCTGGATTGGGGAGGAGGGGGTGGGAGGCGGCCTCGGGCCGGGCGTCGCTGGGGGCGCGCCGGCCGCGGGAGCCCGGGGTGGCGCGGGGCTCCGGGACTCGCGTGGGGCTGCGGCCGGGGAGGGGCGCGGCGGGCGGCGGGGTGCGGGCGCGCGGGCCCGTGGGGTCGCGGTGCCGGCGGAGCCGGTGCGCCCCGGGTTCCCGGAAGCTTCTCGGGTGGAAGAAGGGCCGGGACAGCCTCCAGGCTTCCCGCGAAGGTTGACAGCGGCGCTTTAGCCATTTGCGCCAGGCCGTGGGGAAACATCCATGGGACCTCGGGGTCGGCAACTTGATGGAACCATCCAACACCCATTCGGCTTCTTGTGGGGGTGAGAGTTTATTGGGTTGGCGTTTTTAAGGGAACATGGTAAGATGAGGGACCCAGCAGACCGGATCCGGAGCGAAACAGCCCCAGAAAAGCATCCTGAGCCGGAGAGGTTGGGGGGTGAGGCTGAAGTGGGGTGTCCCAAGGTGCCTGTGGCGTGGGGGGCTGGCGCAGCGGCGAGAGGGATTGTGGGGGGGGGAGTGGGGGTGCGGTGTCCTCCTGGGGTTGTGCTCTTGGGGGTTTTGTGTAACTGTGAGGTGGGTGAAAGAACCGCTAGAACAAGTGGGAAGGAGTTTTGGGGAGGGTGGAGGAGCCCAGCAAGAATTCTCTGCTGGATTTTTGAAGGATCTGTTTAGCTTTCAGGGAGCCCAATGTTAGTTTGCTTTTCCAGGTGACAGGAGATTTTTAAAGAATGGCGTGTTGACAGGCAAACGTGAAGAAACTTAAGGAGCCCTCGCATTTGTTTTGTTTTGGGGACGGGGTGGCAGTGAGGGTTGCTTGAAAGGCTGTCCTCTTCTCTAGAGATGTGGCAGTAGAGCTAAGAATACCCAAACCGCACACCAGCAAGTCCTAAACAGGCACTTTCTGGGTGTGGTGGGGTGTTGTGCTGTTCCTCCATCCCTTCTGGACAACTTCAAGCTGTTTTGCATAAAATTTTGCACCAGTCTTACCTCTCTGAGTGGACTGAGTGAAAAGTACATTTTGGTTTCGGGTCCTTGTGCCACTACCAAGTGCTCAGCCCACATTTGTCATTTCGTTCTTTGTTGCCAGAACTTGCAAACATTCGCCACTGAATAAATGTCATTTTAAAAATTCTTAATGCGTAAACATTTCTGATCCATTCCATGACATCACAGCCCACCTCTGTGAGGGTTTTTTCATTCCTTTGGTTACAGCCAATAAATCAGTCTCTACTTTCTCAAGGGCAGCTTGCAAAATACTAAAACACAGTGTTGTTGGACTGAAGTGGGGGCTGGGGCACCCATAACATCTGGATGACCTGTTTGCTGAACTTTATGTAAGGGAACTGAGGCAAGAGCTTGGCCATTTTGAGGTGTGTAACAGGTTTCCCAGGAACATTTCTGAGGACTTATAATTGGCACTTTTTAATGGTCTCATAATTGAAACCCAGAAGGTTCCCATGGTAATCTCGAAGCACCTTGAGGTCAGTGGGACACAGGCAAGGTGGAAACAGTGGTTGAATTATGATCTCCCTGCCAGATGAGATTTTGGAGTGAGTTTATGGAAAGAGGTAAAAATGGAAGAAGTGAGAGTTGCTCATTGCACCACTTTGTTGACACACCTGCCCCCCCCCCCTCCCGTAGATTTATTGCTTCGAGATTGGCCCTTCAGGAAGCTGGAGGCTGTCAATTCCTATGAAATTCCACAATTGAGATGTTAGACACTATCCCTTTCTTTCTCTTTCAAGAGATTTCAGAAGGGCAACATTACCAGAAAAATGTTCTCAGGAGAAATTGCCCAAGCCACAGGTGTTGGCTTTACTTGGGAGAGTTGGTTAATAGAGGCCAGGATGGTTGGCTCCTTAACCACAGCTGGGAAGGGGTGGGGGGTGGAAAGAAAACAGAGAGGACCCTGCTTGGCTGTTAATTGGTTGGTCAACTTGTGATAAGAGGGTGATTTATGTCCTTTCCATTCCCCAAATGGGTCCAAAGATTCTCCTTTCTTTGAAGTGCTCTTTCAAGTGTTTGGGCTCCCAGCTCTCTCCAGCAACTAATGTGTGGTTTCCATGCCTTAAGAAGGAGCAGGATATTTTACTCACGAAATAATTCAATTGACTTCTCCAGGGACCGCCATAGTTTAAGCAAGGAAGTCTATCTAGGTCACAATATTCCATGGGGCAGGAGGGGTCTGGATTCAGATCTCAGCAGTCGCTGACATGGTTAGTGAATAAGGGTTTCTCTCCCTGCCTTTCATGCTAGTAAGAAGATGCCAAAGAAGGCCCAAGAGCACCCGATAATCACCTCTAGTACTTTATGACCTCTGGATAAGAAACTATTCACTTGGCACCAAAGCACAGTATACATTCGGTGTGTGCTTTCGCCCCTTCAAGTGCCAAGTCTTCTTGCTATCTGGAAAAATATGAAAGAGGGGAGAGGGCAGGAAATTGGGGAGGGAAGGAAGGAAAGTGATTTGTTGTATTTAAAAAGATCTATTTAACTTAGGAAACTTCTTGTTATCTCTATATTTCAATTCAGCAAATGTTTATAGTACATCAGACCCTGGGCTGGGAGCTTTCCTGTCCCAGGAGAGTAAGCTTTCTTAGTCAAAGGGTGGTTCTCTAAATTGCCCCTTCCAATTTTTATTTATTGCACAATCCCCTACTAATAATAAAGAAAAAGCTTTTAATTACCCACAATCCCACAACGCAACCTGTTTTTGTTCATCCATGTACAGACCTACTTTTCACATAGCTGAGACAAAAATATACTCATTTGTAGTCAGACAGTCCTGTACATTTTTGGACCAAAAATTCTGCTATTGTTAAGAATGACCTAACTCCTAAAAGTGCTCCCCCATGGAGCCTTCACCTGTAATGTTTTCATCAGTTATGAAGCTGAATCAAATACTGCAGGCTTGGGATAGAGCAGAGTGTTTGTTTTTAAATTGAAATGGATGTTTACAAAATGCCTTCCTAAATAGGACTTTTTACCCTTCTAGAGCCCGCAAGCTTGGTAAGGTATAGAGAGGTGAGGTGGAATGCAGGAAGCAGGATTTAAAGAGTTCAGTTAAGTGGCACTGCCCTTAGGATTGGGAAAATTGAGTTGGGAGTCTTGGCTCTGCCTGTCAACTCCATGCACAGGAACTGAAACCACTGAACTAATTGCTCTCTGTGTCTCCAGTGCACTGAGTTAGACTCCCTCCCTGAGCCTGTTCAGTTTTTCTTGCCTTTTTATTATTCCACCCTCTGTACCATCATTCCCAGTCCTGCTACCACCGAGCTTGTTCATGCCCTTGACAATTGGTGCTGACACATGGCTAGACCCCCCCACTGTTTTCCTGTTGCCACCCCACTCATTCCTCCATCACTCCCATAAAAGAATAACCACCCAGCTTAACTGTGTAAGTTTACAATCTGGCCTTCTCAGCTGTCTTTCATATGACTGGGTCCACCTCATGACACTATTGCATCAGTTGAAGCCAGGTTGACCTATCAAGTAGCTGGACTGCAGTGTTTTGTTGGGTTCATTCCTTGCTTGCAGCCTTACCACCTCGAACCTCCTCCCTACAAGCCCCACATTGTATGAAGCCTATCTCTGTAAGCATATTTGATGAATATTGATGAAAGTGGACTGCTAGATGCAAAGTTTATGGTTTTGTAAGATCAACAGACGAATGTAATCATTGTCCTTGATTGTTCCTTTCATATTTTAGGAAGAAGTCAGGTAACTGAAGATTTACGTAAGCTGGTGATCTTAGAAAAACTGCTTTTTCTCTTTAATCCATTATAAAATGTATTAATAAGGAATATAACAGTGTGCCTTATAAAAAAAAGTAATGCTTCAAAACTGTTTCTTAGTTGTTCAGAAGATGAAACACATCTCTTTTTCCTCAGTCCTAGAACAAGCTTTCTGGAACTCATGACCCATGAAGTCCTGTCAACATTCGCAACGCCTGAGGGTAGCAACAGTGAAGTAGAAACAGGTGAGGATTTCTGCCCACAGTCTACTATCTCTGGTCTATGGGACCGGTCAGATTTTTCAGGTTGTGTTGTATGTAAAGACAGAATTTCTCATGTTTTACTATTGCTAATGTCCTGAGTTGAGCAGAATCTGAATTAAACCGGTTGATTCTAATTCAACTCAGATACTGTTTAGTCAGAGCCTTAATGACCTGTCTGCCCTGAAGTGGCCATATGAACCTCTGTCCCTACCCTTACCCCTCCCTATCCCCGCCCTTTTGCTTTTGGACGTGTTGGATTCAAACCATTTACTTTGGGATTTGGAGTCTGAGGCTGCTGTGGAGAAGCCTGGCTCAGACTTGGGCTCGGAGGGAAGCCCTGTGTTTATGTCTCTGTCAGTGGTATTACAGCGAACGCCTGGTGATCTGATGTACCGGGTAGTGTTTATCCCACAAAACCCAGAAGGATTCCGTGTCGTCCTATCTTCTGAAATAAAGTTAGGAAATAATTTCTCTTTTCCTAATGGTGAATTTGGCCTTATCTTCAAAGAAGGCCTTTGATGTTTAGGACAGGATTAGTGGGCAGTAGAGGAAATCACAGGAGAAAGATCAGCACCAATAACACTCAGTGAACTCAAATCAGCTGCCAGAGAAAATGTTGAAGAAGGTCTCAACTAGTTATCCTGGTTAAAATAGGAAAGTACATCAGAGGTCAGTAGGACTGAATGAAAACGAACTCAAACAAAGCTGAGAAGCAGAAAGTATGGCAAAGGAATGTTTATTGTCCTCTAAAATGAGTTGGACAGCACGGGACGAGATGAGGGTGATGACGTGTGTATAGATAGGAGCCTTCATCCTTTCAACAGGCTTTTATTGAGCACTCACTATGTGTCTGAAATCAATACCAGAGTCCACGCCACTTAAAATTCCATTACTGAAGGGAAGGGAAATGCAGGGCCCTGCAGGACAAACTGCAGTGTTCAGGCCCTTGGTTGGGCCAGTTAATAAAGTGTCCTGAGGGAGGAGAGTCAGCATCTCAGGCTGAATCTTATGGGCAGAGTTGGACCTGGCTGCAATGTTCCACCTCTACATATTCATGATTTTCTGAAAACTTAACTCTTTCTCCACAGGCAATCTGCTGTTCCTCTCCTTGGAACAGGAGAGTTCAAGTTCAGAGCATATATATATTTTTTTAAATTTGAGGAAGTTAAAAACTGAAATCTCTGCATTGAATACAGAATCTCAGAAACCTGAGTCTTGAGACAGTTTCTCTACAACCAGTTACTAAATAGCTTTCAGTGGGGAAAAGGAAAAAATGTGTGATTTTTTTTTTTCTCTTTCTTGTCCAAGTCAGGTTTTAGTTGAGAAACATATTCTAGAAACATATGCCTGAATTCAGCTTTTAACCTTTCATTTCCATGTGCCCTTTGTACTACTGTCTGCAGTAGGTTTGCTTGGCTCTGAAATGATTGCCAGAATAGCAAGTAAGGGGACATAGATTTTAGGGACAAACAGAAGCGGCTTAGCTCTCCAGTTGCCCAGGAATGAGGAGAGGAAATTGTCAGAAAAGATGGGAGCAGCAGGTGAGAAAGCATGTGAAACTGACTGACCTTAGAGGTCTCCCACTCCCCAGATTGAAATGGACTCTTGAAGACCTACCTCCCTTCCCCTTCCCTCGACCTGCCATAGTTTTCCAGAATAGCCCCAGTTCAGTGCTTTTACTAGTCTGAACTTACCCAGCATTAATATCCCAGCAGATTTATTAGGCATGGGTCACAGTTAATTGGAGAGGAAAATTGGGGGGTTCTGTTCTTAATTATTTCACAAATGATCTCCCCTCCTGATTCTCTTTCCACTTTTCTCTCTAATGATTATCACCCCACAGTGGGGTGATAGCAGCTCTTCCTTTTTATGTATCCGTGCCTCCTGAGAGGGATTTCATCATGCTCTCCATCAGCACAGTGCCCCTTTTTTCAAGTGAGATAACATAAAATGATGGAAACTCATAGCTGTCTACTATGAATTGATGCTTTGTAGTAAACACATTATATAAAAATCTGCTGTGTTAAAGGCAAGGGTTAGATTCTAATGGAGCTTCCAAAGAACAGGCCTGCAAAGATGACACCTGAATGCTTCCTGGACACCTTTGGTAGTCTGCCATTAAAAAGGCCAAGTCAGCTTCAGGTGAAAGCCCTTCAATCAGGTGCTTTTTATTCTGTAGCCCTCTGTTGTAGAGAGGGAGATTGGGTAGTGAGGCCTGGCTTCAGCCTGTCTGGACTGTGGCAGCTTGCCAGCAAGTTTCGCTGGGTGGTCTTTGACAATGGGAAAGAGGAGGGGTAGGGGAGCTCAGCTCCCCTGCCCAAAATGGAATAACAAGGTTGGCAACCGATCCCCTTTGTCATTGAAACACCACAAAGGTCTGAGTGGGTAGAAAAGAACAGGTTGCTAAAGGCAACATTGTGGTGGAGTTCATTTTTGTTCCTCTGATTTTATAAATGCAGCCTTGCATTTGTGTGGTGAGCCTCCCTCCCAAGGGGGTGAGGGCACACGAGCAGCAGGTACCCTCCATCATGGGAGGGAAGAATTATTATTCTCACTTATCACATGGACAAGCAGACCTCCCGGTGCAGCCTTTCACCCTGCCACTCAGGAATCCGCCATGGACCTAGCAGACAGGCTATCAAGGGAACATGCCTTCTGCCTTGTCCTTTCAGCGATGTGCGGAATAGTGAGCGCCCATTGGACGCTAGGCCCTTTGCTGCGCACCATAAGCACCATAAGCACCATGCCTGCAATTCCCCAGCACTCCTAGAAGTTGGAAAGTATAATCCTGTTCTGCAGGTGAGGGAGCTGAAGCTTATTTATAGTGACTTGTTCTCACCTCACAGCTGATAAGTAACAGAGCCAAGACTTTATTGCAAGACTGCTGACTCCAAAATTTGGTTTTTGCAGGAAAAAAATACCCAATCTCTACCCCCTAAGCAGAGCCGCCTTAAGCCTGGGGGAACTTTCTTTTGCAACAAAGTGTAAGGAGCAGGTGGAAGTCTTTATGAGACTTGCATTAAGAGATACAAATCGAAAACTGGAAGGTTTTGAATGGCCACGCAGCAGAAGCCTAACGGGATCCAAGCTTTGCACCTCAGCGCATGTCAGACTTTGCAGACAGGACTGAGAGCTGCCTCCATCTTGGGTCTCACTTCAGAACATGTCTCCTGATCCCTTTTCCCAGCCCCTAGGATATTATCTGAATTGGCTCTCCGAGTCTCTGCTACTGTAGCTGCCAACTCAATCCATTTGCTCCTAGGATCTCTGCAAGTCTGATCAAGCACATCCTCTGTGCCCTCAGTGGAGTGAGGGAGAAAAGGCGTTTTGCCCAGCATATACTTTTACTGGTCAGGAGAAGTGGCAGCTTGTCAGAGAAATACCCTGGGGAAGGAAGTAGAAGCTTTGACAGACAGGTAACTGACAGGAGATGGTACCTTCCAGGCAAGTATCGCCGGGCAGCCAGCAGAAAGAATTCTACAGGCAGTTACCTGTAGAAGAGCCAAATAGACCTCACCCTACTGGCTTAGGAGAGCAGTGGAGATTTACCCAAGAACATGCAGTTATCTTCAGTTCCCTGTTTCTCTTGATCAAATGTGGAGACCCTGATTAAGGATATTCTGGATTGGGGGATAATGCACAGGACACCTGGTTTTAAGGTACAGTTTTGTGACTAAATTAGTTGGGTAACTGAGAGGAAATCACAGAAACTCTTGTGCCTTTTTCTTTGTCCTTGCCAGTTGCCTCTCAGAGACCATGAGGACTCATAAGGTGGCACCAGGGAACACTTTTGATTCACAATGTTCCTGCTTACCTCAAAATCCCAAGGCCTCTGGCATCTGCACTCACCCTGAATGAGTTAGGAGATAAGATACTCCAGGGTACTGACCACTGGACAGAGTCTGGGCAGAGGGGCTACCTCTGCTTTTGTGCTTGTGTTCTTGTTTCCTAAGGGTAGGGGCCTGGACCAGAGGTCGTTAGGTCTTATTGCCCAAAACCCTTCTGGATTGCTCCAGAAAAGCCGCCTTTCCCTTCCTTATGGAAAGTGGTAATGAAGGATCTCAGGGTCCAGCAGGAGTTGGAAGAAGACAAGATCTCACGGCAAGAGGATCTGGGTTCACATCCTTCCTGGGATAGGAAGGGACAGGAGTCTGGGAGTTTCTGAAGGACATTATCTGGGAGGACACACATCTGGAGTCAGTCTTACTAAGAAAAGAGTGACGCGCTGGAGAAAGCTAGTTGCTGGCAGGAGGGAGCAGTATTTCTGGGGTCACTTCCAGGTTTAGGACTGTACTCTGATTAAGGACAGGCTTTATAACTAGACAGGGCTGGATTTAAATCCTGGTTTTGGCACTCACTAGGTCTATGACACTGGGCCTGCTACCTAAACTCAGAGACTCCAGTTTTCTTAAGGTTGTTGCAAAGAGGAAGCAAGATGATAACATGTAAAGCACATGAACTGCACAGTGAGCATTTAGTAGGCTATTGTTCAATGAAAAAGAAAGGGGAGCAGAGTGAAAGGAGGGTTGTTGATAGATTGGGCAACTAGAAGGAGGAGTAGGTGGAAGGCTGAGCGAATGGAACCCTCACAGATTCAAGCCTCTACAGAGACAAAGGAATTAGAAGGTAGGGAGAGAAGGGAGCTTATGCTGGGGGGCAAGGCCCTTTCCCAGGTGTCCCAGGCCTGTTCACTGGGAAAAGAATTTCCCCCCAGTCTCCTTCCACTACCTCTTCCCCAATTTAACATTTTCCATTCTACCAGTTAGGTTAGAGACCTGGGGGATATCTTTGACTTTGTTCTTTCTCTCATGCTCACATTAAATTATCAAATGATACAGCCTTTGCTTTTAAAATATCTCCAGAATCCTGGAACTTCTCACCATCCCAATCTTCTATCCACCTTTCTTACACTGCAGTTGCTTCCTGAATATTCTCCATACCCTGTAGTTTTTTCTTCACAGAGAAGTCAGGGTCAACTTCCAAAAGAGTGTCCAGACAGCGTGATTTCTCTGCTCCAGGCTCTCTATGGTTTTTCATTTTTCTGAAAATTCCAGACACCTTCAGTGCACCCAGTCCCACCTCTTGCTGCTTTGCCCTCCCTTCTCCCAGAGCCACTCTAAGCCCCCCATTGCTGCTCCTCAAGCCATCTAGACAACCTCCCTTCTCAGGGGCCTCATACTGGCTCTGCCTCTTCCTGGAAGGCTGCACAGCAGCCTGGTGTCTGCACAGCACCTTCCCCCACTTCATGCAGGTCCCTGCTTCACTGCTGCCTTACCCTGACCTCCTTGTGTGAAACCTCACACCTACTGTCCTCTCTCCCTTCGATTTAATTTATTTTTCCTCAGAATTATTACCTCCTGACATATTTATCTGTTCATTTGCTTGTTGCCTGTTTTCCCTCTGGAATAAAAGATCCATGAGGCCAGGGACTTTGATCCATTCCTCCCTGTCCTCTAACACATGGAATAGGATTTGATATGTGCTCAGTGCTCTTTTTCCTTTTTTTTTTTTTAATACTAGTCTGTGGGCTCTTCTGAATCTCAAAAGGGATATAACAAGAGTTTTCAGAAATTTAAATCATTCCGTCCAGATTTATATCAAAACTGAATTCTGCATGTAGGTGGGGATACGAGGGAGAGGTGCTGAGAGTCCAAATAATGTTGGAGAGTCTGTTTCACAAAAGCATTTCACAAAAGGTGGCAGCATTCAGGGCCTCTGCTCAAACAGCCCAGCTCCTTTCTCCTCCAGGTGACTGACGTCAGGGATACCTGTGGGTGTGCCAGTTGTTCCATCTGTAAAGGGAATGCAAGAATGCCTGTTCACTCTTCCCCATCACCCCCAAGAATTTATTGAGCATCTACTTTATGCCAGCACTGTGCTGAGCTGGGCCTGGAGTTGCAGGGAAACCCTGTGCACCTCCTCCTTCCACCAAGATTTTACAATCTGGTTGTTCATTGGAATTTCCTAACTGTGCCTGGATGACCCACTGTACTGCTTTCTTCCAGTAGCATGGGTACCTGAGTGGAACTGGAGTGCGATTGAATTGGGGTTGGAATCAGCCAGGGACATGAGGGACATGTCAGTGTCCCACGTGGGATGAATCAAGAATAGTTCAGTTCCTCAACACATGAGGGCCAGTGAGGTCAGGCCCCATGTAGGCACACTGGTGACAGAAACAGTCTCCACTGTTGGAGAGTTGACAGGGAAGAGAAATAAAAGGAATAGCATGTTCCGTGACTGATTCACATCGCAGCTCCGTCATTTCTGAATTACTTCTAGATTTAGAAGCTGATGAAGAATAAAAATAAAGATCTCAGTGCTAAATATCTCTTGTGCTAACAACAAATGTGCCTGAGAAATTACACCAAGATCCACAAACCCAACATCTACACCTTTTCAAGGACATGCAAAAATGGCTCAGCCTTCTCATTTTTTTAACTTAAAAAAAAAGGAATACCATTTTTAAAAGCAATTTTAGATTTATATGAACAAACAAATAATACAGAGTAGCCACATACTCCTCACCCCCTCCTTCCCCTTTTACTAACATCATGTTGGTGTAGTACATTTGTTATACCTGAGGAGCTGGTGTTGATACATTATTAACTAAAGTCCTTATTTACATTAAGAAGCACCTACGGCATTGTGCATTCTGTGGTTTTGGCAAATTTATAATGACACATTCAGCATTATAGTACCCCACCTATTCAGCTCTCCCTCCCTCTCTCCTTTCCTCCCCTAGCCCACTGCTCTTTTTACTCTCTTTGTAGTTTTGCCTTTTTGAGAATGTCTTAAAGTTGAGATCACACCATATATAGGATTGGCAGATTCGCTTCTTTCTCCTAATCCCCTTCAGTTTTTTTTTTAATTTTTTAATTTATTTTTTAATTTTGTATTTTTCACATCATTTTTCATTTTTATAAAATATATGCCTTTTCTTTATTAATTTTTTAAATTTTTTTACATCATTGTTCATTTTTAAACAATATTTGCTTCCCCCCACTCCCTCAGGTGTAGTCCCCATAGAGTTTCCTTCACCACAATGGAATATTATTCAGCAATCAAAAAAGATAAAATCATGCCATTCGCAGCAACGTGAATGGAGCAAGAGGAATTATGCTCAGTGAAATAAGCCAGAAGGAAAAAGAAAAATATTGGATGGTTTCACTTACAGCAGGAATATAGGGGAACCCAGTAAGACAACAGTGTAAAAAAAAAATAACAGTACAAAGCACAACAAAGCAAAAACAGACAATTATAAATCAGAGACATAATACAGGGGAGGAGGTGGGAGAGGGATCAGAGGGAGGGAGGAGCACAGGGGACTGAGGTGATGGTGCATGGGTGAAGGAAACCCCTTCAGTTTTAAACTTGGCTTTCTTGCCTTGGGGGGAGCTCCCCCCCCAATACACACAACTAGCAGGGGTGCAGTGGAGTCACAAAGGAGAAGACCAAAGCTGAGCAGTAACCCTCCCCCCTCCGAGCCTGTATGTCTGCAGTGCTTTGCTTTATCATCATCCACTGAACATGCCTGGCTCTGAAGCTACTGGAGTTTAGCCCAGGCTGGTAAACTGTCAAGAGCTGCGTGTGTTTGGGTTCCACATCTGGAAGTATCAGCTGTGCAGACCTTCCCATCCCATTCCTAAATGGAGAGACAGGAGGAGGAGCACATGGGGCTGTTTGCCTTTCTCCTCAGTAGTTTGTTTTACTTGCTTTGGAGCTGTGGAGGAGGGTGGGAAGTGAGCTTCCCCTGGGCAGCCTGCACTCCTTCACATCCACATCCGCTGGCGGCCACGGGTCCCTCAACCCCTGAAGTCAGCCCCGCCCTGGGGCTGCGCTGAGCCTTGGAGCGGTGGAGCACTAGGACCTGTTTTGTGGTCATTACTGAGGAAGATCAGTCAGGCCCAAAGAGATTGAGAACATTTTCCCTCTGGCGAAATGGCTCTTTCTTGAGTCAGCCTCACAAACTAGACTGCCCTAGAAGTGTGATGGCAGGGTACCTAGTACTGGGGTGTTGGGTGCACACCAGTCACTCCAGCAGTGAGGCTTTCTCAGGGCTAAGCAGTGACAATGGATTGCTTAGCGGGACCAGGAGGGAACACCTCCAATGCCACCCTGCTCTGGACCTGTAGTTAGGGAAAGGAAAGTGCCTGTGAAGGAGGGTTCGGGGACATAAGGGTCTGGTGGAAGAGGTGGAAAAGTTCCAGGAGGGAAAAGGGGTATACCATGTAGAGAGATTTCCAACCCGGGGACTGAAATTTAGACCCCCACATCCATTGTTTCCTGTTTGGAATAAACTCAGAACCGAGACCAGCTGTACCTTCTTTGTCTTCTATAAGCAAGCTGTCCTTAATTTTGTTGATAATTATGGAATCAGGGCAAAGCCTTCTGGTCCATCTTTCTGGATCTGGGAAACTGTGGTGGTGATCGTTGGCCATCTCTGCATCCAGAAGCCTTGGCCTTTCCCTCAGTTTGCCTGGACAGGCAGAGAGAGAGAATCTCTGGCCCATGTCACTGTGGGGCTCCATTCCTTATCAACTCCAGCCTTCACCTGAGTCTCCCTCTTCACATTCTTTTCCCTGGGAGTACAGTGAGCACCTAAGAATCCCATATCGGCTTCTTTAAGCACATGGCAGGTAGCTTGTGTCTAGGTACAGGGGCCACATTTTCTAAACCAAGAGGTAATATGTGATCTGAGAAAACACTTCTCCCCTCCCCCCATTTGTAGGGAGAAAATTTCAGAGACTGATTTTATAAGTATCTTGTGTGATGTGCTAAATCACACCCTCTCTCTCCTCACTTAACAAAAGACCAATGAGCTGTTTATGGAGCTGTTATCTCCATGATATTACTTGCTAAATGAGCTAATTTCATAAGGATTGGAATCTTTTTTCCTTTTGAATCTGTATATCATAAATAAGACTGAATCCACTGTATAAACATTGAGTAACAAGCCGGGCAGGGGGGCATGCTGGAACCTCCAGACAGGGTGGTCTCCTGTTAGATGTAAGAGGAATCAAGCATGGGCCTTGCTCTGTGTGGAGAGCTTCAGTGAGTGCTGGTGGAAGTCTCCAATGCAGTCTGGGTCTCCCCTAGTATTTTCCATACCATTCTATAAATACTAGAGCAAAGGCCACTTCTATCCACCACCACCCTACTCCTCACTCTAGGAAAAAGCCATCCTAAATTCTTGGTTTCAAAGACAGGAAACAAAGAGGAACAATGTGCAAAATGGAATCTTAGGCAGGCAGAACTAAATTCTCCCACATGGGAAATTAACCAAAATGCCAGTGCTACTCCTTGCTCTGGATAGGGGAAAGACAGCAAGACCGTGTTTCTTCACATCTCAGCCAAGATGAGGCGTGTTTCCCTGCCTGGGGCTGGAGGGTTCTGATGTGTCTTCCTAGCATGAAGAATGCCACCCACTTAAACTCATGATGCCCGCTGCAGCCTGCCCTTCTTCAGTCCCTTGAGGTTTCATACTGGGCTGTTTCTGGTTATCCAAATGCCCAGCAGTAAGCCTTGCCTGAGAGAGCGCTGTGCTGTTCATGCTTCTGCATGCTTTTGCCCAGAGACATGCCCATAACCATCATAGGGTGGCCTTTCAGGTATCCGTCAGCAGGTTATTGGGTGCTGTGCCTGCTGCCCTAAAGATGGGTATGACCTAGAGTTTGACTTTCCCCAAATCCAAACGAGAAGTCATTTCACATTGAAATGTATTCTCTCATTAGATGGTGCTTTTCTCAGGTGCTCCACCACCACCATAATCATTATTGTTTTGCCTTGAAATAAGTTGTTGATTTATAATTCTTTCTCAACAGCTCTTATTCTTGGAGAATTTGACTATTTAGAGTTTTGTCAGTTATGGTATATTTGAGAAGTTTATATGTAGTTAAATGGAGGCCCCCCCAAAAGTGATAGTTTTGGAAGGCCAAACCAGTTTACTTATTGATGTTTTTCACCTGGACCTCAAAGCCTCTGTGCTTGTTTTCACCAGGAAGAGAAAACCCAGTCAGAGTTGAGGATGTCATTGATATGCTTAAGGGTGCTGGGGATTCTGCACGGGGGCAGGACCTCTGAGCCCCCAAAGCTAAGGGAATAGACTTGTCAGCCTCTCCTCTGACTGTAGCCAACAGAGGGGCTATTCAGAGGTGAGGCTGCCTCTTTGGCCCAACACTAGGGTACATCCCCCTCCTGCACCAGAACCTGTTTCCTCACTGAAACCCACGTGAAAGTGTTCTTTGGCTTAACGAAGACAACGTTGGGTAGGTGGGTGTGTGTGTGGTAGTGGACTTTCTTGGAAGATGGTGTAGGATTGGGAAGGTTGGGAAGGATCTTCTAGTTATCCTACTGACACAGTGTTTTATTGTTACTTGTTTATTTAAAAATCCAAACACATGAAAGAAGAAAGAAAAGTATCACACACTCTACCCATCAACTGGATTCAACAAGTTTTTTTTTTTTTAATACTAGTTTGTTTTCGTTACTATGCTCTGTGTGCCAGGTGGGACAAGGATGGATGCCACAAGTTTACCCTCTCCAAAACATGTGTGTAATCCTGTCTTCCCACTCCACAATGGGAAAGGCAAGAAATTGGCCAGGGTCACTGATGTCCCAGTGGTTCTGTGATGCTCTGAGATGTTCCTTTGCCCTGTGTGAGTTCTTAGTGAAAGCTTGAACTTTGTCTTTGGATTCCCAGTGCCTAGTTCTTAACTGGTGTTCAGTAAACATTTATTGACTTGTAAGGCAAGTGGTTCCATGAGTTGGTGGTGGATGCCCTCTGAACAAACATAAATCATCTCTGTTTAGTTAACCATTTGGAAAAGGGAATATGTGATGGGACTCAGACTAAGGGGTCATTATCTGAACCTTGGGGGACACTGAGTAGGAGAAAGGGTTGTATGTGATCCATGTAGAATTCAGGAGCTCCTGGTTTAGCCCAGTAAGAGGAAGTCATCAGAGAGTGGGAACAGAAGAGAGCTGGATCAGAGCTGCTCTCTGTCTGGTCCCCAGATTCAGGCCCTGGGTGTGGTAGGACAGAATTCTGAGAATGGAGACTCCAGCTCCAGATCCATTTTTCTGGGTGGCCACAAGCAGTCTGCCAGCCGCCTGCCCCACCAGGGCCCACGTGTCATTTCAAGTACTGTTTTATTCATTTTGCAGTTGGCAAGGAGTGAGCACCAAATGTGGCAAATGGAATCCACTTCCGGCCTTTAGAGTGTGGGGCAGCTGGGAGCTCTGTGCTACTCTGGGCAGAGGCAGTAGGGGTCAAGGGTATGAAGTGGGGTGTTGTAGGAACATGCGGGAGATGCTACAAATGTTTCCCCTCAGATCTAATTTGGGGTGTAGCCAGCAGGGTCTTCAGACAGGACGTGCCAAGGCCACCACTGACCTGGGTAGGGGGAAGTCTTTAGACCCTGGAACCCGCTCTTTCTACCCTCCTCTCTCTTTTTCAGTTACACTTACAGCCCCATTCTCCTCCCCTTCCATACGTGCATTGTGTGTGTGTGTGTGTTTTAACTTTTATTCTTGGCAGAAGTTAAGACACAAAATGGATTTGGAAGGAGATGAAACCAGTCTGGGTATATGCTGGGCAGCAGCAGCTTCATTCCTGGAGTGGGAGGGCTGAGGACAGGGAAGGGCGGGACCCAGATCTCAAAGGTGGGGGCTGGGGAGCAGTCTCCTTCCCAGTAGGGGCCAAACTGCAAATTGATTCCTTGGGGTTGATCTGAAGCTAAATAGACTGAGCCATTAACCCTTTGGGATGTCAAAAAACCAGTTGCAGGGAGTCACAGTCTTCTGGTCCAATATGGTGTTAAGTGAATGAGGGGCCCCAGGGTGGCTAGCACCTATTCCATTCCCAGAGGCCTGTGAACCCTGGCAACTGTTCTGCCTTTGTTCTGGGAATTACTGATGGCACTTTAGGTTTAATGTGCAAGCTCAAATGTGCTTATGCTTGGAAAATTCCCCTCCTGGTAAGCTCTCCTCCCCCAGAAACAGAGGTGTCCAGAGTCCAGGGATCAGGCTGAGAATTTCCTTTGCTAAGGGAAAAGACTGTCTTGGCCCCCAAGTAGGTGCATTTTGCAATGGGGACCTTCTCTTGGGCTTTTATCTCTTTGCCAAGGGAGGAAACTATGACAGTCCAGAATATATATGTGGGGATCTGAGAAAAGATTTTGGAGAAAATTTTTATTCTTTAAAGTATATTAAGATTTAAAAAGCAAAAAGTCAATTTGTGGAATGAAACATATATTTTAGTTTTAAAAAATGACAACAGTTTCTTTACAATGCTACAATAGGGAAACATCTTTATGCAGAATTCCCATCTGCAACCATGACATCCACTACAAGCAGGCATCTGTGGTTCCCAGCCCTGGCTGCACAGTGCAGTTTCAGGGAAGAGCCTTGAAAAACACTGATGCTTTGGCCCCACCTCCAAAGGTTCTAATTTAATTTGTCTGAGGTGCTGCCCAGGCCTCTGTGTGTTTTAGCACCCCCAGATGATTCTCCCTTGCAGCCAGAGTTGGAAACCTCCAGTCTCAGGCTTATGTAAGAACAAAAAAGGAAGATGAGAAAGGCCAGATTAAGAAATGGAAGAATTTTATTGTCTCTCTGTACATGCTGGTGCATATAACTTGAATCCCAGTCTCCAAGTACCGCTGCCAACTTTTGGGTGATTTAGGCTCTTCCTCCTCCAAACTGATTCTGGGAGGGGAGGTAGACAACAAAGTTTCAGGAGTTGGATGCAGAGTGCATTGTGGGCTTGCCAAACTAATCCCTGCTGAAACATGGTGGCTCGCTCACAACTCCAGCTGAGACTGACTTGTTTTTCTCTGCCTTTCTCAGTGCCGTTTTTGGGAAAAACAGTTTATTATATATCTGCTTGAAGCTGACCAAGTATACCAATACCAGCAGGCAGGGGAAGCAAATAACCCTCATTTTGAGTCCCTTACTTGAGCAAATTGCTTAATTTCTTTGAACCTCAATTGCTACATCTGTAAAATAAGGATGACACTACTACTCATCTCCTAGCGTTATTTAGAGGTTAGACTAGATAATGTTAGTACATTAACTAATTGTCACATGCACAATAACTCTACAATTAGTCTAATAAGTTTCTTTGTTTTATTTCTTCTAATTGTAAACTGTGACAAAATCTGGTATATTACATTTACTAAATCTCAATGACTTAATTATATTTACAAATCAGTTAAATTAGTAAATTAGTAACACAGGGGAAAAAAGGAAATTCTTAAATGTTAATATACCCAACATGCTCATTTCAGCAAACTCAGAATTTGATGGCATATTTTGTACAACTTACTGGACAAAATAACTTAAGATATGTAAAGACTGTTAACGGAATATTAATAAAAAAATGTCTTTTCATTTTTTTTTTCCAAAATACTTGTCCTTACTGTGTGGGAGCGACAGAGTCTTGTGATTCAGGGAGGTTCCTGGAGGCAACACCAAAGGAGTTGAATTTGGAAGATATCCCATCTGTAGATGTGATAATTAGATAAAGAGTTGTTGGGAATGAGGCCCTCAGACTGATTGATGGGAAGAGAAAATACTAGTGATGATGTGATCATATTTTGGGATAGTCTTTTATAAATTTGCGTTTTTAATTACAAAACTACACATCCACTTTGAATATTTCTGAAGTGTTTAAAGTAAAACATGCAGATTTCCTAATCTTCAGAGATAACTGATAGTGTCTGTTGGCCTTTGTCTATGATAATCCAAATAAATATACACTATATATTCATATTTATTTCTTTTTAATTATAAAAATTGGATCATGTTGTTTTGCAAGTTTTTGACATTCCTCAGGAACCTCTTAAGCCAACATTTCCCAAAGTGTATTTAGGGAAATTCTCCTCACTAGTGGTACTCTGAGAGAAAAAGAGCAGTGTGCTCAAATAAGCTTTGGCCTGTGGTCAAGTGTGTCCAGCTGTGCTTAAGTAAGTTCAGCCTTCAGTGCATACCTGTCCCCAATTGGTGATTCACAATGCGTTTTAGCATATTTAAAGGCTCTGAAAAGTCCTGCAGTAAAGAAACTGAATTAACTTTTCTTCACATAGCACCTTCCTAAATTATTTTTGCTGCATGTTTTAATATCCAATAGGCTGTAGACCTGTTTTAAATCTGTCATTGTTTTAGGCGTCCCTCACTAATCCCCACTTCACATCTTCCATCTGTAACCTTCTTGATTATTGTAGTGCCAGCAAGGCACAGAGCAGGTTCTCTCTGGATCTAGGCAGATGAGTAAAGGAGTGCCCTGGAGCCCTCAGTGGCTTTTTCAGGCGTTTGATGATCTTTCTACACCATTTGTAGTGAGGCAAGACAGGCAGGGAGGCCTGGGGGCCAGGAGGCTGGGAGGCCTCCTAGCCCCTGGCGAATCTTTGCTTTTTGGCTCCTTGGCATTCTCTCTTGGTCTCTTTGCTGGCTTCCACTGTATTCTGCTGCAGGGTCCTCTGCCGCCCCGTCCTCTGCCGCCACGCGTATAGGCTCAGTCTCTGGTTCAGGTGTGTCCACTTACTCATGCCCACACCAACTCTAGGTGCCCTCCATCAGGCATGAGTGTAAGACCACAAGTGTCAATCATAGATGCTAATGGCAGGAGGGCAGAAAAAAACCTGATAACTCCATTTACTTTACAGTTAGGAAGGAAGCAAAAAAGTTCACCTATTCATTTAATTGACAAGTATTTATTGTATGTGTACTGTGTGCTAAGCACTGTGATAAATGCTGGGGTGCGAAAATGAGCTCTCTGCCCTCAGAGTCTTTCCATTTCTCTCTAGCATAGTGATGGTATTAGTCACGCCCAGCAAGGATTGCACCTGGAAATAGCAGACCTTAAGGAGGGAAATCCTCTTTGCAGCTGTGGAGCCCAGGAGCAGGAGGCTAGAATTATCCCCACCCCCTTTGCCCCTTCCCCTTCATCAAACCTCTCCAAACTCCCCACAGTTTGCTCCTGCTATGAGTAGTGGGGCCTGACCCAGCTGGCAAGAGTCCATGTATTTGATTTCTTCAAGCAAGCCAGCGGTGCACCTAAGCCCCTGAGCTTCACACATTGGGGAGAGCTCCCAGGAGTTGCAATCTGGAGTGTGGGGCAGAAGCTGGTACCAGCAGATGGACCGGAGCATGCTTCAGGTTTCAAAATCGATACTTATTTTACATTTTAGGTGGTTTAAAAGAGCTTTGTAATTGAGAAAGGAAAGATTAGAGGTAGGAGACTGAATGTATATATTTGGGGCTCGGCTCAGGAAGGTGGTGATGAAATTGGGTTTGGACCAGGTCAGGTGGGGAAGAAAGTAAACTGTAATGATTCTAAAGCATATTTCCCAAATGGAACTGGGGCTGTTTTCTGCACATGCACATGTCTGTGTGTCTGTCTGACTTAGAGTGTGTACACATGCTCAGAGCATGATGCCTGGAAAGCCAGAGAAGGGATGTCTAACCCCTAACCCCATCTACTCTTAAACCTCTTCTGTTGAAATACTAAGGGTATATCTGCAGCAAGCATCAGATTAATGAAAACATTCCTACAAGTAACCCTAAAAGTGTTTATTCAAATTTAACAAGTTGCTTTATTTATTGAACACCTACCTTGTACTAGTTGTTAGACTAGATGATTTACTAAACCTTATTTTCAGCATCCCTGTGTGGGATAGATTTTGTTTCCCATATCAAAATGGTTTCTTATAATGTTCAAGATAAGCGTTTCCTGCAGGAAAACAGGAGTGACATTGTCCAAGTCATGATGCAGTCAGGTGCCAACTAAAGAGAAGTAGCAGTAGCTTCTGAACCATCTTGGCCCTGACCTCGGCAGTTCAGTCATTTTTGCCCAAGGCTTAGCTTTTCATTTGAATACTTCAGATTTCCTGCCAGCATTTGTCTGTGTGGTTAGGGTTGGTGTATTTCTGTGTGTTGGGGCTGGTCTGGACCGGCATTTCCTTGATTCAGCCCCAGAACCAAGGCTGTCCAAGAAGCAGCAGTCTGATCCACACTTAGTCGGGGTCTTAGAATCTTAGTCCAGTTTTGAGTTGTGTAGAGAGAGCGGACATGGGCCTGGTGCCATTGGTTGCTTAATCATCATGGGGAAGGGGTATGGAAAATAACTGCAAGTGACAGCTTAATTGCAGTCTGTGGTAATTATGTTACCTAACAGCATAAATCAAAGTAAGGCTTCTCAACCCCAAAGCTTCCGAAGTGCTCAGCTTCTCCCACTAAGTTCAAAACAAAACAAAACAAAAAAATACCCTGCTTCACTATTTGATTATAGCTCTCCCTTCTGTGCCATGACCTTTCACCTAGATGTCCCAGGTCACTAATCTTTCATTCAACAGGTATTTTCCAGACACAGGTGTTAGCAATGCTTTTGTGAGTAAGGTCGTTGCCATTCCTTATCCCTGAAGCTTTTCGTCTAGCAGTCAGGTGGACCAAATAAAATTTGCATGATGGTGGTTCCACAGGGAAGTGCAGGACTCTAGGCGCACAAGTCCTGGTTGCCCGGCCACTGCCTGATGGTGCCAGGGACACATCTGGTGAATAAAATTGAGTTTCCTTTGGTACCTACTGCTCTTCCCATTCTCCTCTACCTTCTCCTTGGCAAGCTCACCCCTACCCACCTCATGTTTGTACACTGTAACAGGAGAGACCAGTGTCCTCCCTGCCTTTCCCACTGAATCAGAACCCCAGTGTGCTCTGGAGGGAGATAGGAAAAGAAAGTGCTTTCATGCACCACCTTCCCCTGCTCTAGCCCTACTTTGTATCAGGAGCGCTCTTAAAGGTCATTAGACCCAAATTCTAAGGATCAAATAAAGTTGGCCTTGGAAAAGATCTTGGAGGTATGACTTCACAGCTTAGTAAATGTGCATTGAGTGCTAGGAGAGACTTGTGAACTAATAAGTTACTATCCAGTGAGGTGACAGTGACAAAACTGAGGGGCAAAATGTCCTCATAGACTTCTATTAGCACTCTCTTTCTGGTACTTTAACTGGTGTACTTTGATGCTTCCAGGACAGGGCTAAGAATGCACATGGTTGATGGACAGGAAAATGCTTGTATAACTTGTGAAAAGGGTTATGTTGGAGGACTGACCTGCACCGAGGGGGCCTATGTGTGAGTGTATGCACAGGTACACATTTTAGCCGTTCCCTGGTGTCTTTGCCCTGGTTAGGGTTCTTTGAGTGTACTTAAAATCCATCGTTTATCTTTGAATCTCATCTCCACTTTTGAGAATATGCAGCGTTTTAATTTTTGTATAATAGTTGTTATCGAAGCTGAGTGTTGATGAGATTCTAAATTCTTCAAGAATGGGAGGCTGTGCTTTGGTTTTCTCTACAGCCCCTCCAGCTGCCATCTAGTTGGTGCTCAGTGTGGGTTTGGTGACCTGCCCTGAATTCTGCCCCCAGCCTACCCCAGGGACCTGTATCTCTCCTGAATTTGAGCTTACCAGCTGTTCTATCTGCTCTTCTCAGAAGGAACACTAAGCAGAATGTGCTTGTTTGTTCTACTCCATACCTGACTTTTATTGATATATCCTGTTACCTTCTCTGTGATTTGAAGGGAAATAATTCTTCTGTGCTTCTATGCTCATTGTAGGCAGCATTGTCTGGTCCCTGGAATATTTCCTGGGCTAGTAAAGCCTGTTCTTCCCTAGGTTCCATTGCTTTCACTGGTGATTTTTCAGGTGGATCAGGGCTGCAGCCTTCCCCTGTGCCTGCTTATGACAGTAAGGCCTGTGTCTGCACACCGATCCTTTGTGAAATGGGATGGTTTTCATTTGTCCTAAGAGATAGAACTTGAAGCTATTAAGATTTGCCTTAGGTGTTGTTTAGGTCCTAGCACTGGTTTGTTTATGTATCTTGTTTGTGCTGTCTACCTGGACTCTAATTCCTTTTGCCTTGGTTCTTTTTTTACTAGAAGAATTGGAAGTAAAAAAATCTCTTTTTTTTTCAGTCAATATGTTCCATTTTACTTCACTGTTTATCTTGTATGGCTATGGTCTTGACCATAGACTGTCATTAGAAACAGGCAGATGTAAGAGAGCAGGTGGTTTTGTTGTGGCTCGTGTATTCTCTGGTGATGTTGAAGCTGAGCTCCTTTCTGAGGCTGAGGGCCGGGGGAATGTCAGGGAGGGATGAAGGGTATGTTTTCTTTAGATAAATACTTCTCCATAACTTCTTGTCCCAAATGACCTACTGTCTGATGGGGATCTTTCTCTTCTCTACTCAAACAAGTAGAGACACTACAGAGAAATTATCATTATTACCATTATCATCAAGGGTGCAGAGAGGGCATAAAAGGGTGGGGGTGGTAGGGAGAGGTTATTAGCTTAAGTGTTGAGTGGTGCTGGGTACAAGTTGAGAGGCTAGAAACCTATAGCACTTCCCATGCAGCTCCTGTCCCTTGGCACTATTATGGGCTTTTCTAAAAAACACTGTAGGGGTTACTCCTTTTATTCAACAAAGACTATTTCTTGAACTTCTGATGCATGTAAGGGAAGCAAAATCAGATCTCAATACTACACAGCCTATAAGGAACATTGAGCAAAGAGATGATCTGTGTGTCTTAGTTGGTAAAATACAAAATGCATCAAAGTATTGAAGGACTTAATCTAAAAGCCCACTGAGTGGCAATGCCACTGTGTGAAATTAGGCTTCTAGCTAATGGCTTTCTGCAGAAAAGTCCCACTACACCTGTGCCCCCCAATTATTTCATGATTGCTATGTGCCAGGTTGCTTCCACATGTAATCTCATCAGCTCTTTTTAGCAGCTCAGTAAAACAGATGTTCTCATTTTCAGAGAGAAAACTAAACTCAGAGAGTAATTTTCCCAACGGCCACCTTCTACATGTGGCAGAGTTCATATCCAAACCCAAGGCTCTTGGCTTTTTAGTACATGGTCCTGCTGAATTCCAGTGTTGTCACTTGGTGGAGAAGCCATGTATATAATGAAAATTTGGGGTGAGCAGTACAATCTTTATGTGATAAAGCATCCAGAAAGGTTTTGATAACCTTTCTCTTCATCTGTAAAATGAGGACAGTAACACTCCCCAGGGTTGTGACTATAGAAAGTGATGATGTATATGAAGCTCCCAGCACTAGACGTATGCAGTTACCTTTCCCACACCTGTGCTTTCATCCCTCCTCCCACCCCCCCAACCCCCCATGATCCAGGCCTGAACCCATTCTCTTTATTTTTCCATCTCTTATCCCTCTCTGCCTGCTTCCTTCTACCCTGGCCTCAAGCTCAGGACCGTGACGGTGCTCCTATAGAAGTTACCTACTCATGGTGTCATTCTAGATTAGACACCTACAGCTAGTGGCTGCAGAAATCGCAAAGCCTTCTCCTTACCTGAGCATTTGTTTTGGTAGAAGAAATAAGAAAAAACAAAAAGGGCCTTGAATGTGCCCCCAAGCCGTAGAATCATCTGCAGGAGCACTGACGTCTCTCAGACAGCTTGGCCCTTTGCCTAGAGACCATCTGATGGCCATGTTACAATCAATTTCCCCTAGAAAAAACCATTTGGGTCTATCACTGATGACAGTGTGTCCTATGTGTCCAAGGTTCGGATCAATATACCTTCTAAATCTCAAAGGGCTAAAGTGAGCAAACCTTTCCAATTTAGGAAGCACTGAGTGAGCCCCTATGATGTGCCAAGGCTTGAGTGTCATAAGGTGAATTGACACATCTGCCTTCAGAAAGTTTCCAATAGATTCAGAAGGAAGAGATAAGAGACATATTACAGACAGACTCAAGGTCAAATCCATAAGGCATTGTGTAAGTCTTGTAATAGGCATTTAAAGCACTATGGAAACTGGAGGAGTTTCACCTGAGACATCATGCATTTGAGGCAAGTTTTAAAGAACAATCAGAATTCCTCTGGTGGAATGAAGGGAGTTAGAGGAAGTTGGTTCAGGTAGAAGGAAGAAAGGATGTGAACATGCAGCATGCCTGCATTTTTGTGTTTGTGGGAGGAAGACATGGAAAAGGCTGACTGGAGTCCAGTTATACAGAACCTGGAGGCTTATGCGAAGTGTTTGAACTTTGTTTAATCATACTCAGTTTGGAGAGCTATCAGAAGTGGGTCTGCTAGCTCATTAGCTTGTTTGTTTTTACTGACCTCAAAAGACGGAAAAAAAAATCACCCAAAATTCCTTAACATTTTCAAATCAGCTGCTTTTATTTTTTTCATATTTACTCTCAGGCCTCAGCCAGCTGCTTACATGCTTTTTACAAAATGAGATCTATGTTGCTTTTCCTTAACATCTTTTAAATATTTTTCATGTTGGTACTTGATTTTATAATTTATCATTTTTGATAGCTGCATAAGAGTCCATCAATTATGCCACAGTTTACTTGTGAACAGAACAGGGTAGCATGAAAAGAACCAACAATTTTAGAGTTTGCAGACCTTCAGATTCTGACTATGATTTACTATCCTAGTGATCTTAGACAAAATATTTAATCACTCTAAACTTTACTCATGTATAAAACAGGCTGACTATATGCCTACCTTACAGAGCTAGTGAGAACTGTATCAAATTAGATGAACGCTTTATAGGAGGCACTTAATAAATGGTAGATGCTCATTTATTCTTCCTATTTAGCTGAGTTTGACATTCTAGAAAGAAGGTATATGTTATGATGGAGACTGAGTAGGTGGGGAGAGGAGAAAACCAGGGCACCAGTTCGCAGGCACTAGACCTGAGTTGTCCAGTAGAGTAGCCACTAGCATCTGTGGCCAGTCCCACATAGCATGTGTAGTGAATCTAAAATGCACACTCGACTTAGAAGACTTTGTGTAAAACAAAATATAAAGCCCCTCAGTCATTTTTTGATTACATGTTGAAGCGATACTATTGTGTTAAAAGATATTAAAAGCGTTTTCCCTTATTTTTTTCAAATGTGGCTACTAGACAATTGAAAAGATTGTGTTTCTCTGACTGGTCATGTCGGAATCTACACAGCTGATCAGATACAGGGGCAGAGAACCAGGGATGGGTATAAGGGCAAGGCTGGTTTAGGGGCAGGATGGCCACAGAGCTGTTTCTTTATGATCTGAGCAGACGGGTGGGTAAAGGAGAGTCCTGAAGCCCTCGGTGGCTTTCTCAGGCTTTTCTTGAGCTTTACATGTAGTGTGGCAAACCGGTACACGGCAGGCAGAGGTGCTGGGGGGTCAGGAGGCCGGCAGACCTACAAGCCCCCCTAGCAAATCTTCATTTTGGACTTGTCCTGGTTCTGTCTCCCCTTTTCCCTCCTGCCTCTCTCTCCTGCCTTTGCTTCTCTTGGTGAATACCTCAATACTGCAGTCATGGCCCATAGAAGTAAACAGCACAACTATAACAATGTAACAACTGCAGGTGCCCTATCAGGCAGGGCTATCCTAATGGCAAGAGGCAGAAAAGCCTGAAAACCATTTACCCTACAGCTGAGCAGTTACAGGTGCGGTGAATCTTTCCATGGTTTCAGGGAAGGTGGAAGAGTAGATGAGTTTGAGCGGGTGTTTATATAAGCAGGTCATTAGTAGGGCTTCTCTGAGCAGTGAAGTGAAAGGCAATAGTTTGGTGTAAACCAGAGTAACTGTTCCTGCTCTCTTCAGAATTGGCCATTCTCGCGCTCGGCATTTCTCCAGTGGTAAGATTACGGACCAAGGTGCTCACCACAAGAAAGGCTGCAAAGAGCTTGGCTACTCTTACTGAGCTCAGGAGTGCTCTAGAACTGACCCACGGTGCCCCCACTCCTCCCTGGAGGAACACTGCACTGACATATGCGACATGCTTGGAGCAAAACGCAGGGGTCCCAAATAGCTGGGAATAGGGCTATGTAGAAAGTGCTTGGAGGGAAAGGTGTCTGCAAGGAGGGTAAGAGCTGTGAGTCCTGTAATATTCTACTCCATTGTATCTTCCCCTGCTCTGATTTGGAGTCCTCAGGGAAGAGGCATTATTGCCTATGGGTCTCTAATGGATGTAAATGGATATGCTGCTGAGGCTGGCTTCTAAGTAGCATTTTGGATAACCAAATGCAATTTAGATTTTAGAGCTAGGAATTGAAATTGCACCTGGCTCTTGAAATTACGCTGTGCTATTTCCTGCAGGCTTCTTGGGATATAGGACCTTCAGATTAAGATAGAAAATAGAAACAAAGAAAACCCACCATAAGAAATTCCATATACTCTTATAGTTACTCCCCCCACCCTCCAGAGTTTAGGAAACCACAGATTTATGATGCATTTCAGCAGTGGGTAAGAGCAAGGGAATGAGAATATATCAAGTGTGGCAGGCAAACCTGAACCACCACCCCCCAACACACACTCTTACCCACTCCCCCCAGCCCCCAATGCACTGGTTTCTGCCTTGGGCAGTTTGATGTCGCCTGCTGAATTTGGCATGGGACCAGTGGGATAACAAAAGGCTCCTGTAACAGATCCTGGTATCACTGTGGCGAGGGCACTGCTGCACTTTTGCCAGGATAATTTTGCTTCTGTTCAGCCCCTTGTCACCCACCCGAACCATGATAATAGTTGTCAGTGGATAGAGTTTCAAATTCTTGGTCAGCAATAGTGAAACTCAGGGAGCATATATATGACTCATTCACTCAGCAGCCATTTGTTGAGCTTTTATGTGCCAGACACCAAAGGATTAAAGATTCAAGCGTGGAAGAGTACACAAAAGCTTTCCGTGTTTTCTGTCTTGACTTAAATTTGTAATTTTTCAATCACAGAACAAAAAGCTTTATGTTCCACAACTTATGAAATGGATTCTTTCTTCTTTGAGGAATTCTAGCCTATCTCAATTACTAGTTTCATTTTTTTCTGAGAAGTCGGGAGAAACGCAACCTGCTCCCTGCCGGTATTCTCTACCCTCTTTCCCTTTTAGGCCTTGGGGGGGAAATCACCTTTGACCTCAGGGAGTCCCAAGGCCAGCTTGGCAGATGTATGCATGCCCTCAGTGTGGCTGTGGTAGACCACTACCCTCACCTCTTCCTCTGCGCCAGTTCAGCCAGACGAGGAAGTGGGCACAAGTTGGCAGGCTGGTGGGTCTTCTGCCCCTACAGGGATTTATTTATTTCTAAAGTGATTTCTTTCCATTGCAACAGCTGCGACTTTTCAAGGCAACTATGGAGAGCGGTGACTTGATCACAGCCTTTGCCTCAGAGGTGTCTGTGGTTCTGAAGACCTTAAATTGACTGGTATTGGAGATGGAGGGGGCATCAGTGGTTGATTAAATAGGAAGGGTTCTGTGCTCCAAGGCCCGGAAATCACCGACCCACCTCAGTCTCATCCACCTGTGCAGACTCCAGCTGCATCTACCTGCGTGCACACCACCCTACACGCTCCGCCCAGGCGCAGCGGCAGCACCCACCTCCCTACTCTGCTCTCCAGGGAGCTCCCACTTCTCACTCCTCCTGCCAGCTGGGACCCCCTTCCCAGCACCAGCATTACCTTCCTCACCCCAAAGTCCTGCCTGCCTGCCCAGGCTCTCCAGATTCGAGCTCTCTGGGGACCTGGTTCTTTAGAAAGGAAGAGAAAAAGAAAAAGGGAGGAAAAGAGAAAGAGAGAGGGAAACAGAAGAATGAAATCGGACCGAAGGGGCAGCGGTGCTGGGAGCCATCTCACTGCATTACAATGAATATGGACTCTATTAAGCTCCGTTCTGCCTGTTAGTGTTTCCCGGGGCAACACAGCCCCCATATGGCAAGCATGCAACAGATTAGGGTAGGCCCCTGGGCCTCATTGAAGGCGGGGGTCTTGACTGGCAGTTGAACCCCCTCCCACCTCCCCCAACTCCTCACACTTGACACTGCCTGTGTTTATCTAAAGCTAGGAGGGGGGGCCATTTGGAAGGTTTTTGTCCAGCTCTGAGAGAAGGGAGAGGAGGCTGGAGGCAGGGTGGGCAGGGGAGGTTGAGGGAGGAAGGCTGGTGGAGGTGGGGTAGAAAGGGGACAGGCAGGAGGGAAGAGCTCATAAATATTCAAAAAGAGCCTTGAATGGAGAGAGAGAGAAATAAAGCAGATGGAATTCCTGTTAAAGAACAGCACAATCACCCTGTTTTGAGCCCCCCAAAACAAAACAAAACAAAAAAAAGGAATGGCCTTCCAGGAGTGTAGGAGCTGCATTTATCCAATTAGCAGGGTTGTCAAATTGAATTTATATGGAATAGGGGCGGGGGACTTGAGAAGGGGGTGTAGAAGAAAGGAAGTGGTTTTCCTTTTCTCTATTTTCCAATTTAGCAATAAAGGTTTGTGGGGTCCCCCCTCTCTATGGATAGATCTAAAAAAAAAATCTCTTTAAAGAAATGAAGCCATTTTTACGAAAGGGTATACGTGACAAATGAGGCTTTTCAATAACTTTTTCCTCCAGTGGTGGAGGTGGGAAAAGATTAGATTTACCCAGTGGAAAAGAGACCAGCCCGCCCTTTACTCAGAGGGCAGAGAGCTCTCTCTGTGGGGGGTTCCTCCCCACCGCCAACACTATGTGTCCAGGCTCTTCTTACCACTTAGCAGGACAGAGGGAGGGCCCCCCTACCTGAGTTGTAACAGACTCTACCCATGTTGGTTAACCTACTTGTCATGAATTTGGGCTTCAGTGAGAAAGAGAAGCCCAGGTTTTGCAAAAATCTCCCAAATGCCACTTTGTTATGCCCTTGTCAAAAAATTCTATCTGTAATTCCCCTCTGTCTGTGATGTTAATTTTAAACTTTTTTCTTAGTCTTCCACATTACCCGATTTCAATTTCCTACTTGGCCTTGCCTCTTCATTTTTCTAAAAGAGGCTCCCAAGTAGAGTGCAAGCTCCTGAGGGGACATGTACGTGGTTTCCCGGTTCCACTGGGACACTGGACAGAAATCTTAAAGATGCTCTTAATGTATACTTCTATATGAAAAACCGAATAGGAAAGAAATTCAACCTGCCTGATATTTAACATCAGCACAGACAGTTGTGCATCTGTCTAGATGTCAGGCAGTGATGGGTCTCAGTGGTACCAAGAGAACTAAGCAACATAGAGGGCTTATTCATTCACTCCGTTTTTTCTGTACAATCAAGTGGATTTACAGATTATGTTTAGTTTTAACTAAATTAACTCACACAAAAGGACAAGTAGCATAAAGAGATTGCTGTAAAGAATTGTGGGTTAAAGAATATGTTGATAATCCTGGCTCATGCAAATAGGAAGAAAACAGCAGAGCTGACCCTTTTCAAGCCACATTAGGTAGTAAAAGCAATGATAATGGAATCATCTATGATGAAAAGTCAACAAAATAACATTCAAACAGACTATTTGAAAGAGATTACATCCATATCATTAGTAATGAACCTAATCCTAAATAGGCTTTCTGTATGGACAGACTAGCTTAATGATAGAAAACAAGCATGACTTTTTCATTAAAATAGGGTTTCACTTTTATCTACTGTTTGAAAATTTTCAGTTTGGCTGTACATGCATTTTAAAAGTCATAAATATGCACGTATTGGGGATATTTGTTCATAATATTTTAAGGGAGAGCAGAAAGCTTGGCGATGACTATGCAGGGCAAGCGTTCTGTGACACCAAATTACTCCAAACACACCTGCTTTCCCACCAGGTCAGTGTCACCTGCGGTGATGCCCTCAGACTCCTTACTCCATACCCCAAAAGACACATTTTCAAATCCTGTGTCCAGAGAAGATTTCCTGAACAAATTAAAAACTACTCTCCTCGCCACTCTTCATTTGTGACTGAATTGTGATTAAGGCATTAAAGAACGCTTAGTTGTTACATAAAAGTAATCCTAAAATTTAGTGGTTTTGAGCAATAAGGACTTATCTCGTCCGTCACAGATTGAGCTGCCTTCTTCCATCTCCCAGCTGTGCATTCTGAAGCGTGTGACATGGGGTCACTGGGACTGGAGAGGGAGAAGGGGAAACAGACTCTAGCTCTTAACTGCCTTGGCCCAGAGGTGACGTGACATGTCCCAGTACACTTCATTGGCCAGCACTAATCACATGGCCCCAAGCCAGCTGCAGAGAAGACTGGGAACTGAGGAGCTTAGAGATATTTGCTGAGTGATAGCCATGTCCCAAGTTTCCCTTTACATTCCTTAGGACCGAATTCATCTTCTAGTACAGTGCCATGCATACACCTTCCAATATGTGACAGCACCACAATATTTTTCTTTCCTAATGAGAAGAGTTTGAAATTTGCCCCGGTTTTATTGAGAAATAATTGGCATATATCACTGTATTAAGTTTCAGGCATTGTCAGCATGATGGTCTGATTTACATGTATAGAGAAATGATTACTCCTAATAGGTTCAACTAGCATTCATCTCATACGAATAAAAAGAAAGAAGAGTAAAAAAAATTCTCCTTGTGATGAGAACTCTTGGGACTTGCTCTTTAACAACCTTCCTGTATACAGCAGGACCAGCTATATCATGTACATTGCATGCCTAGTATTTATTTATCTTATAACTGGAAGTTTGTGTATTTTGATTACTTTCCTCCAATTCTCCTTCTGCCCCCACCCCCACCCCCTGCCTCTGATAACCACAAGTCTGATGTCTTTTTCTGTGAGTTTTTCTTTTTATTCCACATATACATGAGATCAGTATCTTTCTCTGCCTGACTTATTTCACATAGCATAATGCCTTCAAGGTTCATCCATATTGTTGCAAACACTGGGATTTCCTCATTTTTAATGGCTGAATAATATTGAAGTGTGTGTGTGTGTGTGTGTGTGTGTGTACACCACGACATATCCATTCATCCATCAGTGGACACTTAGGTTGTTTCCATATCTTGGCTATTATAAATAAGACTGCTGTGAACTTGTGCGTGCAAACATCTTTTCCAGTTAGTGTTTTGTTTTCCTTTGGATATATTCCCAGAAGTGTAATTTCTGGATCATATGGTAGTACTATTTTTAATTTTCTGAGGATCTTCCATACTGTATCCCATAGTGACTGTACCAATTTGCAATCCCACCAGTATTGCCTAAGTGTTCCCTTTCTTAACATCCACACTAGCATTTCCCTTGTATTTTTGACTATGACCATTCTAACAGGTGTACAGTCTTATCTCATTGTAGCTTTAATTTGCATTTTCTGATTGGCTAGTGATGCTGAATATCTTTTCATGTATGTTCATGTTGGCCTTTTGTTTATCTTCTTTGCAAATTTTTAGATTTTTTTTTTTTTTGCTGTGGAGTTGTATGATTTCTGTGTTCATTTCTAATATAAATTCCTTACCAGATAATATGGTTTACAAATATTTTTTTCCCATTCTGTAGATTGTCTTTTTACTTTGTTAGTGGTTTCTTTTGTGGTTCAGAAGAATTTCCGTTTGATGTAGTCCTGCTTGTTGACTTTTAGTTTTTGTTGCATGTACTTTGCCATAGCCACAAAATCAGTGCCAAGAACCATCCCAAGAAGGTTTTTTCGTATTTTTTCTTCTAGGAGTTTCATGGTGTTAGATTTTACATATAAATTTTTAAGCCTATCAAATTAATTTCTGTGAGTGTTAAAATATGTGGTTCCAGGTTCATTCTTCTATATGTGACTATCCAGTTGTTCCAGCACCATTTATGAAGAAACCATCTTTTTGCCAATGAATATTCTTGACTTCCTTGTTATTAATTGACTATATGCTTGGATTTATTTCTGGACTCCCAATCCTATTTCATTGTGCCATTTCCCTCTTTTTATGCCAGTACCATATGTTTTGATGACTGTAGCATTATGGTATAGCTTAAAATCAGGAAATGTGATGCCTCCTATTTGGTTCTTTTTTCCTCAGGATTCTTGTCTTTTTTGCTATTTGGTGGCTTTGTGGTTCCATTTAATTTTAGGAGTATTTTTACTACTGTAAAAAATGCCATTACTCTGTGTGTGTGTTTTTTTTTTTATTAGTGTTTTGATAAGAATTGCATTGGTTCTATAGATGGCTTTTTATAGTATAGGCATTTTAACAATACTAATCATCTAATCTAGGAGCATGAAATACCTTTCCAGTTGTCATCTTCAACTTCTTTCATCAAAGTCTTTTAGTTTTCAGAGTAGAAATCTTTCATTTCTTTAGGGTAAATTTTTCATAAATATCTTATTGTTTTTGATGCTATCATAAGTGGGATTAATTTATTACTCTTAGAAAATATTAGTGTATACCAGTGAGAATGGCACATATTAAAAAAACTAGCAACAACAAATGTTGGCGAGGATGTGGAGAAAAAGGAACTCTTGTGCACTGTTGGTGGGAGTGCAAACTGGTCCAACCACTGTGGAGAGCTGTGTGGAGATTTCTGGACCTACTAAACATAGAGCTTCCATATGATCCAGCAATTCCACTCCTAGGTATTTACCCAAAGGACACAGAAACATCAATTCCAAAGAGCACCTGCACTCCTATGTTTATAGCAGCACTGTTTACAATAGCTAAGCTTTGGAAACAACCCAAATGCCCAAAAATAGATGACTGGATCAAGAAGATGTGGTACATATATACCATGGAATATTACTCAGCATTCAAAAAAGATAAACACATGCAATTTGCAGCAACATGGATGGCACTGGAAGGGATCATGCTCAGTGAAATAAGCCAAAAAGAAAAAGAAAAATACCGGATGGTCTCACTCATAGCAGGAATCTAGAAAACTTAAATAAGGGACCAGGAAAATGAATATAAGAAAGTGAAAATCAAAGTCAACAAAAAACTATGAACCAGAGACACTTTTTGGGGGTGGGGGGAAAGGATTGGGGTCAGAATTGGGCGTTTGCAATTGTATGGGGGAATATAAAAATAAAATTTAATATTTAAAAAAAAAAAAAATATTAGTGTATAGAAGCTGATTTTTGCATGTTAATTTTGTATCTTGTAACTATTGAATTAATTAATTAGATCTAACAGTTTTGAGTCTTTAGGATTTTTCTGTTTTTCTCTTTTGCAAATGGAAATAAGTTTACTTTCCATTTCTGATACCCTTTATTTATTGATTATTGCTCTAGACAGGACTTTCAGTTTTATATCAAATAGGAAAGGTAAGAGGGGGCACTCTTATTTCTGATCTTAGAGGAAAAGCTTTCAACTTTTCACCGTTGAGTGTAATGTTAGTTGTGGACTTGTCATATATGACCTTTATTATTTTGAGATACATTCTTCCTATGCCTAATTTGTTAAGACTTTTTATCATGAATGCATGTTGAATTTTGTCAATGTTTTTTCCAAGTCTATTGAGATATCATATGATTCTTTTTTTATTCTGTTAATGTGATGTATTACATTGACTGATTTGCTTATATTAAACCATCATTTGCATCCCAGGGATCAATCCCATTTCTCCATGGTGAATGATACTTTGAAAGTGCCCTTGAATTTAGTTTGCTAGTACTTAATTGAGAATATTTGTATCTCTATTCATCAGGGATATTGTCCTGTATTTTTTATGGTATTGATCTTTTCTGGTTTTCATATCAAAATAATGCTGGCCTTGTAAGATGAGTTTTGGGATATTCCCTACTCTTAAGATTTTTCAGAGAGTTTCAGAAGGATATGTGTTAATTAAATGATTATTAAAATTCACTTAGGAAATCATCTGGTCCTGGGCTTTTCTTCATTGGAAGATTTTTGATTACTGATTTAATCGCCTTATTCCTTAATTAGCCTATTTAAATTTTCTTTCTGATTCAATCTTAGAAAGTTTTTCTGTTTCTAAGAATTTTCCCATTTCTTCTAGATTGTCTAGTCTGTTGTTAGTTATAGTTGTTCATAATGGCCTCTTATGAGCCCTTGGAGAAGAATGTGTATTTTCCTCCTGTTGGATAAAATGTTCTATACATGTGTCTGTTAGGTCCATTTGATGTATAGTATTGTTCAAATCTGTTTCTTTATTTATTCTGTTTGATGATTTATCCCTTTTAAATAAAAGATTCACACACAAAACCTGGATAAGGAATAAACCAGAAATATATTCAGAGACTGGCTAGAGCATGGTTCATACTTAAAAACCATCAAGCCAATGTTGTTCTCTCCTACTTGACATCACAGTGGTCTAAGTAGATGTTCTAGATATTAATCTAGAACTGTGCTGTCCAGTGTAACCACTAATCCCTTTATGGCTTTTAAATTAAAATTCAATTCAAATAGTTAGTCATAGTAGCTGTATTTCAAGTATTTACTAGCAACAAGTGACTACCTAACATTTTGGACAGCACAAATATAAAATATTTCATTACATGAAATGTGTCAATCATTGAAAATATTTCATCATTGAAAAGTCTGTTAAAGGAATTTGGTCAAAGAACAGTAAGAAATTGTTCTAGATTAGGATATAAATGGCCAAAAAAAAAAAGGAAAGCCACAAAGAAAGTTTCTGTTAGGGATATTGATCATGATAACATTTTTATGCATACGATTAAAAAAACTTCTAAACTTAATTTTAAACATAGTTCTAAGCAGCCCGTTGGATAATAGGACTTAAGAAACATTCCTAGTCTAGTGGAAGAAGCACTAGACTAGGAATCATAAGACCTGACTTAGTAGCACTATATCATCTATCTTAATTAGCTAGGAGACATTTGGCAAATTACTTAACCTCTCTGTGTCTTTCTTTGTTCATTTATAATACTCCATGTGGTTAGGTGTTATTCTAAGCTATTTTAATTTCTCTGAGGCCCTCCAAATTTAAAACATTTCCATTTAATTAGGTCTCTGAGTAGAAGTACAATTTTCTAAGTAAAAAATGATCCCTTTTAAAATTCCTCCTCCTAAATCTAAATTCACACATTTAACCCTAGCAGAATTAAATTCTCTTATTTCTCCCAATGACATTCCTCCATGTAGGAGTATCACAGGAGTACTGCACTCTTTCTTAAGATCAGGGGACATCCAATATATTCATTCTCTCTCTGTCTGTGTCTTTCTCTGCCTCTGTCTCTCTCTCTCTGTCTCTCTGTTTCTCTGTCTCTCTGTCTCTCTCTCCCTCTCTCTCTCTCTCTCACACACACACACACACACACACCCCACTTGGCATCACCTTCTGGGAGCAAAAACCTCTTTGCCTTTGAAGACTACTGAGAAAAATTTATTCTACAAAATTGGAAACATGAAAAAAAATATCTTGGGGATATCTTTTTGTGTAGAGCTAGCCCCTCTCAATCAACAGGATGAAAGACTTTGACAGCTGTCGTACTTACCACTAGAAGTATCCTCTTGCTTGATCATCACACTCTCCCTTCTTTAGCTCGTCTTTTTTTCTGGTTGTAGAACATCCAAAGGGTGTGCTTTTTGTTTTGGATCATGGAAGTCCATTCCTTGGTGATAGAGCTGCATGGCCTGGGTGACCGAGCAGAGGCTGAGATGTGGCCTTGAGTGCTGCTGTCACACTTTTGCCAGTCACCTCTATTGGGAGATGGTAGGGCTGGGCTCCTGCTGATGATAAACCCTTAGTTGTTTGTAATTTTCTCAAAAAATAAATACTGGGAGTATGTAATTTCTCATGCCTGCTCTCAACTCCAGAAGCGTATTCTGTTGTTGTTTTTGAAAAGCTTCAACAATGTCTGTTGAGAGATTATTTCAGTGGGGAGTATGTATGTCAGCACTTGAACTTTCAGACACATTTTCTGTTTTTGTTTCTGTTTTGAAATAGTCCTTCAAAATAGCGAGTACCTAGGTCTCAATGAGGAATTCATAATAAGAATTCATTTGCTTTTCTTTCTGCTTTTGATTTTTTTTCCCTACTGTTTTTTTGAGAAAATGCATAGAACTGAAGAGGATCTAGACATAGTTTTCATTGCTAAGAAAAATAGCAGGCCTTACTATTGCCTTTGCTCATGTTGAGACTGTACTTTATTATTTTCACAGTGGACATTAGGCTGCAATCACATACTCCAATTAAACCTTACTTGGCTTTTATTATCATTGAAATAAAGTGCTCAGAAACCTATATTTCTGGAACTCTCTTTCTAGACCAATCTCACTAGATAACATGGCATTCCCAAAGTAACTCAATGCATTCCCTAAATAATATGCAAATGCCTGTAGTGGTCCTACCCATATTTTTGCTGCAATTTTTCTTTTATATAACTGAGACCCCACATGTCCTGCTTTGGGGGGTCATTAAGTACTACCTGCTTATAGCTCTGTTGTGGAGATCCACAAGTTAAATCCTTTCTTCTTCTTTGGATACCTGGTTTCTTTCTCTCCTCCTTCCCAAGCTCCATTCTTTTCTCCTTGTTGATTTTAAAAGCAGGATGATGACTGGCAGCAGTCCTGGAGTCTGTTTCCGCTTTGAACCTTATAAATTACCGAGGGTACAGAAGTAACAGGAATTGTTTGGCTGGTCCTCATTAAGCAGGAGGGGGTCTGGGCTGAATTTCCTCAGTAAAACCTTAGTGGACTTTACAACACAAACACCTCTGTAGCCACTTTGTGCTCAGATAGGAAACAGCCCTCCTGTCTCTCTCTGCTTGTCTTCTTTTTGCCCTTTATTGTTCTGTACCCATTTTCTGCCTCCCTGACCTCCTCCTCTCCCTCCCTTCCTTCATGGGGCAGGGAAGGAACAGGTGTCAGCAGTCTCAAGGAGCTGGGGAATCTGGAGCCTGTCATGAACAAGCACATTCCCTAAAAGTCTATAATTAGGAATATATGCAGTGTTCTATACAAATATGTTACTCATTGGGAAAACATAAATTAGAGAATCAAAACAAGTACCTGGAAAATGGAGAGGCCACCCAAAAAGTTTGTCCTTTGGTATTGGTTTGTAAATATGTTAATGAATTTTTCCTCTAGAAATCACTGTTAAAATTCCTTACTGTTCTAGATCACATTTATTCCAAATCTATTAAACACCCATTGAGTGCAGAGTGCTGAGAGGAAAAAAATGTAAAAAGACTATTATTGTGGTTGAAAACGAAGCTTTGGAATCAGTCCAACTTGGATTTCATTTCAGACCTACAGTATGCAACCTTGGGCAAGTTACCGAACCTCTGGAAGTCAATTTCCTTACCTGTAAATGGGATAATAGTCCTCACCTTAGAGAGTTTTTATCAAGATGAAAAGAATACCTCATGCAAAGGTACCTGTAGTAGTTGCAGGCATGCCCACCTCTCATCACTGCCCTTCCAGCCATACTCACATCATTTGCAGATTTCCTTAATTCACTTTGCTAATATCGTGACCCTTTGATTTACTAGATTGTCTGAAAAAGAGCAAATATTCACTCTCTCCACCAACAGGAAGTTGTTCTAACTTGTCAAGAAAGAATCGAAAAGTTTCTTATAAAGATTTTCTTCAAACCACTTAAAAAAAAATCTCTTGTCCTTTCAAATGAGTTCTATCAAACGTTCAAAGATGAATACCTATCCTACAAAAACTCTTTCAAAAAATAGAGAAAGAAGGAAAACTACCAAATATATTTATAAGGCCAACATTAAACTAATACCAAAACCAAAGACAACACAAAAAAAGAAAACAGTCTCCCTAATGAACACAGAGGCAAAAATCCTCAATAAAATCCTAGCAAACCAAATATAACAATGCATCAAAGGGATTATATACCATGACCAAGTGGAATTTATTCCAGGGACACAAAGATGGTTCAGCATCCAAAAATCAATTAATGTAATTCACCACATCAACAAAAAGAAAAAGAAAACCCATATGATCATATCAATAGATGCTGAAAAAGCATTTGATAAGTCCTTATGATGAAGGCCCTCGAAAAACTTGGGATAAAAGGGACATGTCTTAATGTATTAAAAGCCATATATGATAAACCCACAGCTAACATCATTCGTAATGGTGAAAGCTGAAAGCCTTCCCATTAAGATCTGAAATAAGACACAAGGATGTCCACTCTCGCCACTGCTTTTCAGTGTAGTGCTGGCAGTCCTAGCTCGAGCAGTTAGGCAAGAGAAAGACATAAAAGGAATCCAAACAGGGAAAGAAGTGAAACTATATGTAGATGACATGATAATATATGAGGAATCCTTTAAAAATCCACAGAGAAACTAATTAAAACAATAAGCCAGTTTAGTAAAGTAGCAGTTTACAAAATCAATACACAGAAATCAGTAGCCTTCCTATATGCAAACAGTCTCAAGAGGATGAAATTAAGAAAACCATCCCATTTATAGTTGTGCCAAAAAAATTAAATGCCTGGGAATAAACCTAACAAAGGAGGTGAAAGACCTCTACAAAGAAAACTACAAAACAGTCTTAAAAGAAATTGAAGACAACACAAAGAAATGGAAAGATATTCGCGGGTTATGGACCAGAAGAATTAACGTTATAAAAATGACCATCCTACCAAAAGCAATTTACAGATTCAATGCAATTCCAATAAAAATCTCAATGGTTGGGCCTCCCCTGGTGGTGCAGTGGTTGAGCACTGGGCTGCGAAGCTGCCTGCAGCCTCTGCAGCGCGGTTCGATCCCCGGCCACTGGGTGAGGGTCCCACATGGTGCACAGACCTCTCCTGCCACGCCCGCTGCTCCCCTCAGCAGTGTACTTCATCAGTCTGCCTGTTCTGCTCCCCGCTCTGACTCTGGTGAATTCTCTCACCCTCCCGAGCTTCTGACTGTATCCCAGTGCTTGTATAAATAAATAAATAAATCTTTAAAAAAAAACTGATTAAAAAAAATAAAAATCTCAATGGTATTCTTCAAAGAAATAGAACAAATATTACTGAAATTCAGATAGAACCACAAAATATCCCGAATAGTGAAAGTTCTCCTGACTGAAAGGGGGCAGGATGGAGGCATTACACACCCAGACGTCAAACTGTGCTACCAAGCCATTATAAGCAGCATGGTATAGGGATAAAAATAGACACACAGACCAATGGAATTGAATTGAAAACCCAAAAATAAAACCACACATATATATAGTCAACTAATCTACAACAAAGAGAAAAGAATATACACTGGAACAAGGAAAGCCTCTTCAATAAATAATTGGACTGCAACATACAAAAAGAAAAAATGCAACTAGACTGCTATCTCACACCATATGCAAAGTCAACTCAAAATAGATAAAATACTCGAATGTAAGACCTGACACCGTAAAGTATATAGAAGAAAAAACAGGCAAAACGCTCCATGATATTAACCTCAGAAACATCTTTGAGAATCCTTCTCTAGAAGCAAGGAAAACAAAGGAGAAAACAGCTGGGACTATATCAAACTAAAAAGCTTCTGTATGGCAAGAGACAAAAATCAAAACAAATAGTCATCCCATCGAATAGGAGAAAATATTTGTACACCATACGACAGATAAGGGACTAATAGCAAAGTTCTACAAAAAGTTTACACAACTCAACAAAAACAAAGCAAGCAACCCAGTCACAAAATGGGCAGAACAAAAAGACACCACTCCAAAGAATAAATGAAAATGACCAAGGGGTATATGAAAAAAATGTTCAACATGACTAGTTATTAGGGAAGTGCAAATCAAAACCACAATGAGATACCGCCTCCAGTAAGACTGTACCACATTAAGAAAAGAAATAACAAATGCTAGGAAGGATGTGGAGATAAAGGAACCCTCTTACACTGCTGGTGGGGATGTAAACTGGTCCAACCACTATGGAAAACTGTGTGGAAGTTCCTCAGAACACTAAAAATGGATCTACCATATGATTCAGCAATTCTACTCTTAGGTATCTACCCACAGGACACAAAAACACTAATTTGAAAGGAAACCTGCACTCCATGTTTATTGCAGCACTATTTACAATAGCCAAAATATGGAAAAACCCAAATGTCCCAAAATAGATGAATGGATGAAAAAGTTGTGGTATATTTATACAATGGAATATGACTCAGCCATCAAAAAAGTCAAATTCATGCCATTTGTGGCAGCATGGATGGAGCTGGAGGGGATTTGCTAGCCGAAATTAGTCAGAAAGAAACATAAATACCGGATGATTTCACTTATATGTGGAATATAGAGAAACCAAACAAAAGGTCAAGAAAAAGTAAAAACTGGCAAGCTGACCATAGAACTGAGGCATGCAACATAGCCGGGGGCGGGGGGAACGGCATTAGGTGTGTGCAGGATGAACACAAGGGCATATGGTGATGGTTCACGGGTGATATGGTGGCGGGAGAACTATGGGCAACATAAAAAAAATTAATAAAAAAGACAGTATCTCTTGTCCTTTCCCAGAGCGGTGAGGGAGTCTTAGAGGTCCTCTGATATTGAAGACACAGGGCAAAGGAAGGGAATAAAAATACAGGGGAAAGCACTTTCTCCTGGAAAACATTCTGAACCTCAGTGTGGGGCTGGGATCCTATAGCTGGTCTGGAGGGGTGATTGTCAGGCAGAGTGAGCCTGGCATTCTCGACTCCCTCAGTAGCCAAGTGGAAAGCTGAGGGCCAAAGGGATCAAGAGAAGGGAAAGGTTTATGCAAATCTCAAGCAGGTCCTCGCACAGAGTAAGAACCTTGTGTCCCAGCCTTGAGCATCCCAGGCCAGGAGAGCGGAGAGGTTGACAGGCAGAAGATGGACTCTTATTACAGACAGTGCAATAGTCGGGCAGCTCACTGCTCCTGATTTCTCAGTGGGGACTGTAACTCTTAGAGAGTCGCTGGTTAGATAAACTGGTCCAGAAGAATTAGCATTTTACTATTAATACTGCCATATGTACATGATTCAAGAAGGGTATGTCCATGGTCCAGATCATTTGCCAACTGCCTTCAACATTATCTAAAGGTCATTCTTGTCTCCTTGCCTTGTAAAAATATTGATGCACCTGGTTTTCTTATTGGACTAGTATAGCAGTGGAAAGCATGGAAGCATGACTATGGTTTAGGCTGTCACAGTGGTGTGTGTTAGAATGTACAGTTGCCTGGCCTCCCTGGTGGCGCAGGCGGTTGAGCACCGCACTGTGAAGCTGTCTGCAACCTCTGCAGCGCGGGTTTGATCCTGGCCAGCCAACAAGAATCCCACATGGCACAGCAGACCTCTCTGTCTCGCCCGCTGCCCCCCTCAGCACTGTATTTCACTCAGTCTGCCTGTTCTGTTCCCCGCTCTGTCTCTGGTGAATCCTCTCACCCTCCTGCGCATCTGGCCTGTACCCCAGCTCTTGTATAAATAAAATAAATCTTAAAAAAAAAAAAGAATGTACAGTTGCAGTTGCCTCCATGTGGTTTTGATGAATGTTTTTAGGGCCATTGATTAAGGGTGGCATGTGGAAATAATACAATGCAAGGGGAAGAGTGAAGTTCCTGGCAAACTATAAGAGGTGGCTGAGAGATGAGAGGTATCACCAGGTGACTGGCATTGCAATGCAGTCTAGAACCCAAAAGAATGTTGTTCCAGGGTGGAGGTGCAGCCCAGGCAATCATCAAGAACATAGATGGTATTGAAATGGAAAACAGAATTCCAGCACCAGGCACAGAGAGCTGTGGAAGCCGGTGAATGGTGTAGAAATAAGACCTGCACTTGAGAAGGTGAGGGGCCATGGCTCATGTGTGCCTTTGGTCTGTGTGCGCTTGGGGAGTAGAGGTTACAGACAAGCTGGGCAGGTTGCTTAGTGCAGAACTCAAGGAGAATTCACAGGGATGTATGCATAGAGCAGGGGTGAATCAAAACAGATCTTTTATGAGTTCCTGAGTCTTTAGGACTCATTATCTAATGTCTCCCTGAGTGAGGGGTTCAGCCTGCCATTAGTGCATGAGAGTCATGCACAGATCCGTTCTGGCTGCATGGAGGGCCATGGGGCCATGAGCAGCTGGCACTCTGGAAGCAAATGGCGATGACAGTTTCATTCTTCCAACATCCATGCTAGCTATTCACTGCCAGAGCCTGGGCCCTGGCTGCAGCCTCAGCCTTTCTGTCCTGTGCCCTCAACTTTATCAATGCATGGGGCAGGGCCCTAGCACTCTTACCCAAACCAAATCACCGTCTAGCTCAAGGAGACAACTTCGAAGAAACTTCTGTTACAAGAGGAATATCATGAGCATGATCTTTGATCTTCCAGCTTCACGGGCAGATCCACACGTTGAATATCACCTGCATAAGTGATGGAGGCAGGGTCGGCAGTTGGCCCTATGCTCACACGGGGGGCTGCCAGGAATTCTCACCATGGCCCTTTCTCTCTTTCTCACAACAGAGTGTTGCCGGGGATTTCGGTATCATTTTAAGTGACTGGTGGCTTATGGGACTTTGGAACTTCTGTGACAGCCATGCTGCATGGGATGATGGCACTTTGGAGAGGAAAGAGGCCTGAGGTGACACTTGCCTGCCTGCTCTTAGCCACAACAGGCTGCTTTGCTGACTTAGGTGAGTGCTGTCCTTCCCTCTCTCTGCCTTGCCCCGCTTGGAAGATCACTTTACTTCCAATGCCAGATGAAAGCATTAGCATTTTGCAGTAACGATTTGAAAGAGCACTTCATTCCCACTGGCCTCCAGGGACCTGCTCAATAGCATAAGATGAGAAATGATCTCTACAGCATTATGTTGGTTGTATTTTTATATTTTCAACATTTCAAATATAAACCAGAGGGAGTGGGAGGAGGACAGGGAACTGATAATAACTGCCTTTTGGGGAGCATTTGCTATATGAGATCGTGGCAAGCGGTTTACATGATTATTTGTGAGCTTCATAACAACCCTGTGAGACAAGTATTACTAGCTCCATTTTACGGATAAGAGACTAAGACTCAAAAAGGCTGAAGTTGCATGGCTCAGAACAGAGATGCTGGCATTCAGACCCAAGTCTGTCCGGCTCCCAAGCCTGCGCACCTGCCTCTGCACCACATTGCTGCTCTCACCTCCTTGCCAGGAGGTAGGGCTGTTGAGAATGGGCCCAAGAACAGAGTTCTCAGAGACAGATCAGCTCAGGGTTGCCCAGCTGACAGGCTGCCTGGGTGTTACGATTCTAAAAAGGTCATGTGAGCTACTACAGATAGAGTTTCCATATGATCCAGCAATTCCACTCCTAGGTATTTACCCAAATGACACAGAAACATTAATTCCAAAGGGCATCTGCATCCCTATGTTTATAGCAGCACTATTTACAATAGCTAACCTATGGAAACAACCCAAATGCCCAAAAATAGATGACTGGATCAAGAAGTTGTGGTACATATACACCATGGAATATTACTCAGCAATCAAAAAAGATAAATACATGCAGTTTGCAGCAACATGGATGGAGCTAGAAGGGATCATGCTCAGTGAAATAAGTCAGAAAGAAAAAGAAAAATACAGGTCTCACTCATAGCAGGAATTTAGAAAACTTAAATAAGAGACCAGGAAAAAGACTAATTAATACAAAGTGAAAATCAAAATCAACAAGCAACTATAAATCAGAGACACACTATGGGGAGAGGGGAGAGGAAGGACTAGGGTCAAAAAAGGGGGGGGTGCAGTTATATGGGGAATATGCCCCAAATGAAAATGCATACATTGTGCAAAAATGAAAAAATGATGTAAGAATTATATGAAATAAAATAATTATTTAAATTAAAATAAAAATAAAAAGGTCATGTGGTTGGTTCCCTGGAGGTTACTTCATTGATGCATCCCCATCCTTCTCCAGATGAGGTCCCTCAGGTTACTGTCCAGCCTCCATCCACTGTCCAGAAGCTCGGCGGCACTGTGATCCTGGGCTGTGTGGTGGATCCCCCCTGGATGGACACCACCTGGCGCCTCAATGGGAGGGAGCTGAATGGCTCTGCGGAGCCTCTGGGCATCCTCATCACCCATGGGACCCTCGTCATCACTGCCCTCAACAACCACACAGTGGGCAGGTACCAGTGTGTGGCCCGGATGCCTGCCGGGGCTGTGGCCAGCGTGCCAGCCACTGTGACACTAGCCAGTGAGTACACAACTTTGTTTCTCTGCTGTGGTGCTGTCTCTCTGCCTCACTTCCATTTTCTCTCGTGCCCCCACCATTCATACCCTGTCATTAGTCTTACCAGAAGAGGGACCTTAAAAACTGAAATTCAAAATCAGAACAGTAGCTGCCCCAATAATCCCCAGTGGTGTGGACCACAGTGCCTTGGGAAGCTGCTCTCTGAGCAGGGACAGTATCTGGAGGGATATCTAGAAAGAGCAGAAGGGTTGATGCTCTTGCTGAGATTGTGTCCATTCTGTGGGCACCAGAGCTGGGGCAGCCAGCCCCATTCTACTCAGTCACTCTGCGGCTTAGGTGTGCTTGGGCCAAGTGCTCATGCCCTCCCACAGCCCCCATTGCCCATCCTCCCGGTGGGTACATTCATAGGGATGTGGGCAGAGCCTGCCCATCCCACACTCTGCCTCCTATCACTCGGCAAGGGTGTTCCAAATGCCCAGGGTATAGACAGAACACAATGAAAAAGAAACTGTGACAGAGAGAGAAAAAGAGAGAGAGGATTAAGGAAGAGATGAGAGAATAGTTTGATCCAAGGACCATGCTGGGAGAATACATCACACTGGTCTGATATGTAATGACCACATGGGCACACTGTGGTCCTGGGTCCAGTACACTCACAATCCAGTTTCTACCCACAGTACAGGTGGGAAATGAGACTGATTAAATTAACTTCAGAAGGCTGCAGATCAGCCTGAGCCTATAGCCAGGAAGGACTAAGATGCCTCCCCTTTTCTGAGCCAGAATATAGGGAAGAGAGAAGCTTACTGAAAGCAAAGCTTACCTTTGGAGGATAACACTGTGGAGCATGCTCCCTTGGGATGTAGCATAGCTTCCTTGCTGTCTTCAGCCCTAGTGTGGCTCATGTGGCTCCAGGAGCCTGGGGTCCTTTTGTAACAGGTCACGCCTCAGACAGCAGACTTCTGCAATGCTCCTCTGTCCGCTGGGGCCCTGAGGTGTGTGAGGCGAGAGTCCTGGAAGGAGAGTAGTGGGAGAAAAGGGGAAGTGGACAAGCAAGAGAGAAAAAACCCTTCCCTGCCCTCTGGTTCTGAGGCCCCTGGAGGGGCATCAGTCCTGGGAGGACAGGACAGAGATCTCTAGCAATATTCCTCTTCTCTTAAGAAACAGTTTTTGTTTTAGAGAAGGGAAGAAGGCATTGTGGGCCCCCAGTCACCTCCTTGGGCGGCCAGGCCAAACCTGGGCTATATTTTGTAGGTCCCACACAGTGGGAGCTGCTTTCTTTGTGACATGGAGCACTCATTGAATCTGAGTGCCAGGCCTCTGGGGAACAGGCTGTGAGCCTGTGAGGGGGACAGGCACAGGCCACCCTGCCATCTGCCACTCCCCCCCTCCAGCTGTGCATGTGGGGTGGGAGGGAGGGCAGGAGGACGTCTCACCTTAACAAGAAGTCATGAGGTCAGAGGTCAGAAATATACTTCCCACCATCATACTCCTCTCTTCTATTTTTAAATGATAATTAAAATTGCATTACAGAAAGTGCAGGTTACATAGAAAACAATGCCTCCTCTAATACGTCCACCATCCTCACACAACCATCATCGTTTTGGAATACATGCTCCCTGTCTCTTACCACAACCGTACATTTAAACTATTTAATGATACTACTGAATATATAGTTTCTCACCTTCTTTCTCCCACTTGACATTGTAGGATAAGCATTTTCCATTGGTCATATGATGAAAATTTGCTTTTTTTTACTGAGTACAAAATGCAGCTGAGATGCACAAAGTGTGCTGATCCTAAGTGTACAAACACGCATTGTTCATTTGTATACACCATGCAGCCATTGCCCCAGCAGATTCCCTCACGCCCCATCCTCATCTGTCCCCAGCCTCCCGCCCCCCCTCCCCCCAGCATGATCACAATTACTGATGGCTCCAGAACATCCCCTGAATGACTGTGCCATAATGGGCTGAACCCTTTTCCTATTGCTGGGCAATTTGTTGGCTTCCAAACATTTATTATTATAAATAGATGTGCATTTCGGTAACCTCTGTGCCTTCCAAGGATAATGCTGCTCATCAAGGACTGAGATTTCATCTGCAAATGGTCAGCACATGTCTGTGAAGATGCAAAAGACCTTCATAACCATTCATTTGGCTTCATTAGGAGCCCGGCTGAACCTTTTATTGTTTGGAGGAAGGGAGAGTTGGGGAGTGGCAGATTTATTTTGGGGCCTGCCTTCTACTTCAAGGTATATCTGTGAGAAGAGAAAATTTATGGCCTTTATTTAAAAAAAAGAATTCCTGGCCACTTCTTTCTGTGCTGCTTGAAGGGCTCTGCAGTTGGCAGTGAGGACAAAGGGAACAGTTTGGTTGCAACCCAAGAGGCACAGTAAGAGAAGAAGGGGCTTGTGCAGAAGCCCAGTGAGTCTTGTTTGAAAGCCAAGAACTATTGGCCTGTCATTTAGACATGAATCAGAAGTGAAATGTTTGGGCCTGAGTACAAGGCCAGAGAAATGCTGGAAATCAGGAGAGCTAGTTTAGTGGGGGAGGGGGGTAGGCTTGTGTCAAGGAGAAAGGGAGTTGGTGGAGTGTAACTGTAGTCTCCCAAATTTGGAGGAGGTGGTAGGGGGATGGGGAAAAGGGGAGGGCTGGAGAGAGGGGTGCTGTCTTTGGGTTAATGCCATGGGGGATTTGGCCCAGTCTCAGCAGTTAGATTAAGTTTCCAAGAGCACATTCCTGAGCAGAATGGAGGCTGTGTTCTGCTGCTTGGCTGATGTACTAGAGAGGCTGAGTGAGAGAAGGGATTATGGAAGGTATGGTCTGCATTTAGAGGCTAGGCTGGGCAGGGTGTGCTGGTGTGCACGCACGCACGCACAACCACACACTCAGCATTTAAGGCTTCCTTTTCCTCTGGCCTCTTCTGTGCTTGATCAGATATTCATCCCCAGACAAAGCAATTGCTGTTTGGTTCACCTGGCAAGGTGCCGCCCCCTGCTCTTAGTGAACTCCTAGACATCACTGGAGCTTTCAGTGACGGGCCCAGGAGCAGGCTTGAGGATTCAGGGCTGTGGAGGCAGTCTCTAGCAGAAGGGCTTTCCCAGTCCAGATCCCTTCTACTCTGATGTTGGGGGCTGGGCGGGCACTTGGACTTCTCCCCTACCTGGTGGTGTCTGCTTCTGGTCTTCACACAAAATGGAACCACCTGCAGAATCTCCCTTGTGCGCTCCCACACCTTATTCCGGATTGTCCCTGCCGGGTGGCTAGTTACCACCTTCACTCTCTCTAGATGTGCTTATCCCACCCTCTGTGAAGAATAATGTTTTACTACTTCACCTAAACTTTATGGTAAATCTCTCTTGTTGCTACTCCCTCACTTCAGGCTCTTTTGTCTCTAATTCATGCTTTTTGAAATACATTTAACTGATTTTCCTTCTTCCTCTTTTTACAATCTTACACCAGAAGACCAACCTGGGTTGAGCCACTCTGTGGCTCAAACATTTGTTCCTACTGTGTGCTGCTGAGCCAACATCAGATTGTTGCCAGTTGACCTCATATCCGTCCTAGAGCCCAGTTCAGCTTAGACTTGCTCTCAACACAGCACAGTGAGTGATCACACCCAGATCATCAGCGCCAGCATATGACGTGGGAGCTGCCAGCTATCCCTGACCTCTCCATCTCCATCCAAACAAATGAAGGCACAATTCTTCCACTTGTTTTTTCTATTTTTTATTCTTTATTCCTCCCAATTAACCTATCAGTCATAGTTGGAAATAAAATAGGCAGTAATAAGTCTGTATCTGGGATATTTAGTCCTCAAATTAATGTGAAGTCTTATGTTGATGGTGGCTTCATTGAGACTGGCTATGCAACCTGCCGTAGGCCTTTAAGCTCTGAGACCAGGCTCCCACTCCAGGATCATTCTCTTTGGCTTCAGAGATCAGGAGGGAATGTAGCTGACAGGAAGGGAAGGAGTTCCCCTTAGGCAGCTGTCTCCCTGACTGTGACTTGAAGGAAAGGTCACAAGGTGACAGGGGCCCTTTGTTATCAGAATCTAACCCATGAATAAAATGAAAAGCCAAACTGAAAAAAATCGAGAAGCTGAAGAAAAAACATCCTGGGTTTACATTTTAACTCTGCCACTTTAAGAGTTATGTGTCTTAGTGCAAGTCCTTTAATCTCTGATTCCACAACTGTGAGATGAGCACAGTGATAATGACATCATCAGTCTCATGGGGGTTTGGTTTTGTTTTCTTGAGGTTCAAATGAGAGAATATGTGATAGTAATATTTGAAAGCATTTTATAAATTCTAGACTTTATTCTTTCACGCATTTGGGCAACACACATTTGTGTGCATCCCCTTGCAGGAGGCTCTGGGGCTGGTGTCCAGCCTTGTGCTGCCCAGTTCCATACTGGGACCTGCCCCCAGGAGGAGGGAGTCCAAGCGGTGGCAAAGCTCCCAATCCTTGCGAAAGCCAGAGAGAGCACTAGCTTATTGGGAAGAAAGAACTGACCCATTTCCTGCGACTTTCTTAGTTCCCTCTATACAGGGAGTCCTACCTCCTGGCCATCTGTGCAAGTAGCCCACGGTGTTACTCTTTGTATTGGGCTCAGTGGTCCTCGTTCTTTCAAAAAGTGGAAGAATTGGTTGGTTTACGCTGGCAGGTTGAGAATACCCTGGACCTGTGTTGAAGTCCACAGACAGAAGCCTATGTCCTTTTGTTTAGCTCCCCCCAACTCTGATTCCCATCAGACACAAATTATTGAGGTCTTCCAGCCTCCCATCTAGACTAGTTCTCTAAATTAGTATAAACCATTAAGGACCCAGGTAGGTGATTCTTAAAATAATTCTAGATTCCTTTATGCCTGTTTTAGTCAGCATTCTCCAGAGAACCAGAAATATCTATAAATAAAAAGAGAGGAAGAGGAAAAGAGAATGAGAGGGGGAGAGGGAGAGAGAGAGAGAGAGAGAGAGAGAGGAAGGGGGAAGAGAGATTTATGCTGAAGAACTGGCTCACGCGACTGTGGAGCTGGTAAGTCCAAAATCCGCAGGGCAGGCCAGCAGGCTGGGATTGATGGATTCCACTAGGGACCGAGCCATCCATCCATTCTCCAGTACTGAGATGTTTTGGGATGTTTTGGAAATTGGTATCCTGAGAATTGGGGGGTGTTTAGAATTTTCCAGAGAGTATAGTATGGGAACAGAGAGTATAGTATGACCTAGTACATTTGGTGAGGATCTTAGTCTGATGGAGAAGATGGGCTACAGTAACATGTTAGCCGTAAAGCCAGCCAGACCATGAGCTGCCTGATATGTAAATAGATTTTAGTGGGGGTTTGGGCTAACAGTGATTCATTTCACTGTCAGAGGATTGAGGGAGGGTCAAGAGTCAAGCCTTGAAGAACATGGGTGGGACAGACTTTATTTAGAATTGTTCTGAGCCCTCACATACTTTTCTCAGACCTTCCACAGCTCCATATGGCCCCTAGCACTGTGTGCGTAGAACTAAGCCAGTACAGTTTCCAGGATGGTGCAGATTTTTCCACAGGGATTTTACTGTCCATAGTGAGCTATTTCCATGGTGAATTCAGTCACAGCCCGAATCTAGCCTCCAGATGACTGTCTCTCTCTCGTCATCCCATCCCACTGGTCCGCCCCCATTTCTCACTGTTTCTCATCTCTCTTCCCTTGGGGAATGTAAGTTTTGTGATTAAGAAAGGAAACACACACACAGAGAGAGAGTGTGTGTGTGTGTGTTTCCAACATCACTCAATCTCGTTGCGCCAGCCAGTGACTCCTTGACAAAACAAGAAGAAACCACTCACTCCAAATTGGAAAAACATTTGTTGTTGGCTTAGATGTCTCATGGAATCCTGCACAAGCCCTTTACTTTAGGATGGAGGGGTGGCACAGGCAGAAGAGTTGGGAGAGGAAAGAAAACACAGGTGGCTTCCTGAGCTGCCCCAGGAGAAAAGGAAATCTGTCTGAAAGCTGGGGCTGAAGATACCTGGCAGACTTTGAGTCTGCCTGTCCCTGAAAGAGAGCGACAGCTCCACATGGGGGTATAGAGTTGGAAATGGAGCTTGAAATTTGCTTGCTTATGTTGTAAGTTTTACTTTGCCAGTTGGACAAGAAAATTATTGAAAGATAGCTTAGACCCAGAAGGTGCTAAACATTGAATATCTGAAAGAAAATGAATCAGGAATACCTTATAGCTGTAGGCTAAAGTCATATTAACCCTTTCTGTTTTCTACTAGATACAAGCAGAAATCTCTTACCTCACACGAATTTCCTTGATATTCTGGTGAAATCGTCAAATGATTTTGGCAAAACTAATCCTATCAGGCTTGACAGAAGGACCCAGACAGAAATGTGCTCTGGCTCCTGCAGTGCATTTTGGCAGCAGCCATCAGCCCCAAACAGCCAGGGTTCAAATTCTCCACTTCACAGTGGTCACTGTTGACCAAATAAGACCTCACACCTATGGCACATGTTCTACAAAGGATGTATGTGGAACTAACCTGTTCTACCCCTCACCTCCATCACAACCTCATGCTAAATAAAGTCCTAGGTCTGTTTTCTAAACTGAGAGAAAAGGGGAGGATCACGTAATGGGTTAAGCCTCGATGAGCCAGACCAGACCTTGAGAAACCTTTGGCACAAAAGATGAGGCCAGATTGACGAGCTTGTGTGAAATGACTGAAACCCTGTGATGCAAGGGGGTTCCTTTAAAATGAAAAAGGAAGTATCAACAGAGCAAGTGAGTTCCTTCACTCCCACTTTCTTGTTTGTGGAAAAGCTTAGAGATTTCTACTTGACCTGGTTTTAGATTTTCATCCATTTTTGGAATCCGATAGTAACCCCGGAAATTATAGAACAGTGAGCCACTCCTGCAAATGGTACAAAATGTTCACGTCCAGGATAAAGGATTATCATTTCATGGTGAGAAAAAAAATGTAAGCAAAAGCTAAAACAAAACTTGCTGAGGCAAAAAGCATTTCTTTTTTCTGTGTGTGCTTAGTGTGGAGTGATTGTGCGTCTCTGCTACTTAAAAACATTTGAAGACTCCAGGAACCACAGGAAAAAACAGCCTGTAGTATGATACTTAAGACCAATCTGACCCCACTTCCCATCCATTTTCCTGACATCACTCACGCTAGACCCAACAAACTCTGCACTTTCCTCAGCTCATTTTGCATTTCCCCCCTGATTTTGATCTCTTTGCCTGCAACCTCTTTTATTCTGCCCCCCCCCCAAAGTCCTCACCTTCCTTTTATTAACATTCCTTCTCAGTGTTCAAGAGTTCAAGGATCTTCTCTCGAAATCTCTTCTCGACTCCCTCAACTTCCCAAGTCTGCAGTGGGCTCTCCCTTCCCAGCATCCTTACCATCCCGGGTTCACTTGCCTAGCCCTCTCCTCCATGGTCTCTGCCTGGAGGCTGGGAACTGCTGCCAGTCATCTCTGACTGCTTTGCACAGAGGCCTTCTGTGAATGTATGGAAAGGAAGACCTCAGATAGAATGTCTGTGATGTCTCAAAGATCAAAGGGAGCCGGCATAAGGTGAACAAATTCTGATGTATTTAAAGTTTTTAGGAAGCAGATAAAGGATGAAGCAAGAACTCAGGATATAAGCAGGTTGAAGACACAAATATCTAAGGAAGGGTATTTTGATGGACGTAAAAGGCTGCATAAAAGAGATTGAGGTGTTTGGAGGAAACTGAAGGAAGATGCCAGTGTGTATGGCTGCGCATCCCACCAGACACCTCATGGGACACTGTCAGAGAGGGTGCGGGATGGTACATAGCAGCACGGCTTACTGGAATATGAAAAAGTGGTAACTAAGGTAGCCCTCACTAGCCTTAGAGCAGTGCCCCTCCCTGCCTCTCCCACCTCGAATTCAGTTCTTAAAGGCCAAGCCAAAGTGCTCATCCCGCTTTCTTCCTTGAGCGACTTGGACTCCATTTTTTCTCCTCTCCTTGTTCAGGCTGCCAGCCCTGCCAGAGACTGTGCCAGGATCCAGCTCTGGTTCTGATGAGCCCAGACCACCAGGATTCGCATTAATTTTCCCATTGCTAAGTTTATAGTTTATATTTGGTTGATCAGAGAAATATGTGTGATGTGGGTTGCTGGCAAGTAAATCTTTTTTTCTTCAGTATATTTTTTCAAACCATTTCATTCCTTCGTCTAATCCAAAAGCAACTCCCCAGCGGTGCTAACCAGCCCTACCTCGTAGCAGCACTGGAGTCAGATAAATGAGATGATCTGCAAAGATCTTCTCTGTTCATCTGGCTGCCAGACTCAGTGGAGACATGACTCTCCCATCCTTGACTTGTCTTCATGAATAAATCACATTTCTTTTTCTCTTATGTTCTTTAAAAAAATATTTTTAATTGATTCAAGCCAAGAAATTCCTGAAGCATTAGACCAGTTCATTGCAAATCATTAAATCGCATTGCAAACTAGGCTCTTTTTCTCTCCCCCCTTCTCTCACATTCCTCCCTTTATGCCTCTTTCCTATCCTGCCCATCTTCTGCCTGGACTTGGATCTGCTACCCTTATCTCTCTCACTTTTTAATCTCTTCTCCATCCTCCACTTCCTCCCACTGCTCAAATCTAGATGCAAGTCCCTCCTCTACGCAAAGGAAAAGAGAGAACCTAAGATTTAACTTAATGTGTTTGGCATCTGCAGAGGTTTTTCTCCCCCTGCCCTCACGGAAACTGTTTTAACTTAAAAGGGAGCATGCCTTGCTTTCATCAGAAAGTGTTTGAGAAATTTCGTGTCATGTTGCCATGGCTGTCGGGAGATCTCTTTGGAGCCAAAATTGAACAGGCAGAAAAAATTCTCAAAGAGAGCAAATTTATTTATCAGCTCTCGAGGCCTAAAAAGGGAGGGCAGCCCTCAGTCTGTCAGCCCCCTTTCTAAGTTATCAGGGTGACCTGACCTAGACCAGAGGGCTAGTGGGGGCAGTGGGAACTGTGTTTGAGAACACCACTCTTATGAATTCTTTTACCTTGCCTAGCTAGGTGTTGTGTTTCTCTGCCTTGTCTCTTATATTAAGGCTCCTTGTGTTTAGGAACTGTGTCTTTATCTTCCTTGTATCTTTGTGGTGTGATGGACAATTCTGCAGCTCCTGGCTGGCTAAATGGATGTTGTGTCTCCTGCTGACTATAGAATGTGCTGATCTTGCCTAGCCTTGTGGGCTACAGTTGGGTTTCGCGTCAGTGGTGTGGATGCCAGGCTGGTAAAAGGCTTAGTCACCACCCAGAATGCGTGGCTTCTGAGGTGCTTGCCCATCCCACAGTAACCGCCTCCATTCACCAGGCGCCAGGTGCTCTGACCTGATGAAAGCCCCGCCGGGCTCCAGCATCCCCCTCAACTTCTGTAACTGATTGTCGTGGTTTTCTGCTTGCAGAGCTCTTGATTTCAGAGGGCTAACTTTGGGGTCATGCCAAGCCATGGTTCCTCAGGTGACTTGGAGGTCAAGAATAGCATTGTGATTCTCTGCCTGCTGGTAAAGTAGGAGAGAGCCCCCTGTGTTGCCAGAGACGACACAGGCAAGCCAGGCCAAGGATGCTTTACCTCCTCAAACTCTATGTCCAAGTCCATCTGTGAACCATGAGCCACAGGCTCAGGCTCCACCAGAGAAAGATTTGTGTATCTTCACTTTCCTTGTACTTTTTGCTCTCTTTCAGAAAAGGTGCTAGAGTGCAGGGTGGGGTCAGGGAGTCCCCATTAGGGAAAAATCTAGCTATGCTTTGTACTATTAGCCATTCACACAGTAAGCCACCATAAGGACAAGTTGAGGCTTGGAAGTCATGAGGGTAAGGAGGAGAATTATCTGTCAGTCTAGAAACTTGCCGATGGCCTCAAGGCTGCTGAGCCGTCCTGGCAGCATTGCCAAGTAAGCCCAGTGCTGTGCCCACGCGATCTGGTGGATCCCATCCAAACCTCAGCAGATAAGTGCAGGCTTGTCCTGTGATCCCTGAGAATAGGCATGAGGGGAGGACAGGGCTGACTCTGTGTGAGAAATGTCCTCATGGGTAGAAGGCACATCTTTAGCATGCAGCCCGACTCGTGGAGAGGAGGCTATTGTAAATGCATTCAGCCTCCAGCCAAAGGTGCTGTCTTACCTGATTTCTTAAACAGAATTGAGCTTTGCTGCCAATAGGAGGGCTTAGGGAGGAAAGGGTCAAATGAGGAAAGCCTTTGAAAATGATTGTTAGGTTTATGGATTACATTGGGGGCATTTTGCTGAGCTACAGTGCACCCAGTCTATGAGAGTCTATGAAAATTGGAGGGGCATGAGCCTCCAATTATTTTTTGACAATTTTGTCTTATGAGAATGAATAAACATAAACCAAATATTGTAATTTAATCCATAGCTCTCCTGAACCTTTTATTAAATAAAGGATCAAGGCTAGAAAGTGATGAGAAGGAAATTCAAAAGCAGCTCAAGATAAAACTTGTCAATTTGTAATTTCACATATGATCCTGGTGATGGCAGCCACACCCACATGCCTCTATAAGTCTTTATTTGCCTTCTTTTTTCTTCAGCCAAGAGGGTGGGTGCCTGATGAGGAAACAGAGCACTTTACATGATTTATGTCTGAACAAATCCCTGCCATCTGTATCCGAGGGCCCTGTGGAAAGGATATATCAGAAGATACATGTTCCCTTAAGAAAGTGAGTGGTTGGGAGTGGTTGGGAATCAGGCAAAAGTCTGTGTGCAGCCTGGAGTGTTATATGCTTTCTCAAAAAGCACAGAGTTCTGTGACAAATAAAGGAGGTCAGTAAACTCAGTTGGCTCCGAAGATCAGGGCTTCTGACCTGCTGGGAGCTGAGGAAAAAAGAGTGGGCCTACTGGCATTTGATTAGTGGGAGTAAGTTAATAAAATAGCTGGAAGAATGCACAAAGAGAGGATCCAAAAGAGGGGTCTGAGGGAAGGTAAGAGGATTAAAACTGCAAAAACATTCCTCTAATGGATTTCCCAAACACACAGGCCAACAGGCAAGGGCAGGTGTCTTGTCAAACCATTTCCCCATGAAACCTGATCCATCATCCCGCAGAAGAGGCCTGCTAACCCCGTTTGTAACGGAGGGTCCTGCCCCATATTCCCAGTGAGGCACTCTGATCAGCCCAGAGACTCGCCAGGAAACCAGCTTTGCAGACAAAGGGGCCTGGTAACAGGCTGGTTTCCTTCATATTCAGCCAAGTAGATCTCTTTGCATCTGCACAGTCTGGTGGCTGATTAGCCTGTTATTGATCATGAAGTCTCCACCCCCTCGCTGGCCTCCTTCCTGCCCAAAAACACTAGAAAAGGAGGTACTCTGACTTCCCTATCATTTATCACTTCATTGCTCTGCCTTTGATCCCATAGTGAAACTCAACTTCTGCTCTAGCAGCCAAATCGGGAGTATTTGTCTGGTGAGGCAACAGCTAAGGCTTAAACTTCGGAGGCACAGGAAGGGAACGGGGCCCAGGACCAAACTGCTATTTATTTGTTCTGGAGCCAGGAAAGCTCGCCTGCCGGTCGGCCCCTGGGAAGGGGAGCTGGATGCCCAGCTGGGGTGTCCTTGGTCCTGCCTGCATGGGCTGTTGTGCACATGTTGGCATCAGAATAGAAGGGTGGTCTGGTCACATGGCTGACCAGTGCCCAGCTTCCTGCCTCCCCTGCTGCACAGCCTTCTGTCTCCAACCGAGCAGTCGGCAGAGGGTGCAGAGGCAGCCAAGAGGGGCTTAAGGGGAAATAGTGTTTTCTTGTATTCAGTGTGCAAGGTGGGAGCAGGGAGGAGGAGCGCATGCTCAGTTACAATGGGGCAGGAGCCCAGGGCCATTGAAATGGAGATGACATTCTGCTGCCAAACTCCTTTCTGTTGTTCACATCTTTTTGTAAAATGATCTTCTACTAGGTTTAACTATATTGTCTTGCTTGGGGCAGATTTGCTTGGAATGAGGTAAAGAAAGGTGTGGGGGCGGGGAGGGGTGATGCAACAACTCTTGGTGGAGTAGTTTTAGATTTATTAGACCATGGAAAAGCATGCCTCTCAGTGACTGAGGAATTTTGTAGGTGCCCCTGAGCTCACAGTCTCTTGCAGCTTGTTTTGTGGGGACCTCCTGGCTTGGTAGGTGCAGTGCTGAGGGAGAATTAAGGCCTCTGCATTGTTTAGGCACATTTCTTTAGAAAAGCGTCTTTTGAAAAGCGTCTAACAATATTTATCTGGAACACAGTGAACACAGACCATCCATCCTTTTCCATAGCCCGTATATTTCTCCTCAAGAAAATATACCCAGTGTCTTGGCTGAGAGGTGTAGCCAGCTACATAATTTGTGGGACCCAATACAAAGTGAAAATGTGGGGTGCCTGGTCGACAAACATCACAAGTTTCAGGATCGTGCCAGCAGAGCTTAACCGTCCCAAGTGCAGGGCCAGTGCAAGCACACAGGTTGCACACCCTGGCCTTGGGCTTAGCCTTCCAAACTATTTAGCCACTCAGCAAAGATTGGAGCTCATCTGGGTGTTCTGAATGCTATGCACTGGGGTTGGAGTGCAGAGTAGAGAACCAGTAGGCTGCCCACAAAGAATTTATATGTTAGTTCAGGTCAGACATCACATACACAAAACTGAATAGTGGTAGATGATTCCTCAACAGCCCAGAAGGTCCTGCACCCACCCAAAGGAGCACTCACGTTGACCTGCTGGCATGGTGTCCAACCTGGAGAGCAGGCTGGGGTACGATAGAAATGAAACAGGTGGTTACTGTCCTTGCCATGTGACTCTGTGAACAGCATGTATTTTTTACTCCACTTTTATTAGATCTACTTTATCTCTTTCCTATGACCCAGAAGTAATTTCTCAAGAAATGTTCTGTTTTCAAAACAGCCACATTTAGGTAAGAAGGTTTCATACGAAATGTGCTGTGCCTGGGCCCTTATGTGTGAGCTCACGGCATAGACCAAACTTGGCTCAGAATTTTGCATTCAGAGGCAACATAAATGTGCATCTCATACCTGACTTGAGGGCCCAGCTTCCAGGACAATTCAGTCAGTCATTCTACATTTGCTGAGCATCTCCTTGGGCTAGGCTTGGGATTAGGTCCAGAGGACACAAGACTTGGTCCCTACTCGTAGTAGTGTAATCAAAGGAACAATGACCCTTTTGTCAAAACTTAAGGACTTCCCTGGGTTGGTTTGATTGAGAGCTTCTGGAAAGTTCCATTAAGTGGCAAACCTCCTGACCTCACTCACTGAGTGACCCTTTTTTGGTGACAATAGTTTGGTTTTGATAATTATCTCTTGTCTTCTGTGAGAAACCTGATGCCCACCTGTCCTGTTGCCTTCTTCAGGACTCCAGTGGAAAAAACAACATGGGCAGGTGGAATCTTGCAGTGGAACTGCAGTAAACTCTGATGGTATCTGTTGACAGAATTTGGTGTGGTCCGCATTCAGAGAGGATACCCCCAGGGCTTTTGAGTACGTTTTATAAAAAGAATATCTGGGTAATTTTTTTTTATCTCCCTTATCTTATTCATTAGTTTTATTTACTCCTTTAAATTCAGCTAAAATCCTGAAAACTGAATTTTGAATGTGGTTTTATTATATAAATGGCCCGTTTTGTTCAGCAGTGTGATTTGGTTCATGCAAAGACTTTTGTTGTTCAGACCATTGGATTGTTTAGAAAATATCCTGTTCTGGATGGATCTCCATCCTCTCCTAATTTAGATCCCCGTCTTTTACCACCAAGCCAAGCCACCAGGTTGTCAGGGATTGGTGTCAGCACCTTCTGCTCCCCCACATCCCACTGCCATTAAGCCACGCTGAGAAGTTTCCTCTTCACCTTAGAAAACACTTAGGGTGTCCACAGAACCCCACCCAGTGCTGAGAAAGGGTTAGCTGTCAGAGTACAGCTCCTGGGTAGCAGAAGTCAGTCTTCTGGTCTGACATTGGTTGGCAATTGAGCAGAACCTCAGGCCTATCACTTTTTACTGTGGATGTCTGAGAAGAACCTGGATGGGACAGCTGTTCTTGACTGAACTAGAGAGAAGACATCATCATTCTCTTTCATTGTTCCCTTTAGTCTCCATTAGTTGAACTGTGCCAGGACCTTTGTGCTTTGACCAGGACCCACTTCCAGCAGGTTCACTTTGGTTAGTGGGCCTGGCCAAACTTGCCCCCATGTCTTGATGTAACAAAAGAGGCTGGTTGGCATCACGGTCCCCACCTGACAATTTTTACATCCTTCTGCACCCCAGTTTATGTATAGCAACCTGAACTCTCCCATGCAGTGATGAGGCCATCCTATAACTCCTAGAGCCAGCAAGAGGCCAACGAGGACTTACAGCAGCACCCCTCTCCCCATGACAGCTCCCCGTGAGTGCTTAGCTGCTATAGCTGCTTATTGTGACTAAAACACAAGGTGCACACCGCCTGAAATATTGCTTTGTCTCTCTCCTCCATCGAGGCCCACTGACATCTTGCCTTCTCTCCACAGATCTCCAGGACTTCAAGTTAGATGTGCAGCACGTGATTGAAGTAGACGAGGGAAACACAGCAGTCATTGCCTGCCATCTTCCTGAGAGCCACCCAAAAGCCCAGGTCCGATACAGCGTCAAGCAAGAGTGGCTGGAGGCCTCCAGGGGTAAGTGAGCAAGCAGGAACCCAGGGGCCCAGGCCAGGAGGGAAGATGGCCACCAGGGAAGACTGCCTCCCAAGCCCCATAGGCACACCTGTCATCCTCCTTATGTTAGTCAGCTGTGTTTTGGCTTGATTTTTAGCCCTGTGGGATCCCCAAGGGATTGGCTACTGTTATTAGGGTCCTCTACTTTGTCATGAGGAATTTCTTCATGTATTGAGGCCCTGGAAGCTGCTGCCATTTGCTCGGGCCTCTCAGCACAGGGTGGCTCCCTATCACCAAGCACACAAGGCTGCCCACCCATCCCAGCTCTCCTGGAGCTTCAGGCGTCCCTGGTAGGAGGTAGAGCTCTTCGCCACACAACAGAGCAATCATTTTAGTGGAACTTCAGTTTTCCCTCTCTCCAATGTCCTGGTAACACAGCTGTTTCAACCATGACAGCTTCCCATGCAGGCCACAGTGGACATCACAGCTGGTGGAGGGGAGGCCAAGCTTTGCCCACGGAGTGCCAGTGGGGATATGGGTTATCCCTCAAAATGAGGCCAGCTCCTACCCACAACTGACCCCTCACTCATGCCAAGTAGTCCCAACTTCTCTGAACCCCGTAGCTCAAAATGTATACCTTTTAAGCTACCCTATAGAATTTAAAATAATTTCATTAATTTCTTTTGGTTGTGAAAGGAATGCATATTCATTGTAAAAAAATCCAGAAAACTAATTTTTGAAAGGTGAACCCTAAGTCTACCATTCAGAAGTAACTAGAAACTGAGAGGAGAGGGCATTCATCCTTACTCTCCTGGCAGTAGCCCATAGGGGAGGCCCAGCCGTCCCAGAGCCAAGGGCCTTTCCTGTCTGGCATTTGCCCAAGCAGCTCACACCTGCGGCAGCAGCCCAGTGGCAGGAGGGTATCAGCCAGCTTGTGGAACCTAGAGTATAGCAATGCCGTGACTTCTAGAGCAGGCCACCAGAGAGCTCCGGGCTACAGTCTGGGTGTCTAGAAGTTTAAAGAACAGTTTAAAGAACCTGAATATAGTAGAGAAAGGCTTCAATGGCATTCATGGGGAGGGAAGTGGCGTGAGGTTTAGAATATTCCTCTCTGATTTCAGAAATTCAGTTGTGAGGTGGCTCAGAGCTGTGACCAGGATGGAGACTAATAGGCTGTTCTAAAGTCAGTTCCCTCCATCTTGTGGCTGACAGGAGTGATCTCCCGAATGTGTAACGAAGACCCTCAATCCTTAACAGTGGCTCAGAGGCAGCATATGTTCCACCAGTTTACAAATAAGAGGATCAGAGAGGTTTATTAATTAATCTAAAGTCACACAGGGACTGCAGTTCCAGAGCTTGATACGGGTCTGGCTGACCCCAAATCCTTTTGCTTCCTTTCACTTTACCATCCAGCCCTTGAAAATGTCCTCCCACAGACCTATATATTAATTTGGGGAGAGGGGTGGGTCTGCTAGTTTTTTAGCTGATTGGTTGGTTAATTTCTCTCCCTGGCACTTTTGTTCCACATGATGCAAGGTTTTACGGATTTTTGATTTGGGCCCGTTGGGATTCAAGCGTCTAGCTCCTGCCTACCTGCCCCATCTGCGTCCCCTGCCCCCAGCCTTTGTGGGAACTGCTGAGTGCAATATTCTGGGCCCAAACATCCCATTTCCCTTTGCTCTGCTCTCCCCTCAGGTAACTATTTGATCATGCCATCGGGGAACCTCCAGATTGTGAATGCCAGCCAGGAGGATGAGGGCATGTACAAGTGCGCTGCCTACAACCCAGTCACACAGGAAGTGAAAACCTCCGGCTCCAGTGACAGGCTGCGTGTGCGCCGTAAGGAGGGGATAGCCAGGCTGTGAAGGGTGGGGAGCCCAGGGCCACAACAGTCCTCGCTCCAGGTCTGTGTTCCCTGAGGAGGAAGCCAGATGTGAGGCTCAGGCCAGTTGGACATCAGGAGTCTTGGGGGGGGGGGCGGTCCACAGACTCCTGAAAGCCAGCCTTTCACAGCACATAGCCATGGTCTGGCTTGGCGGGTGGCTATGCTTGCTGATGACATCAGGACACTGTGGACGGCACACCCTTTCTCCTGCCTGTTGCAGACTGTGTTACTTTCACAGGGGAAGGTTGGCTGGCTGTGTGTGCTGAGGTAGAATGTGTGCTCAGCAGCTGATACATATGCATGGAAAACATGCCCGTGCATTTGTAATCAGATGTGAGACCACCAGGCCTGCCTTGCATGGTTCATATTCCATCTGCACTGCCCAGGTGTGCCCAGCCCCTCCTCTGGTGAAAGTGCATGGAAACCCACATGCTCCCCCACTTATAGGAAAACTACAGCTACCTTTCTAAGCACCTCCTAGCTGCCAACACTGATAGGCGCCTGCATCCTCTGGAACATCTTACCTGGAGTTAGGTTTTAGAGATGGCTCCAGAGGCAGATTTACTGTGAAGCTAACAAAGCAAAACTTCAATGGTCCTTCCCTTTCTTAATTTTGTACCTCTCAATTTGTATTCCTTTTCTTTAAGAGGGCATCCCAAGCTATGGAAATTTCAGATCTTATAAAACTTGGATCTGCCCCCGCATGACAGTAAAAGCAAAGTTGCACACAGTCAACAGGGTCCTTAAAGGTCTCCAAGGGCCCTCAGTAAGGGTGTTTCTCCCCATTGTTAAAAATATATATCACTCTTCCTTCCACCCAGTTAAACAGTGGATTTGCTTTTGGGAACGTCGAAATAAGAGAAATGCATATATGTAAACCATGGGTCTCACTTAGCTCAGCAAGACACTCCTGTGAGATGCTCGTGTTGTGTGGACCACTTGGGAGCTGAGCCATGCATTTGGGAGCCATGTCAGGCCCTTGTCTCCCATCTGGTCCTCGGTCTCAGAGTGCACTTGCCGAGCAGAAAAAGCCACCTGTGCTGTCTCTCTGTCTGCCCCTCCTCTTTCACTTTGCTAGTTTGACAGTCACCCCTGTAGAGTGACGACAACCATACAAACATTGTGATGCTGCTGCCCCACTGTATTATCTCATTTCTTCCTCACAACAGCTCTCTGCAGAAGGAGCTCCTTGTTTCCTAAAAGGGAACCAAGACCCAGGGGAATTAAGCCACTTGCCCCACTTACTGTAGGTCATAAACCCTTGAAGAGCTGTTTGATTCCAAGTCCGCACCCTGAGATCGCCTCCTGGGGTTGGGCCACCCAAGGTGGGACAGAGAGGACCCTCTGCAGGAGCCCTGGCCTCACACACTGCCCTGCCCTCCTGCCCTTGCAGGCTCCACTGCCGAGGCTGCCCGCATCATCTACCCCCCAGAGGCCCAGACCATCATCGTTACCAAAGGCCAGAGTCTCATCCTGGAATGTGTGGCCAGTGGGATCCCACCCCCACGGGTCACTTGGGCCAAAGATGGGTCCAGTGTCTCTGGCTACAACAAAACGCGCTTTCTGTTGAGCAACCTCCTCATCGACACCACCAGCGAGGAAGATTCAGGGACCTACCGCTGCATGGCTGATAATGGGGTCGGGGAGCCAGGGGCAGCAGTCATCCTCTACAATGTCCAAGTGTTTGGTGAGTGTCTCCTGGAGGCCACCTTGGCCTTCTCTTTGGTCTGAGTGACCTTTCTAGAAGCTCATTGCCTGAGGCTCAGGCTGGATCAGGGCCTGGTGAGTGATAGAAGAGTAGTGGAGTCGGAGAGCCTTGGATCGCAGAGACTAGGGTGTGCTGGCCTGGCAGGCCTCTTTTGTTCCTTTCCTGTGGTGGCTCTGATGGAGAAGATATGGGACCTTTCCTTCCCTCCGCTGACAGCCATGTGACAGGAGAGAGCCATGGCTGACTCTAGTCCCCTCCCCAGCCTGTCTGACCCCTGCTCCGGTCTCCCTGCAGAGCCCCCAGAGGTCACCATGGAGTTGTCCCAGTTGGTCATCCCGAGGGGCCAGAGTGCCAAGCTGACGTGTGAGGTGCGTGGGAACCCCCCGCCTTCTGTGCTGTGGCTAAGGAACGCTGTGCCCCTCACCTCCAGCCAGCGCCTTCGACTGACCCGTAGAGCCCTGCGGGTGGTCAGCATGGGGCCTGAAGACGAGGGTGTGTACCAGTGCATGGCTGAGAATGAAGTCGGAAGTGCCCACGCTGTGGTCCAGCTGAGGACCGCAAGGCCCGGTGAGTGTGCGGCCCGAGGGTCTGAGACACCAGCTCAGTGTTCACAGAAACCTTTTCTCAAATGAACTCCAACTTAGAATCCTGATATATAAATTTTTTTAAAAGTTTATAATCATGTGTTCCAATTTAACTTTATTAAAATGTCAGAAGCACAGATTTGAGAAACATGCAGCAAAGAAAAACAAAATTGTTGCACAGCATCGGCCAGTGCTGACCTCCTGTGGGACGGGAGGTCAGGTAGGGTTGGCAGAGTGTGTGGAGGTTTCCTGGAGTGTTGTCTTTCCTGGCCTCTCAGATTATTCTCTGAGGACATTTCAAGTTGGCTTCATGTCTAACATTTCCAGGTCATGGCAGTGGAGGGAAAGACCCTGTTGTGCCACAGTGTTAAGATCCCTTGGTGAAGGGACCTGCCCCACCCCCAGCCTGGACATGAGAAGGAGGGCCCTGGCTGGCTCCTGCACCTCTGGAGCAAATCAAGATTGTTCACTTAGCAAGGCTCTTGAGGGCGCAGGAAGACAAGCAGGTGGCGGAGATGCTGTTGACAAGAAGCCTGGGCGAGGGGCACCAGCTGCCCTTCCCTCCTGGCAGGGCAGGGCCGCAGCCCTCTCTCTTCCCAGAGCCTGGCTGTCTCCATCAGGCAGTCGGTCACCTCAGGTCCTGGGCTTAGGGCTCTTCCTGCCCCAGTGCATCTGCTCCCCACTGACCTCTCCATTTTGTCTCGGGGCAGGGGTGGGGTGGGGGGTATCAGCTTGGCAAGTAGCCAGGGGAACTAACACACACCTCTTCTTTCCCTGCTCTTCCCTGGTCGGTCTTCAGGCACAACCCTAAGGCCACGGCTAGACACTGCCACACCTCCTGTGCCAGCCTTCAGGCCCGGAGATCCTGACCAGATGCTGAGGGGGCGCTCAGGGCCCCCAACATCAGTGCAGCCAGCCTCCCCGCAGTGCCCTGGAGAGAAGGGACCAGTGGCCCCTGCCGAGGCACCTGTTATTCTCAGCTCACCACGCACCTCCAAGACAGACTCCTACGAGCTGGTGTGGCGGCCTCGGCATGAGGGTGGCAGCCGGGCACCAGTTCTCTACTATGTAGTGAAGCACCGCAAGGTATGGCACCTCCCTGGGCACGGCCCCTCTCTTGAGGCTGGAGGGGTCTCTGCCTCCTGCCAACTCCCCCAGAGCGCCCGAAGCCTGGAGCAGTAATCCCCACCACTGAACACCACCTCTGTCTCCTCTGGTGTAGACTTTCCAACCGCCTCCCAGGAAGCTAGTTGAGAGTTGGGTATTTGGGATCCTAGAGGTCTTGGACAAAGCCATGTGTGTGCCTTTAGGTCTGAGCTCTCTGCGCACCTTTTCCAGAAGCCAACACCACCGGCTTCTAGTCCCAGAGGAGTGAACTGCCTCCCTGGTAACCATCACCTGTCTTCCCTCTGTCATTTGTTGTTGATGTTGCTCGGTTTTGTTTTTAACCAAAATAAGCTCCGTCGGTACATACCTGTGGGAACTCTGGCATGGCAAGCCAGCCCTAAAGCCAGGAAAACAAATATTTGTGAACAAGTGTTTTCTCTGAGGGTGACAAAATGCCCCTTCAGTTCCCAGCGGCTCTGGTATGGCAAGGAGACATTTGAGCTAAAGGCATGTCGTGCTACTCAGACCGCAGCTATTTCTCCTGGGTAGAAGGAAGTCTGTCCAGATAGATGTTTCCAGAGCTGTCAGGAAGGGATTCTCTGCTCTGGTAGGGTGTAGACAGAGCCAAGCCAACCCATCCTCATGGATACCACACCCTAAGAGACAAGACAGGGCCCCCAGGCTGGAACCTTGTGCAAGGCCTATTCTCACACTGTCACCCCACAGGGGGAGAAGACATGAAATTCCTTTTAAGAAAATGTCCTTGAAAACATCCCTTCCTCCCTGGTGCATACTGTTACCTTTCTAAGCCATTAGACAGTAGAGAATTCTTAAAAGGATTTACTTTTTAAATTGAAGTAACATTGATTTGCAGCATCGTATATGAGGTATAGGATCAAAACCTTCAGATACAGGTTACACCACACCCCACCAAGGCACCCACCGCCCTCCACCACAGTCCATTGCTCACAGTCCCCTCCACCTTGCTCTCCTGCTCTGGTAACCTGAGTCCTGCAGTTAGATTTCTAGGATTTGCTATTGGTTTTATGTGACCCTTTGCTTTGTTACTCTATATTCCACACTTAAGTGATTCCACCCGACATTTGTCTCTTCTGACTTACTTTGTTTAGCATAATCCCCTCCATTTTCATCTATGTTGTTGAAAAAGTCAGGTTTTTTGTTTTTTATAGCTGAATAGTATTCCACTGTGTGTATATAACACATCTTCCTAATCCACTCATCTTTGTGCACTTAGGTTCCGTAGCTTGGCTATTGTAGATAGTGCTGCAGTGAACAGTGCATACAGCCCTTCACACTGGTGCTTTGTATTCCTTGGGTAGACACCTGGAGGTAGAATTGATGGTAGATCTGTTTTTAATATTTTTTGAGAAATCTCCATACAGTTTTCTATAGGACTGAACCAGTCTACATTCCCACCAGCCGTGTAGGAGGCTTCTTTATTCTCCACATCCTTGCCAGCACTGATTTCTGGTCTTTTTTGGAAAAAAGATTTATTTATGTATGCATACAAGAACCGAGGTACAGGCCAGAGGTGTGGAGGGTGAGAGGATTCACCAGAGACAGAGTGGGGAACAGAACAGGCAGATTGACTGAAATACACTGCTGAGGGGAGCAGGAGGCGAGTCAGGAGAGGTTTGCTGTGCCACGTGGGTAGCCCCCTGGCAGGGGATCGAACTCAGGTTGCAATGGCTACAGATTGCTTCATAGGTTGTGTCTCAACCCCTTGTGCCACCAGGGAGGCCCTCTTTTTGATATGGGCTGTTCTCATAGATGTGAGATAATTAAGGGGATTTTTAAAAATCTTATTTCATAAGTAATAATGCATCATGTTTAAGTTTACTCTATATTCTACTTACAAGAGTTCTGTGTGCACTGGATAAAAAATATGACAGTAGAACTAGTCAAGTATTGATCATTTCTCCTCCTTCCTCCCAAAACAAACAAAACCAGCCCTGCAGGGTGGAAGATGGTTGACGTGCAGAAGCAGGCCCCCCGCCCAGCTGTGGGCTCCGCTGGCCCCTCTCATTCTGTTCTTTCTCTTTACATGTTCACCTCTGAGACCTTGGGCCAGGACAGGTCCACAGAGACACCACAGGGTGGTGAAAGAAGCACTTAAGGCAGAGCTTTCTCCTGGGCGGGGGAGGGGGCTCAGGCTGCTGGTCTCTCCTTTAAAGGGCAGCAAAGGGAGTCGGGGGAAGGAGTGTTTAACAGAAAGCAGCATTGTTTAGCCCAGGTTCTAGGGCAGGACTGGTCCTGATCCTTGTTTCTCCATGTAACTGGACACCCCCATCTCAGAGTTGTAGGCAAAGATCAGGCAGGCCAAATGCTCATGGTCCCCAGGAGACAAGAACCAGCATGAGAGCAAGAATAATATTTTTCAGGCCAATAGGTGGCCACAAAACTGCCTCAGCAAGAGGCAAGCTGGCAAAGGCCAGCGTGGCGATCCGGAAATGCCAGGCTGCAGCCACATTCACCCCCTCGGTGTGTGTGACAGTGACTGATGACCATGCCGTTTCTTATTTTCATTTCTGAGTCCGGGGGAAGTGGAAGTGAGGCCAGGGCTGGGAGGGCCAAGGGAAAAGCGGGTGGAGGGGAAGCCAGAGGCCAATACCCCCACCACGTCTGGCTTCTGTTAGGCTCCAGCCATGGGGGCGCATGGAGCTGTCCTGGGGACATCGCCAAGGCAGGAGTCATGTCTTGAAAGCAGTCCTTTCCTGAGGACGAACACGGCTTGAAGATTAGCACCCAAGAAAGGGTTTTGAAATAAAAAAATCTGCACTTGGGCTGCTTTTTCAGCCCCCTTCTTTTGCTGGAGACTGGGGGATCCGTCAGCTCATTCTCACTTTTTCACATGCATGAAGCAAGTTTCGTTTCCTGGTGCATCTGCAGACCCGGGGCTACTGTGTTTGGGTTTCTAGCACCACTGGGGATTCTCAGTTTGTAAAAACTTCTCCCCGTGGAACAAATCCTGGAATCTGGACATGAATGAACCCAGACCATCCCTGTCCCTTGAATAGTAGGTTTTGTTCTGCTTTGGAATATTCTGCTCAGGGATAGATAAGAGCCTTTCTGACCAGCTGTGTCATTCCTTCGGCCAACCACAGCCTCAGGTTGAGCAGGCACTGAGCTCACACAGCCGGCATCGTCTCCTGGGGGACCTGGAGCTCCTTTCTGCTTTTCCTTTAGATTTAAAGAGCTAGGAATGGGGAGCCGTTAAAGAGTATTCCTTAGTAGTTACAGTTAATCCAGAGTTTTAAAGTTCTAAACAAGGACTGAGGGCAGGAGCAGAGAAAGGACTGAAAGGGCAGAAACCTCATGAGGGGAGGAGGTGGGAAAATTGGGAAGGGCCTGGCATTTGTCGGAAACCTACCTCGTGCCCATTTCAGTGCTCAGCACTTTACATACATCGTCTAACTCAATTTCAGAAGAACCTGAGAGCTTTTATTTGCCTCGTTTTAGAACTGAAAAACTGAGAATTGGAGAGGTTGAGAATGCGCTCGGGGCTACACAGCCGGTAGGAGACACAGTCCGAGTTTGACCCCAGGAGTTCCCAGCTCCCCCACATTTTGTTCTCTCTGTGCTCTCTGGAGTCAAGTCATGGTTTCTGCCCTCACGGGTGATGTGGCCTCGGGCACGTTACTCATCTCTCTGAGCCTCAGTCTCCTCGTTTGTGAAATGGGAACGTGTTAACACCCGCGCAGTGTTCAGGCCCATGCCTCGCCCCCAGCGAGCTCTCCGCCAGCATCACCTTTTTCAGCGAAGCTGTTTCGATCATCTTCCTCTTGTTAGAATATAAGCCGATGGAATTAGGTTTGTTTGGTTTAAATAGACCCAAGGAGAGAAAGCTTTAAATGTAGAGGGTCTTGGAAATACAGAAAAGGGGTCTTTGGAGAAATTTGCAGCAATGTCAGTCAAGCGTTTTGCCTCAGTTTTCTTCGGTGGGATCACTAGGTGAGGTGTCAGGGAGCCGGATTTCACTGTCCCAGTGAGAACAGAGGCCCCAGAGCCAGCAGGTACCACCCTTCCCCAGCCTGGCCTGGTTTCCTTGGCTGCCTCCTGACCGTGGAGCTCAGTCCTGCTCCCCTTGCAAGCCACAGCCCCCTGCAGCTCCCGGCTGTGGCGCTGGCCCTCACACCAGCCGCCTTCTCCAGCAGGTCACAAACTCCTCTGATGACTGGACCATCTCTGGCATTCCGGCCAGCCAGCACCGCTTGACCTTCACCAGACTCGACCCTGGGAGCTTGTATGAAGTGGAGATGGCTGCTTACAATTGTGCGGGGGAAGGCCAGACAGCTATGGTCACCTTCCGAACCGGTAAGGGCCAGACATTGCTTGGGGTTTCTCTGGGCCTAAGCGACTCCTACCAGACCCAGGTGGGAAGTCCTGCTCACCTGGCCCGCCCTGTTCTTGCCCTGGACTTACCCACCTTTCAACTACCGCCTCCCTCACTTGTGCTTCAAGGCTGCAGCCCCACCTCTCGTCAGGAAAGCCACCCGCTAGCCGGTTCTCTCGCATCTCCTTGTCCTCCTCTCACTCTGGGGCCAGGGGCAAAACCCCCCAGGCGGAGCTGGGACTCAGACCACACTTCCATCACCTGTGTTATTTGTACCACTTTGTTAATCCTTCGGGCAGAAAGGACTGTGTGGACAGGAAGAGCTAATGCGTGTTTCCTCCCTTGCTCATCTCAACCCACTTCCACACAGGACGCCGGCCCAAGCCTGAAATCATAGCCAGCAAGGAGCAGCAGGTCCAGAGAGATGACCCTGGAGCCAGCCCCCAGAGCAGCAGCCAGCCGGACCATGGCCGCCTCTCCCGTAAGCCCACACCCCGGGGGCTGAGGTGATGAGCAGGCCCAGCTGGGTCCAGGTCCACCGCCTCAGGGGCTCACTGCTGCAGGTGGAGTGGGCACTTGCTTCCATGGGTCTAGGAATCCTCGGGGCATTTCCCCATTAACCACAAAGGGGAAATGTAGATTGGAACTTTTCAAATAAAACTCTGGAGTCTGACGTTGAGCTTGCCGACCCCCTGGGTCCAGGGAGCAGTGGCGGGGAGAGCCACCGGCCCTTGTCCCTCAACCCTCTGATGTTGCTGACCTATAGCTTTTAGGGGCCTTAGTTCAAAGCCACCTCCTGGGGGATGGTGGCCCCGGGAGTCCAGAGGTAGACGGCTGTGGGAGGAACAGGCCCCCATCTGGATAGGCCCAGAGGTCGCACAGCCATCTTGTCACCGTGTTCCCCCTCCTGCTTCCCTCCTCATGCATGGTTTCCCCCAGCTCCGGAAGCGCCAGACAGGCCCACTATCTCCATGGCCTCTGAGACATCAGTGTATGTGACCTGGATTCCCCGCGGGAATGGTGGCTTCCCCATCCAGTCCTTCCGTGTGGAGTACAAGAAGCTGAAGAAAGTGGGGGACTGGATCCTGGCCACCAGTGCCATCCCTCCCTCCCGGCTCTCAGTGGAGATCACAGGCTTAGAGAAAGGTAGGGGCTTGCCTCTGCCCCGGTATCCCAGCTGCCCCCAGCCACCTGGAGGACAGTGGGCGATCTGGAGGCTCCCCCTCCTCACCCTGCACTGCCCGCATGCTCCTGGTGGTGGTGCCTCAGCCCCAGAAACCTCACTTCTCCATCTCTCCCTGACGTCCATAATGGGTCTAGAGTCAGCAGCTCCCGTGTGGTTCTCTTCTCATGGGGCTGGGATTAATGCCTGTCCCTCGAGGACTAGCTTTGGCAAACAGCTAACCAAAAGATCCCTCTGGGTCTTAGGCATGCTGTGGGGGGATCAGGTGTTCCCCAGCACCTAGGTCCAGTGAGTGTCCCTCTCACCAGGCACCTCCTACAAGTTCCGAGTCCGGGCCCTGAACATGCTGGGGGAGAGTGAGCCCAGCGCCCCCTCCCGGCCATACGTGGTGTCAGGCTACAGTGGCCGCGTGTATGAGAGGCCCGTGGCAGGCCCCTACATCACCTTCACCGATGCGGTCAATGACACCACCATCATGCTCAAGTGGATGGTAAGGACGCTGCACAGACAGCAGCGGGTTGGGGTGCGGGCGGGGCTGGACTTCATATTGGGCAGGAACCAATCGCTTTGCTGCCTCAACCTTCTAAGATGCCTCACCTGATGTGTTCCTGGGAGTTGGGTCAGAGGCTCACCCTCAAAGTACCCAGCAGAGTTCAGAGGGCACTGAAGTCTTCAGAGAAATGAGAAATGGCACTTTGGTTTCATGTCCCCAAAAGCTTGGGGAACTCTGGGCTAAATGACAGCAACTCAAAGAACCCTGGGGGTGGGGGTTGGGGGGTACCATCTAACGTATTTGCCAGGACCCCAGTGGATTTTAGACCCTAGGCTAGGGTAAGATTTCCACACACCAGTGGTTTTGCTCAAATGATTTCTCTGCTCCATTGTCAATGTGTTTCCTCTTCGTTCCCTATAGTACATTCCAGCAAGTAACAACAACACCCCAATCCATGGCTTTTATATCTATTATCGACCTACAGACAGTGACAATGACAGTGACTACAAGAAGGATATGGTGGAAGGTGAGATATACTTTGCGTGGTAGTTTTTTCTGGTTGGGGGTGGTAGCATTGGGGGGCTGTGTCTTAACTGTAAGTGTTAACACCTGGGCTGGTGTGCCTGTGTCCCCGACTCACTCATGACACACTGGTTAGCAGTTCACAAAGCCGCCTGCCACTGTCCTGTGCTGCTGGGACAGGAACCTGGGTGGGCACTCAGGACATTCCCCGCAGTGTTTCTCCACCATGTGGCCCCCGCCCAGACACACAGACCTGTCTGGGGGGCAGGCAGGTATCTACGCGTCACACGTGCGACGCTTGCTCTTTCCCAGGGGACAGGTACTGGCACTCCATCAGCCACCTGCAGCCAGAGACCTCCTATGACATTAAGATGCAGTGCTTCAACGAGGGCGGGGAGAGCGAGTTCAGCAACGTGATGATCTGTGAAACCAAAGGTGAGTCTGTGCGGGTCTCTGCACTACTTCCAGCAAGTTAGGGCCTCTCTCCCCTTAGAAAGACTTATTTTCTAAGTGCGCCCAAATTTTGTCAAGTTTTACCTCTCTGTTCATTCACCTGCGCCTCATTAAGAATGAATGGGCTGCCATCAGGCTGGCCTCCAGGAGCTTGGGGATTAACTCCTACGTGCACTCATGGAATAGAGACCCATGCTTAAATTGGGAATTTTCCCTCAACACTTTATTCCCATGATAACATTTGGTATTCACAGTGCTTGGTTTCTTTAATTTAACTCCAATCCCATAAGATAGGAAAACAGCTGAGCATCAGGAAATGACACACTTGGCCAAGGGCACACAGCCATTATCCAGGTTCATCTGACGACAAGCCTTGACTCTTTCTCTGCCCTGAAACTTGAACATATACTCACTTGATATTCGCACATTGGTGACGTGGATAGATATCATTATCTCCATGTTGCAAATGCAGAGAGTAGCTGAAGCAGGCATATTGTGAAGATCATAAGGGATAGGAAGGGTGACAAGAAAACATGTTTTTCTGTCATTGGCAAGAACATTTTCTCCCTGGCTTTGGCCTGCTTTCTGTCATTCAAAAGTACTCCTGCGGGCCTCCAGTGTGCACTTCCTGCCCTCTTCTGCCCTGTACAGCGAAGTGAGGAGGTAGGTGTGTCACACTAGACTTCTTGAATCTTCAGGCCAGACTGAGGAGGAAGTGACCTGGGCATCAGGCCAAGCCTGGATGTTTCCAGATGGTTGGCGTGAATGCGCCCATGAGGAGCTTGAGAGGAGTGCTCGGGGAAGAAGCCAGGGACACTAGCCAGTGCTGGGCTCAGAGGTGGCGGAGGGTGATCATTGGTGACTAGATAGGAAAGGGCAGAGGGCATGATCTGGGCTGTGAAGCCATAGCAAAGAGAAGGGCTGGCTTTGAGTCCCTTCTCTGAGGAAGTAAGGTGGGAACAGAGATTGAGAGCAAGGAGTTCAAGGTAAGCTTGAGGTACCTAGCATGGAGCCCCACACAGGTGCTGTTGCCACTTACCGAAAGAGGGAAAGCCAGAGGGAACAGGCTTCCAGGAGCAAGGAACAAGGTGACACACCAAAATGCAGCTGTGCTTGAGGAGAAGCAGGGCTCATGCCAGGGAAGGGGTGATTTGGCAGTCGTTAGGGTGTAAATTGAAATTACAGGAACAGAGGAGATTACAGAGGGAATATAGAGGAAGAGGGAGGCCAGAAACTGCCCCCCATGTTTGAGAAGCTAAAGAGCAGGAAATGTAAGCAGCAGCCGTCAGAGGTCAGGACTTACGTGGGAAAGTCCAGGGCTGCCGCTTGGACAGGAGTGAATGAGATACATGGGACAGCCAAACCCAGACCGTGAGCTTACTGTTCTAACTTGTCACCTTGCACTGGTGTTTTGTTCCAAGAGGCCTGGAACATCCGTGTCCCTGGGACTACACATTTCTTATTCCACTAGCAAATTCCTGGGTAATTTCTTCATTCCCATTCACTTCTAGTTTCACGCATTTGTTTATATTTTCTTTCAGAAGTTCACTAGCTGTGCTTTCAGAAAACTCCTTTACAACTTTTTCCCCAAAAGCCCAGTCTGATTCTGGAGCTAGGCTCACGAACATCTAGGGTTGTGCTTTGAAATGCAAGGTTCGGTTCTCAGCAGCAGCGGGTTCCACACAAGGAGCCAATTTCAATCTGAGCTTGGACTCCACACTCATCTCATGGGTGGCGAGGTCTCCTGGTGAGACCGACCCCCTGCTCCACACCCAGGGAATCAAGGTGGTTGGTTTTTCTCTATTCGTTGTGAATGAAATGTCAAAGGACTAGACCCTCAAGTGAGTTTTGTCCACAATTACAGCTCGGAAGTCATCTGGTCAGCCTGGTCGACTCCCACCTCCAACGCTGGCCCCACCCCAGCTGCCACCCCCTGAAACCATAGAGCGGCCGATGGGCACCGGGGCTATGGTGGCACGCTCCAGCGACCTGCCCTATCTGATTGTCGGGGTCGTCCTGGGCTCTATCGTCCTCCTCATCGTCTCCTTTATCCCTTTCTGCTTGTGGCGGGCCTGGTCTAAGCAGAGTGAGTAAATGACCTTCCTCAGCACTGAGATGGAGTCTCGGGAGGGGAGGGGACCCCGCTAGTTCCCTAGGCACCCTCCACCCCTGCCAGATTGGAGATGTCCCCCTTCACATTCACTGGAGCTCAACCAGGTGGCCCAGAGGGCGGGGAGACAGAATAGGCCAAGAATAGGCCCTTCCTCCCAGCTCACCAACCTGGGCAGATGGAGAAATAGCAGTTTGGTCTGTCTCAGGACATAGTGATTAAGTGGCTCCAGCTCCTATTCCTGTCTGGCCACCCTTTCCTACTTAGAATCCACATGGCCTCTCCACTGGGTCTGGATGCCATGAGCTTTCTCCCTTATCCTGGATTGAGCTGTTATTCCATTAATTTCTGAGTCAAATGGCAACACATCTGGTTAATTTGCCTCATTTAAATATTGCGCCTTCACTTCACTCAAAACCTCCTTTCCCCCAACCCTTTTCCCCACACAATAAGTCTAGACGTTGGGGGAAAAAAAATGGGTGACAGGAGGAAAATTCTGAGAATGTTCTCCCATTCCTGAGGTAATGTCATTTCTCTGCCTACCTTAGGAGTTTTCTGAGGTTCATGTAGAACTTTTCCAAACTGCCCCAGGCCTCCTTACCTAAGCATACTTCTGTCCTTCCAGAACATACAACAGACTTGGGTTTTCCTCGAAGTGCCCTTCTGTCTTCGTCCTGCCAATACACCATGGTACCACTGGGAGGACTCCCAGGCCATCGAGCCAGTGGCCAGCCCTACCTCACTGGTGCCAATGGACGCACCTGTGCCAGTGGGGTACATGTGAACAGGGGCTGCCCTGCAGCAGCCATAGGCTACCCAGGCATGAAACCTCAGCAGCACTGCCCAGGGGAGCTTCAGCAGGTAAAGTGGTCCTAGGAAAGTAGGCAAGCAGGTACAGGCCACCTCCTGGGGCTTCCCCCTTTGCAGCATCTAATCCTGGGCTGTGGCTGGGTGGGGCTCTCTCTAATCAGTAACAGCTCGTCCTGTTCAGTGAATAGGAGAGTTACCTGGATTCAAATGTAACTTTTTCATTGCTATTTTCCTGAGCAGCGGGATGACACCAACAACCTGCTGAGGCAGACCGTTCTTGGTGATGGATATGACCCCCAGAGTCACCAGATTCCCAGGTAACCAGGGCCCTCTCCTTCCACCTGAGCATCAGACTTCACTTGCTCTTTAGCTCCTCAAATCTAATAGTCACGCATGTGACAGCTAGTGCTTTGCTTAGGGACCCCACGTCAGATAACCTGCTGTGCCAAACTCTTTCCTTAAGGGGTATCTGTTGTGTTTCCAGTTAAGAATGCCTCTTCCACTCCAGGGTCTGGGTTAGCCTTCCAGAATCCTCCCCTCACCTGGCAGACCAGGCAGCCACATACAGGGGCTGTAATCACAGGCCCTGGGACGCCACATCCTCTCATATACGCTACTCGGGACTTGCCGGCAATGAAATGGAAATGGATTAGAATTACCTGTGGAAATGTTGGCATGGCACTACTTGATCCACAGTGGGGGAACAGCCCCTGCTGAGCTTTGCTCAGTCATGCCCACAAACAGTGCATCAGCAGGGATAGGGGGTGTGTGGGCCCACTCTGTTCTTACCTCAGCATCCCATCTGGTCTTTCACACACAGGGGTCCCAAGTCTAACCTGGATGAGGACTCTTTCTTATACACGCTGCCCGATGACTCTACTCACCAGCTGCTCCAGCCCCGCCGGGACTGCCTCCACCTCCAGGAGCAGCCTGTGGCTGCCGGCCAGTCAGGAACGAGAAGTGTACCCCAGAATCCTGGGGTGGAAGTGACGTGGGACCCGCTTTTTCACCCAGGTCTTTGCCAGGGCAAGGAGGGAAACTGAACAAGTTGGAGGTCACCCAGGAGTGACTTGGAGGAGGGGAGAGGACAGTTCTCAGAGGTAGCACTTGGGAAGGAGTCCCCACTGCTTGATGCAGAAGAGAGAGGAGGGCAAGGAAGCCCCCACCGCTCTGTCCTCAAAGGTTGAGAGAAAGGACACTTCTCCAGTTCAAAGAGAGAAGTCCTTTTGGTCTCCCCTGCATTTCAAGACCATTCACAAATTCCTACTACAGCCTCTCATCACTTCAGAGGCGTTCGCTAATCACGCCAAAATAGCTTGCTTTGTTGGGTCTTGTCCCTTAATTAAGGGCGGAGGGTGTATCAGTTGTTACAGAGCCAAGTTCTTACAAATACTGCAATGCTCTGTGCGTCCACAGAACTCTTCCTCTCAGGGACTCAGTGCACCCCTTACCCCACTTTTTTTCATGCCAGTCTCTTGGAAGTCAGTAGATACCTGGTTGGGGTGGAGGCTGGTTCAGAGGGTTGGCTGACGTTTCTGAGCCTCCATGGCATGTATATGGGCCCATACACCAAGCTTGGGCCCTGTCTCTGGGAGATAAAATTCTAAAAGACAGGCACCCCCCTAGATTCAGGCCAATACCATTAAAACTGAACAACTCGATCTGGGCAGGCGATGACGTGCACAGGAATATCTAGCGACCATAGCACAGTGGTGGACTAGCAGCTTCAGAGTAAGTAGGGGTTTAAAAAAAAAAAAGTAGGGCTTTCTTCCAAGGCTCAGTGCTGAGATTCTGTGGTCCCCCTCTGTACAGCACAGGTAGGACACGGCTAATAGGGCCAGCCCAGATCTGTGGGGGACATCAGAGGCAGTGCAGCCGTCCTGGTGCTAGGTTTCTCTCCTCCAGGGCAGACACGCCACTCCCGTCACCTAAGGGGTGACCCAGAACCACGGGGCATGGCTTCCCAGTCAGCCTGGATTTTAATATTTCCACTTTTCTCTCCCCTCAGGCCCCCCTTGCTGCTTGGGCCTGGTACCAGTTGAAGAGGTTGACAGCCTGGACTCCTGCCAAATGGGCGGAGGAGACTGGTGTCTCCAGCACCCCACCGGGGCCTATGCTGGGCAAGAACGCGGGAAGCGGCTCTCCCCCGGCCCACCAGTGCACGTGACTTTTGAAACGCCACCGCCCACAATTTAGACAGAAGCCAGTATCCCAGAAAGACTATATATTATTTTAAAAAAAGACAGAAAATTGGTATTTATTTTTCTATAATAGCCATATTTATATATTTATGCACTTGTAAATAAATGTATGTTTTTTATAATTCTGGAGAGAGCAAGGGAATCCTACCCATGGAGGTATGAGAAGGAAAACAAGCTGCAACCGAACACGAGTCAGCCAAGAAAGAGGAACAGCTCTTCACTCAGAATTCCTGCCACTGCCTGGAGGCCCACAGAGAAGCCGCCACGACCAAGAGGGCAAAGCAGGGACCGCACGTGACCGGCTGGAGATCCCCACGCACAAGGACGGAGCTGCTGCTACAGGACATGTTTTCAGAAGAGGCCGGTGAGAATGGACTTTGTTGTGTACTAGAAGCATTATAAGTACTATAAGCATTAACAAACCTTCCAGAATCAATAATCTGTGGCAACATATCGCTGTAAAAACAAACACTGTAACTTCTAAATAAATGTTTAGTCTTCCCCGTAGCCTTCAACTTAGTCACTTATGACTCAGCAGTCTCTTTCCATGTTAGGCTTCAGTTTGAGTATTTGAAGAAAATACCCACTTGTGCTGTTCCCAGATTTATCAAGAGAGGAGATAGGGAAAAGGAAGGTAGCAAATGTCTTTAACTGTTGAATGTCAATGAAACTAAGCTTTTCTACCTCAGTGTGTGTCGAAGACCAAATATTTTCCCCAAAATGTTGGTAATTGCTTAAATGCTGTGCTACACGCATGAACATGTTGTGCCTGATAAAACTCATTTCCCTTTTTTCCAAAAATCTACCAACATAGCCAGAGGAGTTCACTCACTGGTTGTTTCAAAACAACATTGCTTACTGCTGTCCAACCACAGATCAATCTTGATATAACTAGATGAAGGCTGAAGTTTGCAGGGAAAGCCCTAACACAATTTAAGTGTTCTCAGAAGGAAAACATTTTCTAGATTTCAGTAAAGTGGAGTAACAGATGAACTGCCACACTCTAGTCACAAATTTGAGAAACAAGATCTTTGGAAAGCTCAGGAGTAACGGACTGTCTAGGACAAGCGCGCCCTCTGCTGGCCAGAGCAAACACAGCACCTGCTCTCTAGGTTTCCTGTATCTTTTCCATCAAACAGCTGAAGTGGAAAAAGAACTAAGACAACATGACTTTCAGAAAAGCAGTATTTTTAAAATGTTAAGAAATAAATTGAAGGCCTATAAAGAACATTTAAATGGGAAGAAGACGTGACTTCAGACAACCTGGTACTAAGGGTAAGTGTGGGGCAGGACCAGTGCTCTCGCTCTTCACTCAGTTAATCCAGGGACTCTCAAATTTGAGCGCTAACATTATCTATCCCATTGTCTTAAAATTTTTTATCTCCAAAGTGAAGATGGTGAACTTCTGTGATGAGTGACATTGTTTACTGCCCAGCATTGGTACCACAACAGTAGTGCTTTTAATGCATGTTAAAGGACAGAGATAATTGCAGGAAAGAATGGAACCATTAGGCTTTCAAATTTCAGCCTAGAAAGTGAAATTACTCCGTTTTCATTCAGTTCATTGAATGAGCATTCGAAGCTTTGGGAAGTTCTGAATATTTAATTTCATTGCTTTTCTTTAGATTCATTTTAAAATTTAGATTTAACTCGGCCAACAGAGGCTTCTAAATTACTAAGGGGTAGCGTAAGGCCAAGTGGGCAGGACCTGGTGGGGGACACAGAGCTCAGCTCAAGACCTCTCTGAGAGGGCAGCCTTCCCACGTGGGACAGGCCGCCTTGGTGTCAATAATCACGCTCTTTACTGTGAAGTTGTGACAGAAAGTTTGGACTCCACAGTTGTCTTTTTTTCTTTCAAGTTATATTAACAGTAGATCCACAAGTAACTTAATTCAAACTGATTTCTGGCCTTTCCAGGTGAGGCTGCCTTCTGTCAGGGCAGAGAACTCCTTGATGTGGGAAGCAGGATAGTTTTCCATCCCCCCAGCCCAAGCTGTATACTGGGTGTCTCCTGTTTGAACTTTCCAAAGCTTTGAATGCTCATTAAAATTATCGAGTCAAGACTGAATCTGGATTCAAGCAGACATGAAACTAAAGCAGACATGAAACTAAAGTTATCCATCTAATCCAAAAAAATAGAATTCCAAACATTATGGATGAAGGCACAAGTGTTGTGGTGACTGCATGGTTCTTGTTGTTTGAAACTATGCAGCAGTAAATAAGTAAAACAGCTGTGACTAGAACATTTTCCTAAAAGATTCAAAGACACACATAGTTTAGAGCATATAGTAGAAAAGGTGCTAAAAATGTATTCTCTCTAGTAGAGACGCTACTACACCAGAGATTTATGGTGATAGGCACAAACTATTCAGACTTCTTAAACAGGAATATGAAAGAATCTTAGAGATCAAGTGTCCAGCTCTCACATACACATATATTGTAACATACAAAGCAAGTTAATCCTCTTTATAATTTGGGGCGGGCAGCTCAGCAAGCTAGCCACGGGTTAGGGATACTTGACATTGCTGAGTCCCTGTCTACATTAAAGCAGTATTGCCTTCTTCACCTTTCCATCTCAGTGACCAACTTTATATTCTGAGACAGCTCCAATGGAATAAGTCCTTGAGGTCTGAATCAAAGTGCTCCATTGTGTTACCAACAGCGATCCAAATATCAGTGAGCTCATTCCAAGATCCCAGTGGCCACTTACCCCCAAATCAAAAAGACACTCCCAAATTAGTTTAAAATGCCATATACCTTCCAAAGTGATTGTTAGAGATGTTCCTTCAGAATGATTTTGATCTTGCCTCATTACTTCTATATCAAAAACAGCAAATGACTCAAGTAGAACCTGAGAGAAAGCGGCGTAAGACTTGAGAAACCATGGGAATACTTAGAAGACAGGTAGAGTCATAAACATCTTCAGAGGGGGGGAAAAAAAAAACCTTTTTTTGGCCATTCTGGAAAACATATCCTGCTATTCCTGTCAGAGCTGAGTTTGCTAAAACTGTGGGTGATTCAGGAAGCTGGTTATTTGCCTGCTTTCTGCTAACCCAAAGCAGACTGCTCTGGTACATCTCTGCATTGCCTGAATCCTCAAATAATTGTTTCATGACGTTAACAATGTCGGAATTCTAAATTGCATTTCTTATTCTGTGATGATGTTGGCAAAATAAGTTTGTTTTTTTCTCATGTCCTCTCAGAAAACTTATCGTCAAAGTTTATTTTCCAAGGATCAAAAAAAAAAGGATGGATTGCTGAATGATAGCTTTTCTTGCCAACAGCTAAAATGTCAGAAAACCAAATACAAACTTCCCTAAAACACATGCTTTGTTGCAGTTTTGAGGTGCAGCCTTTTGTTTAGACTTGGTTCTAAACAAATCTAAAATGGTTCAGTTCATTAATAAATAGATGTTAAGTGCTACAGTCTGTTCTAAAATAACCAAATGAGAGAAATTATTAAAACTACATGACTAAGATCTGGATTTAGACTTTTAGATAAGTTCACTTTAAAATAAGATTGTAGTACGTGACCAAAAAAAACAGACCTTCTGGTGAAGCACATGTCCAAAAGGCAAACCTCGAGCCCCGTGGACTTTATCTAGTTCTGCTGTGGAGACCGAATGGGTGGGAGGGTGAGACCTCCTTTCTTACGCAGAAGAGCAATCTCTTCCTTTAAGGCCACAATTCTTTGTGCTTGGATTTGGATCAATTTAGTGACCTTCTCTTTTGCCACAATATCTGCTTTCCGAGGAGCCTGGAAGGCATTGCCCTGTGGGAAGAAAACACGACCCTCCTCTAAGCATCATTTCGAATGGAACAACCTCTCTGTCCTTCTGCCTCGAGTCAATTTCAATGGCTATTGCGCCTCCTTTTAAGGGCTTTCAAGTCCTCCACTGAAATCCCACCATTAAAAGGGGGCCTTTGAGCTAATGAACACATCTAAACATATAGATCCTTTAGGTGGGTAACAGGTTAAACCATCACTCATACCCCCAAGGATTCATCACTGGCATGGTAAAAGACAAGGTACATCCTTTTTCTATGCAGCTATATTTTGTTTTCTGCAAAGGAAATAACTCACTTCTTCATCCTATTTCCTCCCTTGTCTAGCCAGTTCCTGCTCAAACTCTCAGGGTGATGCTGATGCAGTGCTTCAGGGGATCACACTTTGAGAACCCCTGATTTGAGCATTTGCAGCATTCTTAATGAAATATATAAAGCAAAGAAACAAGAGAAACTGGAATTTTTTTCAGACGCTATTGTAAGATGATACATTGCTTAGGTTCCTATAGGGCAAGGCTTGACACCAATAAACCTAAATTAAAAAATAATATCCACCACATTCTATGTATTATATGCTAAGTTCAATAAATGTTATATAAGAGCAAACTTGAAAGCCATAAAATGCAACAACTGTTTCAATAAGATAACCTGAGATTCCACAATGCAAGATACCCACTTTAGGTCAAATGTATGTTCATGGCATCCAACGGGCATGCAGTAAAGTTAGTCCCTCAGGCTCACCATAAGGTAGGTCAACTCAGTGTCCTCGGGGACCCAGGTGGGCTGGAGCGGGTCAAGATCAGGGTTTGTTTGAAGGTCAGCACTTGATATTCTTGTGAACAGCTACTGTTAACAGAGCATCCCCAGTTCTGACAAAGGATCTGAAGGATAAGAACATACCTGCTGGTTCTGTAACGTATTCAGCCGAGAGTCCAGTTTCTTCTTTTCAACACATAAATCATTCATCTGATGAAGCTTTTTGGTGTGTTCTTTTGTCTTCATCATCAATTCCCATCGCATTTGAGCAATCTTTTCCTACCAGAGCAGGAAGATGCAAAAAGGATTAATAAGGAGAAAGAGAGAAAAATGTATGTCTGGGTTTGATAAACGTCAGGCAAATAGAGCACATGCACATGGGAAATGCGATCAAATACCAACATAGAAGCAACTGCATTGAGTCTGGTTTGGTTAAAAACAGGAAGACTGTAAAATGAGATAGATAACACTATTGTTAAGGAATGAAATTCGTATGCATGGTGAGTGAGAGTATTCATTACCTAAAAGGGAGAATGACAAACAGCAAACTTCTATACATCGCTCTATTCCCAGTCCTGGTCAAAATTCTCAAGGTAGTTTGAGTAGTCATAGATGGCTACTGGCTTTCCTTTGTTCTCATAATGCCAACACATTATTTTAGGCTGCCTCTCACTTCTAGCATGCCCATGATAGGCGCCACTCCCACACACATGTTCAGTGGCGACTATCGGAAAACAAAGGGAAAGCACAATAGCGCGAGGGACTTCTTCCCCACCTATTGATGAGGTAGGACAGAAAATGGGAGAAAGGATAATGACTTGCGGGCTTATAAAAACTTTATAAAAGTTCCCATCTTGGAGCCAAGGTGCAGCCGGGACACTGCCTCATCCCACTGCTCAGGGAACACCACAGGCATTAACAGCTGCTAAGACACCACTAGCCAAACAGTCCATACCTCACTACAGAAGTTACTACTTCAAGATGTTCTCTAATTTCTAGTTTGTAAGAGCATTCCGAAGCTCTGCAGAGTAACACAGGCACCTCAGAGCACAACAGTTCCACTCTTAACCCTGTTAGAGCACTTTCACATTGCCATCATAGTTATTTGCACCCTGGAATCCAAACCTAGTACTGGTGCTTTCACCCCAAGATAAACCCCTCCAGCTAAGTGAATGGTAAAACTGAGACAGGCTTAAGATCCTGGGGGTGACAGGGTCACAGACTCATCTCTAGCTGCACCGCAGAAACCACTTACAGTTCAACCCAGATTCAGCCAAAGTAGATCACTTGTCTTCTTGGCCTTACCTCCCACATCTTCATCTCCTTTGCATTCGATAGCTCCTTTCGAAGTTTTCTGATCTTCAGTTCTTCAAGTGTTGTGTTCACAGAGAGTGTCTGAAGGGCTTCCAGGTCTATCACACGGCCAAATTTGCTGATCATTAGTTGACGAACTGTCTCTTCCATTTCTAAGAAGACAGACACCATCGGGTAATGCAATAGCTCCCTTGTTATTAAATGAACAATACCAGTCATGAAACTAAGGAATAGCTTTGCAAGAGTGATAAAATTTTTAAAAAAAATTTTTTTAAAGATTTATTTATTTATTTATACAAGCACTGGGTACAGTCAGAAGCGTGGGAGGGTGAGAGAATTCACCAGAGGCAGAGTGGGGAACAGAACAGGCAGACTGTGAAATACACTGCTGAGGGTTGCAGCGGGCGCCAGGAGAGGTCTACACCATGTGGGACCCTCGCCCGGTGGTGGCCGGGGATTGAACCGGCCAGAGGCTGCAGGCAGCTTCTCAGCCCAGCGCTCAACCGCTGCGCCACCAGGGGAGACCCAAATTTTTAAAAATTTTAATTTGATAAAATTTAGAGTGATAAAACTTAAATAAAATTTTTTGAAGTGCATTTAATCAACAAAGACAAAGTAGAAAGAAATCCCAAAAGTCAGTAACAAAAAATAGAAGAGAAAAAGTAGCAAGGGATGTGACAGGCCTGTTACAGAAAAGGAAACATAAACAAATGAATGTGAAGGTGTTCAACCTCACCAGAATCAGGGAAAGTTAAAAACACAAAAACTGCAATGAAATACAACTTAACATCCAATCGGGGGGAGGCGTTTGGGGCCTGGGCAATTCTCACACGTGCAAGAAGGATAAAGTGGTCCTTTCCTCTCTTCCTTGTTTCCTCCTGATTCTGTGCTTACTTACTGCTTTCAGATTTGGAGATAGTCACCTGGTAGTTGTCTGTTATCAGTGAATATTACTAGATAACCCACGGGCTTAGGTACTTACTCTGGATAGTTTTTGCCATCTGTCTTTTTTCTCGGATAAGCTGTTTACGCCTCTCCCGGTATTCTTTGTTAAGTTTGCGCTGCTTGGCATTTTCCTCCTGAAGGTATACGATTCGCTCTTGCAGCAGACTCAAGGAGTGATTAGAAAAGACCAATGTTCCAGAAAGGTCATTAGGTATTTCTCCAAATATTACATACTCTATCTACAAAAACAAAATAGACAAAGATCAAACTCCGTATAAGGTCATAGACAGCACAAAAGCAGCACTTCCTTCTCGGCCCCCTGCTTAGGTCACTGCCTTCGGATGTCCATCTCTCTCAACACTGGGTAAGTGGAAAAGCAGGAGGTTGTCTTCAAATAGTTAACCACATCACGTCCCTCTGGGGATGATAAATCTCTCCCACAGACTATGCAGATCAACAATGATGGGCTGGTATATGGGGCAAAGTGCTCAAGGCAAAGTACCTGATCCAGTTTGGGTCGGGTGACACAAAGCACGTAAGGCTGGTCTTCCAAAATACAACTTTCTCTCCTGACAGCAAATAGGGTATGATGGGTCATTTCTCTTACTCATGCATCTCTATCTCAACATAAGTTGTAAGCCAAGTGGTGTGTGGAAATGAACAAAGAAAAGGAGAACCAGAAAAAAGATTTTCCTTTTTGTCTTGACCGCCATCACTGATGAGTAGAGTATAAGTGAAGATAATTCTTGCATCATGCCTTTGTCAATGGCTTAAAATAAGTGGCAGGGAAAGTAACACATGTGCAAGATCCAAGAATTCAACCTCTAAGTCCTAGGGTCCTCATTTCCCCAGACCTTAAATGACTCACACCTCACAGTGGTGATGACCCATAAGGAAATACATTTTTCGCTGTTAGCAATCTAAGAATGGGTAAGAAGAGTTTGGTTGTCATTATACAGGCAGAATTCTCAGCTACGGACTAATTCTCCCCGTGAGTAATGATGACTCTCTGGAACAGCCTGGGTGGTGGCGCTTCTGCTTAGAGGGGGTGGGGCACCCTCCCCAGACCCATCACCTGGTGGAGCTTGAGTGGAATCACAACCAGCAGTTCATTCAGCCGCTGCTGCTTCTCTCGTTGATAAGCCTCCAAGGCTGCCTCTGCTGCGTTCAGATTAGTTGCCACAATTTTTACCTGTGGAAAGTCCCACGTTTCAGTTTCAGTCGCAGCATCTAGAGGGAGGAAGGTTGGAGGAGGAGGAGGAACAAAGAGGGTTGTGGGCTAGGGGTGAGTCACTGGTGCACCAGGGGAGCAGTACCTGATTGGGGTATCCAAATAAGCTCAATTAAAAGTATACACATTTTTAAAATTTTTTAAAAATTGCATTAAAAAATAGAAACAAAGTCCCATGTACGAAATGTGGAGAAGATGCTATGAACATATACTCAAGGTGGGAAATGATGGCATCTTGGCAGGAAGTAACAGCATAGGCGGGGTCTGTCTTGTGGGAGTGGAATTAACTGGTGGAACCCAGGGATGTATATTATTTTCTTATAGCTAAGTCAAAATCCACCAACTTTTTCACTCATTCCTATGTCTCCTGAGTTGTAAAGATTTTTGTGAATGAGAATTCAAAAGACATTTGGTCCTCATCCTTTGTATTTCTTCATGAAAAACAGCTCTTAGCAGGGGATGCCTTTGTCAATGCCTTAAAATGAGGTCATTATGACCTCGATACGTTAAAGAAAAAGCTCAAAAAGCAACAAAAGTACTAACTACAGTATTTCTGAGACCCATCCATCATCTATGCAACTTGAATGCTTTCAAATCATTTCCTGTTTGCAAGAGGAAAAGCAAGCTATCCGCATTTCTAAATATCAGTCAAGTTCAGTAGATGTTGCTGTAGGAGAGAGTACCGAGAAGGAAAAAGGCGGAAACTATCCAACATAGTTATACCAGAAGTTTGACTGCCTAGTCCTGGTCTCCAACATGGGGTTGCATGCACCCAAGGGAAAACAAAGAGATCTACTGGGGTCCAGTAAGAAACTATCTGTTTCTATTTATTTTTATCTCATTCTTTTCTATTTGTTTTTACAAATGTTTAAAAATATGCAAAATATATTAATACAATAGTTGTGAATATAACATACAAAAATAGACATCTGTTGTAGGAATATGTGCTCCACAACTTTTCTACTGATATATGTAGGCAATGAAAACTATTTGGAGGCCAGTGATTGGGATAGAGTTTGATCATCAGAAGAGCAACAGCCCCACCAGGACTGTGCTTGGGGAGAGAAAATTGGATGTGACCATTGAAATGTTTCTGCTCTGGAGAGATGTTCTAACATGGTATTACTGTGACCTGGCACAATATAGCAGAGGCGGTGCAGCCTGTAGAGAGGGGATAAATAAGTAGGAGGTCACCTTACTTTTTTGGACAATGTGTCATATTCCTTTTTGAGGTTATCGACAATTTTCTTTTCTTCAACTAAGGCTTCTTCAATGTCCAGCCTCTTTTCTCTAAGTTGAAGGGCCAGTTCAAAAAGACTTACATTACAATCTGAAAAGACAAGCAAAATAAAAAAGAAGCCCAACTTGTTATAGGATGTAGTAATGCACCAAGTGTGGACTTTGCAGTTTCAAAATAATGTCCCATTTGTGGATCCTCTCTAGCAAGCTCTCACCACATTCAGGGCGCCAGTGTTTCAGGTATAAGTTACCGATACCAATAATGACGACAGTAATTATAACCCCAGTCTTGAAGCTCTGAGCTGTACTCTGAGCCAGGCTTTACACTCAGCTCTTTACATATATTATCTTACTCAAGGCTCAAACCTTGAGTACCTGCAAAGGAGAAACTATTGAATATTCCCATTTTTTTAAAGATTTATTTATTTATGAATACAAGAGCTGGGGTATAGCCAGAGGTGTGGGAGGGTGAGAGGATTCACCAGAGAGTGGGAAGCAGAACAGGCGGATCTACTGAAATACACTGCTGAGGGGAGCAGTGGACAAGACAGAAGAGGTCTGCTGTGCCATGTGAGTTAGCTCCATGGCCGGGGATCAAACTCGTGCTGCAGTGGCTATGGATAGCTTCATAGTGCTGAGACTTAAACCCCTGCGCCACCAGGGAGGCCCCCTGAATATTCCCATTTTATGGGTGGGACCTTAATCTCACAGAGGTCATGCAACTTACAGGATGTATGGGCTTCAAGTATAATATCTCTATATTAATTTCTATTACCTCACACTTAAAGTCACATTTATCCACCAAGTAATTGATAAAATAAAAATATAATGGAGTTCTGCAGTGGAATTCAGGAACCTGAGTTGTAGCCCTAGTATTACCACTAAACTAGCTAAAGGACTTAAAGTCCTTCAATCTCGCTATAAAATAATGAGTGACATTACAAGTGAGTTCCTTTCCTCTCTTCCACATATGTATGGTTCTAAAGAAGACTCTATTTTCAAAATCAAAACAAGATTTAAATTTTTTTGTAAATTAAACCTTATGTCAGCCCAAAAGGAAATAATTTTTTTCTCTGTTGAACCGTTCCTCTATCGCAAGTATATGAATATTGGTCTGGCTGCATCAGCCTGGTTTCACCAGTGAAAACAGTGAATGTAAATTGCCAAGCATTTTCAGGAAAATGGTACAAATTGCCCTTACAAAACATATTTGGAATATGAAAATAAGCTTGTTAAAAAGAGAGCACTTCATAAAAAATAAAGTAGATAAGCAGATACAGAGTACAATCTGTTGCTTCTATAGAAAATGAAGTGTGTATAATTTATGACACTCAACTGCAGGTTGTATGCAGATTTTTCACTCATAAATGGCAGCCTAAGGGAACACAAAATAAATCATCCAAGAGCCCCCAAAGCTGTATCTCATATATTTTATGCCACGCTCCCCTTAAATTTTATTCTGAGAGAACGGAAAAGGAAAACAAAAAAAGGATCCCTTTGGTAGAGGTCAAACCATATTCACACGCAACAGAAAACACAAGCTTTTATCCAGCTTACTTGAGGGGCAGATGGAGTCATCAAAAACATCATCTTCAGATCCAGACTCATCCTCATCACTCTCCAAGCTTGATTCTTCTTCACTTGATTCTTCACTTTCTTCATCTTCATCTAAACACAAAGATATTATTAAAGAGAGTTCAGTTTCTATGTTAAACTAAATCCCAGACTTTTAAAAAATAAAATCTTTCTCAAACAGTCACTAGAAGAACAGGAGACATAAAGCAGAAAATTACAGGTGGATCTACTGAAATACACTGCTGAGGGGAGCAGAGGGCGAGACAGGCGAAGTCTGCTGCGCCATGTGGGTCAGCTCCCAGGCTGGGGATAGAACTCCTGCCACAATGGCCGCAGATAGCTTGATAGTGCTAAGACTTTAACCCCTGCACCACCAGGGAGGCCCAAGAATCCAATTTTCCTTTAACAACATTGAATAAAATATCTTTTAAGAAAATATAAATTGTTGAAAACTGAAACACATCTGTCCCCAAGTGCTTCTGATAAGTGACTGGAGACCTCACCCACACAACTGTGCAGCTCCATATTCTTTTTAAACATGTCTGAGCCACAGGTTGCCAACTGGCTATTTTTTTTTTCTTTTTTTTTCCCCAGCCTCCCCCACACCCCCGCCCAGGCTATTTCTATTTTATGAAACTTCAAACTAGAAAAAAATAGAGATGGTGTGAATCCTCTCCAGATTTCTTTGAAAGATCTGTTAAGCGGTCTGAACCACCTTATGAAATAAACTGACAAAGTTTAAAATCAGACTTTAAAATTCTTACATAAACTCCTGTTTTCCGGAAGATGATGAAGACCTACTTTTTCTATTCCTCCCATTAAATTCAATTAAAAATCCTGGATAGTCCATGTAAAGCAATTACAGGAGGACTCTGAAACGTGCAAAGATGGCAAATCAAATATGCACCTCAGAACCTGAGGGCCAGCCCTGCGGTGATTTCCTCGGGTCTTTTTTCTCCCGTATCTCAGACTTGGCGATAAGGAAGACTGTGACCTGGAAACACTAACAAAGGCAGACATGGGATGGCCCAGCGAGAGCCTGATTTCTCTAGCAAGGAGACCAGGAAAGACATACCCTAGCAAGACAGAATGGTTTAGACCTTATTCCAACAAACCACCACAGAAAAAACCATTGTCCCACTCTGTGACCCACTGCAGCAAAGACCAAGTGGGGTGCCCAGATACCCAGGTGTGTAAAGCTGTAATGAAGTACCCCAACACTCTCACAAGGAAGGTGTCAGAGAAGGCCAAGGAGGGAACCCACATATTTATTCCTGCAGACCTATAACCAGCCCCGATAACTATGTCTATGCAGACCCCAGGGGAAGCCTGGATGACCACTGCTACCTCACCTGGCAGCAACGGGCCCCATTCTCCCTCCCTGCAGAGGCAGTATCAGAACAGCCGTCACAAAGCAGTAGGACTTCCATCATTGCCCAGAGGCGCCAAGCTGCTGCCATCGTGTTGTCAGCAGGGATTACGTGAGGAGCTGGAATTCCCACCCCTCATAGCAGTCACAGATCTCTCCTCTGTTACAGATCTCTCCTCAGTGAAGGCTGAGCCCTTCCAGCCAGCAGTGCCAAGTGGCTCCCACCCCTTTCTCTGGCACAGCAGTGTTCTTAGAGAAAACCAAGTGAAATAGAAGGTTTTGATAAGATACAAACCCACATAACATGAAAGTTTCCAGGTTTCAATTGAAAAAGCACTCATCATACTGAGAACCATAAGATTTTCCAACTGACTGAGAAAAGACAACTAATAAATGCCAACACTGAGATGACCAAAATGTTAGAATCATCTGAGAAGTAAACCATATTGATAAAATTACTACAGTGACCAATTATAAACATACTTGAAGCAAATGGGGGAAAAAAACGCAAGGCCTCAGCAAGGAAATAAAAAGTCTCAGCAGAAATCTATCTATGTATCTCTCTGTCTCTCTCTCTCTCCCTGCCCCCCACCCTCAGTTAGAGAACTAAAGGTTTTTGTCCTCTCCTCTTTAACCCTCACAATGCCTCTACACTGTCAATGATGTAGTGGAAATAGGTGTCAAAAACGTCCCTTTCACTGATCACAAAGACATACAAAGAACACACAATAAAAACAAAGTTAACAATCCAGTCAAGAAATGGGCAGAACTTAAAAGACACTTCTCCAAAGAGGAAATGCAAATGGCCAACAGGCATATGAAAAAATGTTCAACATCCCTTATAATCAGGGAAATGCAAATCAAAACCACAATGACATACTATAACCTTACATCAGTTAAGGATGGCACATATCAAAAAAAACAGCAACAACAAATGCTGGCGAGGATGTAGTGAAAAAGGAACTCTCCTACATTGCTAGTGGGGGTGCAAACTGGTCCAACCACCATGGAAAGCTGTCTGGAGGTTCCTCAGCCTACTAAAAGTGGAGCTACCATATGACCCAGCAATTCCACTCCTAAGGATCTTCCCAAAGGACACAAAAATATCAATACAAAAGAATACATGTACCCCTATGTTTACTGCAACACTTGAAATCAACCCAAATGCCCCAAAATAGATGACTGAATCAAGAAGATGTGGTATATATACACAATGGAATACTATTCAGCAATCAAGATAAACACATGCCATTTGCAGCAATGTGGCTAGCGCTAGAAGGGATTGTGCTCAGTGAAATAATTCAGAAGGAAAAAAAAAATATCGGATGGTTTCACTTATAGGAGGAAGATAGGGTAACCAAATAAAACATCAGGGTAAAAAAATAATAGCAATACAAAACACAACACAACAAAACAAAAACAATTATAAACCAGAGATCCTGCAGGGGACGGGAAAGGGGAGGGATCCGAGGGAGGGAGGGAGGAGCAAAGGGGACTGTGGTGATGGAGCAGGGGTGCGCTGGTGGTGGAAATTCTTTAGGGACTACACCTGAGAAAAGAAGTAAAATATATATAATTTTTTTAAAATGTCCCGTAGTTATTTCTCTATTTCATGCTACCAAGAGAAAATAGGATCACATATAAGAAAGAAATACAAACCAGCATCTCCTTCAACTTCCTTTTTCTTCACCCTCTTAATCCTCTTCTTTAGGACCTTCATGAGGAAGTTAGCAAATTTATTGTTTTCTCCCAGGGCTGCTTGGAAACTAGCATAGAGTGCCTTTTCTTGTTCTTGGAGCTTTGCAATTTCAATCTTTTTCTCTTCCATCTCTTTAAGAGTTTCATTTATTTTCCACTACATGAACAAAAAACAATAAAATTTTCCTGATAAACCAGGTTCAGAGAGCATTATACATTACTATAATGTAAGGTTATGGTTTAGAATATCTTTTTAAAGCTTCTTAATACAAGTTTATATTTCTGATATTTGCAGCACCATCCACTTACTTGATTAAATTTTGTCATTCTTTCAGTAAGTTAGAATCAGATAAGATCAGCTTTTTAATGTTTAACTCTTTCAAAAATTAAATAAACTGAAATTTTACTGATAGGTAGATGTCAATTATCTTTGCATTATCATCTTGAAAGCAGATTTTTTTCATATCAGTAACTGAAAAAAATTTCATAGTGAAACTGATGTAGCTAGAAACTGATGTCATTATTTAATATGTAATATCTACTGAATAGAATTCTTCCTTTAAGACAAATAGTATATCACTAAAATTTGCATGTAAATAACAATTTCCTGTGATATTCAACGATGTTACTTTAAAGCTAGCAAAAATATTTAAGAAACTCACCAACTTCTTTTTCCAGGTATATTCATATGGATAACAATCAAAACTCACCTTCATATGATAGCTAGTGACAAGCAAAATATAGCCTTTTGCAATTCCATAAACTAAGATTTATATGTGAGATTTTATTCTCCAAACTTGCAAAATATCAGATCAAATTTATTTTAAAAATCTGATTCTTTTTTTTGTGACCAAGGATACCAAAAACAGCAATCAAGGGGAGAAGACAAAAAAGAAAAGAGGACTAGAATGAGGGAATAAAGAAGAAAAAAAAAAAAAACACCCAGTTGCCTCCATAACCAAGGGTGCAGGCAGCCAGCGTGCTCCTGCCAGTTCATACTTGCATGTCCTGTTCCTCTTGGTCTAATGAATTAACACGCTCTTGAAGTATATTCTCCTGCTTTTCAAAATTCTTGAGGAGAAGCATTTCTTGAAACAATGTGAGATGGTGCAAGTCAGATAATTTCATCTGAGTATCCAGTTTCAGTTTCTGATGTCTCAGGAGACGAAGTTCTGCATCAAAAGTGACAATAAGTTCTCTGACCTGAGGTAGAAAAAGATTTGAGGATATATGAGAAATTAACAATATGTAAACTTTTTAAAACTAATATAACTTGAATAAAAGTATATTCTTCTTATACCTTTATTATGGATGGAGAAGTGTGTGTGTAGTCATAGAAATCAGTTCATTAGTGGCATTAACTTTTTAAATGGTAGGAATTCTATAACTCCAGTCCTTCCAGTTATTCATCATTAAGCCATCAGTCTAGAATGCCCTTCTATCTGTACTGTGTGATTTAAATAAAAGACTATGCATTCTTCATGGATAGTTGTCGGGGCCCAGACCTGGGGCCCAGACCTGAACATCCGGGTTCTTGCCTGAAGCAGGTACTGAATGTTAGCTCCAGGGAAGGTTTCAAGTTTCCTATTGTGACGACTGACCCCTTCCCCTGCTTGTTCCTTGTGGCTTGTTTGCATTGGTGGTCTCTCCTTGTTCTTCGAGATAACGAGAGACCTCCCCCTCTGAACCCTATATAACCTTGTACACGTTCCTGAATAAATGAGACTGGCGATGATCCTGGCTTTGTCTCCACTCCTCGCGTACCCCTGTCCCATACCAAGCCCCTGCTTCCTCCCCCGGGTACCATGTTGATCTGCCCGGCTGGCCCGGACAGATAGTGTTTATATTGCCTCCACTTTTTCTCCTCACTAAATCTCTAAATTGCTACTTCAAAAAGTAGCACTAAATATTTCTCTCAAGTTCTTTTTCGAAAACTTTCAAGCATGCAGAAGAGTAAATTTTTAAAGTGGATAAATATAATCATGGAGCTGCACGAAGCCTGTTCAATCCTGTTTTACAGATGAAGAATTGAGGTCAAAGGTGATTTTTCTGAGATTAAAACAAACTTGTTACAGAGCAGGGACAGGAACATAAATATCCCAAGTCCTGATCTGGACCTTATTCCACTGACACCCTAATGATTTTAAATCCTCAGTTTTACCCCAATGTTGGCACAGCCCTAGAGAACACAGTGGAGATCAAGAGAAAGCCCTAAGGGCTGAGTCTCCTGGGGAAACTAAAACAATAGGAAGAAGGCAAACCACCCCTGTTTTTCATTAGGCTCTATATGATGGGGAGCCTCAGTGGTCCAGTGCCTGGAATGAGTGAGGGCCCAATTGCAGCTGGAGAACTTCAGAGTTAAAGAGGGGCAGGGAAGGAAAAGAAAAACTTTACATCTTAAAAAAGGGTTGTGGTAGACCATAGGTGCTTCTCTGCTGTATTCAACAAATGTGAATTATTTCTAAATTTTCTTTAGTGCAACGCCACTGTGAACGGTACCACACAGGTGTCCATGTTTGCAAGGTTTACACTTGTTTCATTCTCTCACCCAATAGCCTGTGTGAAGTTTGTGAGGATGGAGAGTATGTCTGTCTTGAGGGTTGTTGCTTCCCTCCTACAGCATGAGGAGGAAGTCAAGCCATCGGTAAATTGTGGTCTGACTAGAGTTTGGGGAAAGTTGATACAGAGACATTTTAATTACTAAGAAACTAGATCTTATTCTTCCAGACTCTCCTTTTTTCTCAGCTTTCAATGAACACATCCTCCCCCCTTACCCTGTTGGCCAAATACTGCTGCATGTACACGTGTTTAACTTCTTCCCGCTTCATAATCTCCAGCTCCATGTCGGTTGGCTCTGTTTTTTCAAATTCTACTGGCTTTGGAATATCTGTAAGGTGGGTTGATGCCTTTGATGATCTAGACAGTGAATCGCGCGTCGTCACATCCCCTTCCCTTACAATAGAGGGTCTGAGGAATCCTCCGATTAAGTTTTCAGGCGCTGCCTGCTCCATTGGGAGGCACTTTTCATCCTCACTTTTTATCTTCTCTCGCTGAAAAGTTAGGAGAGTTTCCTCATCATAATGAAATCTCTTTTCTGGAACTTCTTCTGGATATATCTGAGGGATATCGGGGATGGGAATGTGCTTGGATACGTGAAGAACTGACTGGATGTTCTTCAGTTCTTGTACCAGACACTGTATCTCCTCTACGACAGCCACTTTAAGGTCTCGGAGGGAGATGATGCACTTGTTCATGTGCCTTTTCTTTGAATAAGCCTGATAAAAAGAACACGAGAAAGCAAAATAACAATCCGTTCACCAAAGACTGTTTGAAATATGGTTTGCTTTTGTCCTTGACTAGCAAAAATTCAAGATGAAAATTAATATGATCATTCTGCTTACTGCAAAGTTGCTGTTCTCTAGGGCTTAGGTTTTTCCCATTTAGCCTCTCCAAAAGTGGGTTATAGCTTGGATTTATCTCTGGCATCCATCAGCTGGCTCACAGGGCTGAGCTTCCCAAATCCTCCCTCAAGCCTTGAAATTAAACCAAATCTGAGGAGAAAATGGCCACTCTTCGGTCAAGAAACTTCAAGTAATGTATCGTCCCTGAGGGAAACCCAAATCCTGTTAATTTAGACTCATCTAGGGTTGCCCACCTTCAGCCAAACTCCAAATGAGCAAACGTTCTTTCTGAATTTTAGCCAGCCATATTATTACTGTTACACCTTGTGTGGGCAAAGGCATGGGTCTGAACTTCAGCATAATGTCACACCAAGAGATTCCAGAACCCTTCCTTGATTCCTTATCCATTTATCTAAGCCAAGCTGAGGGGGGGGGGGCGGTCTCTGTCTCCAGCCACAGGTGCCATGTGTGCCCAGCAGTTCCTCATTGCCAGCTCTCTTCCCAGTCTGTTTCCTAAATGCCCTTACTAGGGCCTATAGGCACACGCAGCCCCATGTCTGTGTACAATTAGGCAGCTTGATGGTCCAAAGGCTATTTAAAGTTAATTGCACTGGAAGGAGGGATATGTGATACACTGTTTTTTTCAAATGCTTGATACTTTTCAATAATTTTTAATTTAACCATGACAACAATGGCCATTTATTCACTTTGACCATTATGTTAGCTCTATGAGGTAAACTAAATATTTACTCTATATTTTTTATACTGCCATTTTAATAAGAGAGTTTAGTGTAATGCAATTCAGAGCAATACATCACACCTGTCCATCATCTCTAGATAGACTATGAAGTTTCAAATTGGGTGACTGGAAAATTTTGTTAAAAGATCTTTGGTGAAATAGCAAAAGTCACTTTCCTCAAGATACTTTATTTCCATTGGTCAGAAAATTATAAAATATTCAAAGTTACTGTTTCTGTGGTGTGATTAGCACGCTTCCCAGTGTGATGCTTTGAAATGTGAGCCTGCCCAGCCATTATAGGTGCTATGTACCAAATTCTAAAATTGGCCACTTCTGAGCCTCTGATTGTGAAAAGTCCCTGATCAGTTCATATTAAGGTATCATTATGACAAGAAGAGGAAACTTCATTAAGAAAATGGGAAGAAAAAATCAGGACAGTTGGTGGGCCTCTCCAGTGGCACAGTGGTTGAGCACTGGGTTGCAAAGCTGCCCGCAGCCTCTGCAGCACTGGTTCGATCCCCGGCTGCCGGGCAAGGGTCCCACATGGCGTGCAGACTTCTCCTGCCCTCCGCTGCTCCCCTCAGCAGTGTACTTCATCAAGTTTGCCTGTTCTGTTCCCAGCTCTAGCTCTGGTGAATTCTCTCACCCTCCCGCGCTTCTGACTGTACTCAGTGCTTGTAAAAATAAATAAATAAATCTTTTTTTTTAGAAAGAAATCAGGACAGTTGGAAACAGTTTGAGAGAATGCAGAGAGAATCAAAACAGAATATGTTGGGCCTCCCCAGTGGCGCAGTGGTTGAGCACTGGGTTGCAAAGCTGCCAGCAGCTTCTGCAGCGCCTGTTCGATCCCCGGCTGCTCCCCGGCCACCGGAGGAGGGTCCCACATGGCGCGCAGACCTCTCCTGCCGCCCGCTGCTCCCCTCAGCAGTGTACTTCGGTCCTTCTGCCTGCTCTGCTCCATGCTCTGGCGAATTCTCTCACCCTCCCGCACGTCTGACTGTACCCAATGCTTGTATAAATAAATAAATCTTTAAAAAAACAAACAAAAAAACCAGAATATGTTAACTGACTAGTAGTGAGTCACCTACCAAAGTTTGCAAAGAAAGTCCTGAAAGGTCAGAAAATGACCCTCTCCCTATGTCTTTGGGGCTTCATGGCAGTCAAAACTATATATTTCCAACAAGGAAGTGTTTGAATTTCAGAGTTTCACATTCTATAAAACAATGTTTTCACCTATAAAACTGGTATTGAGACAAGTAATTAACTTGAAGGCTGATTCTACCATTTTAACTAAATAATCACAGATAACTCTCCTGTCCTCTCTGGGCCTCAGTTTCCTCATTTGTAAAAAGGGGCATTCTTCTAGGTAATCCCTACAGGTCTTCTCCAGTCGAAAGTTTATGGCTAAATTTTTGGACAAGAGAGCAAAAATGGGTAGCTTTAGCAGAATTCCAGTAAAAGCTAATGCTAGTAAAAATTGCCCGTAAATACCAAAGCATCTAGTTGGCCCAGCTCCTCTTCCTTCTTGGCAGCATTCATTCTCATGTGCTCTGGTATCTTATAGTCTGAGGCTGTCTTCAGGTTGAAGTCTCCCATGTACAGCTGGGCCTCTTTGATGGCCTGAACATCTTTGGGGTCTTCAAAGTCATCATCAGGCTTACTCTTGTAGCTATCAAAAAAAAAAAAAAAAAAAAATGGAAAACTCAGCCACAAAATAAAGTGAAATGTGAGCCTGCCCAGCCATTATAGGTGCTATGTACCAAATTCTAAAATTGGCCACTTCTGAGCCTCTGATTGTGAAAAGTCCCTGATCAGTTCATATTAAGGAATCATTATGACAAGGACAGGAAACGTCAGTAAGAAAATGGGAAGAAGAAATCAGGACAGTTGGTGGGCCTCTCCGGTGGCGCAGTGACTGAGCGCTGGGTTGCAAAGCTGCCCGCAGCCTCTGCAACGCTGGTTCAATCCCCAGCTGCTGGGCAAGGGTCCCACATGGCGCGCAGACCTCTCCTGCCATCCGCTGCTCCCCTCAGCAGTGTACTTCATCAAGTCTGCCTGTTCTGCTCCCCGTTCTGTTCCTCTAATTTGTCTACTTCACTATAGCTATATATTCAAAAACCAATCCTGAACAAAAGCACAATCCTGAGTCTATGATACATTTTTATCTATAGAACCCAAGAGTTTATTTTTAAGTTAATGGCATCCCAAGTCAGATAAATCATGAAATAAAAACCAAATGGTTTTTAACCAATGGTGATAAAATAATCTAACTCATTCTTAGGCTTTGGTTACTACTGTGTAGTAATTTATTACATCAACATTGTCATTTATTCCCTTAATAGATATTAAGCCTTGAGATGGAGTTTTTGAAAAGGTCAGCTGAAACTTTTTTGATTATATAAGTGATTATCATAAACTTTGTCATAACACTTTCCAAAAGGCACCTAGTACAAGATGACAAGTAAATACATGTACTTGTCCCTTCTCTCATCTCCCCAATAGCCATACGAATGATATTAAAGAGAATAAAGTGTTAGGAATGCTGACAATAAGATAAATAGCTATGAACAAACTAGGGAGCATGATATATTTCTGGAAGAGAAAGAATATGAAATCATATGAATGAGCAAGCTATGCCAGAGAAAACTATACACCAGAAACCCTCAGGAGAAGACAACAAAAGAATTGAAAGTGGTTTTCCAGATAATTCCTAAGAGGGGGAATTAAGCACAGGGGCAGCAAGCATGAGGAGGAATGGAATGCTAGACATTACTTGACAAAATCAATGAAAGGACTGAAAAGGAATGCCTGAAAACAGGTGGGTCCTCCCAACTTTCCCATCGCCAACATATAAAATAGTAGCAACCTTTACATCTAGACTAGAACTGAACTAACCTCTATGGAAACTGACCACTCTGCTTGGGAAGTACTAAGGCATCTAGGTAAGGGTTGACACCCCGCTGTAGGGATCATCATTGGGAGACTTCAACCTAGATATCTAGTTCTTTAAAATGAAGCCAACAAGTCAACATAAATATGTGCCTATCACTTGCAATCAGGCCTTTAGGAAAACAAATGTATACAACAGCAGAGAAAATGCATGCCATCAAATGTATTGACAATCCTTCATTTGCATAACATTTACAATAGCATAAAAGGGAGGATTAATATTTTTCAAAGGAAAGGAAAGGAAAAGGAGAGAGAAAAGGAAAGGCAGGTAGGCAGTATGAAAACAGATACTTCTGTTCTGGCCATGTGAGAGTCAGGAGGTCCATAATCATGCCCATGTTGTAAGTTATTAGCGAACTGAACAAAACCCTTAAACAACTATGTCCAGACACTGAATGTGAGGGAGCAAGGATAGTAATTCCTGCAGCAGGTATAAGAAAATAAGTAAACTTTATATTAACTGCATAGAGGGAATTACCAGAATGTGGACTGGATTTGGGATTTCAAATATATAGTGCAAGAATCTCACTGTTTGAGAAAGAACTAAATAGAAAGAATTAAACATTAAAAGTAAAAATATGGACAAATTCATTTCACTCTATTGTCTATATTATGTTTGAAGACTGAAGAAAACACTTTAACACTGACCTGGTTCCAAAATATGTATAGGGGAAATATTTCTACCATTATATGAGGGGTAACCAGGAGGGACAGGTAAAAGGCAGGTAGGTTTCTACACTTCATTCAAGTTGATAAAATATTAGCACCTGTAGACTGCATATTCCCTACATTTCATCCATCTGTAAGCCTAAATTTCATCTATCTTAGTGAAATTTCAGTGTGTGCTTGAAAAGTATATGTATTTGCATTCTTGGGTGTCGTGTTCTATAGAGGTCAGTTAGGACAGGATAATAATATTGTTCACACATACTCACAGACATAAATGCATATTACACATGTGTATATAATGTATATTATATATAAGACCATATATATGACATTATATATATATATAATATATTAACTGAAGCAAACACTTAAACTACTCAAAGTGATATACTTAAAAACCCACTATAGATTACTGATACTAGAACTCTAAAACATTCAATATACTACAGGAAAAAGAAAAAAAATGGGGAACAAACAAGAAACAATACAAAATAATAGATACAAGCTCTAAATAACAATAATTGTTAACTGTAAATAGTCTAAATATACCAACAGAAGAATTGGGATTGACAGAATGGATTAAGGAACATAACCCAGCTATATCTTGTATATAAATACTAACTTTAAATATAGCGATAAAGGTAGGTTGAAGTACAAAGACGGAAACAGTTATACCATTCCAATACTGAATGTTTTCTCCTGAAGAACCGAAACAAGGTGTGGAAGACAGAACTATCAGTCCATTTTAACAACATAGTGGAAGTTCTAGGCAGTGCAATAGGAAGAACAGGCAAATAGATTGAATAGGAAGAAATAAAACTACCATAGACAGATGATGTGATTGTCTATACCAAAGATCCTGCCAAAAAGTCTCTCAGTAGTTCAGCAAGGTCACAGCTTAGCAGATAAACATAAAAATTAACTGTTTTATCTAGCAATGAACACAGAGACACCAAAATAAAAAAAACAATACCATTTTTGATTGCTCACCCAAATGAAATGTGTGTAATTCTAACAAAATGTGTACAGTATTTTTTCTTTTTTTTATTTTCTTTTATATATTTTTCACATTTTTCATTTTTGCACAATGTATGCATTTTCATCTTGGTTATAGTCCCCATACAATTCCCACCCCCCTTATTTTGACCCTAATCCCTTCTTCCCTTCCCCTCCCCACCCTCGTAGTGTGTCTCTGGTTTATAGTTGCTTGTTAATTTTGATTTTTTACTTTATTATAATTAGTCTTTTGCTGATCCCTTATTTAGTTTTTCTAAATTCCTGCTATGAATGAGACCATCTATAGCAGCACTATTTACAATAGCTAAGCTATGAAAACAACCCAAATGCCCAAAAATAGATGTGGTACATATACACAATGGAATATAATTCAGCAATCAAAAAAGATAAACTCATGCAATTTGCAGCAATATGGATGGAGCTTGAAGGGATCATGCTCAATGAAATAAGCCAGGAAAAAAAAAGAAAAATACCAGATGGTCTCACTCATGGCAGGAATGTACAATACTTTTATACTGAAAAGAACAGAATACTGATGAAAGGAATCAAAGACAATGTAAATAAATGAAATGGTATGATTATACCATGTCCACGGATTAGAAGATTCAACATAATAAATACATCAATTTCCCTAAAACTGACATATAGATTTAATATAATTCCTATCAGAAATTAAGCAATTTTTTTGGTATATATACACAAGATTATTCTAAAATGTAATCTTTCCTGTTACTTTGCCTTTCCATATAAAACAATTTTGAAATTTTTTTTTAAAAAAAATCAGTCTATCCAATTTCAAGACCTATTACATAGCTGTAATAGTAAAGACAGTGTGTCATTGCCAAGGGGACACAGATATCAAACATACATGAACAGAAAGTGAAGCCAGAACTAGACTCACACAAATATGCCCAAATGATTTTTTTTTAACCAAACTTCAAAAACAATTCAATGGAGGAAAGTCTTTTCAACACTGCTACAGCAATTGGACTCTTAGGCAAAACAATGAACTGAAACTAAATCTTACACCTTATACAAAAATGAATACCAAATGGATTGCAGACTTACTAGTAAAAGGTAAAACTAGAAAGCTCTTAGGAAAACAAGAGGAGAAAATCTTTAGGACTTAGAGTTAGGGAAAGAGTTCTTAGACTTGACAACAAAACAAGATTCATTGAAGGAAAAAATTAACTGGCTCCAGCAAAATTGAAGGCTTTTGCTCTACAAAAGGCCCTGTTAAAGAATGAAGAGACAAGTTTCATGCTGGGAAAAAAAAATATTGCAAACAACAGGCTAGGATGCAGAATATATAAGGAACTCTCAAAACTCAGCAGCATAAACAATCTCAGTTGATCATGTGAAAAACACATGAAAAGACATTTCACCAAATGATACATGGGTGGGAAATTAAATAGTTATCCTTAATAAATAAAAATACCTCTTATTTTAAAAAATCAGTCTATCCAATTTCAATACCTATTACATAGCTGTAATAATCAAGACAATGTAATAATGCATTTTTAAGTCAAATTCAGATGGTTACAGACCTCAAGGTGAAAGGCAAAATAAGATGTTAGAAGAATATAAAGGAGACTATCTTCTTTATGTTGGGATAGAATAGAATTTAACGCTTAAAAATCATTTTTAGTATATTAGTAAAAGGAAATTCCTAGAACTGAAATTCTAAGGATAACAGACATTCCACCAAGGTGCCACCACCCACCTTGAAAGATCTAGTTGATTTGTCTTCACTATCTTCATCCATGTTATTTCTTTCAACTGTTTATTTAAATAGCAATGTCAGTGTAACTATTTTTAAAGTATTTTAAAATATATTAAAATGAAAGACTGAGTAATAAACTTACAGTTCTTCCCATTCCTTCTTTCTCTGCTGAATCTTAAGTTGGGCCTTTTCAGCTTTTAATATAAGTTTCTTTGTTTTCTCGATTTGATTATTGACCATAATTTCACTTAAGGTTCTAGGCCTGTATTTATCCACTTTTCCTATCAATGATTCTTCTGGCATAACCAAACCCCCACCTGTACAGAAGAGTTAACATTTTAAAAAAATCTCTTTGAAACATCAGAGTAAAATTCTCAAATTTTTTAACCCACATTTTAAAAAATTCAAATATAATGAATCTATAAATCAAAGTATTTCTTTCAACAACTATAATGAATTCAATCCATAATAAGTATTTTAGAATATCAAAATAAAGAGATCTAAGTGACACTTTTTTTCTGTTAAGAACCTTATTAGAATTTGTCAAGATAAGCCATACATTAAAGAATTAGAGAATAGATACATAATGACGGACCATAGAAAGATATGATGAAGTCAGGAGGTGTGTTTGCAAAATGCTGGGGGAAGGGTAAGCAAGGGAGCTCTATTTCATACGTATAATTTGAGATGACATATGCTAACTGCAGTGGTCTGTGACCAAGTAAAAACTGGTCAAAACATAAAATCAAATCTGTGATTTAAAAATTATTTCTGGAGACTCCCTGGTGATGCAAGGGGTGAAGATACAACCTATAAAGCTACCCACAGCCACTGCAGCATGAGATCGATCCCTGGCCAGGGAGGTGACCCACATGGTGCAGCAGACCTCTCCTGTCTCGCCCGCTGCTCCCCTCAGTAGCACAAGGAGTTAAGCATCAGCACTGTGAAGCTATCCACAGCCACTGTAGCATGAGTTCCATCCCTGCTGGCCAGGGAGGTGGAAATCTTCCTTGGCAGCCCCACTTTTCAAAATATAAAGAAAAGGGTCTCCCCGGTGGCGCAGCAGTTGAGCGCTGGGCTGCAAAGCTGCCCGCAGCCTCTGAAGCGCCGGTTTGATCCCCAGCCGCTTGCGAGGGTTCCACATGGCGCGCAGACCTCTCCTGCTGTGCCCACTGCTCCCCTCAGCAGTGTATTTCATCGGTCTGCCTGTTCTGTTCCCCGCTCTGGTGAATTCGCTCACCCTCCCGCGCTTCTGACTGTACCTAGTGCTTGTATAAATAAATAAATAAATCTTTAAATAAAAAAAGAACACTTTGAAAAAAAATAAAGAAAAGCCTTTGTGTCATTTAGTCTTACCTGAATCTCTCGTGCTTTCCTTTCTTCCAACTCCATCTTTTTCAAGCCTCTCAAATTTGCTTATTTTTCTCTCTGGTTGACTTATCCGTTTGAATTTGGAGTATTTGGAGGGCTTCACAAGTCTATAGGAGGCTATCTTGTGATCACTTTGTATGGCATTAACCACAATAACATCACTTTCCAGTGAGTCACGAAATCTGAAAAAATAAAGAATATTTGCAGTAATCACCGTTTTAGTCAAATCAAAACAAATGTAAGATAAGATGAAACCAAAAACTCTAGAAATCTGGCCATAGAACTGAGGCTACCAGAGAGGGAGGTTGAAAGGCAAGAACAAAGTGGAGAAGCAGCACAAGACTATGGTGCAGGACTATGGCTCTAAGGCGGTGAGTTGGTGTGGTAACACCACCTGAGGGGGGATCCCGTACTGCTAAATCATAAACAACATGGTAAACCAATGCTACCTCAATGAGAAAATGTAAAAGTTAAAAAAAAAAAACAGCTTTGCCATATTATCCAGCAATTCCATTTCTAGATATCTAAACAGAGTGCAAACAATCAAATGTGAGGGGATGTATGCACTCCTGTATTCATTATAGCACTATTTACAATAGCAAAGTTATAGAAAGAACTTAAGTGCCCAAAGACACAAGAGTAGATTAAGAATCATGGCATATATACACAACGGAATTCTAGTCAGCTATAAAAAATAAACTCTTACATGTGTGACAATATATATATATATATGCAACTGCAGCTAAGCAAAATGTGTCAGAGGGAGAATGATCAGTACTGGGTGGTGTCACTCATGTAAGGAACATATAGAAACCAAAAGAGTCAGACAAGACCAAACCAGTAACAAACCCTAGGGGAGGAAAGGGTGGACAGCAAAGTGTAAAAGGGATCTTAAAATATCTAAAATGTGTAAGGCAGTCATACATCTCAATAGCAAGAAATACAATCTAATTTTAAAGTGGGCATTTGGATTTGCAATCCAGTTTCCCTTCACACTGGTTAGAATGGCTATTATGAGTAAGCCAAGAAATAGAAAGTGTTGCTGAGGATATAGGGTAAAAGGAACCCTCATGGACTGGCTCTGTGCAGCATGAAGGTTCCTCAAAAAATTAAAAGCACCATATGATCCAGTAATTCCACTTATATTTATCTGAATATGAACACACTAACTGAAAAATATATGTGCACCCTCTGTTCATTGCAGCAAGTGTCCACCAACAGATGATGTGATACATACACACACATGCACATACACACACACACACACAATGGAGTATTACTACTTGTCATCAGGGAAATGCAAATCAAAACTACCATGAGATACCATCTTACACCAGTGAGAATGGCACATATTAAAAAAACTAGCAACAACAAATGTTGGCGAGGGTGTGGAGAAAAAGGAACTCTTCTGCCCTGTTGGTGGGAGTGCAAACTGGTCCAACCACTGTGGAAAGCTGTGTGGAGATTTCTGGACCTACTAAACATAGAGCTCCCATATGATCCAGCAATTCCACTCCTAGGTATTTACCCAAAGGACACAGAAACATCAATTCCAAAGAACACCTGCACCCCTATGTTATAGCAGCAGCACTGTTTACAATAGCTAAGCTTTGGAAACAACCCAAATGCCCAAAAATAGATGACTGGATCAAGAAGATGTGGTACATATACACCATGGAATATTACTCAGCATTCAAAAAAGATAAACACATGCAATTTGCAGCAACATGGATGGCGCTGGAAGGGATCATGCTCAGCAAAATAAGCCAAAAAGAAAAAGAAAAATACCGGATGGTCTCACTCATAGCAGGAATCTAGAAAACTTAAATAAGGGACCAGGAAAATGAATAACTATAAGAAAGTGAAAATCAAAATCAACAAAAAACTATGAACCAGAGACACTTTTAGGGGGGCGGGGGCGGGAGGGGAGGGATTGGGGTCAGAATGGGGGGGCTGCAATTGTATGGGGAATATAACAATAAAATTTATTATTTAAAAAAAAAAGAAAAAAAAAGAGTTAAAAAAATAGAAAAGAAAAAAATCTTTATGACCTCAAAAAAAAAAAAAAAAAAGATGAAATGCTGCCATTTGCAGTAACATGAATGGACCTACAGGGTATTAGATTTAATGAAATCATCAGATAAGGCAACACATCATATGATTTCACTCATATGATTTTCACACATCATATGAAGATAGAAATAAAGCAAAAATAAGCTTTTAGACTATTAAGATCAAATTAGTAGTTACCAGAAGGGGAAGGGGGAGGAAGGCAAATAGGGTAAAAGGGGGCAATGGTGAAGCATGATGGGCTTTTAGTGGTGAACATAACGTAATGTACACAGATTTTGATTTATATGATACACAGTGGAAGTCTATATTTTTATAATCAATATATTATGTCGATGAAAAATTTTACATAGAAAAATGTTATAATTATTAAAGCTAAACATATGATATTAAGTTAAGGGGTTTTCCTGAGAAGAACTCTGACACACTTTATCTAGGTAGAATTCCAAATTCTGGGATTCAAATATTATCCAAGAATTCAAATATTCTGTGATTTCGTACCAGATAGTGCCATAATTCATGGGGCAGAGTATAGTGAGGAGCAGCTGCAGAGAGAGCTCTTCAGATCTAAGAGGTCTCCCTCCCTGCTTTCAAATGAGTGCTGAGCAGTGTATATATGTGAAGCATCTACCTAACGCCAGGGAAATAACTAGAAGGAAACAAGTAAAATCCCTAGACTCCACACAAAGGTTGGAATGGCTGTGTTGGAATGGCTTCATAATATATGGACATAGGGTAGAATGCTCAGAAGGATTTTGTCTAGGAGGGGGAAAACATTAGCTCTGGATTAAAAGCCATTTGATCAACCTAACAAAGATAAAAGCAATGCTTCCCTCCAAAAACAACAACAACAAAACCAACTATTCCAAGTAACTTAACTGAATTCCAGAGCAATAGTCAATATTTAAAAATACGTAAAACACAAAAAACAAAACCCAGTACTCACAACATAAAATTTTAATGCCTAACATCTAATAAAAAATTTTCATTCCTAAGATAAAGAGAATATTATTAATTAACATAAATATAACCAAAATTAATACCAGGGATACAGCTACCTGACAAGACTGTAAAGCAGTTATATTTTTTATGATCAGAAGGTAAAGTATGAGCATAGTAAGGTAAACAAAATCTTCACTTATAATTCCCTAAAGTCAATAAATAATGATTAATAAATTCATATACATGATTTAGATGTATGGTTATAACTATTAAAAATGTTAAAAGTAATCTTCAAAATATATCTTGTTTATGAATCAAAAGATAGTATTTGTTATGTCTAAGCTGATATGTAGATTAAATGTAATTTCAATCAAAATCTTAGAATTTTTGTGTGAATACTGACAAATTGATTCTATGCAAAGAACTTAAACAATATTGAAGATGAACAAAGCCAGATTACATGCACTATCAAATGTCAAGAATAATTTGATAGTCTGATACCAGCACAAAGATAAATAGGTCAGTAGTAGGATGATTCATGACAAAAATACCACTACTCTCTAGTGAGGAAAGGATGATCTTTTCAACGAAAGTTACTAAGTCAACTGGATATCCATACAGGAACCGATGACACTTGATCTCCATCTTACACGACCCACAAAAATTATTCAAGACAGATAGCAGCAAAACAATAGTTTGTAAAAGAAAACATATAGGAGACATAGTCCATGAATTGGGACTAGGCAAAGATTCTTTTACTTCAATATAAAAACACTAACCCAAAAAAAAAAACTTATAAGTTGAAACTTATCAAAACTAAAACTTTCTATTCAAAAAAAGACACCATTAATAGAATGAAAAGAGGGTCCTCCCTGGGGGCCTAAGGGTTAAGTCTCAGTGCTATGAGACCTACAGCCTGAATTCGATCCTGGGCCAAGGAGCTAACCCACATATGGAGCAGCACACTGCTCCTGCTACCCCATCTGTCTCTGGCGAATTCTCTCACCAGCCCCCAACCCCCGCACTTCTGGCCTACACCCCAGTTCTTTTACAAAATAAAATTAAAAAGAGTGAAAAGACAAGTCACAGACTAGAGAAAGATATTTTGCCTGACAGCATATGCATACATACGTGCCACATATATACATGTGTCTTGTATGACAAGTCATATATAGAAGATATAAATAACTCCAATAACCCAGTTATTCAGATGAACAAAAGATTTAATATTTTTTAATAAATAATAATGAACACTTAATAAAGGAGAATATACAAATAACCACCAATACAAGGAAAAAAGTTGGAATTCATGACTCATCAGGGAAATGCCCTTTAAATTACAAAGATACTATTAAAGAATGACCACATGAATGGTATAGCTTGAAACATGTGACCTAAAAAAGATATACTGAAGTCCTAATCCCCAGTACCTAAGAATGTGACCTTAGTTGGAAATGGGGTATTGACAGAGGTCATCAAGTTAAAATAAGAACCTCAGATTTGTGCCCTAACCCAACATGACTGTCCTCATACAAAGAGGGAATTTGGACATGCAGAGAGAAGATTACATGAAGAGACACAGAGAACACCATCTAAAGGCAGATTTATAAAGATGCATCTATAAGTCAACAAACACCAAAGACTGCCAGAAAACTCAGGGAAAGCCACGGAACAGATTCTCCAGCTCTCTGAAGAAACCAACTCAAGTAAACAACTTTGGTTATAGTCTTCTATCCTCCAGAAGTACCAGATGGTAAATGTCTGCTATTTTAAACCAACCTTTCTTTCAGAAACAATAGGATATTAATACAGTGGGGATTGATCAGAATGCTCATACATTAATAATCAGAGTATAACTGATTGGATCATTTTGGAAAACTGTTTGGCAGAGTCTAAGCTAAATGTTCATAAAACCTATCACCCACCAGTTCTACCTTGTTAGGTAACAAAAATGTTTATGCCTATCAAAAAACATGCACAAGAATGTTCATAGTAACCAAAAAAATAGAAAGTCCTCAAATATCCATCAATGGTTAAATTGTGGTATAACCAGGAAGTAGAACATTACAAAAGCAATGAACTACTATCTTCTTCAATAATGCAAATAATCTTAGCCATGATACTTAGCAAAAGGAGCCAGACACAAGAGCTCCTAGACAAAATGAATCCCTGGCGATAACTACTCACATTTGGAGAGTAAATGTTTACTGGAGGAGGCCGCAAGTGAACTTTCTAGAGTGCTATAAATGTCCTTAACCTAGGTAGTGTATATATGTGTTTATACACCTATAAAAATTTGAAAAGCTGTTCAGTTATGATGTATGCATTTTGCTGTAATAATCTCAAAAGGCCAAAAAAAAAAAAAAAAAAAAAAAAGGAGGGGGCAATTTCCTCTGGGAAGTCAAATTGGTCCATGAGAGAGAGAGGTTTTCTTTCATTATAAATCCTTTGCTTCAATTTTATTTTTTAATATGTACATGATCATATATTAATTAGATATGACACTTTTCCAAAAAGTAGAAAGTATATACTGCAGTTTGATTTGCTAAAAAGTCTACTAAACAACAACTATAAACCAGAGACACATGATGGGGCCGGGGGGAAGGATGGATTGGGGGTCAAAATAAGGGGGGTGCAATTGCATGGGGAATATAAAAATAAAAAAAAAATACAAAAAAAAAGTCTACCTAAACAAAATTCTCAGATTTAATCTAGGAACTAGCATGCATGAAAGTTCAAGAAGATTCAAGTAGTAGTGACATGAGGACTCACTGAGATTTCAAGACTTAGTGGCTACTGCAGGAGATTATTTTCAATTATGTCATTTTTATCATGGTAAAATTGCCTTACAATGTTTTATAGGACTCAGAGAGTCATCCCTTTTATACCACCAAATGTGGTATGTTACCATATCACACATACCACCAAAGCACCAATAATCCTTCAGGAGATTTATCTGATCACTTTGATTGACTACTTTGATTCATCCACTGTAAACTCTTTATTCAAATATATGTTCTCAAACATCTTAGCTTCCAGGAAATATGGATCCTACCTATTCTGTAGCTTCATTAGGCCAAGGTGATACTTCTCTTTTTCCCAAGCTAATTCGCTTTCCACTTTTTTAATTTTGTGAACTGTTTTTCTATCAATCGCAGCACGAATTTTGGAATCTACATCAAAATCCTGCAGATTACAAGGAGATATGCTCATCAAAACGGGCATTTTTGTCAATGTACACTTTCATTCCTATTTCATTCACAGATACAGATTTTTAAGTTTTGTCCTCAATTTTGTGCTGAATCATAATTCAAATAGCTCCAACTCTCTTTTCTAAAGAGTTTTGTCTTTTGACCTGACTTCCACAAAATATGAAAAGTTCTCAAAAATAATTAAAAATAATGCAAATAGTTACATATTAAAATTTTTCCCACAATAAAAATAACGTATGCTAACAGAATATTGGAGAGTGCACAAAGTTAAAAAATAAAAATATCTAGGGCTTCCCCCAGTGGCACAGCGGTTGAGCGCTGGGCTGCAAAGCTGTCCGCAGCCTCTGCAACACAGGTTCGAACCCCAGCCAACGGCGAGGGTCCCACATGGCACGGCAGACCTCCTGTCTCGCCCACTGCTCCCCTCAGTAGTGTATTTCATCGGTCTGCCTGCTCTGTTCCCCGCTCACAATGGAAAAAATACAGAATTAGCTTAACTAATTTGGTGATTGTTCTCATAGCTACAACTATACAAAATCATCTTTCAGAAATATTCATTAGGTGTGTTGGAAAGAATGAATTATAGAAATGGAATCAGAGACTTCAACAGTTAGATACCTTGAGTAGGTGTAAGTATTGATAAACAGGTTTAACATATTTATATTTTTAGCTTGTTACCAAAAAAAAAGCAAATTCACTATATCCAGAAGTAAACTTTGTATTATGTGCAGAGGTTCATCTCATCTGCAAACCAACCAAGTTGTGTGTAAAGGTCTACAGCAGTTTAGTCACTGCCAAAGGCACTTTTAAATGTTCCTACTTGTTGGCCAGATCCATAACAGCATATGATAAAATTAAAATCAAATTTATTTTGGGCTTACTGTCCGTTTAAACTGCATATGCTGTGGTAATTTTTCATTCATTTTCAGTAGTTTCCTAAATTCATTCCTCAAAGCTTTGAGTTTTTCTCTCTTCCCAGCTTTTATTTCTTCCACCTCTTTCATTAACTTATCATGTTCTCTTTTTCTCCTAGCATTCTCAATACTGAAAACAGAAATGTAAAAGGATAAAAGATTAGGATACAGAAATAGCCGAAGTGAAATACAGCACAGGATAATTTATAAGTTCAATTAGTTTGATCAATTGTAACTTGTTAGTTTTACAAAAGTTCAGACCTAGTCAGTTATTTATCAAGAATTCCCATACCTATAGGCTTTGGGGTCTTCAATATCTTGTGGAATTGGTTCTCTTTCAATTCCAAGCTGTAAGAAGGGGAGTAAAACATTAGTTCTTTAAAATAGCATGTGTCTCTTAAAATATCTAATAAGTAGTAAACTGAATTTTTTTCTCTCCTGTCAATTTCTAACAATTGTAAACATGGAAAATATTTTCACAATGTAAACTTGAAAAAAATTACAGTTGACTAAACTTGCTTATTTCTGCTTCATTTCAAGAGTCTTGAAAACTTAATCATAAGTATGCAGAATATTATATCATCATAACTCATACCACAAGATAAGAGTTACTAATATTCACCAGTTACTAAAAAGAATACATTCTTCTAGGTCGTTTACTTTAAAATGCTGATTTTTAGCATGCCCCTTTCAAATATGCATATTTCACCCAAAATATCTCCTGCGTGTAATAGGAAGATTTTCAGGGATATATGTTTCACTTGACCTTATCAAAAGAAGACCTACAGTGAGAAATACACAGACGATTCCTCCTCCTTGAGAAAGAAAGATAAAATTGGAAATATGAATCGCCCTTTAGAAATCAATTTAAATTAAGGAGCAGTATGAAGCAAATTTTAAAAGCACTTTGTTCATTCAGATACTGTGTGGTAAAATGTCTTAAGCTGTTAAGGGAATTATAATAATCCAGTGAACTAGCTAATCAGCTTTTAAGTAAAATTTAATTCATTTATTCTCTTTTCATTCATAACAGGTCTCTGTTTAGCAGTCTTTCAAAGACTCTCTTGTGGTCAAATTGTTTTATTACAATATTAGTCTACACACAAGAAAATTAAGTCTAATACATATTTTTAAGGAAGATAAGGTTTATGACATTAGTAAAAGTCAAGCCATAAAGCATGACCAAATTAAAAAACATATCAAATACACTACATTTACTTTTCACCACTTAGGATATGACTTTGTTGAGTTTTATTTATTTTTTCTTTTATTGTCCAGGGCTAAATCACTTGGTTCTCCAATATCAGAGATTTCTAGGATTTTATATGATAATCAACTATCTCCTGACCTCAGTGTCTCCCATCTGACCTCAGTATTTACCTTCAGTTGCAGTTAAACAAAGGTGCTTTCAACAGATTCAAAATGTATGCCAATTGCTCTCAATCCTGGCAGAACATTAAAATCACAAGGGTGGAGGGGAGATTGTGTATAAAATATGGGTAGGTGGGCCTCACCTTCAGAGACTCTAATTTAATTGCTCTTGGGTAGGCTTCAGGCATTTGGACCTTCAATGGCTCCCCAGCTGATTCTAAAGCAGAGTAAGTTTTATCCTTGGACCTATGCAGAGCTTAGTTTGTTTTGCTTTTTAAATTCTTTCTGATGTTGCCTTCTTAACAGCTGAATCTGCCCCCTCTGACTTCAGAAATATTTATTACAGTCATAAAAGTGGAATTTTTATAGTGTCCCATTATACTTTAATAAAAAAGTGGAATGAATTTTTTGTATTCAATGTAGGTTTCCATTGATTGAGTTGGCACCAGGTAGAAAGATAAAGATTTCTTCTTGTTCATCTACTTTCCCTTCTGTAATACCTGTCCTGAGTTGGGCCTCTCCAGACAACAAATTTGGAGAAGCTGATTCTCCAAATTTTGCTGTTATTAAGAGACATGAAAATTTTCCTTTTTATATCATCCCCACCTCCTTTGTATGTTCTTGTGAAGTTGTTTATCTGTTAAATGAGAAGACAGTGTCTTCACAGGAATTTTAACTATGATCTTTCTAAAATCATTTCTTACTCTTTAGGTACAATTGTAATGGTTATTAGTGATTGTGTCCAAAAGAATCACTTTGATAGTAGAAAATTCAGGTCCTATAATAGGGGAAAAGGATATAATTTGGGAACCTGAATCCTGAGTCTTTCATTACAAAACCAATAATCTATTCTGCCAATAAAGAGAATAACTTAACTAAATATTTGATTACAAATCACATTCCTATATTCTAATAATACTTTCACAATACCTTTCAAAAGCATAAATTAGAATTTTTATACAATAAAATAGATAAATCAAAAGCAAAATCTATATCTGGAAAAAGTGTGCATTTGGAAAACAAAGAAACTGATCAAGAAAGTAAATGACACAGAAAATTTGACAGCCTTTAATTTGAGGAATTCTACGCCTTTAGTAATAATGGGAATTTAGTGCCTTTACCTTTTGATAATAGAGGCACCAGAAAGTCAAAATTACAATACTGGTAGAAAAGATCAGACTACAAGATAATTGTGTCTATGAAATAGTTTTCCATTTTTAAAAGAATCTGAACAATTTAACATCACTATTTTAAAATAATTTTTTTATTAATTACATACCCTAGGAGAAGGCACTTTGGCTTTGAGGATTTCCTTTAACTCAAATTCAGAAAAAACGTTGAAAACAAAGATATTACTATCTGCTCCAGCAGTCACCAAGAAGCGGCCATCAAAGCTAGTCGCAAGGGCTTTCACGCAGCCGTAGTCATTGTCGTGAATGCTGCAGTGCCAGTAGTCCACCAGGGAGGTCAGTGAAGGATCGTTCTCTTTCAGGATATAGACTCGAATTGCTCCATTTCGCATTCCACAAAACATCATAACCTGGTCAGTACTAGGAAATAAAAAGCAATTTTTTCTTCATATTTATGTGAAAATGTGTTATTTTAAATAGGCAAATTTTAATAACAGGTATTATGAGACAGATTCTGCCCCTGCCCCCCCCCCAATTCACATGTTGATGCCCTAAAAAAGACATGCAGCCCTAGAAAATGATACAAAGGGGTAGATGGGAAAGAAATCAATTCAAAATTTGGGCTGTTATATCTCATCTTCAAAAGAATGACTGACATAGTCAATTCTCAATTATTTAAAAAATTATTCAAGAACTAATGATTCAATTTGTGATTTCTTCAGAATCATTGCAACTCTAAACTTTCATTGTCAGACCATGAGGTAACATCCTCAGTAACAAAATAAATTCATACAATTCAAATACAGAAATAATTGAGAGGGGACTGAAATACATTTTCAAGTTTTGCTTTGATTACATTTATACATTTACTTTGTTTGAAAACCTCTCCACTTAGACATTTAAAAATTGACAATATTCACAGTAGACAAAACCAGACTATGGGATATAATTTGTTTAAGGTTTCTGGAAATTATGTTTACCTGAAAGTAATAGTTTGGACAGGATTATCCTCTGTATCCTCAAGAAGACGGAAATCAATAGCCTCATCTTTCCTTTCTGTGATATTAATGCTTGTGTCATGTGGGAGGAATACACAGTGATACAGAAAACCAGAATCATAGCCACCCTGGAAAAGAAAAACAATACAGAAGGTGGTACTTCAATATAAGACACATATGACCACATGAGAGATTTTATTTCAAATTTTTTGAAAATGGTGTAAACAGTCATGATTTCTATGATTACAGACAGCATTTCCATTGTTTATACGTAACTATACAATTACATAATAATTATACCTTACAAAGATTTGTCCCCACTTACAAGTCAATACAAGAGACTATCACCTCTGACTGCCCACTTGATTCCACTGTAAGTATTACTCTGAACAGTACAATAGCACTTTTAAAAAGAAGTGGCTGGGTTTTGTTTTTGTTTTGTTTTTTTTGAAAACACAAAAAACAAAGGGTAAAGGCACAAACAAATGCAGTGCTAAGGTGCTTCCATCACTACTTTCCATCTCTCCTGCTGCTTACCTCCTTAGAAGATGCTATCAAAGAAATAGTAACAGAAAAAGTTGAAGTGGGTTGCAGTTAACTGTCATCATTCCTTGTAGCTACAGTCCTTAGCTATGGAGTGTCCTGACCAAACACCTGGTGTCAGTTGAGTTAGTGAAGTTTTTTGTTTGTATTTCCACACCAATTATTTTTGGTGAGAGGAACAGACATTTGCAACAAATTTATAATGAAGGAAATGTTATTTTGCAATAGAAAATACTTTATAATACAAATACACAGTATAAAATTGGAGTATATGATTGTCACATCATTGTGAATCTCCAGTATTTGTCTCTCCATTTTTACTTTTCTTTCTTATTAAAGTATCAACTTTGTTCAGGGTGGCAATATTTTGGGGGTCTAGTTTTTTTAACTTTTTTGAGGTAACATTGATTTACAACACTGTATGTGATTTAGGGGGACAGGTTCACATCTCTTTAGCATGTTACCACATCACACCCACCACCAAAGCACCTATAATCCTCCACCAGAAAGCACTAGGTCCCCTCCATGCTCAAATTAGTGTTTTTGCAGGACCATATGGTAGATTTATTTATTTATTTATTTTTGGTAGATTTATTTTTAATATTTTGAGAATCCCCCCACTGTTTTCCATAGGAACTATATTTCCAGTAGTCCATGAAGGTTCCTTTTCCTTCACGTCCTTGCCAGCACTTGTTTCCGGTGGTTTTGATATGGGCCACTCTCAAGGTGTGAGGTCATCTCTCACTGTGGTTTTGATTTGCATTTCCCTGATGGTAAATGATGTCAACACTCTCTCATGTGCCTGTTGGCCATTTGGTTATCTTCTTGGGAGAAGTGTCTATCTCTTCTAGCCACTTTTTGATGAGTTGTTTCCTTTTTGTTGAGTTGTATGAGTTCTTTACAGACTGGGATATTAGCCCATTGTCAGCTGTATGATATACAAGTAATAAAATGTTGATCTTTCCAGAATTCCATGAGGTCACATGGCAGAGTTGTGGGTAACAAATGTAAGCAAAGGTCTGTTTGACAGTCCTGTCATTATTCTCAAAATTTAAAAACAGATCAGCTGAAAACCCCTTAGTCATTGGCCTTTCTACCTTTAATTCTTCTCCCCTTTAACCTCCCAGAACATGCATGACTGTGATAACAGATATACTTATGTTATTTAGATAAAGGTTATTTTGTAATTGCTGTAATGTTTTATTTCTTTCCTTACATCTTTAATTTTGGGATAGTATTTGATGCCCTCCAGAGTGGTCACCACCACAGCATCTATGATCCATCACCACAGCTCCTTGTTATCTTTCCTCCCCTCTTTTGGCTCCTCTCCCTTGCCCTCCCCTGCTGTATGCCTCAGGTCTATGATCAGCTTGCAAGTCTTGTCTTATTTTTCCTGACACTTTGTTTGAGTTCTCTATATTCCACCTGATTTCTCTATATTCTCCTGACTTGTTTTGCTGGTGTAATCCCTTCCAGCTTCATCCATGTTGTCACAAATGGCTTCAGTTCATCTTATAAAGACTATTTAGATGCTACAAAACCAACTGTAACTCACATGCATTCATCCTTCTATAGCCATTAATAAATGAAGTCTTATCTTAATGGGCAGAAAAAGATGGTGCTAGGAAATATAGGCAAAACACTACATGACATACACCTCAGCAACATCTTTAAAGACTCATCACCCAAAGCAGTGGTAGCAAAGGCAAAGATAAACAACTGGGATTACATCAAATTAAAGAGCTTCTGTACAGCAAAAGAGACAGTAACCAAAACAAACAGACATCCTACCAATTAGGAGAAAATTTTTTCACACAACACTAATGATAAATGAATGATCACAAAAATTTACAAAGGGCTGATGAGACTCAACAAAAACAAAGTACTATTTACAATAGCTAAGCTATGGAAACAATCCAAATGCCCAAAAATAGATGCCTGGATCAAGAAGATGTGGTACATATACACAATGGAATATTACTCAGCAATCAAAAAAGATAAACACATGCAGTTTGCAGCAACATGGATGGCGCTGGAAGGGATCATGCTCAGCAAAATAAGCCAGAAAGAAAAAGAAAAATACCGGATGGTCTCACTCATAGCAGAAATCTAGAAAACCTAAATAAGGGACCAGAAAAAAGACTAACACAAAGTAAAAATCAAAATTAACAAGCAACTATAAACCAGAGACACACTATGGTGGGGGAGTGCAGGGAGAGGAAGGATTAGGGTCAAAATAAGGGGGGATGCAATTGTATGGGGAATATAACCAAAATGAAAATGCATACGTTGTGCAAAAATGAAAAATGATGTAAGAATTATATAAAATATTAAAAAAAAAAATTTGAACCATGGATGGAATAAACTAAGATTCATGACTTTCCATTAAAAAAAAAAATGGGCAGAAGAGCTAAAAAGAAACTTCTCCAAAGAGGAAATACAAATGGCCAACAGGCATATGAAAAAATGTTCAGCATCACTTGTAATCAGGGAAATGCAAATTAAAACTACAATGAGATACCATCTTACACCAGTGAGAATGGCACATATTAAAAAAAACTAGCAACAACAAATGTTGGTGAGGATGTGGAGAAAAAGGAACTTTCCTGCACTGCTGGTGAGAGTGCAAACTGGTTCAACCACTATGCAGAGCTGTGTGGAGATTCCTCAGTTTGCTGAAGAAGGAGCTTCCATATGATCCAGCAATTCCACTCCTAGGTATTTACCCAAAGGACAGAGACCCATTAATTCCAAAGAGCACCTGCACCCCTATGTTTATAGCAGCACTATTTACAATAGGTAAGCTATGGAAACAACGCAAATGCCCAAAAATAGATGACTGGATCAAGAAGATGTGGTACATATACACCATGGAATATTACTCCGCAATCAAAAAGATAAATTCATGCCATTTGCAGCAACATGGATGGAGCTGGAAGGGATCATGTTCAGTGAAATAAGCCAGAAAGAAGAAGAAAAATACCGGATGGTCTCACTCATAGCAGGAATTTAGAAAACCTAAATAAGGGACCAGAAAAAAGACTAATTATAATAAAGTGAAAATCAAAATCAACAAGCAACTTTAGACCAGAGACACACTACAGTGGGGGGAGGAGGGAGTAGGATCAAAACAAGGGGGGTGGGAATTGTGTGGGGACTATAACCAAGATGAAAATGCATACATTGTGCAAAAGTGAAAAATGATGTAAAAAATATATAAAAAATAAATAAAAAATAATTAAAAACATTACATTATTACTTACCAAAGAAACCCAGAACTTCCCTGGTTCAGAATAAAATCCACAGAGGATGTGACAAGGGGTTGGTGGAACAAAGATCTCAGGTAATGGCTGCTCCTCCTCCTCCTCCTCCTCTTCCTCCACTTCCTCTTCGCCACGCTCTGCGGCGAGCTGCCTCCTTTCTTCCCTTTCCTTCTCTTTCAACTCCTTCAGTGCCTTTCTCTTTTCAATTTCTATAAACCTCTTTTGCAAGAAGAGATTCAAAGATATTGTAAAAGATGTTTAAAAGACATAGAAGCAACTGCATTTCCTCAAGTGTAACTCATACACTTGGGGATGATTAAGAACGTAGAAAAAAGGCAGGACCCTAGAAACACTCACAGCTCTGATGTCAAACTATGTCATTTAAAAATAATTATCAATTGAGGATATATTTTTATCATTAAGCTTTTCAAATCATTGTAATGACTTCATTGCTGTATTACTCCCATCAACCTTGGATTTGAAGAATTTGTCATTTTTTTTTTCTTTCTAATAGAGAAAATTTCCTGAGCCTAATGCAATCAGCCTGTGATTGAGATTGTCCATGAGGAAAGTGGTTTCTATGTTTCCATCTTCAGTAATACTGTGATTTAGGGCGCTCACCATCTATCAGCCTGACTATTGCAAAAGCCCCCAAACACGGGGTCCCCACCTCCCATCTCTTACCTCAATTGTATTGTTTATGCATCAGAATTATCTTCCTAATTTATATGATCCCATCACATCAATCCTCTCCTTAAAAACTCACTATGGGTGCAAATATTTTAGGAATTGCATTGAAACATCTTGGCTGTTATTTTAGGAGTCACAGTAGCTAGTCATAGTCTTCTAACTACCTCCCCTCCGCCAATCGCATTCCTCTGGTTCACCATTCTGCCTTTTCTGAAAACACCAAAACCTCTTTACAACTCTGACTTCACTCAGGAAGTTTTTGTTGTCTTCCTCCCCATTTCATTCTCTCAAAATCCTGTCTGTTCTTTAAGGTGACTAAATTTCACTTCCATGCAGTCATCTTTGATTTCCCTTTACCCCCTTCATCAAAATACTATATTCTTTCCCCTGAAGTTATTTATTTGTGCTTTTAATTTTATATTCATGAGTGCCTTTGAACACAGTTAGCTACTTTCTACCAGATTAACAGTTCCTTAAAGTGAGGGTCTACGTATTTCCCCTATACTTGAGACAGAATACTTTATACTCTAAGAAAAAGTATTGAAAGATTATGCTGGATCTCTCATACCAGGATCTTAGATTTGACACTTGAGAAATGGAAGTATTTTATGGGCATGTCTTTGATTTCATAGGAGACGATGTCGCGATCCTCCCCGTCCTCCTTTATGGCTGGACATGGAGCTTCAAGAACATAGCCATTCTCACATAGCACCAGTAACGTACTTTCAGGCTAAAAAGGAAATATTAAACATCATTTACATTTAGGCAAAATTTTAGGGGCATGATCCAAAAAGGTTATAAACCAGGGAAAATATAATTGCCATGTGTATTAACCATTTTAAAAAGAGACTCAAACTGCAACAAGTGCTGCAAAAGGATTGTACAAGAGAGCATGAGAGCAAGAGGATTGTACAAGGCTTCCGGTGGGAGGTGAAGCTTCAAGGTGAAGGATAAGTAGACAATTACATCATGAGTTAGAGGGTTTAAGGGACCATTTTTTTTTTTTTAGAGGAACTACAATTGCAAATAACCTTCGCACATTTGAACTTATGAGGAAGTTGCAGGCTTGAACTGTATCTATCATCTATATCAAGAGAAAAAAGTGAGGCGAGAGATTTGAATACAGCAGTTAACTTAATACTTAATTGCTAGGTGAAGGAGACTGAGAAGGAATGACAAGGTATAGGAAAGCATACTGTCCTAAAAGTCAAAGGAAAATGGTATTTCAAAGAGGAAGGAATATTTTTCCAAACATGAAAATCATGGGCAGAAGCTTAATGTGCTCAGGAAGTGAGGAGACCAGACCATTGGGCTGGTGGGGGCTTAGTTACTGCCATTTGGACAACTGAATTATGCAGCATGTCAGTTACATACAGGACACTCCCTTTTTCCCCATCATTATTGAAATATAATTGACATCTAACACTGTAACTTTTTTTTTAAGATTAATTTATACAAGAACTGGGGTATAGGCCAGAGGCGCAGGCGGGTGAGAGACTTCACCAGAGACACAGCGGGGAGCAGAACAGGCAGATGGGTGGAAAGCACTGCTGAGGGGAGCAGCGGGCAAGACAGGAAAGGTCTGCCACACACCATGTGGGAATCTCCCTGGCTGGCCGGGATTCGAACCCGCGCTGCAGAGGCTGCGGACAGCTTCACAGTGCTGCACTCAACCCACTGCACCACCAGGGAGGCCCTGTGTAACTTTTAAGTATACAACATGATGATTTGCTACATATATAGTGAAATGGGGATAATTTACTGTGACATTAGAATTTTCAAATATTCAAAATATAAATGCTAATTGGCAGCACTACCTGATATGGCTTTTGAGTTAATTTGAGGATTTTTGGTATCTCTTGCCTACCTTTTTTTAAACAACTTCTTTTGAAATAATTGAATCACAGGAAGTTGCGAAAGATAGTACAGAAAGATGACATGAGCCCTTCAACTAATTTCTCTAAGGTTACCTCTTAGGCAACAATATCAAAACCAGGAAACTGACATTAAAATACAAGTGTGTATAGCTCATTGTTATCTTAATGCATGTGTAGATTTGTGTAACCACCATAGCAATCAAGATACATAATTATCCCATCACCACAAAAATCTTTCTTGAGATACCCTTTTAGAGTCACGTCCATACCCTTCCAATCCACCATTCCTAAACCCTAGAAAATACGGATTTCTTTTCTAAGCCTGTGTCTAAGGAAATAGTTGCAGGATGCATGTAATATTATATATTGTTACATAAGCATAGGGCTTTCTTTGCAGTATACATTCTCTTTGCCCAAACAATGTGTGCCTATCTCTTCCCCATCCACATATCCCACCAAGTCAAGATTAAGGCACGGTATTACAAAATAAAGGCTAATGTTAATTTCTCCCTTTCTTGCTATTTCCCTGATCTGTATTCACAGTGCATATGCACACCACTGATACTTTAGTCACCAATTCCCTTGTGAAACTCTGTAGTTCTGCAGTATTTAACTTCTTAAATGTGTCTTTTTCTCCTTCAGAAGAGATTGTTTTGTATCATTTACTGACTTCTTTACTGGTGCCTCACAAAGATGAAAATGAGTACTTGTTAATTAATTCAAGAAAACATTTCTTTAGATACTTCTACATTTGTATAGCCCTTTTCTTTAGAATAGCTAAAAGAAGATATGAATGTTGCCTCCAGTAGTCCTGACAGCACTTCTGTGCAGCCCATCAGTATTACCATCCTGGAACTTAGCAGATCACCTGGATTAACATTCAGCCAACATTCAGCTGACCAAACTATCTTATGTCCAAACTTAGGAGGTATTAGAGGCATTAAATAAGATTAGTAATCAATACTGAATTGCTAAGTTTTGTTGGGAAAGAGGCAATGGACTATTAGAAGAAAAAAATGGAGGTAGAATGTTATAGACTGTAGACCGCCGGCCTTAGAACTGAACCTATGAATGTCAGGACTGACAGACCCAAGTCAGCGCATTCTGACATGTATGTCTGACTAAAGTCACCATTGTTGAAGCAAACCTGGTGTTTTCAAAGTAGATTATAGCCAACTCATTCGAGAGATGGGGTAGAAGGAGAGTGTGAGAATTCTTAGTGTACTCTACCAGCCACGCTGAGCAGCACCCCCAGCCCCTCACTACAGGACCTGAGAGTGGGGCTAATCATTCCACATTCTATCCTCTGTCTGGCCAGTCACTTCATTACATAGTAATTGTGATTAAGCACAAAGATAAATGATAATTACAATAATTACTTACGTGAGCCATGGGAGACCACATTAACTGGCAAACAGGTCCAGGAGTATTAATATAACCGATTGGTCTATAACCATTTTCCACTTCAAAGAAGAATACTGTTTGATCTTTACTCTAAGAAAAAGAGAAACAACCGCCAATGTATAATATGAAATCTATTCCTTAGATTTCAAAGAAGCATTTAATAATTATAGAAATTATATCTACAGTTTCATATATCACAGATTATCCTGGGAAAATTCTTTCAAACATTTGCTTCACTTTCCCCATGAGAACATTTGACAACTATGCATTCCAGTATGTGGTTTTGAAAAAACGAGCTCTATGCCTGTACGGAAGATTAATTCACAAAAAAAAAACCCCACAAAGCAAACGCTCACCTATTATGCACAAAGAATTTACATGATTATTCCCTTATTTATGACAATTTCATATAAGAGCATATCTATATATGACATCTTACATCATTCCCAATTGAAATTTTCTATCCATTTCAAATAAGCATTAGAAACCAATTTGTAAGAATATTTTTACATGTCATGCAGACTACACTGAAAAAATATGAAAAGAAAAAATTATGAATATATTTTTCACAAATAAATATCAGAAAATAAGGCATGTAAGAAGACTTACAAGGCAAAGTTAACAATGAAAGTTTAATAGGAAACAAAAGGAGACAGACTTACCCCTGTGGCCAGAATTTCTCCATCACGTTCATAAGCTAAAGCAGTGACCTGAGCAGTATGGGGTTTGAAAACTTGTTTCAAACTAATTTCTGCATCTGAAATTTTCTTCCGTCCTGCAAAAAGTGTGAGTCCTTTTGGATCATAAAGTTCAAGGATGCGAACAACCCCATCTTCAAATCCTACAATAATTTGTGCTCCACTGAAGTTTACCTTAGATAAAAATAAAAATTGAGGGAGTGAAAATTAAGAACATTAAGGTAAATAACTTAAGTCTAAAATACAGTTAGGGGCCTCCCTGGTGGCGTAGGCGATTGAGCGCAGCGCTATGAAGCTGTCCGCAGACTCTGCAGCGTGAGTTCGATCCTGCCCAGCTAGGGAGATGCCCACATGGTGTGGCAGACCTCTCCTGTCTCGCCCACTGCTCCCCTCAGCAGTGTGTTTCAGTGGATCTGCCTGTTCTGTTCCCCACTGTCTCTGGTGAATCCTCTCACCCTCCTGCACATCTGGCCTGTACCCCAATTCTCATATGCATGAATAAATAAAAAAAATCATCAGTTTAAAAAAAATAAATAAAATATAGTAAGCATTGACTTCTCACTAGTAATTCCTTATCCCACCTTCTAGTAACTTCCATCTAGTTTAAGATAGCTACTAATCACTGACCATGAGTTTAAACAATGGCAATTCAAATAATACAAACATGGCAGAGTACCCACCAAGTGCCAAATACCTATTATCAACAACCCAAGGGTAAACAGAAGGAGTGTTTCATGTCCCTGGCTTCATAAAATTTATGGTCTGGAGGAGAAGATAGAAATCACACAAATGAGAGTAGAATTACGAGTTTAAAGAACAGATGATAAGAAACATTCGCTGAGAGCACATAACCAAGAAAGCTGACCTGGACTGAGGGCTTCCTTAAGGAAGATATGGTAGCTAAAATCAAAAAGATACCCAGGTATTAACAAGATGCAGGAAGGTAGGAGAAGCACTCCTGACAGAGGATAGAACTTGTGCAAAGGTCATGTGGCAGGGAAAACTAACTCTGGAAAAGTTGTAGTTTGACTAGAGTAGACTGAACGAGGATCGAAAGGGAGATAATCAGGCACCAGATGCCAAAATGGCTTGCATTTCTCAATAAGGATAATCTTTATCTCAAGAGTAACAGAAAATCAAAAGATTTTAGTTGGAACTTGGGGGGGCAGAGGGGGGAAGTGACATAATCATATTCACCATTTCAGAAAAGTCATCCTAGCTGCAGGTTGGAAAATAGATCTGCGACATCCTAGATAGGATACAGGGAGACCTTCTGCATGATCTTAAGACTGCTAAAGTGCAGGACAGTGAGCGTGATCACTTGACCTGAGATGGTGGGATAGAGATAAGAGACGTGGAACATATTTTAAAGATGACTGAATCTGGGGAATGAAAAAGAAGGTTGTCAAGATCGACTGAGACATTTAATGAGACATGAAACATTGGAAGGGAGCCAGGTAAGTGGTTTGTTGCTGCTGTTGTTTTGGAGGGAGGGGTGGCTGGAAGTGAGAAGATCATAAACTTAGTCTTCAGCGTGTTGAATGCCAGGTCCCCTGAAGATCTCAAAATGGAGATGTCACATAGTCTTCAGATTAGAGGAGAAGTCTGCGAGGAATATAAATCTAACGGTACTAAATCTAAATGTACTGCTGTCATGCAGACATACAGAAAGGCAGGAGTCCTGGTTTTGTTTAGAGGAAGATGGATCAGACCTGAGGCCAAGTTATGAGAATCCTGGAAATAAGTGTATAATCCATTCAACTCAAGTTGCATATTATTTATTCAAGCATTTACTAAATGTCTAGACATCAGTAACTACAAAGGCACTGGAGGCACAAAGAAGAATAGGGAAGGTTGTTGCCACGCAGAACAGTCTGGTGGGAAAGACAATAAAGCAAAATTTAATAGATTGTGGTTAAGTACTGTAAGAGGCATATACACGATCCTTAAACAATCGGAGGAAAGAGTACCAGCTCAGCTTGAAGACAGGGTCAGAGAGCTATGCAGAGGAGATGGTGTTCGGCCTGAGCTTAGCTATAAATACTGATGCGCTTTCCAGAAAGGCAGGGCTGTGGAGAAACATCTGAAGTGTAGCATAATATCTTTATAATTACTTAGATGTAAGGCTAAAAAAGAAAACAAGTTTGTGTACAAATGATTCTACCACACGGGCTGTATTTTAAAGACTCCAGAAAAGAGTGTAATAGACCAGAAAAGAGTGTAATAGACCAGGAAAGAAATAGACCTGTAATAGAGCCAGGTTTGGTAACCCAAACACTGTGCCTTCTACTTATTTAGCTTCATCACTGTTCTGGCTCTATTCCATGGCCTGAGTCCTTCTAGCCTTAATCCCATCATAAATTTTCCCTCTAGTCCAATCATCTCCACATCTATTTGGGACTTGAAACAGTTTTTAATTTGACTTGCACCCTGAACAGTAAGCATAAAACATTCCCCAAATACTCCCATGATGTGTTAAAAACATGGCTGCAATTCTTTGACATGCCTCCCATGGAGAGATGGGGTTTTAGTCCTCCCCACCCCCACCCCGAATCTGAATGAGGCTGGCGACTGCTTTACCCCACCAAATATGGTAGAAATGACATGAGACTTCTGAGGCTAGATCAGAAAAGGCCAGCTGCCTGGCTTTTTGGAAAAACTAGACCTCAGAGGCCTTCTGCCATGTAAGATGAGCATGATAGGCCCTGAGGCCACCATGCTCTGGTAAAGCCCTAGCCACATGCAGAGGCTATGAGGAAAGCACTCCTGATAACATGCCAGCTTAGCTGAGCCCTCAACCAGGTGCCAGACTAGTAATAAAGAAGACTAGATGATTCCAAGCCCCAACCATTTAAGTCGTCCCAGATGAGACTCCAGACACTATGAAGCAGAAGTAGTCTATCTCTGCTGTGACCTCTCCAATTCCTGATTCAGAGTATGAGCAAAATAAAAATGATTATTGACATATAGGTCATTAAATTTGGGGGGTAGTTTATTATACAATAGGTTACTAGAACAACTCCCTATCTCTACCTAATTTTTCTCCATAGCTCTTATTACCTTACATATCACATATTATTTACTTTACTCATATTCCATCTATGCCTCCTACCAGTGTGTAAGGTGCATGAGGGCAAGTATTTTCTTTTTACTCATTGCTATATTCCCAGAATCTAGAACCAAGGTCCAGCACTTGTAGGTATGCTGCAAATATAAATAAAATGAATTAAAGTCAGGCAGAGAAAGGATATGTGAAGTTCTGCTGGGAAATTACTTTGTACCATGGAACTATTATTAACCTACAGGTGGTATAAAAATGGGTTTTCAGGAATGAATTAGCAATGGGAAGAATCACAATACTATTTCTGTCACTTTGAGTGAATAAACTATTAAAAAATTTTATTATTCTTTAAAATAGAGTTAGAAAATATGTATGCTTCAAAAAAAAAAAAATAGCACCGATACAACATATTTATGAATAGGTTCAGCAGAAGTTCACTGTAATAACAAACTTACCATTTGGGGTACCCAAGCAAGGGCTGTACCTCCTTGTTTGAATTTCATCTGTGTTAAAGGCGTTTTGCTAGCAAAATCATAGACTCGAACAGAGCCTATAGAAAAACAATTTTAAAAATTACATAACCTTTTGAAATAACCTTTGCTAACTTTACATGTTGAGCAAAACAAGAAATTTCATATATAACTAAACCAACAGATAATCTAATAGCCTTTCTTTAACCCAAAATAGCCACGTACACCTCAGTCAGGTAATTTGTAAATACAAATAAGACAACAGCTGATTCACTAATGGATCAGTTTCACCTTGCACAGTCCACATAGATTAGCTGTAAGTCAAGAAGGAAGAAGATGGAAAGAAAAGGAAAAATATGAACATGTGTAATATCAATATGAAGAGTATTTTCATGAGTAACTTACTACTTGTGTCCAAATTTTAATCTCTCACACTAACCGCGGCTGCTGTATTTTGGGTTCCCTCCCCCTCTGCAAAAACTCACCTCACTTGCATCAGGAGGCATCACTTTTGGGGGACATCTCCAATGCTTTTAATCAAACACATTTTTAAAATTGTATTGAACACCAAACAAAAAAGCCAGATTTATTTCTAAGCGTTTCCACTCACAGTCCAAGGCAGTAGTGGCCATGAGATAAGTGAGAGGAGAGACAGCCAAGGCTTCTACAGCTCCAGAATGGAAGGAGAAGAGGCATTCTGGATCTTGAGTCTGACGGTGAAAGGACAGAGAGCCTGTTAGAACTCAAATACAGGTAGATATAGAATTAAGGTCAAGTTTAAAGAAATATAAACAAAACCCTAAAAGACAGGTGTGATTTTATCTGAGTAGAAAAAAAACCATAATTGGTTAGAAAAAGCATTGGACTTTGGAATTAGAAACAGAGCGCTGACTGCACTTGAGAACTGATTTTATGCAAGTCACTTCAAATGCCAGGTTCCATTTCTATACCAGTAAAATGAGAGGAGGGCAACTGGCTAGTAAACAGGGGGGCTGTGAGGATCACGTGAGATAATGTGAATGCAAATGCCTTGTGCTTATGAAGATATAAAGCATTGTGTAATGTTAGGCAATAACCACTTTTCTGGTAACTTTTACTATGAGAAAAAGCCTTTTATACATGAAATCATAACTTTAGGATTCTCAGGAGTCGGACATGATGAGCAATTTTTTGATGGGAACAATGATAAAGTTGAGAGAAAATATCTTTTCAAGAAAACAATGAAGTCTTATTGTGAAAATTAGGAAAAAAGAAAAATAAGCAACTTACAATATTTGAAAAACTAAGGTCAAGCTTCCACATGGCTCCACTGGCATCCTAACAAAAATAAATATCTCATAATATTTTGTGTTATTTTGAATTTCAGAGGAAAAGAATTGACTTCTTATGATTTAAAGGACATACACTACTACCAAAAGCTTGCAAGTGAAAAGCACAAATGAAATTTAACACAACAACCTCTATATCTTAGAACATAACCACAAAATAAATGAAACAATCTCAAATACCTATGGTCAGTTTAATATATAAAAGTGTTCCTAAGTGATTTTCTGTGGATGAAATATAGGTCAATTAAGTAATAAAATTCAGAAACTCTTCACTGAAGTATCAATAGAACTTTTAATAATATGATGGACTTCCAGTGACAAATTATACTACTGATGGGGGCTAGGGAGGAAAGGAAGGGCACCACACCTAGGACAGGAATCTGCACATACACACTGTATGACGAATGATCTGTTTTCTTTATATTTCTTTATATTAAAACTCTTTATATTAAGATTTACACTGAGAATCCTGCCCCAATGATGCCCAAAGGAGTCTGGACACTGATGCCATCGGATGTACCAGTGTCAAGATAACCGAGAAGATAAGTCCTGGGGGCTGACCATGACAATTATCAGTAACACCAACTGTGATGGGCTCTTCTGATGGATTGTTTGCTCTGACTGCCTTTGTGGAACTCATTATAAAAAGGCCAGCTTGAGATGAGATGACAGAAAGAGCTGTTGAGGATGCTATGCCCACCATTCTCTCAGCTCAATGGCCAGCGATCTGAAAAATTAAACTGCTCATGGATTCTATTCCTGTCTCTGCTTATTGGCTTTCTGTAGTGACAGGCAGCAGAACCCAACCCTATTCTGCCCAGGTAACTAAGGAGCCAAGAGAGAACAGCACAACTTACCTGAGCCATCCAAAGGTTATTTCCAACTTCGTTCATCTTTATCATAGAGAAGAGTTGAACATTCTTGTCTACTTGAAGTTCATTAATGGGCTCAATCTCTAACAATCCAGTATCATCTACAGCATCAGCAGTATCTATTGTCTCAAAATCCCATATCTTATAAAATAAGAAAATATTTTAAATCAATCAGTACTTTCTGAATATGTTTTCTAATAAAAGGTTGCAATTTTTTCAAGTCATTTCTTGTTTCATGAAAATTAATAATGAATGGGTATAATTAGAATACAGCCAAGACGAGACCCATGGGCTTTTGTTCTAAAATGAGGAATGATAATTATAGTTCCCTTTTTGTTTAGAAATTAGTGAGAAAATACAGGCCTGAATAAGAAGTCTAGTTCACCCAACGTAAACTTTATTTCAAGGTTTCTGTCAAGATTTTCTGCAAATGTGATAGTGAAGGCAAAGATAAACAGCTGGGACTACATCAAATTAAAGAGCTTCTGCACAGCAAAAGAGACAATAACAAAAACAAAGAGAAACCCCACCGACTGGGAGAACATTTTTGCACACAACACTAACGATAAAGGACTGATCACAAAAATCTGCAAAGAGCTGATGAGACTCAACAACAACAAAGAAAATAATCCTGTCAAAAAAATGGGCAGAAGAGCTAAAAAGAAACTTCTCTGAAGAGGAAATGCATATGAAAAATTGTTCAACATCACTTGTAATCAGGAAAATGCAAATCAAAACTACCATGAGATATCATCTTACACCTATGAGAATGGCACATATTAAAAAAACTAGCAACAACAAATGTTGGCAAGGTTGTGGAGAAAAAGGAACTCTCCTGCATTGCTGGTGGGAGTGCAAACTGGTCCAATCACTATGGAGAGCTGTGTGGAGATTTCTGGACCTACTAAACATAGAGCTTCCATATGATCCAGCAATTCCACTCCTAGGTATTTACCCAAAGGACACAGAAACATCAATTCCAAAGAGCACCTGCACCCCTATGTTTATAGCAGCACTGTTTACAATAGCTAAGCTTTGGAAACAACCCAAATGCCCAGAAATAGATGACTGGATCAAGAAGATGTGGTACATATACACCATGGAATATTACTCAGCATTCAAAAAAGATAAACACATGCAATTTGCAGCAACATGGATGGCGCTGGAAGGGATCATGCTCAGCGAAATAAGCCAGAAAAAAAAGAAAAATACCAGATGGTCTCACTCATAGCAGGAATCTAGAAAACTTAAATAAGGGACCAGGAAAATGAATAACTATAAAAAAGAAAATATCAAAATCAACAAACAACTATGAACCAGAGACACTGTATGGGGGGTGGGGGGCGGGAAGGGGAGGAATTGGGGTCAAAATAAGGGTGTTGCAATTGTAAGGGGAATATAAAAATAAAATTTATTTTAAAAAATTTAAAAATTTAAAAAAAAATAAACACAGGGAAGTTTTACTAAATATATTTTGAATTACAAAAAACGCCAAACATAACTAAAATGTTACTCATTGTTAAAAAAAAAAAAAGATTTTCTGCAAATAAAGTGTCATAAAAAAGTGGTTTAGTTGTCCAACAAGATATTATAATGAATCCTGTTTTATACACACCAGCAGACCCTTGAAAAGGGGAAACACACCTTAATGATTCAATGGTAATCTTCATTATAACGAGAAAATAGATATAGATGCTGCCTTCAATAGAAAATATTTATATTTCTTACCACCAATTTAGAGGTATTTGTACTATTTGAATAAGCTCTATTGTTCTCAGGATAAGAAATCAGAGCAGTGAGGCAGGATGAGGGACAGACTTCCTCTGTGAAGTGCCAGAGCCTGCCCTGTATGGTCCTGTTGACACACCTGCCATGTTATCCCAGACTCAGTAACTCAAACCTTGGGAAAGTATCTTCAGAGAGCAATGGTGTTGCCTTGCAGAGTAGGTTGGTTGGTGAAAGGCCCAGATCATAAGGTTAACTAACTTATGGGAGTTGGGGGAGGTTTTGCCTAAAAAGTAAGGCAAAGATTTACAACATAAGGACTAAAGAGATTAAGACAAATTTTGAAAAGGGAAGCAAGTTTAGCAATTACTAATGTTTGTGAAAGGATCCTCTGTGCAGTATTTAACTTCTTTTCTGCTGAGGTTTCCACTTGGTATTCTAACATTTGTGGGCAACAGATCTTTAGAAGGATAGTGACTATGTTGTATGACAAAATAAAGAACATAAAAGATTGTCAGAAGAGAGGGTAAAATCTAACAAGATTAAATTTAACATGCTAATTGTAAAAATGTATACTTGGGTTCAAAAAGCCAATGGTAAATGACAGACTAAAGGAGACATGGCTTAAATAATATATTAGACATAGTAAGCACAATAGGTGTCAACAGTGACCAACTATTAAAAAAATACAATCTTAGTTACAATAACAATACTTTCAAAAGAATGTCCATAGTATACCACCACCATCTTATGGGAGGTACAGAAAGAATATGTACCAAGGGGACCACTAGGAAAATCACAAGACATCAGGTTTGCCAATGCAGTAAGGAACAAATACACAGGTGGGTGGGAGCAAGTTTGACAACAACCAAGGGAATCTAGAGGCTGGAACAATGTTCTAACATAAGCCACACGATGGGTAGAAGAGAGTCCCTACGAGAAGACATGTGAATTCACTGGTGTAACGAACAGTGAGAGGGGAACTCTTCTTGTCTTTGAGTATGGTGTTTCTAACTGGTAACCTCAGTAAAAAAAAAAAAAAGTAATTGGCACTTTGATCCCTAAATAATGACCCATTCACAGGAGGGCATCTTGAAAGAACGCCCGTGTCCATTGTTTACATTGGGCTAACAGGGATTTTCATTTTCTGAAGCTACTATTTTAACAGCGAAGTCAAAATAACTAGATACCCTCAGAAATTTTCAGTAATATAACACTGTAAATTAATTTTGACTGGAATTTAAATATGTACCACAAGAAAAACATTTAAAATGAATTGGCCGTGGGAGTGAATGACGTTCATGAAAAATAAAAACCTGCAATTGGATGAAATGCAAAGCTTAGATGTGGATGCTACTACCCACGTATGATGACAACTTACCCTAATCCATCCATCTGACCCAATAGTGATAACTTCACCCTCATCTAGCATTATCTGGTTAATGTGACCTTGGTGACAAGATTTCCTTGCAGATCGACAGAGCTCCACTTTGATGAGGCCAGCTTCCCAAACCAACATATTGCCCCATTCTGACCCTGAGAGCACCTGGCAGGTATGCAGAAAGACATACGCATTAAAACAAATACATATATTTATGCTTCAAGTGGCAGGTAAGAACTATTTGAAAGATTTTTCTTGATTATGAAAGCAAAAATTTTTAACAGAAAAATAAGAAAATACAGAAATCTTACTATCCAAGAACCAACCACCAATTATATATTGATGTATTCCTTCCAGTATAGTTTTATATTATTATGATTTTTTTTTCTTTACACATCACTTAAGAAAATAATCCATACGTGGAATTACTGGGTCAGAACTTAGAGACGTGTGCTTCATGGATAAGATTCTACCTTTTAAGTACAATATCAGATGTTTTATGAATTACATTATAAGGCCAGAACTGAACTCAGCAGATCACAGCATTAACATATCCAACTTCAAACAAGGGTAATCCTCTGGAACCACCTCATATTAATCTATTAATCCAGCACTTCCCAAAGTACATACCACAAAACTCTAGATATTAGGATGTTTAACAGGTATTACATAATAAGTAATAATTATTGAATGTTGACTCTGTGCCAAACACTGCTTGACACTTTACATACATCAAGTTAGTTAATCCTAAAAGGCTATATGAACCAGGTATATTTATTGAAATACCCTACACAGTTGTACACTTTGGGTACTTTGTTTTCCCAGGGAGTCTTTCTCAGTTACACAAAGGAACCACATGAATCAATGAAAGCCTTATTATTAGCCCCATTTTGCAAAGAAAAAAAAAAAAAAAAAAACACTGTTGCACAAAACAGGTAAGGAGCTTGCACAAAATTACCCAGGGAACTAAGGGTTCTAAACCCAGGCTCAAAAGTACCTATTCTAACACTGCCTCAGAAGACTAGATACTGGGATAATTAAAGTCAAACAGTTTCCCTTTTTTAGGACCTGTTGGAAGCTTTAATACAAAACTGCTCGCTAGGGATCACCATGAGGAATTTCTAGATATAAAGACATATGTCCAAAAAAGTCTTACTTTCATCAAGCTTCTGGGCAGACTAACATTGCACCAAATTCCCTTTGGGAAACTAACCCTTGGCCCATGTGTGCTATGTCTGCGCCTCCAGTTCCCTCTCATGTGGAGTAACTGATGACCCTTACTCAGTTTTTTCTACCTCTTGAACCTACCTATTCTTATCTACCTATTTTAACTATTACTAAACTTCAACTCACTTGCGGTACATTTCTTTAGACTTGATTTCTTTTGTCCAGTTACTAACACCACCAGAAGTCAGAGCCAAAAGGCATGCCTTGCTAACACATCACTCACACCCCACTTTGCTGCACCATTCCTGAGCAGTCCCAGCCTTCCTGCACATCTCGGAGATGTCAGCAACATCCTCCTTTCTAGTGCAGCTCCCTGACTCTGATTTCCCTTCTTTTGATTCATCTGGCACTTCATGGCCAAGATTATCTACAACTTCTTATACCTGCAACTGTGTTCTTCTAGTGTGTGAATAGTTCTGCCTGGCTATTAAACTCTTTACACACTAAGGCCCAATCCCAATTCTCACTCTAATTTCCTACTCTTTCCCAGGATGGACGCTTTATTCTAATTAGCACTCTCTTTCATGTCACATTTATTCCTAGCTGTAAACATTTCCTCTGGAGGGTCTCATTTTAAATGACTTTTCTTCTACACTTACATGAAATCTACTGAAACTTTTAAAGATATATCTTACATTTTTAAATGAGAGTTGTATTGATCTTTATTATAGCTTAATTCTTAAACTATTTAGAGCTGAAGCTGAAATAATTTATGATCATTTTGTATGTTTGAGTATATAGTTTAGCCAGGATCCAAGGCGTTTTATTTCTCCTATGCATCATGATTGCCAATTGAGACTATCCCAGTTGGTACATGACTAAACCATTTGATTTCTTAGAATAATATTTGTATACTGATTATTTATAATTGGGATGATCAAAAATAATACTCTATGACTCATCCTAATAAGAAACCAAATATACATTAATAGAAAGCTGATCCTATAGGCGATATGCTTATAAATCTTATAGCGGAAGCGAGGAAATAAACTAATAATGTTAGTAAGCTTATTAAAGTTACAGTGTTGCAAATGCCAATGTAAAAGAGCTCAATCTTCTTAAAATAATAGTAATAAAAACAAAAGGCATAAGACTTTATATAACCTTTGACCAGGAAAATCCTCTTTGAGTATTAAGCAAAGTAAAGAATGGGGAAAGAGGGCCTCCCTGGTGACACGAGGTTAAGCACCTCGATGTGAAGCAGCCCGCAGCTTCTGTAGCACAGAGTTTGATCCCTGCCCCCCACCTCTGGCCAGGGAGCTACCCACATGGTGCAGCAGACCTCTCCTGACTCACCTACTGCTCCCTTCAGCAGTGTATTTCAGTTAGTCTGCCTGTTCTGTTCCCTACTCTGTCTCTGGTGAATCCTCTCACCCACCCCCTAGCCCCACCCCCATCTCTCTGGCCTGTACCCCAGATCTTGTATGCATAAATAAAAAAAATTTAAAAATAGAAAAAAATGGGGAAAGAAACATGCATTGCAATTCCATGACAATTAAAAATGACACGTGTGTCACTGTGTTAAAATATGAAAATGATTGCTTACTGTGTAATATTTAGTAAAACAAACTAGAAAATGGTATATAGATTGTGACAATTTCATAGAAATACAAAATTACAATTGATAATGTGAAGTCAAAAGTGTTACTTCATATTTATAATTATCTATTACTGCTAATACAGACAGTGCTTTTAAAAATGTATAATATACTTTTATATATGTATGTCACTCAAATATATAACATCACTACTGTAGAACAGTGGCATACTTACCTTCCCATCCGGGAACTCCATGTAACCTTCTACATCAGTAGTGGCTGTTTTACCAAATCGACCTAATGAACCCTGAAGCTTGAGGCCTGTGAATGTGAAAACCATTTCCCAGAACCTGCAAACAAAAAGGAGACTGAACATACCTCAAAGACTTGTTTTCATTTTATCACCCAAGCATTTACATGTTTCAAAATTACATATATTTTTTCATTTATTTCTCTGATACTATCTGTTAAGTTTTTACCACCTGTCAGGCAAAGATTGATTTTCTTGATCACACTGTGCCTTCATTTTCTCAAAAATAAAACATGAATGTTAATAGCTCCTACTTTATAAAATTTTTAAAAACTCTTAAGATAGTTCTAATACATAAATGTTAGTTATTACAAATATTTTCTTATAATAGTCTAATTGAGTCAAGAGTCAAAATAATGAAAAACACATAGAAAAATGATCTGGCCTCTCTATGGGATATAAAATAGATAATGAAAAGTATCAGCAAATCATATGAAGCCAAGAGCCTAAATGACCGATATGTTTCCACATTCTATTATAGTACTTCACATGTGACATTAATAGTTCAATGTTTGTCTTTCCCTAAAGATACAGCACGTAGAAAATATGCACTTGGCTAAACAATGGGAAAATGTAAGGAATTAAACATTTGTAATCTATAGCTAGCAGGGATTTTATTTGAAAATTTCCCCCACAGTTACATTTTAAACTATGTTTAATGATTTAACATTTTTAATGACTGAATTAAGACAACTGCCAGGTTTAAATTAGACTAAGAAAATGAGGGTAAATAAAAATGTCTTTCTCATAAAGCGTCACTAGAAATCAAGTTAGGGGCAGCTCTAGAGTGATGGTGAAAGGTTATTAAATAAATGCATAAGTACTCCAAAAACTGGAGCAAAGGTACAGGAAGACAAAATCAGTCCACCCTGAGGGACCTCCGTGGTGGTGCAGGGGTTAAAGGCAGCACTATCAGCTAGCACCAGCCACTGTGGCATTAGCTTGATCCCCCCCCCCCCCCCCAACTGCTCCCTTCAGCAGGGTATTTCAGTGGCTCTGCCTGTTCTGTTCCCCACTCTGGGGTGAATCCTCTTGCCCCCACACTTCTGGCCTATACCCCAGTTCTTGTATGCATAAATAAAAATAAATCTTTTTTTAAAAAAATTATCCCATCTTGGGAAAGACCAGAGTGTGAGAGAGTGAAATGGGTGTGAAATTTAGAGCCACAGACCTGAAATCAAGATTAGGCGACAACAGCAAAAGTGAACAGGCAGTGCTGCATCAAGTTGAAAGCTTCCACACAGCAAAAGAAACCAATAAAATAAAGAGCAACATACCAGATGGAAGAAAACATTGCTAGATCATAGATCTGATAAGGGGTTTAAATAACCAAAATATAACAAGAAATCATACAACTTAAATAGCCAGAATAATCTGATTCAACAAATGGATATAGGATCTGAGTAGATGGCCCACAGGTACACTAAAGGGTAGTCAACATCACTGGTCACCAGGAAAATGCAAATCCAAGTCACAGTGAGACATCTCCTCTTAGCTGTTAGAGTGGTCATTATCAAAAAGATAAGAGGACAAGTGTTGGAGAGGAGAAAAGGGAACCATTATATCACTGTTGATCAGAACACAAATTAGTATAGCCACTATGGAAAACAATACGGTGTTTCCTCAAAAAAATTAAAAATAGAACAACCATATGATCCAGGAATTCTGTTTATATGTAATTATATGAAAAACAATCTCAAAAAGAAACATGTACCGCCATGTTCATTGCAGCATTATTTTCAATATCAAAGATATGGAAACAATTGTCCATTGATGAATAGGTAAAGAAAGCAAGGATCTATATATCTGTATAAATATCTCCCCCTCTCTCTGCGAGTGTGTGTGTGTATATATATATATATATATATATATATATATATATATTCTGTGTGTTTACACACATATACACACAGAGGATTACTCAAAACCATAAAAAGGGGAATCTTGACATTTGTGTCAGGATGGACCTTGAAGGCACAGTGCTATGTAAAATATGTCAGACAGGAAAAAAAAAAAAAAACACCACATGGTCTCACTTATAGGGGGGAATCTTAAACAAAATAAAAACCAAAAAACTCCGAGCTCATGCATACACTGAGACTAGATTATGGTAAACTGGATGTGGAAGGTGGGGTGAAATGGGAGAAGGCGATAAGAAAGCATAAGCAACAATCTATAAAATAAATCATAGGGATGTAATATATAGAATATATTGTGTATTTTAAAATTAATAAACCTTAAAAGAAAAAAATGTAAGCATGGTAATGGATGTTTATAGTCTTATTGTGGTCATTTTACAATATGTACAAAAATTCAATCACTATGCTGTGCACCTGAAACTAATGTCATATTAAAAGTCAACTATATCTAATTTTCTCTTTTAAAGAGAAGGCTCTGCTACCATCTAGTATTGAGGATCCTGTGTCAGGAATGGTCTGTATAAGTCTTCTTTTACAGATGAAGACTGAGTTCAGCAATATCAACATGACTTATCCACCATACAGTATTGCTATAATGACAAATAGTGGATCTGAAAGCTCAATGTGAACTTGCAAACACTATGCCAATGTTAGGAAGGCATTATACAAACTCTTGCAAGAAGGCAGGAGACTAAATTTATCTTCTTTTACATGTGCTGTCTTCAGAAACAAATCCCCATATCTAATTAGAAAAACTGCACTACTGGTTAGTTTTCAAAATAACACATTTTAAAATAATCTTAATGTTAACAACAAAGCAAGTGTTTCCAGCTGGCTGATCCTCTTAGCAAATGCCCTTAGGTTAGCCCACTAGCACCTGTGTTCCTCATGCTACCTACTTGATATGGCCTACTCCTGATGTGGTAAGCTGCTCGTCGTCTTCAGGATTGAAAGAAACCTTAAAAACTTCCTGGGAAAAAGCTTTTGTCCTCAGTATGGTCTGCTCCTCTTTCCAGTTCCAGATGGTCAGTGTGTGATCAGGGTTACCACCAACAGAAGCCAGCAAGGTACCACTGGAGTTAAAGTCCACGTATGCATATGCCAACTCAGTCCCATCTGAAAGGGTAAATGGGAATCTAATGAACAGCAGCAATATTAATCTCGTTTTTTGAAAGTATTGTTTTTAAAAAGCAGAGGTGGCATTATTGAAGGAAAAATGCCGAGAATTCCCTAAAGAAGCAATTCTAAAATCACTTTTCACCCTTCATTTTAGAATGAATTTCACATAAGGGGCAAGGGTGAAGAAATCTTAATCACATTTTGCATGAGAAAAACACTGAGAACATATTCTGTTAACAGGCAGAGTGAGGGGCACCCTGGGACTCAGCAAAACCTGCCGCCCTAAATGGGTTCTGCCATCTGCCATATAAACATAAAACATACTCTCAGTAAGACCTCCATTAAAAAAGAAATTTAAAACAATTAGACCAGTGCAATAGAAAGAAGAGAAAGGATATAGTTAAAATAATTTGCCCATGAAACACCCAAAGTTACCCATCTCTTCATGGGTAAATGTGCAGCCAAACAGGGTTGGCCCGAAGCAGAGCCACTGAGGCCCAAAAGCTTGCCACAAGTCTAAGGCACCTTCTGGTGGACACCCATATAGGAAAGGGGTGTCTAAAGGACACCCATATAGAAGGGGCCAAGCAAAATAAAAATACAAGTCAAGGTAAAGGCTGCCATTGTCAGTCTTCCCACAGGCCTCTCACCCACATCTGTCTCTTCCAAGTGTCTCCTTCTATGTCCCCCAAGTCCCTGGTATAAGTCCAAGGCCCAGAAGCAAGTGCAGCCTCTTCCCAGCCCCTTCCAGCTTCTCATTGCTCAGCTCCACCATTACTTGGGTGGAGCGGGGAGCCAGGAATATCCCCTTTCTATGGAGATTGCACTGTTACCATTCCATTTAATGAATGTGGGGAAAACAAATGTTAGAAAGCAGAAAAATTAATCTGCAATTTCAAATTTGCCACCGAAAATTTCACATACAAGAAACACTGACAATGACTTGAGGTTTCCAGTTGCACTTGGAAGGAACTTGGAAATCACCCTTCCAGGCTAACAACAAGGAAAAACTGAACAGACTGAAAAAATCAACAACTCTTCTTGGAGCCATAAGAGAGGGAAGGACAGAGGGCAAACCACTGCCCCCAGGACTGAAGAGGCCAACAGGGAAACAGGAGTTTGCTACTTACTGTGGCAGGGACTCAGCAGCTGTGGAAGCAGTGCTGGGTCATACAGCCTGAACACCACCTGAGGAAATGAGGCTCAGTGGGGACGGTCAGAGCTAAAACTCCAGGGGGACCTAGTCATAAGATGATCCCCCAAATATGAAGTTTAAGGGCCTCCCCAGTGGCGCAGCGGTTGAGCGCTGGGTTGCGAAGCTGCCCGCAGCCTCTGCAGCGCCAGTTCGATCCCCGGCTGCTCCCCGGCCACCGGAGGAGGGTCCCGCATGGCGCGCAGACCTCTCCTGCCGCCCGCTGCTCCCCTCAGCAGTGTACTTCGGTCCTTCTGCCTGCTCTGCTCCCCGCTCTGGCTCTGGTGAATTCTCTCACCCTCCTGCGCTTCTGACTGTACCCAATGCTTGTATGTATGTATGTATAAATCAATCAATCAATAAATAAATCTTTAAAAAAATATATGAAGTTTAACTTCAGGAGCTTGACCAGATTCCCACGGTAAATACCTAGAAAAGCCCCACTGGGCTTTGAGCAGGGGAAGGAAAAGGGAATGTTTTTGAAACCAGAGCAGGCAGCTCTTAGTACAGCTTGCCCTCAGGCAAAACTCATTCAGCAGAGCCTACCTCCACTAAGATTTTATCAGAGACTACCTGACCGGGAAAGGAAATCTCACTCCTGCCACTCTGGCCATCCTGTCTGACAAAGGAGGAGAGAAAAATACGCTTATGTACTTCACAGTCCAGAGAAAAAGGATCACTGAAAAATTGAGACCTAATCATAGGACTAGAGAACACTTCCCTTCCTTGCCCCACATTGCTGAAAGCCTATTTATATGAATTTGTTTGTTTGTTTGTTTTTTAACTTAGTTCATCATGTCTGGCTATCTAGGAAAAATTACAAGGCATACCAAAAGGCATAAAATACAATTTGAAGAGACAGAGCAAGTTTAGAAGTAGAATGGCATGAAGTTGAAATTACCAGATAGGGAATTTAAAACAACTATGATTAATATGCTGAGGGCCTGTAGGGTAAGGAAAAATGTCAGGCTTTTCTGTCCTCCCGCCATCAGGATAGATGATGGATCCTTGCGGTCCTGAATGCATGCCTGATGGCGGGCACCTGGAGTAGGGTGTGGGCATAGGTAGATGGGATTCACCTGGGCTAAGACTGGCGGCATCATGGGGATGCCAGCAGAAGCCGAAAGAGAAGGGGGGGGGAGGGAGAGGGAAGGAGGGAGAGAGAGAGAGAGAAAGAGAGAGAGAGAGAGACAGGGAGAGAGACAGAGAGAGAGACAGAGAGAGAGACAGAGAGAGAGACAGAGAGAGAGACAGAGAGAGAGACAGAGAGAGAGACAGAGAGAGAGACAGAGAGAGAGACAGAGAGAGAACGCTGGAGAGCCCAGAGAGACGGGTAAATCCCAATAAAAACCTGCAAAAACCACTGAGGACTCTGACTCCTCCTTTACCCAGTCTGCATGGGATCAGAAAACCTGCACAGTGTCCCATTCCTGCCCTTACAGGCCCTAATGAAGAAAGTAGACAATATGTAAGAACAGAAGGGCAATATAAACTATTAAAATTCTAAGGAAGAGCCAAAAGGAAATGCTAGAGATAAAACAACACTTAAGAAAAATGAAGAATGTTCTCTGATGGGCTTATTAGTAGAAAAGTCACAGCTGAGAAAAGAACCGCTACCCTATAGGATATCATCAATAGAATCTTCAAAAACAAAGCAAAGAAAAACACTGAATATCTAAGCATTGTGGGTATATGTGAAACGAGAATACCAGAAAAATAAAGAGAAAGAAACAATATTTGAAAAAATAGTGACTGAGAATTTCCACCAAATTAATGTCAACCACCAAACCACAACTCAAAAAATATTTGCAAAACACATTTCATAAAGGACTGTTATCTAAAATATACAAAGAATTCTTAAAACCCAGTAAGAAAACAATCCAATTGAAAAATGGTGCAAAGAGATACAGACAGCAAAAACAAGCATATAAAAAGATGCTCTACATCATATGTCATCAGAAAACACATCTATTAATGTGTTAAAACACATCTATTTTAAATGACCAAATTCCAGAACACTGACAACACCAAATGCTCCAAGGCTGCAGGGCAACAGGAATTCTCAAATGTTACAGGTGGGAAGGCAAAATGGTACAACCACATTGGAAGACAATTTGGCAGTTTCTTTCAAAACTAAACATACTCTTACCATAGGATCAAGGCATTATACTCCTTGTAATTTACCTGAAAGTACTTATGTCCACATGAAAACCTGAACTTGGATGTTTATAGAAACTTTATTCATAATGACCAAAATGTGGAAGCAACTACAATGCCCCTTAAGAGATGGGTAAACTGTGGTATCCACAATGAAATATTTTTCAACATTAAAAATAAGCCACCAAACCATGAAAAAAAATGACAGAATCATAACTGAATATTGCTAAGTGAAAGGCGGCTACATACTGCATGATTCCAACTATATGACATTCTGGAAAAGGTAAAATTATAGAAAATTTAAAAATCAGTGGTTGCCATACAAGGGGACTTACAAATTGAGAAGAACACAGATCATTTTTAGGACAGTGAAAATACCCTGTATGATAGAATGATGGCTATGTCATCACACATTGTCTAAACCCATAGACTATACACCAAGTATAACCCCAAAGGAAACTCTGAACTTTGGGTGATTATAATGCGCCAAGGTAGGTTCATCCTTGCTAAAAAATTTACATTGTGGCGAATAATGTTGATGTGTGTGGGGGTAGAGGGCATATGGGAAACCTCTGAACATTCCTCTCAATTTCATTGTAAACCTAAAGCTGGTCTGAAAAATAAAGTCCTTCAAAAATTAATAAAATTAATTATATGGAAAGAAGAATGATAATTGTGATGGTTAATTTTATGTGTCAACTTGGTTAGGTGATAGTACCCAGTTATTCCATGATACACAAGTCTAGAGGTTTTTGTAAAGGTATTTTATAGACATTTTCAACTCTATAATCAGTTGACTTTAAAGATTATACTTGATAATGGGGCGGGGAGGGGGGCGCTCACCAATCAGTTTAAAGTCCTTAAAAGCAAAACTGTTTCCCTGAAGAAGAACAAATTCTCCCTGAAGCAGCATCACCAACTCCTGTAAAGGGATTTCCAGCCTGCCAGCTGCCCTACAAACTGGAGACTTATCAGCACACACAAGTGTATAAGCCCATCTCTTTCAATAAATATCACCTTTATCTTAATAGTGAAACAGAACTATACAGGGGCTATCGCAGGGCTACAGTGTCAGAAGGACAGTGCCCAGCAAAGGGCAGGTTACTGTCTGTGGGTTCTTCACCCCACACAACTGCAAGACCACTGGGGCTCAGTGAACAATAATGCGGTTTATTTAACGAACAGGGAAAACAAGGAGTTCTCAAGGCCACAAGTAGCCAGCTATCTCACCCCAATGCCCAGAAGTCCTAAACAAACACCACTCATCAAGATGGCAGCATCCCGCCAACAAGGGCCTGGAGCTCGTGGCAGCTGGCACACAGCGAGCCAGGGTCCAACTCACCGCAGCTGGAGGTGCTCCCAGGTAGGGCTGAGGCGATGATGCCACAACAGCCCACAGTAACAGTCCAAAAGTTGGTAGGGACAGCACCAGACACTGGAGCAGATGGAACAGAGGCAGCAGAACCAGGAAGCAGTCTCAGACAATCAACAACTCTCAGAGGTGGCCCAGATGCACAGTGCTGGTCACCCATCAAGAGCACAGGGTTGTACTGGCCAGTAGTGCCTGTCACCTATCACTAGGAGGTGCCGGGGTCAGAAACACCATGTCAACAGCTCTGAGTTTTTGGGCCACACTAACAAACAGCTCTTTGAGACACCAGGCCTGGGCATTCAGTGGTCTATTCAGGCTGTGTCAGAATCAGGCCGGAGGCGGGTGCAGCAGCCTCCCTACCTCTGCAAAGCTCTCTAGCTTCTCTTCTTCCTTCATAGGTCAGCTGCTGGCTGCTGCTTATTTCATCTTCTTTGGAGGACAGGAACAGAGTGCTTCTCAAGCACAGAGAGTGTCCCAAGCTGGCTGCTTCGCTGCCATACGTCCGCTTTCAGGGTCCCCCACCTATAAGTCTGATTGGACCGTTTTCAATCCTATGGCTGATTGGACCATTTACCAATCAGCTTATAGCTCACACCTGATCTTTCAACACAATCCAGGCACCAGATCCACAGGCCTCTCTACAGCTGCAGCTAGAGGGAGCCACAGAGTTGGAGCTGGCCCTGTGGGGCCCCAAGTTCCTCCCAGCAGCTCTGAACTAGGGCTGCATGCTGTGGGGTGGCCTGGTAAGGGAACCACCATCACTGCAGGCCTCTGCCCGCAGCTTGAGCCCCAGTGGGGCCACTGGTGGTGGGCGGTAAAATACCCACCACCCGCTGCTGCTTGCCCTGCTCACAAGCAGCTTCTTGGGCCGAGCGCAAAACTTCCATGCTTGTCCAAAGGCTCCCGCCGCTTCAATGGCAGTGGAAAAAAGCCAGTGTTGACCCACAGCTTGTTTTGCGGGGCCCTCATTTCAATAGGAGTAAGATTTATTGAAAGAATCAGCTTATACAATGTGCCTTATACATTTCTGTCCCCTACTTGTTCTGTTTCTCTGGAGGGCCCTGAATTTCTACAGTAGCTTCTCCAAAATGCTGTTAACCTGGGCATGAAATATTTTAAAGATTCAACTCGACTCACCTCGAAGGATTCTGTAGGGCCTCAGGGAAGGGTATTCATAGATGATAATATCTGGAAAATTTCCTTTCTCAGCTACTATGAAATAAGTTTTCTGGGGGTGAACCTATAAAAAACAAAATCTCACTAAAATATTAAAAGACTTTCAGATCAATAAATCTATTAATCTGTATTTTATATCTGTTGTTTTAAATTGTTTAGTAAGATCCACTCCACCTGAAAACTCAAAAATGGTTTTCTGAAAGACTTGAAGAGGAGTATGACTTAAGAAAATCATTTAAATTTTAATTTGATCAATACAATCATATTTAACTCGTTATTTGAATTGCTATCAGAAGTGCTATAAGTGTGGGGGCTCAAGCTTTGGCATGCCTCAAAATCACAGGGGGAGGGGAACTTACTAAAGCCTAGATTGAAAGCCTGACACCTGAGCCTCTGAGGCAGTAAGTCAGGGTTGGGATCAGAGAGTTTGTATTTACAATTCTGACAAGTTCCTAGATGCTATTGATGCTGCTGGTCTGGAGCCTACTCTTTTAGAACCAATTTAGATGAGTTATTCACCCTGCATACAACTTAACCTACTCTTTGTATGGGAGGCTGTACAGAAGAAATCATGTTTCTAGAGTCGATTACATGTCGATTTTAAAATTTTCACTTGGACAAATTAACACTAGTGAATATAAACTGACTAAAAATGAGTATTTCCAAGAAGCCAGATGTAGAGCAAAATACAACAAATATACCCAGGATAAATTATTTGTTACAGCATTTCAAATAAGAACCTTGTAAATTGGGTAGAATTGTATGTTATTTTTGTTCATTGGTAGCCAATGTAAAGAAAGAAAAAATGGACAAATAATAAAAAAAACCAGACTGTTATACATTATTTAAAACACAAAATGTCCTTATAAAATTTTATTTTTAGTAACTGTTTTTCAACTACTGATAATATACCTAACGCAGCAGCTTGGTTCTGATAGAGATTATAATGGAAGTCCTGGACCTAAGTCATTGTTGTAACTCCCACACACAAGTGACAATCAGACCTGTGAGTGGCAAGTTGCCTCATATTACTTCATTCAAGTAAATACCCTTCACTTCACCTTGAACAAGGTCTGAGTTTATAGAATGAACACATGATATGATTACACTAAAAACAACTAACATTTACTGAGCGCTTACCATGTGCCAGACCCATATCAAGGTTTTTATGTGAATTAATTCCCCAAATTTTACATCATCCTTGTGAGCGAAGATACTATTAATCCCATCTTATTGACAAGAACACAGAGGCACAGAGAGGTTAAGCAATTTGCTTGAACTTATACAGCTGGTAAGCAAGAGAACTAGAATTCAAGCCAGGTGTTGGAGCTAAGAAGCAAATGGAAGTTAAAAAACAGTAGATCCCAAGGACTTAAAGGGACATAGGTTAAGATTTTGACTTTCTAGATCCCCATTCACAAACCAATACAGTGTATTGGAGGTCACAGAAATCCGAATGGTGATTTCAGTAAATTTTTACCCTTCTAGGTCTTACCCACAGTACAGTGAAAATGTTTTTAATTTTTCCACTCAAAGATCAGAAGCTGTTTGTGGGGTTAAGTTGTAGTGTTTTACTTCATTTTTAGTGCAGACCAGAACTAGAAAGTCATTTATTTTATTTCCAACATAAAGATTAGCCCTTATCTGTCCCAGAAAATATTTTATATGCCCTCAAACACATTTTTCACATGTTTCTCACAGCCTTGCAAAGCACTTCTCATTCACAAACTCTTTCCAAAAAATGGAGGGACATGGGCAGTGGAGGCAACGACACTATCCAGCCACCGACAGCTCTAAAACACAGAGAAAAATCCCTGTGGAACTGTCCAGAGTCCTAGAGGATGACCATTAAGATCAGCATTTGTGTGCAATTTGCAGCAACATGGATGGCGCTGGAAGGGATCATGCTCAGCGAAATAAGCCAGAAAGAAAAAGAAAAATACCGGATGGTCTCACTCATAGCAGGAATCTAGAAAACTAAAATAAGGGACCAGGAAAATGAATAACTATAAGAAAGTGAAAATCAAAATCAACAAAAAACTATGAACCAGAGACACTTTTGGGGGTGGGGGGTGGGAGGGGAGGGATTGGGGTCAGAATGGGGGGGTTGCAATTGTATGGGGAATATAAAAATAAAATTTATTATTAAAAAAAAAGATCAGCATTTGTGATCACACTATACATCTAATATGGACCTCAAACCAAATTAATGTAAAACAAAATAGAAAAAATAGAAACTATTATTGTTCATAAAGTGACAGGAAAATATTGATAGTGTTCAGTGGGGTAGTCCTCACAGCTCTAGACCACATGTCCCTGACGTTAGGCCAGCCGATTTTTGCATACAACTGGTGCCACAATATCAGGTATCTAGTTTTTTGTTGTTGTTCTTGCTGTTTAACATTAGTTTGTCTCTTTAGAGGATTTTAAAAAATTTAAATTCATAGAGGTCATGGACCCTTCTTCTCTTAATCCCCTTACTTAATGTTCTGTGTAGTGCTGGGCACAGAGTGCCATAATATAAATTCTTCCTGAATTCATTCGTTAGTCTTATAACAAACTCCCTCAAGACAGGGACTTTATCATGTACAGGTACTGTCTATAGATAGAAAATCACCCTGGTAAGGGCAATTTCAGGTGTTGATGGTCAAAAAGATAGAAGCTTGACAGAGAAGGAAAGAACAAAGTCAGAGGGTAAAGAATACATGCTGAGGGCCTCCCTGGTGGCATAGGGGTTAAGCCGCAGCGCTATCGCTATCATCGCTGTGGTCTGACCCACAGCAGACCTCTCATGTCTTGCCAGCTGTTCCTCTTAGCAGTGTATTTTACTAAATCCCCCTGTTCTGCTCCCCACTCTGTCTCTGGTGAATCACCCCCTGCACCTCTGGCCTATACCCCAGTTCTTCTACACATATACACACAAAAAAGAATGCATGCTAGGGAGGGACATTTTAAAACAAGAACAAGTTCACTTTGCGTGATTTTATGCTGAAGATGAAAGGCCAAATGTAGTAATAGCCAAAGATACAAGATGGAGACAGAAACCTGAGGAGGGGGTGAGACAGAATCTAATCAGACAAATCCTTTCGTCAGCCGCTCAAAATTATTAAATGTATAATCTCCTAATGTACTTCACCTATTAAATGTACTTCATCTCCTAATGTTCAGTTATACACTTATAACTTATCTGGCATTTGTCTCTATTTGAGGCATTCATCTAATTTTTTTTTTTTTTGCAGAACAGCAACAGAGCGGTCAATGAGAAAAGACAGTGCCATGCTGCACCCCTGTGGGGAATCACTTACCCTCCATAATCAGTTTCCTGCTCTGCAAAATGGGATGAAGTAGTTAATATTATAGCATCGCACAGAGACATGTCAGTAAAGGTAGTGGCTGTAATTACTGAATTGCAAACAGTCCCTTTGAATTGGGACCACCATGCCTCTCCTATGACTCATGATACCGGAGCCTGGTATCAGCTCCTTGCAGACTGGCTGGTCCACAGAATCAACTATCAAAGAGATTTTGATTTTTTTAAGTGACTAAATGCATACCCCAATGACACCAATCCCTCTACCACTGCTGCTTCGCAGGTAGGTCTGCTCCTTGGTTTTGTAGTTCAGCAAGATCAGCTGGTTCCCGGCTACGTACAAAAGGGTGTTGCTGTCCAGAAGCTGGAGGTTGGCCCTCTTTCTGCAGTCATAGCCAAAGGAATGTCTGTGAGCAGTTGTTAAGGACTGAAGTGAAACAGAATAACCACCCTTGAGATAGGAAAAGTAATGAAGTAAACATATTTTTAGAATCCATACTCTTACATAAACATACAGGTTTGAAGTAGTTGAATTTTACTCTGACACTCAGTTTTTTGGTGTCAACATATTTTGTTGTTAAATTAGGTGAAAATCCTCATGTCTTAGTTAATATTTTCATGTTTCTAGGGATATCCTGAAAGCACATTAATTTTGTGTGCAGTGAAAAAATAAAGGTAATGTTTTGATTTGGAAACTCTTGAAAGCAAAGTTTTTGCCTAAATAATTTCATTTTCCTCTCTCTTGGTAAAATGAAATCAGATTATAATGTAGAAGTCTGTGTCTTTGTAATCACAATGCTGGTTCAGTTTGTTGACTGCACACAGTAAAAGTATTATATGGGCCTCTTCTTTGGTGTTGAAAGACCAGATGTTTAAAATCTGGCATGTTTGTGAAATTCTGACACATCAATGATAAAGTGACTACTATAATAAATTCACATATTACTGAAATTTAATTTATACAAATTGTGAAAACTGACTAGGTAACATATAATACATAAATATATATTAAAAAAAGGCTAACATTTCCTTTCCGGCTCATTAATATGTACGGATGTGTAAATGAGTGTGTATGTCTGTGTGCTCCTTTATCCTACAAAGTACACTAATTCAAAATAGAGGTTTAAAAAATCTGAGTTATAAAATATCTTTTCAATGTAAGGAATGTAATGTATATTCCCATTCAAATTAATAAAACCTAAGATATAAATGTGACAAGTAAATTTAATGAGCTCATTTAAAATTGTGCTTATGACACCATGTTTGGTGTGTCATTATTGTATATGAATAGCTGAAATGAATGACAGTAATGTTTAAGGTACAGAAGGACAAACTGAGAATACTATTAGGAGATTCCAGCACTACCCACTAAGTGATATAGTATTATCTGAAATAGACTTAAATCAGTGGGAAATTTATACTGCAAACTCTACAGCAACCACTTAAAGAAACTAAAAAGGGAAAATGATATGCCTCTATCCAGACTTTCCTCAAAGTCCAGCTTCTTAGAATTACCTTAGACAGGGGTTGGCAAACATTTTCTTTCTTTTTTTTTTTTCCAGCTTAAATTATTTATTTTTTTTAATTTTAATTTTTTTATTTTTATATTCCCCAAACAATTGCAACCCCTTTATTTTGACCCCAATCCCTCCCCCCCCCCCCCCTCCCCTCATTAGGGGCCAGGTAGCACATATTGTAGGCTGTGGGCCAGAAGGTCTCCATTGTGACTACTACTTAACTCTGCCCTGTTAGTGTGATGGCAGTCACAGACAAAATGTAAATGAATGAGCATCGCTGTATTCTAATAAAAGTATTTGGAAAAACAGGCTGGAGGCCAGATTGGTACACGGGCTGCAGTTGGCCAACCCCTGACCTAAGAAGCTGAACTCCCAAAATTACACATCTGTAACTAGAACGGATACTCCAGTACGAGAAGATCCAGTGGTACGGTCGAATCTGAAGTCACAAAAGGCATAGAAGCTAGCGCCGTATAATCATAGAAGAAACTCTCAGATATTTTCTTCTGAACTTCCTCCTCTGCCTCTTCCTCAGCTGGGGCTGGAGTCTCCACATACTGAGATTCTAAAAAATTAAAATATTTTAACTAAGAGGAGCATCTGGTGAATCCTAAGTTTGTATTTTACAAAGACAACGTACCCAGCCACAGCTCTCCAGCAGGAGACACTACTTCAGTGCTGTACCCCAGCCGCCACCCACCAATTAGCTCAGGGGATGAGCCAACCCACCTGTGGACCGAGGGCTGCCTGCTGAGCTTTGGTGGTGCTCTCAGAGAGCAACTCCCAACCAATTCCAAGAGAATAATTCTCACCAGTCTGGACTAGAGCTCTCCTCAGGCCACCTACTCCCCAGAAGACCGAGAGTGTGAGTTCTGTCTGTGACCCCAGATAGAATACACAATTCCAGAGCCACTACAACAGCCTACTAGAACATGTTTGATGCTTTCCCTCTCATCACCCTCACACATCCTACATTATTTTCCTGAGGAATTACAACTGTTCAATTTGACATTAAATCAGTGACTGTTACTAAGAGAAAGCTAACAGCACTTACCTCCGAGGTTTTCCACAAAATCATATTGAAATGAAATTGTACTTCCTTCCATATCTGACAGCATATCTGAGTCATTATCCTCTAAATCTGATTCTTCCCCTTCAGTTAATGGTTCATCTGTAGTATCTTTTAGAGTAGCTATTAAAAAATAATTTGTTTTAATGATTTCTAAATTTTGAATTAGATATTTTCTTATTTCCAAAGCAGCTAGTACTTTCAATTTGTTTGTGTTCTACATTGAATGAATTTTAATACTGAAATCATCTTAGAAGTATCATTTTATTTGGTTATTTTTATAATTTTACATGCAAAAAAATGCCTTTCCAGTGACTTATATCTCCATTTTTACTTCATTTCCTGTTTATTTCCTATCACTACACATTTACAAGAAATTTTAAAAATAAAGAAAAAATCATTGCAAAGAAAAAAGGATATCTTGCTACCTTTATTCCAATTCAATTTTACTGACATTTGTTATTTAAGGACCTTTTATCTCCAGAGACAACGCATATCAAGAATAATCTTCTCTGAGTATGACTATCTCTGAATGATATCTGAGGAATAAGTTTAGACTATTACTTCAGGACAAGCTAACCGGGCAAGAGGATTGGAATGGAAGTAGAATTACCTTAGAAATAAGCCAATGTTCAGATCAAATCTAATCATGAGTATGCCTAAAATATACAAATAAGTTAACACTATGTCAAGCCAGTGAAAGGCTGGGTGAAGTTCAGAACAAGGCAGAAATGGCAAGCAAGAACTGAGTAGAGCCACCTAATAGATAAAGCTGAGATGAGGCTAAAAGATTTAAAACAAGGCAGGAAAATTGAACCAACCCAATAAACTGGACAAAGGGACAAAGATTCTGTAGGATTCAAACACTTACATGGAAAGAAAGTAATCCTGGCTATTTAAATGCATCACACATCTTGAATTCCCCCTAGGGAGGATCCTGGGTAACTACTCTCCAATAATAATAATTTTAGCTATTTCTTTCTTTGGGCTGTAGCAATCAGACTGTTTTCTCAAAACTAGGGTGTTAAAAGATTAACATTCTACCTGCTGGCCTCTCCCTAGGAAAAGAGTTAAAGTTTCCATTTGATGAATTAAGTCTGCCATCTAGGTTGAGGTAATCACTGATAAGGAACTGGGGGTCAATATAGAAGGAGAGTAAATTATTATAAAGAATAGAGCCTCCCCTGGTGGCGCAGCGGTTGAGCACTGGGCTGTGAAGCTGCCCGCAGCCTCTGCAGCGCTGGTTCCATCCCGGGCTGCCGGCTGCGGGGAGGGTCCCACATGGCGCGCAGACCTCTCCTGCCAAGCCCACTGCTCCCCTCAGCTGTGTATTTCATCAGTCTGCCTGTTCTCCACTCTGGCTCTGGTGAATTCTCTCGCCCTCCCACGCTTCTGACTGTACCCAGTGCTTGAATAAATGAATAAATAAATAAACATTTAAAATAATAATAATAATAATAAGGAATAGTGGATATTCTGAACCTGGTAGAAGGACTGTCCAACTAATGGATGGATGGTTTGGCTGGTACACTGGCCTAAATGTATTAATAGGACTCGGTTATAGCAGAAACCCCTTGTTGATCATGGGGAAGAGTCCCCTTTCACCTCTCCAGGGAGGTGGGAAACCAGGAAATTTACTCATGATGAATTATAAGACCAAAAGACAGAGATCCCTTCTTACAGAAGGTTTCTGGATATCAGAAAATTATTTTACATTATCATTTGGAATCCTAAGATCCAGATGTATGAACTAATTTATGAGCTGAGTACAGAACCAGCCCACTCTTGATAACGCTCTCCACTAAGAGCATCTCACTTATCAATAAGTAAGGGAGGTCTTATGGCAGAGCTAAACACTCCATCCATCCAGGAACATGTACAAGACAGGAAACCAAAAAGCAGACACCCATGTGTCACAAATGTAGAGAGTGGAGAAAAGTAGAAATAGAAAAAACAAGAAAGAAGAAAGCTTTTGAGGAGTGATTTAATCATATTTTTTACAAACGGCTGTATTTGTAGTATGGAAGAAGACCCAAAAAGGAAGACTTGAGTGGAAATATTTGTTGCTAGAGTCCAAGCAAGAGGAGATAAACATTTAAAATAAAATTTGAACACCTGAGAAAAGCAAAAATTGCTAAAAAATGAACAATGATGTAAAATATATATAAAAAAATAAAATTTGATGTGAGAAATCATGGATTTAATGAGACATATCTCATGTATCTTGATAGAATTTAAACATCATACACGAATTGATTTCCCCGGGACTTGATCTTCTCTTGGTGAACACTCTGAATTAAATTTCTGAAACTATATTTAAGATTAGAATCTAAAAAAATGTCAAGATTCCACTATACCCTGCTGCCCAGTCAGAAAGAGTCAGTCGTGTTCTTAAAATCCTGTTACAAACTCCTCACTTTCCCTTTCATCTTTGGTCTGTGATATCCATCCACAGGTGTTATCCAATTTAATCCTCAAATAGTTCACAATTATCATTTCAATCAGTGAGAAAATGGAGGCTTAGAGAGGTGAAATTATCTAAGATTTATCTAAGATCAATATCTCTAAATGGTAGATCCAGGTCTCAAAACCAAAGTCCAGCTCTTTTTCTACTATGCTGTTTTAGAAAAATCCATTAAAACCTTGGTAGATCTCACAGCAGAAAACAAGTCCAGACATGCAGGTAGGTCATTATCAACACAGAAACCTTTATGTGCCAGGAGGTGAAGATAAAATGACTGAAACACTCTACTCTTAAAGAACTAGAATTTAGTAAAAGGAATCAAACAAGTGAAACATTTTTGTTGTATAAACTTAGATATGCACTCTTTAAAAATTATTTTACCTAAATATATTAATAACATATTATAATCTTTACTTACACCTTGGTACAGATTTAGAGGACTCTTGAGATTGGTGTGCATCACTCTTTGACTTATCTGATTTCCCCTCATCAGCATCCTGATCATCTGGTTCCTTCATTTCCTCTCTAAGTGCAAAATTGAGACAGAAAGAGAAAGAGCTGTTAAGTAGAAATCATGAACAGATTTTTCCCCCTTAACAAGTTCTACAAGTACCAAACACACCACATGTGTTGATGACTGTATGTTTGCAGTAACCAAGTAAACTTTGCCAGCAGGAAGGTAACAGCCATGATCACAGACCAAGGCAGAATCGTAAAGCACAGCCATGTCTTCCCCTTGCCCAGGCAACTCCTCATCACAGTGCCCTCTAGTTTTGCAGTGAGACACACCATTCAGGTCCATCTTTGCCCTACATGTACCATCATTAAAATTAATCCTCTGTTATCCTTCCTTTGTTTCCTCCCCCCTAATCCTCTCTCCATGACCAAATCCCCTTGGTGTCACTAACCAATTTTAAAATATTTGTTAAAATGGTGCTGGGAAAGCTGGAAAGACACATGCATAAAAACCAAAAGTAGATTATTAGTTAATACCATGCACGAAAAATTAGTTCAATGGATTAAAGACTTGGATAGAAGGCCTGGGACCATAAAGTGCATAGTAGAAAGCATAGAAGATACATTCCTGAACATCAACTTCAGAAACATATTTAGGGACTCAATTTTAACAGCAAGGCAAACAAAAGCAAAATTAGCACTACATCAAACTATAAAGCTTTTGTACGGTCAAATAGGGTCAACCCAAAGTTGGGCCACTGAGGCCTAAATGCTTACCACAAGTTTAAAGCACCATCTGGTGGGGAATAGCAAGAAAATGTTAAGACAGGTCTAGGACAAAAGGTGCAAAATATTAATAAAAGTACAAATCAGATAATGTCTGCCATTGTCTCTCAAGGACAGCCTCCCTACATGTTTCTCACCCAAGGATTTTCTCCATGTGTCTTTTCTAAACATCCCACATGTGTTTCTGTGTCTCTGTGTCTCTGTCTCTCTCTCTGTCTCTCTCTCTCTCATCTCCTTCAATTTTCCCCAAGTCCCTAGGTGCAAGTTAAAGCTGGAGAAGCCAGAGTGTGCCGCGAGGTGGCATTACTAAAGTTAGTAACTGGATCCAGGGTCAGTCCTCACTCTTCACAAGCTCAAATGTTCTCTCTCACCAGTGTGGCAAGCTGCTCGTGTTAACATGCATAGAAGTGTGTTGTATAAAAACAGACTCTCAGTTTTTACTTTCCATTGTGATGTACAACTATGGAGAAAAAAACAGCCCCTGTGTTTTGAATGTCTACCATGTGACAAGCAGTTTGAAGAGTTCTCCACATATTATTTCATGTATTTCTCAGAAGTGCTCCATGCATCAGGTGCATTTTACAGATGAGAAAGCAGAGCAATTAATCTTTGAATCAATCATGATGCAACTCACTCAGTTTCCGGTCCTGTTGCCAAGTGCCCAGGTACTAAGCCTTCTGAATTCATCCCTTCCCTTTTATTCCCACTATCACCAGCCTAGCCCTGGTCCTCGTTATGTGTTATCTCTATGGTTGCCACAGCCTCACTCACGCCTGACTCTGCCTTCTCTGACCTCTTTTCTATATTGTCTCTTGCATTTCTAAAACAGTTTTTAATGGGCAGCTCTTCTTGTTTACAACCGCGCATGACTCCTCTTTGCCCTAGACTAAGGCGATCGCTTGGCATGGCACAGAAAGTCCTTCACCCAAAGTCTGTTGCTCCTCTCCTGCTATTTTCTCCTTTCTTAGTCCTTCCCTAGCCCCTTCTCAAAAGTTTTCTTTCATCAGTAACTACCAAGGACAATTCATGACTGACCAGACACACACTGAGTTTTTGTGTGCTATTGTTCTCTACTTGGATGCAACAAATAGTTATTGTACACCTACTGTGTGCCACTTATGTGTTAGGCACTTGTAGGGTAAGGTAAAACGTATCAGGCTTTTCTGCCCTCCCGCCATTAGGATAGATGACGGAACCCTGTGGTCCTGAATGCATGCCTGATGGCGGGCACCTGGAATAGGGTGTGGGCATAGGTAGATGGGATTCACCTGGGCTGAGACTGGGCCTATAAGGGAGGCGTCACCGGGACGCCAGCAAAAGCAGAACCATGACACGAGAGAAGCAGAGACCACCAGCACCTCTACCTGCCGTGTACCTGGTAATCCCAATAAAAACCTGAAAAGCCACTGAGGGCTCCAGGACTCCTCCTTTACCGGGTCAGGTCTGCTGGATCATAGAAAACCTGCTCAGTGTCCTGTCCTGCCGTTTACCTCACATTATCCTATTTAATTTTAACAAGAACCCAAAGAGGGAAGCATTAGCACCTTTCTTAGAGATGAGGAAGCTGAAGTGTTAGAGGGGTCCATTTGCCAAGTAACACACAGCTAAGTGTGGGGCTGGGTGACTTGTTTGACCCCAGATCCCAGGTCCTTTCCTGCCAGCCGCCCTCCTTCTGGCTTAGCCCTGCCGACCTCCGGCTGTCCACTGCCTGGCGTGCCAGGCCAGATTAGGAGCTCCAAGCAGGCAGGAAGTGTGTCCCCCTTGTGTCCACAGCATCAAGCCCCTCCACCCCCTCCTACCCCCCACCCACTACGAATGCTAGTCACTTCCTATGTTTGTTGCTTGGTAGGATGAAGGGATATTTCAGCAGATTGAAGAGCTGTTTCAGCCTAAGAGAAGTCCAAGTGGGATTTGCTTCTCTCTGACTTGCTAACAGATTTGAATGGGAGGGTGTGTGATCCACCGAGGGGGTCCAGACTTACCAAAGGGGCGACTCCGCAGCGTGCTCCCAGTCACAGCTTCTTCCCAAGGCCTGGTTTACTGCGGTTACCACGGCAACGCCCCCACCTCCCGCAGGCAAGATGGCACAAGAAGACGCCTGCGCGTTCCCAGCATTGGCTGGAACGGGGGAGGGGTTGGAAAGACGGGGCGAGCTGTGGTGTTGCCCTAGGGAACATCTGGCTGAATTGTTCTTTGCCGCTGGCTACTTACTGCCCGGTTCAAAGTAAATCTGAAAAGCTCAGCTTTCTGCAATTACCCATTCCCTAAAGATGTTTCTTTGACTGTAAAGTGAAATGACTTTTGAAACTTTTAAAGGCACCTGCACCAAAATACAAAATAGTCCCAGAGGTGCCCAGGGAGGCACTTATTCAGCAAAGACGTTGCTGGGCTTTTCTGGTTTATTTTAGGTCACGTACTCTCTGCAGGCCTGTAAGAGTTAGTAAGATTTAACGTTGTAGGTTCCTTGGTGGCAGGATATGGAAGCACAGAGCACAGGCCTAGTTTGACAAAGTTTCTTGTGCTTACCTCTAGTAGAGCAAGCGCTCATACTGATTTTCCAATACTTAATATATTGGTTACAAAATATTACTTTTAATTGGTTACAAGGTCTTATTTAATATGTGACATTTCTCAGTAATTTCCAAAAATCTTTATACCATACATTCATTGGTAATCAAAATGTTCTTAGTTTTTTCCAGGACTTAACAACAAAACTTTGCCATTAATCTTTAAAAGGTATTTCCAGGTTGCTTGAAAAGTCAGAAAACATAGAACAAACTTAAGTTGCATGTTAGTGACATTTTCAAGTAATATGCGCAATGTTTTCTTTCATCCTCCAAACATTTTTCAGATGAAATATCTCAATTTCAAGCACTGAGTTCTATTGTTAATTTGAGGGAGAAAATATTTACTCCACAATGTCTAAAACTTGGGAGCACTGAAAAGCAGTGTACTTATTTGTGTACAAAAATGTGAGCAGTTAACATTACTGAGTGCTTACTGAGAGGCCCTTCCTGTGAGTCTGCACATTCGCATATTTACCTCACTTCATCCTCACAACCTCACCTGACTTTCAAATAGGAAAGATATAAATTCACACAAGGGGCACAATCCAAGTAAGTGGCAGAGTTGTGTGCTCACCTTGAGAGGACTTACCTCCTATGTCTACCTCAGTTTCTGCATCTGCACAGATATTTCATGCCTCATAAATATGTCGTAAGTTAAAACAGTGCACTTAATAAACAGCATTAAATTCTGCTAAACCAGATGATTTCACTGAAGTGTAGAAATGATAATATAACTGTGGCCTTAATTATTAATCATAGTTTCATGCACTTACAGTCAGAAGTTGATTTCAAGTTGAAATTTGGACAACTTTAAATCATTAGTTTAGTAAATGATTAGCAACTTTCTAGGACATAATGGAGAAGTCCTGTATTTTCAAAACACTTGGTCTAAATACAAAAAACAACCTGAGTTTGGATTAACACAAATGTAGTTCATCACAGTTAAATAAAGCTCAGAGTTACAGCTCATTGGTTCCCTGCAGGGGGCAGGAAGACATAGTGCAGGTTTTCTGATTCAACAGACTGGGTAAAGGAGGAGAGTCCTCAGTGGCTTTTGCAGGCTTTTATTGGGATTTACCAGGCACACAGAAGGCAGGGGGGCAGGGGGCAGGGGGGAAGGATGGGGGAGTGTTTGGGAGGCTGGCAGGCCTCCCAAGCCCCCAGTAAGTCTTCACTCTGGGCTCTCCAGCCTTCTCTCAAGTTCTGCTTTTCTCATGGCCCTGCTTCTCTCTCGGCTTCTGCTGGCGTCCCCGCGCCGTCACCCTTGAAAGCCCAGTCTTAGCCCAGGTGAATCCCATCTATGCATGCCCACAACCTACTCCAGGTGCCCGCCATCAGGCATGCATTCGGGACCTCAGGGTTCCATTATCTATCCTAATGGCGGGAGGGCAGAAAAGTCTGATACTTTTTACCTTACCCTACATTCCCAAACTTGAGAATGCTCCAGAAACACCTGGAAGAATTTATTTTAAAAAGTGTTTCTGGTGGTAGACTATGGGTGCTTGGTGGTAACATCACCAGAAGTGGGGGATCCTATACTTCCAAAATGCAATCAATATAAATCAACACTACCTCAATTAAAAAAAAATAAAGTGTTGCTAATCAGATTAGAGCCCAAGAATTTTCAATTCTAGTAAGTATCCCAGATGATGCTGATGCTACTGATTGGGGTTCATACTTTGAGACCCACTGATGCAAATGGCTCTGAAAGCTGATAATGAGGTCCCAGGGTAGTTTAGCTGAAACCAAACATGCATCAATTTATGATTTGGGGGTGAAAAGTTTCTTTATAAAATTGTTCCCCCAAGCTTGGCTGCACACTTGTAGGGTAAAGAAAATGTCAGGCTTTTCTGCCCTCCCACCATCAGGATAGATGATGGATCCTTGCCCTGAATGCATGCCTGATGGCGGACACCTGGAATTGGGTGTGGGCATAGGTAGATGAGATTCACCTGGGCTAAGACTGTGCTTTTTAAGGGTGGCGTCACGGGGACGCCAGGAGCAGCAGCAGCAGAAGCCAAAGAAGAAGCCGAAAGAGAAGCCGAGAAGCAGCAGAGAACGCCAGAGAGCCCAGATAGAGTAAAGACTTGCTGGGGGCTGGGAGGCCTGCCAGCCACCCGTGCCTGCCATATGCCTGGTGAACCCCAATAAAAGACCTGCAAAAAACCACTGAGGACTCTGACTCCTCCTTTACCCGGTCTGCATGGGATCAGAAAACCTGCACTGTGTCCGTCCTGCTCTACAACACTGAAATCACCTGAGGAGATTTTTAAAAATCTTTGTTTCCCATCCCCACAGGTTCTAATTTAATTGGTCTGTGGTGAGCCTTGGTCATCCGGGGGTTTTAGGTCCCAGATGACTCTAATGGCAGCCAAAATTAAGTACAGTTTTAGAAGGCAAGAAAGGCTCTTTTCTCTACACCTGTTGTTCTTGGAGTTCTTTGCAACCTATTGTAGTGCAAGCAGGCAGGCAAGGCAGGGAGGCCAGAGTGGGCAAGAGGCTGACATGCCTCCCAGTTCCCGGAGAATCTTTACTCTTTCTCTCATGGTCTCTTCCTCTCATAGCTGTGGCTCATCCTCGTGTAGCCGTCCCGCTGTCGCTATTTTTTTGCTTCTGAATGACGTCACCCTTATAGCCTCAGCCTCCAGGCTCAGGTGTGCCCACTTACGCATGCCCATATCATACTCCAGGCACGTGTGCCCGCGCCCACACTCCCAGTGCCTTCTGCATTCAAGGCTGCAGGTGATAGCCACAGCAGCCAATGGCATGAAAGTCTGACCATTTCACTCACCCTACACCTACCTTTGTATTCTATCAGAGAAAATGATCACTAATAGGATGTATGCTTAAATGTCAGTCCCACAGATTGCAAGTGAGTTACAGTAAGTTTTTTTGCATTGATTCCTAACTCTAACACATTAAATTCCTAATTCTAACACATTAAATCACTTTAAGCAGCTTCTAAAAAGATCATGCCAAGGGTTCACCCCCCAGACACAGTTTAGTATTTTTCAAATGCACCCAACATTGAGAATCAGTTTTTGAGGTGTAAAAGAATATAAAAGAGAAAATAAGTGGCAACAAGTTGTTAAACCAGAATGTCAAAAGAAGACATTCACAAACCAAGCAGATAACTTGACATTTTAATGATATAAGGAATAACACTAAAATAGTTTTATCTTCCAGATGGGGATATTATTCATTAAAAACCAAGTTTCAAAAATATAATATAGATGGAAGAATCTGCAATAATGCAAATGAAGACAAATGACCACATAAACAAAATCAATAATACCAGAATTTTATTTTTGCCACAAGGAAGAAGCCTAATCAAAGTTGTATAGGACACCTTCTACACAGTGACTTACAACTAGAGGAGGAGGAAGGCATTATCTGAGAATGTTTTCCAGATAGTTTCAATGTGCTTCTCCCTACCCCACTCCTCCCTCACTTAGGTAGAGAAATCCTATCATGTGTCCCTTGGCAGGTAATTCCCACAGCAAGCTGAAAACAGAAGCCAGGGTCTGAAAGCCAAACAGGTGTCCTGAACGCTGAGTAAATTCAGGGCTGGGAAAATTGACAACATCCTTTTATATTTTATTCTGTTTCAAGCATTAAATTTACCAATTAATCAATGTTAGTGTATTTGAACATCTGAGCTCTATGATCAGTATTTGTCTGATGTACATTACCAATATTGATGGCATCTTCACTTCTAAAGACTACATAAGATTTTTATAATATATACAATCATTCTCACCTGCCTAAGCATATACAAACTCACCTTCCAGGCCTGCTTTTTAATGCCGTACATTCCACTTGATGGAAAAAGTGAGGGAATACAGTGACTTCCCTCAAAACAGAAACCTGCAGGGGGTGTTAAATTTTTCTGAAAGCCTGACTTTAATCACACAGAAGCATTTTATTTTAAGTTATATGCAGAGCAACTTGGTTCTTCAGAAAAACTAAAAATGAAATAGATTAACATTTAAGATAACACTAGATTAAAAACTGAATAGAGATGATAAAGGCAAATATATATTACTCAAACTTAAAATTACTTACAAAATTATTAAAATATAAACTTCAATTTCTCTATAGTCAAAAGTTTATGCACAGGAGGTTGTGAGTTGGTCATATGTTGGAAATCTATTTGAAAAGGTTTAAAAATTAAAGCAGTTGCTTTATTTCTTTGTCCCATTAGTACAAAATCACAATATTTTTATAGCTTTTATCTAAAAGAAGGACACACACACTTGCTAGCAAGAGCAGGAAAGTTCAAGAATACACTCCTGAGAACAAATGCTGTAAAACTCCATTTATGATACGTGTGTAGAAAGTGCAAACCAGCCTTCTTCATTTTGTTTCTCAATCTGTTGAATAAAGATGCAAAAATTAGCTAGAATGTAACCAGGAGCATGACACCATTCAAGATTTATAATTATTTAGACCAAAGACATAGAACCAAAGTTATGCCATTAAATGGTACTACAAATTAAACAGCCAGTGGAAAATTTTATTTTCTAACAGAGACAATCCCAAATGACTGATTCCCTGATAAACATAATTCTTTATTGATTTAGAACATGTAATTTTTTTAAAAAGGTTAAATTAAACCCTGCGTCTTATATAAATCATAGGTACAACTTTTTAAAATGATAAAAGGTCATTTGATATGAGTAAATTTAGTTTGTTACTTAATTCCAGACACTAAGGGCAAATTATATAATTTTCTTTAAAGACTTTCTAGCGTGGGGCCTCCCCCGTCGCGCAGCGGTTGAGCACTGGGCTGCGAAGCTGCCCGCAGACTCTGCAGTGCCGGTCGGATCCCCGGCTGCCGGTGAGGTTCCCACATGGCGCGCAAACCACTCCTCCTGCCGCTCCCGCTGCTCCCCTCAGCAGTGTGCTTTGGTCCTTCTGCCTGTTCTGCTCCCCGCTCTGGTGAATTCTCTCACCCTCCTGCACCTCTGACTGTACCCAGTGCTTGCATAAATAAATAAATAAATCTTAAAAAAATATAAAGATTTTCTAGCATGTAAGAAATAGCAAAGGACAAATCTTCTAGTGCTGGACAACTGGGATATCATCCGAGCCTATCAATTAATCTGGGCTATTAATACTCAGTGTCTACGGAAGTTAGTAATAAAAGTAATAAGTTAGTAATAAGAATCCCCCTCCCCCCACCAGACAACGGTTAGTTCGAGCTTGCACATATTAATGGTTATGAATTTAATGTTGTCCTCACAATTTGTTATGACCAAACACTGAAACTGTTTTGTTCTATTACCTACACAGAAAAATGGCTTTTGCAAAAAGTCTGCCTATATTGTAAGATTATTCATTTCTATACAGGAAACTTAGTTATCCTTTGTGTGATAACCTCTCTAACTGGAGCCACTGAGAAATGGCACACTGGGGTAAAGTGACAAGGAAAGTGACTGACCCCAGGCTCCAGCTGTCACAAACCCCACACAGATACAGCAAGGCTACTGTTCTCTACATGGAGAACCAATATCCCAGCCCCACAATTTGGGAAGTTCTGCCAGAAACTAGCAATTACCTGTGTTTGGGGACTATCCCTTTATTACTATAAATGTTCATGTCTTATTTTTTTTTTCTAATTAGGATGAATTAGTATTTCCCTTCTTCTGAGGATTTTATAACATCCTTAGTATTAATAAATTAGGAATGGAAATCATTAAAGCAGCTACCATTCATCCTCACCCTCCCGACCCCTACACACATTTCACAATTACATTTTATCATATACCTTTGCTCTTGGATTAAGAGGTGTGAGTCGCCCACTTCCTGAGGTAGTGTTTAATGGAGAACATGAATTACTTGCAGCCCCTGAAGATCTACTTAATGAGAAAGAACAAAGAGTAAGAGAGTGATCTATCACTACTAACCTTTAAAAATTATGTAGAAGCTTGAAAAGGCATGGCTAACTTAGGCCCAAGTGAGTATTTCAAACATGTTTTCCCTAAACTAAATCTTTTTTAAATTAACAGATTTCGCCCCCCAACTCAGCTCCCCCTATTATTAACACCTTGCATCAGTATGGCACATTTGTTACAACGGATAAAACAACATAGATATATTATTATTAATTAAGCCCAATGGTTACATTAGGGTTCAGGTTTTGTGTTTTACACATTCTGTGGGTTTTGACAAATGTATAATGACACATATCCCCTATTATAGGATCACACTGATAAGTTTTTAACATTAAAGGAGAAAATAGATGTGCAGAGGTGGCGAGAAGGACAAGGAAGCAAGAGTCAGGAGACTTGGAGCAGCACATTGCAGCAGCTAGCATGAGAGTAGAGACAGAGTAGCAACCTCCTGCTGTCACCATTTACCAACCACGTGCCCATCTAGGCAAACTGCCCAATTATGTCTAAAAGTTCGGTTTTATTTAACATAAGGAAGGAAAACACTACTGGTCAATGTCCTCACTCTGTCTTATATTACCTCCTTGTAACCCATAAAGCATTCTAGAGATGTGCTAGTATCCCATTTTTGTTTTCAATAGCCAACCCATGCCTTCTTACTTAAGGTTTTTTCCTCTACATAATTGAGTCTGTCTGAGCCTAAGTCAAATGACATCCACTTCTTCATAAAGAATGAAATGCAAATCATATTTCTGATTCTTCTTAAGGAAACCCTACCTTCTTGTATTAATCCCACTGGTAGGAGAGACAGTGCTGCATTTTGAGCTTTCTGATGAGGCTTCTGCTCCTGGAATAGATACCTCAATTGTCCTCTTTCCTCCTTCTAAAATATAAAAATATTGATTTTAATTGCCTTTCATTAAAATAAAAATTTAACAATTTCTATCTTATTGCAAATTCACATTATAAATTTGGTGGTTCTTTCTATATTTTTAATCATTATGGCCCACAAATACACTTGAAATCTTTTTAGAAATGAACTGTGAAACAATAAATTTTAGTTACGAGCATCAATTCAGTAGCATGCCAGTTCACAGAAAGGCAGCATCTTCAGATGCTGTCATGTCAGATCTGGAAGTGAAAAACAGAAATTAAGAGCTAGCCCCCCAAACTTGAGATTTTTGTCAAAAGTAGATTATCAAGGGTTTTCCCAAAAAAAAAAAAGGAAAAAGAAGGAAATTTTCTGAAGTCATTCAGTAAAACTTTAAGTCTTCTAAATTTATCCCACTACTACTCTTACTGAAGAAATCAAATTAGGAAAGTTTGCTGACAAGTTCATACAGTCAATGGCAAATATAATTATGTACATTTTCAGTATTTTGGAAGTAGGCAATCAATCAGCAAATATTTGCTCAACATCTGTTAATGAAAGAGTTCATGTCCATCCCAGGCAGTTTCACATTGGCTCCTAAGAATCGCCACTTAAAACTTGTGACTTCCAGATTTCAGGGGATAATGAAACCCTATTTAATTCTCTAACATATTCCTCAGTTACCTTAGAAAACAAAAGAGATTTTGTATGGCATGTGATTTATTTTTATTATTATAGCCCACAGAAGCTTCTGTGAACTTAACAAAAGAATACACTAAAGTTTAAATCACTGGAATTAAAAGAACAATCATAGATCTATCAATTTACTTTAGAATTTCAGACAAATCGCTTAAAACTCCGTGCCTCAATTTATTTATTAAATGGGTATGGTATCAGTGCTATCTACTCTCAGGATCTGAATGAGACTAAATGAGGTAACAGTAATCAATGTATTTTTAACCTTAAAGAACAACTGAAACAGCTGTCTCATTTAATCACAAATTTATTTTGAGAAGGTACCTTCTTTTATTTTTCTTTATCGCATTTAGCGCTGACATTATTTCATATATTTATTTGCTAAATTGTTTATTGTCTGCTCTCCAACTTGAATACTAGAGTGATCAAGCTGGGAGGGACTTGTCCTATTCTACATAGTAACCCCAGTGCTCAGACATGGCAGGTCACAGTAGGTGTTCATATGTTTTAAGTTATTTCATTTGTTCATTCTAATCAGAAGCTGCCTCCAGACTTTGTAACTATGAAGAACAGTGAACAAAGCTGTTCTTTGAAGAAGCCTAGAATAAAGAAAAATGAAGAGTCCCAGGAAAATGCATTATTTGTCATTTTCCAGTAATTTCCAAAAAAGTCTGCTTTCTGTGTTTGTACTTTTAAAAAAAAGAACTTCTAAGAGAAAAAGTATTATTGGCAGAAACCTTAAAAGTAACCCACTTTGGGGCCTCCACGGTGGCGCAGTGGTTGAGTGCTGGGCTGCGAAGCTGCCTGCAGCCTCTGCAGCGTGGGTTCGATCCCCAGCCACTGGGCGAGGGTCCCACATGGCACGCAGACCTCTCCTGCCGCCAGCTGCTCCCCTCAGCAGTGTCGTCAGTCTGCCTATTTTGCTCTCTGCTCTGTCTCTGGTGAATTCTCTCACCCTCCAGTGCTTCTGACTGTACCCCATGCTTGTATAAATAAATAAATAAATCTTTAAAAAAAAAAAAAAAACCCACTTCAGCGAGCTAGAGGACATATGAATCTAAAACACCAATGCTTGAATATCTCAAGGAAACATACCACTTATTGCTACAGAGCTTTTTCTATACCTAATAATTAGACTAAGCCAAAACTGTTCTCTCTATAGCCTTCATGCAGCTCTACCTGTTGAGGGTTAACAATTAATTTTGACTAAAAAGCAACTTGAGATCTACTTCATTTCATCGTACCTTTTGAATGTGAATACTATTTTAGCCAGTTTTTAGTTAATATTCTTAGAATCCCTTCATCCCTTCTAGCTTTTCACATTCCTAAATGTGTCTATAAAATGGAAAGTTTAGCTTACAAATGAAAACGTTTTAATGGTTTTAACAGAATAACTTGTAATTTGTTACTGATGAAATTCTAAATTATGATTTTGAATGTCTATATTATATAATTAGCCACAGCATATATCCTAAGCGAGTATTATACTGTCATGAATACCATTTACATGGAGGGCAACTTCAGAACCCAAACACCAAGATTAACTACAGGCATCCTCGGATCACTTTCTATCAGGAAACTGGCTTTCTGGTCCTATTTCTGTCACTTATTCTGTGTTTAGGTCTATTTCTTTCTGTATAAAATTGGCAACACTAAACTACACGCTGCCTGAGATTTCTTTTAACTCAAAATGTACTAAAAAAGTGAAAACATTCATACATCCGACTTTTAAAACATGAATTTGTGACCAACCAGTCCATGCTCTGAGAGGTGACTGAACAGGTGATGGTCGTGAACAGGGGGGATCCAAACCAATAAGTTTCTGCTGCTCTATTAACTGCAGGAGTTTTCCACGAGCCTCCATACTCTGCCGATTCAATTCTGCAATCCGTTCCTCCATGCTACTTGATGTTAGAGGTTGTGCTGCTGGAAATGTCTGTTTAAAAAAGGCATAAATTCCATATCAGAAACAATCCAAACAGTTTTGACTTTTTATAAAAGTAAACTCTTCCACTAAGAGCCGAAAACTTAATATTCATAGCCCTTGCAATGTCAACTTGAATAATGGACAAAGAAATTTACAAGTCACTTAATTAAAAAATAAGACATTAAGCAAAAGAATACTAATTGTTCTAATATTGATGCCTCTGTAGTCCCAAGGTCCATGGAGAGAATCCATAGAACAAAGCTTTCCTGCATCTGTGTTTGCTGAACTACATAAAAAGATTATATGAACTCCAAGTGACCTGGTTTCTAAGTAACACACCTATTAATGTGTTAGATCTAGGGTTTGAGTCACAATATACAAAAGAGGATCTGCGGGAGTACAAACAGATGTTCTAAAATTATAATCATCGGGCCTCTCTGGTGGTGCAAGGGGTTAAGACGCAACCTATAAAGCTATCTGCAGCCACTGCAGCACAAGTTCGATCCCTAGCCAGAGAGCTACCCACATGGCGCAGCAGACCTCTCCTGTCTTGCCCGCTACTCCCCTCAGCAGTTTATTTCACTCAGTCTGCCTGTTCTGCTCCCCACTCTGTCTCTGGTGAATCCTCCCCCACCCATGCCTTTGGCCTGTACCCCAGTTCTTATATCCATAAATAAATAAATCTTTTTTTAAAAATTTAAAAAATAAAAAATAAATAAAATTATAATCATCATACATGCACCATGAGTTAATTAACACAGATTTCTAGGAAACTTATCTAACCGTGTATCACCCTCCCCAAGGCATGTCGGTCTAAGATATCTGATTCAAGACAGTTGGTGGCTGGAAAGGAATATGAGCGATAAAGTTTAAAAAAAAAAAAAAGCCATCTAAAAAGTAGAACACAAAGTTTTTCATTTGACTGCTTTTGGCCAGGGTCATTTACAGGAATCTTTTGTTTCTCAAGTTTAGTGAAATATATAATCATTTTATATAAAAATAAAAATATCAAATTTGAAACCTCACCCAAACTAGGATTCTGATGTTATAGAAAAATCAATGAATTAGACATTAAGATAGCTAAAGCCAATGATCTCACATTACCTTATACCACCTCACTTCCCAGTCACCTGGAGGGCATGTAAAAATAGGGCTCAATGGGCTCCATCCTTAGTTTCTGATTCAGGAAGACTGGGATGGGCTGAGTCTCTGAGTTTCCAGCAAGTTCCCAGGGCTGATACTCTAGTCCAGGAATCAAGTTCCTGTAAGTTTACTGCCTAAAACACCTATAAAAACTTAGCACCAGCTCCATCACACTCAGTAGCAGAGAACACTGGTTCTGTCAACCACTACTATCATACAAGTATCCCTCATCAATTCTTAACAGGTACTCACAGCCGTCATACTGCTTGCATGACTTGTCTCCAGCTTGTTTAATTCCCGAAATCCATCCCCTTGGTCTCCCCCTGGTACAATAATATTATTCAGATGTGCCTTGATAGCTGAATTCTGTAGTGTCAACTCAGCAATTCGTGTCATGATGTCTTTTCTTTGTGTTAATGCCTCACTTGTAAGCTGTTGCCCATCTCCCAATACTGGGGGTTCTTCTGAGAATGCAGGGCTTCCCGAATGGGAATTACAGAGGGGCTGTGAGAGAGTAACGAAAGGAACCTGGATTTTGTTCTCCAAATCTTCTCCCATATGAGAGACCCTCCATCTCTGAGTGAAAAGAAGACTTTCTTCATTTGAAATCTGAATGTCTGTGGCAGTAGGTAAGGTCTTCTTTTCCCAATTTTGTTCTTTCTCAATTATTTCCACAGTTGGAGGAATTCGTGGGGCAGGACGAGTTTGAACAGTTCTCCTCAATACTGTAGATAAAATTAAAGCATAGTAAACATGTATCATTTAGCCATAGAATGATACTCATTAACCTCATTGGCCATCATAATAAAAGTTTGGTGATGACTTAGTTTACATTTCTTAAATGTTATGGGTAACCAGAAGGTCCAGGGAGGAAAGTGAAAAGAGCAGTAAGCAACTGTGGTAGTCTAGAAGAAAAATGATAGCAGCTTTGACTAAGATATGTTGGCTCTAGAGATGAAGAGAAGTAAAAAAATGGAGGCATATTTTGGCGATAGAACTGAAGAGTGATGAACTGGAAGTAGTGAGAGAGGAAGAAACACAGATCAAGATGACACACACAACTGAGTGGGCAGAGATGTCATTTACTGAGATGGAGAATATAAGGAAAAAAACAGATTTGGGGGAAGGGAGGTAATCAAGAATTCTATTTTGAATGTAAGTTTGTAAGTCTCTTATGATTCATCCACGTACCCATTCAAGCAGATGGGCAAATAGGCCAGAAACTCAAGAGAGACATGCAGTCACCAGCATATAGAAGGAATTGGAAGCCATAAGTTTATCTAGAAAGAATAGAGAATAGAGCACCTGAGGAACTCAACATTTAGAGACAGATTAATGAGGGAAGCTAGCAAAGCAGACTGAAATGGAGCAGCTGGAATGAGAAAAAGAAATATTACAAGGATGTGGTATCGAGGAAACAGCAATATGTACTTCTATAAGAACTAATGACACAAGGACAGATTTAGTACACTAGACTTAATAGGTTGGCCTCTGGAGCCCTCAGATGACCTGATCGGGAATAGTGGGAGGTAGATGCATATAGTTCAAGACTACAGACTGAACACACATTTATCTCACCTTTCACTGACAGCAAGAAACTATAAAAATAAATAAACTCGCTTCAGTTAAGATAATGGCCTGGAAATGAGGCAAATAAGACATGTAACATGTTCTGGAAGATTGAGAGTGGGTGGAAAGTATGTGGAAGAATGAAATAGAGCAGAAGTCACAGTCCAGAGTATGTATATGTTACAAGAAAGCAAAAGGCGGGCCTCCCTGGTGGCACAGGTGGTTGAGCGCAGCGCTGTGAAGCTGTCCGCAGCCTCTGCAGCGCCGGTTCGATCCCAGACAGCCGGTGAGAATTCCACATAGTGCAGCAGACCTCTCCTGTCTCACGCCCACTGCTCCCCTCAGCAGTGTTATTTTGTCAGTCTGCCTGTTCTGTTCCCCACTCTGTCTCTGGTGAATCCTCTCACCCTCCCGCATATCTGGCCTGTACCCTGGTTCTTGTATAAATAAATAAATCTTTAAAAAAAAAAAAAGGAAGCAAAAGGCGAAAGTCCGTCTTTCTGAGGAACAGGACTAAAAGGGAGAAAATGAGAAGCAAGACTAAAAACTAGAGAATTATTACTTCAAAGTCTGTCTATTATTCAGTTATGTCAGTAAAACTGTTGCTCACCCCTTCCCCCACCCATCCTCAAAAGGAAAAAACAGAGTTGGGAAGAGCAAATGTGAGTCGCAATAAATAGCTTGACCTGATATAAGCTCTGGAAAGAAGCTTGTGGTTAATAAAAAGCATGTCCACAAAGCAACTTCTTAAGGGAAAATCTACCAGGAAAACAGACCTAGACTTACACACATTACAGAAGAGAAAACTTGTGTCAGCTACATAGTCATTTATTCTTAAATAATAATGGACAATAAAGGATCACCAGACATATGAGGAAAACCACCAGTACAAAAGAGTAACACCAAACAGAAAATAAAATGAAAAGTTATAGCTCCAAAAAAAAAAGCATGTAGATATAATTTACAATGCATATAAATACAATTTTCCAAACAATGAAGCAGCCCAGATAACTTCTGAAAACCATCCATGAACCCCAAAGTTAAGAGTCTCTGAGTTAAGAATTAAAAATAAAAATTTTTTAAGTTACTCAAAACCATATATATATATATATATATATATATATATATATATACGCTACAAAAGTAACTCTAAAGCCTCTTTTTTAAATTGAGGTTTATTGGTTTACATTGTTGTTTGTGCTTTAGAGGTGTAGGATTTTCCCCTTTAGGTGCTGCTGCCACACTGCCCAGCCAACAAAGCACCCACAATCCTCCACCATGGCCCATTGTGCTCCCTCCTCATCCTGTTCACAACCTTTCACCTCTGGTAGCCTCAGCATTATAGTCAGTTTTCTAGGGTTTGGTCTTAGTTTGGCTTCTAAACCATTTTTAGTTGTTCATCAACTTTCATTATAAAATTTCCTTGAGTGAGCTTATAACCTTTGGTGAGAAGAGGTTAATAACCAGATCTGTCTTACCTTCTCCTGTCTCAACTTCCATTAGTGTCTGTAGTATATGGCTCCCCCTTGTTTCTTATCCCTTCCTATGCTCCTGAACCACTGCAAAGAAAGGAATGCCCCTTACTCTGCAATTCAGTGGTGAGGACTTTGATCCTTTGATCTGAATTTAATATTTACAATATCCAATGGATACATAATGAAATTCAATGTCACATTTCACCATAGGTACATAGCACATATAACATAAACTGCCCTGAAAAATCCTCTTTCAGTTTAAAGGTTTTCTATGATAATCAATAGCTTTCTAAATTCTGCTTAGTAACAATGAACACAATTCATTACATATGATGCATAAAAAACAAAGGCCACAAATTTGAGGAGAAGCCTGCTCACCATCCTGCAGCGGAGAGAATTCTGAGTTGCTCTTCTGCCTGGGAGGTGTCAGCAGCACCGCTGGCTCAAATAAATGTCCTGGGATATTGTTACCCAGATTCATACTCTCTGGAGGGTTTGGCACCTGGGGCAGTTTTATAGGCAAGTCTTCCTGTGGGAATTCAGCCATTTCCTCCCCTCTGAACATCAAAGGCACTGAGACATTAGCATTTACCACTGGGCCCTCTGAGGAAGAGAAGAGATAATAGTACTTGAAGGAATTATGAACATATTTCAGTTCTTTATTTAAATGCATTTTTGTAAAGGGCAAAGTCACACAGTATCCAGAGCCGTAACTGCCTAGATTATTCCCTCCTTTTGCAGTAACTCACAGGCAAGGCTCCTGTGGAACCAGCTCTGGGAAGAAGGTGGTATTTTTGAGAAAAGTCCTGATGACATGCCCTAGTCACTGAGTTTATTTCATGCAAGTTTAAGTTTAATTAGTTACTTCTTGGAATCCCTCATAAGAAAATACTCCTAAATATATAAAACACTTTACACAGAGACACTCATCAAAGTATTAGTTAGAAAAAATAAGAAAAGGGCAAAATGTTTATCTACATCTCTACAATCTATAGCATGTGCTGTGAAGAAAACTTTCAAAAACATCACCACAAAGGTATACATTTCTAAAACTCAGTATTTTCTTTTCTTTCTAAGACCATCTCTTCTACTTCTAAACCTGGATTCAAACTCTTAAAACCATGATTAAAATTCTGGTTCTCAGTTTTCACTAGCCTAGGAAACTAGTTCTGCTATTTTCTATTTTTGTTATCAACCCTCTCTAAGCCCTTAGTTTTCCTCATCTAAAAAAATAGGGATAACCAGTACCTATCTCAGAAGACTATTATGAAGATTACATGAGATAATACATATAAAACACTTACAAAGTACCTGACATAGAGCAAGTATCCAATAAAATTAGCTGAAAATTACAGTGACAATAGTAGTAATGAAAATGCTATACATGCCTAACAGCCAGTAACTCCACATAAGTTTAGGGTTGTGTTCATTCTGTTGATGCCACTCTGATAAAAATAAGACCACACTCACCGGGATTATCTACAGTTCTTCCATTCATGGCCCCTCTTTCTGATGTCTGACCTTCTGTGCTGTTATTTATCACAGGACAGTTCTTAATGGCATGCGTGAGAGATATAAGTTGCTCATCTGTTGTGACCATGTACTGCTGAAGTCTCACCTAGAGAAAAAAAGAATGAAAAAACATCCTATCAGACATCAATATCTATATCTAATCATATCATTATTTTAAATATTCTTGGAATTTCAGACCTTTATTCAAATATTAACATAATACATCCCCAGGAAACCATAATTATAAAAACTTTTAAAGTCCTAAGATAGAGGAATGGTTAAATTTATGTAATATTATTATTAATTAATAAATCCACTATTCCAATTATAAGAATTAGCCTTTTTATAGGGCTTCAATTTACAAAATCTCTTTACATAGATGAGAGCAACTGACTCTTCTCAAGATATTCCAAGACACAAATATATCAGGAAGAGGAATCTCAGCAGCATATTACATAAGCATTTACACTGATAAGCACAAACACTGTTTAGCATTCATGGTAATATACATAAAATAATATTAAGAGAAAAAAGAAAACTATATATGCAATATGATTACAACTTTGTTTTAAGTATTTGTGAGGACTATCACTTTATTTTATGTATAGTATATAAACATATTCTCATATCTACTTAACATACACAAATATGTATCTCCAAGATGTATAGACATTGACAAAAATCAGAAAATCAGATGTGTTGAGAAGTCAGAATTACTACTACTGAATGATTTCATTCTAAACATTTTTATATAAGCCCCAATTATTTCCCAAATTTTATACTCATATCTCCAGTGGCCTACTCAACATCTCCCTCTAGAACTCAAACGGGTTCCTCAAACATAAAAGGCACAAAACCAAACACCTCTGATCTAGTCTTAACATAGCAGCCCAGAGCAATCCTCTTAGAATAAGTCAGATCATGTGTCTTCTTTACTTAAAACCCTTCAGTGGTTTCCCATAAAAGCCCAAGTCCCTACCCAGTCTGCACGGCCCACATGATCTGGCTTATTTGCTCTTGTCTCCTACTACTCTCTGCTTCCCACATTCCACTCCTACCACACTGGTCCCCTAGATGTTTTGGAGTTCCAAAGCCACACAGCTACCTCAAGATCTGCACTTGCTGTCTGTCTGCTTAGAAAGCTCTTCTCTCAACTATCTTTATGCTCACTCCCTTACCTCTTCAGGCATTCTCTCAAATGTCACCTCCTCAGACAGCATAACCCATTCACAACTTTCCACAACCGTAGGCACTTCCCATGCCTTATCCCTGCTATATTTTTCTTTACAGCATGCACAACCATCTAACTTACAATATACATCACTTTTTATTAAGAATTTATTTAGAATGTAAGCAAAGATTTCTTTTTTATTCACTACTATATCCCCTGTCCTTAGAACAATGGCAGGTCCACAGCAGGTACTCAATAAAGATTTGTGGGACAAAACACTACATTTTAAAACTGTCCATCTTCCCAGAAGAACTGAAAATATATGTTTATGCATACTACCATATTGGAGTAGTTGAAGGTACATGAATGTTCAAAGCATTATTCATTCACAATACACAAAGAGGAATCAGTTGATGAATGAAGTATATCTATATAATGGAATGAAGCAAAATAAAGTATAGCTATATGATGGAATATTATATGGAAAGGAATGAACCAGCATGGATGATACTTGAAAAACTGCTAAGTGGAAGAAGTAACAAAAGACAACATGTTGCATGACTCCATATATAAAATATTAAGATTAGGCAAATCTATAGAAACATAAAGTAGAATTGTGGTTGCCAGGGCTAGGGTAGGAGACTAGGAAGTGATTACTAATGAGAATGGCATTTCTCTTCAACATGATGAAAATATTCAGATGGTAATGCTGATATACAACTCAAAGAATATATTAAAATCCACTAAGTTGGGTGGTTTTAAAAGAGAAATTGATATATAGCATGCTATTAATATATAGCATGTGAGCTATATATCAATAAACAAATTGCATATTTTACATCTAATGTCCACTGACACAAACACAAGTTGTCTACTAATTGTTCTTTTCCAGTCTCTTTTGAATGATGAATAAAAGGAATAACCATCATTTGAGGAAAAAATGATGAGTAAAACCTTCTTTGCCCTTAGCAGCTCAGTCTTGATGACAGGTACACATGAAAATCTAACAATTTGGTAAATGCAGTAAGAGCACTATCCAGACAGTATCAGACATGCATGAAGGAAAAATACTTAATGTAGCATGGAAGCAGCAAGGTTTTCTAGAAGAAAAACTGTTTAAGCGTGAAAAAAGAAAGAAACATGTCATTTGAATTGTCCAGGCAAGTGGCAAAGTGGACTTATCTAATAAGTAAGATGATACTGCAAATAAAATGTAATTACAGGACAGCATCTCAAAGGGTATTCTCCACTGACTTGAAATTAAAAGTAACTATCATAACACTGATGTCACGTTTTAGATAAACCATTTTAGAATAACTATGTAGTTATTTAAAAGTAGATTCTGTCTTCCTCACTCAATAGTAAATTAAAGACAGTAGACATATTCTATATACCATCTGTAGTCCAAATTTCTACTACTGTACTTCAATATAATAAATGCTCAATGTAGTTACCACTGCTGATAATAAAGAGCTAATAAGTAATCACATAAGCATAACTAAACTAAAGGCAGCTAGAAAGAAATTACACACATTCTTCAAGATTTTCTTACTACTAAACACAGTAAAGTTTGGATCTCATTGGAATACCTGGATAGCAGTATTTTCTTCTCTAAGAAGAATAATTTCAGCTGTCAGAGCATCAATGAGATCACGATGATCACCTAATACTTGTTCCAGTTGCTGTCTTGTCTCTACTTCTTTACGCAGCTGTACCTCACTCTGCAAAAAAAAAAAAAAAAAAAATTTAAAAACATCAAATGAACTCCCATCACTATAATTATAAGTTGAAAACCAAAAGTTTCTACTCAAGGCTGTCAAAGAAGGTAATACTTACAAAGAGTATATCTTACAGGACAGTAATGAAATTAAGTATTGTTATTAAAAGATTTATATTTACATTAAAAAATACTCCTTTATCTACTCCTTTTTTAAACAGAGTACAACAAACAAAATGGCATACAGAATTTAATAACTATAATTTTTGTAGAACAAAGTGGAGGGAAATACAATACATGCTTGAATATACACAGACCATGTCTTCAAGGGCACAATGGTATCTGAAAATGAGTGTTGGCTACAAGGAAGCAAAAAGATTAAATAGAAGTTAGAGGTATGGATTAGTTTTCATTTTACACCCCTCTGTATCTTTGAATCCATACCAGGTGAAGGTATCACCAATTCAAAAATTAAGTTTGTTAAAATATAATTAAAAACAAAAAGTATAAATGATTTAACTTTGGAAGGCAAGTGATAAGATTAAAAAGTACATGCTTCTATGTCTGTACTTCTTTCAGAGAGTCAGAAGTATACTCCTAGAGATTACTGATTTAAAGGAAGAAGAATGTTAAGATTGTCATTTAGTCTAATAACAACACAATAAATCTTTGCTGAAAAGCAATTTTAAGAAAACAACTCCAAAAAAAATGGAAACATCTAAATTAGGCTAGTGAATCAATTTTTTTAATGACAAATTTCCTTAAAAAACTTTTGTTTTGGGCTTCCCTGGTAACACAGGGGCTAAAGACACAGAGCTATCACCTCACTGCATCATGAGTTTGACCCTTATCCACGGAGATAATCCACATGGTGCAGCAGACCTCTCTATCCTGTCTCACCCACTGCTCCCCTGAGCAGTGTATTTCTACAGATCCACCTGTTCTGCTCCCCATTCAGTCTCTGGTGAATCCTCTCATCCCCCACACATCCAGTCTACACCCCAGGTCTTGAATACATAAATAAATAAATCTTAAAAAAATTTTTTTATTTGTTTACCAAATTTAAATACATAAAAATAAATAATAGCTCAAATAGATTTTATAAAAATAGATAACTAATTCCACAGCACTCTAAGAACTGATTATTATTCACAGATGAATTTTAAAAACAACTGCTTGTTTTATAAATTATTTTCAAAAAATATCTCCACTTGAGACACTGAAGCAAAGTCAAAGTTACCAATCATATAGAAAATATGAAGAAGTGAAATTAAGTGGGAGCAAGAGAGTACATATACTAGTTCTGCTTGATCCAGATAGAAATATTTAGTGTTAGGACAAGATTAATAACAGCTTTATCTTAGTATATTTTACTAAAACTCATTTATATCAACATCATTTACCTGAGTAGGTATTTAGGTTTCTCAACATGTAGAGGGTAATTAAGAGGAAAATCTTCACTGCAAATATCTACAACTGAAGTACTTTAAACAAAGCTATTCAAATTTGACTGTATTTGCTTTGGAGGTCAAATAAATTAAGTATAGATCACAAAAACCCCACACATTTCAGCCAGTACTGTGAAGAGAAGACCCTTAACAATCTCATGTTCTTACCTCTTTAAGGTACCGAACCAGACGACAGAGGGAGCTCACCAGTGACAAAGTGAAGCCTGTCAGACCCTTACTGCCCTGCAGTCCCTTGACCTCACGTCCAGTCCACCGCTCATATTCTTCCATTTCATGTTCCACTTCATGTATCATGTGTTTGAGGACATCCAGGCTGGGATTACTGTGACTTGGGTCTGTGGAGGCTGTGCTAGCTGCTAACATATTTTTCTTCTGCTTGGAAGGATCATGCAAATCCGGTTTTCTTTTCACTAATAACGACACAGTTACTGTATTTTAGGACCAGGGAGAATGATACAAGAAAACTACTAGAAAAACCTTTGACTGTTGTATACAATTTATAGATAGATGACTTTACAGAAGTTATAACTTTATAGAAGTCACCATTTTCTCATAAAAATCCTATACAGTGCAAATCAGCTTTTCACTACCTTTAATGAATGTATTAGAATCATCCTTCTACAGAGTTACATGGGCTAAAAGAAGGTATTTCTTAGTGACCATTCAACAAACTTTTATTGAGGTGGATTCAACTGGATGAATTTAAGGGAGAAAACATTTATTTACTAAGAGGGTTGACAGGTATGTAAAATTACATGTTTAACAATTCAGCTCTGTAATATAAAAGACTGCACCTTTACATAACAACTGTTTTTGTTTCCTTGAGTTCAGCACTTGTCCCACAACAAAGCTTGAGTCTAGAGTCTCAGAAGCTTCTTCAGACTGAAGCCTGGTGTGGACTCTCTTGACAGCATTGGTAGCATTCAGAGCAGCTAAAAGGAAAAATATTTCTAAATATATCTCAACAATATACACAAAAATATTTTAAAACCTATTAATTGAAAGATCAATCAGTATTTTACTAAATTTGGTGAAGACAGTCAAAACTCAAATAACATTTCTTTAAAAAATATCATGTTTAAGAAAGAACTTAATACAAGTTACTCCTTATGAAAGAAGATACAATGAGAGAATAAACCTTTTTGTTCCCCTGATGGAGAGGCAGATGATGGAGTTCCTGGAGAGGTTGTTACTTGTGACTGTGCTGCTATTTTCTGCTGTATATCAGTCCACAGCTTATTAATTAACTCAGAATTATCTTCCTTTAGTTGATGGAGAAATCTATAAGTTAGGAAACAACAAGCTATATTAGAATTCATAAATGATATCACTTAAATTGTTCAACTGCTTACATATTTGATCTGAAGGAAGCTCTAATAATTCGGTCAAAGAAAAAAAATACACTTTGCTTTAATACATAAAATAAAGAGCTAAAAAACAATCTTTTGGTGTCAAAAGGAATTATCCCATCTCCCTCCCTATACTGGCTCCTAAAGCAAAATCATTCTGCCCTTTCTACAGCTCTATGGCATGGGTTCCATTCTCCTTGCTTTCTCAAGGGAAAGTATATAGCTTGGTCCCTTGTTTTCTCTCTCCTAGAAAGGAGCCTATCTGCAGAACAGTCACTGCTCATCACGGAAGCCATTACTGGAACAGACTCTGCCTTGTGTATCAGGGAGGGAGGAGACAGAGAAGAAGAGCTGTAGTACAACTTAGAGAGCTAAGTCATTTGTTGTAATCATCTTTATTACTGACAAAGCTGATCTCTAGTTGTTTGACTCAATTGTCTATTTCTCAGTAAAACTGAAATTTAAAAAAGTGGAAAAACTTCAAATATTCACAAGCTGATGAATGGATATTCCACACAGTGGAATATTACTGAGCCATAAAAAAGACTGAGTATATGCTACAACATGTATGAATCTTCACATCATGCTAAGTGAAAGACACCAGACATAGATGGTGGCATATTACATGATTCTCTGTATATGAAATGTCCAAAATAGGCAAAGCTACAGATACAGAAAATAGATTAATTTAATAGCTTAGCTAGGACTGAAGGGTTTGGGAGGAAATGGGGGTCTCTGTTTATGAGTATGGGATTTCTTTTGAGGGTAATAGAAATTATAAAATTCATTTTAGGTTGTACAACTAAGTAAATTACAATGGATAAGTTTTATGGTATGTACCTCCCTGGAAAAAAATAAATAAAAAAAAAGAAGGGGAATTTTTTTTAATTTTTATTTTATATATTTTTTACATCATTTTTCACTTTTGTACAATGTATGTATTTTCATCTTGGTTATTGTCCCTGTAAAATTTTCACCCCTCCTTGTTTTGATCCTACTCCCTACCTCCCCCGCTGAATGTGTCTCTGGTTTATAGTTGCCTGTTGATTTTGATTTTTACTTTATTATAATTAGTCTTTTTCCTGATCCCTTATTTAGGTTTTCTAAATTCCTACTACAAGTGAGACCACCCAGTATTTTTCTTTTTCTTTCTGGCTTATTTCACTGAGCATGATCCAGAAGGCAAATTTTATTTAATGACTCTATGGCAGGCTTAAGAATGGCCCACAAAAAAAAAAAAAAAAATACACACAACCTACTCCTTGGAAACTTGAATGATACTTTAACTGATTAAAAGGGGACTTTGATGTGATCAAGTTAAGGGTCTGAAAATAGGGAGATGATCTTGGAATATAAGGGTGGACCCTAACTGCAATCACATATATTCTTATAAAAGGGAGCCAGAGCAAGATCTGACACACACACAGGAGAAGGCGATATGAAGACAGAAGCAATACTGGAATGATTTAGACACAAACCAAGAAACACCATCAACCACCAAGTGACAGAGGCAAAGAAAAGGATATCCAGAGGGAACGTTACCATGCTATTACAATGATTTTGGTCTAATGAAAGTGATTTCAGATTTCTGGATACCAAAACTGCGAGAGAATAAATTTCTATTGTTTTAAGCCACCAAGTTGGTGGCAGTATGTTAAAGCAGACCCAAAAAACGAATACAGATTTTGGTATCTGCACATGAGATATTTGTATAGCTAATGCCTAAAAGTGTAGATATAGCTTTAGAATGGGATAATGGGTAGAGGTTGGAAGAATTTTTAGGTGAGTGGCAGAGAAAGCCTACATTGCCTTAAACAGACTTGGCAGAAATATGAACGTTAAAGACATCCAGTAAGGTCTCAGAGGAAGTGAGGAGCATAGTAGAGAAATCATGTATCATCTTAAAGAATAACATCATTGTGCATGGTATGCTGATATAAATATGAATATTAAAGAAGCTTCGGTGAGGGCTCAGAAGGAAATGAAGAACATGTCATTAGAAAATGAAAGAAAGGGCGCCCTCTTATAAAGTGGTAGAAAACAGCCTCGTTGTGTGAAAAGCAGAACTTGCAAGCAATGAAGTAGGATATTTCCAAGCAAAACTGTTGAAAATGCAGTCAGCTTTCTTGCTGCTCCTTAGAGTGAAATACTAGAGGAAAGCAAAAAAATTGAGGAAAGAAAAGTGGAGAAAAAAAGTACCAAGACTGGGATATTTGAAAAAATATTAACCTTTCCAAACTGAAAAAGATGCTCAAATTAAGAGCCACTACTTTTATAGGAAAAGCAAACTCTATAGAGAGAAGGGCAGTGTATGGCTAATTTGAGAAGACTGGGCATCTAAACTCATGGATCCCCTTAGTGATCTCAGTAGAAGCCCGCAATGGAGTTGGGATTATCCAGGAAAGATTTGTGGAGGACCTCTTATCAAATGGCATGCATTCCCATAACATACACGGGAGACCCACAAAACCCTCTGGAAATGTTATATCAGCAAAAAAACCTGCCCTCTTGGAATGAAAGGAACAGAGATAGGATGAAATAAAGGAAAGATGTCAACACTCCCAAAATTCTACATACAGAAAAAAGAGACATAAAATTACTCAGTTGCAAACATGGGCTTCAAGGAAAAGAAAGAATGACTTCAAGACCAGAGCTGCAGGTACAGAGCCCAAATCTATAGGTGCAGAGGCCAAGATCAGGGCTACAGGTACAAAGGACAGAGTCAAAGATCCAGATGGTGGAACCCATAGCCACAAAGGATTATTACTGAAACCTAATATTTTCCCTTCAGTGTCAAAAATGAATGAAACTGGTAACCCTTTTTTTGTCCTTTTATTTTCTCACTTTTAAAAAGGGAATGTGTATAACTATTACTCTGTGCCTCTTCAATCAGCGTATTCTGATAACAGAAAACTTGCTTTCTAATTTCAGAGGAGAAGAATATTGGCCTAAGATGAATTATATCCAAAGCCTTACCTGTATCTGATTTAGATAATGAGATTTGACTAGAGCTAGTGATACTTAGGTAATAAGACACTGGGGAGTATTCAAAAAGGGCAGATGTGTTGCATGGGGGCCAGTGGTTGGACTATGGCAGATTAGTTTTCTCTGAACATATGTCCATATTCTAACCCCTGGAACCTCTAAATGGCCAAAAAAGAGTGTTTGCAGAAGTGATTAAGGAACTTGAGATAGTGAGGTTATCTTAGGTAGGCCCTAGTAGAAATAGTGTATATCCGCATAAAAGAGAGGAAGATTTTGGCACACACACGGAGGTGATATGAGTATGGAGGCAGAGATTAGAGTGACACAGCCAAGTCAAGAAAGACCAACAGCCTCTAGAAGCTGGATGAGGCAGAGGAACAGATTATTCTCAGAGCCTGTGGAGTGACTGTGGTGCTGCCAACACCTTGAACTTTAGTCCAGTGAAACTAATTTCATATTTCTGGTCTCCAGAACTGTGAGAGAATAAATGTCTGTTGTTTTAAGCTAACAAGTTTATAGTAATTTGTTACAGCAATTCCAGGAAACCAATATACCACTTTAACTTTTTTGGCAACATTCAGTTTAAAAGTTCAAAGCACTTTCTAAGTATTATTTTTGAAATATGAGGGGAAGAGAAAAGATTTACTGTAAAGTATCTCCATCTGAACAAAATAAACTCTCTTAAATCTGGAACTCTATTTTATTCATTTTGTTTACTTTGGGCAGTGATTCAAATCCAAACTTCTTTCATCTTCAATGAAGAACAAATATCAGTGCTGATTCTGATTTATGGCACCAACAACTGCAGCAGCATTCTAAGGACATTATTTCATAGGTAACTTAGGAATATCTGTATCTCTAATTTATATACTGACAGAAAAACTCCACCAGAAGTACTTTCTCACTGGGAATGCAATGACCCCCCAGAAATATCAGTGACCCAACCGAGTCTTTTGAGGATTGGGTTAAGAATATGTTCATCATGGGCCTCCCGTGGTGGCGCAGCGGTTGAGCTGCGAAGCTGCCTGCAGCCTCTGCAGCGCCGGTTTGGTCCCCGGCCACCTGCGAGGGTCCCACATGGCATGCAGACCTCTCCTGCAGCGCCTGCTGCTCCCCTCAGCAGTGTATTTCATCATTCTGCCTGTTCTGCTCTCTGCTCTGGCTCTGGTGAATTCTCTCACCCTCCTGCGCTTCTGACTGTACCCAGTGCTTGTATAAATAAATAAATAAATCTTTAAAAAAAAAAAAAATCACTCTTAAAAAAAAAGAATATATTCATCATGTATAATATTATCTCTATGAGATATCTGTTCAGTGTTCACAAGAACTCACAGACTCACAGAAATTTCAAACTAAAAGGCACCTTAAAAATAGTATGTTCTACTCTTCAAATTTTACAACTAAGGAAATAGAGGCACATGTGTTATCCAACTAGTAAATAAACAAGGGCTTGGTCTCCAGAGTCCAGTATAATGTAACTTCTAGAACTTCATGCCTCATAGTTAACAGGTAACATTTTGAGAAACAGGTACTCTAAAGTTAGAAACTGCCTGTTGGTATAACTAATGAGATAAAACTAACTTTAACCAAGCAAATAAATAAAAATGTGATTAAAGTGCAAAGAATAAAAGCAATGATGTACATGATTAATTATATTTAGGTTCTGAAAGAAAACATGCTTATGATACATACTTCCAGATATTCCTAAGAAAACTGTGACCAGCTAAACTTGAATCACTCTATGTAGCCTCTGAAACAGTATCAAGTAGTACAAAAAGGAGCAAGCTAAGACAGTACAAAACCTACATCTTACATATTACATTTTTGTAAGATAGTGAATATTATTACATTTCAAGCTACCCATAAATAGAAAAATAAACACTAAATTCCTGCAAAGATAATTTTGAGTTCCTATCAAGAGCCTTGGCAAAGAGGGGGAGTAGTTCAAAATGATTATGGAAAGGCAAGGAAAGCTAAGAGCCTCATGGTTACAAAAATCACCCAGTGGAAAAAAAAAGTTCACTTTAAGTATGCAAATGCTTACACATGCGCGCACTCACACGCACATGAAACCTGGGTGATAAGACTTCTCAAAAGCAACAGTCAGAGCAAACCAAGAGAGGAGGAGTGTTTTCAAGACAGATAAGGAAACAGTATGAACCAAAGATTTTATATGCAGCCAAGTTGTCCTTCAACTATAAATGCTGTAAAAAAAAAAAAAAACAAACTTTTAAACTTTCAAGAACTTGGGCAATACTATATTCACAACCTGCAGGGCATAAATTTTGTCTTATGGATAGATCCAATCAAGAGTTAAACAGAGAAACATAATAAAAGGACTGAAGATGAGCACTTAAAATATTTAATTGTAACTTTAATAAGACCAAAACAAAATTAGGGTTACACAAGGAAGAATAATCTGCAAATGTTTTATGCATTGTCAAAGCAAAGAAAAAATAGGGAGGAGGATGGAGAGAAAAGAAGGAAAAGAATGGGAAGGTAGGAATAACTCACTTGTTGCGTAGGCAATAGGTAGAAGTCAAAAGCAACATTTAAAGCCAACATACTAGAAAGTGAAAGGTTAAATAAGAAAACAGGACTAAAGGATCTACAAACGGTAGATATACAAAGGCAACCAATTAAATAAAATTTTAGAACTTCCTAAATACAAAAAGAAATTTTAAAACAGAACAGAGAAAACTTACCACAGAGAAGGGAAATTATAATTAAAGATTAATACACACAGTGCTATAAAACAATACCAAACATATAATTCATATCAACGAATATTACAAGCTTACCCAAAAAGATTCTCGAATTGGTTAATAAGACAAGTTCCCACTTTATGTTGAGTATAGGACATACATTTAGTACAAAATAATTCAGAAAAGTTAAAAATAAAAGGATAAGCAAAGATGAACCAAGCAATGAAAAACAAAAAAACAGAGGTTTTGTTTCTGATATCAAAGTAGAACTAAAATCAAAAGATAACAATGTGACATTTTATATATAACATTAAAAGCCATAATTCACAATGAAAATACAATACTTATAAATATCCATGTACCAAAAACATATCATCTTTATAAAAGATGTAAGTATTTAATTCCAATTAAATAAATATTGAATGCAAAGGAAAACAGGAACACACTAATACACTTTAATACACTTCTCTCAATACAAGATAGTGGCAAAAATAAAGATAGAGAAGAAGCAAGTAACATAATCAATGAGGTCGATCTTACAGATCTTTATACCTTCTTATAGAGAATATACCTTCTTCTCAAGCATACAGATAGCACATTCACAAAAATTTGATCGTACATTAGGTCACAAAGAAAACATTGAGTTCCACAAGTAGAAATACTATAAACCACACTTTGTAATTGAAAAACTAGAAATTTTTTTTAAAAAGGTCTTTTGTCTGGAAATTTTTAAAAAACAAATAACTCACATAAAAAGGAAAATACGAACTAAAATTACCTAATTTCTAAAATAAAGAAATGTTATATATCAGAATGTATGGTACATTTAAAGCAGTAATCAGAGAAAAATTCAGGACCTTAAACACATTTATCAATTAAATATGAAGAATAAAAATGAATGCACTAAATTCCAAACTCAAAAAGCTAGAATAAAAATAAACCAAAAGAAAGCACAAGGTAGGAAATAAAGATAAAGCCAGATGAAGTAAATAATTTAAGAAAATGTAATTTACCAAAATTGACTTGAATAGATGGAGAAAATTAAATAATATAATCTCCACAGAAGAAATTAAGTTATTTTGGCACTTCCTAACAAAAAAGCACTAGGCTCACAGTTTAACAGGGAAGTTTCCAAGCAAACCTCTGAAGTACACATAGTCCCAAAGCCACATGAATTGTTCCAGAACTTAAAAAATTAGAAAACTTTCCAGATAATTCATATAAAATGAAGTGAAACATCTCTACCTCAATCTGAGACTGTAAATTTTAGACAGTATCAATGAATATTAACACAAGAATACTAAATAAAATATTAACAAACATACAATAGCACAATAATGAAAATAACATATCATGTCCAAGTAGAATTTATTTCAGAAATGCAAGGACAGTAAATACTAGGAAATCTATGACAAGTACACTGTATTAACAGATCTAAGCAAGGAACTCCTATGATTATCTCTATAGATGCTGAAAAATCTTTGACAAAATTCAACAATTTATTCTTGATAAAAACACTCAAGAAACAAAAAGAATTGATACATATTTCCTTAGCATTGTAAAAATTTCTATTTCTACTTGCAGATGACATGATAGAAAACCAGGAAAACCTTGGGATAAAGGGAAATGCTGTAGATATTTATTCTATACATCCATACCTGTCTGTAGTCATGTTAGACTGAGAGTTTAGAGAGTTATCTAATTCATTCTCGCTGTCTTCTGACTGGCTGTGAACAGATCCTTCTTCATGACCATCTACTTCATTAAGAGCCTTTCTCAACATAATAAAAAAAAACACATAAGTTGGTTATATAAACACTACTCACCCTTTCTTTCTCTTTATCCTAACAAAAGGAAGGTCCCTCCTGTGACTAATCTCTCGACATGTATTTTGGAACCCAAACCTCTCATCTCCTTCCACTCCATCAATTGCCTCTGTTCGAGCCCAAGTCTCCAGGTTGGAGAAACCTATCCCTCAATAGTGACTTCAAATCATCCATACTGAAAGGTGAGCAAGTCTCTCCCATCTTACCCTGATCTTAAACTCCATCGAGCTACTACCTACCTATCTGGTCTCTGTTACCACCAAACTTCTTGAAATAGCTGTGCCCACTTCTAATTCACCATCTATGCCCTGCAACTTTGCTTGTGTTCTACCATTTCACTAAAACTGCTATTTACAAGGGACAGTATCAAATCGTGTGTTCCTAAACTAAATGGCTATTTCTCAATTTTTGCCTTTCTTTCTCTGAGTCATTAATATAAATGATGGCTCATTTCTTTCCTTCAAAATTTTCTGGGTACATCCTTTTAACTTCCATGATTGCATGTTTTCCTGAGATTTTTTTCCCTATTATTCTGGCCATACTTACCAATCTCCGTCGCTGATTCTTTTTTTCCTGCCCTTTCCTTATATGATGTGACTCAAGTTTCTCCCTCGGGACCTTTTCTCCTTTCAACTGACTCACTTCCTTAATGATTTATTCTAATTCCAAAGTTGCAATTACAAGTAAAATATTGTTAATTTCCAAATCTGTCTTCACCCAGATCTCTCTTGAGTCCTGGACATTTATATGCAAGTGCCAAAAAGATATCCCTGGCAAAACATCCTATACACGAATATCAACAGGTGCAAAAATCATTTTCCTAAGTTCTCCTACCATTCTTCCAAAACCCTATTCTGCCATATTATTTAAACTATCAATGGCATCACCAGCTACTCAAATGCTTAAGTCAGCAAACTTGGAGTTATCCTTCTTTCTCATTCATCACAACCAATCAGCCACCCAAACCTGTCAATTCTGTGCTTTTTAACCTCCCAACTCTATCTCCTCTGCCACAGCTTTGAGTCAGGTCTTCCCACCTCTCAGTAGGATTCCAACATTAGTCTTCTAGTCAGATCCTCTTATCAATCTTGTCCCTCCTCAAATCACTTCCACACTACAGTAAACTCTATCATAACTCTGTTCTCCTTAAAATTCTTAAGTGGTTCTACTCTAATCTCTTATTCCACTGTCTTTCAAGAACTGGTTCTTCCCCATCTATCTTACCTCATCTCTCATTTCTCACCTATATGAGAGAGACCAGGTCTATCTGAAATCTAACTTGTAAATAAATGCTATAAATGGGTTTTTAATAAACAGATTTTTGGCTAGAGACATGGCTAGTGGGTTTTAACTATTTAAAATATAAGCAACATTCTATTTAATTCACTTTGTATGCAGAAAACAGAATATTTAACATGTCTTTTATGATTTGGGATCTTGTAATTCTCTAGGACCATCCCTCTAATTGAAGATTCTTTTTTTTATAGCAGATATAAATAACTTAGGAAGTTGCTTTAAACAGGTATGGAGTCCTAGTTATTCAGCAGAAGTTTTTTTTTACATTAGTATTACACCTTTCAGGGGATTTTAAAAATGTTTACTATATCAAAATTTTAAACATTTTGATTAAGAGTTCCAATTAATGTTTTACTACTATAATGTAATTTTCCCATATAACAAATTAATAAATTCCAAGCTTCTGGATTAGCTATTTCTAAACACGTTAATACATTACCACTAACATTTAATAAAAACTATGGTCTGGTATCATACATAACCTATTTCAGGAGGTCTTCACAACAAACAGCAAGTATACTCTATTCCCATTTAACAACAACCAAAAAAAAGCATTCTCAATCAACTCAAATACCTTAAGAAATCAACTCAAGATCTTCAGCTGGTAAGTAACAGAACTGAACACAGAACCAGATGACTCCAAGGTGGGAAACAGGAAGAATCCCTGCTTTTCCATATTGGCAGGTGGTGGCATAGTCTTAGGGAGCCAGGTAGCCTAGATTTGCACATCATCTCCCACTCACTTTGTGGTGCTAGCTAGTAATGTGATCTTGGTAAAGTCACTTAATATTTCTGAAACTCAGTTTGTTCATCTGCTAAGTGTGGGTAATAACAGTACCTAACCTCCTAGGTAAGCACTGAGTAAATGTCAGCTACTATCCTCCAGTCCTATCTTGTTTAGCACAATCACTAGTCACAGAAGTGCAAGATGCTTTAGTAATAACAATTCTAGCAACCACAACTTGGTATTTGTTGATATTTAAGTTTCTGAAATGTTTACTACAATGTTGGCATCAATTTAAACTTCACTTCAGGGCCTCCCTGATGGCACAGGGGTTAAAGACAACGCTTTCAAGCTATTGCCATCACTACAGCACGAGTTCGATTCCCTGGCCAGGGAGGTGACCCAGATGACACAGCAGACCTCTGCTGTCTTGCCCACTGCTCCCCTCAGCAGTGTATTTCAGTAGATCCACCTGTTCTGCTCCCCACCCTGTCTCTGGTGAATCCTCTCACCTACCTCCACCTCTGGCCTACACCCCAGCTCTTGTATGCATAAATAAATCTTTAAAAATAAATAAATAAACAACTTCAGCAAGAGTAGTAAGGCTACAAGCAAACCATATTACCTGAGGCTCTGTGTCATATTCGTTAAGGATGGACTGAGTGACAGGGTCCTGATTTACCATGATGGGACCTTGTGAGGAATCGGGAGCCATGGTTACATTCGGAAACCCTGCAAAGGAAAGTAAGTCTTGATAATTTAGTTTCACGTAATAATATTGACTTTCACAAGTACAACACACTGCCATAGATTTGTATCATCATATGGAAATCTTAAATAATAATGATGACAGCAACAATAGTTATAATAGTAACTCAAACTTATATAGAGCATATTATATACCAGCCACGATTCTAAATGCTTTTACAAAATTCTAAGAAGTTATTACTACTGGTGTCTTACAGATCAGTAAACAAAAACTCAGCGACATTGAGCAATTGACCTGGAATCACACTAGTAAGTAGTCAAGCCAGGATGCACCATAAACTACAACTATTAATCTGTTTCTAGAGACTAAAATACACAATGGATTATATATACACTTCAGTGAAAAATGCAATGTATCTGACAAGAGGCAAAGTTCCTTTTAGAGAGAGACTGAAGTTGTTTTAGGTTTCAAATTAAGCTTAATTCTGTGTTACATCAGCATAGATACTTTATATGATATTAACCAACTGAAAACTAAGACATATTTTATATTACAAAATCTTATACACTGAGTCATAAAATATTTTAGTAAATAATAGCAATTTACCTTTCCTTAGCTGAGCAATTTGTAATTGTTAATACTCGAGTAAAAATGAAACAAATTATGATGAATCTTTGCTTACAACTCTTGTATGTTAACTACTTGAGACTACTTGTAATATAAAAAATGGCACCTGAAAAAATTTTAAATTCTTCCAAATAGCCATTTGTGAACTAAAATAAGTAAAAGAAGCTTTTGAATTGAATACCTGTGCGCCTACGAGGAAAATCAACAAATAGATCTTTTGTTGCAGCCATCAAATGATCAGATTTTTCCAATACATCCTGCATCTGGTATTGATCAGAAAGAATCTAGACACGTATTAATGATAAATATTATTATTGAGGAAAAAAGACATATATACTTAGCAAACCAAAATGGAAACATTCAGACAAAGACATGGGACATAAAAATAACCACATGCAACAGACTTCCTTCCTAAACTCCTTCAGTGGCAATATTCTTAGATACCAGGACATGGGACTGTTCTTAATTATTTATTATTATTATTATTATAGTGGATTTCAAAAGTTTGGCTGCAATCCAAAGCATTTTGTGACCCAGTAATCCAAAAATGTAAATATAAAACAAAAATGTAAATATACATCTTTACTCTTAAAGATCCACTTCAACGTTTTCTTTTTAGTTTCTATTCTATTTTTTTTAATGTTGGTTGCAACCCACTTACTTGATTTCACAATTCATTAACAAGTTGTGACCACAGTTTGAAAACATTGATTAAAAACATGAATCTTTGAGTCATAAACTTGAAGGTGTGAATCTTTGAGTCACCAACTCAGAAATGTTTCAAGCACTGAAGTGATTTCATTATCTACCTATGGGCTATGACCCACAACTTAAAAAACATAAGATACTGATTTGGGGGCATTAAACAAAAAAAAGTGACACATGTATTTATAAACAAATTGGATTTTTATCCAGAAAGATGAGAACATCAAAAAAAAAAAAAAAACCCACACCATCACAGCTGTGCTTGATTATGCACTTTCAACTGAGGAACTTTCATAATTACAAGCAAGGACGCAGACTAGAGAAAAAGCAAGCCAACTCTACCCACCACCACCAGATGGCAGTCTTAAATTAAAAGGAGTCTCAAAATAGGAAACTATGCCGTTTCCAGGACTAAATTAAAACAATAAAACATATGGTAAACAAACACTCTTACCAGAATTTCTCTAAACTATGGAAACAAGTATGTAATATGACCTCAATTATTGTTTAGGACATGGAGAAAAATAACAAGTGTTCATATTCTGACATTTTCCCCTTCTTTCCTTAGTACAGACAAGCAGGTTGGCTGGCTCAGTTGGTGAGAATAAAGTACTGAATTTGTTCCTTTCACAAAAAGTAAGTTTTAGAACAGTACAGGGCAGAGAGAACATTTGGAGATCCTAGGCCCAGTCAGAATAAGGAGATATTAAGCAAAATCCAACCTCTTTAGTTTCTTGATGTATAAAGACACGACTATCTCACTAACCCGATAGGGTTGTTATAAGGATGTGCACACTAAAAACCTCTATGCCAGTATGGAGATATTTGAGAATGTTACTCAAATTATATTATCCCATGAACCAAATTTCTATCATTGGTTAGTCATCTCATAAGTATATACACTAGTACTTAGGAAAAAACGTACATGCAGCACTGTATATCTATCACTGACACTAGAAAAATGACACAAAGAATATTTTCTATTTAAAAAATAACAAAAAGCATTGACACTCTATCAAAATAAAGAGATATAAATAACAAGTAGGTTGTGGAGGGAGTATTTTATCATATTAAAACCTGGTACAAATTATAAAGATGTCTCCAGGAAAGAAAATGCCCTGCTACTCTCCTGTGAGTCTCTGCCCAGGCTCCTTGGGAGAGATGGTTTGAGTGGCTACGTATCAGCTTAATGGCTTTCTTTTGCTCTTTCTAGATTTGGTACTCAGATAAAATGCATCCTCTTGATAGGTAAACCAATCTCTGCAAGCCCACCTAGAAACATTGTTTCCCCAGACTGGTTTGCAGAGCACAAAGCAAAATTTAGGTATGGCAGTACATCTTGGACTTTCAAAGGATCAGTCAAGTGCCCTCCAAAACCATTATCAGAAATTTCTTGTCCTAGCACTTTTGTTCCATGGTAACAAAACCTGGATGGAAATGGGAAATTTATGAAATCTTTATTGAAGGCCCCCGCCCCCCGAATTGAATTTGGACCCTTAGCTGCTTGATTCCCAGGATATGAGTTTATCACATAGCCAAAGAAACTTAGGATTATGCTGACCATAAATGGGAGTGGTCATGAGATGAATTTCAGGTCAGTGGGATATAAGCTAAAAATTCTGGGTGGTATTGAAAGAAGCAGCATACTCCCTCTCATTTATAGCTGGCTGGGCTACAGCTGAAGGAAGCTGGAACAGTCATCTGCAAAGATGAAGTCCTTTAATAAATGGTAGCTTGTAGAGGCTCTGACAAAGTCCTTGGCATACAGAGCCCCTGCCAACTACCATTCATTTATCACCACACTGTTTTCACAAAAGATAAATAGATTTCTATTTTGTTTGAACCACTATATTTTGGACTCTTTATTTTCTTTTTCTTTTTTTTAAAGATTTATTTATACACACAAGAACTGGGGTACAGGCCAGAGATGTGGGGGGTGAGAGGATTTACCAGTGACAGACTGGGGAGCAGAACAGGCAGAATGACTGAAACATACTGCTGAGGGGAGCAGGGTGTGAGTTAGGAGAGGTCTACTGCACCATGTGGGTAGCTCCTGGCCAGGGATCAAACTCGTGCTGCAGTGGCTGCAGACTGCTTCATAAGTTGTAAATCTTAACCCCTTACGCCACCAGAGAGACCCAGGACTCTTTTCCCAGAAGCTTAAGGTGTACTCAAATACACCTTCAAAATGTCTACTAATAAAGCACTAGATAAATAGTAACACATCTATATACTTAACTGATCATTAAAAAGACAAGGTAAATTTCTAAATACTAATATGTCACAACTGTCAAGATATACTGTTAAATGGAAACCCTGAATCCCTCTAATAGTAGTTTCCCAATCCTGGCAGCATATGTAAATTACACAGGAACAGCTTAAAAAGTTTTTAAGTAGGGCCATATCCCAGACCCACTAATTCAGGCTATCTGGATATAGATATACCTGGATAGAGAGATAGTTTTGCTTATTTGATGGAAATTCTCAACCTTGATTGATGCTATTATGCAGTTGAAAACCACTTTTACTAGAGTCTGAGGAAGCAACACCATACAAAGAAGGCAGAGGAATACCACTCATCTTCTTCACCACTCTTCTTTCAACCCCAACTTTTATATCTATTACTCAAAGATATTCAGGACATGAGCAAGAGTCACAGGGGAGAACAGAAGTCCAGAGTCACCTCAAAGGGGCTGCCTATTTCCTGGTAAGATCTGTGTTCTTAGGCCTTTTTCACTGAGAATTACCACACACGATATTCATCTATGAGAACTTTTCTCTTTCTGGCCACAGTTCTTTTTACAAGCTCAAGTACACATTTGAGAGACAAAATTCTTCCTGGTAATATTAATATCAAGACTTTCCTATTGCACTGAAAACCTAATAAATTCCTCAAAATACAATGTGACTTAAAGGTAGAGTGAAAGGTGACCCAGACAGCCACATGCCACAAGCTTCAATGGAACAAAAATCAACACTAAACACTAACCATTTGCTTTTACAATGATTTCAGCCCAAATAGTTTTCTTCTGTAGTTGCCTCTGTAGTTCTCCCATACTATTTATTCATACATACCTGATCACTTATCCAAATACCCTACATCTGGCAAAAGATTAAGCCAAAGACCAACAGCTTACTAACTAACTTGCTGGAGAAACACACAGCATTTTGCAAAGCTATCTTACAGCACAGCTGCTAAACTGAGAACAACAATCATAGCAGCTTATATATACATGTGTCACTAATTATGTGCCAAGGACTGTGATAATAATCACTTTATTGTACTATAGCACTGAAATAGCATAATACAAAGAAGCAATGATACTCCCATTACAAGATAAGAAAGCTCAGAATGAGATGCTAGTATTTTGTTTAAGTCACACAGCTTATAAATGTGGAGCAGGAATTCAAACCACCAAACTAGACTCTCATGGTTACTCTGCTGCTTTCTTGATCATTGCAGAAGGAGACATTAATACCTAGTCTCTTCAGTGTGAATCAAACCTGGTGGAAAACAGAAACCTATTTATTTTTTCTCTCTCTAACTCTACAGATAAAGCAGTTTAGCATTACCTCCTTCATGATAGCTAATCTTCTTTTCTCAAGATTAGAAATTTCTGGTTTCTGCTTCCTCCACTTTCTCTTCAATGCTTTTTCTTGGAGTTCCCAGTGCACTAATGCTCTATTCTTTGATTTGTGTATTTCATGACGTCGCACCTATATGGGAAAAAAAAAAAGAAGAAAAACAAAGAATGTGTCTTTTCAGATGGTAGGACCACCTAATCCATTTCATATTTTATTATTTTTTCCAGTTCAACATATGTATTTATATGTACTTAGAGCCAAAATTTTACACCTCTCTAAATTTTCAAGAATGACTTTTTAAAAAGTTGTCTAGAACTAGAACTAAAAGACAAAATGAAAAGGATATTAATTGCTATTTCCTTTGTATAAGACTACACAGTAAACTAGTATTTATTCAAACTAAAGTTTGGAACTTCTTTCAGGAGTAGTAAGATAAGTTAGTGAATCAAAATCATTTTTAAAATAAATAGAATACAGAACATAAAGTATTAACAAGTACATCCCACACAACAAAGGTAAACATTGTTTTGTTAAACTTTTAAATACACATGTACATGGACACTCACACACATACATACTGAGCACCATGCAAAAGCTACAAAACCCACTGAGTTATCTTTGGCAAAGACACACTCATTTCCTGATGCTCACATCACAACCAAAAACTAACAATGTTGTGTTTGTATAGCCCTGCCATGGCTGCATGTGGAAGTGGGTCACTGGAGATGCACACTCCAGGTTAGTAGAATTCCTGAAGCAGAGGCAGAGATAGGAGCCATTGCCAGATAGGAGCCATTGCCAGGACTTCACTGAGGTGGCTAGGGAATAAAAGCAGATATTGGCTTTACAAGCACTCTAGTATTCAGAATATGAGTATGTACAAAACCTATAGGGCATCTGATAAAATGTACTGCTGAGTTCTCACGATGTAAAAAAGCAACCAGCTGACTGAGATTAACAACCAAATACTATGTAAGAACTCTGATTCACAAAAAAAAAAAAAAGAAGATATTTTTGAGATAATCAGGGGAATTTGAATATGAATTCAAATTTGAATTTGAATTAGATAATACAAAAAAATATTGTTACTTTTGTTAGGTATGATAATGGTATTGAGGTTGTATCAGAAAATATCTATTATTTTTTTAAAGATTTATTTATTCATGCTTACAAGAACCAAGGTACAGGCCAGATGTGTGGGAGGATGAGAGGATTCACCAGAGACAGAGTGGGGAGCAGAACAGGCAGACTGAAATATGCTGCTGAGGGGAGCAGCGGGCGAGAGAGGAGACGTCTGCCGCACCATGTGGGATTCTTGCCGGCCGGGATAGAACCCACAGTGCAGAGGCTGCGGACAGCTTCACAGCGCTGCGTTCAACCGCCTGCACCACGAGGGGAAGGCCCTATATATTTTTTTTAAATGCACATTAAATATGTGGCACAAAATGACATGTTCCCTAGGATTTGCTTTAAAATGCTTCAGTAGGGCCTCTCCGGTGGCACAGCGGTTGAGCGCTGGGTTGCGAAGCTGCCCACAGCCTCTGCAGCGCTGGTTCGATCCCTGGCTATTCCCCGGCCCCTGGAGGAGGGTCTCACATGGCACGCAGACCTCTCCTGCCACCCGCTGCTCCTCTCAGCAGTGTACTTCGGTCCTTCTGCCTGCTCTGCTCCCCGCTCTGGCTCTGGTGAATTCTCTCACCCTCCCGCGCTTCTGACTGTACCCAGTGCTTGTATAAATAAATAAATAAATCTATAAAATAAAATAAAATAAAATGCTTCAGTAAAAGACGAAAAAAGATAAATGAAGCAACTATGGCAAAACTTTTATAACTATTATAGCTGAGTGAACAGTGTATGGGAGTTCCTTATACTTTTGTCCCACTTTTGCATGAGTTCGAAATTTTTCATAATAAATAAAGTTAAGTCAATAGGGCATTATTATTATCCTCAACAAGAAACTACTAGATTTAAGATTCCTAGTTCCACAAAAATGTACAAGCTCTGCAAAAACACCGACAATCTGCTGAGGGAAATTGGGCATATTCATATAAAGACAAATGGCATCCATTAGATGGTATATACTCTATGGAGTAGGTATTAAGTGCAGCAACAGTTCACAGGTGATAACAACTGTTGGGTATCATCTAAAAGTAAGACTTCAAACTTACTAAAAAGCTGTAATAATCTGGGGCTTCCCCTGGTGGCGCAGCGGTTGAGCGCTGGGCTGCGAAGCTGCCCGCAGCCTCTGCAGCGCCAGTTCGATCCCCAGCCACCAGCGAGGGCCCCACATGGCATGCAGACCTCTCCTGCTGCCCACTGCTCCCCCCAGCAGTGTTTTCAGTCCCTCTGCCTGTTCTCCCCACCCTGGCTCTGGTTAATTCTTTCACCCTCCCACAATTCTGACTGTACTCAGTGCTTGTATAAATAAATAAATAAATAAATAAATAAATAAATAAAAGTGTAATAATCAGAGTAGTGCTGGCATAAGGATAGACTTCATAGCTTAATGGAATAGAACCAAGAGTCCACATTAAACCCATATATTTTTCGACAATTTGAAGCAAAGATAACTCAATGGGAAAAGAAGTCTTTTTACAAATGGTGCATGGACAACTGACACCTAATTGCAAAAGAATGAAGAATGTATTTATGACCTCTATCTCACACCATATACAAAAATTAACTCAAAAATGGATGGAAGACCTAATATAAGAGTCATAGAAGAAAACACAGGAGTAAATGTTTGTGAACCTTGGGTTAAAATAAGCACAAATGACAAAAGATAAAAAAAGATAAATTGAACTTCATCAAAATTAAAGACTTTGGGCTTCAAAGTATACCATCAATAGGGCCTCCCTGGTGGCGCAGCGGTTGAGCGCTGGGTTGCGAAGCTGCCCGCGGCCTCAGCGGCGCCGGTTCGATCCCCGACTGCTCCCCAGCCACCGGAGAAGGGTCCCACATGGCGCGCAGACCTCTCCTGCCGCCCGCTGCTCCCCTCAGCAGTGTACTTCGGTCCTTCTGCCTGCTCTGCTCCCTGCTCTGGCTCTGGTGAATTCTCTCACCCTCCCGCGCTTCTGACTGTACCCAGTGCATGTACAAACAAACAAATAAATAAATATACATGCCTCTTTAAAAAAAAAAAAAAAAAAGTATACCATCAATAAAAGATTACCAAAAAAGGGAGAAAATATGTACCTATCATACATCTCATAAGGAACTTGTATCCAGAATATATAAGGAGCTCTTAGAACTCAACAATAAAAACACAAATGATCCCATTTTAAAATGACCAAGGGATTTGAATAGACTTTCTCCTAAGAAGATAATACAAATGGCAAATAAGCATACAAAAGGATGCTCATTATCATTAGTTATTAGGGACAAGTAAATCAAAACCACAATGAGATTCCACTTTATACCCACTAGGAGCACTAAGGTCAAAAAGATGATAATAAGAAGTGTTTACCAACAAGGGGTGGAGAAAAATTGGAACTCTCATCTATGCTGGTGAGAATGTAATTGGTACAGTCACCGTGGCAAAGAGTTTAGCAGTTCCTCAGAAAGATACATATATAGTGATGTCATATGACCCAGGAATTCTACTCTCAGGTATATACCAAAGAGAACTGAAGACTATGTCACATAAAAACCTGTACACGGAAGTTCATAGCATCATTATTTATAGGAGTCAAACTGAAAACAACCCAAAAGTGATAAATGGATAAACAAAACATAGTGTATCTATATAATGGAATAGTGTTCAGCAATAAGGAATGAATCTTGAAAGATGAATCTTGAAAATATTATGCTATGAGAAAGAAGATAAACATAAAGGGACACCTTATATTTCATTTATATGAATTGTCCAAAATAGGTAAATACATAAATACATAAAACAGATTAGTTATGCCAGAGACTGGGATGAAGGGGAAAGTATATATGGAGTGACTATTACTGAATACAAGATTTCTTTTAGGGAATAATGAAAATGTCCTAAAATTAGAAAGTGATAACTGCATAACTATGAATATACTAAAATCCAATGAATTGTATACTTTAAAAGGGTAGATTTCATGATATGTGAATATTTCAATAAAGCTTTTTTTTTAAAGATTATTTATTTATGCACACAAGAACTGGAGTACAGGCCAGAGGTGTGGGAGGTGAAAGGATTCACCAGACACAGAATGGGGAACAGAACAAGCAGACTGACCGAAATACACTGTTGAGGGAGCAGCGAGCAAGCCAGGAGAGGTCTGCTGCGCCATGTGGGTAGCTCCCTGGCTGGGAATAGAACTCGTGCTGCAGAGGCTGCGAATAGCTTCATAGGTTGCACCTTAACCCCTTGCGCCACCAGTGAGGTGCTGTTTATTTTTTAAAACAAAAATACTAAGACTTAAATTAGGGTAAGAAAGAAAAGATTTGCACAGGTGGAGAAGGCAGAGAAACTGTTCCATCTAAGAAAAACAGCATGAAGTAGAGCTCAAGTGTGGAAAAACACATGGATTGCTCAAGGAATAAGTGAATACATTGAACAGAACAGTATGTTTACATAGGAAAAATTAGCAAATAATGCAGGAGAGATCTCAAATAGGAAAAGATGACATGTGCTCAGGGTAATACTCAACTAAAGAGATTTGAACTATAAACCAAACTTATCTAATGAAATTCTAATACATGGTAATTGATATTCCTAGACAAAATCAGAATATCCTAGAAATCAAATATCAAATAAAAAATTCAATAACTTTTTATAGTAAACTTACCAGCTCTTCAGGAGTTGCCCGATGTACTGTTAGATCATTCACAGTATTCTGCCAAAAAAAAAAAAAAGAAACTTCTTTAAAAAAGAAAAGTTTCATATAAAACAAACTAAGGGTTAGATAATATCAAAAATAAAAACTAACCCTTCACAGTTGACCACAGAACTGAAGCATCCAGAGGGGAGAGAGAGTAGCAGGGGGGTAAGAATAAAGAGGGAAGGAAGCACAATGAACTATGTGGTGGACTATGGGTGATTTGGTGGTGGGTGCACGATGGAGCTTAAACCTGATGGGGAGGATCCCAATGTTACCTCAATTAAAAGAATAGATAACTTTTTTTTAAGTTATCTTTTTTTCTTTTAAAGATTTATTTATGCATACAAGAACTAGGGGGTAAGCCAGAGGTTTAGGGGGAGGTGAGAGGATTCACCAGAGACAGAGTGGGGAGCAGAAGAGGCAGATGTACCAAAATACACTGCTAAGGTGGGTAGCAGGCGAGACAGGAGAGTTCTGCTGCGCCATGTGGGTTAGCTCCCTGGCCTGGGATCAAACTCATGTTGCAGTGACTGGTGACAGCTTGATAGCACTGAGACTTAACCCCTGCACCACCAGGGAGGCCCTAAGTTTCTTATAAAATGTTAGTATAAAAATACAAAATCCTAGGAGTAAAAACTTTCCAGGAATCAATGCTCTCAATTTAAATACTAACATGGACTACTTTTAGGTACTTTAGAGTGATTTAGAATATTTGGCGGGATCTTACAGAAAATAAGCACTAAATTCACTAGCAAGCATACATTATATTAAAATGGCTAAAACGGGGTAGTATATAATTTAAAATAAATATGTTTAACTAATGCTGTGGTTTTCAAACTACATTCCATGGAATGAGCAACTCTAAAGATTCCTAACAGATAAAGTGCGAACACTACAGAGAGGTTCAGTTATGTCCATGCAAACCCCTTAAGCAAAGTACCTATCACAAAGAGAGATGAAGTTTGAGGGCAAGATATAATTTCGTAAAATGCAAAAATAGTCACTTAAATAACAAGGAGTTAAGTTAACCTGGCAGGACTATGATGCTGCACAGCTCTAGAAGGTACCAGTAACGTTCTCATCCATGTAAATAGGACCCACTGGAATTTCGCAATGCACAGCCTGCACAGGGCTAAGTTAATAGGCCTATACTTTGGCCCTTCCTAAAAGGACTTCAGCCATTTTGTTATATGGATTTGGCAAAGCAGGAAAAAACATGAAACAAGTTTTTACTTTTAAAAGAAATATAAAGAACTTACTCCAGGGAAATAGCTTCTTTAGTATTCAAAGACTAAGGTTTTTGGTCATAGTTTATAATACTTAGCTTAAGGCTTTTCTCTACCAAAACTACTATACCTTTCATATTGATTTAGAAAAGTAAAACTTTAAGAAAGTTATTTAAGAAATAACTATAAGATTATGAGATATATTCTTAATAATCATAATAAAATCCAGACATATAAATAAGTGATAACCTTGGAATTAGTTCTCATGGGAGAAAATACAATTTCACTAATACTTCTATTGCTTAAAACTATTTTCTTTTGAAAGTGTCTTCAAATCTAATTTACAAGTCATTTTGAAAATGTCACACCATTTTTATCAAAACAGTATTATTCAGTTTGTTCTCTTCTCCCTCATTTACCATTCATTCCAAGTGACTTATAACTATTTTCAAGTTTAGTCTACCTTCAAAACCAAAGATCTTTCCAGCACTGGGTAGAGATAATACAAAGTAAGTAAAGAAAAGGTTTGGAGTGCAATTTCAAATGATAGATTTCAATTGTGTTTTCAGCAACAGCAGCGTATCAGATTATTGTACTTCTCAGAGTAACCACTTTGAAAGGTGATGGGGGCAATATTTATAGTATCACCTTATTTTTTATTAGTTTTACTACCACAGAATCACACTTTTCAATATTTTACAGCCCCTGACTGATTATTCTCCATAAGAGAAAGAAAACACACCTAAGTTTCATGCTTTGCAGCATGAGGCTGCAAAAGGTAAAAATCTTTTTAAAACAAGCAGCAGTCAGGGCAGGGGCCAGAGATCAGATGTCCCTGGTGCTGGAGACTTGTCTTATATTTAAAAGAACCTTTGTACTGAAATAGGCCAGCCTCTGGAGGTGTGCAACAAACAACTCAAAGGGTAAGAAAGCAGCCCAAAAATATCACTCACATGATTATGGTCTCACTGTTGCTATGGGCAAATCTTAAAAAGTACCCCAAAAAGTCAGACTTTGGTAGCACAGATTTAGTTGCCATAAAGCAATGAGTTCTCAAAGCAGAGGTGAAGGGGACTTTTTTAAAAACTCACCTTCCACTTCCTTAAAATTCCAATTCTTCAAAGGAGGCAGAAGTTACAGATATGACATGTGTATTCTAGAAATCTATCCCAAAAGATTCTGCTCTTTCCACAAGGATATAACATGCCAAGAAAGTCAGTCCATCCTACTACACACTACGCCCCCTTCAGAGCATGACCCTGAATAACCAGGGCCAGGTCATCAGATCTACTCCTTCAGAGTAACGTCACACTGCTTATTATCCCACCTGGACTTACATCCCATTCTTGCTTCACTGATGTTTTCTTCTTCTTTACTTTCAATGTTTTCCTTCCTCCTGCCCGGGGACCGTAACGGTTCACTCTGACAAATGACATCTAGAAGTAATAATTATTTCAAATATTTAAAATACAAGAAAAAAGAATGACTAAGCATCACCAAAAGGGATAAAAACATATAGAAATACAAATTCTGAAACATGAGAAGAAAAATTTAAGCATAATGAAAGGAAAAGGCTACCAAAATACTTGGGTCTTTCACTGCACAATAAACAGAAAGTTAATACTCATAACTATGATGACAGGTTTCAAGTAAATAATTTATGTATATTTGCTTATTGAAAAACTTCAGGAATTCAGAAATTATAACTTAAAGCAGACAGCTAGGACAGTAGTTATAGCACTCTAATAGCTGCATAAATAAAATAGTGTTGGGCCTCCCCAATGGCACAGCAGATTGAGCAAAGTGCTGTGAAGCTGTCCGCACCCTCTGCAGCACGGGTTTGATTCCCGGCTGGCCAGGGAGATACCCACATAGCACAGCAGACCTCTCCTGTCTCGCCCGCTGCTCCCCTCAGCAGTGTTTTCAGTTTGTCTGCCTGTTCTGCTCCCCGCTCTGTCTTTGGTGAATTCTCTCACCCTCCCGCACCTCTGGCCTGTACGCAAGTTCTTGTATAAATAAATAAATCTTAAAAAAAAAAAAAGTATCAGTCACATGCTAGCATTATTAATATAAGAGAAGTGCAAAGAGTCAAGGTTCTTTTATAAGCACTCTACCACTCAAAATAGCTAAAAGTACACATATGCTTACCTTAAAATAAAGGTGCCAAGAATTTAGAGAACACATGAGTTATAGGCTTACCAATATTTTTTTTCCACATAACACTAAATAGGGGTGATTACTGATATTAAGCTAAGAGTTTGGAAATTTCTACTATTTGCTTGGTAGTCTTAAAATAGCAATGCTAAATTTACAGGACTAAATATCATACTAAAATAGAAAAAGACTCAGTCCTGAATACTATATACTATTTTATACAACATATAAAACTTTTGAAAAGCAACACATACATGCAACTCCTAGTCCAGAACTTCTTTCCACACTTAAATATTACCAATCTTTTGAACCTGTTACCCCAAATTATCCTAAAACAAAGACTCAAGCATTTTCCTTAAGTAAATTTAAAAAATTAACTTACTCTACTTTAATAAAAATGCTTACATGCAAATGCTTCGCAAGAATTTACCCTCAATTTTCTTTTCTCTGTGTCAATCACATTTACTCTATAAAGATGGCATTTAATTTCAGAGTTCACAGTTTAGCAAAGGAGATAAATCACACACAAGTTAGAGATTAACATTTTTTTTATGGTGATGGTGATGATGGTGTTAAAAACCTCAATGGTGGTGGTAGTGGTGATGAAGGCACTAGTTAACAGATATTGAGTGATTTCTACAAGCCACGAATTAGTCTGAACTTTCCCCACATATTATCTTCTTTAACCCTCACAATAATTCTATGAAGTCTTCACTACATATTACACATTTTAAAGATAAGAAAACTAAGGGACAAGTTAACCAACTGTGAGCCGTTTAGTGACAGAGACACAAGTATCATTAAAAAACATATGGACATGGAAATCAGGACTAACAATCCAAAACAAACCCATACATTTACAGTTAGTTTACTTTCAACAGTGTGCCAAGAAAAAATTCAAGCACAGTCTTTTCAATTTATGATGCTAGAACAACTGGATCTCCATGTGAAAAAAATGAAGTAGGACTCATACTTTACAACATATATAAAAATTAAGATGTATCACTTACTTAAATATAAGAGGTAAAAGTACAAAACTCCTATAAAAATATCTTCTTGAACCTCAAGTTAAGCAAGGGTTTCTTAAATATGCACTAAAAGCACAAGCAACCAAAGGTTAAATAGACTCCATCAAAGTGAAAAATGTTTCTGCTTCAAAGGATACCATCAATAAAGTGGAAAGACAACCAAAAGAATGGGAGAAAATATGTGCAATTATATTCCATATTCATAAGTATCTAGATGATTAAAAAAAAATCTTACAACTCAGCAAAAACACAAATAATCCAATTAAATGGCTATTTAATTAGGACTTTTCTCAAACAAAGATAATTCAAATGGTCGATACGCACATGAAAAAATGCTCAACATCATCAGTCACTGGGGGAATACACATCTAAGACAATGAAATACCTCTTCACACCCAGTGGATGGTTTTAACCAAAAATAACAAGGGAATAACAAGGACTGGTAAGAATGTGTAGAAACTGAAATCCTCATATATTGCTAGTGGGAATGTAAAAGGGCTTAGCTATTTCTGAAAACAGTTGCTGAAAAAGTTAAACAGAGTTACTACAGGACCCAGAATTTCTAGTCCAAGGTATATTCCCCAGATAATTGAAAACAAATGTCCAATATTCATGTACAAAACTTGTACTCGAAAGTTCATAGTAGCATTATTCTTAGTAAACGAAAGTGGTAACATCCCAAATCTCCACCAGTTGAACGGATAAATAAAATAGGATAGATCCACGCACGGTTAGTTTACGTAAAGAAAGACTGTGTCCAGTGGAAAGGCAAGAGGACTGGGATAGAACTCAGTAAAGATCCTTGATTATGTGGTATGTGATGAGGGGCCAACAGAGCCTACAAAGTAAAGATGAAAAGAAATGTAGGAATAAAAGGAATGAATTACTGATACGTCATAACATAGATAAACCTGAGAATATTATGCTAATAGACGTCACACACCAAATGCCATCTATTACATGACTCCATTTATATGAAATGCTCAGGATTAGACATAAAGCAGGAGGGAACGGAGAGTGACTGCTAATGGACATTGAGCTTCTTTATGGAGTGATGAAAATGTAATGGAATTAGACAGAAATGGCAGTTGCACAACTATGTGGATGTGCCAAAAATCTCTGAATTGTACGTTTAAAGGGGTAAATTTTATATGTGAGTTATATCTCAGTAAATTTGTTATAAAAACTATGGAAAAATTGGGCCTCCCCGGTGGCGCAGCGGTTGAACGCTGGGTTGCGAAGCTGCCCGCGGCCTCTGCGGGGCCGGTTCAATCCCCGGCTGCTCCCCGGCCACCGGAGGAGGGTCCCACATGGCGCGCAGACCTCTCCTGCCGCCCGCTGCTCCCCTCAGCAGTGTACTTCGGTCCTTCTGCCCGCTCTGCACCCCGCTCTGGCTCTGGTGAATTCTCTCACCCTCCGACGCTTCTGACTGTACCCAGTGCATGTATAAACAAAACAAACAAACAAATAAATAAATAAAACATGCCTCTATAAAAAAATTAAAAAAAAAAAAAATAAAATAAAATAAAAACTATGGAAAAATAGTTTAAAAAAAAGGTTTCCAGTGTAAAGAAATTCCTCTTTAACCACTTAGATTTCCAACTTACTCTGCAGAAATAAAGAGGAAATCATGACCAATGATGGCGATATTTTTCTTCAACAAGGATCAAGCTTTGTAGTCTAACAAAGGAATTTCATGCCACTTACACAAAACTCCTCATAAGCGAGGCATCATTCACATGCTAAAATGTGACACCATAGTGATAACCTAATGGTTTATAGTGCTAAGAAAGCAAATAACAAAAACAGTTCCATGCAAATAATCTAGGCCTGTTGTTCAGAGAAAATCTAAAATACCTATAGTTTCCTAATTGCTAAAATGATGGGTACCTTCTTATTTCTCAGACCCTTTCTAGCCCTACAGATTACCACTCCTGGAAGCACTCCCTTCCTCTGACCTCCATGACACTCTTTCTTCCTGGCTTCTCTCCATTTCTTTTCTTTTTCTTTGTAGGCTCTGTGGTCCCTCATCACATACCACATAATCAAGGACCTTTACTGACTTCTATCCCAGTCCTCTTGCCTTTCCACTGGACACAGTCTTTCTTCATCCAATAATTGTTTTTGAAAGTCTACCACAGAGTGGGCAACACAGGCACTGCAGCACAAGAGTAAACAGGTCTAATGAGGTACCAGATCTCATGAAGCTTACTTTCTAGATCACCAACAGAGTTCACAGTGATCTCACCCACTCCTTTATGCAAAGCAAGAATGCACTGGGCAGGCAAACACACTAAAAATGATTCACACCTTTCTTCAAAACACCAAATGCTCGTTTCTAACTGCCTCTGTGAACACCGCCCAAGTATCTCACTTACAGTGCAGTCAAAATACAATTTATCGCCTCCATTCCCTCCCCACTAACCTCTAATTCTTTTTTTTTTAAGAGTTATTTATTTATTTATACATGCACTGGGTACAGTCAGAAGCACGGGAAGGTGAGAGAATTCACCAGAGCCAGAGTGGGGAGCAGAACAGGCAGAAGGACCGAGGTACACTGCTGAGGGGAGCAGCGGGCGGCAGGAGAGGTCTGTCGTGCCATGAGGGACCCTCACCGGTGGCCAGCCAGGGATTGAACCGTGGCTGCAGAGGCTGCAGGCAATCCCCCAACCCCCACACTTCCCCCCCTCCCCACAGTTTCGCAGTCCAGCGCTCAACCCTGCGCCACCAGGGGAGGCCCCTTACTTCTAATTCTTATGCACAATTGCTTTGCTCAGTAACTATCTGCTTAATTAAGCTGAATGTACAGAATTACTATCTCCCTAGAGGCTCCATAATCAACTTCTGTTCCTTCTTGCTTCAAATACAATCAGATATCAGAATCTATTTATTCTTTCCCTGAAATCGCTCTCTCATCTGTCCCCTTTCTTAATCTTACTACAAATGTTTTTGTCCAGGCTCCCATATTTCTCCTAATTTATCTCCGTTTGACTCATTTGCTCTTTCATTTTGTCATCCATCTATTATTTCACCAAATATTTTGAAAGCATCTGCCAACAGTCAGGTACCAGATACAGCAAGAAAGTAGAACTGCACTCTCACAGAGCTTAGAAATTATGGAAAGATCAAGATTAAATAACTACAATAAAAGGGTAATGTAAGAAGTAAATTCAGTGTGTCATGGAAGTACTAATTTACTCTACACAGTAAGAAAAGGTCACTTCTCTCCCCATAAACTTCCCCCCAAATGTTTAGATTGAAAACTAAAGGATGAATAAAAGTTAGAAATGGGAGTAAGAATGTTCCAGGTGGGGGGAAAGGCATTCACAAAGAGTTTAAGAAGTTCAATAAGACTAACAAAGATTTGAGAGTGTTAGAGACCAGAAAGAGCATAAAAGAAAAGACAGAAGCCAGATCACGGCCTTGAGAACCACTGCAATTTGAACACTATCCTAAAGATCTAAAAGAAAGCCACTGAAGGACTCTAGGGAAAACAGGTGAAACTTAGCAAATCCACTCCCACCTAATGAAAAACTGATCAAAGGGAAACAAGACCTCTTTCCGAACACTGTTCCTTCATTCAGTCCAACCCAGATATATGAAGAGAGAATAGCTTTCAACCCTTTAATTCCTTCCTCAAAGAAGGCAAAGATTACCCCCTGCAAGGAGGAATCCAACTCAGTTTGGCACTCAGAACCTCTCCCCCGCGTGGCCAGGCTGACCTTTCTTTCCAGTCTTTTCTCCTTTCACATCTGCCACACTTGCTTTAACAGAGTTCTCTCCTTCACAGACTTTTGCAACCATTCTTTATCTCGGCTTGGAATGCCCTTCAAACTCACTCCCTCCTTCACTATGTTAACTCCCGCTCACTCCTCAAAACTCATTTATGCATCCCCCGTCCAGATAAACCCTTTCCAGACAATCCATGCGACTTAAAGGGCCCTCCCTGTTCCCACGTACCCAGGATACTCGATCTCTCTCCTGCTAGACTGTAAATTTCTTGACAGCTATAATAGGGTACCCCAATCTCTAGCTCGGCAGAAGCGCCCGAGAGCGGTGCGCACGCGCACACTCAGGTTGCTCTAGGAGCGCCCTAGACTCAAACACTTCCAAACACGCTTCCTGACACGCCAAGAAACGCTAGTTAAAAAACAAAGAGCCGCGACTGCGCTTTCTGTAATAAGGATGCTCGACCCAGGCGCCCAGAGCGCCAGGGCACAGACCAGGAGACGCAACAACTGTTCTCCTGCCCTGCAGCTCCGTCCCTACGGTTCGGCGGGGCGACGGCCGCAGGCCGAAGCCCACTCATCACAACCTGCCTTACTGTTTTTCCGAATGCCGCCTCCACCACCACCAAAACTTCAGGCTCCAGAACTGCCCGGCCCGCCAGAGATTAACGCAGCCCGCGGCTTCCGGAGTGTTGCCCGGGTTACCGGAGCCCCGCCCCTATGCATTGCGTACATCCGGGACAGCGGCGCGCAGGCGCCTCCCAAAGTCTGGCGGGGCGGATTTGGTTAAAAGGCTGTTGCTCACCCTTCCCCGGGATGTACTCTCTGCGGGGTTCCCAGCAAAGAACATTAGAGTAGACGTGTAGCCTTTGACAATTTCTCCTGAATTCTCTAAAAGAAAGATGGTGTCACCCACACTTCACAATATCACTTACTTGCTTTCGCCCGTTAATTTATCCAAAAATGTTTATCGCCACCTACCAATGTACCAGAAACTATGTTAGTTCTGTAAAGACTAAAAACTGCCAAAGTCCCTGTCCTCAGGAAAACACCGCATAATAGCAGCTATGGACAACACATACTCAAAATTAAAACTGGTGAGTGCTAAGAAGTAGGCATACTAATTAGATAGCTTAGAGGAATATTTGAATTACTCAGAAAAGCTGAAAAGCAAGATGAGCAACTCACCAGGGAAGGCTCGAGCATTTCTGCAGAGGGTGCTTAGTGTGCAAAGGTGTGTCACAAGAGCAAAGGACAGGAAGAAGTTCAGTGTGCCTGGAATTCAGGGAGTACCAGGAACTGGTATGAGAGAGAATGCCCTAATAGGGTGGCCAGAGTGTTATAGGACAGGGAGAGGGGCAGCCCAAACCCCGCAAACCTGCCTATTCTATGTAGGGTTCTGCCATCCACCGCATCAACACAAAACATATGAGACTTTAATGGGAAGGAACTTTAATTAGGAAACAATACAGGAAAGGCAAAGAATCTAGTTTCTAAATGAAGCACCCAAAGTTACCCATCCCCTCGTGGATAAAAGTCCATCCATATGGGAATGGCGCAGAGCAAGGCCCCAAAGCCTGCCACAAGTCTAAAGCATCTTCCAGTGGGGACCCACAGAAAAGGGTCAAAAACTACCAGACAAGCCCGGAAGGAAAAGAGCAAAATCAACATCAAGATAAAAGCTCCCATTGTCACCTCCCCATTGGTCTCACCCACATCTGTGTCACCCAGTCCACGACCAAAAGACAAGCGCAGTTTCTTCACGTGTCTCTAGGCTCCACGCGCCTCCTCCAGGTCTCCTGGCTCCATCCTGCTTCCTTCCTCAGTCTCTTCTGCAGCTTCTCCTCTTCCTGCTCAGCTCCACCCTCCCTTGGGTGGGGCAGGGAACCTCCCCCTTTCCTGGGGACCACCCTGTTACAAGAGGACACACAAAGCTATGTAGGCCATGTTGAGGAGTGTACAAAGTATTTCACTCAAAAACAGTTGATTTGCTCCCATAAGGAAACTTCTTTTAGTCCCTGGTTTTGTATTCTTCAGGCACACCCATATGGAAATCAGCAACTCCACATCTAGAAGCAATACTTTTGTGATGCAAAGAACTACCTTGTAATAATTTACACTCAGAGGAAGTTTGATTTATAATTCATATCTATACACACATATATATATTGTCAGTGGTCAATCAATATAATCATTCCTTGCATACATAGTAACTCCCTGCCCCTCTGACTTATGGTAACACTTGGAAAAACCCCAATCCTACACTTGGAAAATCTCCTAATTCTGGCCATCCCAATACTGTACTAACTATCTGAACCCTTGCAACTGAACTGGCAAGGGAAAAACACTCAACTATCCATGCTGACTTCAAATTCATGATCACTAATTTTAAATGCGTCCTTAAGGATGACTAAACATCATATTGCACTTCCCTGCACCAATGACTCTTCTAGCCTCCCAGACCATAACTTCATACCTTACCTCATGCCCAACATCTCTTCTTCTAGCCTTGATTTCAACTAATGGCTTGTTTATTACTATATTGACACTGAATTCATGTTTGAATAAAGAGAACTGTCTTAAGCTTCCACCACTAATTCAATCTTTCTATCTTTACCCACAAATATGCCTTCCGGAAGCTCAACAAAACCCAAACACAAGGAACATGAACATTACATCAAGGTACATGATAAGCAAATTGTTCAGCACTGGTGATAAAGAAAAGTCTTAAAAGCAACCAGAGAGAAAGTACATTATAAACAAAGGAACCAAAATAAGGATAACATCATATATTTCAATAGAAATACTGTAAGCTATAGTTTCTTAAATGTATCAAAAGAAAAAAACCTGCCAGCTTACAATCCTTTGTCAAAAATATCTCTTTTAGGTTTTTCTGGGTAGTCTAAATATGAACTAGACATGCTCCCCAAACCGTAAGATGTCTCTCTTCCACTTATCCTATCTGGTTTCCCCACCCCAATTTCTAATCAGAGGGACTCTGGATCCTTTCCTTTATTTCACTATAAGCCTTTTCCACAACTCTGCATGTCTCTGAATCTCTGCCAAATACAAGCTATGTTGGCTGAATTCTTTCCTATATCAAACTTTGTTTGTTCTCATTTCAATAGTCTTTGTTTCCACAACTACTTATACATTTTTTATAAAATTGATTTTTCCTAATATTATTTTAAAATGGCAAATATTTTAAAATAGAAAAATACCTGAACTGGGATATAAATCATGTGGATCTTTGTTATGGAAGGGCAAAAAAAGGGGGGAAGCTAGAGTTGTGATCAAATCATGACCATTCCAATCCAACTGGTGCAGAAATTGTGGGTCAAAGTCTGTTGTTAAATATTATCTAACCATTGTGTGTTTGAATATTCAATTTCTCAATCCCTTTTTGGTCATTTTCAACTTTAGAATTTGATCAATTCAGGGAAAGCTAGAGATTCATAGCTTCACTACTTGGGGTTACCCAGTTGTCCTGATAATCAACTGTATTATGAGGTCTTCTTGACCTTTATTATTGCATCATTATGGCAATCATTTGATAAGAGATCACTGCACAGAAGTATTTAAGATTCAAGATGGAATAAAATGAACCAACATGATGACAACTGTTGTAAGAGGAACACTGAGAAGCGACATCTGAGCCAGTGGGGGGCACTTGTAGCCAACTCAATGGTAAAAGGTGGAGCTTTTCCGACTCCACCCTCTGAGAGAGGGCCAATGGGAAAACCAGTAGAGCTGGGGCTTTTGTCTACCACTGTGCATGCCAATGAGTTGAGACTAATCTGTATTTCATCTAAAATTGAGGATGTATCATTAACAACTTATGCAACTGTTAGTGCTAAGTTTCTTACAAGTCTTTTCTATTTGTATAATTCTCATCATTGGAAAGACTGTTTTGATTATTAACATAAATGAGTCAGTAATTCCTCTAGGAATTATCCAGAAATGTACCTGAACAATCAAGAATGGCTTCCTTCTGTAGCTTTCATTTGAGTCAGAATTTCCAACCGTGGTGATTTATAGACTTAGAGACTTGGTATTCAAATAAGTCTTGGAATTCTATTACTAAGGTGCATAAAGTGTTAATCTGAGGCAAACTGCAAAGGAAGTAGTAGCCTCCAGGGTACATGGAGGTTGAAGAAAAAAGGTGCTGCCCATGACATGAAGTCAGAACCAAAGCTTCAAATAATTTGGATCTCTGTTAGTCTCTCCTGGTGACAAGTATTTGTCCCATCACCCTACAAAAGTTCTTAGATTGAACTTCAGAATTAATGGGGTCTAACCAATAGACTGCAACAGTTATTTCTTTTTCTGGGAGAAGGGAAACTACTTAACTCATAGATTAATGTGTTTAAGGTCATTTGTCCATGTAAGGTGCAAGAACTGTGATTGACTACAACTCCCTATGGCCTCATATGATGAGACTGGAATAGCCTAGAGACTTTTATCATAGGAGTCCACTAATGTATGGTATATTCAACAGACAATAAGGCTGAGGGATAAGCTATTTGGGAAAATCTAAGAATAGCATAAGAATGAGCATTTCTGGAGACAAGGACCCTGGCTCCTGGATGTGTGAGGTATCAGGGTACCCTTAGATACTGGCTTCTGGGATACATCAGCAGAAACAATACCAGGGCTTTCCACTGACATGGGAGCACAGCTTCAAATTCCCTTAGCATCTTGAGCCCCACTACTGCCCCATCCTCAACTAAGCTAAAATCTAAAAGCATTTTGGTAAAAGACATCTCTCCTTGGGAATACATTCAGTCCAAAGACATCTCCTGAAAAGTCTTCTCTCTGCAATCTGCATTATTGGGACCAGTTGACCCAAGAGGTGGAGTTGAGACTCAACTATGGAAGCCCCACTCTGATGAATTTGGCAGAGCACAACCTGAAGTTTTGAAAATGATCAGGGCTTAGCAAAGATTAGTGAAAGTGTGAGGCGGAGTGAGGCATATCACAGCACCTTAAAAGACCTAGACACAACCAGCCATGGGCAGAAGAAAACGATCCCCTGTGATGAAAATGGACATCCTGCTAGATATACACTCTGACACCACTGCCCAATCCCCCTTGATAAAGAATGAATTGAATGAACTGAAGAATAGCAGTCAGATGAGTAAATGAAGACACAAAAGGAATTCATTAGGGAAATAGGGAGACATCATTAATCAGAGAAGTAGGATATGGTTGAGGGTATTTTAAAATCCATGAACAGTATCCTATCACAGCTCACTGATATGGCACCCTGTGTTGGCAATAAGAAAATGACCATCAGGATTCCAAGCCACAGTAGTAATTAGGAATATTTTCTGGCTGCACAGCAGAGTGCTGAAACAGTCTCCTCATTAGAAAGCTGTTTGGAGAAGCAGCTTGAAATCATATGATCCCCACAAGTTGGTATTTGGGGTGTGGCATCAGTTCTCAAGAGCCCTGTATTGGTTCATAGATGAGGCTCTCGGAGTTCTCTGCCTCTTAGGCCAGCTTCTCCCTCCTTTATCTTATTTTTTTTCCTCACCCTCTTTTAAAGAGTACTCAACCCCAAATGCACAGGCTTCTGCTTTCAGCTTCCCAGAAGCAAGTACCAGCCATCCACAGTAACACTGCATTTTTGTGCTACTTTTCTGTTTACACTACCTTTTTTAAAAATTGAATGATGTTACATAATCAAAAAAGAAAAGACACCTGTTCTGATCTACCAATTATAAAGGTGGGGTGGGGTGACAGAGAGAAGGGGCCATTATGGGTAGAAAACACCAGTAGTCTACAGTGAATGAGAAGAATATTATCAATAAGCAGGTCAAAGACAAAACAGTAATTACACAGGTATCTTGGTCCAACATCTTTATCCTGATGAGTAGTTTAATGAAGAAATTCAGCTAATAACCCTTTAAATCATGTAGTGTTACCACTAGATCACCTGAATAAAGGCTACAGTCTTTTTTTTTTTTTTTCATTCTTCCTTTTCCAAATCAGGGGATGAATATGATATTGATAAAGGCCTCTTGACTCAGTCTCAAGATGTATTCTTTGGGACTGTAGGTAATATCATACCCTGTTTAAGGCTTGTTGTTTGGCAAAATGATCTGCTAGAGTATTTCCTCTAACTCCCATATTATCTCTGCAGCCTGGACACATACCTTTACAATAACTATTTCACTGGAAGTAGAAATGAATCTAAAAATTTCTTAACTTGTTGTACACTTTTGATGAGGGTTCCAGCCGAACTGAGAAATATTTTTTTTTTGTTTCCAAAAATTATTTCTCTCTCCAAAAGCCTATGTTTATACTCTGGCCTTTGGCTAGTTGATAAGCTCTAGGATGATAAATTCTGTTTTTAATGAGGACTAATTTTACTTCAGGTAGAGGACTATCTTTTTTTTTTAAGATTTATTTTTATTTATGCATACAAGAACTGGGGTGCAGGCCACAGGTGCGGGGTGGCGAGAGCATTTGCCAGAGACAGAGTGGGGAGCAGTACGGGAGGATATACCAAAATACACCGCTGAGGGGAGTAGCAGGCAAAACAGAAGAGGTCTGCCCGGCCATGTAGGTTAGCTCCCTGGCTGGGACTGAACTCGTGCTGCAGTGGCTGCCAATAGCTTGATAGCTTGATAGCTTGAATGTGTGATAGCTTGGTAGCTCTGACTTTAATCTCTGTGCCACCAGGGAGACCCCCTAGAGGACTATCTTTTAAAGGAGGGTTTAGATTAGTGATCGCATTAGAGATAGCTGAATCTCTATTTCAATTTTGAACTTTGAACTATTAACAAATACTAGGTCAGGACCCTCAATGGCAGTCTCTAATAAAGCTGAGCAACATATAAAAAGTTCCTAATTGTAGTAAGATTATCATGAGGTTCCCCTTCTGATAAGGGCAGAAGAGTGGCAGGATGTTGCAGCAACGAACAGCAATGCAAGAGGGAAAGAGAAACAATAGAAACTTGTAAGAGATCAATCAACAGGCTGAAACATGTGTTGTGTTCTTAGTAGTAAAATATGAACTTCAGAAGAAACTACAAGATCAAGCAGGAAGCCTAGAACTACTTTAGCAGAAGCACTGACTAGTTTTACTAGTTTTACAGTTTACTAGTTTTACAGTTGCACTATTGCCCTAAGAAACACAATATTAGTCTTTGCAACTGGATTGAGGGGGAGACTATGATAAGTGATAGGGTATTGATGGTTTCCATAAAGTTGAATTAAAACTCCAAGGCTTATTCAGAATAATCATAAACAAATAAAAAGGTTTTTGTTGTTGTCTTCAGAGATGTCTAGGGAAGCAGGACATCGAAAAGTCTTCTTCAAGTTATAGAGGGCTAGGTTAATACTTGCATGCCCAGAAGAAAGCAGCTCTTATTGAAAACTTAACCAGATCATACAGAGGTATCATAATCTCAGAAAAACTTACACCCAATGTCTGAAAGAGCCAATTACATCTAGACATTGTCCCTCTTATAGTATTGTAAAGAGTATAGAGTAAGTCTAGATAGTCTAGCTTTTATTACAGAATTTTTTTCCTCTTTTATAGAAAGATTATACTCTAAGATATTCCTCTTTTTTGTCTCCTTTTTTTTTTAAAGATTTATTAATTTATTTATACAAGCACTGGGTACAGTCAGAAGCGCGGGAGGGTGTAGAGAATTCACCAGAGCCAGAGCGGGGAGCAGAGCAGGCAGAAGGACCGAAGTACACTGCTGAGGGGAGCAGCGGGCGGCAGGAGAGGTCTGTGCGCCATGCGGGACCCTCCTCCGGTGGCCGGGGAGCAGCCGGGGATCGAATCAGCACTGCAGAGGCTGCGGGCAGCTTCCCAACCTAGCGTTTAACCGCTGCGCCACTAGGGAGGCCCTAAGATAGATTATACTCTAAAATAGATTATACTCTAAGTAATGAGCTATGTATTCACAAAATTATTATTTATCTTTCCTGAAACTTTAAGCCCCTTTTCTGTTAAGGCTGAAAGCCAGTAAATGGAATTCTTTATAGACTTCTCTGAACAAATTAGGAGATTTTCTACACATTATATCAAATTGAATCACAAAGGAAATTTGGATTTTCAGTTCTTATTAAGGACGTAGGAAAACCAGTAAAATATCCATGTATAGTGGCATCTCTCAGATGGCAACAAAAGGTATTGAATGTCTGTGTGCAGACACACTGAGAAAGGCAATGAAGGACACTAGAGTGAAGGAGGTGGTGAGGGTAAGAATTGCTTACAGGATAGTATTTGGGGTAGGAAGTGATGGGAAAGGATGCGTAACGATAGTATTGGTATCCCAAGCTCTCAAACAAATTAATATCCTTGTCCATTCAATTTCTTTACTGACAGAACAGAAATGTTAGAAAGGTTAACGCAGGTTAAGAAAATGTCTTGGATCTGAGATTTTCCTTTATGCCAAGCTTTTGGTTTGGGGAAAGTTTGTGTAACAATTTGGGAGGCTTTATCTGAACTTTACTAGATTCTGCTCATCATTTACCATGTATCGATTCCTATGGAGGTTTTAGCTTAAAGAAAGTCAGATACAGTGTCAAAATGTTTGTCTGGAGAATACATCAAGAATAGGGCCTCCCCTGGTGGCCCAGCGGTTTAGCACTGTGCTGCGAGGCTGCCTGCAGCCTCTGCAATGCAGGTTCATTCCCCAGCCGCTGGCAAGGGTCCCACAAAAAAAAAAAAAAAAGAAAAGAAAAGAAAAAGAAGACTACATTGAGAATATTGGAAAAGGAAAGGTTTAGATAGAGCACACACTTGATTATGAATAGACCTGTCCTGTTAAATCTCAAGTCCCTCTCGGGTGCATTTAACATTACAGATCCAATTGTAAAGTCTATCGATCTCTTTGTAATAAACTTGTGGGGGCGGTATCACAGAACTGAAAGAAATGTTTCCAGTCAGGGATCCAAGGGGTATATTTAAGGACTGGGCAACAGAGGTCATTTGAAATACCTACTACTTGTGATTTACGCTGACTCCAGGGAAAAGGCTGAGCAACAATGACAGAGGTAAATATAGAAATATTAGTGTTATTGGAAGATATTTTCTAATTTATCCAAAAATGTCCTGTAGTTTCATCTTTTTGTTTGTTTGCATGATTGAATGATGGTCCAATCAACTTTTAATAGAAATATTTCAAAAGTATGGCTTTTAGGAGATTTTCGCCTATCTTTGGCATTTAGTCTTCTTTTGATCCTGACATTTAATGTGGAAATAATCTTGTAGGTCCCTCTCTGGGCTAACCCAATCAGTTTTGGTCATCCAGGATTTAGTATCTGAGGTTCTGATCAACATGCCTACAAATTGATATAGGTCAGGTAACCATGGGTCATATGTACCCAAGAAATCCAAATTCTTCTATGACTATTTGATGGTCTTCCTTGGGTTTGGGGAAATTTTTAATTATGGTTCTTAATTCAACTTTAAATTCTATGGCTAGTTGCGTACATAGCTCATGGGAAGGATGTATACTTACTAGCAAGTGGCATTTGGGTTTTTAGGTGCATTGTTAGGGGACAAACAGGGTCTGGACAAGGAGAAGATGAAGGAGGAGTTGCAGGAGACAGATCAGACAGAGAAGAGGGAAGAAGGAACACTGGATATGAGAGGCAACTAGAAGAGAATGAAGGAGAAGACTTACTATGGAAATTAGTCTAGATTATTGTTTGCCAAATTGTTCATTAGCTTTGACTGAATATTTTTGTGAAATGATTTTTAAGCATAATTTCATTTCGACGGCCTTTGCAAACCAGTAAAAAAAAAAAAATGCCATATGAAAAAATGTCAACATCACTTGTAATCAGGGAAATGCAAATCAAAACTACAATGAGATACCATCTTACACCAGTGAGAATGGCACATATTAAAAAAACTAACAACAAATGTTGGCCAGGTTGTGGAGAAAAAGGAACTCTCCTGCACTGCTGGTGGGAGTGCAAACTGGTCCAACCACTATGGAGAGCTGTGTGGAGATTTCTTGACCTACTAAACATAGAGCTTCCACATGATCCAGAAATTCCACTCCTAGGTATTTATCCAGAGGACACAGAAACATAAATTCCAAAGAGCACCTGCACCCCTATGTTTATAGCAGCACTGTTTACAATAGCTAAGATTTGGAAACAACCCTAATGCCCAAAAATAGATAACTGGATCAAGAAGATGTGGTACATATAAACCATGGAATATTACTCAGCATTCAAAAAAGATAAACACATGCAATTTGCAGCAACATGGATGGCGCTGGAAGGGATCATGCTCAGTGAAATAAGCCAGAAAGAAAAAGAAAAATACTGGATGGTCTCATTCATAGCAGGAATCTAGAAAACTTAAATAAGGGACCAGGAAAAAGAATAACTATAAGAAAGAAAATATCAAACTCAACAAACAACTATGAACAAGAGACACTCTATGGGGTATGGGGGGCGGGGAAAGGAGGGCTTGGGGTAAAAATAAGGGGTTTGTAATTGTATGGGGAATATAAAAACAAAATTTAAATTTAAAAAATGCCAAATTGAGTCAGAAATTTTGTTCTCTTTTTTAAAGCATCTTTCAAATGAACAATTTTGTTCAATTCAGTGTTACACAGAACAGCTATTAAAAGCCAGGTGAAAAAACTAAAAGTTTCTTTCACCGTGCAGAAGATTTTTAGTTTCATGTAGTCTCAAATGTTTATGTTTTGCTTTTCTTGCCATTAGAGATGAATCCACAAAAGACATCTCTGAAACCTGTGTCATAGAGAGTTTTGCCTATGTGTTCTTCTGTGTATTTTATAGTTTCTGATCTTATATCCATATCTTTTCTCTCTCTTGAGTTGATTTTTGTGTATGGCGTGAGAGAGGTTTCCTAGTTTTATTCTTTTGCATGCAGCTGTCCAGTTTTCTCAACACCATTTGTTGAAGAGGCTTTCCTTGTTCCAGTGTGTATTTTTAGCTTCTTTGTATAGATTAACTCCATAGAGGTATGGGTTTATTTCTACATTCTAAATTCTATTCCACTGGTCTTTGCTTCAGTATCCTACTGTTTTGATTATTATAGTTCTGCAGTACAGCGTGAAGTCTGGGAGTATACTACCATTCTTTTTTTTTTTTTTTTTTTTTTTTGGTCAGGATGCTATGGATGTTTGGGGTTAAGCCCCAAACTTGGTGGTAGCCACCTCCAAATTAAACAACCCACACCTCCAGGTGGGTGGAAAACCAGAGAGAATTCTATGAATCAAAACCAAACTCTCAGGACACACACACACACAGAGATGTTAGTTATATTTGCAGAGTAGGTTTATTAGAAAAGGGACAGAAAAGTAAAGGACACTTGCATAGACACAAGCAGGCAGAAAGAACTTCTCCAAAAGGGGCAGGTTTGCTGAGAGGCCTGCATGGTTGCTGGCAGGCAGCCTTGCGGAGAGCTGCCTCTACTGAGGAAGGTCAGTGAGAAGAAGCCCCGGCATGGTACAAGTCACCGGCAAGCACGAAGGCTGCTGCCTTGCAGAAGGAGAAAGTTGGTGAAAAGAAGCACCTGCATAGTCACAGGTGGGCAGAAGGGCTGCTGCTCCATGCCAGTGCAGAGACTGCACTGATATAGTCTTCTTCTCTTTGGGAGGGGCTCATTCCTTTGTGGAATGGCCTGTTTGCTGCTGATTTTGGACAACTGCAGAATCTGAAAGGGACAGAAGATTCCAGGATGGGCCCAATCTCTGTATTTTTACCTTCAGATCTGTGCTTTCTTGCTCCCTATAGCACCATGATACCTGCCTGGGTCTTATGACTTGTGATAAGGCACTAGTGCCTAAGGATCTTGATTTCTATAGCTGGGTTAATGGTCACGTTAATTCCCTCTACCCCCACCTCATTGTGTGAGTCAGGCTTTAATCTAGTGATGCCTCCTTTAGGCTTTTATATTCTTTCCTCCATCATATGCACAAATAAATCTTTAAAAAAAACTTTTTTTTTTCCCTGCATTCTATGCTATTCCAAATGCTCCTAACTTCATTGCTTAAAGTTAGGACAAAGTCTTGAAGGGTCTTAGTGCTCTTCAAATACCTACAAGGCTGTCATGTGGAAGAAGGATTAGGTTTATTACTATGTACCCAGAGGGCAGAACTCACATTAGTGAGTGGAAGAGAGGCAGATTTCAATTTAGAATGTAAAGTATCTTTCTAATAATGAGACACTTGCTTCCAAAAGAAGGGGTTACCTTGTTAAAGATACACTTCCTCACTTCTGTATTCAATTTTTAGCCAGTAGTGTTTCAGCAGGATTCCATGACCCTATACCTCAAGACAGCACATGAACCAGTCAGGTCAGCTTACCTCAAAAATTTTCATAACCTTCAAGTTTGTGAAGTTTTGTTAAATTCTGAAGAGGCATAGATATTTTAATTACAGCAATTTAAAATCATTCAAGTTCTGAATGAAATTATTATGTTAGAGTCTCAAAAACAATAAAGTTAAACTCTATCCCTATATTCTTCTTTAAATTAGTATGTGTGGGTGTGGTATGATAACAGACTTCTGAGGAAGTGTGATCTTATCCCCCTAAGTCATATACAGTGTTGTAAACCAATGTCACTTCAATAAAATAAGCAAAATAAATAAATAAATAAAATTAGTCTTTTTGTCCTTGTGTCCATACATCTGTAATAACATTTTTAAACTGAAAATTGCCCTAATACAGCATAACTCAATCTTCCATCAGTACTGTTTTCTGATTATGCAGTTAAAAAACTATATACTAAATAAACTGTACTCATTTTTAAATGTTTTAATAAATTTCAGTGAGGTTTAAAAAAACCTCCTTTTGAATAGCAAGTACTAGGATTTTAATCTGTAATCTTAATTCTTTGAATACAATCTTTTTCTTCTTTGTGACTTATTAATGTTTCTTCAGCTAATAAAACAGCTTCTACACCTGAACTGTAATTGTTTTGAGTTTCTCTCCAAAGACTTCCAAGGAATTACTTCTCACCCTGCCCTTTATCTGCCCCCTTTGACTGTTTAACTCTAATCCCTTAATTTTTGCCAGAAAGGTATTTCCTTTCACAGACAGGCTGTAGTTTCTGTCTTTTGCAAAACAATAGAGAATTCTAGGGATACTCCGGGAACCGGAGAAGTCATCGCAGAGGCTGCCAGGCCAGTCGCTGGGGCAAAGGAAAATGCCCTCCGCATAAATCCAATTACTTCAAGTCGTTTACAACTTCTGGGCCAAGACTTCAGGCGATGTTCTGAATTGTTCTTTTTACTACAGGATTTTTTTTTTTTTTTTTTCATGACTGTACGTATTTACATACGAACACATATGGCGAGGGAGAGTGAAAGCGATGACGTGAGGCTCCGGCTGGAGACCAGGAGGTGACACGGATATACAGCAGGTATCTGGGAAAGGCTTCGACAGAGGGCAATTGGGAGTTAACCACCGTCTCTCAGATGAGCTGGAGTTCTCTGCAGGTAGACTGGAAAAGCGAACTCGTGCACCCTTTTTGGAGGCGGGTTCTGTTGCTTTCTATTTCTTCGCTTCAGGCAGGGTGCACAGAGATTTGAAAGGGACTGAATGTTCTGCTGTTTGGTTGGTCAGGTTGACTCGTTTTTCTTTGAGGTTGAGGAGGAAGTGATCGGTTGAAATTCTGGCTGGGTAAGTGGGGGATTCTCAGAAATGAGGGGGAAGGAAACGGACTAAGCAGCCTGAGAACACAGCAAGAGCCCCCCAACCTGCCCCCGTATCTAAGGCCCCCCAACTCCGGCCAGTAACCTCCCGTGGAGACCCCAGGAGGCTGCATCAATATGTGACGGGCCCTTCGCCAGCGCGTCGCGAGCGCTCGCCGGCGGGTTTCGTCAGGTACCGCACGCGCAGCGCGGAAGCGGCGCCGGGGCCGCCGGGGCTTCACAGGGACCCGCACGGCGCCAGCCTCCCCGCGCGGGCACCGCCGCTTCGCCGCGGGGGGCGGTTCCCACCATGCCGGGTGGCCCGCGACTCGCGCTGCTCTGCGCGCTGCCCTGGCTCCTGCGGGCGGCCGCGCCGGGGCACCCAGTGCCACCCTTCCAGCTACGCGGCGACCCCCGAGAACCAGCCCGAGGCGCCGATTTCGACCGCGTCTACAGCGGGGTGGTGAGCATCAGCACCGAGAACATCTACTCCTTCAACTACACCAGCCGGCCTGGCCAGGTAGGACACTCGTTTTTCTCCCTCGAATGCCAGGAACTTGCATCCCCGATCTCAGACCCCATTGCTGCGTTTGGTCCCCTGGGAATCGACCTCAGGGACCTCGGGACCCTCGTTCTCTCCCTTCTGCAAACCAATCACTGCTTTGCCCAGCCGCATCCTCCGCTTCCCCGCGCCTCTCTGTCGGCCTTGTGGCTGAATGTTGGGGCTTTGCTGAGGCTCCATTGCCCTCACCAGGTTCAGGTCCTTCCTCCCCCAACCCCCACTCCCGCACTTGCTGGGTCTTTCGCTAAGAAATTCACGATTTCTAAGGTTACAGGGGAAAAGGACAGTACCTCTATTCCTAATGCCCTGCGGGGAGGAAACTCATTTTCATTTGGATGATTCAGCCAGACCCTCTATTTTATTCCGCGTGGGGAGGGAGAGCTGCTCAGAATCTAAAATGGGAATGTGTGAGAATGGACGCAAGCTGCAGAAACTCTGTGTATACAATAGTCATTTCCTGCTTTTCTGTACCGAAGTGCTTCAGGGAAACCAGAAGACACTGCCAAAAGATTCTGGAACTTCAGCCATCAGCTAATCTATCAAGGTTTTGATTTTAAATAAGGTAGATAACTGTGTGAAAGTTCTAGACCTATATCTGGCAAAACTGAAGTGAGAAGAGGGCAGGAAATGACTCTTCCAGTAACTCTCTCTTGGTACATATACTGATTGTATAACCTTAAGAAAATGCACACAGTCAGTCTTTCCCCCAATAGGATACCCTCTGGAGCACAGAGAAAAGAGAAAATTCTCCAGTGTGTAGGTCTCTGGAATTTCTGCTGATATATATGTGTTATATATACCCTCTACCATGCCAATATTCTGACTCCCTGAGGAAATTCCGGAACCAAAAGATTAAGAGACGACCATATGCCTCCCTCTCTCACTTATGATCAGAATTCAGAAATCTGGTAATTTCCAGTAACACTAAGGTGGAGGGAACAAAAGTGCCCATCTCCAAGAGCTCCAAATGCATGTATTGAGCAAGTTCCCCATCACACATAGGCTGTGTGTCATCAAGTCAGCAGAATGGCAGTGTGCAGAGCATTTCCTTTGTAGACAAGGAGGGGGCAATCTTTATGCCCCAAACTCTTATCTTTTGCTCCCAGAGGGTTCTGTGTCAGTAGTGCAGACCAGCTGATACTATACAAGGTATGTTCTCTATACCTGTGCTTAACTCAGAAACAAATAAAAATTTGAAACACCCCTTGATTTCTGAGGTGTACTGTCAGTTCTCCCCTGAATCACTGGTAAAGAAACTCAAATGATGTACACAAAGTGCTGCCATCTTTTTCTTCTGCTTAGAGATAGATTGACGTTTTTCCCCCCAAGATTTATTTTTTCATGAATACAAGAACTGGGGTGTAAGCCAGAGGTATGGGGCAGGGGTGAAAAGGGGTGGGGGTGAGAGGATTCACCAGAGAGTGGGGAGCAGAACAGGCAGATCTACTGAAATACACTGCTGAGGGGAGCAGCGGGCAAGTCAGGAGAGGTCTGCTGCTGTGCCATATGGGTTTCTTCCAGGCCGGACTGAACTCATGCTACAGTGGCTGGCAATAGCTTGACAGTGCTGTCTTTAACCCCTGTGCCACCAGGGAGGCCCTAGATTGTCTTTTTATAATGGTTGTTTTGACCTGTTTGCCCTTAGTATTCAGTGAGTTCCTCTACTTCAGCACAGGTGGCACTGTTTGCAGTAGGGAATCAATAGGGATAACTGGCCTATCCTAAAAAACTAAGATAGTGAGGACAGGACAGAGTCATGTTCGTCTCTATACCCAGGTACCCTAGCACAGTATTTGGCACATAAGCAATTAACTGTTTTTGAAAAAAGGAATATATAAGTAAAGAAAGGCTTAAGGAGTCTTTAACTGGAGCTATTTAGAGATTTTATTTATTTTAAGCTTGGGGAAGTGTGAGACTTTAGATGAAAACATTTCATGAAAAAATTGTTTTTATGAAAATCAAACAAAATTTTTGGATTTCAAAGCATGAAAAATTCTTTTTTTAAAATTTTATATATTTTAGGGCCTCCCCGGTGGCGCAGTGGTTGAGCGCTGGGTTGCGAAGCTGCCCGCGGCGTCTGCGGCGCCGGTTCGATCCCCTGGCTGCTCCCCGGCCACCGGAGGAGGATCCCACATGGCGCGCAGACCTCTCCTGCCGCCCGCTGCTCCCCTCAGCAGTGTACTTCGGTCCTTCTGCCTGCTCTGCTCCCCGCTCTGGCTCTGGTGAATTCATTCACCCTCCCGTGCTTCTGACTGTACCCAGTGCATGTATAAGCAAAACAAACAAACAAACAAACAAACAAATAAATAAATAAAGCATGCCTCTATTAAAAAAAAAAAATTTTATATATTTTACATCATTTTTTTTATAGCAGCACTATTTACAATAGCTAAGCTATGGAAACAACCCAAATGCCCAAAAATAGATGACTGTTTATATTTGAGTTAGATGGTGATAAGCCCTTGAACAAAAATCGAACCAATGTACAAAAGGGTGTCGTCTCTGAGGTTTTTATAACAATTCACTGTTCACCATAGATTTTTTTATTTTAAAATGTCTCTTTTATTTGGTCTTAAACTGAGGCATTTGTCTTTTAATGACATATTCTTCTTTGCCCAAGGATAATCTTTGACTTTATTCATAGCAAACAGTAGTTGTATACCTATAGCCAGTTACATCAGATCTTAGATTTGGATTCAAAAAGTCTATCCAAGCAGCACTATTTACAATAGGTAAGCTATGGAAACAACCCAAATGCCCAAAAATACATATACACAATGGAATATTACTCAGCAATCAAAAAAGAAAGATAAACTCAGGCAATTTGCAGCAATATGGATGGAGCTGGAAGGGATCATGCTCAGTGAAATAAGCCAGTAAGAAAAAGAAAAATACCGGATGGTCTCACTCATAGCAGGAATTTAGAAAACCTAAATAAGAGGTCAGAAAAAGACTATACTAAAGTAAAAATCAAAATCGTGCCTCCCCTGGTGGCGCAGCGGTTGAGCGCTGGGCTGCGAAGCTGCCCGCAGCCTCTGCAGCGCTGGTTCGATCCCCGGCCACCAGCGAGGGCCCTACATGGAGCACAGACCTCTCCTGCCGTGCCCGCTGTTCCCCTCAGCAGTGTATTTCGTCGGTCTGTCCGTTCTGTTCCCCGCTCTGACTCTGGTGAATTCTCTCACCCTCCCGTGCTTCTGACTGTACCCAGTGCTTGTATAAATAAATAAATAAATAAATAATTTTTTAAAAAATTAAAAAAAAATCAAAATCAACAAGCAACTATAAATCAGAGACACACTGTGAGGGGGGCACGGGGGAAGGGAGTAGGATCAAAACAAGGGGGGTGCGAATTGTATGGGGACTATAAAACCAAGGTGAAAATGCATACATTGTGTAAAAATGAAAAATGATGTAAAAAATATACAAAATAAAATTTAAAAATAATAATATCATTCAAATATTAAAAAAAAAAGTCTATCCAGTTGTCATGAACAATGACCTACATATCTAGGAACTCCAGAGGACACTTCTAGCCATGAACATTAATGAACATTACTAGTTGCAGAGAAGAATTACAAAATGATGTGATAGTCTCATTTTCTTGTCTGTAAATTTTCTTCCTGGGCTTTTTAGGCACTGAGGCTCACAAGCTGTCTTCACTGTCTTCCCATCTCCTCTTATCAAATTGACAGGTTTTTGTTTCTCAGAAATCGGTTTATTACACTATCTGGGTGACTAGTTATGTTTCAGTGTAAGCTGTAAAAGAGAGTATCCTGATGAGGAGACTTAAAAAAAACAAAAATTTCTCAATAGTTCAGGATCAAAGAACAGCAGCTTTTGTGTCCAGTGAGAGGTTTTCTGAATTGCAGACAGCAGCCTTTGGTGTTCTCACTTGGCCCAGACAGCAGAGAAGTAAGGCCCTTCCTGTCAATTCTTATAAGGGCCCTAATCCCATCAGAGGGCTCCACGTGTGAACTAACTGCCTTCCAAAGGTCCCACCTACAACCACCATTACTTTGGGGATTGGGTTTCAACATAAAAACCGGAGGGAAGGGGGTAGTGGAAGGCGGAAGGAAGAGGAGACACAAACATTTAGTCAGTAACAGTCACTCCAACAGTCACCTTTCTCTGTGACTCTAAACACAGAGCATAAGAGTGTTCAGTGGTTGACATTACTCCAGTTAAGGATCTGATTTTATGGAGGACCCATCTTCTGCTTGCCTGTACCTGATAATTATGTACTAAATTATATAACGTATTCTGTGTATGCTATCCAATGATAATTACTCTTCAAATGTGGCTATGGAGGACCTGAAATGTGGCTAATCCAAAATAAGATGCATTGTAAGTGCAAACTATACACCAGTTTTTGAAGAGAAGTATGCAAATGTAAAAAATGTGACATTCATATTTTGATTATGTTTAAATGATAATATTTCAGATACATTAGGTTAAATAAAATGTTAGTAAAATTAATTTCACCTGCTTCTTTTTACTTTTTTAATGTAGCTACTAGGAAGTTAAAAATCATACTTGTGGCTCACATTATATTTTTATTGGACAGCATAGCACCAAATATTACAACACTTTAGAGAAGTCATATATCCCACAGATAGCTTTGCCGGAGGAAATGAGGCTTGAAAATGTCATAGTAGATAAGCACAACTTGGAGAGGCAGAAAAAAGGGAAAAGGTATTTCAGGTATGAAAAATGTATCTGATGTCTTTCTTAGCAAGACTAGGTCAGAGGTGGCATGTTTTTTTCTACCTAGAGGCATGGGATGGCTGGGTTCATTTTTTGTGATGTGGCCACCACTGATCATGATTGCCTCATTTCATGAGTTCATTAGATACATCAAGATAATGATACTTTAATTACGTCATTAATTTTTTCCTTTATGATCTATACTACTTGTGTAATGAGAAACTTCTCATCAGCTATTTGGTTACTTTAAGCTACTGCTTATAAACAACAGGACATGAAGCTTTCATATTTTGCCGTTATTTACCAATCTTCAAAATAATGTGTCTGTCTCCTATCAATCTACAACGATTGATGATATTTTATTTAGCATAATCAAGTGTTCATGCATTTAAACATATTTGGTGTTTTCAATCCATTGGAGTCACTATGCTTATTTAAGTTCAAATTATTCACTTTGGCCAGTGACAGCCAATTTGAGTTGAATTCTTTTGCTAAAACTTGTAATCCAAGAAAAAATCCAGACTTTTGGGGAAGGGGTCAAAGCTAAGGACTGCAACCCAGGAATCTCAGATCCAAGAGAGTCTTAGGTAGAGCACCAGAATGCAAGCAACTTCAAAAGGGACTTTTAGGGCAAAAACCCCAGAGAGGCTTTCTAGCACTGAGAGTGTCAAGAGTTAGAACTGACTGGCATGTAGGCACTAACCACAAGTGTCCACAGTGATAGGTGGAATCCACCCTGCAAGGTCTTCTACAAAGACTGCTGATGGGCTCTCGCTCCTTTCACACTTCAGTTCACAGTTTCTCAGATGCACTGACTGTATTTGGGGAAATTTGTGATTTCAGTTTCTTTGTGGTAGGTGTTGGTTTGGGCTGGGTTCCACCCTCCACCTTGGTGGTTTTAGTTTGTGACCTCTCTATGACCTTCCTTGGTCTAAGAGATTCCATTTTAGTGTGAGAGGCTCAATCCTGGCTTTTCTTCGATCAAACCCGTCACCTCTGACATCTTCTTTGCTGTCTGGAGTGAAAATTTATTCAGGTTCATTGGGTATAGACCCTGTCCCTAGTCTGGAATCATCCATCTCTCCAGGGAGGTCTAGTTACTTTGGATAAAAAATAGTTTTTAGCGACCACAGTTTGAGAACAATAGGTTTTTATTGCTAATGGATTTGTAATTTTTTTCTAAGTCTTTTCAGCAGACAGAACTAAGGAATGCATTATATCATCAGTTCATACTTGAACTGACAATTTAAATCCAGAAATAAAGGCTTTTTAACTTAGCCTCATTAATGTTACATCTCTATCTCCTTTCTCCATGCCTCAACTCCTGGTCCTCAGCTATAGAAACTTAGCTATTCATTTGCTTTAACCCACACAATATACACATAAAAGTTTTTATTTATTTTAAGATTTATTTATTTATGTAAGAACTGGGGTACAGCCCAGAGGTGTGGGAGGGTGAGAGGATTCACCAGAGACAAAGTGGGGAGCAGAAAAGGTAGACAACTGAAAGCAGTGCTGAGGGGAGCAGCGGCTGAGACAGGAGGGGTCTACCACGCCATGTGGTTATCTCCCCGGATGTCCGGGAATCAAACCCGTGCTGCAGAGGCTGCGGACAGCTTCGCAGTGCTTGCACTCAACCCACTGTGCCACCAGGAAGGCCCCTACATAACAGTTTTTAATAACAATGCTAATATTACTTGCAACAAAAGATTACTAGAAGCAGTGTAAGATTTATTTTTACAGTTCCTTTTACCTAAGGGTGCATCTTTTTAATGGATGTTGAGTCAAATTGGTATGTTTCAAGTAATGTAGCATAGTTGCTTTTAGTACAATTATGTTATCAACTTATTAGGTTCATTTGTTTCTGTTTATTTTTCAATTTTGGGGATATTTCTTAATTTTGCTTGAAAATTAGCAAATAAAAGCCTGCAAAACATATAGGTATATTCAAAGAAGTCTAGCATCTATCGTTGCCCCCTGTATCACATTCCTTCTCTTCCTTTACGGGTAAGCTGTAAAAGTTTATAGTCTATAAAATAAAATGACTTTTTTTGTTCTAATGGTTTCCTGCTTACTAATGTTTATATAATGCCCTTATTTTTCTTTATTTTTATCTATCTATTGTTAATGTTCTTTATGCTGAGCAATAATGAAACCAGGTGATCTCTTCTAATTCTTTCTCAACCCCAGAATCTTAATTCTAGTGAATACCTTTAAAGGAATTAATGAATTCACCCTACTTTTCATGTATTCTTTCTATTCTCCCATTTTTTTTTTTTTTTCGGTACTCTATCTGCATTGTCAGCGTTTACAACTATGAGGAGATATATAGCTCCTTTAAAACTAATATTAGTATTACAGTTGCATCTACATTTAAAGTTTATAACTAGTCTTTATGATAATGCTCTCCAATCAGTTTGATTGTCTAAATCTTACTTTCTAGGTGGTAACTCAGGAAAGACTGCTAAGAACAATATTCCTAGAATCTTTTCACAACCATTTATCCACAGCCTTTGTATTTACTGGTCTGTTTGGCTGTATACAAAATCCAATTTTCCCTTGAATTTTAAACATATTACTCCTTTTTTCCTAGCAAGTGAGGATTAACTGATTTTCTTTCCCTCGTAAGTAACTTCATTTTCCTATCTGGGTTCCTAAAAGACTTCCTTATTCTTTGAAATCCAATAGTTTTACCAAACTATGTCTAATAGGTCGCATTTTTCCAGGTATGTGGTATAGTTTTTCAACAAATAGCTTCAATTTTTTAAATTTGGGAAAATTTTCAAGAGGTTTTAATATTAGCCTATCTTTATGCTTATCTTCCTTAGAAATTCACTTTATAGTTTCCTCTATCAATTATTCTAGAATTATTTTTGCTTCTAATTCCTGCCTGCATTAAAATTTTCTCCCTACTCCCCCCCCTTCTATTTTATTAAAGACATTATTGAGGTATTTGTTATATCTTTGTGTGCATTCAAATTAATTTTTTTTAAATATTTATTTATTTATTTATTTATTTATTTATTTATTTATTTATTTATTTATACATACAAGCATTGGGTATAGTCAGAAGTGCGTGAGGGTGAGAGAATTCACCAGAGCCAGAGCAGGGAACAGAACAGGCAGGCTGACGAAGTACACTGCTGAGGGGAGCAGCGGGCGCGGCATGGCGTCTGTCGTGCCATGTGGGGCCCTCGCCCATTGGCCAAGGATCGAACCGGCACTGCAGAGGCTGTGGGCAGCTTCCCAGCCCAGCACTCAACCACTGTGCCACCAGGGGAGGCCCCCAAATTAAATATTTTTATGCAATAATTTTTTAATTTTTATTTTTTTCTCTGAGCTCTGCCTCTTCTTTTTTTAACCTTTGTTTTCTCCATCTCATTTCTGAATTTTTTAAAGTCTAATTTATTTTTCATAGTCTCAAATTTTTTCATATATTAAATTTTGAAGTATTTGGTTACAATTTTCACTAGCTTTCTATATAAGATATTTTCATATATACTCACAAATCTGAAATGTCTATATTCCTTTTCTAATGATGATTTTGTATGGGGATTCAACTACATTACTTGCCTGTTGCCCATCTTTATATTACATGAATTCTTATTTTTGAAAGAGAAAGTACGTCTGAATAGTTTTTCTAGCTTTCTTCTATCTTTGTAAGTGATCAACACACAATTTTGTCTCTGAGATCTTTCTCCTGGGGTCCCCTCCTCCATTTTATGGAAACTTGTCTTTCCTTTACCTCTGCTCCAACCTTCAATTTGTATTCTACTCCCACAGCTTTTCCTCAGATAGGTTTTCTTTTTTTAAAAAAAAATATTTATTTATTTATGTATACAAGAACTGGAGTACAGGTCAGAGGTGTGGAGGGTGAGAGGACTCACCAGAGACAGAGTGGGGAACAGAACAGGCAGACAGACTGAAATACACTGCTGAGGAGATCAGTGGGCAAGTCAGGAAAGGTCTGCTGCACCATGTGGGTAGCTCCCTGGCTAGGGATCATGCTGCAGTGGCTGTGGACTGCTTCATAGGTAGCATCTTAACCCCTTGCACCACCAGGGAGGCCCTTCAGACAGGTTTTCTTAGGAAGGGAGTTTTGATTAGTTTTTTTAGAATTACTGAGTCCCACAAAATTCCAGAGAGTTTTGCATTTTCTGAAGTTTCTTTACACTTATGTACAAATTGGAATCCACAGAATTTCAACTCTTATTCAAAAATTAGCACTCTAGTCTTCTTAGTAAGCACTTTTTTTTTTTTTTTTTTTTTTTTGCTGGGTCATATGCTAGATTTATTTATTTATTTTTAAATAATAAATTTTATTTTTATATTCCCCATACAATTGCAGCCCCCCCATTCTGACCCCAATCCCTCCCCTCCCGCCCCCGCCCCTAAAAGTGTCTCTGGTTCATAGTTTTTTGTTGATTTTGATTTTCACTTTCTTATAGTTATTCATTTTCCTGGTCCCTTATTTAAGTTTTCTAGATTCCTGCTATGAGTGAGACCATCCGGTATTTTTCTTTTTCTTTTTGGCTTATTTCGCTGAGCATGATCCCTTCCAGCGCCATCCATGTTGCTGCAAATTGCATGTGTTTATCTTTTTTGAATGCTGAGTAATATTCCATGGTGTATATGTACCACATCTTCTTGATCCAGTCATCTATTTTTGGGCATTTGGGTTGTTTCCAAAGCTTAGCTATTGTAAACAGTGCTGCTATAAACATAGGGGTGCAGGTGTTCTTTGGAATTGATGTTTCTGTGTCCTTTGGGTAGATACCTAGGAGTGGAATTGCTGGATCATATGGAAGCTCTATGTTTAGTAGGTCCAGAAATCTCCACACAGCTCTCCACAGTGGTTGGACCAGTTTGCACTCCCACCAACAGTGCAGAAGAGTTCCTTTTTCTCCACACCCTCGCCAACATTTGTTGTTTGCTAGTTTTTTTAATATGTGCCATTCTCACTGGTGTAAGATGGTATCTCATGGTAGTTTTGATTTGCATTTCCCTGATTACAAGTGATGTTGAACATTTTTTCATATGCCTGTTGGCCATTTGCATTTCCTCTTCAGAGAAGTTTCTTTTTAGCTCTTCTGCCCATTTTTTAACTGGATTATATTCTTTGTTGTTGTTGAATCTCATCAGCTCTTTGCAGATTTTTGTGATCAGTCCTTTATCATTAGTGTTGGGTGCAAAAATGTTCTCCCAGTTGGTGGGGTTTCTCTTTGTTTTTGTTATTGTCTCTTTTGCTGTGCAGAATCTCTTTAATTTGATGTAGTCCCAGCTGTTTATCGTTGCCTTCACTATCACTGCTTTGGGTGATGTGTCTGTAAAGATGTCTTTGATGTGCAAATCACGTAGTGTTTCGCCTATATTTCCTTCTATATATTTTATGGTTTCAGGTCTTATGTCTAGTTCTTTAATCCATTTTGAGTTGATTTTCGTGTATGGTGTGAGGTAGTGGTCAAGCTTCATTCTTTTGCATGTAGCGACCCAGTTTTCCCAGCACCATTTATTGAACAAACTTTCTTTGCTCCAATGCACAGTCTTTGCTCCTTTGTCAAAGATTAGTTGACCATAGATCTGTGGGTTTATTTCTGGATTTTCTATTCAATTCCATTGGTCTGTATGTCTGTTCTTTTTCCAATACCATGCAGTTTTGATTATTATGGCTTTGTAGTATAGTTTGAAGTCTGGGAGTGTGATGCCTCCATTCCCTTCTTTTTTTTTCAGGAGAGCTTTGGCTATTCGGGGTTTTTTGTGATTCCATATGAATTTCATCAATAATTGTTCTATTTCTTTGAAGAATGACATTGAAATTTTGATTGGAATAGCATTGAATCTGTATATTGCTTTTGGTAGGATGGCCATTTTAATAATGTTTATTCTTCCAATCCATGAGCAGGGGATGTCTTTCCATTTCTTTGTGTCTTCTTCTATTTCTTTTAACAGTGTTTTATAGTTTTCTTTATATAGGTCCTTTACCTCTTTTGTTAGATTTATTCCCAAATATTTGATTTTTTTTGTTTCAATAATAAAAGGGATGGTTTTTTTTGATTTCTTCTTCTTCAGATTTATTGTTTGTGTATAGGAAGGCTACTGACTTTTGCGTGTTGATTTTGTATCCTGCCACTTTACTGAACTGATTGATTAGTTGAATTAGTTTTTCTGTGGAGTTTTTGGGGTTCTCTACGTATATTATCATACCATCTGCAAATAGTGATAGCTTGACTTCTTCTTTTCCTATTTGGATTCCTTGGATGTCTTTCTCTTGTCTTATTGCTCTGGCTAGGACTTCCAGTATTATATTGAAAAGCAGTGGTGAGAGTGGACATCCTTGTCTTGTTCCAGATCTTAATGGAATTGCTTTCAGCTTTTCACCATTGAGAATGATACTGGCTGTTGGCTTGTCATAGATGGCCTTTATGATGTTGAGGTATGTTCCTTGTATCCCAAGAATTTCAAGGGCGTTTATCATGAATGGGTGTTGCACTTTGTCGAAAGCTTTCTCAGCATCTATTGATATTATCATATGGTTTTTATATTTCTTTTTGTTGATGTGTTGGATAACGTTGATTGATTTTCGGATGTTAAACCATCCTTGTGTCCCTGGCATGAATCCTACTTGGTCGTGGTGAATTATCTTATGGATACATTGTTGGATTCTGATAGCTAAAATTTTATTGAGGATTTTTGCATCAGTGTTCATTAGGGAGATTGGCCTGTAGTTTTCCTTTTTTGTGTTGTCCTTGTTCGGTTTTGGTATTAGTGTAATGTTGGCTTCATAGAACGTGTTTGGTATTGTCCCTTCCTTCTCAATTTTTTGGAAGAGTTTGTGAAGGATAGGCACTAATTCATCTCTGAATGTTTGGTAGAATTCATTTGTAAATCCATCAGGTCCTGGGCTTTTGTTTTTGGGGAGGTTTTTGATTACCATTTCAATTTTGCTGCTTGTAATTGGTCTGTTTAGGTGTTCTATTTCTTCTTTATCTAGCTTTGGGTGATTGTAGAGTTGTAGGAATTTGTCCATCTCCTCTAGATTGTTGAACTTGTTTCCATATAACTGTTCATAGTAGTTACTGATTATTCTTTTGATTTCTGCTGTGTCCGTTGTGATTTCTCCTCTGTCATTTGTGATCCTGTTTATTTGTGCTTTCTCCCTTTTTTCCTTTGTGAGCCTGGCTAGGGGTTTGTCTATTTTATTGATTTTTTCAAAGAACCAGCTCTTGGTTTCATTGATCTTTTGGATTGTATTTTTAGTTTCAATTTCATTTATTTCTGCTTTGGTTTTTATTATTTCTTTTCTTCTACTGGTTTTGAGGTTTTTTTGTTGTTCTTTTTCTAGATCTTTGAGCTTCGAGATTAGGTTGTTTCTTTAAGTTCTTTCTTGTTTCTTGATGTGAGCTTCTATTGCTATATATTTTCCTCTTATTACTGCTTTTGCTGCATCCCATACATTTAGGATATTGGTGTCCTCCTTGTCATTCAATTCAAAGAATTTTTTAATTTCTTCTTTGATCTCCTCATTAGTCCAGTGGTCTTCCAGTAGTGTGGTTTTTAATCTCCATGAGGTAGGAAAGTTTCTTGCCTTCCTTTTATGGTTTATTTCTAGTTTGATGCCTTCATGGTCAGAAAAGATGGTTGGTATGATTTCAATCTTGGTGTATCTGTTGAAGTTTGTCTTGTGCCCCAGTATGTGATCGATCCTGGAGAATGATTCGTGTGCGCTTGAGAAAAATGTGTACTCCGTTTTTGGGGGGTTTAGTGTTCTATAGATATCTGTTAAGCCCAAATGCTCTAGGTCCTTATTTAGAGCTTTAGTTTAACTTATTTTTTGTCTTGTTGATCTATCCATTGTTGATAGTGGTGTGTTGAAGTCTCCCACTACGTATGTATTTTCTCTGATGTCTGTTTTCAGAGAGGACAACAGTTGTCTGATATATTTTGGTGCTCCTTCGTTTGGTGAGTATATGTTAATGAGTGTTATTTCTTTTTTTTTTTTTTTTTTTTTTTTTTTATAGAGGCATGCTTTATTTATTTGTTTGCTGGTTTGTTTGTTTGTTTTGTTTATACATGCACTGGGTACAGTCAGAAGCGCGGGAGGGTGAGAGAATTCACCAGAGCCAGAGCGGGGAGCAGAGCAGGCAGAAGGACCGAAGTACACTGCTGAGGGGAGCAGCGGGCGGCAGGAGAGGTCTGCACGCCATGTGGGACCCTCCTCCGGTGGCCGGGGAGCAGCCAGGGATCGAACCGGCGCCACAGAGGCCGCGGGCAGCTTCGCAACCCAGCGCTCAACCGCTGCGCCACCGGGGAGGCCCCTGAGTGTTATTTCTTCTTGAAATATTGTCCCCTTGATCATAATGTAATGACCATTGGGGTCTCTTTTTATTTTTTTGAGTTTGAAGTCTGTTTTATCTGATATAAGTAGAGCTGTTCCTGCTTTCTTTTTTGGTCCATTTGCTTGTAGGATTGTTTTCCATCCTTTAACTTTGAGCCTATTTTTATCTTTTGTAGCTAAATGTGTTTCCTGGAGACAGCAAAAGGTTGGGTTTTGTTTCTTAATCCAGGCTGCAACTCTGTGTCTTTTTATTGAAGAGTTTAGTCCATTTACATTTAGAGTTAATATTGATATGTTAGCATCTGTATTTGCCATTGTGTTTGTCTTTCCTTTGATTTTATTTATTTATTCTTTTAATAACTTTTTTTTTTTTGGCCTTCTTTCATTGTTATTCATCCCTCTGAGGTTCTGGCTTTAGGATTCCTTGTAGTATTTTTTGGAGTGGGGGTTTAGTCTTAATGAAATTCCAGAGTTTCTGTTTGTCTGGGAAGGTCCTTATTCTTTCTTCATAGAGGAAGGAGAGCTTTGTGGGATAGATTATTCTTGGTTGGCATCTGTTTTCTTGGAGTCTGTTGACTATGTCCCTCCACTCTCTCCTTGCCCGTAGTGTTTCTTCAGAGAAGTCCGATGTCAGCCTGATTGGTTTTCCTTTGAATGTTATCTGTTTCTTCCCTCTGCCAGCTTCATTATTTTTTCTTTGTCCTGGATTCTTGGGAGCTTTACTATTATGTGTCTTGCTGTATTTTTCCTTTCATCATGGAAGTTTGGTGTTCTTCTTGCTTCTTGTATATCAATTTTCAGCTCCTTCTTCACATTTGGGAAGTTCTCTTCAATTATCTCCTGGAATATTTTCTCTGTCCCTACATCCCTCTCCTCTCCTTCTGGAATTCCTATAACTCTTATATTTCCTTTCCTCATGGAGTCAGATAGTTCCCGAAGTCTTTCTTCATTCTTTTTCCTTTGTACTTCTCTTTCCTTTTCTGTTTTGGTTCTTTTTATTTCTGTGTCTTCAAGAGTACTTATTCGTTCTTCCATTTCATCTATTCTGCTTTCATTGCTTTTCCCAGAGTTCTTTAGTTCCTCCATTAATTCTTTGATCTCCTGTGTTTCTTTTGCTTCCCTCTTTACGGACTCAATTTCATTCTTCTGATCGTTATTTTTCTCATATCATTGTTTTCCTTTATGACTTCTGTCAGTTTTTTAATCACAGCGATTTTAAATTCTTTTTCTGGAAGTCTCAGAAGTTCTTCCAAGTTACTGTCGTTGTAATCTGGAGGGTGGTTTTCTTTTTGTGGTGTGCTTTTTTCCTGAGGAGTTGTTAGGTTGCGTGTGGTTCTTCTACTCCCTACTGTCTGTTTTCTAATTTGTCGTATGCATTGGGACACTGTGTTGCTCGGACTGGCTGGCATCTTGGGTTAACTTCTCCGCTCCCCTCTGGCTCTTCCAGGAGCCATCTCTGGCTTCTGAGGGAGCTTTCTGCTGGTTTCAGGCAGTCTTTACTGAAGAAATGTCCCTGTTCTAAAATGGCGACGCGGGACTCAGTCCCTGCGCTTCCGGTCTCAGGTACACTCTTCTGTGCGCCTGGTCTGTCCCGGCTGTGGGTGCCTGTTCCCTCTGTGGGCTCAGACTGCTGGTCGGAAGGGGCCTGGCGTGGGCTAACTTCCCAGCTGGCCACTGTCTCCTCCGGGAGCCTTCTGCCCTTTTCAAGCAGTCTTAAGAAATTTCCTGTTCTATGGGGTGTTAGTGACTTTTTTTCCTGGTCACTAGGTGGCGCCAGAGATCTCTCCTATTGTCCTTGGGGGGGCTGTTTTTCGCCTCCCCCCACCCCGTGGGACAGGGAACAGAGCGGGAATGGTAGGGTAAACCTCAACGGCTTTGGCGTGCTGTGTCTGCCTTGTGCCCCACCGTTGTGGGGAACCCACACCCCGAATTTCGTGCCCTGGGTCTCAGTTCCAAAGCCCTCAGGTCCAGGACGCGGGCTGTAGCCCAGTTCAGTGGCGCGGGAATGGTGCCTTTTGCACCCTGCTCCCGTGCCTGGGCGCCTGGTTCCTGCTTACTCAGTGAGGGACTTTCACCAAGCGTGCTGCTTTTCCGCGCAAGCTTACTGGCCGGCCAGGGGCTGTGTGTGCGCGCGTCTCATCCAGAGTCTCTTTGTTCTTCTCTAATGGCGCCCGGGGCCGTTCCCTCACTGCCGCGGGGAATCCTGCAGGGTTCTCCACAGCTCCCGTTCACGGGGTGTGGTGGCTGCAATAGTTCCTTTCCACTCACAGTCCCGCTTGCTGCGTAGTTTGTTCTTGTTGGTCGTTTTAGTTTGTTTTTTTCCTCCTCTCTGCTGGTCGGAGAGTGCCGACTCTGTGGGTGGGGGAGGGGAGCAGGGTTCTGCGCTTTCCTCCCTTCTGGTCCTCTTTTATAGCAACTTTCTTCTTCAGGTAGTTTGCTGGAGTCGTCCGTTTATCTTCCCTGTCCCAGTTCTCACTGGGACCTGCCGCTTTTCCTCCCTATTAACTTTTTTTAATGGGAGATCTTACTCGCAGCGTCTCCTCGCCACCATGTTGCCGGGAGTAATCATTTTTGAAATAACTTCGAACTTACAGAAAAGTCAGAACAGAGTAAGAACTCCAATATGCACTTCACTCACATCTCTTATTAACTATTAACATTTTGTCAAATTTTCTTTATTAGTCTTTCTCCCTGTAAATGATTTTTTTCCTGAAATACTTGAGAGTAAGTTACAGACTTGATGCTCCTTTGAAATTCCTTAGAAATTCACTTTATATTTCCTGTGAACAAGGACATTTTCTTATATAGCCATGGAACAATGATCAGAATTAGAAAATTAAGACTGATGATAATGCTATTATTTAATCTACAGATTTGTTCAAATTTCACCAGTTTCCCAGTAATGTCTTTTATAGGAAAAAAGTTGTCTTCCCCTTTCTAATCCAGATTACAATCCAATAATACATTTTACACTTGCTTGTCATGAATCTTTTGTCTTCTTAATCTGGAACATTTCCTCTTTCTGTTTTGATTTTTCAGGACTTCAATATTTTTGAAAAGTATAGGCAGTTAGGTTATAGATTGTGCTTCAATTTGAATTTGTGTGATGTTTCCTTGTGATTACACGCAGGGTCTGTGTTGGACAGAACACCACAGCAGCGATGTTATGTGTTTAGCACATCACACCAGAGGCAGGATATTAAGTTTTCCTATCACTAGTGTGGTGACACGGCTTCCTTGGAGAAGATGTTCTTGCCCAAGTTTCTCCGCTGTAAAGTTACTACTTTCTGTAATTAGAAAGTAACTTCTGAAACAACACATTGAGGATGTGTAAATATCCTATTTTTCATCCAACATTTAGCCATTAGTTTTATCATCCATTAACTATTCTTGTCTGAATCAGACATTAATATAATGGCTTCCAAGTATTGATTTTCTAATTCATCATTCCATTTACATTTATCAGTTGATATTATACTGGAAAAAAAGGCCTTTTTATTCTCTTTTTTATTTATATCAGCCTGGACCCATAGATTCTTCTTTGATCCAATTTACTCATTGCTTTTATTTACATTAGACTTTTGTTATAAGCACTACCATTCCAAATATTATTTTCCCCCTTCAAATTAGTCATACTCCGTATCTGAGTGGGTATATTAAAGAATCTCTTTTTCTCTCTAACCCAGAAAGTAAGTTTATTTTCTCCCCTCCTGTGATACTATGACTTATAGTAAGAAATATCTGTTTGGTCTTTGCCTCCATTTCTGGCACAAAGACTCCTAAAACCCTTGTTGTTTCCTAAATGATGAGACAATAAAGTGTCTTTTGTTATGTTAATGAGGTGATTACTCTGAATGTCCCTTTGGAGGAGGGCTAATTGCTAAGGAAACCAACCTTGTGACTGGAGGGTCAGAACTTTCAATCCCTCCTGTCTGATTCATGGGAGGGAGAGGAACCTAAGATTAAATCATTCTGCAGACTTCAATGACTTAATCAGTAGTGCCCTTGAAATGAGGCCTCCATAAAAATCCGAAAGGACAGGGTTTGCAGAGTTTCTGGTTTGGTGAACACGTGGAGGTTCTGGGAAAGTGGTATGGAAGGTCCACACCCCTTCCCACATCCCTTGCCCTATTCATCTCTTCCACCTAGCTATTCCTGAGTTATTACCTTCATAATAAAGGGGTAACCTCATAAGTAAAATGTTTGAATTCCATGAGTTGATGTATTATCTTCTAATAGATAGTGTCAGAATTGAATTGAATTGCGGACACCCAACAGTTGTCTGAGAATTGAAGTGGTTTGGGAAAAGACACACACTGTAATTGGGGGTGCAGAATCATACCTCCCTATCACTATTAAAATAATGGTATAAAATAATGGTTTTTAGGAATCACAGGGAAGATGACATCATTAGTTATACCTAGGTCATTTATTAGGACCAATCATTCAGATCGTACGTTGGGGCCCAAGACCCTTTAATAAGTATGGTGACCCTCAGCATTGTATTTGTAGTTAAAAGGATAAACATAACTACTTTTTTTTTTTAATTCATGAGGAAATGGAAGACAGGATCATGAAACAAATGATATCACTGATAGCTGAGGCAAGATTTCCCAAGTGTCTGATTTCAGGCCTATAATTTTATCCATTTCAAGTCTTAGGATATTTTCTCAGTGTATGTTTTCATTAGTGGTTTCTGAACTATTTTAAACTTTTTATTATCTCTGAGTGGTAAGGTTATGGAGAAATTTTATTTTCTTTCTGTACTTGAACAGATTTTCTAAATATTTCACAATAAATCTGTATAACTTATTTAAGGCAAAGGCAATAAACAACCAAGAGGCAGAGCAGTATTTAGGAAGAGTTTCTGTTGGGTACCAGGAGATGTGTGTCTGCATCCCTTTAACTTACCTGTGGACCTTTAGCAGATCCTATTTGCTCCCATAGCTTTATTTTTCCCACTGATAAGGGGGAAAGATTGTGATTTTGATTCTTATTCAAGCATGAAGATTCAGTGTTTTGACATTTTTCTAGCATGTATTGGACTGTCCTTTTTTTAACTACAAAGAAGTCTGATAAACTTGCTAAAAATACCATTTCTAATTTGTCATGAAAGTAAGTAAATGAAAACTCTTTTTCAAAAAGAGGTACCATTTTTTGATTGTTTTCCTTTTGAGATATTTCTCATAGAGCTCTTTGCTGCCTGGAAGTGGTTTTGTTTTGATTTCCTTCCACCTCTGCCACATGTGTTGTACTTATTTTTCAATTCATTTTTGTTTCTGCTTGTAGTCCTGCTGAACACCTGATAAACAGGCTGATACAGTGTCTGGTTGAGATTTTTGGTAGTTTTGTTTGCTTTTTATTTTACTACTGCCGTGATTCCTTCTAGGGGTGTTTTAAGTATCTGATACAATATGTAGGAACTTTCCATCTTTCTCTGCTTCCTGCTTTGGTTTCAACATGTTACTTGAAGTATCTTCAAAGTAACTTCTCAATGTTATATTGAATCTAAAAGACCAAAGAGCTTAAAGATACTTGTAATAACATGAAACTTCTTTGCTACTAAAAGAGGCCAACATTTCTTCCTTCCTTTGAATAGTAGTAACCACACTGTGTTGATATTATTACTCACTGCCATGAAGAAACCCAGAATATGCTAGCCAGCAATTATACCCACATAGTTTAATTCTGGAGCTAAATGAAATTCCATGTCAACACACCAAGATGATGTATTAATGACTTAAAGGCACAGCCAATGAGTTCTTTGAATTGAGGCTTCACCATTTTTCCTATTTATTTGCTAAGGAAAATATCAGAAAATGCCAAAAAAAAAAAAAAGTTTTTGTTTTACTGGGAAAAAAATCATTATTTATACACATTGTTTTTCTTGTCTTTTTTCTTCTAGATTTTGAGACTAGAAACATTGAGATATTTCAGTACATCAGTTGGCTACACTAAACAAAATGAAAGCCAACAAAATCTATAGGTCTGCGTTTGGCTGAAAAAGTATTTTTTTTCTTATTTTTAATTTTTTTAAACAATATTTCCCCCCACCCCCTCAGGTTGAGTCCCCACAGAGTTTCCTTCCCAAGGCACCCGTGTACCCACCACAGTCTCCTGTCCTCCTCTTTCCCTCCCTCTGATCCCTCTCCCTCCTCCTCCCCTGCAGTATGTCTCTGGTTTGTAATTGTCTGTTTTTGCTTTGTTGTGTTTTGTACTGTTATTATTATTTTTTACACTGATGTCTTATTTGGTTCCCCTATATTCCTGTTATAAGTGAAACCATCCGATATTTTTCTTTTTCCTTCTGGCTTATTTCACTGAGTATAATTCCTTCTAGCTCCATCCATGTTGCTGAGAATGACATGAGTTTATCTTTTTTGATTGCTGAGTAATATTCCACTGTGTATATATACCACATCTTCTTATCTAGTCATCTATTTTTGGGCATTTGGATTGTTTCCATGTTTTACCTATTATAAATAGTGCTGCAAGAAATAGAGGTGTACAGGTGTTCTTTTGAATCAATGTTTTTGTGTCCTTTGGGTAGATCCCTAGTAGTGGAATTGCCGGGTCATATAGTAGGTGGTATGAGGAACCTCTAGACAGCTTTCCATAGTGATTGGACCAGTTTGCACTCCCACCAACAATGTAGGAGAGTTCCTTTGAAAAAGTATTTTTGATTGTTTTCTATTAAGTCCTCAGGTAAGGCCCCTTGGTTTTCACACATAGGGTTCTAAGAATGTGTGTAAAAATTATTTGCACAGGAGAAGCAGTTGATTTGCATGTGAAAAGATAGTGTTCCATTCCCAGAGTGAGAAAAGCAATGCCCAATGCAAATGTAGATTATATATTAAGTGCATTAATAATAAAATTAATTTTCTGTAGTAATTAATTACTTCACATTCTATTTCCCTCACCCCCTGAGTTTATTTGAAGTGATACTAATAGACAAAGAAATGGATTGTGCTATTAGAAAGATGGATATGCAAGTGTTGATTTTGTTGAATGGATGATTTTTTCAATGGGGTGAACAAGAAGAGTGAAGCTGTTTTCATGGTGTCTTATACTGAAAAATGTGTCCAGAGAAAGTTGAATTGAAGCCTTTATTGGTAAGAAACCTACAGGAATCCACTTCTCTATCATAGCGCCCAAGAACTGGGAAATTTTCTCTTTACTTGGAACCACTGGAAACTTTTTAGGAGGTAGTTGTCAATCATAATTTTCAGGTAATTTTTTGGGTACCTAACCTTTTACAGTTAATCCCAAGGCTGGCCAGAGGTGTCAATGTGTACTTATGAAAGTACTGGTTTATTTAAAGGTGAAGATCACCTATGTTTTGACTATACTCTTAAGTGTTTAAATAAGAGGTATAGTTTCTGAAAATAACAGCAAAATCTAAGTTTATCTAATATCATCCAGTAACATGATGTCCTGTGTAACAGCATCCTCTGGCCACATGAGGTACTTTCAGTTTATATCTTGAATTTTCAAGAGTGTAGTTAAGAAATATCTCTCTGTTTAAACCAGAAGGCAAGAGTTGTTCAACTCGGGCCTCCCCAGTGGCGCAGCAGTTGAGCACTGGGTTGCCAGGCTGCCCGCAGCCTCTGCAGTGCTGGTTCGATCCCCGGCTGCTCCCAGCCACCGGAGGGGGGTCCCACATGGAGCGCAGACCTCTCCTGCCGCCCGCTGCTCCCCTCAGCAGTATACTTCAGTCCTTCTGCCTGTTCTGCTCCCTGCTCTGGCTCTGGTGAATTCTCTTGCCCTCCGGCGATTCTGACTGTACCCAGTGCTTGTATAAATGAATAAATAAATCTCAAAAAAAAAAAAAGTTTTTCAACTCTGTTCAAAGTCAAAATATCACTTAATATATTTATTATATGTAATATTTAAATATATTTTACACGGACTTTATAAGTAATTTATGTGTATTTTAATGTTTTTACTATATACCTGTGGTTCATTGTTCTTATCACTGCCAATCTTCCCCTCTGTTGCCACCACCTCTAATCTCTACTATTGTCTCATCTCTCAATTTTTTCTGTGTATCTAGTATCTCTCAAATAGGGTTGACACTAAATAAAACTGTGAAGTTGGCAGATTTTCTTCAATGTTTCAAGGAGGCACAGCCACCCACCCACCATGGTCTTACACTGACTCCCTATGGACCACAGAAGACCAATCTTCCTCACTTTGCTTCATTTCAGCCATGCTGGGTTACATCTTTGTGCCAGAAACAGGGCAGCTTAGAGACCTAACAGCCTATCTGTTATTCCAGGGAAGTACTTAGTCTAAGAACTGGTATTTCTGGATCTCCACTAAACAGACACATGTAGATAAGCCACAGCAAATAGGAATAACCAACTATTTCTGTCCTTCTAGATTTAACTGCCCTTTTGTGGACAGAGTGACTCACAGCTATTTTAATTAACCTAACTGGGAGCATATGCTATGCTTCAAAAAGATTAACATGTAAATGCCCACAGTTTTATTTTATCCTCTCCAATATTGGCTGAAAGGAACTTGTATATGTCTCCCTCTCTTGCCACCTTCACAGAGTGGAAAAATTACAGCTTTCTATGAGAGAGACAATGTTTATTTTAGTAATAAAGGGGAGTGGGGTAGGAGATAAGGAAAGAAGCAAGCAGTGTGAAGTCCAGGTGCAGAAATGGTTTGGAGATGTCTGTGGACAGTGAGGCTCCAAGGAGTATACGGTATGAGTGATGGAGACAGAAGGGAAGCAACAGAAAATCAACCAGCTAACAATAGCAGAAAAAGGAGTTATTAGAAGGATATTGGGTAACTCACAAAGTTGAATTCCCAGGCTTACATCATGATTGGGGCCAACAGATACTAAGCTGCAGTAAATTATAGCAAGTCATGCAGCAGGAATGGGTTGGCTTGGATGCGCATGGTGCACCACCACCTCCATGGCCATTAGATATGGTCACCCCAGACATTGTTGACCTTGAACCCCTCTGATATCACCAATACCAGTGAATTCTAAGCTCTTCCTTCATCTGTTATTACTTAATCATCACTCAAAGCACCAAGTCCAACCATCTGAGTGAGAGTTGTGTATCTGGCCCCTGTGGCTTCTGTGGGCAGCCTTGCCTCCCACAAAACTCACACAGTGAGGTACAGTGGAAGAAAGTCCTTTAAAGGAAGGGATTTAATGCAATGGATTTAGATGCTGGGTAGACCCAAAATCAGCCTCACCAAAAGTCCTCCTGGGTGTTCTTAATCAAGAACATTTGTTGGAAGAAAGTTATATGGTTCTAGACGTAGCCTGATGAAGGACCAAAATGTGCAGGAAGAAAAACCAGCGATTGCAGCCTTCTGTCTATGCCTATTTACAAAGCAACCTCTATTCTGAGTGTCAAAGAAGAATTCAAGTACTGTGTGTTTCTTTCTACCACAATCTTCATTCCATGATTAGAAATGGTTTCGTTTCCAAACATGGCCTTCTCTGAGGTCTTTCCTGCTTGTCTCAAGAAATTTTCTTTGATGATTTTGAAGAGAAAGACGTTTACTGATGATCAGTTTTGTCCCATTTAGAAAGCAATTTTCTTTAGATACTACTTATAGCCTGACAAATATTGATTTAAAATAGTAAATGGCACCAATCTGGTAATAATGCCTCAGAAATAAGTAGCTGATAAGCATCAGCTTGTAACTCTGACAATCATAACAATAATTTTCTAGTGCTTTTCCATCTTCAGAGCATTAATTAAGTAGTCCCCAGAATAGCTCTAGAAGAAACTTGCCTGTAGTGCAATCACTCAGCATATAAATAAAATCCAGGGAGTGGATCCTTGCATTTTGGCACAAACCATCAAGTCATTACTTTTCTCCTTTCAACCCACTCACAGGAGGAGTGTAAGTGAGAGAGAAAAAAACAGGAAAGATAAAGAGGAGAAAAGGAATCACTACAGGGATGAGCAGACTCAGGTACCAGAGAGGATGGTGAGTCAACACGAGCTGCTAGCTCTTTCCCAGCAGCAGAGTCTAGAGATGCCTGGAGATTTGAGTGAGATCAGTGGGACTGATGACCAATACAAAATCTGTGAGAAACCCTGGAGAGACTGTACATGATTAGCACTTGAAGTAAAAGGTAAAAGGCAGGCTACAATTTAAGAGGCTATGGGTAAGGAAGAGGTTGGAAGAGAATTTTTTTGGTGTGCTTTTCTGTCTCCCTCAGTTTGGTCAGGAAGTTTCTCACCTGCCCTGTCTTACCATCATTGTGAGGGAGAAAACCAGCAGCACCAGCCCAACACTGGCTGGGTGGGGTAATGTCTATGGAGGTCAAATGGATAGAGGTTATTGACTGTGCGGATTGACCTGCTGAACCTAAGTGATTCCTCTTTTCCCCACAGCCCCCTTTAGAAGGCAAAAGCTTGGAGATAACAACAGAATCAGTATCAGTTGTGGTGTAGAAGTACCCCCACATGCACTGTTGAGGGGTGTGAAAGGGTGACTTCTATAGGTGACTCTTCAGCTATGGAAGTTCCTCCTTCTGTGCTGAACTGTCCTCACATTTAGCTCCTCTCCCTTCTGTGGTTCTCTCTAGGGTAGTCTAGGTACCCTAGGTTGTCCAAACCACAGGGAATGAGAGTTCATGAGAGAAAATAACAACAGATCTGTAGAAGGAAGTTCTATGAGAGACCTCAGACTGAACCTTTACCAGAAGTAACAGAAACAGGTCTTTATGAAAGAAGAGGTGAGGGATCTCTGAAGACAGTAACAGGCCTTCTTTGAAAAAGGCAAATATGAATTAGAAACATGATTATCCTTTTAAAAATGAAGTCAACTTTCCATTAATGGAAAATACAATGCAACTCTTTTAGCCATAAAAAATACTTTATTTTTGAGAAATTTGCTGCAAATCTGTTTTGTTCTGTTATGGAAACTCTGTTTATGATTCAATAAAATAAACCAAAAGCCTTGTTGGGCACTTAACTAAAGAGAAATACCCAGTTAACGAAGTTGAACTCTTTCTCTATCATAAATGACAATCTTTTTTTTTACATTTCTTGCTATATATTGTAAAATATGTGAATTCCCTTGTTAAGCTGTCTTACTACAGAATCTGTCCTTATCCATCTAGTAGCTATCACATTTATAAGGCATGTCTGATTTAAATAATGCTGGAAAATCATAAAACAAAGCTAACTTAGAAAACAGTTGCAGTTCATAAATGGAATAAATTTTCAATCACTTCAAAATGAATAAATTAATAATGAACTTACTTTAAAAAAATGGAGTGATATTTTGAAATAAGAAATATGATAGGAAGACACTGTTAAAACGAAGCAAGTTAGGGGGCCTCCTGGGTGGCACAAGGGGTTAAGCACAGCACTGTGAAGCTGTCCGCAGCCTCTGCAGCCAGCCAGGGGGCAACCCACGTGGCACAGCAGACCTCTCCTGCCTCGCCCACTGCTCCCCTCAGCAGTGTATTTCAGTCTGCTTGTTCTGCTCCCCACTCTGTCTCTGGTGAATCCTCTCATCCCCTGCACATCTGGCCTGTACCCCAGTTCTTGTATGCATAAATAAATCTTTAAAAATAAAAAGGAAGCTAGTTAGAAAGATAAACCAATCCAAAATTCCAGACTTAAGAAGTAATACTATTTACATAAAAACCTCAGAAGTGGATTGGGTATTAAAATGAACCTAGAGAACTGGAAGATCAAGTTGAGGTACCAACTGGTTGAGGATCTACTGAAGAGACGTAAAATATGAAGAGAAAATTTAAGAAATTAGGAGGGCAGGAGAATATAACATCTGCACAATTGGGGTCTCAGAAGAAGAAAACAAAAGGAGAGAAATATTACTGAAATACTACTAAAGAATTCTAAAGAATTAAGAACAATCACTCCCCTGACAACTGAGGCAGAAGGATATGGTTTCGGTGCTGCCAACCAGATCTTCTTTCCCCCAACACTGATTTGGGAAGCAATGATTCAGGGAAGCAGCTGTTCACAGAAAGAGAGGCAACACTGCGTTTCCAGGGATAGGGCTGGCAACAGGGTGGTGGGACTTAAAACCTTCCAAAAGACTTTCTATTACCCTTAAAGTCCCAACTTCCCCAACCTAAAGAGACTTTAAGCTTCTTCAGAATTGTAATGGCCTCCAGCCAAACTGCTTTTCTCTTAACCCTTCAAAGAGGGTTTATGCCTTCTCTCTCTTTTCTTTACCTCTCCTTTCCTGCCTCCTTTAGGTCTACTACACTGTTCCCTTTGTTTGGACTTTTCTCTTGTTCTGTCTAGCATTTTTCAGATTAATTTCTCTCGTTCTTTAGGAAAATGTACCCCCTCAAAGTCAATGTCATACAATTATTAGTTGAATTGGCATGCCATGTGCAAACCTATAATCTCAGTGAGGGTAGTACTGATCATGTCTACACTACTTTTTAATTTATCTCCTGTGCCCAGAAAAATGCCTGCCACAAAACTGGCAGTCAAATATTTATTGAATGAACAAGTTTCCTCTTCAAGTAGTTAGAATCTAGACTATGTATTGTTTTGTATTACTAGCCTGTCAATTATTATCTTTTTTCAATTTTTTCCCATGTTTTTTACTGGAGCTGAAATTTTCAATGTAAAATTTAGATCATAAACTAAAAAGAGAGAAAATATATGAATATACTTGTATCTAGATTATTATTGGCATAATGAAACAGTAAAATGAGATCTGGAAAGTGTGTGTCATAGAAAAGTGCTCTGAGTCAAAAATAATAAGAATTCAAAACTATAGGGGATAAACTGCTCCCAAGGGGGTAAAATGCTCTTTAAAATGAAATGAATGAGTTGTTCCAGGAGAGCCGGAAGTCAAGCAGTGAAAGGAAATTAATATCCTACGTGAGATGGATGGTAGAAACTTCTCCTTTGTCAGAGGTGACTGGACTTATAAGTGTGTCCACAATGGGAAACCGCCAATTAACTGATGGACGGGTGAATGTGTGGGAATGGAAAAGCACTGCCTCCACCCAAAGCCTGAAGGTTAACTCCGCCCTCTGCTCCACAGGTCAAGAAATGCTGTCACCCAGAGTCTAAGGAGGTGGAAAGTTTGAGTGTTACTATTCCCATTCTGTAGTTGAGGAAACTGAGATCCAGAGAATTTACATGATTTGTCCACAGTCACTCAGACAGATATTAGTGTTGACAATAAAATTCAGTTCTACCTATCTTTCTTCATCATGGCATAAGCTCCCAGCAGATGGCTTTCCAAGGCTGCATCAGACAGAAGTCTTATTAATAACTACAGGAATTATTTTAATGCTTTTATTTTTCCTAAAATAAAAACATAAAACTTGAAGCAGCTCAGTTCCGTGCAATAGTTATGAAAAGCTGGAATAAAATGCTTTGTAGGGCTTTCTAGCCTCTAATAAGAAGACACTCAGAACCGCAAGGTCACTTTGTCTAGAGACAGCTGTTTTCATACAACTGTCACATAATAAACTCTCCCAGCAGGCCTGCCTTCACGGCACATGAGGGGTCTTGACAGACCTGAGGTAAACTGGAGGTAAGCTGATAGTCAGGGAAAGGTAGAGTCAGGGAAAATGGCTTTGATGCTTAAAGACTCTACAAGTCTAATGCTAGGGGTTGATTTACATTTTCCCCAAATGTGTGTTGAAGTCCTACCCCTCACTGTGAACGTTTTTATGAAATTGGGTCTTTGTAGGTGCAGCCAAGTTAAGATGACAACCCAAGTCCAATGTGACTGAAATCCTTAGAAGAAGAGGGAAATTTGAGGAGAACACCATATGACAACAGAGAAGAAATGGGAGTGAGGTAGCTGTGAGTCAAGGACCACCAAGGATTAACGGTCAGAAGCTAGGATGGGGCAAGAAGTATGGGGCCCAGAGTCTCAAAGGGAGTATGGCCTGGCTAATACCTTGACTTCAGGCTGCAGTCTCCAGAACTGTGAGAGAATCAATCTCATCTTTGAAGTCACCCATTTTGTGGTACTTTGTAATAACATACATAGGAAATGAATCTACCCAGTAACACAGAATCTAGGTTAACACATCACTGATCAATGTAGTATTAGATTCATTTGGTTCCCCAGCCATATTTCTTTTTCAGGGTAGAGCAATGGTGAAATGAGTCATGTTAATGAGCCCAAAAACAATGCAAAGTTCTGCAGCTGGCCGAAACAAAAGTAGAGGCAGCAAACAGCTGGTGTTTTTTTAGCACTACATCTTGAACTAGTGTTGACAGATGTCAACTATAGTTGACAGATGACAGACAGATACAGGTAGATACTATAATCACCTAATCAATGAAATTAGCAAAAGCAGGTCAAGCAGTGGAGTAAGGATAGACTATGGGGAAATAAGCCAGAAGAGCAGTAAGACTGCATTTGGGATCAAGTGTTTTCCGTTACCTTTGAATAACCGTGGAAAATGAGATTTTTCACTCCGAAGTAAGCAAACGCTAAGGTAAGCACATTATGAAATACCTCAGACATATAAATGTGTATAGAAAATAATGTAACCGTTATGTGCCCACAACTCAGTTTAAGAAATAAAAGCCAATTTCCTATTTACCCCCATCCTGGTTCCATTCCATTTCCTACACCTCCAATAGTCACCATTAGGAAAAAACATTTCTTCATAGGTCTCTTGATTTCTCCACATCTCACAGAAAAGACCTGAGTGAATTTTTTTCTCATTTGTTTCAAAGGTATTTGTATAGTAAACTGCTTCAAAAGATAGAGACAGTCTCTCTCCCTGGAGCAAAGGTCAGGCTTACTTCCCATTATGAAAGATACAGGTTTCCTGAGCTCATGGTTCTTCCCCTGTAATGCAACCTACTTCAGGTATATAGGAGCCCATCTGGGCCCAGTCACATCACCTGCATGGCCCTTGGGGACAAGGAAAATTGATGCAAACATGCTGATGCGCATGTTGCTTGCTGTGCCAAAAACAATAAAGTCCTTTGTCTTCAACCCAGGAATTTTCTGCTTTCCACTAGTACCAATTAAAATGGGAAGTGGGGATGATCTGTTAAAGTTTTTGAAAACCATTATTTTAAACTTGGTATTTATCATTTCTGTGTATACATATTTTACTAAAGATATAGTATTATTTTGCTTGTTTACAAATTTTATGTAAATGGAATCATGCAGTATGTGTTCTTGTGAAATCTGCTCTCTCAACTTATCTTTTTGAGAGTTTACCAAACTGATCCATACTCTACTTCACTCATTTTTAAGCATTAGATAGCATTTCATTATAGGAATACAATTTATTTATTTATACTCCTGTTATCCAGCTTATTTTTGTTGTGATTTAGGTTATTTCCAAATTTATTATCGCAACCAATGCTTTCAATGAACATCTTGTTCATGATTCTTGTGAACATGTTAGACAGTTTTTCTTGTGTATAAATTTAGGGGTAGAAATGCTGGAATGGGGCCTCCCTGGTGGCACAGTGTTTGAACGCTGGGCTGCGAAGATGCCCGCAGCCTCTGCAGAGCAGGTTCAATCCCCGGCCACTGGCGAGGGTCCCACATGGCGTGCAGATCTCTCCTGCCACACCCACTGCTCCCCTCAGCAGTGTACTTCGTCAGTCTGCCTGCTCTGCTCCCTGCTCTGGCGCTGGTGAATTCTCTCACCCTCCCGCGCTTCTGACTGTACCCAGTGCTTGTATAAATAAATAAATAAATAAATAAATAAATAAATAAATCTTAAAAAAAGGAAAAAGAAATGCTGGAATGCGGGCCTCCCAGATGGCACAAGGGGTTAAGTTCCAGCACTATCAAGCTACTGGCAGCCACTGCAGCACCAGGTCAATCCCTAGCCAGGGAGCTAACCCACATGGCGCAGCAGACCTCTCCTGTCTCACCCACTCAGCAGTGTATTTCAGTCAATCCTCCCTGTTCTGCTCCCTACTCTGTCTCTGGTGAATCCTCTCACTCCTCCCCTCACCCCTGCACCTCTGGCCTACTCCCCAGCTCTTGTATGCATAAATAAATAAAATAGATCTTTAAAAAAATGCTGAAATGCAATGTGAACTCATCTTCAGCTTTAGTAGATACTGCCAAATTGCTATCTGAAGTGGTTGTTCCAAGTAACATTTTGTTAAGCAATACGCAAGAATTCCTATTTCCCTACATCCTTGAATATGTGCTGTTGTTGTACTTTTGAGAGTAAAGTACTTTTCAACTGAGAGTAAAGAGACTGTGTGTCTTCCTATGTTTCATAATTTTGGGTCATTCTCCTTTTTAGTTGTTGTTTATATCCCTTACCCATTTTTCCATTGGATTGCCATATTTCTCTCAAGAGTTAGATTCTTTATATAGTCAAGTTAGTGATATTTTGTCTGTTTTACATGTACAAATAATATCTCTTGGTATGTGTCTTCTCTCTTTCCTTCATTCGAGGTATTTACATTGCTTCTTCATTTCACATTGGAATAATAGGAAATACCTGTATCTGTGGTGGTATGCAGTGGAGTCAGAGATTTAAAATTGTGATGATAGCTTGTTCTGACCAACTATTGCATGAAAACTGGAATATAAGAAGCTTAGGTTCTACTCATGATTTTTCCATAGCTAAGTGTCCTTGGGGAAATCACATCACCTCTATGTCTTGGACTTCTCATCTGTAATCGAACTTTGGACTAAATGACCTCCTTGAGCATCCTCCTAGATGTAAGGTTCTCTAACATTGTAAATCAAGGTCATGTGTATGCCCCAAGCAGGCAATGACAGAACATACATGGACGAGCCCACTTCATCCTAACATATGAAGTGACTGATCAACCTCTGTGTTATTTTTCCTGACTCCCCCACATGGGTTGCAAGCATTTCCTTCTTGTGCCCATAGCATCTAATCATTTTGTAACTGTACTATCATCACATTATACTATCGGTATGGATTTTTCACTTGTCCCTTTGACTAGACTGAGCATCTCAAACATAAACATGTCATTAATATATCTCCAGCGTATCCCATAGTTGCTGACTCAGTGAATGTATGAAGAATGATGTGGGGGGGGGGGGAGGAAGGAAGGTAGAGAAGGAGGGAGGGAGGGAGGGAGGTAGGAGGGAGGGAAATGGGAGGGAGGAACCTAAACACCTCCAAAGTACACAGCTAGTGAACATAAATGAGTTACTAAAGCAGTTGCACACTAGGGAAAGGAACCATTAACAAATACTATTGTAACCTTTTATAGATGGAATTCATTTTGCAAGCTCACATAGAAGAGTGATGTGTTTATTAGTGGAAAGCAATCTCTGATTCTTAATCTGATGTATCAACTAAGCCTACAGCTTCATCATTTTAGCAAAAACAAACTAGATTTTGAGTTAAAGTCATTTTCATCCTTTTTATGTAACTCAATTACAGTACCTATTATAATTTTGAATTTTTCCCTGCTGACATGTTCAAAAAGATTAAAAAGGGAGTCTCTAAGCTTTAAGACCTTTCATAACTGCTATCTATGTAGTATCAGAGATGGGAGTTCTTAAATAATTCTCTCTTAGCTATAATGCAGTTTCCTGTTGCTGTAAACATAGGGGAAAAAATAAGATCTATGTAATAAAAGTGTCCTTGTCATGACAACAGGAAGAAGCAACAGGAAGGAAAACCTGGCCTCTAAAGAATGGGCTGTTACAAGGTTTCAGGGTCCATTATGCATGATCAGTGTCCTGTCCTTCATTTGCTTTTGCCCTTACACAGCCTACTTCACTGCTGCAAGTATAATTAAATTTTCTCAGCTACACATTCGCCTCTGGATAAGCAAAGCATAATTTGAATATCCTTTTCTAGGGGTAATGCATTATCTGTTCATCTTGAAAAACTGCCTATGTCTTCTATCTCCTACTCTAACATAGTTTTACAATTTATTATGCCAGCATCCTTGTGTTTGTTTCTATTGTAATTAGTAAGATCATTATTAAATAATAAAAAAGTAAGTAGATTACAAGAGCCAGACCAGGAATAAAATTAGGCTGTGGCGATAAACAGTAAAGTGGGATAACCCTGGCAGTGATGTATCCGTTCTGATCTTTTCCCAGCAGACCTGGTTTCTGCTAGTCCCAGATTCAGCCCCACCAGACACCAGTTTCCATCCATGCTAGTGACTTTGGTGATCTCATGGTTGTAAATCTCCCGATAATGGAAAGTTGATTAGTTGCTGACAAATGGGGTAGTTTCTTTGGTAGTTTCTCTAGCCCAAAGTATAGACTTCAACCCATATGCATTAGATTTCCCCAGCATGTTTGTTAAAAATGTATTCTTTTAAAGTTTGATTCCTGATTTGCTTCTGAATCTGAAATGCCAGGGGTGGGACTAAAAGTTCTGAATGCTAAAAGCACACTAAAATTTGAGAGGCCTTGCCTTAAACTGTAAAAGAAAAATAAAAATAGAGGGCAATCTTTTCTGCTACAAAATGCCTAGAAGCAAGGAGGTCATTGCACCTTTGGTAATAAGAAGGGAAACAGACAAGCTAAAGATGAAGCTTGCCAAGTTCACAGTTTTCCTTAGGTTTTGCGTCAGATATAACTGTTGCAGATTTGAGCCAGACTCAAGCGGGCTCTCAAAATACATGTTGTATGTTGTTGGTCAGTGTTGGTGTTATGAACCTCAAACGTGAGACTGCTTTTAAACTACTTCATTCTGGGCCTCCCTGGTGGCGCTAGGGGTTAAGACGCAACCTATGAAGCTATCCACAGCCACTGCAGCATAAGTTTGATCCCCGGCCAGGAAGTTACCCACATGGCGCAGCAGACCTCTCCTGACGCGCCTGCTGCTCCCCTCAGCAGTGTATTTCAGTCTATCTGCCTGTTCTGTTCCCCACACTGTCTCTGGTGAATCCTCTCACCACCACCCCCGACACACACCTCTGGCCAGTACCCAAGTTCTTGTGTGCATAAATAAATACTTCTTAAAAAAAATAAAATAAAATACTTCACTCCCGCACTTCTCACTGTACCCAGTGCATGTACAAACAAAGAAACAAACAAACAAATAAATAAATAAATAAAAATACATGCCTCTTAAAAAATAAATAAATAAAACAAAATACTTCATTCTGCCAGGCACTAGAGGAAGACAGAGGAAGCATATACTTCACAGTGTTGTATCAGAGGTCACTGTGATGAAGGACTAAACTATGAGAGTGTCACTGGGGGTGGACAGGAGGACCTGGATATGAACAATATGAAGACAGAAGCAGTAGAACTTGATGACCTAATGATTGAGAAAGATAAAGAAGTAGGATTCAAGGATGACTCTAGGTTTGAGGCTCATAGCTGTATATGAGGCCAGTCATCAAGCAAGGAAGGGAATTCAGAAGAAATTAAAGTAAGCAGTAAAAGGAGTGACAGATTTCATTTCAGAGAGGTTGAGTTTGCGGTACCTGTGGAATAGCCAGAAATTAGGAAAGAGGTCTGCTTTGAGGACAGGGTTTTGGCAATCATCTGCTACAGCATAATTTCCATGGAAACATGGTGTAGGCAGGAGAAAAATGCTCCTTTCATGAGCAAGTATTTCTTCCCAGGCATTAAAAAGCCAAGTGGCCTGATCAAGGAGAATGACTAGAAAAGAGCCAAATAATAATATATCTGTCTCCTCTCTATTTCATTTCGAACATGTGACAGGTCTTCAAGGTTTAACTGTAGGATTTTCTTGTTTCATTTTCTTTCCCCTACTAAGTAAGTTTTTGAGGCTACACTAGGGCTTCAAGACATCAGAGGTAAAAAAAAATCTCATGTGAAAGTTCAAATTTTTCTTATTCTTTTTACTTTCCCTTTCTTCTATTTTGCTCTTTCCATGTTGCCAATGGCATTATAAAAACTGAAGGAAAACACCAAAATCATCTAGATCCTTGGCCACCGTTTAATTTTTTAATAGCTTCTACAATAGCTTAACAATATTGTTAAGTCTTTGGGTTGACGTGTATTCAGAAGGAGCCATGGAGTTGCTGATATAAAAAAGTATTTTGTGTCAGGGATTGATTTATGCCTTGGAGCAGGACAAAAAGAATATTCAGCTCCTGTGGTATCTGTTGCTTGGGAAGCATCAGGCCATCTGGTAGGTTTTAGTAAAATGTGGCAATAACACTTGGGTTTGAAGCACATGATAATTTTTTCAAATAAAATTAAAATTTGTCAGCAATTGAGACACTTGTAGACCTTTTAAAAAAAAAAAAGATATCTGCATCTTTAGCATTAGTATTTAAAACAATTAAAAAAAGACATCTCTATCTTTCTTGTTCTGTTCTGGGCTTATTCTCAAAATCCTGTGTTGACTGCCCAATTCAAACTTCTCAGCCTGCCCTTTGAGGCCTCCATATTCACTTTACAAGTAAGACTACTTAAATTAGAATTTTGGTAGGTTGGACCCAAGCATCATTTTTTAAAAACTTCCTTGATGATTTCACACATTGATCAATTGGGGCATCAGATTACCACAGGTCAGAAGCAAATGTGAGAAACAGAAGTCCATCAGAGCTTCAGGTGACAGCTACGACATATATATGCATACATGTGTGTGTGCGTGCGCGTGTGCGTGTGTATGATTTACATTATCTCTCTTGCTGCCCTGGCTCACAGGTGAATGCTGTGCGAGTATATGTGAACAGTTCCTCAGAGAACCTCGACTACCCGGTCCTCGTTGTAGTTCGCCAGCAGAAAGCGGTGCTGTCCTGGCAGGTTCCTCTGCTCTTCCAAGGACTGTAAGTGGATCTTTTCCTGCACAACATCACTTCATTTAATTTCTTTCAAGGTTCTAGTCCTTTATTGGTATTTTCATTAGTGGAAAGGAGAAAGAAGGCCTTTGGGATGTTGGCATATTATGATCCTAAGAACAAAAATTGGTCATGGTATAAACCTGACCTGTTCCTCTCTGTTCAGTTTCTATCCTCTTTGAAGTTCAGATTTGCTGCACCTGAAAGAACTTTCATCATTTTAATTCCACCCTAGAATATTCTGTGCCTTTTGGTTGGTTAGTGGATCATTCACTGAGGACAGGGCTAGAACCAGCAGTCATCTTAAAGGAATAAAACCACCCCCATTCTTCAGAAGCCCACTGTGTACATTCTTTATTCCACAGTATTTATTGAGCATTTCTAAGTGGTAGATGCTAGGAATACAGCATTGGAAAAAGAAAAACACCAACAAAGTCCCTGCCCTCATAGAGCTTATATTTTCACAGAGGAAAGCAGTATAAGGCACAATAGCACCAATAAGAAAAAAATCCAGAGGAATAGACATGGGTATATAGCATAGTGTTAAATAATTTCTACAGAATGAGGAATTTGAGGGTTGATACTGACTGATAGCCTTGAGTTGGACTCTGGGATTTTCTTTATGTCCCATGTAGCAAAATCTTGAGGAGTAGAAAAATGGAATCAAATGATAGTTTAACTGATTCCCCTTCAGAGTTTGATATGCTTTCCTCATTGAATTAAGAGTTTGGCTATTGTAATGTAAACACAGCCTGCATGATTCAGCATGGAACTGTCCTGACATCCCTGGTTTTACATCATACAACCCTATGCCAAAAACTCTAAAATCACTGTCAATAATTCTAGTCTGAATTTTAAAACATAAGGACTTGAAAACATATTTGGGGAGAAGTAAAATAAGTCAGGCTTCTTTTTCTGCTTGTTCACTGAGCTTCATTCTTGCTGGTTTTCCTCCTTTGGTTGCTATAGATACCAGAGGAGCTACAACTACCAGGAAGTAAGCCGCACCTTATGTCCTTCAGAAGCAACCAATGAAACAGGACCTCTGCAGCAGCTGATATTTGTAGATGTAGCATCCATGGCACCTCTGGGTGCCCAGTACAAACTGCTGGTAACCAAGCTCAAGCACTTCCAGCTACAGTAAGTAGGACACACTTTCTCTGTTCACTTGTTTGCGCTTCCTGTGCTTGTGCATGCATACTCTACACTACCCCCACTCCCTTACAGGTCAACATTCAATAAGGAAATGTTTCCCTTGACATACTGAACCTTCTAAACTCTGGGCAGTAGGTCTTCTCTGTGTAAGAGAGTATCTGTTCTGGGAGCTCCAGGCTTCTCAAGAGTTCCAAACGTTTCCTCCCTTCTTAGTATTTAAATAATTTTAAAAGAAACTACCATTAAATTGGTAATATTAAAATTAGACATTTTACTTATCAAATAGCATCATTAAGAGAACAAAAAGTAGGCCACAGACTAGAAGAATATATTTCCAGCACACATTGCTGATAAATCATATGCAGCATGTATAAAAAACTCCTACAAATCGATAAGAAAAACAGGTAAACTCCTGGTGTTATCCCTATTTCCCACCTATCCTCTGTGACCCCAGTTTCTTATGGGGAAGAATCTTGAAGTCCTTGAGTCTAGGCATTGAGTCTGGCACCAAGATAGATATGTCTATGTGTCCCCATATCCAGACCTAGTTTTACTGGAACAAATAGGTTTTCTGAGGCAATCTCAGCAAACACAAACTATATTTGAAGAAATGATCCTGTGACCTGAACCTCTCAATAGAACTTTGGGACAGAGATATGAATCTCAGAAGGAAAATCAATGTTTATATTTACCCAAAGACAGTGTGCATGTTTGTGAGTGTGTGTGTGTGTGTGTGTGTGTGTGTGTGTATTGCTATAATTCAAAAATAATGACAACTCCACTCCAGTTCTATACCTAACTCCTAGATTGGGTTGTTCTGTTGTTTAGTTGTTCTGGTCACTTATGGAATATTACACAATACAAATGAATGAACTACTAATATAGCTAACAATATTTATAAATCTCACAAGCACAATATTGAACAAAAGAAGACAAGAAATACATACTTTTTTACTCTATAGAAAGCTTAAGAACAAGTAAAACTATTATTTTTTTTTAAAGATTTATCCATTCATGCATACAAGAGCTGGGGTACAGGACAGGGGCCTGAGGGGTGAGAGGACTCACCAGAAACAGAGTGGGGAACAGAACAGGCAGATCCACTGAAACACATTGCCAAGGGGAGCAATGGGTGAGCCAGGAGTGTTCTGCTGCGCCATGTTGGCCGCTCCCTGACCGAGGATTGAACTTGTGCTGTGGTGGCTGCAGACAGCTCCATAGGTTGCATCTTAACCCCCATCTTAACCCCCTGCGCCACCAGGGAGGCCCACAAGTAAAACTATTCTATAATATTAGAAATCAGAACAGTGATATCTTCAGGGAGGAAAGAGGAAGTACATGGCTATATTTACCTAGTAATTTATTCATTCAAGTGCACTTATGACTTGTGCACTTTTCTGTTTGATATACCTTAACAACTAGGTTGTTTTTAATCAGAATATTTAAACACAAAATATACTATACTTATTTTTCTTATTAGGATAGTCTGTTCTTCCAAAGTCTTAAATTTGTGAGTGCAGTTAAGATATCTTTAGCATATATTGTTGCTAATAGGAATCAAATAATTATCGTGGTGTTCTCTTACACACCTTGACAATGCTGTACCCATAGAGACACATGGGTAGATGAGTGACTAAAGGGTCAGAAGGATGGAAAAGTAGTCACAGCATTTTTTCAAAGTCCCTCCCCATTAATCTGTGTTTTTAAAAGGTGAGTGATAATTTCAAGAACAAAGGAAACCATACCCCTTTCCCCCACTAAAAAGGCAGAAAAAGATTCTCTTGTGGATAAGACCTACCTATCAGTTAAGTCAGACTGTCTAAGAGGGGAGTTTGAGCATTTAATATGCATATTTTAAAGTGTCCCTTAAAAAGGTGATTTTAATGTACATCTGAGTTAATGCACTTTCTAAACAATTTTTTTTTTTTAATCTTAAATTTTATTTTTATATTCCCCCATACAATTGCAAACGCCCCATTCTGACCCCAATCCTTCCCCTCCTGCCCCCCAACCCCCAAAAAGTGTCTCTGGTTCATAGTTTTTTGTTGATTTTGATTTTCACTTTCTTATATTCATTTTCCTGGTCCCTTATTTAAGTTTTCTAGATTCCTGCTATGAGTGAGACCATCCGGTATTTTTCTTTTTCTTTTTGGCTTATTTCGCTGAGCATGATCCCTTCCAGCGCCATCCATGTTGCTGCAAATTGCATGTGTTTATCTTTTTTGAATGCTGAGTAATATTCCATGGTATATATGTACCACATCTTCTTGATCCAGTCATCTACTTTTGGGCATTTGGGTTGTTTCCAAAGCTTAGCTATTGTAAACAGTGCTGCTATAAACATAGGGGTGCAGGTGCTCTTTGGAATTGATGTTTCTGTGTCCTTTGGGTAAATACCTAGGAGTGGAATTGCTGGATCATATGGAAGCTCTATGTTTAGTAGGTCCAGAAATCTCCACACAGCTCTCCATAGTGGTTGGACCAGTTTGCACTCCCACCAACAGTGCAGAAGAGTTCCTTTTTCTCCACATGCTCGCCAACATTTGTTGTTGCTAGTTTTTTTAATATGTGCCATTCTCACTGGTGTGAGATGGTATCTCATGGTAGTTTTGATTTGCATTTCCCTGATTGCAAGTGATGTTGAACATTTTTTCATATGTCTGTTGGCCATTTGCATTTCCTCTTCAGAGAAGTTTCTTTTTAGCTCTTCTGCCCATTTTTTGACTGGATTATTTTCTTTGTTGTTGCTGAGTCTCATCAGCTCTTTGCAGATTTTTGTGATCAGTCCTGTTCACACTGCACTCTAATGTGCTGCCATGTCCTTTAAATGGATAATCAAGATTTCCCATATTGTTTAATATCATAAATAGAATTAATTACTAAAACAAACATAAGTACTATATTAAGAAATTGTTTAATTTGATGTTCTTTACATCAAATTAAAGAACATCAAATTAAACAATTTCTTAATATAGTACTTATGTTTGTTTTAGTAATTAATTCTATTTATGATATTAAACAATATGGGAAATCTTGATTATCCATTTAAAGGACATGGCAGCACATTAGAGTGCAGTGTGAACTTCAGAGAAGCCTTACTTTTATAGATTGGCCTGTGCCTTTGACTTGTCACTGGCACCTGGTGGTAATATATTGAATTCTGTGAGACTTTCTATGAGGCTAATTAGATTCTCTGGAAAACTGAATGATGTGAAACTGAAGTCATAAGGTCCTAACTCTGTACAGTGTTAATGAATGAAGTGCATGCTGGCAAAAGCACAAGTCAACATGTTCCCTCACATTGTTTTCTGTTGTTCCCACTTCTTACGACTCGATTTGACCTCAACAGCCAGGCATTTAGAGTATTTCAAAATGTACAGTTACTAGAGATTTTATGAGAATAAGTCTGGGAAGATATGGTAACTGATATGTATGTGTGTCTCTTCCCCTTAGTTCTGGACTGTCCCATACTGGCCTGGTTGGTGACCCAAAAATACAAAGAGTGATGGTGATGGGGAAGAACTGAGGGCTGTGGTGAGATCCAAAGAATTAACTAAAAATTCCCAACATCATAGTTTCTTTGTATGATTTTGAATGGCAGACCACAGGCATATGAAACATATTCTCTGATTCTTTTGTGTATAAAATCATAAATTTTAAAGATGGAAGGACCCTTAGGAAGCTAATCCATTCACCTCATTTTTCCAGAATAAACTGATACCCAGAAAGTTTAAATGACTTGTTAAACTCACACAGGTAGGAAAGGGAAAATCAAGACTAGATTTTATTTCTGACTCCCAGTTCTGAGCTCTTCCCACTATAACACGATATTTCTACTTTCTAGTTAAAATTGTCCTTCCAATTTTTATGCTTCCCTAAATGTTTCTCAATTCCATGAAGCACTTATTTATTTAAATCCAGCTTTGAAAATAAAATTCTTACTAAAGCATTACTCCCTGCCATCTATTGCCCCTCCACTTCCTTCCAAACACATACACACAGCTTTGTCACCACTCCTTTTCCAGTTGTTCAGAGTTGCTGAGTATGAAATTGCAGAGAGGCAACCAGGGGGCTTTAGGAACAGACAGGCACCTCATCATATGGTGGGAGAAACTTGGAAGGGGCATCAAAAGAAAGGTAGGCAGTTGTCTAAAATGTAATTGCTGTATGGAGAATGGATTTAAAGAGAACAAGACTGGATGCACAGAAATTAGAAGGCTGACGCAGTGGTCAAGTTAATGAGATGAAATGAGTAATCTGGAGGTACAACTGATGACACCTAATGAATGTAAGGAATGTTAAGGGGAAAGGGAGTCAAGGATGATCTTCTAATTTATAGATGGTGGCCCCACTAGAGAAGATGAGCATCTTTGGAGGGAGGCAAGAGATGATGGGTTCACCTTGAGACATGTTAAATTTGAAGTGCAGGTGTCTGGCAGATTGTTAGATACCAACATGATTCACAGGAGAGAGGTCTAAGTTGCAGCTGGCAGACTGAGTAAAAACGCTTCAGTAAGGCTGGTCCACAAGCCACTTGTGATGGAGTGACAGGAGACAGGGCTGGAGAAACAGGTGGCACACGGTCTTTTTGACCTTTGGCAGCTGGTATCTGTACTAGGGATTGTAGTGAATGTGATCACCTTTCAGTGATGTGAATTCACTAAATAATTTTAAGCAACAGAATTACATGAACAGGTCTGATTTTTTTCAGATAACTTCAGTGGCAGTGTGGAAGGTGAACTCAAGAGAGTAGAGGGTAGAGGCAAATGAAATATTATTTGAGTAGAGAAGAACAAAAATGATTATGACCTGAACATAATGATAGCAACTATGCTGTAAATGAGAAAAAGAGTCAAGTAATACACTTTCAGATTCAACAAACACGTTGCAGAATTATACTTGCAGCTTCCTGGTACAGAGCTTGAATCTTTGTCTTGAGAGGAAGTATTGAATGAGATCATTCAGCTACCATGCTGTGAAAAGTAGTAGAATTTTTGAGGAAATGAGTGAAGAGATCTTTAGACCATTTTGCTTTGTGCCATGCTAGGGGATCACCCTTTGGCATTTGGAGAAGACCACTGAAATGATTTTTGTTACTTTTCAGTTTTTGTCACTGGATGCTGTATTAAGCAAAGCCAGTGTTTCAGTGGGAGCAGGTGCATCCAGGTTACTTTTTACACTATTAGAATCAGTAAGCTGATGATCAATCAAGCGTAGAAAAGATAAAGGGGAGGAATCCAAGATAATTCCGACAATGATGTCAGAAGCCTACTAAGGTATACTAAGAGAGACACAATATTCAGGATCAGGGAAATGATAGTACATTCCATTTTGATCATATGAAGTCTGAAGTGCTTGAAAGACAGGCAAGTGCAGAGGTTCAGCAGGCATCAGTATTCTGGCGCTGTGTGGCGCTATTCTGGCAGTATGTGACTGGAGCTAAGGAGGTATTTCTGGGCTGCAAAAAGAGACTTGAAAGTCACTGGCAATTTGTGTCCTTTTTTTGTGGCAACTAAATATTTATGTGATTTTTATGGCAATTGAATACATATATGTAACTGTGTGTATGTATGTGTATGTCTCTCTGTGTGTGTATATTAGCATAAAATATGCAAAGGAAAGCAAGATCAAGGACAGACCTGTGGGTAACATTCTCAATCTGCAGAATGATACGAGAAACAGGAACTATCAAAAGAGTCTGAATAGACATGGCCAATTGTGTGGGAGAAAAAGGGAGAAAGCAGGTGTCACAGAGTTCAAGGGAGGAAAGGGTTCCAAGATAGAGGCAATGGTACAGTGTCAAGTTTCACAGAGAGGTCAAGAAAATTAAGGGTTAAGTCACTGTAGTTAGCAATTAGGAGGTAACTGTTACTCTTAGCAAAGGCAATTTCAGAGGAAAGGGAGAGAAAGAATCTTGATAACAGAGGAAAGGAAAGAATGAGAGATGAGAGTAGATACTCTTTAAGGAAACTGTGAAGGAGAGGGAGACTATAAAATAACAGAGGAGGGAGTGATAAAGGGAAGAGGGAGGAATTTCATTGGGAGGGTTTTATTTATTTTTAGAATTGTTAAGATTAGAGGATATTTATGAACTAAGGTGTACAAAGGCAGCTTAAATTTATAGAAGAGCTGGGTTTGGTAAAAGCAAAGTCCCAGAGAAGGGAAGAAAGGATAGGATTTAACGTGCATCAAGAGTTTCTAGTAATGCCAAGGGTATGAGATGGATGGTTACAGGTGACAACAGGGTAGGTGGAAAGGTTAAGGTTAGCAAAGAGAGCTCATGACAGATGGCAGTAAGGAGATAAGGGAGGAGTATTTAGAAATCCATAGTCCAATTTCCTTCAGCAATAAGGTAATAAGGTCTTTAATGCCCACTGTGTTCTGTTCTAGGGACTTGCTCTCTTAAGTAAGATGCTGTGAATCAGAGTCCTCTCTGCACTCACCTCAGTTATCACTGAGCTTTAGCTTTAAGAAAGCTCTCTTTACACTACTCTTTCTTTCTGCTCTCCCGTTCCTTTCTTCTGTTTTGTTTTTTTTTTAATCTCTTGCATACATTTTCTCCCCCTACCCCTTCTCCTCTTCTTTCCCCAGGGATCCTTCTCTTCCTCATCTTCTCCTGCACACACATCTCTCTTGACTCCATCTGTTCCCTTTCTCTTCCTTTCCCTCAAATTAGCCAAAACAAGGAAACAAAATCACTGTTCAGTTTTTATATTTAAATGACTGAACATTTGCTTTTATGATTATTTTTTAAAAACAAGTACACTGAAACTGTTATGCTTCTTTCTCTAAATCTAAACGTGCACAAGAGTCTCAATTAGTTTTTTTCTGTTGGTTCTAATCCTTGATAAAATTAACTGTCCCCCTTTCCATTAGTGCTCATGGAGAAGGAAGCAGAATGTCTCACACAATGTTTATTTTACACACAGTGTTGACTCCATAAGAGAGGACTTAAATGTGATTGTCTAAAGAAAATGGCATGCTTTCAAAGTTTTGTACATTGTGCTAACAAAGAAAACATCAAAGGAAAAAAAAAATACAACATTCATAGTGATGGCCATATAGTCAGTGTTACAACTACACAGAGGAGAATACAAAAACAAATTTATGGCCAAAGAAAACTGGTTGCTTCTGGAAATCTCATGCTGTCTGTTGCTAGCCAAGAAAATCACTGTCTTCTTCATTCCTCTGACCTGGCAACAAGAGAGCTGAAGGCCCCATGTTGCCCTAACAACAGCAGTTGACACTCCCCATTCTGCTGAAAGGGCACTACCCAGTCCCACACAGCACCCCAGGTCTTGACTCTGACCATGGGATAGCAGGAACAGACACACAACTCTGTGTGACACTGACTTTTTGCTTTTTTCAGCCATAAGTTTTTGACTGTGCTTCAGCAGAACCAATCCTCAACACTGATTATGATTTCTGTTGAGAGTAGGTATTTAAAAATTATATCCACTGTTAAATTCTGAGCCTAGCCTCCAAGTAGTCTAAATTATTAGTCATTACCTTTAGAAACAGTGCTCGAATTTATGAATTCTAAACAATAACTTCAATTATAAACTATTTGCTAAAATGTCTTGACATGCTTTTTCTAAGGCAATCTAGAAAAGGCAATTAAATCTCTTTAATTTTAAAAAAATTGAATTGCTTCATTTTTATTGGAGAATAGGAAGTAAAGAGCAAGACACTTTAGAGAGTACCAAGGGATGAAGCTGGGGAGGGACTGCATAAGAAGTTCTGCATTCACAGAAATAAAGCCACATATATATGGACAACTAATCTTAGACAAAGGAACAAAGACATGCAATGGAACACGAACAGTTTGTTCAATAAATGGTTCTGGGAAAACTGGCCCACCACATGCAAAAGAATGAAACTAGACCACTACCTTTCACCGTGCACAAAAATCAACTCAAAATGGGTAAGAGAACTGGACATAAGACCTGAAACCAGGGCCTCCCCTGGTGGCACAGCGGTTGAGCACTGGGTTGCAAAGCTGCCTGCAGCCTCTGCAGCGCCGGTTCGATCCCCGGCTGCTCCCCGGCCACCGGAGGAGGGTCCCACATGGCGCGCAGACCTTCTCCTGTCGCCCTCTGCTCCCCTCAGCAGTGTACCTCGGTCCTTCTGCCTGCTCTGCTCCCTGCTCTGGCTCTGTGAATTCTCTCACCCTCCCGCGCTTCTGACTGTACCCAGCGTTTGTATAAATAAATAAATAAATCTTTAAAAAATAAACAAATAAATTAAAAAAAAAAATAAAAAACCCTGAAACCATAAAATGTATAGAAGAAAATATAGGTAAAACACTATAAGACATACATCTCAGTAACATCTTTAAAGATTCAGCACCCAAAGCAAAGAAAGTGAAGGAAAAGATAAACAGCTGAAATAATATCAAACTGAAAAGCTTCTGTACAGCAAAAGAGATGTTAACCAAAACAAAGAGACACCCCACTGATTGGGAAAAAAAATCTTTGTATTCCATACAACAGATAAGGGACTGATCACAAAGATACACATAGAACTCACACAACTCAACAAAAGCAAAGTAAACAATCCAGTCAAGAAATGGGCAGAAGAACTTAAAAGACACTTCTCCAAAGAGGAAATGCAAATGGCCAACAGGCATATGAAAAATGTTCAACATCCCTTATAATCAGGGAAATGCAAATCAAAATCACAATGAAATACCACCTTACAACAGTGAGAATGGCACATATCAAAAAAACTAGCAACAATAAATGTTGGCGAAGATGTGGTGAAAAAGGAACTCTCCTACATTGCTGGTGAGAGTGCAAACTGGTCCAACCACTATGGAAAGCTGTCTGGAGGTTCCTCAGTCTACTAAAAATGGAGCTACCATACGACCTGGCAATTCCACTCCTAGGGATCTACCCAAAAGATACAAAAACATTGATTCAAAAGAATACCTGGGGGCCTCCCTGATGGTGCAAGGGGTGAAAATGCAACCTATGACGCTCACCACAGCCACTACAGCACAAGTTTGATCTCCGGCCAGGGAGGTGACCCACATGGTGTAGCAGACCTCTCCTGACTCTCCCGCTGCTCCCCTTGGCAGTGTATTTCAGTCAGTCTGCCTGTTCTGCTCCCCACTCTGTCTCTGGTGAATCCTCTCACCCCCCCCAAATTCTGGCCTGAACCCCAGTTCTTGTATGTGTAAATAAATCAATCTTTTAAAAAAAAAAAAAAAGAATACCTGCACCCCTATGTTTATTGCAGCACTATTTACAGTAGGTAAAACCTGGAAACAACCTAAATGCCCAAAAATAGATGACTGGATCAAGAAGATGTGGTACATATACACCATGGAATACTATTCAGCAATAAAAAAAGATCAAACTTATGTCATTTGCAGCAACAAGAATGGCGCTAGGGCCTCCCCTGGTGGCGCAGCGGTTGAGCACTGGGCTGCAAAGCTGGCCGCAGCCTCTGCAGCGCCGGTTCAATCCCCGGCCACCAGCGAGGGTCCTACATGGCGTGCAGACCTCTCCTGCTGCCCAATGCTCCCATCAGCAGTGTACTTCGGTCCTTCTGCCTGCCCTGCTCCCTGCTCTGGCTCTGATGAATTCTCTCACCCTCCCGCTCTTCTGACTGTCCCCAATGCTTGTATAAATAAATAAATAAATCTTTAAAAAAAAAAAAATGGTGCTAGAAGGAATTATGCTCAGTGGAATAAGTCAAAAGGAAAAAGAAAAATATCAGATGGTTTCACTTATAGGAGGAATATAAAATAACAATACAAAACACAACAAAACAAAACAAAAACAGACAGACAATTATAAACCAGAGACATCCCGTAGGGGAGGGGGAGGAATTGGAGGGAGAGAGGAAGGCACACAGGCGACTGAGGGGGGAAAAAAAGCAAACATTGTTTAAAAGTGAAAAATTATGTTATATATATATATATATATATATATATATATATATATTTTTTTTTTTAGTAGTTCTGGGTTCAGATTCCCAGAAATTCAGGACACACTGGCGGGGTGGCGCATGCCAACCCCCCAGGCTTAGGCACTGAGAGTACACTGGGCTTGTTGGCCTGATCGTCATAGCTAAAGTTGAGGCATGAGCCAGAAAGCAACCCTTACAACCCTACAGATGAGATCAAATTTGTCTCTGTGCTTTCAAACCTCTTGAGCTGTTCCACATGCATTCATTCCAGACAGCACACAGTGCTACCATGTATGCTTCCACAGCAGGCTCCTCACACTCTCCTTTCCTTAGTGCTGGGTCGTACTGTCTTTCACCAAAGAATGAAAGGACCTAATAAAATAATTCACAGTAAATTACTAGCTGGAGAGAATGTAATTTCATTATATTCTTTTTGGTGGCATTTGAATTTTAAAGAAGGGTTTTAGAAAGCAATCCCTAATCCAAAGAGGACACAATCTTGGAGGGGAATTTCAGTCAGTGCGCAGGCAACTGGGGAGGTGCTGAGGGCCAAGCAGCATATGCTTCTGTTCCTAAGGATCTTCCCATGGGAGATTATCTATTCAACAAGTCTTTTACAAAATGATCTTTTGCCATGGATACATTAAAATTATTTTGAAGTATTATTTTCATTATCCAAAAGAGACGTCAAACCTTTTTTCAGTCCATTTCTGACACCCAAACTGTGCTTTATTATAAAATCTTAAGAGAATCTAAATGCTTTAAAAGTATCTGTAAAGGTAAACAAAGCATTTGCCTGTATTGGTATGGCTTCTTGGGTACCTAAGTACATAAAATTGATCCCTCGCCGATTTGATCACTTAAAAATTGAAAACACGAAATCCCCACGAGTTTGCTTTGTCAGTTTGATGGAACCAGAACTCCCATCACAACTGGCAAGGTCTCCCTTGCATGTAATTTGAGATAAGTGATTTTTGCTTGCTAACTTAAGCTTTTGTTTCACTTTTCTCCCTTCCATTCTCCCACTTATATTTCTCAGGACAAATGTTGCCTTTCACTTCACTGCCAGTCCTTCTCAACCTCAGGTAAGCGAAGAGTTCCGAGGTTACAAGTTTACCTGTTGGTGTTACTCAAATAAATCATGGTAACAGGTAGAGTTAGCATGTGGTACTGACTTTCACATTTGTTACTGGGATTTTGGATACAGCATTTAATCTTATCACCTGAAATAATTAGAAATGGGAGGCATGGCATTTGTCTGTAGATGTTACTTGGTTCAATCTTTATTAAGCAAATCATGTGTCTACTATGCTCCAAACCAGTGCTGGAATGAACTAGGTGCCAGGGACAGAGAAATGAAGGCAGGAAATGCAACTTCTACCCTCATGGACTTTGTAATTCTGATAGGAGTGTGGGGATAGATAATAGAAAGCCACCACTAATAACCAACTGATTTAGAAATAGAATAAAAATAAGACAGATTTCATTTCCACAGTGTTACCAGTAGAATAGTTTCTCCTGTCATGAAGAGAAAAAACAGGTATGTTAACAAAAATTATTAGAGAAGTTAGATGTTCTTATTGTGCTGTCCATTAAACAATAATCACAAATAGAATAAATAAATGAAAACTCTGATGAACTAAGGATGCTTTCTTGGTAACACTTCAAGCTACCTTTCTTTTTTTCCCCCCATAGTTTCTTAAAGAGTAAAGTCTATTTGATAGCAAGTTTGTTTTATTTTTTAATTTATTTATGCATACAAGAATTGGGGTGTAGGCCAGAGGTCTGGGGTGCTAAGAGGAGACACCAGAGACAGAATGGAGAGCAGAGCAGGTGGACCTACTGCAATACACTGCTGAAGGGAGGTGTGGGCAAGACAGGAGAGGTCTTCTGTGCCACATGGGTTAGTTCCCTGGTAAGGGATCGAACTCAGACCACAGTGGCTGGTGATAGCTTTACAGCGCTGAGACTTTAAGCCCTGTGCCACCAGGGAGGGCCTATTCTATAACAAGTTTAAAACATTCATTTAATAATCTGATCTTTATTGTAAATCTGCAGGCTGTAGTACAGTTTTGGTCATAAATGGCTACTTAGTTTTTGCTTTGGACATACTAAAACTAAGATTAACATTTTATATGGACATTGCTGTAGCTCCACTACAAATACTGGTATGCTGGTAAATATTTAACAATTGCTTCTCAGAGAGAATGCCCTGATTTGTTGTGTTTGCCCATTTCTGCAGTTTAAATACCTCTATTATGGCCAATTTCAAGGGGCCAACACCATGGGAAATATTGGGAAATATTAGTTCCCCCAAATCTATTTAAGCTGACTCCCACACACCTTTCAAGATTTAAATGTGCCCAGCAGAGAAAACCTCCACAGTGCACATATACTGTCACCCACGGACAGAAGAGGACTACAGGCCCACAATCCATTGCCCTCAACATTTATTGGCCACTTAATTCATGAAATATTTCAAAGCACTTCATGCTAGGTACAGAGGGAGGTATCTAGAAAAGGAAACTTGGGCCCCAATGGCAAGAGTTCAGTCTTATAGTCGTGAACAAAGCTGTAATAAATGACACACTGAATGAATGTTGCAATGTACTTTGTAGATTGAAAGTCAGTGATGATTATATATTATGGCTTCTTTATTATTTAAAAAAGTATGTAAATATGAATGCCTAAATACTTTGCAAATAAACACCAAACTAGAGGAAAATATCCTTAGGATAAGCTAATAAAACAAAAGGAGATTCTTTATTGTTTATGAAAATCTTACTTTACTCTTAACTGTTCCCTTTTTGGCCTGTATTTTATATACTCTTCAACTGCAAGAAAGTTTTCTATTCCCAAAAACTTCTCACCCAAGCTATTATACATTCTCAGACAACCTTGCAGGTTATAGAAACTGGGTAAGTCATAAGGACTCAGATGGTGATGTTTAGCCTAAATTCCAGCCATTACTTTGGGTATTAGTCATTTTGCTTTTCTCTAAAAGATTATCAAGGCAAGAGTCAAAAACTCTTATTTGTGGTTTACAGTAATTTAGAGATAAAGAAGGTGGATAATACTCTGGCATGTAGATTAAGACTTCAGCAGACTTCTACTGCTTGCACAAAACCAATTCTTAGGTTACACAGGCACATATATTATGTTCATTATGGCTAACAGTGACCAGAGTGATGCTCTTGAATTATAAAGTATGTTTCTCATATGAACCAAAAGCACCTCTTGGGAATTCCAGAGTGCTCACCTTTAGGAGAGCCCTGAATAATATGTATCTGAATCAAGCTCCACACGAAAGCACAAAATGAAGTGGGCTCTTGGGAGTGCTGCCATCTGTTACAAGGCGTGAACAGATTTCCAAACAGAAGCGTTAATGACGTTCTTTATTCTTGAGATTATTTGTCCCCATCAGGATATAGATTTTTGAAAACCATTCTATTTTTATAGGCTTGGTTCTCAGAATAAGGTAAGTAAAGAGGATATCAGAATGCAAAATTAGGTTTTGACATATTTTTTCCTCTCCTTTAAAGTGATAGGTTTATTAGAATGCTAAGATACAGGGCTTATTTGGTTGGTTTCCTCAAAATCTTTTTTTCCCCTCAAAATCTTAATCATGAATTTAATATCAAGCTTTGCAACCTTTAAATTAATAGGCAGACGTTCCCTTTCTTCATTATTAGCAGCATGTTTAAAACAGGGTTAACAGATGTTTCCCGTGGATTCATAATCTGAATAGGTTGACCGCTTTCTATTATAAATGTTTCCTGATTCTGATATACTTTTAAAGATATCTCAACTTGCTCAAAACTGTAAACATACTTCTGGGGGGCAGATAAAGGGTTTGGTCTTTGAATCAAAATGTACCCTCACTATCTTCCAGCTGTGAAATCAATTTTTTTGCAAAAAGTCTAAGGGAAGGGTGAGTCTAGTGCTAATTCTTGTCTATAGGAAAGTGGTTAAGGTTCTCAGAGAACAGGTTTATCTACTTTTCAAGTGGAATTTAGCATTTCAAAATGACCTCGCCAGAGTAAATCTTGTCTCATATTACATCCCACATATCCCTAACTTAAAGGGTTGGAGGGATCTCAAGTTGAAAGAGAATAAAGTATAGCAAAGTTTGGTTGAGAATGAAATACCAAAATACTGTCAAAAATGAAATGTGCCAACATTGTATGAAATGGCTCCTTTGTCCTATTTACTGCTGTATCCTAATGTCTGGCATACAGCCCTGCACAGGGCATTTGCTCAATATGAAGGAGCTGACTGAACTAATGGAGGCTTATTGATATTTACATCTAAATTTTGTGCCTAATATCAGAAAAAACAATCATATTCATCTGAAAATAATTTGAGTTTGTGACTGTAAACATTTCCTAATATTAACAAGTCAATTCTTCTTATTTTCAGTATTTTCTGTACAAATTTCCTGAAGATGTAGACTCAGTCATCATTAAAGTCATGTCTGAAATGGCTTACCCCTGCTCCGTAGTTTCAGTCCAGAATATCATGGTGAGTTTTAATAACTTGTCCATTTTTCAATATGGAGCATTATATTGTCTCAGGATAAATGAAAGAGAAGGATGGAAAAACATGCTATCCTCTTACTGTGTATCTTTAGCAAAACTGCTAGATTTTAAAAAAAAAGTAGCATTTTGTGCATATAAGTGGGCAGTCTATATTTGGAGACACTGACTTGGAGAATAAGAGTGTAGCTGACTATTCACCAAAATAAACAAAGGAAGGAAGGAAGGGAGGATCATGACAAAGAACAGGTTGTGGGCTGCACAAGAAAAATAGAAATGTAGCATTTGTTCTGTTTTTAAACTTTTATTGTAGCAATAGGCCCTTTCTGTCTCATAAAGTATTAACTTTAAAATGGGAAAGGTATTATAAACTTTAAAACAATCTTTTCAGTTCTTTGATACAAGGTGACCTTGACTTTAGAGGACAAGGCACCAAGACTTAGTAAGAGTATTTCATGACTGCTCTGGATAAACTTTTCATGTTTTCTCATTTAATAAGGAACTTCCTGCTCTGTGATCCAGATAGTATTGGTGTTACGTGTAATATAATATTTTATGACATGTTGATGCTTTCCTCCTTCTTCATCATGCACATTACAGTGCCCAGTGTATGATCTCGACCACAATGTGGAATTTAATGGTGTCTATCAGTCCATGACCAAGAAGGCTGCCATCACACTACAGGTAAGACATGAATTCTATGGTCGATATTGTCAATGACACTGTGTAGTTTACAAGCAGTTTTCCTACTGGACCAGCATCCAAAAGGATCACCATTCACTGTGTCGCTTGGATCTCTTTCCTTTCTGATCCATTTTAAAACAATGATTGCCACACTTGAAACCAAAGCTGGAAATGGTAGCCAATGCTACTTTATCTGGTGCCCTTTGGAATCTTGGGAACCCACGATGCAGTGAGATATGTATTGGAGAGGTACTGGAAGAAGATTCCAATCTATTCATTGGGAGATAGAAATGAAGGATAAAGTTTATCTAATGCATATAAAGCAATTAAACATATTCTAATAATCTGTATCAGTAACAATAACCAAAAGAAGATTTCAACTTTGGACAGCACGGACCAGTTCAAAGGAATATAGACCACATTTAAGCAGTAGTTCTCTTTTTTGGCATTTGTAACAAAATTATTATTTCAATAGTAATTTTATAATAAAGTATAAATGCATCATGTCACTATGTTTTCAAAGATTGTGTCCCTGCCTTTGGGTGGTATTTACTCGCAGTATCTAAACTTGATTTGTTCTCGATGGTAAAATACTGTCTACTGAATAACAAGCAAAGAATGAGGAGAGGTTAATTATATTTATAATTCAGATATCAGACCTAAACATTTCTATCAGTCATACTTTAATTCTCTAGCGTCATTTACTACCTGCTTTTATTCATTCGTGGATAAGGAACTAGGACACAAGGAGACAGAGAAAGTCAAAGCCACAACTATAGCTCAGGTCTCCTGACAAGACTCTTTACTTCCCTAACTTAAATTGCTTATTTTCCTGTTCACAATATGACTTTTAGGAAATTTTTTCATTAGATTTTCAAATAATAAAAACCTTACATGGTGAACCTAAAGCTGTTCTATAAAGTATATTAATTTAAAAATACACAAGTATTAATTATTAAACAGATTGTTGACATTTTTCATATGGGGCCTATTACATTTCTAAATACTCAAGTGGGCACAAGACTGAACTCAGAACAGTCTATCTATTTAACTTCTTGGAGGTAACAACTATTGTGAATAATATGGAGTAGATCATGGGTATGTGAAGACTTTCTCAGAAGTTAGGGAACAGGGATGAACTTTACTTTTCTTCTTTTTCCTTTTTCTTTCTACCCCTACCACCATGGACTTTCTATCTTCTCACTATCTTTTTTTACCTGCTTATCATAAGATTGTTATGTCTTATGCAGAAGAAGGATTTTCCAGGCGAGCAGTTCTTCATAGTATTTGTGATAAAGCCTGAAGATTATGCCTGTGGAGGATCGTTCTTCATACAGGGTAAGAGACAGTAAGGAACACTTGCTATTTAGAAAAACTTAATAGAACAGAATGGAAAGGAAACCAAAAGCTCATATTGACCCCTAACAACTATTTCTAGTTCCCACTAAATAAGAATCATCATCAGTGTCTTGTAAAGCAGTCTGAAAGATACTTGAGAAAAATACAAAGGGAAGAAAATGATATAGCTACACATATTACTGATACTACAAACTGTAATTTAGTACACTGCATCTTTTCAAAGCCTTGTGCTCCCTCACGTCGTGTGAGTTTGGCTCTTTACGCAACAAATATTTGTTATTATATAGTAATGATTTTATACAGCAGATTAAGGTCCATTTTCTAAGATTGGTTTGGTAGCTAATCTTACATAATGGAACCACTTATATTTTTCAGTAGTCATCATTTCCACAAGAATGTACAAGGAAAATCCTCAATTCTGGTTGTCAAAATTATAACTGGTAAGATAGTAAGAAAGCAAAGTAGGACAACTTATCCCAATGGTAGAGGATGTGTGAGATTTTAGGCATAGTACAAATGGTTGTAGCTAACTGCCCAAAAACTACCTTGAGAATGAAATATGTCATTAACTGAAAACAAAGACCCCTAGTGGTTGATATCATGCATGATGAACACAGAGGGTTCCCTTGATACTCCGTTGTCTCTTAACAGTTTCATAATTTTGCCAATGCCCAATGTTCTCTTGTAAAGCACAAGCCTTTTGATGACATATATGTGAGGAGAAACAAATTCTCATTGGCTAGAAAAATACAAACCAAAAGATGATGTAACTTTCTATTTTTTGCAGCAATTTTCTTCAGATATCTGTGGCATACCAAGCCATGTGGATATGGGGGAAAGGGTAAAGCCTTTTTCATTAGAGAAAGGAGGCTGAAGAATCATTAGTGTCAGTGCCACCAAAATGCCCCCAAGCAATGGCCAAATTTAAAGTTCTAAATATTAGGTAGCTTGAAGGAATTGGGTTAGGTTTTCTCTAGTTCTTACTAAAAGGAAATTCAGTAACGAGAGTTAACTGTCATTTTTGAACAACTGCTCAGATGAGAGGCCAAGAACTTACTGTCTGATTCATTGTGCCTTGTTCTTTTTTTAATCAGAAAAGGAGAACCAGACCTGGAATCTACAACGAACAAAGAACCTTAAAGTGACCATTGTTCCTTCTATCAAAGGTCAGAATTGTGTTAGGACTTAGTGGAGAGATTCATCTGTCAGGAAAGCTATTATGTAGCTAAAGCCATCCTTTAAGAGAAAAACATCATTAATGTTTACCTTAAATATAGAAGATAGAATAGAGGATTTTGTTAATTCTCCCCTAGCAAGAAAGGAAATTCAATTATGAAGTTATATACAGGAAGTCCCATCTCAGCTCCCCTGGAAAGTCATCACTGTGGACAAAGTCTGGGAGACCGCCAGTAGCTTTGCTGCTTTGAATGGAAACGTCTTAGGACTTAAGAATGTGTGTGATGGACATGGGCCCTGGAAGCTGTTCTACCCCATACATGGTTCTCTCTCACCCTAAGGGCATATTGACGAAAATTCTTTCTCTTTCCTCAGAATCTGTTTATGTGAAATCCATTCTTCTCAGTTTCCTCATCTTCTTCTCCTTCTACTTGGGATGTCTGTTGGTTGCCTTTGTCCATTGTATCAGGTAAGTCAAGAGTTTCAAGAAAGTTTAACTCTCTGCCTGTCTACATAGTGATTGCAGAGCCCTGTTGATTAAATTCAAATCTAACTCAGCCATGTTTTAACTGTGTGACCATGGGCAAAGTTACTTAACTTCTCTGTGCATGTATAAATGCAGTGTTTACATCAATGTCCTACACAGAGTATGTTCTGGTAGAGTTACTTATTTTCATGGTTGATGAAAAAGAAATGTATTTTGTGTATTTTGGAGTCTCTAAGACTCAAGTCTTAGAGAATACAGGAAATGACGATTCTTCCTAACATGGAGATTTAGAAAGAGCTTTAAACAGTCCATCAAAAGGTAAAATTAGTCCCTAAAATAAATCTTGTGGCATAATAAATAGCAAGAGTAATATACTTTGATACATAACAGTGTTTTCCTACTGTAATAACATCAATTTTTCAGTAAAATAAATCTTGAAAATAAATAACAAGGAGATAATCTGACTATAATTTAACCAGGGAAATTTCCCTTCCCAAGAGCTGGAGGCCCCTAACAAAAAGAACTTCAGTCTTTTCTTGTGTCTCTCAGTATGGCTGAACCTTGAGAATGCCATACTTTGCTACGGTCTCTGAGAAACAACTACAAAAGAATGGCAGGAGGTTTACAATAAGCAAATGTTCTTTCTCCTCTTGACCATGTAAAGGAAACACAGCCAGCATTAAAGTTTTCTCATGGGAAAAATGAATCCCATCTGTTAAAAAAAACCTCATGGCTATCACAGTGATAAAACTATTTCAAAGAGACAGACCTACCTCTGACTCAAGAAGTTATTCCCTTTTGTGATCTTTATGAAATTTTTCAGTTGAGAAACTATCTTAAAAACCCAAGGATTGCCAATGACCACATCTGGGACAATTTGAGCCCCAAAACAATTAAGGAGAATAGTGAATTATAAACCACTAATAAAAACAGAAACTGATGAATGTATATTGATGGGGGGAAAAGGAAAGAGGGAGGAAAGGAAGGACTTAAAAACCTGCAGATACATATCCAATACATTCAATACTAAAACAGATAAACATTAGGGAAAGAAGCTATTCGCAAAGACTCACATAGAAATGCGTACTCTCGCCAACAGTGGAATGCCCAAAGCTAACTGATAAATATGGAGGGAGTGATAAGATTTGGAAAATCATTATTTTGCATACACTGGGTTAAGAATCATCAATGGATACTAAAATTAATAGGAAAATCTGATGAGGATCAAGATATCTGCACCGCCTTAAAGTATAACCACCACAACTCTGTAACAATATAGAGAAAGAGTAATAATTATATACAGTGGAGAAATCAGAACAAGAATGACTGGGTGATCAAAATATCACTGAGAGGAAGATGGGCTTTGTGTGCCTCACAACGATAGTAGACATGACACTCTGAGAAGGACACAGCTATGCAATATTCCATCAGAAATGAATATTTTGAATATATCATGAGGGAAAACTAGACAAACTCAAAATGACAAATATCCTATTGAAATGTAACATAGAAAAGAAAGACTGTGAAAAGGTTCCAAAGTGAAGGAGACTAAAGAGATATGACAACTAAAGATAATACCTGATCTCAAACTGGATCTTTTCACTAGGAGAAAAGTAGGCAAAAAGGACATTATACTATAAATGACATTACAATTTTATAATATGGACAGGTTAACATACCAATGTTAAACTTGCTGAATTTGACTATACTGCAGTTATGTATGAGAATATCTTTATTCTTTGGAAATAATTAAGCATAAAAGTTTATGACATATCCAACTCACTTTCAAATGGTTCAGAAAACATTTATACATATATGTGAATATGGAGACACATATAGACACAGAGAATGATAAAGCAAATAGGCTAATATGTTAACAATAGTGAATCTAGATAAAGGATATATGGGTACTCTATATTCTATTCTCATTCTTACAACTTCTCTATAAGTTTTAAGTTATTTTCAAATAAAAATTGAAAACAAAAATGCAAGTCTACAGGCAAGTATATCTAGAAAGTATACACATGATAATCAGCTCAATTAGTTTATCAGGTCATAATCACTAGTATTTATCAAGTACCTCACCTCTGCCAGACACTGTGCTGAGCTAAGCAGATTATCTCATTGAATGCTCCACAGCAACAGTACTAATATTATCACCATTTGATGGTTAAGGAAATTGAGGCTTAGCAATCTGACCAATAATTCACAGCCAGTAAGTGAAGAAACTATGATCTGAACCCAGGCAGCATGACTTCAGGATCTTAGCTCTAAGGCAGGTTGATCAAGATAGCTCTGGAGTGGTGAAAGCATGTGAAGGAGGACAATCCACTTGGTCTCTCATCCTCCAGCAGGTCAGTCTTGGCTTGGCCAAGATAGCAGAAAAGAATAAGACCTCCTTAAGATGTAGGTTCACAGGCATAACAATATTCCCCCTCATTCTTTTGGCCAAAACAAGCCATAAATACTACCTGCCTTACCATGGCTTTCCAATCAGGAGTCACTGAATTCCCTTTATTAACTTCAAGACTTAGCACAAATGTTAGGTAAAGTTTGTTCAAACAATCCAAAACACATTATCTTTTATGAGTTCATATAATTGCTTGCCAGTTAATATCACTAAAATTGTTAAAGGGGGGGGTCTCAGGTGGCACAGCAGGTTGACCACTGCACCATGAAGCAGTCCGCAGCTTATGCAGTGCTGGTTCAATCCGGGCCAGCCAGCGAGAATCCCACATGGCATGGCAGACCTCCCCTGTCATGGCCGCTGCTCCCCTCAGCAGTGTATTTTGTCAGTCTGCCTGTTCTGCTCCCTGCTCTGTCTCTGGTGAATCTGCTCACCCTCCTGCGCCTCTGACCTGTACCCCAGCTCTTGCATAAAAATAAATAAATCTTAAAAAACAAAAAAACAGTGCTATCAAGCTATAGCCAACCACTGCAGCATGAGTTCCATCCCGTGGCCAGGGAGCTGACCCACATGGCACAGCAGACCTCTCCTGATTCGCCCACAGCTCCCCTCAGCAGTGTATTTCAGTGGATCTGCCTGTTCTGCTCCCCACTCTCTCTGATAAATCCTATCACTCCCCACATCTCTGGCTTACACCTCAGTTATTGTATGCATAAATAAATCTTTTTAAAAATATATAAATAAAATAAAATAGTTAAAAAGGGACTTCACTAGATCTTCATTTGCCATCTGAACAGTCAGGCCAAACAATAATTGCTCTCATTAATTATATTACTTGTTTATTCAACAAATATTTAGTATAATCTCCTATGTGCCAGGCCCTGTCCTAGAAGTTAAGATTATAGTGGTAAACAAGACAAACTAGATTCCTACTTTGATAGAGCCTGTAATATACAGAGAACCATGAACAAGCAAGAAAACAGTATCAGCTAGTGACAGGAGGGAAATAATACAACAGTGTAATAGAGAATGACTGGATTAGGGAAGTGACTTTAGCTTTGATTTGTTCAGCAGGGAAAACCTCTTAGAACCAAGATGTGAATGGAAAGAAAAAAACACCCATGTAAGGATATGGAGAAAGAGGGCCCAGGGAGAGAACAAGAGCAAAGTCCCTGAGACAGGGATGAGTTTGCTGTGTCTAGGGACAAAAGTATGAAGGGATGTTCTTTCTCCAAACATACCAGAATCAGAACCCATCCAAAAATAAATTAGCACATGGGTCAAATCCCACATTGAAATTGGCCAAGGTTTGAATAGAAAGGCTAAAGTATTGATTCATGCTACTATTAGATAAACCTTGAAAGCACTGTGATAAGTGAACGAAGCCAGTCAAAAAACAAGCACATCTGGTCCCTAACTTTCTTCCTTCCCTACACCAAACTCAGAAGGGAAGTTCATTTTGGGGGAAGAAAATAATTCACATGTTATTTTGTAATAAGCATTCCCAAATGATATAGCTGACTTTTTAAAATAACAGCTGCGTTGATAAATAATTCAAACAAATGGTGTTGAGGGAGCTGGGTATCCACATTAATAAGAAAAAAAAAAATGAAGCTGTATCCCTGGACCTGACACCATATATAAAAATTAACTCAAATGGATCAAAGATGTAAATATAAGAACTACATCTATAAAACCAGTAGAAGAAAATATAGTGCTAAATTTTTGTGATCTAGATTAGGCAGTATTTTCTTAAATATGATACTAAAGACACAAGTTAGCCAAACAAAAAAATAGGGAAGGTGGATGGACTTCATTAAAATTGAAATGTTTGCGCCTTTAAAGGACATTATCAAGGAAGTAAAAATACAATACGCAAAATTACAAAAATGTTTACAAATCATAAGAGTCTAGTATCCAAACCATATAAAAAATTCTTACAACCCAATGACAAAAAGAAAAATAACTCCACATTGAAATTGGCCAGGGTTTAAATAGAAAGTTCTCCCAACAAAGAAATACTTATGGCCAAGAAGCATATGACAAATATTCAACATCATTAGCCACCAGGGATATGCAAGTCAAAATTATACTGAGAGTTCACTTCCACTAGGATGGCTAAATTAAAATAATTTAAATATTTTAATATTGTTAATGCATTTGACAAGGAACCTTATACTGACTAATGAACCTTATACTGACTAATGAACTGCTAATGGGTTTGAGACTTTGTTGGAGGATGATAAAAATATAGAATTAGATAATAGTGACAGTAGCACAATTTTGTGAACATACTAAAATTCACTGAATTATACACATGAAAGGGTGAATTTTATGGTATATGAATTATATTTGAAAATGAATGAATGAACTTATGCAGATATGTCTATGCCTAAGAGTAGAATTACTAGGTTCATACAGTAACTCTTATACTTAACAGCTGAGAAACTGCCAAATTGTTTTCCAAAGTGGTTACTCCATTTTACAGTCCTACGAGTAATGTATGAGGGCTCTAATTTCTCTACACCCAAAGGTTAATTTTTAAGAGATTTCAGCATACTAATCTGCAACAAAGTCTGTAAATGTAAAAAGCAAAGTTTCCTGTCTTAGGAGCATATGTATGTGCTTGTTTGCAGGTTTCAGAGAAAATCCATTGATGGCAGCTTTGGTTCTAATGATGGTAAGAAAAATCCCTGGTTGCAATTCAAAATGAGGCTGAGGAGTGCAGCAACATCCTATTCGATACTTTTGTGTGTCTGCTTTTTGTAATTTCCAAACCCTCTCCCTAAATTGCTCGCCCACAGAATAGTCTAATGTGCAATTTTCTACAAAAATCATAACTCGTGAACACCAAGTTTTACAGCTGATAAATACTGAGATAGTGAGTTCACACTAAGAAGCTTTACTAGGAGTGTCCCTTAAAAATATTCTCTGGGACATAAATTTTTCATACCTATCTTATGCTAAAGATGGTTTGTCAACAATAGTAAGAATTTACTTTGTCAACTCTGATAGACTTTTTCTTCTTCCCAAATTAAAATAGAGCCATTATTTTTCATATATTTAGAAAACTGAAATATTTCAGACAGGCAAATATAATAAAGAGTAATATAAATTTGTGGAACACAGAGTAATTGATTATACAACCATTGTTATATGTCCTTTCCTCCATTCTGAGGATTTGAACAAAGGAATTCAACTGTCTGATCATTTTATCAAAATTTTAAAAAATGTAAATGTTCTTATTTTTGAAAAGCTTAAATCAGCATGAGTTTGTGCTCATAAACTATTTGGCATAGAGAGAAAATTTAGAAAAGAAATGATGAGGTAAGACTTGATTTTTAGTCACACATAGCAGATGTTTAGTTGTGTGTTTCCTACACTTAAATGAGCCCAGAGAATCTTAGAAAGACACGAAATCGCCCCCCACCCGCTCCCAGCAGGAATATTTCTGCCTCTGCTGGAGGGCTCACTTTTCCTGCCTTCCTTTGGCCTTTGTCTTCCTTAATGTCAGCATGTCTATTTTTCCAGCCACCCAGGCAATTTGTCCTAATAAACATTCAACTGCTAATATAATAAGACTGTAAAGAACACCTGCTCCAGTCTGTAAAATGCCAAGAACTACATTTTTGCCCTTTTTGCTCCAGCACCCCCCAGACTATGCACTTATTTTAGGCCTACATGAACTTTTAGAAAGTCTGACTGTTTATTATCCACTGGTGCTCTCTGAATAAATGATGTTATTTTTATTGCATAAGTGAAATCATTTTATTATTATAATAATGAAAAGAATTTCATGTTCAAAAAAGTGTCCTGAATAACAGAATATAGGGGACTTGTGCCAGGTCAGTGGCAAAGATCAGGAAGGCTCTGAAAAATAAGAGCTAGAGATGCCTTCATATATCAACAGGAAAGGAAAGGGAAGGAAGAAAAGAAAGGAAGAAGGGGGGCGGGAAAGAGAGGGAGAGGGAAAAAGGGAGGGGGGAGGGATATTGGTTATGATTCCGGTGGCTGCAAGTAACCAGAAAAACACATCTCAAACATGCTTAAATGATACATAGGCTCCTCTCTCCCTAAAAGCTGAGCAGAAGGGTGGGCTTCATGGATGAGTGAATCTGATAGCTGGTCCATTGCCCTGCCATTCCCTTGGCTCTGCTTTACTCCCAGTATGTAAGTCAGGTTTATGCCCTCATTTTTCAAAGTCCAGAGGAAAGAATTTTTTCAGAAGTACCCAGAAACCTTTTCTCATATTTCATTAACCTTGAGTAAATCATACACTTATTATTAAAATATGTCACTGCAAAGGGGCAGGTTTACCTACAGGAAACTGAAGTCTACTTGTAGAATGAGAGTGAATTCATCTTTCTCTGAGACTAAAGTTATCAAACTCTACATTATTGACATTACAGGTGAGTTAATTCTCAGTAGTTGGGGGGTCTATCCTTCACCTATTAGAATTCAGTTCATGTCTTCCTGGTGACCACTAAAAATTTTAGTCTCCAGATATTGCCACAATGTCATTCTGGAGGCAAGACAGTCTCCCAAACTTCCCTAGCCCTGTTGAGAATCACTGACTTAAATACATGGACTTCCAGGCACAGGTAAGAATACCCAAACAAAACCTCAGGTTAATAAGCAGGGAATGATGTTCACACAAAGGACTCTGAAACAGAGAGGAAATAAGGACCCTTCATAATGCAGAGAGGTTACAGGGAAAGATGACAAGACCTCCAATGTCATATGACCATTAGTGAGACTTGGATGTCTAATATAAAAGCAGAGAAGACAAACTACCCGAGAGGAAAGGTAGTTAGTAACTCTGTCAGGCATATCAAACAGAACATTGAGTATCCAGACTGGTGTAAAAGACAAAGACGCAAATGAGGGACACTAACTGGAAGTTAGTATGAGACATTCAGTGGAGGGAACTTTGGAGGAAAGGAAGGATGCATAAATGCTTTTCTCTCCCAAGGGCCAGGATCACTGTGACTGTGGAAGCTACAGGAAGTCCAATGGAGCTCAGAGCTATAGGAAAGTGTCCAGAGAAAATACTAGGAGCAGTGTCCAAAAGGGGAAGGGAATCCCAATAGATATGGTATGACCTTTGCTCAAATCAATGTGGGCTAGACATATGAGGAATCTGGCTAATGTTTTCATCTTAGGTATGACTGAGTTGAAAGAAATGGAGCTGCCCTTAAGCTGCCAAATTGGTAGCAGCTCTCTCAGTCAGGTAATGCATTTGGAAAACCTCTTGGCTACATTTGTTTTTCTTTGATTTGTCTGCAGCTACTTAAGTTGCATCTGAAATACCTCTACTCTGGCTCCTACAACATCAGAAAGCAAAGAGATTTCATTCAGAACTCAAGGGACAAAGAAGGAGATAAGACACTAGCATTCTGGTGAAATAAAAATAGCATTGGTAAAGAGCTGCTTCAGCCTGAGAAGGAACCTTTTTACTGCAGTATTAATGGGTGGGCAGTCTATTCATCACTTCACACTTAAACCAGGGGTGTCCGTGGTAATATGAGAGGTACCAGAAAGACTTTGTGCTCTAAAAAACGTTTCACATTTTACATAGTTGTTAGAGTGGGTACAGAAATTCAGCTACCAACCAGAGAAGTATTCCTCACAGGCCTCTGGAATCACATGAACATAGCTATAGCATAAGAGGTAACTTTTTCAAGTGAGAGAGCTTGACAAACATGACACATTTATAGATGTAAGAACCAAGTGGCCAATGGAATCCTTCCCTGGATAGGAATCTCTTTTACTGAACCATCTCTTGGCAAAGAGCAGGGTCCAGTGGAAATAAGACAGAATGTGTTGAATTTGGAGGAGCCAGGGAGCACCAGCCAGCATCAGGCTCAGTGACAATGGATCTCAAACTCTAGTCCTGACTATACTCTTTTTTTCCCAATTTTCTTGCCCAGATTTTTCTTTTACATGAATTTTACTTTTACATCTGCAAAGATTAATGGCCTTCTTCATTTTCTTCTCAACTTTTGAAATAAAATATGAAACTAGTTACCACAGGAAATCAACTGGCATGAAAATGAAATTGATCAGCTTGTTCATATCACTTCTGAATCCCTCTTCAGTTTCTAACTTCCACAGTCTTGAGACTGAAGGGGGTAAAACAACTATAAATATGAAGTCCCTGAAAGAGGTCATTAACATCCTTAACAAAAAGAAATTAAATTTTTCAAAGAAAGCAGGCATGCAAGCATATTTGATTCCATTTTAGTAGACAGATGGCAAAGAGTTTGTGCTCAGAGAAAAACATACCAAATTCCTCATTAAAAGGAGATAATTCACAAACCTGATGTTTGCTTATTCACAGTCAGAACATTCTGGTGTGTTATACAAATTAATATTTTGTGTTTAATTCTGATTTCTAAATACCATGCAGTTGAATATAAATATAGCTCACCTCTGAAACCATCAATCTCACTAAAAACTTGGGAGAAAATGCTGTGGTTTTTGCACGCTAAGCAGTCTTCCACCTAAGAAAAATTCAAAAGAACACTGTTATCCCATGGTGGCCAACCCCATATTTAAATTGTGCATAAAAAGTGCAAAATGAAAACATTTGTTACATGCTGACAATTGTAATGCACATGAAATTACTGATGTTCTTACACAGAACCAGTGGCATTGCAGGTGCCTCAGAGTGAACAGGGCTAGATAACATCAAAACCAGACTCTGCTCAATCATAAGCCAGAGCAGAGCACAGCAATCAGTGTTAACACCCAAATCTGAACAGATCTACACAGCTGGCTTTTCCTTTATAATGAATTTGCTGCTAACAAAACAGTGATTGTTTTTTGTTTGATGCCGTGCTTGGATTTTAGTTTTTGTTTTTTTATTTTGATTACACACACATAAAAACAATGGTTCCCAAATGATTTCACCTCCTGCCACAAGTGAACTCAAGCATTTTGCTATGTGCAGTTCTGCTTGCCATATCAAAAGACCTCCAGTAATACCAAAATGCCAGAAATTCTGGGTTTTATGATTTCGATGTCATTCTTCACTTTTAATTTGCACATTCAATATTTTCAGAAACTGCATCTTAAGCAAGGGACATAAGGCTAATGACTACAATGAGGAAAATTAAGCTTGTAAGGAGAAAAACGTGAAAGACACTGAAGGAAATATAAAATACTATATTGGGGATGAGACCAATACAGTGGTTTCTGTGAGACGCCCCTTCACAAACTAGAGAGATGCTAGTGTAACCTCACCCCAATAAGGAATCATTGGCAAACAGCAGCAGCCAATCTAAAAGGCAAAGATTGTGCTTTGATATGTCTGTAAAATGAGTTTATTATAGAGGAAATGCAAATGAGCCTCAACCTTCTTTTCTCTTTTTGAAAGATATTGTTGAGCACCCCAGGAAAGTGAGTAACTCGCCCACTTCCAGTTATTCATACTTTGAAGGGAAATCCCTGTATTCTTCTTTTCAATTAAGAAGATAAATTTTAACTGAAACCAATACAATGAACCACTCTTCATCCACCATCTGAGGGACTCTGGGCAAATTACTTGATCTCTCCACACCTCTATTCTGTCATCTTAAAAATGGTGATAATGTTACAGGACAGGGAGAGGGGCAGCCCAAGCCCCGCAAACCTGCCCATTCTAAATGGGTTCTGCCATCCGCCGCATCAACACAAAACACATGAGACTTTAATGGGAAGGATCTTTAATAAAACTAGGAAACAATACAGGTAAGGCAAAGAGTCCAGTTTCTAAATGAAGCACCCAAAGTTACCCGTTCCCTCGTGGGTAAAAGTCCATCCAAATGGGATTGGCCCAGAGCAAGGCCTCAAGGCCTGCCACAAGTCTAAAGCACCTTCCAGTGGGGACCCACAGAAAAGAGTCAGAAACAACCAAACAAGCCCGGAAGGAAAAGAGCAAAATCAACATCAAGATAAAAGCTGCCATTGTCACCTCCCCACGGGTCTCACCCACATCTGTGTCACCCAGTCCACGACCAAAAGACAAGCGCAGTTTCTTCACGTGTCTCTAGGCTCCATGCGCCTCCTCCAGGTCGCCTGGCTCCATCCTGCTTCCTTCCTCAGTCTCTTCTGCAGCTTCTCCTCTTCCTGCTCAGCTCCACCCTCCCTTGGGTGGGGCAGGGAACCTGGAACTTCCCCCTTTCCTGGGGACCACCCTGTTACAATAATAGTACACACCTCATAGAACTGTTGAAGAATTAAACAAGTAAATTCTTATAAAGAACTTAAAAAACTACCTGACACAGTAAGTTTTCATTAAATTTTAGTAGTGGTAGTGGTAGATATAGTAGCAGTAACAGCAGCAGCAGCAGTAACAGTACCAGCACTAGTGGTACTGGTAGTGACAGTTGTTACAGTGAAAAATAATAGTACCAGAAGCAGCAGCAAAGCCTTATGCCATAACTATGCTAAATCTGTCCCACATCAAAAAACACGTATTACACACATATTCTCATAAATTATTGTGCTCAAAATATTTAATCCCTCCTATTTAAGAGTCTGAAAATAGCCTATTTCTTTGCCTTGAAGTTGAATGAAAAGCACTGATGGTATTACATTAAGTTACATATTTATTGGTGAGCCCAAGAAAGGCCAGGTAACATCCACTTTCTCTAAATAATGAGAAATAAATCAAGGGATCGCCAAGCATAGCATAATGTCAGGGGGTCTTCATTCTGGAAGCCAAGATTCTGATTCTGAGGCCCCTGGGAACAGCCTTACTTACCAGGAATGCTGTGTTAACAAAAGGCCTTTGGTTTTCCATCTGAGCTAACTCTTGGCTAAGGTACACTGAAGGGAGAAGGAAACTGAGTCTGAAAGGCCATTGAATTTTCTGTTTGAATGTTTGAACTTCAAAATTGTATTACTTTTGTTCATGGAAATCAAAGAGTAAAAAACATATGAAACCTACAAAGTTGTTATGCAAATCGATCGATGTTTTTACTGCCCACCAATGGAAATGAGTAAGTCTGCTGAAGAGAGCTGACTTGATAAACAATGAACTGTTTGGGAAGGGGGATGGTTCTTTTACATGTTTTATGCGCTACAGCATTAACGTAATAGAATATCCTCAGTACAGGTCTTCACTGAAAACATTTCCTGACATTAACAGATGAGAATGATCAGTTAACTCAGACTTTTTGTCTGTAGTGTGAGGCAAGCAATCTAACCTCTCAGAAAGGAAATATTTTATCAAAATTCCCAACAGCCAGAGAATATCCAGACCCTTGACAAAGTCCAGGAGGCAGCAAAGAGACATTCTCCTGCACCTGCACAGATGAGTATGGGTCCTGGATATACTGTGACCCTAAAGTCAAAGAAACTGCTCTGCTTATTGGTGGTTTCTGTTCTCTTTGCTCATTTTCACAAATTCTCAGACATGGATAAACTCAATGAATTGGCAGTGATGCTGTTGTCAATGTGGCATTAACAAATACATAGAGAAGACCGGGAGATGATGTTCTGTGATGCTTGTGGGGTGGCTCCAGATGACGCCAAAGACCAGGAGGAATAAGGGCAGTCTCCTTGCTATGAGGGGTACTTTATTGGAAGTTTGAGGAGCATTATCCTAGAATTTATTTTCTCTCACTGCCAATAGCGAATCGGCAACAGAAATACCTCTTCCTCCTCTTAAATATCCCTCAAAATAACTCATCTTTCTCCCATCCTTAGTTCATGTTGTCATCACTTATTGCTCCCAGGAGTGCAGTAATTACTTTCCTGTCTGGGCTTGTCCTGCCTATAGGCACTGATATATGCTACAACAAATAAACTTCTAAATATCAGTGCTCTAATCATACATGTTTATTTCTGGCATTTCATGCTCCTTTACTCTTGTGTTTCTGCACTATTGTCAAGCAGGAATCCACCATTTTTCTCCCTAAGTATACAGTAAATGTTTTAGGCTCTGGACTATATAGTCTCTATTGCAATTGCTCAACTTCTCTTTGCACGGGAGTCAAAAGCATACCTAATGAATGTGACTGTTTCAACAGAACTTGAACTACTAAACAGAACAGAACTAAAATTTGAATATCATAATTTTCACTATCGGTCATAAAATACTCTTTTTCTTTTGTTTTTTTCTTCAACCATTATTTAAAAACCATTCTTTTTTTTTTTTTTTTAAAGATTTATTTATTTATACAAAGACTGGTGCACAGGCCAGAGGCGTAGGAGGTGAGAGAATCCACCAGAGACAGAGCAGGGAGCAGAATAGGCAGAAGGACTGAAATACACTGCTGAGGGGAGCAGTGTGCACGACAGGAGAGGTCTGCCGCACCATGTGGGAATCTCCCCGGCCAGCTAGGAATCAAACCAGCGCCGTGGAGGCTGCTTCACAGTGCTAAGCTCAACCCACTGCACCACTGGGGAGGCCCTAAAAACCATTCTTATTAGTTCAAGAGCTAAAAAGGTGGCAGGCTAGATTTGCTGTATAGAACATAGTTTGGTGACTCCTGTATTAGAGCAAAAAGAAAATCAAATTTAAAATACTGTGACCTGATGACTTGAACTACCTAGAGCTGTGTTCTTCTGTTTTAGTAACTGAATATAAAGTGTCTGTCTTTTCTTTTTAACAGGCTCTGGAAATATGGTGGTGTCACATCCCATTACTGCCAGTACCCCTGAAGGGAGCAATTATGGAGCAATAGGTATTTCCTATAATGAGTCCCTACCTGGAAGAGTTTCTTAATTCTCCAGAAAATAGGATATAAAAGGCCCTCCAGCCACTAGTAACTTTGAGAGGCAGCAAGGCAGTAATTACATAAGATTGCATTTTATTTATTTATAAGATAAATTGGTTGGATGATGTGGAAGGTTCCTTTATCTCCAGTTCTATTATTTTACTTCTTGGATCTACTAGCACACTTGAACAGAATTCCGCACAATGGCTGCCATCAACTCCCAAGGCCTTCACAGGCATTTTTTTTTTTTTATTCCCAGCCTGAGTTTAGGGCATGAAAGATGTATCAGAACCTGATGTTAGGGAGCCTGACATCAACTGACCAGTTGTTTCATTCTCAGGTTTTAGTGGAGTAAGGGTGACCAGAGGACTAAGGGCTGCAAGTGAACATGGTTGTTGCCTAACAACCTTTCATTTTGGCTAACTTCACAGTTCAACTTGCTCAGTCACCCAATCACCGGGCAGCCCCAGTGATTACGATGTGGCCTGAAAGGAAAAGAATTCCTGTCTTGTTAGAGCAGGATGCCCTGATGCCTCCATGTACTTTCATGATGTTTGTGGGCCTGCAAATGGTGACCTTAAAATTCTGGTGTAGAGCAACTGGGAATCTTGTATTCCTGCCCTATTATTCTGTAACTTCTAGAAGCATGTGGGCTCAGTGCAAGCTACTTATTTCTGGCTCTGCAAGAACAGGGCTTTTTTTTGGTTTTTTTAAAAAACCATCTGAATAGAAGAAATAAAGCGGAAGGTAGGCTCAGCTCATGTGCTCATCAAGCTGCACAAATTCCCATCTGCTCTGGGAAAAATTCACAAGAACACAAGGATTCTTCCTGAGAATGCCATTTTCATTATATAATCATAGATACAGCATGTGCGAGATTTCTGTGTATAAATACCTAATCCATAAAAAAATGTGAATGCTTGCACAGACATGGGGTAGATGCTATGTGCATATGTATGTTTATATATTTGTGTTCATATTTTAAAATATGAAATATGGAATATAAGCATAATCTAATTTTTGCACCAAATAGTTAACAGAGCAGGTGCCTTTATATTCTTAATATGTATTCAGCCTTAGAAACAGATAATTTCAATATAAAAATAGAAGAGGAAAATTAAAAATCCACTGAGGAGGAACTGAGAAAAAGAACATGTCCCAGGGAGTTCTTACCAACACAGCATTCTCAAGTATGAATCAGCACTGTGCTCTTTAGAGAGAGGAATGGGATTCATGAGTTCTTCTTGGCTTTTGAAGGGAGACAGTTTTCTATTTCAGATGAATCAAGTTCCAGCCCTGGCAGGCAGATGTCCTCCTCCGACGGTGGGCAGCCAGGTCAATCCGACACAGACAGCTCCGTGGAGGAGAGCGATTTCGACACCATGCCAGATATTGAGAGTGATAAAAATATCATTCGGACCAAGGTACCTCTGCCTGCCCGTAGTCTTGCAGATGGCAGCCAAATATAAGTTCAGTAAGGTTTCGGTTTCCTTGAATTTTATTTTCTTCAGAGAAAGTCAATTTTTCCAGAGGACTTTCAGATAAAACATAACTACAGGCTGAAAGCAATCCTCTGTTAATTAGCACTTCTTTTTGGATGAAGAAAGTGAGGAGATTAAAGAGAAGAGAGCATTAAAACATTCTCAGGGTCCGAAATGCCTGGCCATGGACAACAAGGATAAAGGGATGCACCAGATGGAAGAAAAGATTCACATGAGGTTATACCTGGGGAAACCAACTGGTTCTGCATGTATCATCCTACAAGAGGAGAGGCTATTTCCTTCTGGTGATACTTTGTTATATTGTGTTATATCCAGTGAGGGACATAAAGATGAACTGCATAGACTCAAGCCTGTTCTTCAAGAGCCACATAGTGCGCACCTCTGAAAATGGGGAATTGTCTATTTTTGAGATAAAAGAAAATTCCCAGTAGGTTTCCCACGTTAGTCAGTCAATCCTTAACATCCCAAGGGAAATACACGGGACTGTTAATAAGGTATTCCAGCAAATGCAAATTGAAAGAAAAATCTTGTTAAATAACTGCAATCCCTACTGGGAGATTAACTTGAAATTTGTAAAGTTCCCCTTTGTATCTTATGCAAGAAAATCTAAGTACAGCTTTGTATTTTTTTTTCTTTTTTTTTTTTTTTTTTGCAACCCAGATGTTCCTTTACCTGTCAGATCTGTCCAGGAAAGACCGGAGAATTGTGAGCAAAAAATATAAGATTTATTTTTGGTAAGTCAATGACCAGCAGGACCATGGTTCTTTCAAATAATAAAATCAGCTCTCTTTATAAAAGCCACGGTCACTTTTGTCACAAGTTTCAATGTCTAATGAGCACAGATATAGGCATTTAAAGGAACCATGATAACTGGTCCTAAATTATATAAATACAAAGTAAAAATTTCAAAGTTTAGGGAACACAGTAAATCTTGCAGAAAAATAACATTAATGTATCACTACCTGCCATGAAACACTCTAAGCTGCAGCCATTCACTCTGCTCCTCACCAGGTCTCACTCTTGGAAAAGGGACTAGTGGTCTAGAGCATCTCAGTGTGGTGGAAAATACCCTGGGAGAAGATGATACCACTAGCCAGAGACTAAAGACTCAATGGTCAAACACACAGATGCAGCCTCCTTCCCCAGGGAGTTGTCCCTCCCCTCAGACATGCTAACATTTGTGACAGCTCTTCCCATCTCTTCATGAATGCCCTTTTATTGGGATGCTGATAGTAGAGAGAAACAAGGGACAATGGTGGTCTCATGGAATTTCATAGTGAGACCATCTTTTGGGTCTAAAAGGCAACTAATCTAAGGGAGCCACGTCCTCTTCGAGGGATCCATCCCTCCTTACATTCTGCTCTCTTTTAATTTAAAAACATCCTAAAGAGATAGGCCCTCATTAATAATTTGTTTAACCAGAAGCAAGTATTATCTGCACTGTTTTGCCAGTGAGTGTACCAGTGGAAGACTGGAGAAACAAGAACAGCATAATCAGCTTCTAATTACTTTTGTGAGTTACCTAGGAAGTTATGAGATGAAAGAACTCTTGGGAAAAAAAATGAACAGAGATCCCACTGTTAATTTAAAAATAATTTTTCTGGTTCTTTCGGCCTGCTTAGGAACATCATCACCATTGCTGTGTTTTATGCACTGCCTGTAATTGAGCTGGTCATCACCTACCAGACAGTAAGTGCCACCCCAAACCCTAGAATCCTAGCTGTCATTCTGCAGGGGAAAATATTTGCTGTGACTTACAGTGTCCAAGCTGTTCTCCACACCAATTAGGTCAGAGTCGGAAAGTAAAACCAGGCTTCAGTATTTTTTTTGTGTGTGTGCCCAATATTTATTTTGCAAGATAAAAGAGATGACGTTTTATCTACCTAAAGAATAAAAGATTTGCTCTACCACATATCAATATTGACTAAACTCCCGGTGATTCCAATTCTCAGGCAACTTTGAGAGTCAGTGGCCAATAATATTTAGCCAACTTCATACTTATGTAACAATGACTTTAAGAGGTTTGAGCACCACTGTTTATAATCTAAATATTCTCTGACTACTTCTCTGTCAGAATCTAGAGCTGTGCTGTGGTCTGGCAAGGTTCTAATGTCAGAGATGATGATAAATATGGAAAACTGACACATCTCCCATCTGCCTGCCCTGTGGTTATTCTAATCACCGAGAGGCTGGGATAGCTCCAGGCCCTCCCAATATTCATCTAGAAAACAGGACACATCACAAGAGTCCTAATAGGAAAGTCTCATTGTTAGCATCCTTTCATACTTCTTTAATAATGAGAATAAAGAAAATGCACTCCATTGAATTCCACCTTGAGGCCACCTAATGAGAGACATAGAATATTTCAATTCAAAGCAAGATGGTAGCATTTAAAGGATATGTGCTGATGCTGTGCAAAGCACAGCTAATGGGCAGATAATGACCCATCCCTTGCTGAGAACATTCCCTGGCTACACTGTTGATTACCCACAGTATGTCACTGTGAGCATTGTCCAGTTTTTATGACTTCAGGCTAGGCTCAGATGACAAAGAAAAATTGCACCTCCTCTTTTTGCTCTTAATTTTACAGGTGGTAAATGTCACTGGCAACCAGGACATCTGCTACTACAACTTCCTCTGTGCTCACCCCTTGGGGGTGCTGAGGTAAGTTCAGTTCTCTGGTTGTTCATGAGACATTTAGAGATGCCTTAGTGTATAATGTTTAATTTCAGTTTTTAAAGACACTAAAAACCACTGTTGGAGACTACCCCAGTAAAGAGTAAAAAGGAATGATTTCCAGAAGTTGAGAACAGGTATGTTTCTCTCCTTTCTATGTGGGGGCCTCAGGAAACATTCCTAAGAATAATCTGCTGAGGAGAGGGCAGGTTATGAGCTGCTAATACATCTAATCCATTATACAACCTCATGCGATGAATATATTCTTACTATCCCCTTTTTATTTTTTATTTTATTTTATTTATGCATACAAGAGCTGGGGTACAGTCCAGAGATGCGGGAGGTGAGAGGATTCACCAGAGACAGAGTAGGGCACAGAACAGGCAGACTGACTGAAATACATTGCTGAGGGGAGCAGCAGGCGACACAGGAGAGGTCTGCTTCGCCACGTGGGTTGCTCTCTGGCCGGCTGGGGATTGAACTTGTGCTGCAGAGGCTGCGAATTGCTTCATAGTGCAGTGCCTAACCCCTTGTGCCACCAGGAAGGCCCCTATCCCCTTTTTAGATGAAGACACTTAAAGCTTAGAAAGTGAAGGACTCACTAAAAGGCTCTCGACTATTAATGATGGTGGCTTTCCAACCCAGGCCTGCTGCCTCCCAGGCCATGCTGCAGCCACCAGAACAGAAGTACACAGAGCAGAATGGTGAAGTGCACAGAGCATTTGCCTGGCTGTTGAGAATCTGGCTTCTTTTTTTTTTTTTTTAAAGATTTATTTATTTATTTATATAAGCACTGGGTACAGTCAGAAGTGCGGGAGGGTGAGAGAATTCACCAGAGCCAGAGCAGGGAGCAGAGCAGGCAGAATTACCGAAGTACAGTGCTGAGGGGAGCAGCGGGCTGCAGGAGAGGTCTGCGCGCCATGTGGGACCCTCCTCTGGTGGCCAGGGAGCAGCTGGGGATCGAACCGTCGCTGCAGAGGCTGCGGGCAGCTTCGCAACCCAGCGCTCAACCGCTGCGCCACCGGGGAGGCCCGAGAATCTGGCTTCTTATTCCACAACTGAACCAAACTCCTTTTACTGAAATAAAGCTGCCTGGCTAGGTCTATCTGACACTTATCATGAAATTCAGTCACACAGCTAAATACCGACACACAGCATGGGTCTATCGGCATCCACTGTCACAGTGTAGCTGAAACACTTGGCCCCTCACTAGTGAAGCTCTCTTTCCTAGGATCCCTTCCATGCCAGTACTATTGGGGCAAGAGAGGTTTGGGTGAGTGTTAGGGAAGCAGAGCAGACACCCTGAAGAGGAAATGGACATATTATCACAGACTAATCATCCTGAGGTGAAGCAATTAAGTTAGAGAGGATTTCTGATGACATGCTGTTCCTGACATCTTATGAAAAGGTTATGGAGGAGGGAGAGGGATCAGAGAGAAGGAGGGAAGAGCACAGGGGACCGAAGTGATGGTGCACGAGTGCACTGTTGAAGGAAACTCTGTGGAGACTACACCTGAGGGGGTCAGGGGAAGGAAATATTGTTTAAAAATGAACAATGCTATAAATACAGGGGTGCAGGTGCCCTTTGGAATTACTGTTTCTGTGTCATTTGGGTAAATACCTAGGAGTGGAATTGCTGGATCATATGGAAGCTCTATGTTTAGTAGGTCAAGAAATCTCCACACAGCTCTCCATAGTGGTTGGAGAGCTTTGCACTCCCACCAGCAGTGCAGGAGAGTTCCTTTTTCTCCACACCCTCGCCAACATTTGCTGTTGCTAGTTTTTTTAATATGTGCCATTCTCACTGGTGTGAGATGGTATCTCATGGTAGTTTTGATTTGCATTTCCCTGATTGCAAGTGATGTTGAACAATTTTTCATATGCCTGTTGGCCATTTGCATTTCTTCTTCAGAGAAGTTTCTTTTTAGCTCTTCTGCCCATTTTTTGACTGGATTATTTTCTTTGTTTTTGTTGAGTCTCGTCAGCTCTTTGTAGATTTTTGTGATCAGTCCTTTATTGTTAGTGTTGTGTGCAAAAATGTTCTCCCAGTCGGTGGGGTTTCTCTTTGTTTTTGTTATTGTCTCTTTTGCTGTGCAGAAGCTCTTTAATTTGATGTAGTCCCAGCTGTTGATCTTTGCCTTCACTATCACTGTTTTGGGTGATGTGTCTGTAAAGATGTCTCTGAGGTGCATGTCATGTAGTGTTTCGCCTATATTTCCTTCTATGTATTTTATGGTTTCAGGTCTTATGTCTAGTTCTTTAATCCAAATGCCCAAAAACAGATGACTGGATCAAGAAGATGTGGTACATATATACAATGGAATATTACTCAGCAATCAAAAAAGATAAACACATGCAGTTTGCTGCAACATGGATGAAGCTAGAAGGGATCATGCTCAGCAAAATAAGTCAGAAAGAAAAAGAAATATACCGGATGGTCTCACTCATAACAGGAATTTAGAAAACCTAAATAAGAGACCAGGAAAAAGACTAATCAATACAAAGTAAAAATCACAATCAACAAGCAACTATAAACCAGAGACACACTACGGGGGGGGGGGGTAAGGGGGCGGGGAAAGGAAGGACTAAAGTCAAAATAAGGGGGGGGTGCAATTGTATGGGGAATATAACCACAATGAAAATGCATACATTGTGCAAAGATGAAAAAAGATGTAAGAATTATATAAAATAAAATATTTAAATAAAAATAAATAAATAAAATTTTAAAAATGAACGATGATGTAAAAAAATATTAAAAAAAATTAAAAATACATATTCTACAAATAAAAGGGTTATGGCGCAAAACATGGGATGCTGAGTTCATTCATTATTTAAACGCATTTCTTGACTCTCTTGGTTTCTCTGGCCTTTTAGTGCCTTCAACAACATCCTCAGTAACCTGGGCCATGTGCTTCTGGGCTTCCTCTTCCTGCTCATAGTCTTACGCCGGGACATTCTCCATCGAAGAGCCCTGGAAGCCAAGGACATCTTTGCCATGGTGAGAAGAATGTGGGTAAACTGGAGGAGGGAGCTAGGAAGGATTACAATTCCAAACAGGATCGATGGGAAGGGACGTCTGGTTTGATGGTATGACAACAGATTGTGTATAATGAGCCACATGAGACCAGAAGCCTGGGTTTCCAGATTCTGTGGCTATGTCACTAATTGGTATCTTTCTACTGACCATGCTTTCTCCTTTTTCAGGAGTATGGGATTCCCAAACACTTTGGTCTCTTCTATGCTATGGGCATTGCATTGATGATGGAAGGCGTGCTCAGTGCTTGTTATCATGTCTGCCCTAATTACTCCAACTTCCAATTCGGTAATTAAAATTTACAGCAACTACACAGACTTGAGTTAGAGGAGTCTTATACTGGGACCCTCTCCAAAATACTTAAAACCATGCCTGCAAAAATTAAATGACATTTTATGTGAGCTGAACTGATCTGATGGCACCTCACTACCCATCATGGTTTCTCCATGTTGTACCATTTATTGTCTCTGATCACCTTTTGGACTAGAAGACACTCAAACACTGAATGTGGATCACATGGCGAGACCTGAAGGTGGGCATCGGGTTAAACATTAGGCCACAAGCCAGACAGAATCCACCAACAGATATTTGGAAAGATCCCTCCATATAATGTGGCCTAATGTAGCAATTAAACTGTTTTGGGATAAAAGTACTAGAAAATTCACTTCAACTTGGATTAAATAATAAGAACATTTATCAGCTGACTGAGCATGCAGAGGTGGAAAGTGGCTGGTTTATGTGGCAGCAGTTGCTCTGTGATCCCTTTGTGCTTAGCTGGATTTTGATTTTATCTTCAGGCTATCTTCCCTCATGTGGTAAAAATAACTACAGCAGGTACTAGTTTCCTATCTCCACCCCATAATGAGGCAGCAAACTAGCTTATAGGTGGCTTCACAAAGAAGCAAGGAAACTTCTGTTAAAAATCTACCCAGATAGGGCCTCCCCTGGTGGCACAGCGGTTGAGCACTGGGCTGCGGGGCTGCCACAGCCTCTGCAGCTCCGGTTCGATCCCCGGCGACCAGCGAGGGTCCCACGTGGTGCGCAGACCTCTCCTGCCGCTCCCGCTGCTCCCCTCAGCAGTGTACTTCAGTCCTTCTGCCTGTTCTGTTCCCCGCTCTGGCTCTGGTGAATTCTCTCACCCTCCCGCGCTTCTGACTGTGCCCAGTGCTTGTATAAATAAATAAATACATCTTAAAAAAAAAAAAAATCTACCCAGATAATTCCCTCTCATACCTCAATAGTTTATTTTTTTTATTTTTTTAGATGTATTTATTTATTTATACAAGAACTGGGTACAGTCAGAAGCGCGGGAGGGTGAGGGAGCTCACCAGAGCCAGAGCGGGGAGCAGAACAGGCAGACTGAGGTACACTGCTGAGGGGAGCAGCGGGCGGCAGGGGAGGTCTGCACGCCATGTGGGACCCTCCTCCAGTGGCCGGGGAGCAGCCGGGAATCGAACCAGCACTGCAGAGGCTGCGGGCAGCTTCGCAACCCAGCGCTCAGCCGCTGCGCCACCGGGGAGGCCCCTCATACCTCAATAGTTTAAACAGTGATAAGCCTATTCCATAGTCATTCCTAATTGTGGGTCAGGCCAGGCCTGAGTTACTATGCCAATTACAGTGGTAAAGAGGTGGAATTATCTTCCGACCCATGAGATCCATCATGGCACCAGGGGCAGAGTTAGCCTTCCTGAAGCAAGCAGGCTGGGAGGGAATTCATTTCTGAATTGAAAATGGGGCTAAGATATTTTGTTTGTGTTGAGGTGCTGTTAGGGAAGAAGGGAATTACTGATATTTGTAGTTAGCAATTAAAAATGCCCCCCACTCTCAAGGACAAGGATTTTAAAAATAGTCATTTTTATGTTTGTGCCCTGGCCTCTGTTAACCCTGACCACAGAAATTCCTTCACATTTTAAATTTTTTTAATTAGAAAACATTTCGATATAAAACTATAGAGAACAGAACCATTCACCACTCAGAATAAAGAAAAGGCCACATTTTAAAATTGGAGGTTTCTTAAAATATTAAAAGTTGATCTACCAGGCCTCCCTGGTGGCGCAAGGGGTTAAGCACCGCACTATGAAGCAACCCACAGCCTCTGCAGCACGAGTTCGATCCCCAGTCGGCCAGGGAGATTCCCCCATGGCACAGCAGACCTCTCCTGTCTCGCCTGCTGCTCCCCTCAGCAGTGTATTTCAGTCAGTCTGCCTGTTCTGTTCCCCACTCTGTCTCTGGTGAATCCTCTCACCCCCACATCTCTGGCCTGTAGCCCAGCTCTTGTATGTATAAATAATAAATAAATCTTAAAAAAAATAAAAAATAAAAGTGATCTACCACATGACCCAGCAATCTCACTTGTAGGTATTCACCCAAAGAATACAAAAACACTAATTTGAAGGGATATACACACTCCTATGTTCACTGCAGCCTATTTACATTAGCCAAGCAATGGACAGATGAGTGAATTAGGGTGATGTGTTATCAGCTATTAAGAAAGATAAACTCAGCTATTAAGAATACTACTCAGCTATTAAGAAAGATAAACTCTTGCCGTTATGCTAAACAAAGTAAGTCAGAGGATAAAGACAAACATCAAATGGTGGCACTTTGTGTGGAATATAGAGAAACAAAGTCAAAGAAATAATAAGCCCAAGATATCTGGCTGCAGAACTGAGGCTACCAAAGAGGGAGGGGAATGGAAAAGAACAAAGCAGGGCAGGAGAACAACAGACTGTGCTGGAGCACTATTAGTGTCTCGGTGGTGGGTGCAGTGTGGTAACGACACCTGACAGGGGGTGATCCTAGACATCTAAATCATATACAATGGTGTAAACCAATGTTAGCCCAATTAAAAAAAATAGTAAGTATATTTCCTTAAAAGTTCTTTTTAAGAAATAAAACAGTGTAAAGTTGAGGTTCTGTTTTGCTTTTATTTTTTAATTATATTACTTTTTTTGAGGTAGCACTGATTTACAACACCGCATATGTTTTTGGGGTAGAGGTTCAGACCTCTTCAGATGTATGATACTCCACCACACCCACCACCAAAGCACCCATAATCTTCCAGTCCATTGGGCCTCCTCTCTCATTTGTTCCCGATCCCCAACCCATCAGCCTTGGTAGTGAGGTCCTGTTTTGAACTACTTTCCAAATGTATTCCCTTCTCTCCTTCCCTAGAATTATGATTAATTTGGTATTTATCTTTCCCAATTGTGTATATAGTTTTGCTACATTTATAGTAAACAAACATTAATTTATCACACTGTGTTCTATAACCGTTTAACCACCAATAACAGCTTTTAAAGATTTATCAACTATTTTCTATCTCTAGGTTATAAAGCTCTATATGAGCAGTAATCAATGTGGTTATATCTCAGGATGCTGAGAAGGCCCTCCTATACCCACCCAGGATTACTTTTATTGTTATACCACCTTAACTGTCACCAAGAACCCCTGCAAGTGGGGACAGTCAGTTATTTGCCATATCATCAAATGATTTTCTTCTGTGGCTAGGAACAGCCTTGGAGGGGCTTAGAACTGGAGTACAAGGGATCTGCCTAGAGAAAGTACCCGGGGAGGTGAGCAAATTGGAGGTCTCCATAGTCTGAGGGCAGTAAATACTCTATTTACTAATGGCAAGGGTTTACTGAGGCTGAAGAGAATCTGCGTGTAGACTGTTGGATCCTGACTGCTGCACTCCTCTCTGTGCCCTCAGACACCTCCTTCATGTACATAATTGCCGGGCTCTGCATGCTGAAGCTCTACCAGACTCGCCATCCAGACATCAATGCCAGCGCCTACGCTGCCTACGCCTCCTTCGCTGTGGTCATCACGCTCACCGTCCTTGGAGTGGTGAGTCCCTCTCCACAGCCTCAGCCCTGCTTTCCAATGGTGTCTTCTTGAGAGGTTTTATGTTATTTGTTTTTTGGACATCAAATGAACAGGTTAATCGTTTGTTCTTGACATGCTCTATTCATAGGTCCATCCATAGCATTTTATTTATTAACTAATTTATTAAGTAATTATTTTTAATAGTGTAATAGCTATCTATGAAACTACTGGAACATTTTAATATAAGTTGGGACTGGGCACATATGAGATTAGAATAGAGATGTACAAGATGATCAGAGCAATTGAGTTAAAAAGAACAGAAACCGCTTTCTAAATGTACATAGACTAGTGTAAGTTGTCTTTGGTTCTTGGAAGAGCATTAGCGCCCCCCCCCCAACCCCCACTGTCCCTTCATCATTATTGTTTGGCTGCCCCACTCATTTCTTCCATTTCCATTTTCATTTAATGGTGCAGCCTTCTTTTTCCTGCTCTGAGTGCAGTAAGATCACTGAGTACTCAGAGAAGGGGCCAAAAAAAAAGCGCATACAGTTTGATTTCTGACTCTGTGCATACATGAGAAGCACAATGATTTTAAGTGAGTTCTCTGGGGAAAAATCACAGATGAAGGTAACTTCCTTATTTGCATCTAGGTGTTTGGCAAAAATGACATGTGGTTCTGGGTCATCTTCTCTGCAATCCATATCCTGGCCTCTCTGGCCCTCAGCACCCAGATCTACTACATGGGCCGTTTCAAGATAGGTGAGTGACTTGTTACTTTACACTAAATACACTGATGAATTAACCCCAAGAAAGGAAAGCCTTGTTTTCACTTATCCAAAATGGAAGTGTTACTGGTCATCATAAAAGCACACATTTTAAATTGTACATGTGTTTAACAGCATATGTCCTCCCCAAGACCTTCCTCTCCCTCAGGATTCTCTTATCTCCAATTCTGCTTCCAACAACTTAGCACATTAGGCTTGCCATACCTCAGAGCTGAAGCATACCTCCAACTTCAAGGCCCAAAGACTTCGCAGTCCCCCAAACTCTGAAAATCCATCTGCAGAACAGTATGGTCATGACACCACTAGTTCCACCTGGAAGAATATTTTTTTGTTTTCTTCTAGCATTAAAAAGGAGCATTTCTCTAATTTATGATGTTAAATGGTCATCAAGAATGAATTCTATATTATTTTCAAATTCTAGGAATTTTTCTGAGGCCAACTTGCCCATCTTGGAGGCAGGACACTTGCTGAATTCCCTCTGTCAATGTGAAAGTGTCATATTAGAACTGTGTTCCACAGAAATCATCTTCAATCTGGTGGTGGTGGTAGTCAGTCGTTAACGTGGGGAGCAAGTTTAGTCTATCACAGAGCATTTAAATTTTACCAGTTATTTTAAGATCCAGGAAATCAGATTTATATATTCTTTTGTATAGCTCAAGAAAAATCACTATACAGTAAGTCTCACTTAACATCATCAGTAGACTCTTGGAAACTGCAACTTTAAGAGAAACAACGACTAAGACATAACAAAACCACTTAACCATAGGCTGATATAAACAAGAGCTGAGTTCCCACAGCATATTTCTGGTCACATAAAACATAACCCAATAATATTAAACAATAAATTGTATTCTTTCATTTTTCAACCTGCTTATCCTAGTTCAGGGGAGAGGATGGCTGGAACCTAGGAGCCTAACCCGGCAATTTGGGGTGCAAGGTAGAAGCCAATCCCTAGGGTCGTGCTCATATTCACTCCTGGAACAATCTGGACACACCAATGAACCAAACCTGCCTATCTCTGGGATATGAGGGAAAACGTGGGAAAACCCACACAGACATCATGACAATACGCAAAGCCAACGCAGACAGTGTTCCCTGTCAGGAACCAATTTTTTTTTTTCTCATCAACGTTATAATGAAATGACTAAAGTTGAATGACACATCGTTATTGAAGGACTTGCTGTCTATACACAAAGGCCCCGCCCCTTGGCTTTTGCAGAGCCAAAGGCACGACTGCAAATAAAACTTCGCATATCCTATGTATCAGATTTAACGTTTCAAAGCCGACTAAAAGACTATTACTAAATGGAAGGAAGGGGGACGAACAAAAAGATAAATTAACATACCTTTGGTACATCATAGAATGTCTCCGTTCAAACGCAGAAGCCTAGGTTCCTCGCAAGAACTTTCCAGAACACAGCTGTACCAGGCGGAGCGGTCCAGGCCCGCCCCTCTTCTCTCCCAGCCCCGCCCCTCTTCTCTCTCAAGCCCCGCCCCTCTTCTCTCCCAGCCCCGCCCCTCTTCTCTCCCAGCCCCGCCCCTCTTCTCTCCCAAGCCCTGCCCCTCTTCTCTCCCACCCCCGCCCCTCTTCTCTCCCAAGCCCCGCCCCTCTTCTCTCCCAGCCCCGCCTCTGTGCCGGGGTCCGGAGGGGTCTCAGGCGCGCACGCGCAACCCTTGCCCGACGTCTGGGTGGTTTCGCCGGAAGCAGTTTCGCCACAAGTGTTTTGACCACCACCATTTTCCCCTAAAAACATTTTCGCCACATAAAGAGTAGACCGTCGGGCAACTTGCCTATGAAAGAGAATAGAATGAAAAATAAAAGTGATACATTCAAAAGGACACAATGAAACATTTTTTTTCACGTGTGCGTGAATTCTTGGCAATACTGCACGAAGATCTTTCTTCTGTGGCTTGTACCTAAATGCTTGCCTTCCAAGTCTTTTGTTTATAGTATTACATACGTTTTGCCTTTTTTAGTGATCAAACTTACTGGAAATGTGAAAGCAAAGGGCGTAAAGCCAGATCGCATACTACTGTACTAGGAAATATCACATCGGCTTGCAATGAATTGAAGCGTTGTTTTTATTTTTTTTTAAAGATTTATTTTATTTATACAAGAACCGGGGTACAGGCCAGATGCGCGGGAGGGTGAGAGGATTCACCAGAGACAGAGTGGGGAACAGAACAGGCAGACTGATGAAATACACTGCTGAGGGGAGCAGGGGTGAGGCAGGAGAGGTCTGTGCACCATGTGCGCCCCTCACCGGCAGGCCAGGATCGAACCCGCGCTGCAGAGGCCGCGGACAGCTTCACAGTGCGGCGCTCAACCGCCTGCGCCATCAGGGAGGCCCGTTGTTTTTATTTTGAAAGCAAACTAACTGACAACTAAAATATGGTAAACAAAGTCAGCGAATGCAGTTGTGAGGTTCATCGGTGAAGAAATGAAAACAAACCTTCGGCCAGTTAAGTTATTTTGTTTCACTTTGAGTTCTTTTAAAAACGTTTGGTCCTCTTTTATTTTCAGCACTTTTCTCTTTTTGTGGCAAAAGTGCCTTCCGGTCAACTAATTATGCAGCGAAACGATCCGACAGGTTGCACAACATCCAGTTGGTCACTCCGTCGCACACTGAGGTGCCATCTGCCCTCGGGAAGAGAGACCAGGAAAAAAGCAGGCAGCTCTGAGAGCAGGCAGGGAATTCCAGAGTCTGGGAATTCAGAATGTGGTCTAGAAGGGGAAGGAGTGGTTCCCTCGCCCTGCAGACTCCTCACTCAGTAGAGATGGAGGGCGCTTATCTATGGGAACCCTCTTGCCCAGGACTAAGAGCAATTCTACATAAACACGTGGCTTTAAAACCAGAAGACCAAATGAGACAACATACCATTCTGGGAGTTTAGTTTACCTAATTTTTCAGCATGGTCAGTGAATTTACCCTGGAGATTAACACAACCAGTGTACCTTCAAATCACCCCTGTGGAAGCATCATTAGCCAGTTGCTAGAAGGTTTGGCAGGACATGCTGCTCGTGCCCCATCCTCCAGACTCAACAATGAGTCAAGTCCTACAAACTCAACTTTCAAAAGGAAAGTGATTTGGAGCAATGTTGCTCTGAGTTCTTCCAGAGAGGGAAAAATCAACTTGAATCTGATACATGTAATGCTAGCCACTGCTAACACATAGAGGAACTTTTAATGTATTTATATCATCTTTGCCCCAATTTTGGAATATTGAATGAGTTTGCCTTTTTTAAAAAAGAGAAGTTTGTGTTATACTATCACCATGTAACTGTGTGTGTGTGGGGGGGGGGGAGTGTCCCAACAAGAAAAATATGTCCCTCATAAAAAGTAAGCAGGAATTATTCACACAAGGATTATTCATAAATCATGGGAGGGTAGAAATAATGAAATATGATAACCTCGGGTTAGCAACAAAGAAGAGTTTGCTGTCCATAAGAACAAAAGAACAGGAAGTGGGTCCCAAAACAGGGAAAGAGAGTGTGGAGAGGAAATCCCTGGGAAAGGAGCAGTGACCTTGGCTTGTCAGACAAGGCAGCGGCCAGCCAGAGGCAACCTCAAAGACAGGGCGCTAGGCAGATAAAACACTGAGTTCTCTCTACTTACTCTGTCCCTCCATCTCCTCGTAGGGGTTCCTATTGTCCAAATCCATGGACAGTGAAGAAATCCATAGATTCCGTCCATATAGTCATACCTGGCCCTGGCTGTGTATGGGACAGGGAAAAGGGCAAGTGAGTTGGGAGGAGCCGAAGATAGTTCAACAGAATATATTCCGTTTCTCTACACAAGGAGGCTTCTCCAAGACTGGTTCTTCCCAATCTGATAAAGATTTATAAGAGGCAAAAGTCAAATTGTTACTATGATCACATCTAACTTTATAGTCCAAAGGCAGGAAGCAGGATCAGTGGGCTGGTTCCGGAAACCTACCCCTGGTAGGTTTCTCAAATCATGTACCTCTTTCTCTATGACTCCCAGGCTACACCTGGAAATAAATGCAGACACAGGAAGGCAGAGTATTTCATAAACAGACCAGGAAAACATGGAGCTAGTTGTCCAGGTCACTACTCTCTCCCTTGCTACCAGAATCCCATTAAAGTACCACAGGGAGTGCCCAGGAGACAGGGTGGATATTAAGTTACAAGCAGAACACAAAAGTAGCCAGGGAGGGAGCAAAGTCTGATTCACTCTCAAGAAAAGTAACCTTCTGGATGTTTAAGGCAAGGCAGAAAGTTTCATGTTCTTTCTAATGAACAAACATGACTTTTATAATCTGAAAAAATTAAGGTCATTTGTTTCAAGAAAAAATTAAATGACCATAGTTTACCTGATTGACTACTTTCTTACAATTTTTTTTTTCTCATTTCTTCTCTGCTTCCCACTGATTCAGATGTGTCTGACACAGGTAATGTTCAGTCACCCTTCCCAGGGTTCTAGAATGTTTTCTTAGCCAAGGGCCTGTCTGTTCCAGCTCTGCTCCATGCACACACACCCTTGCAGGTTGGGCAGGTTCCATGAGGGGATGGGGAGTAAGAGGCCCAGAGGCAGGAGTACTCCAGCCCACTGTGCCTCTTTCAGGTTATTGCCTGGACAGCCCCCACTGATTAGTCCAGTGAATGCTTGTTGAATTGACCCTAGGGGGAACTCTGAAGAGCAGTATTCACTACAGAGCTGGATCCACTCCCTGAAATGCTTGCTTTGGGCAGGCCCCAGCCTGTGTGTAGAGGGTGTGCAGCCATCCCCACCTGTGGCCCTGAGCCTTCATCCAGCTATGACGCAGGCACATTGGCTATTTTATACCATCCTTGCTCATTTTGTTTTAGAAAGATATTTTTTTATTGAAGTAACATTGCATTCTGACATTAAATAAGTTTCAGGTATACATCATTAAAAATCAGCATGTGCATACAGTACCTTAAGTTCACCACTATAAGTCTACCTGCCATCCTTTTGAAGGATTGCATTTTTTTAATCTTTCCTATACTTTATATCTCATCTTAACTTACTTCCTTTGATTATTTTCAGAACATGTTTAGACTTCTGAAACTCTTCATAGATCCCAGGATCTTTAAGTTCAATTCTCATTGAAATTACATTGAGAGATACAGACTCAAACTTTTACAAGCTAATATTTCCCATCCTCTAAGTTTTAAGGTGGATTTGAGGGGCCCCACACCATCTCTGCTCTAAAGGAAGTGCCACTGGAATAAACTAGAAACAATGGGAAACTTGGCTAAAGAGATAACCAGTTACCCAAATTATTCTGAGCACTCCTGCCTGTGTTGCTTTTGCTTGCCTTCCTGCTCCATGAGGAGTGGATATGGTAACCTCCTCCTGGACAGCACATGTGGCTGCAGGCACCTTTTTTCAAAGCAAACTTTCATTGATGAATCTATTAGGTGCAAAACACCATTTTAATAAGGTGGAGATGATGTCATCCTGGTCCCCAGCACTTGGGCCATCTGGGCTATTTTGTATTATCTCTAAGCCTTCTCACCATGCTATTGTGTCATCACAGATTTGGGCATTTTCCGGAGGGCAGCTATGGTGTTCTACACGGACTGCATCCAGCAGTGTAGCCGGCCTCTGTACATGGTATGTGTAATTCCTTGGGCTTCTCCTGGAGGAGAGAGGAAGAGTAGGAGGGGCAGGTTTGGGAGTCACTCAGACTCCCCAAATCCAGAGGACTAGATGGCCCAGGGGGGCTGAGGCCTAGTTAGTAGAGAAAGAAGCATGTTGCTTACTCTTCTTCTCACCCTGCTGCTCCACATCTTTGCTAGCATTTGGCATTGTCAATATCTTAGATTTTGGCCATTCTGGTAGGGAATTAATTTTTTAAATACAGATATTTGCTCCAAATTGTATGGATCACTCACACAGGCACAGAAAATCGCGGTTTTTAAATGGCCATGCAGAGTAAGTTGTTGCCAGATAGCACCTGAAAGTTTTAAGTAGTATGCAAAGCATCGGGAATAAATTGCAAATACATCTCTATCAGAGTAATTGTCATTTGAGTTGGAACCTTCCTCTATTTCCTCCCTTACCAATGACTTTAATATTAAGATCTTCTGTTTAAAGAACCAGAGCCTCTTTGGAACAAGAGTGATGGAAAGAAAACTGACTCTTTACAAGTGAGTCCTCAGAGCTGCCTTAGAGCCCAGCAAATAACACAGCCCAGGGAACAGTCTTTGACTACGTAGCACAGTGGCAGAATTCAAAGCACACACAATCAATCTCCCCCATTTAGAAGTGGATCCTGCACCACCCTGTCCCCTAAACCTCAGGGAGAAACAGCAGAAGTCCTTGACTTCCTACATTTTTTTATTACAGGAATGTGGTCACATCAGTTTGTAGCAAGAGGCCTTGCCAGTTAGTCCTCAAGCAGGACTAGTGTCTCACCATAGCCACAGTTTACTGTCGAAGATAGAAACCTTTTTTCCCATCAAGTAAATTGTTTTGCCATAATCATTGCTTCCCCCTATGGTGGGCTAAAAGAATTGCCATGTGAGCAGACTCTGATGTGATGTTTTCTTTCCTCCTTTCCAGGACAGAATGGTGTTGCTCATTGTGGGGAATCTAGTTAACTGGTCCTTGTAAGTAGTCTGAGAAAACATGTTTTTCTCTTTGTTAATATCTGTGACATTGTGGTTTAACTTTCCTTGGCTGTCATTTTTATAAAAAAGTCTGAAATGAAGGAGAGCATAGGTCTATGCTTATCCTAGAGGTTTGAAAGAAAGGTATTTTTCCTCTGCAAAGACTGCAATAGAAGCTCTTGTTTGCCAAATAGTGGCCTCTCTTAAAGCATTGATATACTGAGTTCATTGTTCATCAAGACAAACATCACACTTGTTATGTTTATGCAGGTAGATGATAGATACATAATAGATGATGGGTAGGCATGAAGATTATCCCAGTAGTTGCAAAAAAAGCAAAAGTTTAGACTCATTTGTAGAACTTTCCACAAAGGCAACCTAGTGGGCATTTCTCTTTTTCACTAAAAGTCTGTGTCCTTTTCTATTTCTTTTTTCTCTCTCGGTCTCATTTTTCCTACTCCACTTACATCATTCTGCTTTCTCTTTGCCCCCTTCCTTATATCTTGGTCTTTTTTCTTCATACAAACTCAAAAGTGAACAGTTCCACAAATACATAATTTTGCTAGCTGTGGCTACTACAAGCAACATAGTGTTAACCTAAGAATGTAAATGAATATATGTTTTTGTTTTAAAGATTTATTTATTAATTTATACAAGCACTGGGTACAGTCAGAGGCATGGGAGGGTGAGAGAATTCACCAGAGCCCGAGCAGAGAGTAGAACAGGCAGAGTGATGAAGTACACTGCTGAGGGGGGCAGCGGGAGGCAGGAGAGGTCTGTGCACCATGTGGGACCCTCCTCCGGTGGTCGGGGAGCAGCCGGGGATCGAACCGGCGCTGCAGAGGCTGCAGGCAGCTTCTCAAGCCAGCACTCAACCACTGCGCCACCGGGGAGGCCCTGAATATTTGTTTTATTGATACCACATAAATAAGTAAGCTAGTAAGATTCTTTCTGAAATGCATTACCTAATTAGGCAAAATTTTCAAAGGTATCTGTAAAAGAAGATTAACAGAAGGAAGAAGGAGCAGAGGTATATAGTAACTATACCAGCATTACCCAATAGAACTTTCTGGAATGATGTAATTGTTCTACTCTACACTATCCTATAGAGTAATTATTATCCACTTGTGATTATTTAGCACTTTAACTCACTGTAGCTTAAGTGAAAATGAAACTGAGGGGCCTCCCCGGTGGCGCAGCAGTTGAGCGCTGGCTTGCGAAGCTGCCCGCAGCCTCTGCAGTGCCGGTTCAATCCCCGGCTGCTCCCCGGCCACCGGAGGAGGGTCCCACATGGCGCGCAGACCTCTCCTGCCGCCCGCTGCTCCCCTCAGCAGTGTACTTCTGTCCTTCTGCCTGCTCTGCTCCCAGCTCTGGCTCTGGTGAATTCTCTCACCCTCCCGTGCTTCTGACTGTACCCAGTGCTTGTATAAATAAATAAATAAATCTTTAAAAAAAAAAAAAAAAGAAAATGAAACTGAATTTTCAGTTTTATTTAATTTTAAATTTAAATAGACATATACAACTACCATTTTGTATAGTGCAAGTTAGCCTAACCAGATAAGACAACAAGGCACTGGTCAAAAATTAGAAACAAATTAGTAAATCAGAATGGAGAGAACAGAAATCCAATTATGCACATGTGTGTCATTTAAAAAAAAAGTGTTTCAAAATGAGGAGATAAGGAAGGGTCATATTGTAGAGAGTTTTATTATAACTGAACAGAAATTTGGAAAGACATTAAAGCTAAACCCCAACCAAAACAAACTTCAGTATTAATGTAAAAGTCATAAACAGCTAGCAAAAAAATTATGTGTGTCAAGCCAATTATTGCAGTAATTCTGCAACTAGCAATCTATTCTAATGACTTGATCTTAAATGCTAAAAGAAAAAAGCACAATACGTCTTAAGGGATTCATTTGTTTTTGCAGTGTTCTTTATCTTAGTGCACAACCGAGGGGTGACCAAAAACCATTCATTTCAACCCAAAAGGAAAGATGATTATTTATGGCACATCCACCTAGAGGAACCTTATAATTATTAAAAATGAATGTTCTGAAGGAGATGGAATAAATTTAAACTCACATTAAAATGTTATTGTTTAATTCCCTTCCCTCCAAAATGGAGGTAGAATGGTGAAAAAGCCAATAATGTTATATATCTACCCTCACGGCTACAAACTAATTCCTCCCCATATTCTCAGTGCCCTCTTTGGACTGATATATCGACCCAGAGACTTTGCCTCCTACATGCTGGGCATCTTCATCTGTAACCTGCTGCTCTACCTGGCCTTTTACATCATCATGAAGGTAAGAGTGGTGGCTTGGAGCCAAGGTGCGCCCCAAGTTTCCACAGGGGTGCAGCTTGGCAGTATCTGCTTCTCACCCACAGCTCCGCAGCTCCGAGAAGGTCCTGCCCATCCCGCTCTTCTGCATTGTGGCCACGGCTGTGGTATGGGCTGCTGCCCTGTATTTTTTCTTCCAGAATCCCAGCAGCTGGGAGGTAAGAGGACAGTTTTCTTTTCCAAGAAGTTATTCTTTCTTCACCTTCCCTTTTTGACCTTCCTCCCTCCCTTTCTTTGTGGGTTTATTGATAAAGAGAGAGCACACACAGGCCCCTCGCAAAACACATGAAACACATACAACCAGGCACCAGGGAACCTGACATAAGCAGAATCACAGATAAGGCTGACAGCGGTAAACAATTCCAGCAGACCCCCTCCGGCAGAAGAGACCCCCTCACATACACCAAAAATTCCATCAGTAGCGTAACCCTATAAAGACCCTCAATCCCATTTTGGGGCGTGACTCCTGGCCTACAGAAAGTCCTCACCTCACAGATTTTCAATAAAGCCCACTTTTGTCTTGGCCTTCTCTCTTTTATAAGTTGCTGTTTATCATTTTTATATTCTCTAATATCAAAGCTTTCTCTAAAAGCTTAAGGCATGGCTTTGAAGGAACACACAAATGCTCAAGAAATGTTTTCACTATAGGGTACACTTGGTAGATGTGCAGGCCCTACAAATGCTGCAGATCGGATCTTCATTATGTGTTATACGGTGATCTTTCTCCCAATGGATGTTTAATGTGTACAAAAACCCCAAGCAGTGTAACTTCTCCACCTTTCTCATGGTAACTATCACCCATAAACAAATACCCAAGTGCAGGTAGGTATATAAATCCATTGTATGGATAGGAAAGCCGAGACCTAGGAAATGAGTGATACGTCCAAGCACAGAGAAGGGAGGAAGACTCAGCACTCCACCATCACTGCAATCAATTTTACAATATTTTTAATCACCCCAGAAAGAACCCCTGCACCTGTTAGCAGTCACTCCCCATTTCTCCCTAACTTCTTGACCCTAGGCAACCAAAATCTCTTTTGTTGCTATAGCTCTGCCTATTCTGAACTGTTCATACAAATAAGTCTGGCTTCTTTCATCAAAGCACTTCTTAGGTTCACCCACGTTGCAGCATGTATCTGTGCTTCATGCCTTTTTATGACTGAATAATACTCCATTGTGTGGACACACTGTATTTTACCTGCCCACTCATCATGATGGGCCTTTAGGTTCTTTCCACTTGTGACTCTTTTTTTTTTTTTTTTAAGATTTATTTATTTATTTATACAAGCGCTAGGTACAGTCAGAAGCGTGGGAGGGTAAGAGAATTCACCAGAGCCAGAGCAGGGAACAAAACAGGCAGACTGACAAAATACACTGCTGAGGGGAGCAGCCGGTGCAGCAGGAGAGGTCTGAGCACCATGTGGGACCCTCGCCAGCATCCGGGAATAGAACCGGCGCTGCAGAGGCTGCGGGCAGCTTCGCAGCCCAGCGCTCAACCGCTGTGCCACCAGGGAGGCCCACCACTTGTGACTCTTATGGATGCTGCTGCTGTGAACTTTTGTTTACAAGTTTTTTGTAGATGTACGTTATTGTGGAAGCTAACTTTTTGAGCCAGGCAGGTAACGTCACACATCTCTTAATGACTTTTTTTTTTTAAGATTTATTTATTTATGCACACAAGAACTGGGGTAAAGGCCAGAGATGCGGGGGGTAAGAGGATTCACCAGAGACAGCGTGGGGAACAGAACGGGCAGATTGACTGAAACACACTGCTGAGGGGAGCAGCGGGTGAAACAGGAGAGGTCTGCTATGCCATGTGGGTAGCTCCCTGGCAGGGGATCGAATTTGTGCTGCAGTGGCTGTGGATATCTTCACAGGTTGCGTCTTAACCTCTTGCACCACCTTAATGACATTTTGGTAGATGGCAGCTCTCATATGCTAGAGTTATCCCAAAAGGCTTCATACAGTATATCCTCAGCCTGCACCAGTCTGTCCTATCTGGGTGTGTGTAATTATGCTCTGTGATATCTGCACAATGACCAAATCACCTAAGCACACATTCTTAGAACATATCTTGGTCCTTATGAGATGCATGACTACTGTGGCATTTTTGTGGCTTTCTGGATGCTCAGCCCTCTAAACTGTGAGAACACTTGCTCACCTCCTGCCTCACCTTCCTCCAGGGAACCCCAGCCGAATCCCGGGAGAAGAACCGGGAGTGTGTCCTGCTCAATTTCTTTGATGACCATGACATCTGGCACTTCCTGTCTGCCACTGCCCTGTTTTTCTCATTCTTGGTAAGTTTATAGAAATTTTTTTATAATTTTTTCTCTCTTTATAGCCTGTACTCTCTTAATCCCCTTGTCCACTCTTGCTTACATCCCCTTTTGTACTCCTCTCCAATCTCCCTTTCCAATTTCTCATTGTAATCCAATGTACAAATACTTATTTCTCTTTTTCATTGTATTATTACGTTAGATTTTATTTCCTTTTCTTATATTCCTCTAGAATAATATTAATAATTAACATTATTATTAATAAGAATATTAATATTTTAATATTATTAATAATAATATTAATAAGAATAAGAATATTAATAATACTAGAATAATAAGAAAAGGAAATATATACATATATATGGTATATATGGTTTATATGCATATATGGTATTAAACACATTTAATTATGTATTAAAACACATAATTAAAAAATGATTTCTTTGCGCTGCATAACATTTGCAATGAATTGGACCTTGCATGCCCAGAGTTCCCCCAATACTATTTTTGACATTCATTAAATTTTCATAACATTGAGTTATTCCTTCTTGTGCTATACTCACAGTTCTTCTCCTCCTCCAGTATCATTGAATATTTTACAGTTCCTGACTGAGGATAGCAGTTAGGGCTCTGTTTCTTTCTAACCTGTCCCAAATCTCTCCTGCCGTTTCTTTTATTTTTTTCCCAAACACCTTCCCAGAAACCACGCACATTTTAGCTACCCCGGTTAATAACTCCTGGCATCCTTTCATATACTGATTTTCAGTTATCCAAATTAAATGTCCCTGGTGAGTGTACGTTGTTTCAATTCACAAGTAATAACACCATTACACTTCCTGAACTCTCAACAGTTGCCTCTGTAACTGTCCAAGCCATATAACGTCAGGTGTGGAGCAGGGCTTCCCCCTAGTGGTCTATTTAAGAAATTTAACCAATCTGTATTAACCGTTCCTTTAGGCTCTTATTTTTTGAAAGTCACCTTAAGGACCACAAAAGTGGAGCTAAGGGTTCCCTGTGGAAAGAGTGGTGGCAGAGGAAACTGAAAATGGGGGAGAAGGTTACCTTTATTATACACCAATAGTCTATGCAACCAAACTTCATTTCCTTTATGTCTTGAACCAAATGTCCCCTTCTAAGTAATGTCTTCCCCAGTCACCCTATCAAAATGTTTTATCACTCCCCACCCTTACCGCCCACATTTCCTCCATACTTTAGTGTTTATTCATATTACTACCTAACACTTTAGCCTTGTCACATAATACTATCTGACATAATATATCTTACCCGTGCATTTGCTTCATGTCAGATGCCTCTTTTTAATGTAGGCTCCATGAAAGAAGAGATTTTTTGTCTTTTTCATCCCAAGCATGTATATCTCCAGCATCTGGAGAGCATATAAGAGACCCTTGATAAATATTTGAATAATTAGCTAATGAACTATTAATTAAAATGAGTGCTTGTACATCTATGGCATTGCAGAGAGCTATAGATGACATGAAAAGGAGTAAGGGCACTTGTGGTTTTCATTCTGTGTGAGTCTTAGAGAGACAATAAGGATTTATTGCGATTGTGCAATCCTCTCATTTCTCTGCTCCCCTCATTTCAGGTTTTGTTAACCCTGGATGATGACCTGGATGTGGCTCGGAGAGACCAGATACCTGTCTTCTGAGCCTCCAGCACAATATGGGAGAGGGAATGATCAATCTTGGTGCTGTTTCATGAAAAATCCAGTGACTGCAGCAAAGTTACCACTGCCAAATGTTCCATTCACTCTCTGTTCAGTCCACTGCACATACATTCACACAGGGAGAGAGGAGCCTGGGCAAGGTTCAAACCTGCAGGAAGTGAAGCAGAAGGGAAGCCATGGCTATAGCTGGAGGCCAACCCTGAAGGGCGGAGGAGAACCCACCCTCTTTTGTTTGCAATGCTGAGTTAGGTATGGACAAAAGCTGCATCAAAATCAACTTGGTGTCTTGGGACCCCTCCACGCCCACCTGAGACTTGCCAGCAATGGTAGAATGAAATGATGCTCTTCTACCATAGTACAGAAAGGCCAGCAGCTCAGATTTCCCACCCAGAAACTCGGGCTGGTCCCTCTGCATTTCTGCAACATGTGTTACTCTAGACATCCCAAAGGGCCAACTCACTTCTCCAAAGCCCTGAGATGACATGGTACCTCAGGGTCTTATAGAGGGCTGGCCCCAAAGTCATATCTAACTGGGATTAGAGACTTCTGTAGCACCAGCTAGTCACCTACTTAGAAGGAAAGCTGTATGTTTTGCCTAGGTTTCTGACCTACTAGGATTCTGGGTTGGGCTTTGTCACACACTCTGACTCTGGGACCAAGGCTTGGGTACTTAACCATTCCTCAGCATCTTCATCTCACTGCTGTGTGTTGACCTCATAACTCAGGATGGGCCTTCTTGGAAAGGCCCTGACATTCGACATTCCAGCTTCATGGTAGAAAGGGAAATGGAAAATGTCTTCTAGCAATAGGAACAAGAGAAATGTCTGAGAGCGCTAAGAGACTGGTGCTACAAGAAAAACGGGCTTACCCTTGGGCTTGGGCTTCTAGAACAGCTTCAGCAAAGGCAAAAGTGCCTCCAATTCAGACAGCCCAATTCTGTGCCCACATCACCTGTAGGGAAGAAATAAAAGCTCTAACCAGAGGCAGTGCTCTGGTGGGGGAGGGGAGGTCCTGTTTGACCAAAAGCCCCTTATCGGTCATTTTAGGCAGATCAGGGGCTCCAGACATAGCCCTAAAAGCAATGTTTCACTAAACACATTTTGTTCATCCTCTTTAGTTGCAGAGAGCACAACTGATTTAGGATTATCTCCCAGTTGCTCCTGATTCTCATTCTCTCCCCAGCAACATGTTGAAAAGCTCAGCATCTCAGCTCACTCTCACACTGTCTGGCAGCTCTGGCCCTGAAAGTCCCCAGGTAACAATCTCCTTGTTACCTGGAGTTTGGTGAACTCAGAATGTGTACAGATGTGCTCACAATGATATATCTGTTCCTGGTCATTAATTAGTCAAATGGATTAGGCGTTCCTTTTTAAAACAAAAAATTTTATTCTTTCTCTAAAATATTTGCATAAAATTCAAAAACATATTTTGGAAGTTTGAATAGCAAACTCTCCTTCATTTTAAAAACAATAAGATGCTTTCAATGAAATATTTTTTTTTCCTAAAGTGTTTCCAAATTTGAAATTGGTATTGTTATTCTTTAGTCCTTAAAAAATGCTTAACTTCCATAGGCCTCCTGTCAAGTGGTTCTGTTCAACTAACATCTAAAACACATTTCAAATCTGTTAAATTATAACTGACTTGATCCAATTTCATTAGATTTCATCTTTTATTTCAAATGGCTTCAAATCCAAAAGGAAATGTGAACAGCAATGTCTGTTTAAGTAGCTGTGGGCCTGAAGTGAATGAACTGTGGGATGTAGTGCCGGCTCCACAGCTTCTCTGGAAACTATGCCCAGGGAAATAGGGAGGAGCAGCTGCCAATGAAGGCCTGTGCTGCTGTGTTCTTGACTCTTTCTCACATTAACCTTGTGCTATAAACACACACTGTGGTCAATTGTGTGTCCTCTGCAACAGCACTAAAAATCCAGACAAGCCTGCTCTTATAAACACTGATTCTAAAAACACTTGTTACTCACGCTTGCTACAGTGCGGATCTGGCGGTTGGAGGATGCAAGGTCTGGGGGCTGTATCTAGGGGTAACAAGAGGACTGGGGGAGACAGTTTCAGAGTTTAACAGTCCCTCATGCATATGCATGTGACAATGCCTATGTGACTTTTGCCTATGCTCTTGGGCTACACTCTTTAAAAGAGAAGTGAAGGGTGACTCTGAAAACCGAGTTCAGCAAGAGGATAACTGGAGAAAAACACCACCAAGAGCCCCTTGGCAGCGCCAGCACAGAGTAATAGGAGCTGGTCAGCAGGAGCAGGACAGAGACGTGGCAGCCAGACAGGCAAAACCGTGCACTTAAAAAAATGACCTCTTCACACCTCTCACAAATGCTGCCCAGGCACCCCACCTGTTGATGCTGGATGTTTGAGGGATTAACCCGGTTTTATTTTAGCAACAGGAGAAGCTAGTGGAAAACCAGAGGCTATCTGGGGAAGGGACTTTCCATGACTGAAGGCTATCACGGAGTTAGCTTCCAGGGCAAAGAAAGTGGCAGCTGCCTTTTTTGTAGCATCAAGCACCCGCCCCATCCAGAATGTTCTGTGGGGTTGCCAAATTCATGTGTCAGTAAATCAAATACCCAAATTATTTTTCATTCTGGGAAATAGTCTTACTGTGTGAAACCTGGGCGGGGAGGGTGGGGGGGGGAAACAAAGACAAATATTGTTCATAGAAAAAAACATACATAGGGTCTAAGAAAGATTCTTATGTCAGACTTTGGTCAAGTTATGTCCACTTGCTTGCTGTGCGACCTTAGCCAAGTCACTGGAACGCTGATCCTCACTGGCCACTTCTACAGGACAGTACATAAGGGTGACCAAGGTAAGGCTTGAGTAAGGCTGAGCAGAATGCCAGAGCAGTCAGCCCAAATACCCAGTGCCCCCTTATCTCTTAAATTCCACGGGGAGGCAGGCAAGAGTCAATCTCTCCCCTGAGGTGGCATTGCTCTCCCCCAGGGCCTCTCCTCTAAAACTAGTACTATTTCAGTCCTTAGTGCCAGGAGGCCCTGAAGGCATGGGGAGGCCACTCCCCTTTCAGATTTACTGTCCAGGCTTATCAAACCTCCTGGCCTCGGGCCCCTCCTTACCCTTTATTGTTGCATTTCTGGTTCTTGATACTCTTATTCCAACTCAGATGAAAAACTGCTGCCAAAGCTGGGTCAAGTGGAAAGTCCAGCTGCATTGCTATCATATCTACCCTGGGAATCTCAAAGAAAACCTAGATTTTCTCCTCTCCAGTAGCTATGATTACCATGGTTCCAAGAATGCCATGTGCAAATGTTCCCCTCACCTTCCTCACACTCCCCACCCTTATCACCAAGCGCTCTGGGGGGAAAGTCTGGAGGTTCAGTCTCTATGAAAAAGGGCCTCAGGCTCGAAGACAGACCGGGTCCCTGAAAAGAGGAAACATAGGAAGGACACTGGTTTTTAAATAACTTTAATGTCCTCCATGAAACTCAGGGAAAACACTGAGTCTACATGGCCTGAAGCAGTGTTAAATCCTTGTTTACCCTGAATCTGCTGGCTTGTACTGGTTTGTTTCTTTTGTTTTTAACTGCTTGATGCAGACTAGATTTATTTGTATGGCTTAATTTAATGTCTCCTCAACATTGATGCACTATTGTGAAAGTGAAGTACCTGCTAAATCTTAGACCTTAATGCACATGATTTCAAATAAGCTTGACAGGAGTCACTGGATGAGCCTTCACCTCTGAGCTTCTAAAAAATGACAGTAATGAGGTGTGACTTTAGAGGAGGCTGGACTTTCCAATTGGCCCAGCTTTTGCTTAGGGCTCTTGTGCAAAGGGAGACCTCCTTACCCCATACTCTGTCAATTCCAGTGAGACACTTTTTATTTCCTATGGTTTTCCTGAAGTGTGGGCTTGCTATTTTTATTAAAATACAAAGATGACTAAATGTTACCATCATTTAGCTATTAAGCTTTGTTCCTCAGTCCTAAGGATGTGAAACTCTTCCTCCTTCTTAAATATCTCTAGATTAGGATATTTCATACTTTCCTGTGAAATCTTAAATTAAAAAAAAATTCCTTGATTCTATCCTACTTCCTTCTCATTGCCTTGAAATGCTTGTCATCTAAGATGTATCATTTCCATTGGAGGCGAACAATATGTAACCACCACCCCATTTTAACATAGAAGAGCCTTGAAGTTCTATTACATTTCAATCAAGTGCTAACTAAAGACTGGGGTGTCCCATCGGCTCTTCTAGTGTGTCCTTCCAGAGAAAAGAGGAGATGTCAGAAAAATAACTGCTAACCTCAAAAATTTCTAAGAAAAATTAAAGTCTCAGTTTTAATTCCAGCAAAGAATAGAAATCTAAAAAGACAGATAGTTGGGATGAGGATCATCTTCACCTATCTTTGAAGAAACAAAAACAATTCCATCTCCCTAATTCTTAGGTATTGTAACAACATTCCCTGGGAGAGAACTAGCAGGGCACTGAGGTTCTTGCTGCCCTTGAACGAGATATTACTATTGAAACTATTACCTTCAATTCCCATATTCAATCCTTAGAAATTATAGTTGGCAGAAGTGACAATTAAAACAGCAAACATTTATCATCAGGCATTCTGCAAGGTTTTATATACATTACCGTATTAAATCCTGACACATACACAGGCTCATAATGTCGGTGTTACTACAATAATCCCCATTTATCAGATGGAGAAACTAAACTTATAGAAGTCACTGTTCACTAGATGAAGTGAACGGTGCAGAAAACCTGGATGAGTAGTCAGAAATAAGCAGTTTAGTTAACAAGACCAAAGAAAGGGAAGACATAATATGGCTATAAAGATTACAATTTCATTTGTGCATATATCTACATGTACAAGCAAACAGCCTAGAATTATGTATTAACTATTGGTTGTATTAAAAAAAGAGAGAGAGAAAGAGAGAAAGTTCTTAAACCCTAGAAATATGACTGCAGCGTTGAGGCTACTAGAGAGCGAGGGGAAGGGAGGGTTTGGGAACAAGTGGGGGAGAGAGCCCAATGGACTATGATGAAGGACTATGGTGCTTTGATGGTGGATGTGGGGTGGTAACATATATCTGAAAAGGTGTCCCCCTCTATCCCTAAGTCACATACAGTGTTGTAAAACAATGTTACCCCAATTTTTAAAAAAATTTACAAAAAAGATTTTTCCAAGCTGTCTGGAGCTTCCTCAGTCTACTGAAAGTGGAGCTACCATACGACCTGGGGATTCCACTACTAGGGATCTACCCAAAGGACAAAAAAACATTGATTCAAAAGAACACCTGTACCCCTATGTTTATTGCAGCACTATTTACAATAGGTAAAACCTGCAAGCAACCCAAATGCCCAAAAATAGATGACTGGATCAAGATGTGGCATATATACATAATGGAATATTATTCAGCAATCAAAAAGGATAAACTCATGCCATTTGCAGCAATGTGGATGGAACTAGAAGGAATCATGCTCAGTGAAATAAGCCAGAAGGGGGGGCCTCCCTGGTGGCGCAAGGGGTTAAGCACTGCATTATAAAAGCCAATCAATAAAACTAGAGTTTTGGCTCATTTTACCTGTCTAAACTGGAACAGCTGAATTCATAGGACTCTTGCTTCCCTTTCTAACCTGTAAAGTTAAGAACCAAAAGTCCTTTCTGCAAAGATTGCTCTTGACTATAGATCCAAAGATTCATTTTAAATTAAAATATATGTGGTATATTGTGTCCAGTTTTCACTGGGAAATTGTTGGTCCAGAACCAAAATTAACAATGGAATGAAAGCATAGGAATGTAGTGGATCCTTATTTTCATTTTTTATTTTTATTTATTTTTTAAAAGATTTATTTATTTTATACAAGAACTAGGGTACAGGTCAGAAGCGCGGGAGCGTGAGAGAATTCACCAGAGCCAGAGCGGATAGCAGAACAGGCAGAAGGACCGAAGACAGTGCTGAGGGGAGCAGCAGGCGAGGCAGGAGAGGTCTGCCAAGCCATGTGGACTTCTCCCTGGCAGGCGGGGAATCGAACCAGCGCTGCAGAGGCTGCAGACAGCTTTGCAGTGCGGTGTTCAACCGCTGCGCCACCAGAGAGGCCTCTGGATTTTTATTTTTTTAAAAAATTCAAGGTCTCCACAAACTCGTCAAGTCAAAAGTCTTCCAAAGTTGCCTTCAAAACTGATTTACATTTACCCAATATATGAGACCGAATCTACCCATCCATGACTGAGCCATCTTTGTTCTTGGAGGCTGGGCCCAGCCCTTCCCTCCTCGGAGGGAGTGGTTTCATCCCATCAAATTGAAGCAGGACTAGCCTGCACTGAACTGGGAAATCATCATTCTTCGTTTGGGGTACAATGATAAACATTTCTAAGTTTGTCTAGAAGTAAGACAAAAAAGGCAGTATGACTTGATTTGAAACACTGACATACTAGTCAATTTTCTTCTTCTATGTTCGGTTATTTGTTAGATTTTTTTTTCATAGTTAATGTGAATTTGCACATTCACCACTCAGCAGCATTCCCAAAAAAATTGGATTTAACCTAATGAATCATGAATTCTCAGAAAACTTCCCTGAAGCAGTAAATTCTCCACCACTACAATTTGGCTTCAACCTCTTTCCAAACCACAGATCTGAATGTGATTAAGCAGTGTAAAAAAAGCACGGAAACCAGATCTGCACAGCTCAAACTTGGTTAAAAGCTGAATTTTCATATTTTTCCCCCAAATCTATAGTTTACTTGATTGTGTGAACAAATTAATAAACATTAATACTAGTTAGCCAATACACCTGATTTCTGAGTTCATAAGCAACAAATTGGCATTGTTTCCTTACTTCTCAAAGGAAGAAGAAAATGTCAAAGAACTGTTAACACTGACCAACCGAATATAGTCTCATAAAGGCCTGTAGTCCAATCTCGTGTGTAGGAGAGATGGAGATGAAGAAGCCAGGGAAGATAATTTCCTTTTTTCATTTAAACATCCTTCTTGCAACTGTGTGAAATCAATTGCAAATATAAAACCTCATTTATTTTCCACCACAACTCTGTGAGGCAGACAAGGCAGATGATGCATCGAGAAATAAACTAAAAGCAAAGAAGTTATGCCACTTTCCCAGAGTCACACAGCCAAGGTAATGGGAACCAGATACAAAATAGTGTCATGATTTTTTCCTAAATAATGAATTTGCTGACTCAAGAAATTTATCAGAAGAAAACTGACAGCAGCTCAAACTTCCAGGGGTAGTTTTCTTTTTTTTTTTTTTTAGTTATTTTGACCTTTTTACTTAGGTGTAAGTATATTCAGTAATGTTCATGATGTGCACTAATCTTAGGTGTATAGTGATTGATAAATTTTTACATTAATACGCATATGTGTGCAAGCACATATATACAAACTAATGTAAACACCACTAACATTTAGATACAAAACATTTCCAGCATCCTTGCCTAACTTTTCTCCTTGTAGATTAGCTTCACCTCTTTGTGAACTTCAGATAAATGGAATCATCCAGTGCATCTTCTTTTTTTTTTTTTGAAGATTTATTTATTTATGCATATTTATTTATGCACAAGAACTGGGGTACAGGCCAGAGATGCAAGGGGTGAGAGGATTCGCCAGAGACAAAGTCGGGAACACAACAGGCAGAGTGACTGAAATACACTGCTGAGGGGAGCAACCAGTGAGGCAGGAGAGGTCTGCTGCACCATGTGGGTTGCTTCCTGGCTGGCGGGAGATTGAATTCGTGCTGCAGAGGCTGCGGAGGCTGCAGAGGTTACGGATTGCTTCATAGTGAGGTGCTCAAACCCTTGCTCCACCAGGAAGGTCCCATCCTCCTTTTTGTCTGGTTTCTTTCACTTGATATAATATCTGTAAAGTTCAACTGGGTGTATCTGTAGCTTCTCTTTCTGACATTTTATTTATCCATTCTTCTATTGATGGATGTCTGGGTTGTTTCTAGTTTTTGGCTGCTATAAAGACAGCTGCAATGAAGGTTCTTCTACATACCTTTTGATGAACTTATACAAACATTTTCCAAGGTATATATGCAGCGTGATATGGAATTGCTGAATTTTAAGATAGATATATTATTAGTTTTAAAGCTACTGCCAGCAGTTTTTCAAAGTGTTTGGACAAATTTAAACTCCCATTGGAACCATATAGCATGACAATTATTCCACATATTTTCCAACACTTGGAATTTGGCAGTATTTTTCAATTTTAGCCTTTCTGGGTAAGACTGTAAGGGTATATAATTGTATTTTGTTTTGCATTTCCCAGTGACTGCTGATGGTGAGCACCTTTTTATGGATGTCTTGGTCCTTTCTGTGGATTTGCGCAAGTGCTTTGTCCATTTTATAAATTGGCTTATGTGTCTTTTTCTTCTTGATATATATATATATAATATATTATATATATAAAATCTTTGCCAGCCTCATTTGATGAAGAGAAATTCCATTTGATTATTTTAAGTGTCTTTTAAAATATGATTTTTTTAACATCTCATTTTTGTTCTAGTTGTTGAGTGGGATTGATGACCTGGCTGCTATATCTTACCTAAACCTGATAATTCCCCAGTACAGTTCTTTTTAAAGAGATACAAGTTATTAAAATCATCTTCATTTAAAAATCTAACTATACCAGAAAGCTAACAAAATTTTAAAGTGCTATAGCTACTAGAATTTGCACATTCATTTTAGGAAGATCAAAATTGTGCATAATGGTTATATTTTTATGGATTGCATGCCCTTTATGGAACATTAGGGCTCCTTGTATAACCAAACTAAATGATCCATCTACCATCGGTGTGGGAGGCCATGTTCAACAGCAGAAAGAAACCCAAACACTTGATAGTCAGAACACAGAGTTTTTCTGAACTCCCAAGAAGCTAAGACAAGGAAAATATTGTGAGCACTCATTTCCTGGGGTATCTGAGGGAGTAATCTCTAAGGACCTCATTTTACCTGTTTTAATATTAGTATGTACTTTGTATATTTGTAAGACAAAAACTTTAGTTATAAATGAGATGAAACTCCTAAGCACAGTAAGTCTTCACTTGACAAGGTCGATAGTTTCTTGCAAACTGTGACTTTAAGGAATCAGTTAATAACCAAACTACTTCAACCATAGGCTACTTGCTATAAATGTTAGTTTCCAAAAACATGACCAAATTTCTAAATAAAGATTCAAAACACTTCTAATATTAAACAATACTTTGTACACATTTATTTTTCAACCTGCTATTCCAGTTCAGGATCAAGGGTGACTGGAAACTAGCAGCTCAGGGAACAAGCAGGAACCAAACGGTACAGGAGTGCCTCCCTCAGAGGGCACTCACACACTACACTTACGCAGACTGGGACAATTTTAGCCCCGTCAACCTGATGTGCTCACCTTTGATATGCAGGAGAAAATCTATGCAGACTTAGGGAGAATGTGCAACTTTACAAAGACAGTAGTAGGGAAGAGTAATCAATTTATTTTCATCATCACTGTAACGAGGACCTGTTGCATGTGTTATGCAGTTCAATAGGACATACCAATGCTTTGGAGTATCCTTCCCTGATACCACTCCCCTCCCCGCTTTCATAAGAAGTTTCCATTATCCTGAACTTTAGGTACATCATTGCCTTAATTTATAATTTTGCCATATTTGTAGGCTATTCCTAAACAATAAAGTGTTTTGACTTAGAGGCATTTAAGATTTATAACATACTTTTTTAATGTACTTTATATTGTACAAGTTCCTCTGCGACTTGTTTTCTCCCTCTCAAACTTCACGCTTGTAAGATGTGACCAAGTCGATGTAGTCAACTGTAATGAAAGATCTAATTCTTGTCTCAAAGTTCTGTATTTCAGTTTTCTCCAAGGTCCTTGAGGAGAGTTTAAAGTGAATCATTTCTCAATATTCTTTGAGATCTTAAGTTCTAATTTTAGCTTTTATAGTAACAATAAAGTTTGCTCTAGCAATATATAGCACTGCTCAAAATTATTTTTTTTGGTTGTATCTTTGATCAGCAACACAGTGCCCTGGGGAAATGTGCCATAGTATCATTTTCAGACATTGTGGCAAAATTTAAAGATGAATTCAACATAAAATTTCAGCATGTGAGATAAGTTGTTTCATTACCACATTTGAAATGACCAGAAAAGACAGAACTCACAATGCAAAAATGCAAAGTTTATTTTTTTAAATAAAATACTATGTTCATATCTATACAAATAATTATTACAACCATTAAAATGTTACATTTACCAATAAAAATTTCAAAACTTTAAACAAGAGCATGGTTCAGAATATTCACACCCTAATACAATGCATTTGTAAAAAGATGTCAAAATAAACAGGACCTATTCTTATTTACAACTGTAGGACAATCCTGATTGTATTATACATATCTGCTCTGGATTCCATTACAAATTAGTTCCCATTAGATTTATAAATCAAGTGATTTACAGTAACAGGACATGGTGCACAGCAGATATTGCTGGCATGGGAGTAGATACAAATATCACACTATTTAAGAACTACAATTAGGTTTTTTTCTGGTGACTGCCCTACAGTTAGCTTTTCACCCAGTGTATCTATAAATAATTTGTGAAGGTAATTATGTTCTCAGATTTTTCCACCTAAGTTTACCAAAGTGAATATATCTTATATATATGGCCTGCTGAAAGTGGAAGCAAATCTTTTCTTCACAGTAACACAACTGCAGCATTTTAAGAAACACTGTCTGGTCCCTTCTTGAAACATCAACAGTTCAACTCCCCTTAAAGGTTACCAATATAGCCATTTCCAGTACCTCAGTGACCTTATTGATGAAAAATGGTTTTAAGACTTAAGGAATGGGAAAACAGAGATCCAGAAAAGTAAAGAGGGGATTCAGATTGGATAAACTTTAAGTTGCTATGACACAGCACAGTGTAAAGCTGTATACACTAGAGTCAAAAAAATTAATAATCATTTTATTTTTTAAGTGTTAAATTACAAATGAAGGTTATTTTCTATGTTGCATGAGATCTCCAGTGAGAGATTATCAGTCATCTAAGATAACACCAGTTTGGATATTATCTCCAATATTTTCAACCCAAATTGGCTCATGTTTATAAAGTATCTGAACACATGCATGAACCAAAAAAAGATTAAAGTTGATAGGGTTTATGCAAATCTAGAATAAGGATGTTGAATGACAAACACACACAAGCTGAATTTAAAAGGAGTTTTGCTTCTAACTAGTACTTTTTTTTTTGAAAGATCAGCATCAAAGATGGCTCAGAGAATGATAAGGCAACAGTGAGATACATCAGCTGTATTTGTCTCTTAGGTGTTTGATGACACAGCATGTACCATCTGGCTGGTCCTTTGCTATAACAGAGGAGTGGGTGAGTGATATGTTCCAATGGCTGGTCTTATGACCAGAGGCACAATTTCAGGTAAAGTGCAGGGTAGAGGCATGTACGCAGAACTAGAAGCTCTGTATCTAAGAAGGCCCTCAGCACTTCTTATAGCATATCTGGACTGCCTCAGTCTAAACCTGTTGTCCCTCACAATCTATTAGAAACACTCTCAGGCTCACTGAGAAGTATAGAATGCAGAGAGCATATGGTTAAGCAAAAAAAGCAACAACAGCAGTTGTTTCCTGTTGAACTCTGGAGAAGGAGAAATGGTTAACATTCAGCCAAAAAGGCATGTCAAGAAGAAACAAATTTCTGGATTTCAATTTGCATACAGGTGTCAGAAAATCATCCCTCCAGTTTAACTTCACACTAATTTATCTGGCTCACACTAATTTATTGCCCCGTGGATGTACACAGTCATAGGTTGTTATCCCCAGGCAAAGGAAGGATTTATAACAATGACTTCAGTTTCCTGAGGATATCAACTCAAAACCATCTGATTTTGGTATCCTCTTTGCCCTTTCTTCACGCCATCATGCAAAAAAAAAACAAGTTCATTGAAACAAGGAACAGAGCTATATGGCATATTAAAAGTTGTAATTCAATTCTGAACTAATTTTGTTTCAAGAAATTGTTCTTGCCCCTTACTAGACTTACTAGAATAGGAAACAGTGGTTCCCAAAGACAGGAACTGGGAATCACTGATTTGGGAATATGACACGCAGTGGTGGGTCAATCAAAGCTTCAAGGCAAAGGAGTAATCCCATTGCTAAGGAACTGACCAGGTTTCCTGCCACCTGTTTCCAGAAATGGAAAAAAGTAAGAGCAGAGGTACCTATGTAGCAAAGGAAAGAAAAGCTAAGATGTATATTTGTTAAGTCTCTACCCTTTTTCAAATTTAAAAAAAATTTACTGCCATTAAAATGTATTTCTACATTTTTTTAGAATATAAATTTTAACCTCTCCATGAAATGACTAATATTAGAAGGCAAGAGCAAGGCAAGTGAATTATCCATAAAATGTTTAAATAATTTTGTATCTTTAGAAGGCTGATTTAAAAGAAGTTATCCTTATTGCAATTCACCATGGTGTGTGACTGAAAAATTGCTGCAAGAGAACATTCCTTCCTATTCGTTTCTTTTCACAGTTCTGATATTTTAAATTTTATAAAGCACGATCACTGTGGTATTTTCACTTCTTACTTAGAAAAAGGGTACCACCTCTGGTATCCCTAAAAGGTCTTGAAATAAAAAAAATACATTTTCTGACGTGGTATAAATATATACCCTATATATACACCAAAAAAAGAAATGCCATCAATCTTGATTTCTTTTATCCATGATTAAGACATTAAATATATAATAAGAACTCTGATATTTTTCACCTTGTTAGAAGTTACTGTGTTAAATGTTTAGAGGAAACAACCACTTTCTATAATTGATTCCATATAATCAATAGAACTAAAAAAAAGAAATAATTTCATCAGTGACTCTCACTAATGACACATACACAAATTTGTGTTATTTTCAGAAATTATAAAATTACTTGTGGACATGGTTTTAGTTTCTATGGTCCTATATTAGCAAACCCAATATAACGTTAAATTTATATAACCAAATTTGACCACATTTTCTGCCCTTCCTTTATCAAAAATTATATTCAGATGCCTAGATATTAAATATAAATTTCCTTCCAAAATCACATAGCTCTAATTATCAAAAACTGAATACTGCTGCTAAATCTCTTATATTCATACTTTTAAATCAAGTAAGATTATTGTGCTGTGAACACTCTCAGAATTGACTTCATATATAAAATGACCTTTTACTTATATATGCATATTTTCATAAGATAATTAGAGCTACGTGTAAGTCAGAGACCAGTTATTTTCAGATGGTGACATTTTTCTTCAGATGGTCAAATAAGCCTTGCTAAGGAGTAGAGGCACATTTCAAGATCAGAGCGTGAAGTTTTTGAAATAAAAGATCCAAGAAATATCTGAAGGTACCAAGTTCGAGACCTTTCTAGTGTAATGTTCAAAATTAGCTTCTCCTTAGCTTACTACTTTATTCCAAATATATCTAATAGTCACCAGTTCTTCAGAACTCAGATGCTGTGTGTGTGTGTATGCATGTTTATGCATGAGTGTGTGTGTGTGTGTGTGTGTGTAGGGAGGGTGGGGACAGGAGGGAGTAAAGAAAATGAATAGTGAAACACAATGAAAACCATCCTTCTTAAAATTGGCAGGTAGGACCTTTCAAGTACAAAGGAAAATCTGAATGTCAAAGCTTAAGACTCAAGATTATTAAAAATTAAGTCATAAAGCCCATTTTTTTCTCCATAAAATTTTAACTACCATGTTCACCTGTTACTTGTTAAATGACTTATTCGTGAAGCTCTAATATTTCTGCCCATGACTAGGAAATACAGAAGTTCTTCTTGTTTACAATATTTTTTTGCCCCCAGGAGGCTGCTTCAGTTGGCAGCAGGGATAGGAAAGTTTGGTAAGAACAGTTGAAGAGGCACAGATGACCCTTTGCTGAGTCTCTAGAAGAGGTATTTGCTGGACTTAACTGCTCTGACCAACCTTAAGGACGTTCTTTCAGGGAGAAGAAATGACATGCTGGTCCTTGGGTTTACTTCATTAGCAGAGCAGACAGAACCAGTTAGAAGCATCTCTCCACTCCATCTCATTTTTGGCAGAATAGAACAACAAAAAGGAATGGATTTAAGAATATGAGGACATCTTAGACTCTGAAGAATATGGTGCTTATGAGAGGAGAAGGAGGTGGTGAGTGGAGGAGGGGTGGATGGAGTAAATGTGATAGGAAGATGGCACTAGAAGTTTGGTGGTGGGTGAGTGAAGCATGTCCACATATCGAGTTGTGAAGTTGTCCTCCTGAAATTACAGAGTTTTGTAAATGAACGGCAATCAATAAAATTGGATTTAAAAAAAAGAATACAAGAATTATGTTGTTTTCTTAGTTTTTTCTTTTTAAGATCTCAGAATTCAGTGTGAGTGTGTATATATATATGTATCTATCTATTTATGCACATATATATATGAATATGTATTCTAAATTTATTATGAACTTCAATGGGGCTTTTTAAAGCCTGTACTTTGGGTTTTTCTGTACTTCAGCAGGTTTCAGGTCCCAATTTCCCATTTTCAGATTGCAGGCCTGTTTTCAAAGGACAAGTTTATGATTTCAAATCTAGTCTGTATACACACACTCACACACATCAACATATAGAAAGACAATTTTTTAAGCACCATTTCACATCTACCATCAAGAAAAATAGTGAACAAATTCATTTTCTCATTAATTCTACTATGAAGATAATAATGCAATATACAATGCCAAATATAAATATCAGTAAATTAAAATACTGCTAGAGCCTAAGACTCTGCTCAGAAATATTTAAAATGTAGGGCTCAAATAATTGTGTAGATCCAAACACATTATCCACTGATTGGGCTTAATGATTAAACAAATGTGAAAGAATTTATTTCAAGGTCAAATAAATAAAATGAAGAGAATACTAAATAAAAAATTAATGAAACAATAATCTTTAGCCAAACACATACAGCACTCTGCAATACAACTCTTTTTATCCTTGATAAAATGGCCTGACCCAAAACGTTAAGTACAAAAATGGAAAACATCTACATACTTCACTTTTCATCTATTTTTAAGGCTAACTGTTTTAGGAAGACCTTTGCTTTAAAGGACATTGGCACATCAAAGGATAACATGGCTCCCTAATTTAAAGATATGAAATTTAGATAATTGATGAATTGTTTAATTAAGAAAGAAGTCACTACCTAAATAAAACCTTGGGAACAAAGGCTGGTTAAACTACTCATTTATTTGCTTACTGCTTGACTTTACCCATGGACATTCAACTCAACATTAATGTAACACTTGCAATATGTAAAAAACTGGTTATGAGCCATTATGTTATATCGAACTGTATTTTTGGAGAACAACTCAGCTATCTCAACTACCTATTTTACAAATTATCAACAATAACATTTAAAATGTAGCTTCATTCCTACTACCCAGTGCACACCAAGATAATCTCCCCAAACTTCCAGCTGATTAATATTTAGGGAATATAAGATTAAAAATCAAACTTGAAAATGTAAATCTGCTTGGAAAATTAAAAAAGCACACAAAGCAGCTAAAAATTAATTTGTTTCTGAAAATACAGTATTTGGTCATCTCTGACCAAAAACTGATTATATAAACACAGAGACATACACACACCCAATCTCTCTCTTCGTGTACACAAATGTATGCATGCACACACAAATGCATCTGTAATCTCACCCATTACATTTACATTTAGTATATTGGTATTTAGACAGCTGAACTGCAATCATGACCTAAAATATGGCTTATGTTGTGGGCAGGTCTGTTTGAGGACTGCTTGGAAGAGTCAGAAGCAGAGGAGTTTGCTATTGTAAGCAAAGGTGACATTGCTGAGCCATCAGGAAGAGCTGTAGCTATTTCTGGAAACAAAGACGTCATATTAAAATTAGATAAGTGAGAGTTCGTCATGTGCATTGGTGGCATATCAGGGAGAAGAGGAAAACTTGGTTGAGCAAAACCAACAGGTCTGGGAGGAGATAAAATTGATCCAAATCGGTTATTTAAACTTCCACTGTTCACCTTCTCTGTACTAGGATTTGAGAACATTTGATTAGAAAAATAGGGAATTGAAATATCATTGGACAATGTAGGATGAGCAGGGGAATATGGGGGATAGAAGGAGGGTAGAGAATTTTGGGGATCTACAGGGATGAGGGCTGGAGTTCGAGTGGCACTAGGCTGAGTAACCTGTGGAATGAAAGAAGTATTAGCATTTATTGGTGGATTCATGCCACCCTCAGGAATAAAAGGAAAACCAAAATTTTGTGACAGTGTATGTTGGTCAGGTGCTGAATTATCATTAGGTACTTGTGGGCTATCTGGCATGAAACGAACGATACTTCCTCTCTTCTCTGTGGTGGCTTGTTGGCGTCCAAGAATCATACTACCACTTGTAGACAGAGGGAGGTGGGGAAGACTTGGATCAAAGACATTACTATGTCTTTGGTTTCCAGAACGATTCCTTTCTGGTTGACGAATTTTAGAACCACTGCTGTCTTGCAAGGGATGCCTCGATCGCTGGGGAACTGAAGAACTTGTTTGACGTACAGGAGGCCCTTGATCAGCATTTCCATGAGACACAGATGGATGTGGCAAAGCTGGCCTGGCAACCCCATGCATGTTGGTGGTGACTGGAGGGTTCATATGGCCCTTGGTGCCATGACTGTCAGTAATCCGCATGGGATTGGATTTCTGTACGGAAACATTGGGGCTTGTGTTTCGACCTTGAATATCTCCTGAAGAAGAGGAACTCGAAAAAGGAATATTCAAGGTGCTGGTCCTGGTGTTAATTGCACCTAGGTTCATGTCACAACTTTCCCTATTCTGACTCTCACTCTCTCGTCTAATATGTACACTTTCATGAGTCGGAGGACAACTGTATTCAATTGCAGAGGATGGCCCACACTGTGTATTCCTCTGATGTTCTGAGAGTGACCTCTGGCTCCCAATGACTTGATCACCAAGGTGAGGCGCAAGTAAACTCTGCATGAAACTTTGGTGACATGTGTTTTCACTCTCCCTTGGTGGGATAGCATTTCCTGTTGGTATGCTCTGAACTGGTGGATAAGGTAACCTCTTCTGACGGTCGATTGGTGGGGGACCAGGGTTTTGACTAATTCGAAAAGCCTGGGACTGCATACTCCTCAGTGATGATACTGGGTTGCCTATTTCATTATTTCTTGAAGATTGTACTTCAAAATTACTCTGAGGCTGTTGACTGGCTCCACTTGGCTTAAATGTCTGACAGTCAGAAAGGCGGATATCTGAGGCAACCGTGTGGTCCACACGGCCTTGCATATTATGAATGGCCAGACTCTTGTTTCTGGGAACCTCGAGATAGCTTCTCATTTCAAGCTGATCCGATACTCTGGAACCCTGAATCGATAAACCCATTCTCTGTTCTGAATTAGAGGATGTCTTTCCAATCAGTGCTTCAGCAGAGTAACTTGAAACACGATTTCTCTCTGGCCTGTGTGGAGTACAGGTCATGTCTGAAGGTCTGGTCACAATACTTGGCTGGGACACCATTTGCTGTTCTATGCCTCTTGATGTCAACAGTCTCTGCAGTGAGTTATGCCCAGATACATGTTCAGAAGAAACCCCGGAACCTTGCTGCCTACTGCCAATATCCTGCTGCTGGTGCATAATGTCTTGACTGAGATGGTTCTGGGGATGGTTATGGTGGTTCCGGCTAGTTGAAGGGTTTTCACAGCTCTTCTCTGACTGGGAGCTTCCAAAGTGTTGCTGCATCTGCTGCTGCATCTGCTGATGGTGGGGATGTGGCTGACCACTCTTGGGTCGGGATTGGTCAGTTCCATGGTGCTTTGGCTGTAAGGAAAGCTGAGAGGCTGGAGTGCCCTGAACAAGATTTCTCTTTTTCTGCATCTGCACTTCCTGTTGCAGAGTTCTCTGTTGGTGGACATTATGGGACTGAGAGTGGACAGAGCTCTCTGCATGAGGTACATGATGCTGCAGTTGATATAAGTGATGCCTCTCCCTTAACTGCCCTGCTTGCTGCTGTTGCTGCTGCTGCTGCTGCTGCTGCTGCTGCTGCTGCTGTTGCTGCTGCTGTTGCTGCTGCTGCTGCTGCTGTTGCTGCTTTAAGTAGAGATGATTACTGTGAAGGTGAGATACCCCTTGAGCTGGAACATGCTGTTGCAGGGCCTGCAGGTGTTGACTGGCCTGGTTTTGCTGCTGCTCAGCAACAGAAGGCTGAGAACTGCACTGAACTTCAGTTGGCCTCAGTGCAGGGGCCACAAAGTTGTTACTGGGTGGAAATAAGCGTGTCAGGCCATCTCCATGTGGTGGGTTGCTAACAGGCACAGCAGAGTTTGAAGAGTTTGGAGGGAGCTGACTAACCATCATTTGAGTTTGATCAGATATGCTATCTGGAGTTTGGTTCATCAAGGGCATATTTTCCAGGCGGAGGGGGGCTGGCTGACAGTGCTTCTGACGTTTAGCTGAAGACAATAAAAGGTCATCTTGGACGGCACGTTTAGTGGAGTCTTTACGACTTTCATGACTTGGCTTTAAGAGTGGTTCCTGAATCTGTGAATTTGGTATCGTGCCAGTAATAGTGTTTAGCTGTTCTTGGGAATAATCTGTCATCAGAGATGGTCCAGGAGGCTGACTGGCATAGGAGTTAGATGAAACGGTCAGATTAACTGTTGTAGGAACAACTCTTTGCTCTGAAGTTTGGGATAAACCAGCACAGCTGACCAGAGGATGGCTGATGCTATTCTGATGGATGAGATTATTCACACTTAAACTGGTAATGCTTGGTGGTTGAGAAGTTGAAACTTGTAAAGAGGCATTTGATGTTTTAATTCCTAGAGAACAACTTGGTTTTTCCAGGGGCCTATCCACAGCTGCTTCAATTGAATCCTGTGAATTAAATTCATTTGGTGTTGCTTCTGCCTGCCCTGGGCCATTCTCTTTAGATATCTGTGTTTTGAAAGGTTGGTCGCCCTCTAAAGATGATGCTTCAGTAGGCTTGGCAGTAACTTCCCTTATATCAGCCTGGATGCCAGCTCTTCCCTTCTCAAGGTTCTCCTGGTCAAAAATAGCTCTTGCTGCAAGAGCAACTATATCAGTTTGCTCTACAAAGGTACAGCTGTCGCATGTATTAGTTGTCGCACTGCTGGTCACATCCTCTCTAGTTGTTTCAGGAAGCATGGATGCAACTGAGAAACTCCGACTACTGCCAGAGCTGGTTGACATGGGAGAGTCAGCCTGCCTACTGGTGAGCAAAGAACCACTAATAATCTCCGGATCAGGGATGCAGGAATGATGCTGTCCCAAGTCTCTATCATCACTGTTTATCAGTAACAGTTCCCGCTTTGGATGTAAATCAACACTCGAATCAACTATTTTAGAATTTTCTGAAGAAAAGTCAGGATGGTCCACCTGGACTGAAAGAGATGATTTCTGAGAGTCTTTTTCTTTAGACAGATCAGATAACAAAGCAGTTAGGCCCTGGCCCTTTAAGAGACTTGTGGACTGTATTGCATCTGATGAGTCTTGTTCAACTCTGCAAGGCTCAGCAATGATTTCCACCTCAGAAACACAGTCAGTGCTTGTAGTGTTTGTGGTAGATGACAAACCAGAAACCTGAGAAGCCAAAACATGGGGCTCATTTGGAGATGGAATCAACACGTTGGTCGAAGCGCAGGATTTGGTGGTATCTGAAAATGCCAAGCCAGTTGGGGACCTATCCGGAGATGTCTCTCGTTGTAAAGTGGGGACAGGATCTTTGGATTTTTCTGGGGCTGCGGCAAAATGTTCACCTGATACAGATTCTTGGGAGGGTGAGCTAGACTCTTCTGCTGATTTTGATTTGGATACAGACTCAGGTATCACTGATTCAGAATTCAGAACACCCAAAGAATGTGAACCAGAAGCACTTAGACCATTTGCCTGGGACATAGTGACAGATGGTAACACAACAGGGAGGCTTTCCAGCAGTCCTTCATTACATGATGGCTCTGCTGAGCCTTCTGTGCTGGGGCAGTCTAACTTGCCCACCTCTCCCCTGACTGGAGTCAGGGGACTTGCTGTCTTGTTTGCTGCTAAGTGTTTCTTGGCACCTGGCTTCTTATTCAACCTTTTGGACTTCATGTTAGACAAAGAAGCTACAGTGTTCGTTGAAGAAGTAGTCACTAGGCTGTAATTACTGGGTAGTGTGGCTGAATTATCTGCTGTCATGGGAGATACTACAGTTGTTGTTAATGAAACACAGTTAACTGGGGTGGTTTGACTATTTGCGGCAGTATGAGAATTGGCAGGCTGGCTAATAGACAATTGTACACAGCTTTGCCCAGCCATCTGTGATATGCTTTGATTGAGGCTGGCCAGTGCACCAAATGTATTCAGGGCAACATTGGTATTTGGATCTTCGCTGGTGGTGGGTTGAATAATTTGCATAGGGGTTTGATTTGTAGTTCCTGATGAAGACATCACAGGTTGCAAAGCAAAAAGCTGTCCATTTAAAGAAATGGTTTGAGGCTGTTGTTGGTTTGACATGGTAACAGAAAAAGTTTGGCTCGAATTAGATGTTGATAAAGATGAAGGTCTTGGTAATATGTGGACAAGATGCTTTCCTCCAAAAGTCTGTGGGGTCGAAACATTTTGCACTGAATTATTACACCCTATTATAGCATTGGCTCCATTGACAGGGAGACGAACAGAAGCAGGAGGTGGAGCAGAGAGGAGTGGCAAAGGATTCTGATTAGCTGCTTGTATGATTACTATCTGCTGACCTACTGTTTGGTTGGGCACCTCTGCCCTCATCACTGTTGGGCATGGGGTGGTGCTGGGTGGCTGAAGAATAATAACATTTTGATTAGTTGGAGCTGCATTCACCGCTGGCCCAACAGGCTGAGCCATCTGAATCACCTGCATTGCTGAATTCAATGGAAGGATATTTTTTGGAGGCTGAGATTTAACTTGTGGCTGGGCAATTAGTGGCTGCATAGGTAAAGATGGACAGGAAGGCAGGGTTACAACTACTTGCTCAACTGTTTGCCCATCTGTTGGAAAGGAGTTATTCAAGGTGACACCTGCAGCCGCATGTCGACTATGGTTGCTTGTGGTGGGACTAGTCCCAGACTCACTTAATACTGGAGTCACAGCAGAAGATGGTGTCTGGCTTAAGGGCTGAATAGTGTTTCCTGCCAGTTGCAAAGTAGTCCACGTTGTCTGCGTGTTGCCAGCTGAGGAAATTCGAGTAAGGCTATTAATGTTTTTCAGTTCTGAAGCACTAACAGCTGAAGAAGGCAAAGAACATGAGAGGGTCCAACCACTGTCCAAAGGGTTTGCAGAAAGAGTGCTTACAGGAGTGGTGGCCTTTCCTCCTCCGGAGGCAGATGATGGCACCACTGTGGTAACACTTGTGGAGTCTACACCCTTGCTACTGTTTGCTGGACAAGAATCGCCTGAAGATCTGGGAGGCTGGGAGCAGACCGTGGTGGTGACTGAAACAACAAAAGTGGTTTGGAAATCACTTCTGAGGTCCTGTGTGCTCAAGCAAGGCTTGCCTGCATGGTGCACTTTTGTGGCAGTCGCTGAGGGGCTGGAGGGGGTGCTTGTGGCACAAGGAATTGTCTTCTGCAATAATTTGGGGCTCTCTTGCCCATTCTTATTTTCAGAAGAATTTTGATCATTTGGAGATGTATGCAAGGAACGATGTTGGTGAGTCTCAGGCCCAATGGAAACAGCGATCAGTGAGCCACTGGTGGCACCAAGCACACTCGATTCACTCTCAGAGGTGGCAAGCTCGAGAATATTTTGAGTAGAAATGGTAGCAGGAAGACAAAGAGGAACAGGCTGGTTGGCAGCCAATGCAGAAACCGTGGTCTGGTGCCATGGCTTTTCAGAAGGGTAAACTCCAGAAATAGACACAGGAGTCACAAGATTGCAAGTCCTCTGTACGGGCACCACATTGGCAGTTTGCTTTTGTAAATTATGACCAACATTAAAGGTTATCCCCTGAACAGCTGTTCCCTGGCCATTTCCACCAGGCTGACTCCCATTGGAATAAACAATAATATTTTTTTGAACCTGGTCACTGGGAATAACAACAGAGACCTTTGAGTTTTTAAGATTTCCTTTCCAGTGGATTGTAGGGTCATCATATAAGCATATGTCATTTGCTTTCAATAATTCAATGTATCGGCCATTTTCCTTTTGAATTTCTTCCAGTTGCTTGCGAAGCTTTTTAATTTCTTCAGCTGTAATAGAAAAATTAAAATGAAAAGGTACCTATAAATGTCAGTATTTATAATAACTTAAGAAAAAGCTATGTATCAAACTACTGAAATCTAATTCTAGCATTCTAAATATTTCAATTGATAACCTTCAGTTCTTTTCTAATACAAGTTCTTTCTTCTTCTTAGAGTGGTATCTCAGACCTCTATGCCATTTTTTTTTTAAAGTATATATCTTTAAAGGCCAATAGACCAAAGGTCAATAATTACTCATAAGAGACAAATCTCAAAATTTCAATTTAAAGATTCCCAATAGGGCAGCTACAAAGGTGGAAGCAAGGGAAGCCACATGGATTTCAAGGTAACAGGACAGGAAAATAATGTTGTGTGTCAGTACAATGGTATTTAACTGCTGCAATGGCTAACATCACTTGTGGTGGTAGTAGATAATGTCTTCTCTAAATGATTTTAACTAGTTTCTACTTCACTCTTTGAAACAACAGAGACCAAAAAGAACACGTAAGGAGTAAAGAGGGAGAGCAGAGAAGAAAGCGCAACCGTGAACTTGCATTTCCTTAGTAGAGCTACTGAGTGATGAGCTCTCTGTCACTCCTTGCTCCTTTCAAAGGGAGACCGCGTCACCCATACAGCCCATTCATGGGGCAGCCTGGTGGCTGAGACCACATCCCTGGCTGCCTTGCCACAGTGGTAGGTGGCCTTTCCTTTGCCAAAGGCAAGTAATCCTCTAGGCCAAAGCCCTAGAAGTTAGCCTGCAACGTTAGCATTGTTCCAACAAGGATGAGCTAAAACTAGATTATTTTTCTTACATATTTAAATGAACAAGAAAGATGTCAACATGCCATGCATATTAGAAATTAAGGCCATTATGACGGATCAGATTCACCAGGGCACATTTACTACATGCCTGGTGCTTTTCATTCTTTGTAACATTCAATACCACTATTACTAATAACAGTAACAAAAACAGCAGGCACTTACAGAACATTTACTATGTGCCAGGCTTTACTCTAAGTGCTTTACCTGCATTCTCATTTAATCCATTTACCAACCATGAGATGGGAGTTATCTATTGTCATCACCACTTTCGGATGTGGGACACAGGTTTAGAGTAGTTAAATCATTTGTCTAAAGTCAACAAGATGGGGCTTCCCCGGTGGTGCAGTGGGTTGAGCGTAGCGCTGTGAAGCTGTCTGCAGCCTCTGCAGCCTCTGCAGCGCAGGTTAGATTCCCTGCTGGCCAGGGAGATTCCCACATGGTGTGGTGGACCTCTCCAGTCGTGCCCGCTGCTCCCCTTTGTCTGCCTATTCTGCTCTCCACGCTATCTCTGGTGGATCCTCTCACCCTTCCATGCCTCTGACCTGTACCCCAACTCTTGTATAAAAATAAATCTGAAAAAAAAAAAAAAAAAAGATCTTGTAAAAAAAGATAGTAATAAAAAAATAGTTAACCAGATGGATACTATTATTATCCTCATTTTAAAGACAGGGAAACTGAGAATTGGAGAGGTGAGTAACTGGCCAAAGCTTTGTATAAGTAAGAGAAGCTGAGACTCAAACCCAATGGGCCCATCAGCCAAGGCCGCTGCTCTGACCATCATATTAGACTACCAGGTAGACTGTGAGGATGTTTAAGAGAGCGTTGTATTCAGACTCAAGATGCCCAAGGGCTGCCCCAACCCAGGGCTGACTGTTTGGCTTTTCCTGAAACCCATGCAACTTAACTTTTTTAATAGTTTCCCTTTTACCTAACATAACTTGATTGCTTCAGCTTCATTAGAACAGTCCACACCACTCTGGACTTAACATCCCTTCTACAAAGTGCATCAAAATAGCTACCAAATATGCTATGTATCTAACTATCTGACAGTATCATAAAAAGGGCTCTGGACTATAAATGACTGCTGAGTGAGGTGAAGGCTAAGCTGACATTTAACTAAAAGTAAACAAGATTTCTGAAGGCTCACCTTTTGGATGCATTTTCCTATATACTTCCCACTTCTTATGATAAACAGAGCCCAGCATTGCCCAACCTCAGCAAGTTCTACCTGTGTTTCTTTCCTTTTATTTTATTTTATTTTTTTTAATAGAGGCATGTTTTATTTATTTATTTGCTTGTTTGTTCGTTTTGTTTATACATGCACTGGGTACAGTCAGAGGCGCGGGAGGGCGAGAGAATTCACCAGAGCCAGAGCGGGGAGCAGAGCAGGCAGAAGGACCGAAGTACACTGCTGAGGGGAGCAGCGGGCGGCAGGAGAGGTCTGCACGCCATGTGGGACCCTCCTCCGGTGGCCGGGGAGCAGCCGGGGATCGAACCGGCGTAGCAGAGGCTGTGGGCAGCTTCGCAACCCAGCGCTCAACCGCTGCGCCACTGGGGAGGCCCATTTCTTTCCTTTTAAAGTTATCTACTGAGTTGTCACAGGAAATTCTCTCTCTGCTCATGTCAGATCCATAAGTAAAGGACGATTCAAATGGGCCTACCCCTATGAGCTTTATATTGGCCTGGAGTATTTTTCTCTTTAGCTTTTATAAGGAAACCTCTTCTTTAGTGAAAGTACAAAAACAGAACACAATGGAGTGCAGGGAAAAAAAACCACCTCTATCTAAAAACCCAATATCACTAAATGATCAGGCAGTCTGACACACACATGACAGGAAGAATAAACAAGTGTAAATGGCCTGTTACGGCCTTTTGAGTAACTTCACAGTTAAGTCTTAGCACAGGCATATCCTAGTCTTGTTTTTTTTTTTAAAGATTTATTTATTTATGCATACAAGAACTTGGGTATAGGCCAGAGGTGCAGGGGGTGAGAGGATTCACCAGAGACAGAGCAGGGAACAGAACAGGCAGACTGACTGAAATCCACTGCTGAGGGGAGCAGCAGGTGACACAGGAGAGGTCTGCTGTGCCATGTGGGTACCTTCCTGGCCTGCAGAGGCTGAGGAGAGCTTCACAGTGCTGTGCTTCACCCCTTGCACCACTAAGGAGGCCCATATCCTTGTCTTGTTTTTATATTACACTGAGCAGATCTCCCTGCTACTTCTTCTTATGGGATTCCCTGGAAAATCCAACTAAACCAAAGGAGATTCAATATTTTTGTACCATGAGGTATGCAAACATGAAGTGCCCAGAAGAGCCCAAAATCAGAATGATACATGACTACAAGATCAGAGTTGCTCACGAAGGAGGTAAACCTAAATTAACAGATTGCAGCACTGTTCTCCCAGACCACTTGAAAGCATGATCCTAACAATGCTTTTTTTTTTCTTTCCATGAAAAAAATCTGATATTTTTTCAAAAAAATTTTATCGAGTGGGCCTCCCTGGTGGCACAGGGTTGAAGATAGCTGTGTCAAGTTACTGCCAGCCACGGCAGCATGAGTTGGATCCTGGGCCAGCCAGGTAGCTTCCCACATGGCCCTGCAGACCTCTCCTGTCTCACCCACTGCTCCCCTCAGCAGTGTATTTTAGTACATCTCCCTGTTCTGTTCCCCATTCTCTCTGGTGAATCCTCTTACCCCCTGCACCTCTGGCTTACACCCCAGTTCTTGTATGCATAAATAAATAAATCTTTAAAAAATTTTATTTATGTAATATCAATAAAGCTTTTAGGCAAAGAAGCCTTCTCTTCCCATATAAACTGCACTGTGACAAAAACCTGAATATTTAAAAAACAGTAAAAAAGTGAAAATCTTGGGCCCCCCCCGGGGGCGCAGCAGTTGAGCGCTGGGCTGCAAAGCCGCCCGCAGCCTCTGCAGCGCAGGTTCGATCCCCAGCAGCTGGTGAGGGTCCCACATGGCGCGACAGACCTCTCCTGTCACACCTACTGCTCCCCCCAGCAGTATATTTCGTCAGTCTGCCTGTTCTGTTCCCCGCTCTGGCTCTGGTGAATTCTCTCACCCTCCCACGCTTCTGACTGTACCCAGTGCTTGTATAAATAAATGAATAAATCTTTAAAAAAAAAAAAGTGAAAATCTTAAAATCTTTACCTTGTTCATTGTTTCCTCCATTAAGCAGGAGCTCATCATTTTGCCTTTTCAATTCTGTTATATATTTAAAAGCTTGGTCCAGAATCATATTCTTGCTCTGCCAAAGAAAATTAACCATTTAAATGTTTCACTGAAGGGTAAGAACTTGCCTAAGGAAAATCGAAGCTTTGTTTTTATCATGTATTTGTATCTTTTCAAAATTTAAAACAGACACCATGATCAAAAGCTTCTACTGTTCATATTTCATTTTTCATTTACTAAACATTTATTGAGCATTTATTATGTGTCAGGTTCTGGTCTAGAAACTGAGGATTTAATAAATAAATTAAGATCCTGCTTTTGTGGAATATATACGTATATAAAATTAGGTCGTGATGAGTGACAACAAGAAAAATAAGAACAGTTAAGAAGGGGCTAGAGTAATGACAGGTGACTCTGGACTATAAACTGAATGTTTGTGACCCCTAAAATTCATGTTGAAACCCTATTCCCTGACGTGATAATATTTGGAGGTGGGACCTTTGGGAAGTAATTAGGTTATGATGGTAGATCTCTCATGAATGAGATCAGTGCCTATATAAGAAAAGGCATGAAAGAAGTGATAGGTAAAAACTTAAAGACAGTAAAGAACATGAACTGGTAGAAAAATAAAAGAAATGCCTGATAAATAGATTGGCACATATATAGATATAATCATAGGACTGAATAATTCAAACTCTGAATTAAAATCAAGATTTAGGAATTATATGGTACATTGATTATGTAGGAAACTTAAGTACTGGGAATGTGGGAAGAGTTAAAATACAGTAAATAGAAAATTAAGAAAGTGAAAAACAATGAGGCAAAAAACCATGACAGGGAACACAATACATTCTGAACACAGAAACAACTTAGGGAATAATCTGTTCACAAGTAATGAATGAAATAAGAATGGACTCTTTACCTGCTTCAGTGCAGGGGAACATGGGATCAGCTCTCCTATTCTGTTTATCCCAGCATTGATTTTCTTCTTTCTATGCCTCTCCACTAGATAGAGAGGAAAATTCATTTATCAAGCCTTATACTACTACTGCCAAGGCCTTATTCTTCCTATAAAAAAATTTAGGTATAGAAGTCCCTAAAAAAATCTTACCACAGTATATTCTGAAGACAACTCTAAAAAGATTTCTAAAATTATCATATTTCAAGGTTAGAAGGAAACTGATATAAGTAATATTAGCTGTGATCTATAATAATTTTAAAGACTGTGATCTATAATAATTAAATTCAGATTATAAATAGAAATTGCAACACTAATGCCATCTACCCATAGTGATAAAAGGCACTTGAAAGGTAGTAAACTCCTTTTTCTGAGAAGGAGCAATATCCTACCAGGGTTTAATACATCTTTCCATAGATAAAATTCCCCCTAAGTTCCTTTCCTTAAGGAAAGGAAGATATCAATTATGTAGTAACACAAATTAACTTCAAATACTTTTTTCAAGACCTGACTCTAGTCCCTGATAGAAAACAAAATGGATAAAATACACCAACTAGTAAATATAGGCACAGTCATTTCTATACATGCTTATCCAGCTTTGGACTATACTTTCGGTCTTTCAGATAAAAATCAAATTCTTATTTTCTACATTTCTCCCAATAATTCAGGACTCAAAAACCTAATTTAAGTCTGTTGACATTTCAAGTACCTCTAAGTTTTACAGTCTGCTATTCTTTGCTTTCCTATTCCTTTAGGCAGCCTCTGCACATGTACTCTTTATTCAATTTAGAAGAAATATATCTGTACTGCCTCAGTGGGAAATCATTTAAAACACTAGCTCCAGGAATATGTTAATCTTTAAATTATCTAAACACATGATGAGTCAGGAGATGTTAAACAAGTCATTTTCATGAGACTTGAAGGGTGTTTGTTGATTAAAAATGAATAGTTTCCTAAGATAAAATGAATAGTGATTGTATATAACACAAAAATTTATAATCAACAACAGTATAATTTCATTGTGAATATATAAAATGCTAACAAATAAAATTTAAATTGCTTCTACCTGCATTGTGTGTCTCCCGGTTTTTCTTTCTGAAACAAAAAGTAGATAAAAGCAACATGAAAATAATGGGAAAACAAGTTTACCACTTAATATTTTGAGAACCATGAAAGTAAATTTTATGAATTTGCATTTATTGCATCAATAAGAAACACATGAAGAAATATTTTCTGAATACATGTTATGGTATGAAAACCTAACCACAGATACATCAACATAAACTTAGAATTCATAACTTCTAAAAGCAACTAATTCTCTCTTCTTCCAGACCATGAAGTCATTGATTGGGAAGTAATCAAACACTGAAAACCTGAACTATTTGGAAATTCTGACTTAGGAGCTAATCAGTTCTAAGTGATGTGTAAGTAGGTGACTCCTGGTGTTTGTCCTGGCACCTGGTCAGGGGTGGGGCTGAATATGTAAGGAAAACAAGCAAAGGGGAGAAGAAGCATGTCATTCCCAGGGAGGGAAACATGGCAGCCACCAGCACCCGTACACAGACAGTTGATATTTGAGCCATTTTTTACAATTGTGTACCTTAGGTTATCCAAACTCTTAAGTTTTCTTAAAAGCCAATCTACTAAAAATATTGATTTTCCCTTTTATGTAAAATACATTAGCATTTTCTAATAGCTCTTTGGTAACAAAAGGGAATAGGGACTTTAATATTAATGGGAACATTGGCCATGCAATTCTAAGCAAGAGACATTGCCCAAAATGCTAGAACCAGAAATAATTTGTACTGATGCACATAGTGGCATTAATGGATTGTAACTGCACAAAATGTCTATTCAAACTGACTTCACATAAGTGAACTTAGGACCTACAAAGACTAATATTATAGACAATTAAATTTTGGGGAAAAACAAAACATTTAGCAGAGATTTGGTATATACTATTTTAACTACTGAAAGTCATTCTTGTTGCACTGCTCATAGACTAAGGAAGTCAGGTAAATTTTAACTATATATCCTTCAGTAAGTCTATTTCTATTTATCCACATAAATTTTTAGAAGTAATAGTTTCCTTGGCATCCAAGTGAAAGTCCTCTAAGAACTCCCTATTTAGCAAAGTAGAGACACATTTTTGCTTCTTATTTTCCCCAATTGTATTATATTTATACTGGGGCTACATACCTGTGCTGTTTTTTTGTAGGAGTCTCATTCTCTGTCATTTCTGGCATGGTTATAGTGATAGGAACCTTCAAGACATGGAAAGACCACCAGAAAGTTGAAAGTCATTCTAATGTCTTAGAGAAATTGATTAATAGTAATTTGATCGAAATACCAAACTACTAAAAAAAAAAAAAAAAAGACATAGGAAAAAGCAGTGGATGAGGTGTTGTGGACAGAAAAAAATATGAGAAAACAGTACGAAAACAGTGTAACTGTTTGGAGTTACAGTACAAAAACAGTGTAACAGATAGAGTATGTCATAAATGGCAAATGTGAAATACTGGAGGAGAAAGGAGCAGAGAAAGATCATTATGGGACTGGAAATCAAGAAAAGCTTAAAGGGGAGTGGATTTGAGCAAGGCCTGGAAGGACAAGTAAAACACACTTGAGTTGGGAGAGTGTGTTCTTTGTTCATGATACTGTTTGACGCATAACACAACATTGAAACTAGAATAATGATCCCCCTTTCTGAACACAGGAAAAACAAAAGTGAGAAGCATTCATTCCTGCACACATTTGCCAGGTCTTTTTCATTTCAAATCACTACATTATCATTTGAGAATCATTAAAATCTGGGTGTAAGTATGAAAATTCTGTTCATATTTAAAATATCAGGATATTAAAGAATGTACATCCTTTAGGGAAATATACACACTCACAAGAAAGGGCTAAAGGAAATATATTAACATATTAAGGGTAGTAATGTAAGGCCAAAACTATCATAGGAGACTTCTTTCTTGTCTCTGATTTAAAAATATCATATGAACTTTAATTTTTATTTATTTATTATTTATTTTTTCTCTTCTGAACTTTAATGTTGTTAAATCATGGGGATTGATGTCACCAGAGCTTTCCGTCAAGCTGGTGCAATGCAGGAGGCACAGTGTGGTTTGTCATTTTCTTTCTGAGAAAGGAGGCAGCAAGTATGGAATTGAAAATTAGAAAGCACAAGTTGAAAATACGGTTCTGCCACTGCCTGGCTGTGAGGTCTTAGGCCAGTTATACAACCTCTTGGAACTTCAGATGTTTCGTCTACAAAATGGACCATAACAATCCCAGTATTTAGATCACTGCGTAGTTTTGAGAAGGAAAAGAAAGACTGCAGGGAGAGCACAGCAGTGTGTGCCTAAGAGTAATATGAATTCAGAAACTCTTGGCTATGAATATTAATGACGGCATCACAAGTTACAGCTTTAGTCCTGGAAAGGAGGGGAAAGGGTCCTTGGAAATAAGTAGATGTGAATACAGACAAGATGATGGCAGAACGCAGTCAGAGGAGAAAAGTGCACTGAACACCCACTTCCACCTTCTCCCTAACATTTATGCAGGTCTATGTATCAGCCTAAACACAACACATTAGATGGCTGTAGGATGATAGTGTGGAGCTCAAGTAAATAAATCCTTGTCACTTTTCTCACCCAAGGCTTGCCGAATTTCTTCACTTTTGATTTCTGGCATCCAACACCTCCTGTTTCTCATCAAAATCTATCATCTTCTGCCAGAAGATGGTCTATAAGTTATATTTTCTTCTTACTACACAAGAGAAAAATCAACAAATGTTTACAGTTACTAGGTGTTCATTAAAACAAGGACTGTGACAACCTATGGCGTGAGTAAGACTTTAGTGGCTTATAGGATGATCCCAAATTCTCCCAATCACTTGAAACCTAATCAGTGTTGCTACTTTCAGAAGTCACTTTCCAAAGAGTTACCAGTGTTCCATCTCCACAAGGAAGGTAGGGAGTCCTGCAGTCATGTGATGGTCCCCAAGAGGGGATCCCTCTTTACTCTCACACATGCTCCCTGCCTCTTAGGTTCTCCTTGCCCTTCTCCCAGTCTTAACGCTAAGCTCTGTCCTCAATTTCAAATTATCATTCCTTCAGTGTCCTATTCTCCTTCCTCTGGTGATACTGAAAACTTACTCAAGGACATTCGACTAGAAGACAATCCTCAGATCTGTACATTGTATGTGCTCTAAAAAAATGTTGGTTAAGGTCTGGGTATCTGTATTTTCAACGAGCTGTCTGGTCTGATTTCTTTCTTTTTCTTTTCTTCCTTTTGGAGGGAGGAAGTCAAGTGGGTTTTTTGTATTTTTTTTTTTTAAGATAAAAGTTTGAGAAACAGTTCAACTTTACGCCAATGATTCCTAAACATTCCTGATTAAGAATTATCTGAAGGGGGCCTGCTTCCCTGGTGGGGTTAAAACACAATCTATGAAGCTATCCGCAGCCACTGCAGCACAAGTTCAATCCCCAGCAGGCAGCTACTCACATGGTGCAGCAGACCTCTCCTGTCTTGCCTGCTGCTTCCCTCAGCATTGTATTTCAGTCAATCTGCCTGTTCTGTTACCCACTCTGTCTCTGGTGGTTCCTCTCACCCCCTCACACCTCTGACCTGTACCCCAGTTCTTGTATGCATAAATAAATCTTTCTTTAAAAAAAAATATCTGAAGGTACTAATTAAAAAATACAAATTCTCAGCTCAACCCAGACCTACTGAATAGTTCTCTACAGGAGGAATTTCAATCTCTAAGAGAGGGTTCTGAAATTTAATGAGTGCCCCAGGTCATTCTTAACAGGAAAATTGGAAACATAGGTATGTTTCTTTATTTATTTACGTTGTTCAGATCATGCAGAATTTATTTTATCCTCCCTCTCCACCACCACCATCCCTTATACCCTTTTAACCCTTTTTTTCTTCCATCTCCCACTTAACCTCAAAAACTTCACTTGGTTTATTAGCATCCACTAGTTTTAATAGGTATTTTGCTTTCTCAAATTGTCCACTATGTAAATGTCCAATATTTGTCTTTGTCATCCTGACTTGCTTTGCTGCACGTAATTTCTGAGAATTTCTTCCATTTTGCTGTAAGTAGCAACATTTCATTTTTCCTTGTAGCTGGACAGTATTCCATTGTGTGGATGTACCACATTTTTATCCAATACTCTATTAGTGGGCATTTTGGATATTTCCATGTCTTAGCTTTTGTAAATAATGCTGCAATAAGATTGAGATGATGGCTTCATATTCTTTGGATAGATGCCCAAGAGTGTAACAGCTGGTCATACAGTATTTCCATTTTCAGTTTTTTAAGATAAATCCAGATCACTTTTCTAAATGGTTGTACCAGTTTACTTTCCCACAAGGAGTGTAATACAGCTCCTTTTTCTTCACATTCTCTTGAGCATCTGATGTTCAGGGTCTTTTAATATGTGCTATTCGTACAAGTGTGAGATGCTATCGCATTGTGTGTATTTTTTTTTTTTAAAGAATTATTTATTTATTTATACAAGCACTGGGTACAGTCAGAAGCACGGGAGGGTGAGAGAATTCTCCAGAGCCAGAGCGGGGAGCAGAGCAGGCAGAGGGACCGAAGTACACTGCTGAGGGGGGCAGCGGGTGGCAGGGGAGGTCTGCGCACCATGTGGGACCCTCCTCCGGTGGCCGGGGAGCAGCCGGGGATCGAACCAGCACTGCAGAGGCTGCGGGCAGCTTCGCAACCTGGCGCTCAACCGCTGCACTACCGGGGAGGCCCTCGCATTGTGTTTTTGACCTGTATCTCCCTTACTAAAAGCGATGAACATTTTCCCCAGATCTTTCTGGATATCTTCTTTGGTGAATGACAGGTACCTTTAATTGGTGAACTTTCAGGCACCTGACCAATACCCTATTTCAGGAGAGATTATTTGGGATGTGGTTGATCATGTATTTTTATGGTTGACCATGTATTTTTACCTGTAAAATCAGTGAGGTCATTTTTCCCTCGTATCATGAGTTAGCATGTAGCCATTAATATCACAGTGACAGTCATTCCCCTGTAGCACTTTAGAAAGTTTACAGGTTTATGTTACCATTAAGATACATGAAGTAAAATTTCTAATTTTCCAAGCATCTAGAATCTTAAAGTAATAACACTAGCAGCTTCTCACCTGTACACATTCATCGCTCTAGGGTGAAAGTCAGAGTTTAACTGAAAGAAGTATACTAAATGCCAATCAGAAGCATGCAGTTTACCAAATGTCAGTACAAATATCCATCTCAAACAACATTTGAATCAATTCAATTATATCTAATTCAATGCAAAATTATATCATATCCAATTCTGCCTGATACTAAAATTGCATTCCTGATATTAAAAAAGAACACTGATCAGAATAAGGAATTATTTACTATTATTATAAATTCTTGTCTACTTATTTATAAGGGAATAGCACTTTTAATGCATTATTTACATAACCAAGCACAAACATACACTTGAAAATATATGAAGTGCCATGAATTTTTAAAAATTTCAAAATATTAGTAATTTGTGAATTATTATTTTTTATGATAATAAAGATATTTTTTCTGAAAGCAGGGGCCTCCCTGGTTGTACAGGGATTAAAGTTTCAGATATTAAGCTATCATCAGCCACTGCAGCATGAGTTCGATCCCCGACCAGGGAGTTAACCCACATGGCACAGCAGACCTCTCCTGTCTCGCCCATTGCTCCACTCAGCAGTGTATTTCAGTAGATCTGCTTGTTCTGCTCCCCACTCTGTCACTGCTGAATCCTCTCTCACACACACACACACACACACTGCACCTCTGGCCTGGACCCCTGTTCTTATATGCATACATAAATAAGATAAATCTTTAAAATAATTTTTTTCTGAAATTAGTCAAAACCAATGGTTCTCTTTTATGATTATTCCTTTTTGTGTTTTATAAAAAACTTTTATCTGTCTCTAAGATATTCTCCCTTATTGCTTCTACAAGGTTTATAGTATTACTTGACATATTTAGGTCAATAATCCAGAGTATGTATGACATGAGAAAGGGGTCAAAGTTCATTTTTTCCCATATGGATGCTTAGTTGTTCCAATAAAATCTCCTTTCTTCAAAGACATCTTTGTGAAAACTCAAAGGTTCATATAAGTGCAGCGCAATTTCTAGTCTACTCTGTTGTCATCTAATTCTCATCCCTTTTTATGGTATTACCACAGAATGTTGTTTAAGCATATTTTTAAAATATAGATGTCCATGACCCACCCCAGACCAGAACTTGGGAACCTAGGGTAAAGAAATATGAGTGTTTTGGGCCTCCCCGGTGGCGCAGCGGTTGAGTGCTGGGTTGCAAAGCTGCCCGCAACCTCTGCAGTGCCGGTTCGATCTCCGGCTGCTCCCCCGGCCACTGGAGGAGGGTCCTGCATGGCGCACAGGCCTCTCCTGCCACCCGCTGCTCCCCTCAGCAGTGTATTTCGGTCCTTCTGCCTGCTCTGGTGAATTCTCTCACCCTCCCTCGCTTCTGGCTATACCCAGTGCTTGTATAAATAAATAAATAAATCTTAAAAAAAAAATCATAACCATTACAATTTTATATAAAAAAAAAAGAAATATGAGTGTTTTGGTGGTGGATGTGATGTGTTGACATATATCTGAGAAGCTAAAAACTATTCCCCTAAAGCATATACAGTGTTATAAACCAGTGTTACCTCAATAAAAAGAAAAAAAAAAGTCTAAAAAAAAAAAGAATCTTGCATGTGCAAGGTCCAGTAAAAGTTATAATAAGCTTCCTACTTGTCCTTATGCAGCCCAAAGTCTGAGAAATATTACATTGCTATGATTCTTCCACCTCTAAAATTAATGCAAATCAATGAACACACTAAGATGCACATGGTAAGATCAGTAAGCTTGGAATTAAGAAACCTGAGCTCTATTTCTAGATTCGCTACAAGTCAGGTAGATACCACTTTATTTAGCATAACTTAGGGCCTCAGTTTTTTATATATAAAACAAGAGGTTAGGATAGACTCACTCACTCAAATATGGATTGGGTGCCCACACTGCCTAGGAATTGCAGATACCAAGATGAATAAGGCATTCCTGTTCCCCATAAGAAAACAGTCTAGATCGGGGCTACCCAAAAGAACTTCGTACAATGGAAATGTTCATCTGTGCTGTCCATATGGTCGCCATTAGTCACATGTGGATATTAAGTGATTTTAAACATGACTAGTGGGACCCATGAATTAAATTTTTAATTTTATATTATTTTAGGCAATTTAAATGAAACAGCCACATGTTACAAATGACTACTGTATCATATAGCACAGGGAATGGTAAAAATATGAAATTTTAAAAACTGGTTAACTAAAATCAAATTAATGGTTTTGATATTGTCCTACAACTATATAAGAAGTCACCATCACAGGAAAATGGGTGAAGAGTATATGGACTCTTTGTACTATGCAACTTCCCTGGAGTTTATAATTATTTTGAAACAAAAAGTTTTAAAAAATGAATTAGGAAATTTGTAAGTATTACCTCAAAGACTCATTTAAAAAAACACGCAGGAATGGGCCTCCCTGGTGGCGCAAGGGGTTAAGCACTGCATTATGAAGCAGTCTGCAGCCTCTCCCGGCAGGCCAGGGAGCAACCCACACGGTGAAGCTGACCTCTCCTGTCTCGCCCGCTCCTCCTCTCAGCAGTGCATTTCAGTCAGTCTGCCTGTTCTGTTCCCCACTCTGTCTCTGGTGAATCCTCTCACCCCCACATCTCTGGTCTGTACCCCAGCTCTTGTATGCATAAATAAATAAATCTTTAAAAAAAAAAAAACACGCAGGAACAAAGCATGTTTCTCGTGTTGCTGAAAGAAAACTAGGCACAGAATTTTGCCAGGTAGAGATGGAGAGAAAAAAAGGAGAGAAAGAAGAGCAAGTCGAAGGGCAGAGAAACAAAAATGTTTTGTGAGTCTGCGGGCTGCAATAGGAATGCATAAAACATGGAAGGGAGGGAAATTGGCAGAGGGGAGAGCAGAAAGAAAACCTGGGCCAGACTATGGTCTAATGGATGTGTTTGGGTTTTGTCTCAAGATCATCAGTTCTTTAGTATCAATCTCAGACTAATGCTGGTCTGAAAAAAAGTCCCCCTGATCTACAATAAAATGAAATGAAGAAGGAAAAAGGGACAATGAAGTAAGGATTTTTTTCTTCTTTATTGATGTACAACTTACAATAAGCAACTAATTTTACTGCATGATGAATTTTTATATGTGAATGCATCAATGTATTCAGATATATCAGATCAAGAGATAGAATATTATGGGCATCTCAAAAGGATCTTTCAAGGTCCCTGTTCACTTAGTCCCTGGAAGTTTATTTCAAAAATACATAATCAAAGAAGAGTATATGTTTCCAAAGAAGACATATAAATAGCCGACAAATACAGGAAAGGGTGTTCAATGTCACTAATCATCAGGGAAATTCAAGTCAAAACTGGAGTAATAGAATAGAGTAATAGAATGTTTATCACCAAAGAGATAATAACGAGTTGACAAGGATATGGAGAAAAGGGAACCCTTCTACACTGTTGGTAGGAATGTAAATTGGTCCAGTCACTATGGTCAAAAGCATGAGGGGTTTCAAAAAATTAAAAATAGAACAATCATATGATGCAGCAATACTATTGATACTTCTAAGTATTTGTGCAAAGGAAATAAAATCACTATCTTAAAGAGATATCTGTACTCCCATTCATTATAACACTAGTCACAACAGTCAAAATATGGAAATAACCTGTGTCTACTGACAGATGAAAGGACATGTATTTATATATATACATTTCTGTATACAGATATATACATGCATGTATGTACATATATACATATATATATATATAATATTATTCATCCTTTAAGAAGGAAATCCTATTATTTGTGACAACATGGATCAACCTGAAGGAAGATAAATATCACCCCTAACTACATCCCTGTTTTTCAAGGAAGAGAATTAAAGAATCCTCTACCACCTATTCAATTCCACTCTCTACAAGTTGGTAAATTCTTTTTATTTTTTTAACTGAAGTAACATTGGTTTAAAACATTGTAGAAGTGTCAGGTGTACAACATTGTATTTCAACATCTATATAAACATTGTCATTAAAAGTCTAGTTTCCATTCACCAGCACTGACCCCTCTTTGAGAATCAATTTGACATCAATTTTCATGATCTTTCTCAGGGTTTGCTCTCTTTCTTTCTCTGGAGAGCTGGAGCTCCACATTCACAGAGGTAACAGTTCTCTAAGGTATAACCCTTGTTCACTCTCTGGCTCTAAGCCCATGACGGAGATACCCCCAATTTATATAAATGCTTTAGCAGCTTAGTAGAAACACTGTAATTAGCTATTCTAATTGGTACCGGTACAGCTGACAAAAGCTTAATAATCAATTACCTTTTACCACTGCTATGGTAGGAACGTTTATATTAACCCAAATTAAAATTTTGAAATCTTAACCCTCAAAGTGACGGTATTAAGAGGTTTGGTTTTTGGAAGGTGACTAGGTCATGAGGACAGAATGTTAAGAATGCATCAGTGCCCTTAAACAAATTTTGCTTGCTTGCTCCTTCCACTTGAGGACACAGCAGAAAGTCAGCAGTGAACAACCCAGAAGACAGCCTTCACCAGAACCCAAGCACACTGAACCTTGATTTGGACTTCCAATTTCCAGAAATGTGAAAAAAAAATTCTGTTATTTATAAGCCACCCAGCCTACAGTATTTTGTTATGGCAACCCAAATAACTGAAATAACCAACTTCAACCTCTTCCTTCTTTTCAAAGTCTCTGAACTTTGGGGCTTTCCAGAAACCATTTCTCCAAACAATTTTATTCCCATTATTGGAATGGTATTCAGAAATCAAGATTTGGGTGTCACTGCTTCTAGGCCCTCTCAGCACACAGAACTAGAGAAAGAATGACCTAGATATACACAAACCTATCCACTCATTTCTGTATCGATCTGTATTTATAAAAACAAACATGAGTATCTGTTTATATCTTTGTTTCCATTCCAGCACTATAGGGCTGAAGACAGCCTTCTCTTGCTTATTTATAACATCTTTCTCTGATTGTGAGAAACTGGACTCCCATTATCTCAACTATTTTTACTATTTGTTCAACCATAAAAATTGGTTCTAGAAGGCTAATTCATACCCCTTACAGGGTTCTTTTAAGGATTAACTGACATCATGCATGTCCCAGCTCCAATAGAGCAGTACTACTTTGTCCTTGAATCTTCAGGACCTAAGGCAATGTGTGTACAGTGTGTTACTCAAGTGTTAGTTGAACGAATAACGATCCTCTGTAACTAACATAGCTAAGTCTATATAAATGTAAAATATTATTATGATCATTAATAAACTTCCTAAAAGATATAGCTGACTATAGGGTCAGCTGACTCAAAGTTCAATTCCTTGGCCTTATGTTAATCCTGTGATACAAAATCACCTTCCAGTCATGTTTTCTCCAGTTAGAGGGACCCTGAATGCCATCTGTGCAGAACAGGCCTTTTACAAATTCAAACTCAGCAATCCTAATCGGTCTTTGACCCAATTACACCTTGAGCAGTGGTTCTGAAACCTATATAATCAGAACACGAGGATCCATTGCCAGAGGTTTTGGGTTCAGTAGATCTGGATGTAGCATCCACTGGGGCAGGCATTTAAGTCTGTTTTATTCACTAACATACTCTAAAACACTTGTACCATGCTAGGTACATAGTGGGTGTGTTAGTTAATGTCATGTCAATTTAATTGGGTTAAGGGATGCCCAGATAGCTAGTAAAACATTCTATTTGTGAGGGTGTTACTAGAAAAGATTTAGTATTTGAGTTGGTAGAATGAGTAAAGATTGACCCCACCATTGCATATCGACATCATCAATCTGTTGAGGGCCTGAACAGAACAAGAGGCAGAGAAAAGGTGATTTTACTCTCTGCTTCAACTAGGATATCCATGATCTTCTGTCCTTGGATATCAGCACTTCTGGCAAAGGCCTTTAGATTCAGAATGGAACTTTAGATTCAGAGGCAGGAACTGCCTCCCCTGATTCTCACTTTTGCATTTGTACTGGAACTACGCTACCAGTTTTCTGGACCTTCAGGTGGTAGCAGATTGTGTGACTTCTCAGCCTCCACAATCATGTGAACCAATCAATCCTTCCTTCCTACCTATCTACCTACCTACCTAATATCTACCTACCTACCTACCTACCATCTGTCCTAAAGGATATGTTTCCCTACAGAATCCTAATATTGTGGGTAAGGAATGAGCATGTTGATGAAGGAAAGAATAACTGGGGTAGGGTGCAGGAATTTTTTAAGTTCCTAAAGACAGCCACTGTAAAAAATACAGATCTGCTCAAGCCCCCACATATCCTCACCTCACATTAATGAATAAATGGTAGAGTGGAATGGAAACAGTCTTTTATATAAGACGTAGAATCAAATCTCAAAGCTGACATTTACTAGCTATTTGGTTTTGAAATCAGTATTCCTTAAAGTCTCTGCCTCCTCACATTTAAAACTGGGAGATTATCCCCAATTCATTGGGAAGATGGAGGTCATCTGGTACAGGTCATCTAATTGGATCCTACACTTACCATAGCAAACCTTTGTCTATACATCAATCCTTTCAGTCATTCTAAAGCTGGCTATTTATCTGTGGAGGAAGTCTATACTTCATTCTCTTTTCTTCAGTACTTTATTTCTTCCTTAGCGATTTCCCTTTTGCTTCCAAAATACAAACATTTTTCTCATATTAAACAAGAATTTATTGCCTTTTCCAAAATGCCATTTCTCTCCTATTATTCTAGTGAACTTCTCACCCTTCTTTCATTGGCTAATCCCCCCCTAAATTCAGGACAGTATGCTTTCAGATTTCTCCTGCCAACCAAAACTGCTATTTTTCACCAGATCAAAGGTCTTTCTCTGAAATCTTCCTGTCTTCAGGATTTGAATTGTTAATCTCTACCTTTTCTTGAAATTCTCTCTCCCAAGTTGTCTTCCTTTCTCTATGCAAAATCCTTCTCTAAGATGATTCTTTGCCTTTCTGAGTTCCAAGGCTCAATGTTCTCTTTTTTGATTTGCTTTCTCCCCACAACGTTTTGAAATGTTTCTGTATAAAAGCCATTTTGTTTTCACAATAAAGCTACCTTCCAACACTGATCTCACTCCAAATCTTTGGCTAGGCAATGCTCTCTTCAGAACATTTCACTTCAAAACCAATTAAGGAGTCTGTTCAAAACATATTAAATTGCCTTGCCTGTCAAGAGACCTACTTCCATCTTTTTTTATTTCATTAATGACACCAAAACTTTAACTTGGCTCTAAACCCAAAAAGAATCTTCAGATCTTCTAGCCAAATCCTATCAATTCTTTTCACAATGTTCACCTCTTCCTATTTGTCACTAACCCCTTTAATTAGGCGTCACTTAACACATGTCAGGCTTTTAATAGTCTTTTTTGCTCACATTCTCCACCCACCCCCTTCTTCAATTTTTTTTACTCTAGTTTCTCAGTAATCTTCCCAATTCACTGTATTATATCACATGCCTCTCCTGTCCAGAATCTACAGTACTATATTCTACCATCTACTGCTTCAAATTCAAGCTCTTAGATCCTGGTTTTCATGATTCCACCTAACACTAGCCAGTTCACTCATCCATTCCCAAATAGTACAACACGCATAGAAGCAGGGTTATGAGGACAATCACATCTATTCTTCCCTTCTCTCCAATTCATTCAGCTCTTTCCCTGTACTCCTTTATCAGCTAGTTCATTTTTGCTAACTCTATGATATTTTCCTGCTGAAATGATCTACTTTGCTCTACTCATCCAAATTCAATTAGCTCTTTAAAGACCAATGCAGGTCTGTTGTCTATAGAACCTTCCCTAATGTTTCCCGGTAACAATACCTTTCTTCCAGACTCAATCACTCCTTACTTCTCAATAATTTTGTTACATAATATATCTTCCCATGTGATTCATCTCTCCTTCCCAATTAGAACTTTTCTATTAAAATATATCCTTATTCATTTAAAAGGCAAGTGAAATAAAAGGCATTCTCCATATAAAAGGAAAAAAAAAGTTCCCTAACCTTGTCATAGCTTCCAGGTGTTCCTGTTCTTTCTCCCAACCGTCAGGTTTCTTGAACAAGTAGTTTTATATTATTTTTCCTTCCTCACTTCCCATTCACTCTTCAACTTACCATTACCTACCTTTTATACCTAAAACTGTTTATATCAACCTTACCAAAAGATTTCCACATGACTAAATCTAATGAACTCTGAAGGAAATATCTGTTGCTTTTGGATGTCTAAACACAATACTACACTTTTCCTTTGAAGCGTCTCTGACTCAATCCTGAAATCTGATAGGACCATGAACATGGGCTCATCTCTGAGTGGGGTACAGGGCTGACCAACATGACTCCACGCACAAGGAGGAAAGCTGGCTGGGACTGTTAGACCCAGGGACCCCTGAGATCCTAGAAGCTGCTATTCTTTGACCTTCCCAAGGTATCACTATTCTAACCTCTTTCACTTCCATGAGCTTACCCAGTATTGATCCATAAGTGACCCTTTTCCACTGAAGTTGGCCAATGTAAATTTTTGTTACTTACAACCAAAGAGAAATTGATGCTACAAGTGAGACAGTGGTAGAAGTGTTACCTCTAATAGTTACACTGAAAAATTCTTTCCCATGTCCCCTTCAATGTGATCTCTGCTGTTTAAAAAAAAAAAATTACAGTAGCTAAGGGAACAAGGTTTTTGCCAAGGGACCCAATAATGACTTCATTTATTGGGAGGAGAGATTATCTAGGGTTCCTCATGCAACCAGGCAGTAGACAAAAGGGAAGTTACAAGGAGCATAGATGGGAACTGGGCACCTCTTTGTTCTAACACCAGCAGTGAAGTTACTACTTCACTACTTCAGCACTGAAGTAGATACTGCTAAGCAAGATCTGTGATGGTTCACATGATTCAGGACTAACAGTGTGCAAACCACATGTATCTTATTCCAAAGTCCATGTTCTTCAACATAATATTTGCTATTGATCACCATCAGCCATCTACTTGCAGCTCATTAATTAATTAATTAATTAATTAAGAAATACCCACTCAGTGTGCCTCCCAGGTGGCGCAGCGGTTGAGCGCTGGGTTGCGAAGCTGCCCACAGCCTCTGCAGTGCCAGTTCAATCCCCGGCTGCTCCCCGGCCACCGGAGGAGGGTCCCACATGGTGTGCAGACCCCTCCTGCCGCCCGCTGCTCCCCTCAGCAGTGTACTTCCGTCCTTCTGCCTGCTCTGCTCCCCGCTCTGGCTCTGGTGAATTCTCTCACCCTCCCGCGCTTCTGACTATACCCAGTGCTTGTATAAATAAATAAAAATAAATCTTTAAAAAAAAATACCCACTCAAAAAAGAGAGAGAAAAAACAAGAAATGCCACCTTTTGTCTCCATGCCTACCATTTTGCCTGGAATGCTCACATCAACCTTCCAAGTGGGAACTCCTGACTATCCTCTTGGAAATTTTGTCTGATTCCTAGAGAGTACCCCCAAACATCCAGACATAATTCTCCACAGTGTTTTAACATGAAATATAATCTATATGCTTATTGGCTTTTCCCATTAAACTGTAAGCCTCTAACCGGCAGGAGCCATATCTTTCATATATTTGTATCCTCAATAAATAATACTGAATAATGTCTACTGAAAGAATAACAAATATCTATTGGAAAAATATCTGGTCTCAATTTTCCATGATATTAACCACTGCATCATATTTTAGGCACTTGTAGTTAAGTTAGCATCTAATGAGTATTGCATTAAGCCCCTTAATTATTTGACATGGGTACTCCCCAATCCTCCCAATAAGTCTAAAAACTTATTAAAAGCTTAGTCCATATCATTTACTACTTCTGCATTCTCTTTAGCACCTATGAGTGCTGGGCATATGGTAAGCACTCAATAAATACTTGATGAACTGAATTAAAAACACAGTATTAGCACATTAATAGGAACAACTTATCATGCCCTACCAATCTAATTAAAAGATCTGGCCTTCTGAAGTAGAGCAATTGTACCCATATGGAAAATTTAATGAGAAGAAGAAAAATTATCCAATTGGACAGTTAATAGCTTTTCTCTTAACAGGAGTTTCACATATCTTATGGATAACAAGCGTCAACCTCTTGAGCGCAGAGTAAAAGACTCAAGATATTTCTGTATACATTAAAGATTATGTTTAAGGGCTCTGTCACAAACATAATTACTTAGAGTCCACTAGTCCTTAACAAATCCCTAACAGGAGTACAGGTTATATGAATATTTAATAATAAACTCAGTTAATGCCAAATCAACCTATGCTAAAAATGTACATTTAACCCTTGAACAATGCAGAGGTTAGGGATGACAGCCCCTCACAGCTTAAAATCCACTTATAACTTTTGACTCCCCTAAAAGTTAACTATTAATAGCCCACTGCTGACCAGACACCTTACCAATAATATAATTAACACATATTTTGTATATTATATGTATAACATACTATATTCTTACAATAAAGTAAGCTAGAAAAAAGAAAAGCATTACTAAGAAAATAATAAGTGGATCATCATAAAGGTTTTCAGCCTCACTGTCTTCATAATGAGTAGACCGAGGTGGGGCATAAAGAAGAGGGGGTTGAAAAATCTGCAGATAAGTGGATCCTAGCAGTCCAAATCCATGTTGCTCAAGGATCAAATATATATGGTCATCTTCATATAACAGCAGCCATTTACTCATTCAATATATATTTATTAAATGCCTACTAATGGCAAGTGCTATTCAGTCTTAGGAATATGAAGATGATGAGAACATAGATCCTATGTCAGTGGCTTCTAGCTCTGCCATGTTGCAATGGCATTTAAGACTACAAGGTGAATGGCACCTCCAGGAGTTGCTCAACAAGAGCACTTTGGAGGTAGCAGTCTGGTGGAGAAGGTGGTTAAACAGACGTATGATGATGTGAATAGTATTAAACCAGAAGTAAGTATGAGCTGCTATGGGGCCCCTGAAGAGAAAAAAAATTCAACCTACTAAAGAAATCAGGGAAAGATACGAAAGAAACTTATACCCAGATATGAATTCAATGTGAGCTGAAATGTGAGGAAGCTACCAAGAGAGAAACATCTGGGATGGAATCAAATCAGAAACTATGGTTGCAAGCAGAGTAGAGAGGGTTCAAAGCAAACCAACCCAAAACAAATGATGTAGGAGAGTCAAAAAATATTATACTGGGCCTCCCTGGTGGCGCAAGGAGTTAAGCATCGCACTATGAAGCAATCCCCAGCAGGCCAGGGAGCAACCCACATGGCAAAGCAGACCTCTCCTGTCTCGCCCGCTGCTCCCCTCAGCAGTGTATTTCAGTCAATCTGCCTTTTCTGTTCCCCACTCTGTCTCTGTTGAATCCTCTCACTCCCCGCATCTCTGGCCTGTATGCCAGCTCTTGTGTGCATAAATAAATAAATCTTTAAAAAAATATTATACTCCTTGATGTTAAGTTTGAGAATAAGACACATCTATACAAAAGAAATTAAACATCTGGCATAAAGCATAAAAGGATAGTCTTTAAAACAATATATGGCATTCAAGTTCAAAGAGCACTGATCACTAAGAGTTAGAAAGAGCTGTCAGGAAAACCTTCAGAAAAGTAGGAGAGGGTACTTGGGGAGGGGTATCCCTATGCTAGAAAAACCAGTGTCATTAACAAAAGCTGGGATAGGTACTTCGTATCTGTGGGATCATACAGAGATCTGAAGGTTTATGGGGGGAAGCAGTAAGGAAAGAATCAGACACATGAGTGAAGCCTGACTGATAAGAGGCAGGAACAAAAGCCTAGTAGTTCAGACATTGTTTTGGACTCATAGTAATTCTGATTATTCACCAAACTGCTAAATAGAAACAGGTGGGGAGCTTTAAAAAGTATAACTCAGACTGAAGTTCATTGGCTATCAAAATAAGAGTCACTGGTGGGGGTAGGGGGGAGGCGGCATTAAAATATAAAAGCACACAAGGTGATTCTAAAGTACAGTCCAGATTGGGAACCACTGGGGTGTAGGATAGAAAGGTGAGGCATGACATATGTGGTTAGCACCCAAGCTTGATTTAAGTCCCCTTTTATAAGCAACAATTCTGAGTTGTAGATTACCCATTGAAGTTTACTGTCTAACCTGAGCTAAACAGTCTTAATTTTATAGTTTCATTTCCCTTGTGAACAATGCCAAGTTCTGAAAATAGGAAGAAAAAAAAAACAAACCATCAATTCCTCTTACATGAGTGGTTCGCTAACTATAGTCTACAACTTCAGAATTTTATTTCCATGCTGCCCCCCACACAACTAACTTAGAAAATAATTATTATTTCCATACTCTGCTGCCCGTACATCTCACCAATGAAGTGTTTTAATACTAAGGTATGTTCTAGGTTGCACTGATGTTTTACAAAACTTCTCTTCAAATATAGAGAATCTAATACCTATATTTATATATACAAAAGTTATATTGCTTAGACCAGAGCAAATTGTGAGGTTAAGTGTTCATTCTTGTAGTACCTAGAGATACTATACTATTGCAGGTATCAAAAGTGCAAAGATTACAAAGTATTTTGCTTATTAAGCAATGGATACTTCACAAATAAATAAAACAACAAATGTATCCCACAGAGCAACTCTGCACTACACTGAAGTGTCCTGTGTGGGAGGAAAAAGACATCAAGGTAATTGGAGAGTGTGACAGCCTGTTGATCCTCCAAAAAGCAGGTTTGTGTGTTTGCTTGCTTGTTTTCTAAGAAAAACCAAAGGTAGGCTATGCTTCAGGATCCATGTTACTCACCGAAGAGTTTGTTCAAGAAATCTCTATGTAACTCTCCTCATGCGAATTTAAGTGAGCCACAACTGTCTTGTTTAGCGTGGTGTTAGGAGACTACATCTACTTAAGGTAAATATGTTATGAGGACATAAACTGGAAGTCGAAGGCTGAGACACAGGTTTGCGCAATCTCTTGTTTCCAGTTTAAGTTAGTAAACTCGAAGGACCCCATCCCAGTGTCACCAGAGTTGGACAGTGGAGAGGGAAGGTGGGAGCGAGTATGGGAAAAACCAACAATTAAAATATTAAACAGGATCAAAAATCCAGAAATTTTTCTTCGGAAATACACAGCTGGAGAGTTGGAGGTTTGCTTGAACTGCTCTGATTAAGAAAGGGGGAAAAGGGCTTCTCTAAACAGAAAACGCATGTGTAACTCTGCGAGAGGGGTGAGAGTTTCAAAAGCGAGCCGCAAGAGTCTGACCAGTGGGTCCGAGAAGAAAATTCAGAGCAAGAAAAGCGGGGAAGGAAGAGACAGGAAAAGGTGAGGGAGGCGGGCAAAGGCCATCCGGTAACAACCTGGACGCCCAGCTCTTTATGCGCCCGGGGCGGCGCGGAGTCCCTCCAGCCCCGCGCGCAGCTGGGGGTCGGGGTGCTGCCCGAGCCCCCCACGGGCCTGGCACCAGGGGGCGTGGGGCTCCCGGCGGCCGGGGAGAAGAGGGGTGCGCGCACCGCCCGCGATCGAACCCCACCAGCCTCCGCACTCAGGGGTCCCCAGGAAGGCGGTACACTTTGCGCAGCCTTCGCCTCCGGGAGCAGAGAGGGGGTGGGTGGAGCAGAACCCGGAGCCGCCCCCCGGAGCCGCCCCCGCAGCCCGGGCCCCCGCCCCCAGACCCGGCTGTCAGAGGCCCCCTCCCGCAGTCACTCACCCGCGGGCTGCGCGGTCCCGGCCGCGCCGGCGGCGGCGGCGACCCCCGCCTGGGTCATGATCCCAGGCGGGCAAGGCAGAGGTGTCCGGCCACCCGGGCGAATCTCTCCGTCCGCGGCCGCCGCCTGCTGCTCTGGGGCTGGGGGAGCGCGGGCCCAGGCCCTCCTCTCCCCCCGCCCCCGCCGCCTCTTCCTGCGGCCGCCGCCGCCGCTGCGTGCCCGAGCCCTCAAGGCCGGAGACCCGGCGGCAGCGCGGCCTCAACTTTCCCAGCCCCCCTCCCCCCGCCCCTCCCCGCCCCTCCCGCGGCCGCCTCTCCGCACGCGGACAGCCTACCCTGGCTGCGCCACACGCCCGCCCCGACCACGCAGCTCACCAATCCGAGCCGGGGAAGGTTGCCGCAGTGGCCAATCAGAGCCCAGAATTCCATTGCGCTAAACTAGAGGGCGGGAGGAGGTGGAGGGAAAACTGAAGAGTGAACGGGTCTCGGGCGGCCCAATGAGGAGGGCCGGGGGGCGGAGGTGTGCAAGTTGGGTTGAAGGAACAGGAAATATTCTTAAAGGTAGAATGATGGACAGGAAGGAAAGCCAGTAGATGAACGAGAAAGAGGTGGGCCTGGGCTCCTTAAAGGGGACGCTTCGAAAACCTAGAAAATGAGATGTTTTAAGAAACTTCTTTGTATCGTGTTCTCTGCTCTGCTTTCTCTAGCTTTCGGGGAGTTTGGAAGTGGAAACACTGCAAAGGAAGAGGTCACGGAAGGCTTTCAAGAATAATTAGAGGTCTCCTAGCCTAGAGGGCAGGAAGGCTGGACGGTGCCTCTGTAAGAAGAGGCGGGAAAGAAAGGAGAGGATTCAGACGCCTCCGACTGCCCTTGCGGTGGAAGATCGCTGCGGACCGGGCGCTGCTCGCATTTGTAGGTTGTGGTCATCTGTCGCCCTTCATTCGAAACAAAGCATGGATTCCTGCGAACTGGAGATGGCCCTGTTAATGAATGTCCTCTGGGCCTCCCGGCTGGTGGGCGGGGGTAGAGTGGAGAGAGCCTGTGGCATTGGGGGATGGGGTTTGGAAACCCAAACTTGGGTTCCTGGAGACCTGGATCTAGGAGGCTTGGGTAATGGAATGGAGAACTCCAGGGTGGATTTGGAGCCCTGGAACTGTAGCCACAACTCTGGTTTTCCTGGTTTTACTTCATGTGCCATAATCCCTCCCCTCCTGAAACAGGTGTCTTCCACCTAGTGGTGGTGAAAGATTTCCTAGCTCTTCCTCACTCGTTTTGGAAATGTCCCAGATCTTAGATGTCCATGCTGCAGACCAGAGAGCTTCCAGAAAGTGCACACAAGTCATGGGATTACATGAATCAGTATATATAGAGGACCTTGCATTGAGAAAAAGGTGTAAAGTTAAAGAATTACTGCATGTTCTATTTGTTCAGCAATTTAAAAGCTATAATGAAGCAGGAAGTTTTAATGTTCAATTATAAACTATGAACAGTCTGGAATTTTTCTTTAACCCATGCACTTCGGCATATGAAGTTCTAATTACCTTTTGAATGGACAAGTCAAAACTGCGGAGGAGAAAACCCTAAGATTCAGTCTAATGGTAATACTCATAGCACTTCCATAAAATTGTGTAGTATTAGTATGTCCTGCTGTAGGAAATAATTTTCATTGTGACCAAAATATAAGGTATTCTATTTTTTAAAATGTTTAGTATTTATGCATAGAGTACCTATGATTTTTGAAACACACTACAATGAAGTCTAACGTAAAATCCCACAAATAGTTTTAGATGGTTCAGAAAATAGAATTTAAGAGTATATTTGGATCACCGTTAAAATACACATTAATGCTTTTGGGCACAATTTAGAAATGTTAAATAAGAGATGTTTCTGTTTAAAAGTATGTTAGCCTTTTGATTTAATCCTCATGGATCTTTTCCTTGGTTTTGCCCCCTCAGCAATGGTTTACTGCATTTGATATGGGAGGTGACATCAAATTATTACACCAGTCCAATGTTCTGGCTAGATTGTATGTGCTTACAGTGCCTATATAAGTGAAACTGGTCTTCCTGCTTATTTAGGCCAAGTCCATTTTCACATGGAAAGAATGAATCTGATCTTCAACCCAAACGTAAGACACTTCAGTATGTCTTAAAATTTGTATGACTTAAAAGCCCTTGTTTGCATCTCCAGTTTCATTTCATGACTTGTCATTTTCCCAATTCCTTGGGATGAATGACTAGAGGAGCCGGGCAGCTGACCTCCTGGTCTGGGGCTGTTGTGGGGTTTTTTCCTCCACGCAGCCCCTCCCAAATCCCGCAGGCTACGGCTGCGCCAAAAGTACTAGGGACCCATGAATGCGGGAACTGGAGGGGTTCGAGCGCGCAGCCCTCTTCTCACCGATGTCCGGGAGCCCTGCGATCCGTGGTGCCAGGCCATCGGGAGGTCGTTTTGCGTCCAGGCCCCCAGCTTGGTGCCAGAGAGGCTATAAAACCAGCGCTTTCGTCTTAAAGCCTTTAGAAATGAATGGCAGGGGGTAGCAGCGAATGGTCAGCTCTTGAAATATACTTCCGTATTTCCAAATGAAACTGCCCAATTGTTTTTTGAAAATGATGGCTATATTTCGTATTTTCAACAATAAATGTATGCAGATTCCAGATGCCACACATCATCTCCAACCCCTGATATTGTCACTCTTATATTGTAGACATTACAGTGGGTGTGAAGTAGTGATCTCAAGTGATTTTAATTTGGATTTCTGTAATTACTAGTAGTGCTGGGCATGTTTTCTTAGGCTGGTCAGTTGCCTATCTTCTTTGGTCAAGAGCTGTTCAAATCTAGTTTGTTTCTAAATCAGGATGTTTGTTGTATGAGTTGTTAAAGTTCTTTGTATGATCTGGATAAAAGTCCTTCCTCAGATATATGTTGTCATATATGTTGTCGGATATATATTTTTTCACCTTGTATCTTGAAAAAGTAAAAACCAAATTGCTTTCCTGGGGTATAATTGACCTAAAACAAACAGAACAGATTTAAAATGTACAATGTGATGTTTCCGCAAATGTATACACCTGTAAAACCATCTCCACAGAAATGAACACGCCCTCAAATTTGCTGATGTTCTTTATCAATTCTTTCCTCTTATCTTCATCATGTTCTCCAGACAACCATTAATCTGTTTTCTGTCACTATGCATTCATTCTACTTTTTTTTTTAAAGATTTATTTATTTATGCACACAAGAACTGGGGTATAGGCCAGAGGTTTGGGGGGTGAGAGGATTCACCAGAGACAGAGTGGGGAACAGAACAGGCAGATTGACCGAAGTACACTGCTGAGGGGAGCAGCAGGAGAGTCAGGAGAGGTCTGCTACACCATGTGAGTTGCTCCCTGGCTGGCCAGGGATTGAATTCATGCTGTAGTGACTGCGGATAGCATCATACATTGTGTCTTAACCCCTTGCACCACCAGGGAGGCCCCACCTTCTTGGATCTTAACATTTCTTTCAGGAGTGTCCTGTAGTTCTTCGTCGTCTTCTTCTTTTTTTTTTTTTTTTTTGTATTCAGATCTTACATATAACTTGTTAAATTTAGCACTGAATATTTCATATATGCTATTATTGTAAATGCTATTCTTAAAATTTCAATTATTGTTATAGCTGGAAACACAGCAGATGTTTCTATTCTGTGATCTTATGACACTTAGTTGTTCTAGTATTTTTAGAATCTATTTTAGCATTTTCTGATTGTGTTAGAGACCATTGTCATGTCAGACCATTTTCTTTTCATCCAATCTGTGTGCAATTTATTTACTTACTTATTGTGTAACTATACTGACTAGGAATTCCAGTGCAATATTGTATAGAAGTGTGCTTCTCCCAATCTTAGGCATAAAGTATCCAGTCTTCCACTAAGTACACTATTACATATGATAGTTGAAGGCTTTTTATATATACCTTCCAAGCTAAGTTCAATTCTTTTGTCATAGTTTCTTTTTATGTGCATTGAATTTTGTCAAATACTTTTTCCCTGCATCTATTGAGATAATCACATTTTTCTTTAATTTGTTAATAGGAACTGCACAGATTAAATTCCAATTGTGAAATTAACATTTTAATCCTGACTAATCTTAATATACTCTTTCAGTAGATTGCTGGATATAATTTGCTACTATTTTCTTAAGGATATTCCTGTCTTTATCCATGACGGATATTGGTCTATAATTTTTTGGTAGCACCTTTGGTTTTGCTATCAGTATCATGCTATTTCTCATAAAATAGGTAAGGCAATATTCTTTCTTTCTATTATTATTTTCTTGTAGGGTGTAGAATCAGATTTATTTCTTAAGTATTTGACAGATTTCACAAGAGAAGTCATCTGGGCCTGAAATTTTCTTTGTGGGAAGAATTTAACTACAAATTCCATTTCTTTCATACATATAAGGCTACTCAAGTTAGTTATTTTTCTTGGAAGCAGCTTTGTTGATACAATTCATATACCACACAACTGACCTATTGTAGCCAAATGTTCTGTGGCATGGATTTGAAATATTTTGATTAACTATTCATGAGCTAATGTATATTTGGATTGCTCCTACTTTTTTGGCTATCATGAATAACACTGCTATGAACATTCATGTGCAAGTTTTTGTATGGACATGTTTTCATCTCTCTTGTATATGCCTAGGAGTGGAGTTGTTGAGTAGTATGGTGAATGTATGTTTACTCTTTGGCAGAACTACCAGATTATTTGTATTTGAATGACCCAAATGTTTTTAATTTTTTTTCTATGTCACTGAAGTTTTTGCAATATTCCTTTCTTATCCTTTTATTGTCAGTAAGTTCTATATGTCCTCGTTCACTGCTGATGTTGATAATTTGTGTTGTGTGTTTGTGTGTGTGCATGTATTTTGGTCAGTCTGGTTAGTGATTCAATTATTTTTTCAAAGAAATAAGCTTTGGCTTCATTTATTTTTCTATTACTTTTCAATTTTATTGGTTACTACTCTTCTTTCTTTCCTTAAGCTTAGAGATTTAATTTTTGAAGGTGAAAAACAAACAAGTCTTTGTCTAAAGAATAAATTCCCCATGAAGATATTGTATTTACTCTCCCCATTTTCAACACCTCTAATATAAAGGACATTACCTTATTAAAACATCAGACAGTTGTCCAGAAAATGCTCCATCTGAACATGCAAGCTGCATGTTCACATAGTCATCTATACTTATGTATATATACTTAGGCAGCCTTTGTACTCCATTCAAATTTCACCGTACTGGTTTTCCTGTCCACCTGTTGACCAAACATTTGGAATTGAGGGAATAACTCATTTTGACTATGGGCAAATGCTGCAGGTTACTCAGCTGTTATGCATCTGGTAAGACTGGCGTCCCTAAAGCAGGCACCAACTTGCAAAACAAAGAGAAAAGGCCACTAAATAGCAGTGTGACCTTTCACTTGCAATATTTTTTTAAAATGATTTATTTATTTATGCATACAAGAACTAGGGTACAGGCCAGAGGTGTGGGAGATATGAGGATTCACCAGAGACAGAATAAGGAGCAGAACAGGCAGATCTACTGAAGTATACTGCTGAGGGGAGCAGCAGTCAAGAAAGGAGAGGTCTGCTGAGCCATGTGGGTTAGCATCCTGGCTGGGGATGCAACTCATACTGCAATGGCTGGTGATAGCTTTTTAGCTTGATAGCGCTGAGATTTTAACCCCTGTGCCACTAGGGAGACCCCCCACTTCCAATATTTTAAGTTCAATGGGCTCTTTTCTCATTTAAGGTGAAAGTTTAAATCCTTGATTCAAGATTTCCCTCCCAGATATACATTTAATTAATAGATTATCATTTAAGCATCTCTCTAGCTATATATCCCACTGCTTTCAGTTCTTTTTCTTCTGTACAAAAATTTCCTCATTTTTTTTGTGATTTTTCCTTAGATATTTGAAGTATTTTGTTTAATTTCCAAATGTGAGGGATTTACCAGTTTTTTCAGTTCTGGTGTGGCTAAAGGACATAGTTCACATGTATGAATTTTTTTTTTAAAGATTTATTTATTTATACAAGAACTTGGGTATAGGCCAGATGCATAGGAGGGTGAGAGGAGTCACCAGAGACAGAGTGGGGAACAGAACAGGCAGACTTATGAAATACAATGCTGAGAGGGGCAGCAGGCAAGACAGGAGAGGTCTGCCTTGCCATCTGGGACCCTCACCGGCAGGCCGGGATCGAACCAGTGCTGCAGAGGCTGCGGACAGCCTCACAGCGCTGCGCTCAACTGCCTATGCCACTGGGGAGGCCCCACATGTATGAATTCTATTAAATGTATTGTGACTTATTTTATTGCCCCATATATGGTCCATTTGGGTGATTACTCTGCACTTTTCAAGAATGTGTATTCTGTTGTTGGGTGAAATAGTTTACACATAATGTGAACTGTCAAATGTTCTGGGAACAAAATCTTCCCTCTTCTAGAAGACAAGAGACCAGTCACCTACATGGACTTGAAATCAGTGAAACAGCTATGCAAAATCAAGTACATGTGGGTAGTCAGCCTATTCTACCTCCATTAATGACCATGGGACCTGTTAAAAGATTTAAACAACAGGTACCCAGCCTTTGCATCTCCACAGTGGATTCTCTAGAATGGACCAAATTAAACCCTAGCATTTGTCCTCCTCTGTACAGAAAGAACAGTTATTTTAGGCCAAAACAAGTTAGGACCAGAAGCCCCCTATCAAGAATAATTACATTTTAATTATTATTTATTTTTTATTTTTTTAAGATTTATTTTTATTTATTTATTTATACAAGCACAGGGTACAGTCAGAAGCACGGGAGGGTGAGAGAATTCACCAGAGCCAGAGCGGGGAGCAGAGCAGGCAGAAGGACCGAAGTACACTGCTGAGGGGAGCAGCGGGCGGCAGGAGAGGTCTGCGTGCCATGTGGGACCCGCCTCCGGTGGCCCAGGAGCAGCCGGGGATCGAACCGGCGCTGCAGAGGCTGTGGGCAGCTTCGCAACCCAGCGCTCAACAGCTGCACCACCAGGGAGGCCCAAATAGTTACATTTTTAATGTTAGTGACTCACTGTTCCTATCAACATAAACTCAAACTTGTGCTTGTTATAGAACAGTTCTCACAGAGTAAAATCTGTCAGATGGCTTCCTAGGTTCAAAACCGCACTCTGGTTATCTAACAAACGCTATTATCTTAACTATGGAGATTTATTTCAGCTTCCATTAATTAGCTCAGGTTGGTTGAAAAATGTCAATCACATCTTCTATTACCTTATGTCCTATCTACTTACCAATTGCCAAAGGCTTGAAATCTTCATTTATAATCGTGGGTGGTATTTCCCCATGTTTTTGCTCCGTGTAATTTGAAACTATTAGGTTCACATACATTTAAGATTATCCTTGGTTATTTGACTCTTAGATTCAGTGTCAAGATCTATATGGTTGGATTTAGTTTCCATCTTGTTTGTCCCATTTGAACACTTTCATGTCACCGTCTTCCACTTTAATGTCTTTAAAAGCTGGGTAATATTGAGAATCCATTTTTAACCTTTCCCTATTTATTGTGAATATTATTGTACAGGTGACTTCCCTCAATTTGGATTTTACTACTACCACTTATTTCTCAAACAGTAGTGGGTGATTAAGGCTTGGGTTCTGGAGCCATAGAACATGTATCTCATACCCAATTAGGCCCCTTAACTAGTTGTGACCTTGAACAAGTTACCTTGTTTCTGAAAATGTCAAATGAAGTAATCAAAATTGTAATCAAAGTTCCTGGCACTATACTGGTATGACTAACATGCATAGTGATGACCATAGTCCCTGATGCATGGCTAATTTTTAATGAGTATTATTTATAGTGATGAATGAATGCAATATAAGGTGGTGGGGTTAGGCCTGGCAACATACAAATATTTTCAAATTTCTCTTAGGTAAAAAAAGTCAGTTTTGTAAAATGCCATTTATTAGAATTTCTTTTCCATTGCATCTCCTCTGTGAATTATTTATATCCCATCTATTCTTTTTGTTATGTACAATTTTATTATCAAAAACATCTCAAATGTTAGATATAAACTTATGGAGTGACTGTCTTAATGCAGAATTTTCCACTTTAATACACATTTACAATTTTGTTAAATCTGTTAAAATCCTTTGAGAGTCTTTCCTGGTGCGTACCCTGTTAGGAGCACCCATAGTCCATCACCATAGTTCCTCTTGGGCTCTTCCTCTCCCCACCCACCCATTTTCCACCCTTTCCCCTTCCCTCCTGGATATCTCATATGGATGATCAGCTTTCAAGGTTTGTCTTTTGCATACATTTCTATGAACACTTTATTCTTTATATCCATGAATATTGTATATCACCCCTCTCCTGTTAATTCAGTAAATTCCAAAGGAATTTACATCTTGTATAAACTTAGTTTTTATACATTTTCTAGCTGGTGAGTGCTACAGAATGCCTGATACTTGTATCTAGATTTTATTAATCTCAGTCCGTTTGGTCTTAAAGTATTCAGACATCTTATATTCCTGTTTTGAACTCTTATGATAACTATCTCCCATTTTCACTCTTAGGTGTGAAAAGAATAGTGGTAATTATTTTGTTTGAAGAGAACTAAAATATCAGTGCATTTCCTCCAGAATTCTGTACGGTTTATTATGTTGTCCACTCCAATATAGTGCCTCATGGCAACTGAAATTTTTTTTTTCCTTCTACCAGTTATCACCAGGGCAGGGCCATGCCCATCTTTTTCACTGTTTGATCCACTGTGGGTACACTCCAAGACCAAATTTCATGTGAGGCAGTATATTAAGCTCTGTAAATTGCAAGGAACACATCTTCTTAAACTCTGAAGAGTGATAATCATCCAGGAAACACACTCCAAATTATCCCAGTTAACATTAGCTGAAATTTCAACTTGAAGACATTAGAAAATCTTATGAAAGTAAAAGAGAATTTGGTGAGATCATAAATACAGAGGTAGTTGTGGTAGTTACAACTGTAGGACTTAATGCTGTTTTAACCACAACCAAGTAAGCCAAGGTTATCAAGAAATCTACACAAGTAAGTGCAAACAAGGGTCATGTAGTGTTCCTTATATATAAAATGAATGAATTGAATCAAGTCCCTAATAGCTGGTCATTCCTAGTGTTGTCTAAAAACTTGTTATAGGGCCTCCCCGGTGGTGCAGCGGTTGAAGTGCAGGCTTGCAAAGTTGGTCGCGGCCTCTGCAGCACCGGTTCGATCCCCGGCCGCTCCCCGGCCACCGCAGGAGGGTCCCACATGGCGCGCAGACCTCTCCTGCTGCCCGCTGCTCCCCTCAGCAGTGTACTTCGGTCCTTCTGCCTGCTCTGCTCCCTGCTCTGGCTCTGGTGAGTTCTCTCACCCTCCCGCGCTTCTGACTGTACCCAGTGCTTGTATAAATAAATAAATAAATCTTAAAAAAAAAGAAAAAACTATTAAAATAAAAAATAAAAACTTGTTATAGATCAGAAACCAAAATGATAAAGGTGCTTCCTAATTTGGTTGACAGCATGATTTCTAGCTAAGATGCCACAAGAGTTGACCTACTCTGCTGTTTCTTAAGTGTAGCTTCCTCAAGGCAGTTTAGAAAAGAATAAACTGAACTCAGAACAAGCAGAATTTCTACAAATGTTAGATGTTTTCCACTGTGTAAATTCTTAATTGGTTTCACACCATTTCATACTTTGTGTCTCAGCTTTTTTTTTTTCTTTTTTAATAGAGGCATGTTTTATTTATTTGTTTGTTTTGTTTATACATACACTGGGTACAGTCAGAAGCGTGGGAGGGTGAGAGAATTCACCAGAGCCAGAGTGGGGAGCAGAGCAGGCAGAAGGACCAAAGTACACTGCTGAGGGGAGCAGCGGGCGGCAGGAGAGGTCTGCGCGCCATGTGGGACCCTCCTCAGGTGGCCGGGGAGCAGCCAGGGATCGAACCCAGCTTCACAACCCAGCGCTCAACCACTGCGCCACCGGGGAGGCCCTGTGTCTCAGCTTTTTAATGGGAATTAGGTTTTTGCATATACTCAAACCAATGTTAAGAATGCAGGTAGGTATAGGAAATATTTCCAAGTTCCTTTCAAAGTTAAATTAAGATCCTTGGATGCTGTGGTTATTTTAGTAGAGGCTGGCCTTTCACTTAAACATCAGTTCTACATAAATTAATGTAAATTTTACTTACCTTTAAAGAGGCCATCTCATCTAACTTACTGTCACATCCCTAGAGCTTATAGTAGATACTCAAATTTGTACAAACAATTTACAATTTTTATTAAGGACTAAGAAAGTAAGGATTAAGAAAGTCATGAAACTGCCTGGAGGATGCCATAATAAAGCCCTTACCTTACCAGATCTGTTATATAAACTAATTTAGATTTCAATTTGTAGGTTCAAATTTCACTTGCATAGGAGTTACACATGTGGTAAAGTTTCATTTTACTTTAGATATATAGATTAGCAATAAATAGGATTCAAGATTGTCTTAATCTTTGGAGGCTTTTAATATTTACCAGAATGAAAACATGAACTAACTAGATGAGCTCCAAAAGTCACATAAGTTGAAGCTGCAGCCTTTTTTTTTTAACATGTGATTTATATTACTGAAATCCTTTAAAGCTGTTTTTGAGTAAAATGGGTGAAATTCAGGTATGTGGCAAGTTAGCTCAATGTTAGGAATGACTCTAAGTTCCCAAACTGCAAAATATTCCCTCCAATAAGGTTATCTTCCCAAACACTGAATTTATACAAAACAGGCCATAAGATTTAATACAAATTAATACAAAACAGGCCATAAGATTTAAAATCCTGGGCTGTTTATGTAGTGATTGCTTCATATTAACTTTATGATTCCATCAAATTTCTGGACTTTGGTCCTAAACTCAGAATTGGAAAGCTTGAGAATTCCTGCCTGTAGGGTAAAGAAAATGTCAGGCTTTTCTGCCCTTCCGCCATCAGGATAGATGATGGATCCTTGTCCTGAATGCATGCCTGATGGCGGGCACCTGGAATAGGGTGTGGGCATAGGTAGATGGGATTCAGCTGAGCTAAGACTGTGCTTTTAAGGGCGGCGTCACGGGGGGACGCCAGCAGCACCAGCACCAGCAGCAGCAGCAGCCGCAGCCGAAGCCGAGAAGCAGCAGAACGAACGCTAGAGAGCCCAGATAGAGTGAGGACTTGCTGGGGGCTGGGAGGCCTGCCAGCCTCCCAGCCCCCCAGCCAGCACCCCTGCCTGCCATATGCCTGGTGAACCCCAAATAAAAAACCTGCAAAACTACTGAGGACTCTGACTCCTCCTTTACCCGATCTGCATGGGATCAGAAAACCTGCCTTGTGCCCTGTCCTGCCCCTTACAATTGGCGTATGTCGGCAAGATCCATGCAGACGGGTATTGGAGCCCTCCGAAGACCTGGAGGGACTAAGGAGAACAGACTTTGCCTGTGACGACGCTGGAGGCACCATGGCGGTATAGAAGATGGATACGTCCACGAGCTACAGGATGAGACCTGGCGTGAAGGAGACGCCCGAAAGGACCAGCCAACGACACCGGATAGGACCAGCCAACGACACCGGAAAGGACCAGCCAATGACCCCTGAGGCAGCAGGCCATTGCTGAAGCAGGGAGAGGCCAATGGACTGATAGACTGATGAACTGATGATTTTGGACTGACAATCCCGCCAGAAGGCGGAGGACCTTAGCAGGTTATGTTTATTTTTTGAGAATCTGGGGGTGGCCAGTGGGCCTAGATGGCCAAAAGCAGCCTGTGTATGCCCAGTGGCCAGGTGGAGGAGAAAAGCCAACTGAGAAAGCAAAAGCTGGTACTGATGATAAGTTGAGAAGCCCTGAGCGGCTGTTAAGCAGCCTGGGTATGCTGAAGAACTGTGAGTCTCGTAAAATCACCTGTGGGTGATGCCCTGCTCATTCTTGAGCGAGGGTGAGGAGCTGAGGAACCTGTCCTTGGGGGACGGGTGGGGAATGTGGCTTGGGGTGGAGCCCAAGCCGAATGCAGAGTTTGGATCCCCGACCCATGTGATTGTGCAGTGGGTTGGCTTGAGAGCAGGGGTCTGTGAGTCGCATGGGTGGCCATGAAGGCCGAGTGTTGGAGCGACTGCAGACAGAAACCCTGAGGGTTGGCGATTACCCCCAACAGAATAAAATTGCCAATCCCAGAGCTAGTGCATCCTGGGGGTGGATGCTGTGTGTGCCTTGTAGCCGAGACTACAGCCAGAGAAGGCCAGGAAGCCTGACGGCTCCTGGTGTGTTATAGCAGATGCCGTGTGTGATTTCCCCTCCCTCGTATGAGCAGTGCCTTCGGCAGCAGATTTGGTGGCTCATCTGCTGGTACCAATAATTGTCTTTTGCACTTGGTTGGTGCCCTGCCTGGACTTATTTGTGTTCTGTTGTATTTTGTTATGTTGTATTTTGTTATTTGATGTATTTGCTTTTGTGGGCCATGGCTGCATTGTTTGTTTGCTTAGAAAATTGTATATATATGTATAGACTATATGGCAGAAAACCCTGAGGGGGTGGACTGTAGGGTAAAGAAAATGTCAGGCTTTTCTGCCCTTCCGCCATCAGGATAGATGATGGATCCTTGTCCTGAATGCATGCCTGATGGCGGGCACCTGGAATAGGGTGTGGGCATAGGTAGATGGGATTCAGCTGAGCTAAGACTGTGCTTTTAAGGGCGGCGTCACGGGGGGACGCCAGCAGCACCAGCACCAGCAGCAGCAGCAGCCGCAGCCGAAGCCGAGAAGCAGCAGAACGAACGCTAGAGAGCCCAGATAGAGTGAGGACTTGCTGGGGGCTGGGAGGCCTGCCAGCCTCCCAGCCCCCCAGCCAGCACCCCTGCCTGCCATATGCCTGGTGAACCCCAAATAAAAAACCTGCAAAACTACTGAGGACTCTGACTCCTCCTTTACCCGATCTGCATGGGATCAGAAAACCTGCCTTGTGCCCTGTCCTGCCCCTTACACTGCCCTAGTAACATAATTATTCTGACTTCTTATTACTCAGCATTTTATCAAGGTAACTACACCGACATTTGAAAATGTTCACTCACGCCTTTTCTCACATGGTTGTTACTTGAGCATCATGAAGTAGGTTCCTGTGGTACAACTTTGCAAGGTTAGTCCAATTCAGGACCCTTGGCCTTAAGATTCATTCCCTGAACAGTTCTCATATGCTCACCGCTCCTACTCACTGCAGTACCTAACTCCCCAGGGTTGTTCAAATCACCAACCTCGGACAGCAACACTCTAGGAGACAGATTAATATACACCACCACCCAGCTAAAAACCCAACTGCAAGAGAACTTCTAGGCCCACTCCCTTTCTTTTACTACTGAGAAATAGCTAAGTGCAGTGCTTTCTAATCCTCATTCAGGAAACTGTATCTCAGAGCAGATAATGGTACTTTAACCTCCCAGTATTAATTCATTGTTTAGTTCTCTCAAACATTGTAACAGACTAGTACAATGGTTAGTCTGTGCGAACACCAGAATATGGCAGAAATAATTGGCATGTCACTCCTAAAGCTGAGTCTTAAAATAAGACTTCTGATCACTGTTGGGTCACTTGCTCTGGGATAAATCAGATGCCAGTATTCAGATAGCTGTGACACCCACATAACAGGAGTCCCTCCAATAAACGTTAAGTGAGTCATTTTAGAAGTGGTTCCTCCATACTGGTCAAGCTTTTAAAATGATGCAGCTCTGGCTAACAGTTCCACTGCAATTTGCTGAGACTCAAGCCAGAGCTAAGCCTAGTTGCTCCTAGACTCCTGACTCAGAAATTGTAATTGGCAGTAATGTTATTTTAAGCTGCTAAATTAAATTTGGGGATGATGTGTTACAGAGTGATAACAGTGATCAGTGATACACTGAGCAAAGAGAATCCACTGGTTCTCGAATAAACAAGATTTTAATTACAGTAATTTGGGCTAAGATATTAAGCGCTGAATTCTGTTACAGACAAAATTTTAAATTCATGTTTGTTTGCTATTTAGGAAAAAAACTGAAAAACAATTCCCAGATACTCCTTCCAAACTACTAACAAAAAGAAATTTGGAAAGTACATTATCTGTAGTTAGTGCACACTTCTAATTAGATCACAGCCTGAAGCATTAGGTGGTGTTGTTAACCATTATATCCAAACTATAGCAGCGGTAGGACAGCTCCTATCCACTTTTCCCCCCCTCATTGGGACTGAATTGTAATATGGGGCAGTATTTCTAGCAAGTTTCAGGTCTGAATTAGGTGGCTTAGGCCTATTTAGTTTTAAATTTTAGATTTTAAAGATAGGTGAAGGTAAATAAAACAGAATAGGCAAGAGTAAGTAATGACTATATAGAGCTGATCTCAGAATTCAACACAATGCAGGGGTTTTCTTCGACATTTACCAGACATCACAGATTACTACCAGAACATTACATAAGTTTATTTCAGATGTAACAGCAATGTTAAAATCAACAAGTTTTAATTCTTAACTGCACCAAGTAAACTTAGCCATTTAAGTATTTTTAAAGTTATTCCCTCCAAAAAACTGAGGGAGCTTTTCTTTTCCACCCGACACACCATCATTTCCCAATAGTTGTGTTTTTGGAGGACTTTCAATTGGTGAACAAACTGCTTTAGGAAGATTTCAGAATTTCTTTCCTCAAATGAAAACTAATCTGGACAAACTATGTATTGCATAGATTTCTCTGCAGATTATTTTCTTTAGAACCTAAATGCAATTACTATAGAGTATAATTTTTACCTATTTGCCCCATAGTAAAAGCTATGTTCTGAAAAATATGATGGATGTAACCTGTGACCTTCCAATGTCTTACCTTAATGAAACTGTCTTGCCTTAATGATTATTTCTATCACATATCAAAACAGTCAACTCAACATGGGACATTTCCATATTTATTCACTCACAGGCATATGAACTAGTGCCCAGCTTCTACCTCTTCTATATCCTCCTCTTCCATAAATGGATGGAATTATTTAATATAAGTTTGATGCAGGACAATTAACCCTTTAAAAACATTTACAGTTTAGGTTAATTCACTGACTAGTGTGTAAAAAGAAACTATAATGATAGGGAGCCTACACAATCAATTCAAAATTTATATTTTTCCCTCCTTAAATAACATGTACTAAATTGTCATGAGGCAGCTATTTGGTTTTCAATAACCACATTTAGGGATACATTCATTGGACTGATAGTCCAGGTGAAATGGTTATAGAAAGAGGCAGTGTCATCTCAGAAAACTCATTTATATATCAAAATCTTGATATCTGGAAGTTTACAAAAAGGCTGAATTCTCCAAACTAATTATGCCTTCTGTAACTCATGCACTGTTCTCTTGGCAAGAGCATGCTGAAGCTAATCCATGAAGGTGAAGGTGCTTAATGCTAAACTTTTCTTCCAAGCTTAGATTTGGACTGCTTAAGCAACTGATACCCAAGAAACTAGCATGGCCTTTCTCTATTTGTACTATCTTAAAGATTAGAACCCTATAAACTCATTTATCAACTATCTTTTCTGTATTATTCTTGGCACTCAATTAAGACTGATGAAGTCTATTGTACTTTCACATTCTCAAATAAGAAGATTAAATAAAACGTGGGTAAGTGTTGTGTAAAATAATAATTTTGTCCTTTAAAATATTTGGAGAGATGAGTTTTTTAAGCCAGAATTTTAGTTGAGAATAAATACTATGGATCAATCTCCCTTTAAAAGTCAAGTGACAGAAAAGCCTTGTGCAGCATTGTTTTAATGTCTAAAGAGAATGTTTCTTAGGCCACCAGTACTGGCAATCTAAAATATTTTAAATATTGCAGGTGGGACTATGGAGGAAAACACAAAAATTTCAAATGTTATCAACCTGTCAAAGCCATTCCTTGTATACCAGAAAATGATCTGGCATAAACCAGTCCTGTTAGTAGAGGAGATCACAGTGACATTTATGTTATCAACACTTCTAGACTTCTACTTTTCCAAGAAGCAGTATGTTCAATAATTCCCCCTCCCCCAAATCCTTAAACTCAATATCATAGGCACAGAATGTAAGCAAATCTGGGATGTTCTCCAACAGATAAGCAATGCCACAGCTGTGCTATTCTCAAAAATAATGTCTAGACATTCTTTCCTATATAATCAAATGCTCAGTGGCCACATCTTTAACAGTCGCATTTGCTGACATTAAATGCATTTATTGTGCCACAAGTCCATTTAACTTCCTTTCAGGTTATTTTTTAATATGTTCAAGAGACAACATCTGCTTCAGGTCTATTTAGGGGTATTGACCTATAAGGACACCAACTCCATTTTTAAGGTTAAACTAACTATTGTGGGTTTACTGAAGAATAAGAATAGGAGAAATATGAAGTAAAATCACAACAAACCTCTGTAGGTCAGTTAAAGGCCATTTCTCTAGCTGGGATATTAAAAAAAATTAATCTCACCAGCCCACCCCCTAAAATTTAATGCCACTAATAACAATTTACAGCAGGAAAAATAAACCTGCTAACAACCAGCCCACTTCATTAGCAAAAGCAATTTAACTCAAATACTGAGACCAGAGAATAACACTACCTATCCATACTTATCCCACCCACCCTCAACCGCCAACAAGGAAGAGAAGAAATAACTGCTTAAAAAAATCAAAAAAGCATAGTATTTCTTACAAGGATAACAATGGTTCACTTCCTGAGATAGTACTCAGAAGGACAATAGGTGGGGTGAAGGCAATGTCTAGGGATTATCCCACAAACAGTCTTTAAAAACCCAAAGTACCACAAACACACTAAACTTGTCTATGAGTTAGAGAACAAGATATTGCTGCTGCTTCTTTGTTTTTCTGAAATATACAATATTTTGTAGGCTCTGCCCTTCAATGTGAAAGCAGAATGTAAAAAAAAATAAAAGCCACAAAAATTTGAAATTGATACCCATATTTTGGGGACTGTGTATCTTAAGTGTGAAACCAAACAAATCTGTACCTTCTCCTTCCTACTATCAAACCACCTCACACAAAAGAGAACTAAAACAATTCAAACATGATTAATTTTAAAAGTTCTTGAAAGTACTGAAATTTTTAGAAGAGAAGGAAACAAAATAGGAAAAACAAAACAGGAAGGGGGAAAGCTTTAAAAGACGGGGGAAAATCAATGGGCCTCTCTTTTATTTGGCGACAAGCAAGTGCAAGAAAGTTCATTTATAATTTGTTCAGTTGTCTGTTTTTTGCACATCTGCGTTCTGGCCAGAAGGGACTTTGAGATTTTTCTGCAGCACGTGAGCATCTGCGGGTTCTATCCTCTTATAGTAGTTCTTCTTTGTCTCAATAATCTCAAAGCCAAACTTCCTGTAGAAGTCAATTGCCGACTCATTGCTGATCTGGACATGCCTAAGATATATAAGAGGGTATCAAAAAACAAAACATTTCATAAGATTTTACATGTTCTGCAAAGTGATTGGAACTGGAATACTGCAGGTATTTGTTACATTCTCTTTACAATGACTAGTAAATACCTACATCGATTAGACACAAAACAACAAATACAGCTAATTCCTCTGCTGACAAATGTATACTTTTTAAAAAACAGATTATTATTTATTTATACATACAAAACTGGGGTATAGGCCAGAGGCACAGGGGGCGAGAGGATTCACCTCTGTTCTGGGAAGCAGAACAGACAGATCTACTGAAATACACCAGGGCCACAGTGGCTGGTGATAGCTTGATAGCACTGAAACTTTAACCACTGAGCCACCAGGGAGGCCCCAAATTTATACTTTTCACATCAAGTATTACATTTGCAAGGCAGATGGCTTAGATAGGAGACACAGGAATAGTGTTTACTCTTATAATTAACAAAGAGTAAAATACCCTAGCTAGCACAACATTTTTGATTGCAAAGGGAGACAAAATTCCTGAAATTTAAAATGAGTCAACTAACCTGAGGGATGATTCAAAGATTATGTTAATACACACAGAAGTCAATAAAATAGTTAAAAATCAGGTATCAAATCCCTAAATACATCCTCCTCCTGATTAATAAAACATGCTATATTTTGAAAGTAATTAGAGCATTCTCAGTTACTACTCAAAACAGCATTATGTAATTTAATTTTTCTCACTGCCAACGGAAAATAAGAATAATCTTAATATCCATAAACAATCCATAGTTGTGATCTTAACCTTGGCCTTTAATCTTAGGTCTCTTAAGATTCAAGCATAAAGTCAACTATGTACTCTATAATTTTGATCATTAAACTATCACAAATAAGCATGTCATCCAGAGCACTGAAGTGTGCAAACAGCACAGCATAAGAAATGTTAATGGTATTAACTCTTAAATTTTGAAGACTTGAGTTTTTGATACTGAGTACATCACTGTGACTTTGTAGCACCCATCCCAATGTAATAAAGAAAAATGATATGTTTTATCAGATTATCTATGTGTAATGAAAACAAAACTTTGTAAACTACTACTAACGTGGTATTTCTAAATAATGAAGTGACCAGACTTTAAAGTTTCTAGTAAAGATTTTTACTGCCAATTTGTTAAACTCTTTAGATAGGAACACTTGTAAATAGCATTTTACTTACAGATAAATGTTGTCAAAAGTGCCATCTTTTTCACAGATGTTTAAGACATGATTTAACATTTTAGTTCCTGTCAAATAAGACAAACAATCTTATAAAAACCAATCTTTACATATCTTACTGCAATCTTAACACTATTGAGTCCTTAATAATATTCATGAAGTAATCAATAGACATTCTGATTTTTCACAATTTTTTTCTTTCTGTTCTGCCTATATGTATATTTAAATGTTAGCAGAAAAGCAACCTTTATACTCAATCCCTTTACAGATAAAAGGAAAATAAAAAAAGAGAAAGGAACCTTAATAAATCTATAGTTTCCAATTGAATTATGTTAGTAAGTACCAGTTATTTTTTGGCTATCTCATATAATTCAGTGACCCTTTCCCAGTAGTCCTAAAAGAAATCTGACTTACTCAGAAATAGTAAAATTTTTCTATGCTTTTTGAAGAAGTGAAATATCCCAAATCATCTCACCTATTCCTAGTCTTCGGTATGGTGCCAGACATCCTAGTGTCATGATGTAAAGTCTCTTCTGATTCTGTGAATGATCCACCCTACAGCACACAGCACCTACTGCAATATCATTGAAATAGGCTACCGTGGAAAATATAAAGACAAAAAGTTCAACAGACAGAATTAAATTTTATATTATCATTATCAATCTTTTCCTCCCTTTCATTAAGTACTAAACTGCTGTTATTGACATTATATTTTAATAGTTACTCTCTATCAATAATCTCAAAATTTTATACCTTCCTAGGAAATTCAAGTCTCAAGTAAATATATGAAAATACAGGCATATGTTATATAGGAAGAAAATATATTTAACATCTTTTAAAAAGTGAAATATTTTAATATCTTGATTTCTTTGAATGTGACAACCCCCTCCCCTGCTATTTCCTCACTTTTAAATAAGGAGGCTGTATTAAAAACTAGGGGTCAAGAACATGAATTAACAACTTAGAGGAGGGAGAAAAAAATATTATACCAAGTTTTGCTAGCTCGCCAACCTCCAGCACATCCTTGTAGAACTTGTCATTGTAGCTGACCGGAAAGATAACCTGGTTTAATCTCTTCAACTGTTTAATATTGTGTGGTGTCACGTCTCCCAGCTCGATCCGGCTACTGGAACAAACCAAAATGTACTCAATAAAATATAATTAGCTTTTATTTGTTAAGAAGAATATATGAAAAAGAGTACCAAGTCTTTTTACATGATTGATAAACCCAGCCCTTTCATAGTGACTATTCTTTTCTGAATATTACATTTACAAGCATATTTTGCCAGTAATGTGATTCAAATTCAACTTACAGCTTTCACACAATTATACACATAATTATATATATATATATAGCGACAAATCTAGAAAATAATTACTAAGAAGGCCAGAGTAATTAATATCTGTATAGATGACAAATTTCCCTTGCATCTTACAATTCAGAAAAATATAAAGGTATCTAACATTAATCAAAAGACTGATGATATCTAATATTGGAAAAGGGGTGGCTAATGGGATTCTGATATACACTGCTGGTGAGAAAGTAAAGTTAGGTACAAAAATCTCTGGGAGACAGTCTAAGCACTATATAATGAGAAGACTACAACTCATTGTCCAAGTAATCCTACTTTAGGAATTTATTCTAATTATACAAATTGCAAAAATTATGCACATTCTATTAACTGAGCCAGAAATCTCCCACATCAGTCATACCAAGAGGTAATCAAAATCCATACATTCCTGGATCCTACACTATCTTTTACCTTTAGAAGCAGAATCTCTGAAAATGGAAGGGCATATACATTTTGGAAAAAAAAAAATCTGACTTTTAAAACTAAATGCCAGGGCCTTTCTGGTGGCACAAGGGGTTAAGCATCAGCACTGTGAAGCAATACGCAGCTACTGGAGCAGGAGTTTGATCATCACCAAGGAGGTGACCCACATGGCGCAGACCTCTCCTGTCTCGCCCACTGCTCCCCTCAGCAGTGTATTTCAGTCAATCCACCTGTTCTGCTCCCCACTCTGTCTCTGGTGAACCCTCTCACCCCCCTGTACCCCAGTTCTTGTATGCATAAATAAATAAATCTTTAAATAAAACTAAATGCCAACGTTAGCATTTGCAAAAAATCAAGTATAATTTTAACGAGTGGTTAAACAAGTGGTTCCATGGGAAAGAGATCACAGCTAAAAACATTTCATACTCAGCATCTAAGTCACTTTGCCTACAGATGTCAAGAAGAGAAATTTTTCATACCCCAAGTAAATTTTACTACCACAGCTACAGATTAATCAAATGTTGAAAGATAAACTTGGATCGCATCTAAGATAAACTTTTCGCAGCTAGAAAATGATTTAAGTCCTATTCAGACAATGCTCAGTCCAGGTCACAATAGCATTAGTCAATAGCAGGGGAATGAAAATACACCCTATTGGGCCTCCCCGGTGGCGCAGCGGTTGAGCGTTGGGTTGCGAAGCTGCCCGCGGCCTGTGCGGTGCCGGTTCGATCCCCGGCTTGTCCCCGGCCACCGGAGGAGGGTCCCACATGGCGCGCAGACCTCTCCTGCCGCCCGCTGCTCCCCTCAGCAGTGTACTTCGGTCCTTCTGCCTGCTCTGCTCCCCGCTCTGGCTCTGGTGAATTCTCTCACCCTCCCGCACTTCTGACTGTACCCAGTGCATGTATAAACAAAACAAAACAAACAAATAAATAAATAAAACATGCCTCTATTAAAAAAAAATACACCCTATTATCATTTGCATTACATGCACATAGGTTGTGAAAACTGTCGGAGAAATGACTAAACAATGTTAACCATGACATTTTTATAATGGCAGAAGAAAAAAAATTGGAGTGTCCAACAACAGGAACTGCTTTTTAAAAGAGCACCATACATGTGTATTACTGGCACAAAAAAAGTGCTTTTTTGGGGGGAGGGGGAGGCACATATTAATGATATTAATATATATAAAATATCATAACATAAATCAATATATAACATGTTAATTATATGTGTTAGCCCATACAGAAAAGATTTGAAAGCATATAAAGAATGCGTGATCAAAGTCGTAATTTTTAAAACATTCTCTGAAAGATTAAAATTTAGATAATCAAAAAGTAGAAGGTATGAATCTTTTTTTTTAATGATTTATTTATGCATATAAGAGCTGGGTGTAGGCCAAGAGGTGCAGGAGTGTGAGAGGACTCACCAGAGATAGAGTGGGGAGCAGAATAGGAGGATTGACTGAAATACACTGCTGAGGGGAGCAGTGGGCAAGAAAGGAGAGGGTCTGCTAGCTCCCTGGCCAGGACTGAACTCATGCCTCAGTGGCTGCTGATAGCTTCGCAGTGCTGAGACTTAAACCTCTGCGTCACCAGGAAGGCCCCAGGCATGATGAATCATTTTTTTTTTAAAGATTTATTTATTTATACAAGAACCGGGGTACAGGCCAGATGCGCGAGAGGGTGAGAGGATTCACCAGAGACAAAGCCGGGAACAGAACAGGCAGACTGACCATAAACACTGCTGAGGGGAGCAGCGGGGGAGACAAGAAAGGTCTGTTGTGCCATGCGGGATCTCCGTAGCCAGCAGGGAATTGAACCAGCATTGCAGAGGCTGATGGACAGCTACATAGCACTGTGCTCAACCCGCTGTGCCACCAGGGAAGCCCAGGCAGGACGGTTCTTAAAATACACCAACACAAACCTGATTAGATACCATTATGTTCATTTAGAACTGCAGCCTTACTGCCTCAATTATTTCATTTTTATATTACTGTTTTTTTTTATCTTTTGTGACCAAACCCTTGCTTATGTAGTATGTCTTTAAAGCTGAGCAATTTCTTAGCAGTCACAAAATTTCATGGTGTAAGCATTTAAGTAAAAATACAGAGATTTCTTTGTTATAGTCTTTCAATTCCTAGTGACAAGTAAATATGACCTCCTAGGTATTTGGCAATAATAATGTATTCTCTCCATGAGTCATGTCTTCTTTAATTGGGTTACATTTCATTTATGGTATTACTCCCCTCTTCATTAAAGCACACTACCCTGGTTTTTCTCTCTTTAAACGATGAAGTAAATGACAATTCACCCCCAAATTTTTTCTGATTAAAATCTATGAGGTTCACTTACTAACCATCTATCCACATCGCCTGGGTTTTTGTTTTAAATAGGCAGATACTGTCATTCTGGGAAACACAGAGATCAACATCTTATCTGCACAGTCTATTTTTTTTTTTAAAGGATTCTTCCCATTTAGTTAACACATTCATCACTTTACAAATTTTCTTTTTTTTTTTTTCAATTACACTTAAGTCTTACTCTCTTAGAGTAGTGAATCTAATAAAAGATACAACTAAGAAAGTTTTTATTTGGATGGATAGATCAGGAGGCAATATTAAACAGGAGAGAACAGGTAGTTTTATTTCTCCCCCCTTAATTGAAATACAATGTATACAATTTCCCAATATTTTTCTATGTACATATAAACATAAACATTTTTAAATGGGTTTATGAGATGTTATGAATAATGTTTGGTAGCAGCTTAAGAAAGAAATTAATGAAAGTTGACATTAAGACTGTGAGAAAATGCTAGAAACTGAATTTCAGAGTGTCAATTAAATGTAATTTTGTCAGCAAAATTCACCTTCAAATACAATTTAACTTTCATAAATATGATCTGGCTGATTCAAACGGAATACTTCTGTAATCCTTGTCACTAAGCTCTGAATTATTTTAAGATGTGCATATTCTAAATATATCAGAGTAATACATCAGTTTATAAATATAATTTAGCAGGGAACACGTAATATTAAAGGCATAAACAGAGAGTTAAGAAGAAATGTCAAGAAATAAATATCACTTGATTGTAAACAACCAAAAACCTTTAGTAAAAAAACTTCTAAGTCAAAAAATTTCAGTCTTGGGCCTCCCCTGGTGGTGCAGTGGTTGAGCGCTGGGCTGCGAAGCTGCCCACAGCCTTTGCAGCGCCAGTTCGATCCCTGGCCACCAGACATGGGTCCCACAAGTCGCGCAGACCTCTTCTGCCGCCCCCTGCTCCCCTCAGCAGTGTATTTCGTCGGTCTGCCTCTTCTGTTCCCTGCTCTAGCTCTGGTGAATTCTCTCACCCTCTCGCACTTCTGACTGTACCCAGTGCTTGTATAAATAAATAAATAAATCTTTAAAAAAATTTTTTTCAGTCTCTATTAGAATGGAGCGCCTAAGAACTTTATCTGTTAATATAAAATTTTCTGGTGTTCTTATGATCATAATAGTTGCCCAATGAAAGCATACTTATGAAAAGCATAAATATATTTCAACAAGTATTTGGACACCTATGTGCTAAGTTCCTGGGATGTAAAGGAGTTTATACCTGCTAGGAAATACAGGTATATGTAATAGAAAGTAGTAGTCATAGCATATACATACAAATCACAAAACTACTAAAAATGGAAGTGATCTTGGGAAAGGCTGAGCATGATGACTTATGTTCCCTGGGTGGGCATTCAGTTGGAGGGCAAGAAAGGCATTCTAAGGAGAGAGTATAACATTATCAAAATATCAATGATGTATTCCCAAACCTGTAAGTAATTTGATATGGCAAAACAAAGTATGCTTTGTGCATATGAGGAAGCTGGGATTGAGAGGAAGAAGAATCATTTTGCACAATGCACATCAAGATGGCACTTTGTTGTCTTCTCTATCTACATTTAATCTATGGATATCTTGAATTCAGTCTTGTATTCTTTGACTCTTTAGTAGATACCTCAAATTAAACATGTCCATAACCAGATTTCAAATCTTTCCCTTCTCAGTTGATGCCTTTCCCTTCTTGGCTGCAGGTTACTCTTCCCTCTAAATCTTTATTCAAATAATATCTCAAGAAGCTTCCCATGAAACATCTAATATTCTCCACAGGCTTTCTATCAATGATGATTTAAGTCTACCTCTAAGAAAGTTTGACAAATGTCCCTCCTTCTCTTTAGTTCTGTTGGCATATACTTGAATCTGTTCTTTTAATCTGACCACTGGAAGTCATTCAGATTTAATGTAATTATGGACACAGTCTGTTGAAGTTCACCAGTTTGCAGTTTTGGATGTATCAAGAAATAACTGTTCCTTTATATTCTTGCCTTTTTGGTAGTATCAATTTTCTTAGTTAAAAAAAAAAAAGTTTACATAAAGTTAAATCTATTTTTTTTGTTTAGTTCTGAGCTTTGACAAATATATTTTGCAAAACCACTACCATTATCAAGAATTAATGATCCTTTCACTCCAAAATTCTCCCTCATAACCCTCTGTAGTTCAGCTTTAACACCATTTCTCTAGTGACTAACGAGGATCATCATTTTGTATGATTAGCTAGATGTCACTCTTTCCTCCTTTAAGTCTTTGTTCATATCTCAAGAAGGCTTCCTATGAAACATCTATTTTTCTATTTAAATCTATTGTCCATGGGCTAGGGTGGGAATAAACCTAGAATTCCCACATTAATTCATAAGCAAAGAGTCCCCATTTTAAAAATGAACTGCTACCATCACACTGAGTTGTAAGAGTCCTTTATATATTCTGGATAAAAGTTCTCTATCAGGTATAGGATTTCCAAGTATTTTCCACCAATCCATGGGCTTGTATTTTTGTTTTCTTAACAGTGTACTGCACTAACGTAAGCTGTTACTGATAGGAGAAACTGGGAACTATATCCTCACAAACGAGAGACTAAAATTGTATTTCTGTGAATCTAAAACTACTTTAAAGTAAGTTTATTTTCTTCAAAAGGAGGGAGAACTGTAAGATTAAGAGATGGTGAGACATTTCAGTCTACTGCAACGTGCGGGATGTTTTTGGAGTCTGATTTCAGCCAGTCTATTTTAAAAAGACATTTCTAAAACAAATGAGAAACACCAAGCACATGCTAGTATCAGATCATAAGATGATATTATAGATAATAACAGCACTTTTTAAAAATCCTTTTAAGTTAAAGATTCATACTTATGTGTTTACAGAGTAGGATGGCATGTTAAGTTTTCTTTTTACGTGCTTGAGCAAAAAAGAAATAAGGTGAAGTATGGCCAGGCAAAGGTAAAATAACAAAATGGGAACAAACTCCATTTATTGGAATTGGATGCACATGGGATTGAACTATTTTATTTACTTTTTTATGTGTTTGAAAATTTTCATACCTAAGGAGTAAAAATTACTCATTACCTACGGCACAAGCTGTAACACTTTGGGATCAGTTTTGTATTATCTTTGGTTAGGAAAGAAAAGGTGTGTTATTTTTTATACCAAAAATATAACAGCAGAAAGCATCTGACACCTCATTTATTCTTCATCATTTGAAAGAAGTAAATAGAGGCAAGATTTTCAATCTTAATGAACTATAATTTCTCAAAGTCCTGCTATACCAAGCCTTCAGTTGGTAGGAAAAAACTGAGTAAGAGCTGGATGGGAATGAGCCTTCCACTTTGGTATAGATCATTCCTTCTAAAATTCAGTCTCAGGACAGCCTTTGCCTTTGGTGGAAATGGCTACATTTTCTGAGTTTTTTTTTTTTAATCCATTAAAACTACTATCAAACACTTTTTAGGTAGGAATAATCATTTAAAATTATTTAGATAAATGTTATTAATAAATAATTAATGTACTTTTAAATGTATCTAATGTGACTGGGAACAATGTTAGCATTAAGTAGATAAAAACAGTTAGTAGAGAGACTTTTTGTTAATACAGCTCTTAAGGAAAGAATGCCCCCCCTTTTTTTGTTTTTTAAGATTTATTTATTTATTCATTCATACAAGCACTGGGTATAGTCAGAAGCGCAGGAAGGTGAGAGAATTCACCAGAGCCAGAGCAGGGAACAGAACAGGCAGACTGACGAAGAAATACACTGCTGAGGGGAGCAGCGGGCGGCAGGAGAGGTCTGTCGCACCATGTGGGACCCTCGCCACTGGCTGGGATCGAACTGGTGCTGCAGAGGCTGCAGGCAGCTTCACAGCCCAGCACTCAACTGCTGCGCCACCAGGGGAGGCCCAAGAATGCCCTTTTGTAATGTATTACAATTGAAGAGTTGTTTTCTTGGAACATAAATATGCATAAATGCACATGTCTGATTATCAGAACAGAGACTGTATCACCAAGAATGTCCACATATAACAACTAAAATCAGTACTACTAAAAGGAACACTTGAATTTTAGAGTTAAAAGAACAGGCTCCAATAAAGATGTCTAAGAAACTATTCTCAAGACAATAAGGAAAAAGTCTGGAGACGCAGTCTATCAATTCTGTACCATGAACTTATTTCCAAACCTGGCTGTACACCACAATCACCTTGGCATTTAAAAATTCAGATTCCCAGACCCCACCTTGGAGTCTTTACTTCTGTAAATAAGTTTGTAACATAAAACAATACAAATTTAACCCACAACCAAATTAATAAACTTACCAATGTATCTATGTAAATTTCTAAATCTGAGAGACCTGGTGAGGGAAACAGAGGTGAAGGTTGGGCAAAGAGAGGTGGAACAGGTCCCTGGAAAAAATGCTAAGTGATCAGAGAAAATTTCAAGTAAAATGTTAATTATTTTCCTATAAAAGTACATTACACCATAGCTTTAATATGTGTGTGACATAGCTAGTACTGAGGAGGTGTGCTTCAAACTCAAGTATGCCTGACAATGAAGCCACCATTTTTAAATCATTACACTGCTTATTTCAGGTAAGATTTTAATTTAACAATTTATCAGTTGTTTAAAACATCTCTTTAGATAAGCCCCAAATTAAGTAGGTTTGTACTATTTAAACTATAAGATTTTACATTAAGTTCACATTTCTGGGCCTCCCTTGTGGCCCAGGGGTTAACTATCAGCATTATCACCACTATGGCCTTAGCTGGATCCCCAGCTAGGGAGCTAACCCACATGTGGCTCACCAGACCTCTCCAGTCTTGCCCATGGTTCCTCTTAGCAGTGTATTTCAGTAAATATGCCTATTCTGGTAAATCCTCTTACCACCACCCCCACCTATGGCCTACACCCCAGTTTTTCTATGCAATACAATAAATAAAAATAATCCACATTTCTTCTCTTGTTTTACTCATTTCCTTTATCTGCTTGGTCCCAGGTTCCTGTTGACATTAACTCAGGTAAATTCATGACGTTATCTTTCCTTCCCGCCCTCCCAAATTCGTAACAAGGGAGCCCCAACATATCTTTAGAATCATCTAAGAGGGAAAAACTGATAAAGCAAATACACCCATGGAAATGTGTACCAAGTCCTAAGATCTGGAAAATGCAGGTATTCCTGTCAGCACCACAAATCAGTCAACTCTCATACAATTTTTGCATTTAGAACATGGTAATCTATATATAAAGGAAACATTTAACATTGGCTTATCAGCAATATGATAAAATGGGATAATGTATGTTAAGTAGTTAGCATAGCAACGTCAGATAATTAAGTACTAAAATGTCTTTAGCTATTAAGGTAATAAGTCAATTACCTCTAATTCCAAAAACAAAATTTCGTGGCAATATTCTGAAAGGCCACAAGATGGAGGTGTGACTCCACAAAAAGAGGTCTTTATCTACAAAGTTTGACTTTTTAAAGTTTTATAGCAAAAAGAGAAAATGAAGTATAAAAAAAACTTAAAGGCTAACTGTGTATACTTTAGATGGGTATTAAATGCACCTAGGCCCCAAACTCTAACTACCTGGTCACTTCTTCAGAGTTTGATCTGGAAGGGATCTTAGAAACTACTGCGTGTATTCCCCTTTATTTTACAAATGATGGAACTAAAGCCCAGCACACATGTCTGCAGTTATACAGCCAATTGTCAAGGAAGCCAGAAACAGACCTAAAACCACAAATTCCCTTTATAGTGCAAGCTCAGCCACACCACATTCTCTCAAAGGGATTCTTTACTGCTCAAGGTTATTAACACAAAGAGATACCTAACCTGAAACACCTAAAGTGTAGAAAGGACATTTGTATGAAACTCAGGAATAATTCTAAGCAAGAATTAAAGTATGTCCAAGGTTCTTTGAGAAAAAATTTCAAGAGGGGACCTCCCTGTTGACCTAAGGGTTAAGTCTCAGCGCTATCACCAAGGCCAGGCCTGAGTGTGATCCCCAGCCAGGGAGTTAACCCATACTGGGCAGCAGACCCCTCTCTGTCTCGCTCCCCTTAAGCAGTGTATTTCAGCCAATTTGCCTGCTCAGCTCCCCACTCTGTCTCTGGTGAATCCTCTCACCCACCTCACCTCTGGGCCTACACCCCAGCTCTTCTACACACAAAAAAATAAAATCTTTAAAAAATTTTTTTTCAAGCCGCTTAACAAGCAGATAATTTTTTCTGACCTAGCAATAATCTAGTTCTAAACTCTTGCCTTCAAATAAATTATGAAGGATTCCTCTAAAGTATAAATTCCTTTAACCTAAAAATTAGCCCTCTCAGAATTTATCAAAGCACAGTTTAAATACTAATTTGCTCATGAAGCCTTGTAATCCTGCTGAGATTTCCATCTTATTTGAACTACAAATACAATACTATATACCCTTCCAAGGCATAGCACCTCTGCACTTTAAACCATTTATTTTCACATCTTAACTATTCATTAAACTACAACACTTAACAGCAGGACTGATTTAAAGGACTTGCCAAATTACTTTCAATATGTCCATGAATCTCTAGGCTCTTTATCTAACTCCTCTCTCTCATCTCTCCTAGATTTTAGAGCTGGTACTACTGTTATTTTAAACCATGCAATACTTTGTTGTACGGGGCTTTCCAATAAATACATAGGGTGTTTAGCAGCATCTCTAGCCTCTACCACACCATACCACCATGACAACTAAAAATGCCTCCAGATATTACTAAAGGTTCAAGGTGGGGTAAGTGGTATGTTCCTGGTTAAGAGACATTGTTCTGGAGGTTAAGCAATATCAAAAGAGCAGCGATGGGAGGTTCAGCCTTCCAAGTTGTGTGACTACAAGTATTTCGTATGTGAATATCCCAGCAATCATTTGGATGGGTACTAGAAGTGCTAAAACACTAACATATACACAATCTACTCAAGGGTATAATAACCTAAAAAGAAAGGAATTATTCTTCCCATAATCATCCATACATTCACAATTAGGAAAAGCTCCTTCCTAGCTAAGGTTTTTACCTTACTACCACCTAAATGTTGATTTAGAAATTTAGTTTTAAATGTACTCTTCCATCCCATTTTAAACACTGTTATTTCTGCTTCCCATTATATATTCATAACCTGTCCCTATATCCTTTCTTTTAACTGGTATCTTTTCTCAGATCATCATTTCAACCCAAATTCTAATAATCCAGTAAGGGAGTAAGACTAGAGTCAAGAAGACAAATTCATCACGATGCAGTTATAATCTTACTAAAATATAATATGATCATTTGTCTGCTTAAAACCCTTCAATAGCTGCATAAAACCCAACAAATGAAATTAGAATAGCACTGCATAGAAAGTTTTGTCACTTAGCTGTGGTCACTGGCCTAGTCGTCTCTCATTGCCTTTTTACAGTCTACATACTACTCAAAGCCCAAGAACCCATCAAGTTCTCTTTCCTTCTTGGCTTACCCCTGTATCCCTGCCCCCGCCCCCCAATATACTATAGATCCTATTAAATATACTGGAAGAGTATACTACTCTTAGAACTATTGTGAGGATTAAATGAGAATCTATTGCTTGGTAAAATGAATGCACTTAAAAACGGACAAGAATTAAGTAGCTATAAAAAAAAGCAAAAGTGCTCTGATAGGGAAGAACGGGAGAGCAGGTCTCAAAGGCAGACATGAGAGCAAAACATGAGAAAGCAGCACAGAACAATTCAACTATGATTCTAAATTTTTGTTTCTCAGTATTATAAATAGTCCTGAGACAAGAGACCAGAAACAGCAAACATGTTATGCACATACCACAGCAGCACACCCTCAGCCCCCGTTCTTTTGCAGTCTGAGAACTCAACAAAGCTATCAAGAAATTTGATAAAATACTATCAACAAATTAGAACTGGCACATGAATTCCAGCCTTTGGATGCTCCTCTTCAGGTTCAAGATGTTCTCTTTAAGGACAAAGAAACTAACAGCCAGAGGTGAATAAATTCAGAATATAGGTAGCACTAGCTCAGGAAAGGTAAATACACAGCTCCAATTATCCCTTCCCCACTCAAGTAAGACATGGTGATTAACAGTATTTTATTATTTTCTATTTTTTAAAAGATTTATTTATTTATGCATAGAAGAACTGGGGTACAGGCCATAGATATTGGGGGGTATGAGAGTATTAACAAGAGACAGAGTGGGGAACAGAACAGGCAGACTGAAATAACTGCTGAGGTGAGCAGCGGGAGAGTCAGGAGAGGTCTGCTGCGTCATGTGGGTTAGCTCCTTAGCCAGGGATGGAACTCCTGCTATAGTGGCTGCAGATAGCTTCGTAGGTTGTGTCTTAACCTCTGTGCCACCAGGGAGGACCCTTAACAATATTTTAATCTAAAGCCAGGAGTGGCCTCCGAATCATTCATCACAGAGATATAAGCAGCCACACATACTTAGGCCTACAGTTGAAACACAGAAATATCTACAGTCTGGTAGGGACTGAAGATGACAAGGGACGAGATCATGTTTTACATAGATCTGTTTTTTCAAGGTACAGGACAGTACTGTACAACAGAATATAACTTAAGTCATGTGTAATTTGGTTATTCTAGTACTCTAACGGGTTCCTGTAGGGTGTGCTTTAAAAAAAAAAGACTACCATTTGAACAACTGAGAAGGTGTATCTCTCCCTCTCTCTCTTTTTTTAAAGATTTATTTATTTATACAAGAGCTGGGGTACAGGCTAGAGATGCAGAGGCAGGTGGTGGTGGTGAGAGGATTCACCAGAGACAGAGTGGGGAACAGAACAGGCAGACTGACTGAAATACACTGCTGAGGGGAGCAGCGAGCGAGACACTAGAGGTCTGCTGTGCCATGTGAGTAGCTCCCTGGCCGGCCTGGGATCGAACTCGTGCTGCAGACACTCATGCTGCAGATGCTGAGAATAGCTTCATAGTGCTGTGCTTAACCCCTTGCACCACCAGGGAGGCCCCCGAGAAGGTCTATCTCTTTAGATAGCACAAAACTAGAAGTCATAGTTAATACCGGGAGTAGAAAATTAGGAGTCAAAAGGATCTCTATTGGCCAAAATAGAGCATGTAGCCAAGTAAAATATAATGTAGGTATTAGTTTGGTCTGGTGAATGCACTGTCTTTGAAAGACAATGTCTTGTAATGGATAACCTTAAAAACAAACAAAAAACCCTTTTTCAGCTCAGAAAACCTTGATGTTTTGCCAACAGCTATCCACAATTTTGGAAAGAAATCATACCAGTGATAACAAATACAGAAAAATGCATACATCTGCACTGGTAGCAGATATACATTATAAATTATATAATGATTCTACTTACAGATAGTTGGAAAACATCTAATCATCTTGTGACTTTTTATATAGTTGGTACCATATATTCAGTATGGTCTACATACTAGAATTTACCTTAAAGGAAAGTTTACTTTCCCCGTTTTCCCTTATATATTAGTTAGGGCATAATATTTGGTTTGGTTTTGTTTTCGAGTATCAGGTAGGTTATATTTTATATTAATTTATCATAATGGAAAAAGGGAACATTACAAAAATATTTGTTAAAGTCTAGTAGTATTGAGATACATCTCTCAAATTATCGGCTTCATAGTGGCAAAGAGGATGAACTACAGGTTTAACAAAATTTCCCAAGCTCTAAGTCTAACTGGTGGTTGTTTTCTCCTTGACTAAAACAGTTATCTGAACAACCAAACAAACGACCCACGCGGTTACATACTATAAAGAACACAAATCTTGTCTACAGCTCAATTTTTTCATATGTATTTATCTATGTTATCAATACCCAAGCGTAAATATACAGAATATTTTTAACACTTCAGAGAAATCCTATGTGCCCCTTCCCATTCCACAGGATGTTTGGGTTAATTAATTTGAGTTTTTCAACACAGATTCATTAGCCTGTGGAATTTGGTATTTTAACATTTCAATTAATAAATTACAATACACTATATTTGTTATTCCTGTCTATTTTCCCATCTTAACTTTGTTTACACGTGTTAACATCTTGTTAAAGGCATTTTCATTAGAACTAATTTATACCTCTTTACTACAAATGAAGGGTAAATGGCTTCAGTTTTACTTTCTATTATATTGACTAATTAATTGCCACCTCAGTCATGACTGTCTATGGCATACCTTTTTGTTTGAACATCAACTTCCTTAGGATTAAAAGGTAAATCAACTTCCCATTCACAAATTCCACCTACAATGTACCTGGTTCATACAAACCAGTTCCTCAGTACAGTCTACTATCCATAGTAGACCTCAAATTTTTACATCATGCATATAAATACATGCAATAGTTAATAACTGAAAATTGTAAAGATAAAACAAATACATGCCAATACAATGCCTCATTGTTTCTTACAATAAAAACTAAAGAAAAATAAGACAGTAGTTTAAAAATGACAGGCTATATAGGCATTATGTAAATATTTAAATAGAACACTGACAACATTGTGCATGGTGACCAACCAGACTTTTCACTCAGGACCTTAAAATCTTTTAAATAATCGTCTTCATTTGTTCAGAGCCTTTACAAGATTTATAAGCGGGGGGGAAAAAAAAAATTAAAAGTCCCATCTTATCTGGATGGGATTTACTGGGAAAGTTGAAAGGCATTATTCCTATAAAATCATTTTAAGTTTTCCGGTTAAGAACACATTCTAGGGGCCTCCCTGGTGGCGCAGCGGTTGAGCGCTGGGTTGCGAAGCTGCCCGCAGCCTCTGCAGTGCCGGTTCGATCCCCGGCTGCTCCTGGCCAGGCCACCGGAGGAGGGTCCCACATGGCGCGCAGACCTCCCCTGCCGCCCGCTGCTCCCCTCAGCAGTGTACTTCGGTCCTTCTGCCTGCTCTGCTCCCCGCTCTGGCCTGGTGAATTCTCTCACCCTCCCGCGCTTCTGACTGTACCCAGTGCTTGTATAAATAAATAAATAAATCTTTAAAAAAAAAAAAAAAAAAAAAAACACATTCTAAGCCACAAATCATATGCAGCAATAGGATTTAAGAATTATTCATTTTGGGGCCTCCCCGGTGGGGCAGTGGTTGAGCGCTGGGCTGCGAAGCTGACCGCAGCCTCTGCAGCGCCGGTTCGATCTCCAGCCTTCGGGTGAGGGTCCCACATGGCGCGCAGACCTCTCCTGCCGTGCCCACTGCTTCCCTCAGCAGTGTATTTCGTCGGTCTGCCTGTTCTGTTCCCCGCTCTGGCTCTGGTGAATTCTCTCACCCTCCCGTGCTTCTGACTGTACCCAGTGCTTGCATAAATAAACAAACAAATAAATAAACAAACCTTAAAAAAAAAACAAACCAACAATTGATATAATCACATCATCTTTTTTTAAAAAAAGAATTATTCATTTTGGGCAAAGTTGCTTGCATAATGTACAGGTTTAAAAACTACAAAATATCCTCCAAATTTGCCTAGATACTCTTTCTGGCCAGTTCTATCGCAAAGTTGGGTAACAGAAAGAATATTACACCCTAGAGCAAGACTAAGCAACACCAAAGATTTTGGATCTAAACATCCAGAATAATTTCTTAAAGATCCTCTTTTGGAAATTTATGTAGTTTCAAAACTGGGAATTCTTCAGTCTCATTTTTATTACTTTAACATACCAGGATAAATAACTATTGAGTGCAAATAAGAATGCAAAAAGTTAGAGCATCCATACTCAAGGAGTCTATCAGAAAAAAACAGAAAAATCTTGCCAAATTATATTGGTTCATATATAAAAGAGCCAAATTTCTTAGATCATGATTCAAAAGCAGAAAGTATTTTCCATATCCCTCACTTAGTACCTTGGTTGAAACACTTTAGAATTTTATATGAAATAATACAGGTACTATGAGGATTTCGTCATGATTTCCAAAATTTAATACAAAATATGTAATTCAACATTAGGATGAATTTCCACTATTTAAAGCAAAATCGGAATAAGGAATCACGTTAAGAGTAAAGAAACAGACCTTTAGGTCTTCTATGACCTAAAATAACACACATACGCAAGGAGATAATATTTAGATCCTCGTTTTAGGCACTAGGAGACTATTTCAAAGACTGACTTTTATTTCTTCCCTTTCAAAAGGGTTGCTGAACAATTTGAAAGGCTTCACGAACGCAAAAATCACAATTCTTTAACTTACTTACTCTAAGAGAAGAAGCTCAGGCATCTCAGAAAGCATTTAAGACTGAGAAAAATCCATTTCTTTCTCTAAGGAAAGAAAAGGGTAGTTCCAAGATGGCAATATTAAAAAAAAAAAAACCCACGTCGTGAAATTCATATTCCAACAATTTATACCTTAACCAAAAGGTGACATCTTAACTAAATGGAAGTAATAACCGAACCGAAATAATTCTCAATTTTATCCAAGTTGGAAGGAGTGAAAGGCAAGATACTAACTTTGCCAAACACCTGAGACAAGCTTCCCAGTATGCAAGACCCCCTGAGTAAACAGGGGCAATAGTAACCTACTGAGGCAATAGCTCCACCTACTGATCAACACCACTTCCTTAAACACTTGGCACCCCAAATCTCACAGCGCTCACGCTCTCCACCCCTCCTCCACTTACTCTGACCCAACCCAAATCCAGTTGAGTCACTAGCCCTTACTACTCATCTCTATGCTCTTTATTCCAATTTTTTCTCCCTCCAGAACGTTCTGCACGGCCCCCAAATGTGAACAGAAACGAACGATGTCCAAGACCGCCTTCCCAAGTCCCAGGGTTGAGCCTGGATCGGACGAGGACAGCCAAGCCGCTCCACCAGGAGTCGGGCCGGGGGTGCCTCAGCCGTTCGCTCCCGAGTAAGGCCCCAAGCGCCTCGGGAGAGCTTTCCTCTGCTGATCCACTCGGCGGCTACTTTCCCTTCAACCCACCGTCGTCCTCCAGGCCGAAATCCTGGTTCCCCGGGTCCGGTCTCTCCCGGCCCCTCAGCCCGCCAACACCTCGAGCCCAGCCTCCGCCCCCCTCCGTGAGCGAGGGAGCAGAAAATCTCAGCAATCTCGCTCCGCCGGGTCTTCACCCGGCGTCTCTTCCCGCCGCCGGCCCTTCCCGGCTGCCCTTCCTCACCCTTTCATCTTCCCCGCCTGCCGCGGCCGTCGTTACCGCCGAGATCAACGCCGCCGTCGTCGCCGCCCTCAGCTCTCCGCGCCCTCTGCTCGGGCCACTCAACCCCACTCGCCGGCCTCCTCGCCTAGGGCTGGGAGCTGAGCGGGTGGCCGAGGCCGCGAGAGTCGAGCGCGGCCCTGCGTCTCCCGAGGGGGCGGAGGTATCTCCGCCGCCGCGCTGGTGCCGCCGCTTTGCCACACGTGCGCACGGGATACTCGGCTCCCGCCCGCCGCTGCCGCCGCCGCCGCCGCCAGCCAGACCCGCCGCTGCGCTGTGACCTTTCACCCCGCCCCCTCTGTGCGCCGGCGCGGCGGCCGCCCCGTGCGCAGGCGCACTGCTGACCGCGCGCACCCTTCCCCCTTCACTTCGGGACCTCCATCTTTCTACTGGGCCGTGCCCTCCAGCGTCATGTTCCTCCTCCCATTTCTTACATCATTTGTGGGGCTTGCCCGGTAGGCCCTGGCGGTAAAATCCGGATTTTTCCACGCCTCCTTCTTCTTTTCCATTTTAATAAACTCGATCTTGCCTGACCCTGTTTTTTCTAAGTGGATAGTCTCCTGAATGACCTTCAAACGCTCCTGTCTCCTAATTGGATTTCAAGAAGCTGGTTCTTTGAAATATAACGAACTGAGTGCTTTTGAAACAAAAAAGCATAATTCATAATTGGCTGGGTAACTTGATTTCCATTTAGCGCCTCTCAAATTTTGGTCTCACGTGATTGCCCCGAACTGTTAAACCTGGGATTTTACCGGAGGGCCCCGGGAGGACGGAACTCCTTCGCCATTTCCGGTCTCCGGCGTGAACGTCACTTCCTTAGCAATGCACTTTAACCCGGGCCACCCACGCCTTCTGCAATGCACTTCACAATATAATCATTGTAAAAATGTGTGGGTTTTTTTTTAATCGCAAGAAAATTAATATTCAAATGATCTGCAAAAACATAGACCCCCGAGATGCGGCGCGCCGGGCTGGGGTCGGTGGGGCGGGGCTTGTGGTCACGTGAGTGTCTAGGCCCGCCCCCCTCTGCAGCTGAAGACTTCCCCTCCCGCAGTGACAGAGCCTCTGGGTCTGTGATCGCTACAGTTTCTGCACCTCGCGCCCCGGCAGGTGAGCGGCGACCGGTAACTGGCCATTGGTGGGGCTAGGAGAAGGGGTGGAAGGAGGAAGACAAGCGGGAATGTGAACGGCGGCCTCCGCTGTCCGGGGGTTCCTCCCCACTGTCATATTGCACCGACAGGAGTTCATTTCATTCCTCCAGTTCGCCTCACCCCTGCCTCCCTACCTTGGTCCCCCCACCCCACTCCCCCCCACACACCAGCCGACCTAGGGAAAGAGATTTCCATTTTTTTCGGGGTTGGGGAGGAATGCAGCCATTGTAGTTCCTTATTCGGAGTCTTTGGGGTTTTGGGTAGTGGGCATTACTTCAACCACTCCTTGGGGTTCCCTCGTAGTCTCTTAAGTCCCATTCCCCAAAGCCCTTTCTGTGGCAGAGGCCCTCCACCTTCAGCCTGGGGCCGGGGAGGTAGGAAAAACCCTGAAGGCAGAGGCGTCTCCGGTGAGACAGGCTTGGGAGGGAATGCCACTGATGTGGCCCTCATTGCGGAGTCACTGTAAAGCTTGCTTCCGAATGTGCTCTCAGTATTGAGTATCTGACATCCCTGCGGGAGGCGTTCTATAGGTGTTCTCATGTTTTGAAATGGGACTGTAATGGTAAAAGGCCTTTTCCTTTCTCTTCTCTGATTTTATGGTCCAGAAAGGTAGAGGACAGTTAAACTGAAGATATACTAGCTTTAAAACAGTAGGTGTTGGTAATGCGACAGTCTAAATTGAATGGGGAGGCGTTGAAAAATGGTGTTGCGTGTCGTGATCAGCAGGGAACCCAGAGTAGCTTATAGAAAAGTGACTAGGTTTCCCTGAAAGGGACATAATCCTTCAGAAACTAATTGGGCTGGAAATACAAGCAGATGTATTTTGATCGTAAATTTAAAGGTAAGGAGGTTCAAGAAGATACTGTTGACCATATTTTCTGTCTCTGACAGCCTCTCTTGCCATGTCTCCCTAAAATCCTACTTAATTGCCACTCCCAATCAGTTCCTTGACCAGTGGTAAATTTACATTAAGGAGCAGTTGTAGCCCTCCTTAGCTTTCCCCATTTGTAAAACTCGAAATGACCTCTTCAGATTTTGATGAATAGTATTTTGTGAAAATACAGAAATTATTTTGCTTAGGTATTTGTTCAACCTAGTGTGCTCCTGTTGCATATATAATGTAGTAACCAATGTTTTGATCCCAAACAATGTGCTTTATGGAGGAATGTTTTCAGTTTGGGGTTAAACTCTTTTATTTATATTGCAAACTCGGAAAATTCCTTGCTTCTTTTAAATTGAAAAGCCTAACAGAAACTGCAGATTTGATTTTTAAAATTCTAAGTTACGCTTTTTCTCAACCTGAAAAATATTCTCAGTTAAATCTTAGTTTTCTATCCAATGTGATTGAAGAACCTATTAAAAAACTGTTGAAAAATGAAGTGGATGGAATCGTTGTCTTTGAATGGCAAATGTTACTAATTTATTTTTGTTTTTCTGTATCTTCCCATATTCTCTACAATAAACTTTTTTGTCAAGAGGAGCAAACAGTTGAAATTCCAGAAGAGCAATTTTATAAGACATTTTAAAGCTAAATTCAAAACTAGCTTATTAATGTTCTTTGCTAGAAAATGTATCCTTTAAAGATCTTTCTTGCTTTCCCTAAGTAATAGAGAAGATCACCATTGTGGATCTACAGTTTCAGCATTTTGTACTTATGCTCTATATTGCACAATAGTACTAATTTATTGGTAAGTTTTTGTGGCCATGCTTGATATATTATAGTTTTCTCCATTAATTTGCTCCAGAGTAAGATTTCCTGATCTCCAGGGAAGAGAAAAACATAGCAGTGTTGCTTCATTGCCCAGGTGACATTCCACCAAATAATGTGACATTCTTTAAGGGCCTTGGAAGTCCAAACCAGTCCTATCTGGGTAAGACCAACGTGAGAAAGAGAAAGCCAACTAAAAGCATTAATTATTAGAGGGGGAAATGTCAATATAAAAATGGTTGAATGAGTCTGCAGTTTTAGTTTGCAGTTCTCCCAATTTTAGGGAACTTATGAAAGCAATAACAGACCACAGAAGAAATCTGGGAAGATTAGCAGCAGGAATTAGTGGCTAAATTGCTACACAAGTTGAATGTGAGAAAGAGCTTTGACATAGAATTCTCTCTCTCTCCCCCTCTCCCTCTCTCTCTCTCTCTCTCTCTCTCTCATACACACACACACACACACAGAGAGAGGATTTGAAGCTTGGAAGCCATTTCTGAGACTAGTTACTAGTTTTTGAGTATTACATGTAGAAATTTTATCATTCATTAATGTAATCCAGTATAAATGACACACAAGGGTTTTTTATGGTAGGACCCCTGACAACTCCTGTGGGCTGACTGTAAGGTCTTTCTTATACTTCACTGCCTTTATGGCACCACCAAGAATGAGTTCTTCCCCTATGGGCACAACTAGCCATTCTGTTCTAGGACTATTACAGAATATTTTCTGTTCCTCTATTTTTACTTCCAGCATGTTGTTTTTTATTGCTATTTGCTGGCCTGTTCCTTGGTGAACTATCAAGCTCCTAGGAGTTCAAGGACAGTGTCTCTTCTCTTTTGTTGTATCACTAGGATTCTAAAGTACCTGATAGATACTCAGTAAATTATTTGTTAAATAAGTGTTTGACAGTTAGACAAAGAGATTAAACTATTTTAAAGCTCTCATAGAATGTGACTCCTTCTACAGTTCACTAGGTATTTACTAGTTTTGAAATATAAATCAGTAATAATAACCATTCAAATCAGGTCAATAGAATAAACTATAGGTGAGCGTCATTAATGCAGTAACCAACTTATTTTCCCAAAATATGTATTTGCTGATAAGTGTGGTTATCAACAATATAGGAAAGAGAAGGAAATAGTTGTGAGTTACACTTAATGAAAAAAATGATTGTAAAAGCTACAGTGTGATGCAACACTGGACTAAAAGTCAAAGGATCCTCATTAAATCTCTACCACATTAGATATATGATCTTGTAAGTAAAGTTGGGGGTGAAGGCTTAGAATTTGTCTCAAGGTTGTTGTGAATTCAAGTGAGATAAACCCTAAATAATCTGTGTGAAAATATTTTTTAAACTAATGGTATGTAAATGTCGAGCAATAAAGTGCAGCCTTTAGGAGAATAGCTTATCATATAGATCTGGGTTCAACTTCTACAACTTACTAGCTGTATCACCTTGGAGAGTTTAATTAATCTAAGATTAGGTTTCCTCATGTTTAAATATATCACATATGTACTATTCATAAATGCAGAGGATACATGTCTAGTACATACTTTGTAAGCTTCTTTTTTCATTTTATTGATATTTAGTTTGAGTTTATATACTAAATTTCTAAAGGAGATGTAGGCATTCCATAAAACTGAGCAGCAGGTTTAGGGTATGCAGAAAAGAATAGAATTTGAAATGAGACTACACAAAAAAATAGAAGAACAAGAAAAGTGTTCTTCCAGCAAAGATTCTAAACTAATTTTTTTAATAGAAACTGAGCGATATCAGCACATAATATGTTCTTTTAGCAACAGCAGTGACCTAGTATTTACTGTATAAGGATTTTCCCAAGCTCATGATCAGTAATATTTAGAATTAATATAAGATCTTTCATTTCTAATTTTTTGTCCTAAAAGTGAATTATAGATATTTATTAAAATTGTGCAGATCTAGAGACTTTTGAGTTTATGCTTATGCTTAAAATTTTTACCTTTTAAATGTTTTTATATTTTTTAATCCTCTAGAAATTGGAATGTAAAGAATACAATGGACACATAAACTAGAATAAAATTTTCCTCTTGATGACTCACCGAGATTAGTTTGATATTGGAAAATAGTTTGATATTGGAAAATATTAGTAAATTAAACAGTAGTTGAAGTATAGCTATCATGAGTTTGTGTTTCACCTTAGTCCTGAAAAAGATTATTACTCATTTGTTCTAAGGAAAGATTTTTTTAGGAGATTATTGAATATTTCCTTTTAATTCAAGTAAATGAATATAGTAAAATGAATTGTGGTCAGTGAGAATGTTTTCCACTTAATTTCTTCCTGTAGAGACCTTGTTTTACTATTTCCCTTTTTTCTTATTGTGAAATAAAGAGACTGGCTCATATAAGTATTTGTATATATAAGTTTAATATATATATAATGTGTATGCATATATATGTTAGGTATATTTAGAAAGAGTTGAATAAATGTGTATCTTTATAGTGATAGGATCTTTGTTTTTACCTGAAGCTATTAAAACTACCTTTAAAATTAGTCACTCTGTGAATAAAATTATCTAATAGCTTATGTGAACTCCTTTATTTGTTCATTGTTAGCTATTTAATAAATTTTACGACGTTGATTAATCATTTTGTAAAAATTTATGCTATTTCACAGGTATATTCAAATTTAACATAAGATTTTTGTTGCTTTCTTTGTATCACTATTATGACTGCCTCATACAACAAAATTTTCAGGTTTGAATCTTAATGCTATCTGAAAATATTTTGACTTATCCAGATAACTGAATAAGTTACTAAGTTTTATAGGTGCAGATATATTTTACGACTTATATAAGCGCAGCAAAATTTTTAAAAGCAGGAGAAAATCCCAATTTATAAAGGAATTTAATATATGACAAAGTAATATTTTAATCCAATGGGGGGAAAGAGATATATATGCATAACTTTTGACACAACTTGTCTGTTTTTAGAAAAATAAAATTTATCCAATACTTTCAGCATAAACAAAAACCAATTGCATATGAATGAAAAGCTTAAATGTAAACAAAACATTTAAAATATTATCTTATAAATTTTCTTTAGGCATACTATCTAGATGTAGTGATGACTTTTTAAACTGAGATAGGAAAACTAAAAACCTTTAAAAAAAAACCCCAAAAAAACCCAGGCATCTGAGATTGCATAGAAATAAAGAATTTTTCAAAGTCAAAAATAAAGGACAAAAGACAGTCTTTTAAAAATGTTTGCAATATGTATAACAAATAGAGTTAACATTTATTAAAAACATTATATTTTTTAAAGCTCCACACAATAGAAACATAGGTAAAACATCTAATTAAAACTTCAAGAAATCCAAACATGCAAATATTTTTTGCTGACTAGCAAAAATTAAGTGGTAAGCTTACTATTAGCAGGGCTATGTTCTCATAAGATGCTAGTGGGGATATGAATTCTTATAGGGTTTTTAGTCGAGGGTATCTATTCATATTCCACTGTATGGAATCTTTTTCTTAGAAATAAAAACACGGGTGAGTAAGCAAGTGTTTATGTGAACATTGATTGCTGCAGTGTTTATAGTAGCAAAAACCTGGGAACAAAGGGAGTGCCTGTCAATAGGGGTATTGTTATATAAATTTGGCTCCTGTGTCAGGTGATGGTATGTTTTTGAAGTCATTAAAAAGTGGGAGTTAAATCTATACTGATGAGTTAAGAAGATTTCCAAAGAGATCCTGAAAACATTTCCTTCATGTATCTTTGGTGAGAACAGCAAAATTTTTGAGAAACAGATATATGAGATCCAATTATCATACAACAATTGAAAATCATCCTGAGTTTTATATGTGCTTACATAGTTGTCAACATTGGAAGAAAGAAGTGTGAAAGAAGAAACAGAAAGATAAAAGGCAGGATATCCACAGTAACTTGCATGGAAGACTACATGTTTGCGCATGTCTGTTTAAGATGAATTGCAGAAAGAATCACCATGTTTAGTGGTTATCTCAGAGTGGTTGGATGGGCATTTCAGGTGATTTTTACTTTTCTATGTTACGTGTTTTTATTTTTGCAATGAACATACTCTGCTGGGTATATATAGTATACGTAATGATTCAGTGAGGGATCATACAATTAACTTGGATTTTTATTTCTTGTTTTAGCACTCATTGAATCATTAAAAAATATTTTTAAGTAAGTTACATAGACAGCACATGTACAAGTACAGTAAAAAGTATATATTCATATGTGTGAGTGTGTTTCCCCCTTTCAATCTCTATTCTTTTTTCCCATGTATTTGTTCACAGAGGTAGCATCTCTTCTTATTATTTTGAATTCTACATTTTTTCACCTAGCATTGTTATATTGGAGGCCTTTACCCATTGATACAGTTAAAGCTATCTCATCTATATGTGTGTGTGTATATTTATACATGTATAATTTATTATTATACATACATAAATTATATAAAATTTAGTATTCTGTTGTACTAATGTACCATCATAGCCATATGTAACATTTCTTGAGTGTTTATTTCTACTCTAGGCTTTTCTTAATACTTTAGATGTCTTAACTCACAGAAACCTGATAACAACCTTGTAAAATAGATATTGCTTTCATCCCCTTGCAACAAATGAGGCAAATTAGGCATTCAGCTCCTAAGAAATAGGACTGGGGATTTGAACCCAGGTAATTTCTTAACCAGTGATCACTATCTTAATACCTTTGAGTATGCAGTCTCTTACACTACCACAAGTTTGGTAGTTTTACTTATGGACAGTCCAATCTTTTCTATAAGAAATAGTGCTGTAATAAATATTTTGAAAATAGAACATTTTGTACACATAAAATATATTCATAAAAATGGAAGAGCTATGCAAAGGATATGTACATTTTTAATTTTGGTGGGTATTGCCAAATTCTCTAATACAGAGGGCCACTGAAGTTCATGTTTTTCGTCAGTATTTGACAGAAATGTGCCCTCTAATTTGAACCTTTGGGAAGCTGAATAACTGAGCATTTGTAGCATTCCTGAATTATGTGTGACTTACCATCATGTGATAGCAATAGGTTACCACATATCTAATCAGTGTAACAACATCAGTATAATTAAGGCCTAACATTTGAATTCCTTGGTAAGCTTTCCAGATAGAACTTGGTATATTCTCTCTCTGGTAAGCTTTCCAGTTAGAACTTAGTATATTCTCTGTGTGATTTATACATTGAAATTCTGTCAGTTGATGTTTGAATGTATATTAGGGTAAAGTGGTGCAATTGTCATTAACTGAGAGTTGCTGATTTTATGTACCAAAATAATTACATAAAGAATTTCCTATGAATAGGGAAGGAGATTGACAATATAAGCAGTGAGAATATAATAGCTAGAAAATGTTGGAATAGCTATACCTTTTCATTTGCAAAATGAACTTTCAGTAAGTTGTAAGTACTAGTGTTAGGTAATACAGATTTAGACAGTAAGGGGCTTTATTCAGATGAGTTGCAAAATTCGCAAGTTGCTTTAAATTATGTTCTGTGTCCTCTATTTCATTTGTTTCAAGGAAGGAAAAAAATACCTCTTATGATTAATTCTTAAAACAGTCTGACAGATATCACATTTTTGAATATGATCCAAAGCAGACACTTAAAATATAGAATCTGCTTATAGTGCCTGCTATTGTTTAGTGTGTGGGGGGTGTGTGTGTTTTAATATGATCTCATCCTCACCCAAGATGCTGTTGGATAAGAGAGTGAAGGAAGTACTTAAAAAATAGGGAGAGAGGTAGGCTCTACATTATTTAGTGTAGACTAGTTCTTCCTCAAATTAGAGCAGTATAGAACAACAGACAATAACTCTCCCTTTTTCTACCTTCCAAATGAATCACTGAACCATAGCAACTTTGACATCCAGAATATTAGTGCTTAGTTGGAATCTTGAAAGACAAAACTCTTCTGTGGATTGAATTAGGATTTTCTTAAATCCCAGCCCAAGTTACTGGCATCAAGCCATGTTATAAAAATATAAATGGGTAAGTTCTTTAGAGGCATAGCTGGCTTCTATACTCCTGATCTGCTAGGAGACTGGAAATTCCTAGGGTTTGTTGAACTTGACAAGAGAGTGCCCACACAGCCTTATCTGGAGCCATATGAATTCATTCTAAACAAACAGACAAAAACCTGTTTGGTTGTTTTCAATTCTGCGATGCTCCTAGTTTAAGTTTCCTTTACCAGCCTCATAGGCCACGTAGCCTAGTAACTTTTAGCTAACAAGTAAAACAGAAGTGAATATGATGTGGTCTGTGTAAGCATTATGCCCTTAGAGTAGTTGTGTTACCAATATTTTGTCCTTTGAAAAAATAGTTTTATTGAGATAAAATTGACATACTTGCAGATAGTTGAAACATTCAGTCTGATGTTTTGATGAATGTATAGATACCCTAGAAACCTTCACTATAATCAATAGTGAACATATTAAAAGATGTTTCCATGTGCTTCTTCATGAATCTTCCGTGCTTCTCCTCTGCCCGTTACCAAGCAAACACTGATCTGTTTTTCTGTGACTAGGTTAGTTTGCATTTTCTGGAATTTTATATAAATGGAACTGTTTTCTTTTCAGTCTGCCTTTTACTTAGCATAATTACTTTTAGATTCTTGTAGATTGTTATATGTTTCAATGATTCATTTATTTTTAATAATTTTAAATTTTTAATTCATTTGCTTTTCTATTATATGGATATACCACAATTTGTTTACCCAGAACTTACTAATGAGTATTTGGGTTGTATTTCCATTTTTTCTCCTGTTATTATGAATAAAACTGCTATGAGCATCTATATAAAAGTCTGTATTTGGACATACACCTTCATTTCTCATGGATAAGTCCCAAGGAGTAGAATGACTGGCTGGTATGTTTAACTATTTAAGAATCTGCCAAATCATATTCCAAAGTGGTTGTATCAGTTTTACATCCTACCAGTAATATATGAGAATTGTAGTTGAATATCCTCCCCAACACTTCCTGTGATCAGTATTTTAAAATTTGATTAATTCTTATAGGTGCAGAGTGGTATTTCACTATGGTTTTATTTATTTACTTTTCTTTATTATTGTATAGAAGAACTGAGGTGTAGGCCCGAGGTGTGGGGGTGAGAGGACTCACCAGAGACAGAGTGGGGAGCAGAACAGGCTGAAACACACTGCTAATGGGAGCAGTGGACCAGACAGGAGAGGTCTGCTGTGCCATGTGTGAGTTAGCTCCCTGGTGTGATGAACTCAGGCCATAGTGGTGATACCACTGAGACTTAACCCTTAGACCATCAGGGAGGCCACCTTCACTATGGTTTTAATATGAATTTCCCTAATGCTATTAAGCATTTTTTAATGAGTTTCTTGCCATTTGTATGTTTGCTTTGGTGAGTTTATGTTCAAATCCTTTGCCCATCATTTTAGTTATGCTGTTGTCATTGAATTTTGGGTTTTCTTTATATATTCAAGATATAATTCCTTTATCAGATTTATGCTTTGCAAATATTTTCTCCCAGTCTGCTGTCTTTTTTCTGAAAAGTTTTATCAATTTGCTTTTTTATGGGCTGTGCTTTCATTATTATACATAATAAATCTACCTAATCCAACATCACGAAGAAAGCTTTATAGTTTTAGGTTTTACATTTAGGTCTGCCATTCATTTTTATTTTATTTTTCATATGGTGCAAGGTATGAATTGAAATACCTTTTTTTTTTTTTTTAAAGATTTTCATTTATTTTTCCATAGAAGAATTGGAGAGTTGGCCAGAGATGCAGAGGGTGAGAGGATTCACCACAGAGCAGGGACAGAGCAGGTGGAGTTACTGAAATACACTGTTGAGGGGAGCAGTGGGGGAGCAGGAGCGGGGTGCTGCACCATATGTGGGTTAGCTTCCTGGCTGGTGATAGAACTCGGGCCCCCTTGGTGGTCTATCATGGTGGTAGTATTGAGACTTAACCCCTAAGCCAACAGGGAGGTGCTGAAGTACCTTTTTTGTTTTTTCATTTATATATCTACTTTTCTGTAATCACTTATTAAAAAACTATTCTTTAGTCCACTTAATTGCTTTTGCACTCTTGTCATAAATCAATTGTCTATTTACTTGTGTGGTTGTACAACTTTTTTAACCTAATAAATGTTTATACATTTTAAAATAATAACACCAGGTAAAATAATAAAGATAATATTTTATCCTTTGTAGAATTATTTAGTATTCTACTATTCATAACATTTCACAGAAACCTGAAAGTATAACATTTTAAACTTCTGTCATGAGTTTTTTTTTTTTTTTTTTTAAGATTTATTTATTTATTTATACAAGCACTGGGTACAGTCAGAAGCACGGGAGGGTGAGAGAATTCACCAGTGCCAGAGGGGAGAGCAGAGCAGGCAGACTGACGAAGTACACTGCTGATGGAAGTAGCGAGCGGCAGGAGAGGTCTGCATGCCATGTGGAACCCTCACCCAGTGGCCGGGGATCGAACCGGTGCTGCAGAGGTTGCAGGCAGCTTCGCAACCCAGCACTCAACCACTGCGCCACCGGGAAGGCCCTGTCATGAATTTTTATTTACTATCAGAAGAACATTCTATATTTAGCCTCACATAAATCTTGATTTTTTTTAAATCTTGGCCCTGGATATTAGGCCAAAATGAGTATTCAGTGAACTTTAAAGGGGGTATATCAGTTTTCACTTAGTGAATGAGAGTTACCTGTTTCCCACACCTTTGCCTGTACTGTCACTGAGCACTATATAATAATTGCCTACAGTGTGTCAAGGTGTTTTACTATGTAACATGAGTATTCAGTGAACACACAGAAGTCCTCTCTGTTTTCCTGGCATTTGCAGTCTTAACACTGAACAACTCGTTCACAGATTTTTATTATACTAGGGGCAAGTGCTATAAAGGAACAATGTTAAGCACATGCCAGGGAATTGGAAGTTAATTCCTTAGCAAATTATACTATTGAAATCCTCCATCTGTGATTAAGTCCTTCTCCTGTACCCATAGCCAATTTAGTTAAATAAACCCTTGTTGTTAATCATAAAATACCAGGCAAACCATTAAAAGTGAGGATATCTTGTGCTCTCAATTGAAAATATCTGTGAACTTTTGACTAAAGTCCTATCTTTAAATCCATGTTGTGATTTTTTTCCCACTTGTATTAGGCAGTATTCTTTTGTTCTCGTTTTATGCCTTAGGTCATATTTTTATTGCAGAGATTTCATGAATTTCTGACTTGGAGATAAACCTATTTATGGTCACACTTTTTAAACATTGGGCCTACTATGCCTTTGCAGTTTGTGAATCTTCTCTTCTAGATAAGTGATATGAAAGACCCGTTTAAATATATAAACATCCTCTTAATATAAAAGAAATAGCATTTTCACTGCAACACAATCGATGCTGACTCTTGGAGGTCGGTACATTCATACATCCACTTCAAATACATACATTGCTTATATTTGTCCAGTTTGGATGCTTGAAATACCATTTTTGTGTTTTGTTTGTTTTGGTAAAGCAACCACATTTTTTTTCATTAATCAACATTCAAAGAGTGATATTGGTAATGTGGCAATTTTTAAATGATATGGTGATATGGCAGAGTTTTTTAATAATTAGATTTATTTTGTTACATATTTGTTCAGTTTTTTACAATATGTGATTTCCCCCCTCAGGTGTAGTCCCTGTAGTTCTTCTACCACCATAGCACCTGTAAACCATCATCATAGTCCCTGTGCTTTTCCCTTTCCTGTTTTGATTTCTCTCCCTCCCTCTCACCTGCTGGAAGCCTCATAGCTATGGTCAACTTGCAAGTTTTATCTTTCTCTGGCCCTTGGTTCAATTTCTCTGTATTCCACATATAAGTGAAACAACCTGATATGGCAGTTTTAAAAGAGAAGTTTCTAAGTATTTTGAGCAGTAGCTTTATAATAAGTAGTTGTAAAACTTCTGGTTGACTACTTTTGAAAAGAGGTAATTCTCATGCATGACTGTTGGCGTTTTTTTTGTTTTTGTTTTTGTTTTTTTTTTTTTCACTTGCTAAGCTTAACTTCACAGGCAGTTTATCTGAGAAAACCCATCCAAAGCCAAATAGCCGTTGGAGTGCTTGTGTAGAGTATTTCTTCACATTGTAGAGGCCATAGAGGTTAAGGAGTCTCTCAAAAGAGAATTTACTAAGGAAAAAATTGCTCAGGTGAGACATCAGATATGGTATTCACAATATGGGGTTGGTTGCTTTATCTTGATTTCACCTCGTCAGTAAATTAAAATAAATAAAATGTAAAAAAAATACAGCAGCAACAAAAAATGGGACACTGTCTAGATACCCAGTAGGAAAATTATTAGGTGTTTATAAACTATGGTTTACATCCCAGTTCTTGTATGCATAAATAAATAAAAAATCTTTTTTAAAAAGATGCTTATGAATAGCAATGTGTAAAATTGTGTTTCTGTATGTCTTTACTCTGATTTCCAGTTTTGTCTGTATATTTTCTTGTAGTCTGTCTAGGTAGTTTTTGTAAACCAATTTTTTAAAAGATTTATTTATTTATGCAAGAACCGGGGTACAGGCCAGATGTGTGGGAGGGTGAGAGGATTCACTAGAGACAGAGCAGGGAACAGAACAGGCAGACTGACTGAAATATACTGCTGAGGGAAGCAGCAGGCGAGACAGGGAAGGTCTCCTGCACCATGTGGGCATCTCTACTGCCGGCGGCGAATCGAACAGCACTGCAGAGGCTGTGGACAGCTTCATAGTGCTACACTCAACAGCCTGCGCCACCAGGGAGTCCCTGTAAACCATTTTCTTTTAAGATTTATTTTTTATTTATTTATGCCTGCAAGAGCTGGGATGCTAGCCAGAGGTGCTAGGGGTGAGAAGATTCACCAGAGCGGAGTGGGGACCAGAACAGGCAGATCTACTGAAATACACTGCTGAGGGGAGCTGCAGGAGAGATAGGAGTCTGCCCTGGTCAGGTCCCTGGCCGGGGATCAGACTGAGGCCACAGCTGTGATAGTGCTGAGACTTAACTCCAGTGCTACCAGGGAGGCCCTGTAAACTATTTTAAGTAGTGACCTATGTTTGCGTTTATTCTTAACTGGTTGACCTATGCATTATTTTTTTAAAATAGCACTATGAAAATATGTATACATATGAAAAACATTTTTGAAATTCTCTCATCTTATATTTTAATTTAGTGAACCAGTAAAGGCAACATGGACTCAGATGCTTTCTGCCTTTTTGTCTTGCCATTCTTTACAAGGTAGCCTGTCTGCTTGGATTAACTTCCTTATCACCCTACTATGGCTGCACATCCCATGCAGATGATCACATCCCAAGGGAAAAAAGAATGTTTCTCTTTGCTTGTATCTTATAAAAGAGCAAATAGTCTTTCCCAAAATTTTCCGGCAGATTTTGCTTAATCTATCAGAACATCATTACATGTTCATTTCCAAACTAGCCATTAGCAAATGAACTGGAATTACCTTAATGGATTTATTAGAATTTGAACCAAGTTAGGAATTTGTTGGCAAGGAAAAGAATGAGCTGCTTAGTCATATTAATAGTTTGCCTTCCTACTAGGGATACTAGATAGATAGATTAAATGAAGTGATTAGGAAAATGCTTCACAAAACAATTTAGTACTATATAAATATGATGTTATTGGCAGGAACTCTAAGTAGTTTCTAACTCTTTGACCAAGCATAAAAATACTCAACAGATTTTTTTTTTTTAAAGATTTATTTTTATACAAGAACTGGGGTATAGATCAGAGGCGCAGGAGGGTAAGAAGATTCACCAGAGACAGAGTAGGGAGCAGAACAGGCAGATGAACCGAAATCCACTGCTGAGGGGAGCAGCAGGCAAGACAGGAGAGGTCTGCTGCGCCATGTGGGTATCTTCCTGTCTGGCCAGGAATCAAACCCCCACTGCAGAGGCTGCAGACAGGTTCACAGCGCTGTGCTTAACCCTCTGGCCACTGGGGACACCCAATACTCTACAGATTTATGGTGCCTCTCTCTAAGAAGATAAACTGCATAAAAATAAGTATTGGATTGTAATCAACTAGATTCTTCTTCATCTTTAAAAAAATCTATTATTTCCAAAGATAGTCTTTAATCAGTCGACTGCAGTATACTTTTTCAGGTGTTACATTCAAATACTTAAGTACCAGTGATATACCCCCAGATTTTTGCATGTAAATAAATAGTTTTGGGACTTTAGTGTTTAGCTTTTATACCCACCCTTGTCCCCAACAGCTATATTACCCAAAACTAGTAGTAAAATAATTATTTCTGGAATAGTGAAATTACCAGGTATAGCACATTATTAATAAATTTTGATTTGGAGTGGACCTTGTAAAATGGAAGAAAAAGAAGTGGGCCTCTGGTGTTGTTTGTCACTGCAGTGTTCTGCAGCATGTGGGGGAGAGACTGATGACTCATTAGATCAGATGGCTGCTTAAGCCAACTTTCTGGATTTTTCCCATTCTATAGCAGGATTTTTTTTTCCTTAATTTTTCACAAATATGGAAGGAAAAAAGACCTACAATTTGTAACTTTAGGAATCTGAGTTATAATTCTTTTTTTTTATTCTTAAAGTGGGTTTCAGTCATAGGCAATTTTCTTTTATAATCATTGAGTTGATTTTTATAAGAATTTTCATGAGAGCAATTTTATTTAAAGTAGGTATCGTGTTTTTATATTTTAAATGATTGAGAATACAAGAAGAGCTCTACATTGTATTAAGAATGAGTTATTAAATATAAAATAAGAATATAAAACTTGATGTAGCACTAAATTATATCATGATAGTTTGACCTTAGGGATATTTAAGATTAACTTTCACTTTATTATCTAATTTAAATATAATTTGGTTATTGAAAGTTTGACTGTCTTAGGAGATTGCTTTTCTAACATCTTTAGAAAAGATTGCTTTTCTAACAGCTTTTTCACTTAGAGGAATAAGCATCTAGGAGGGAAGCAGAAGATTTTAGTTGAGTATTTTCATAGATAACAATGAAGAGTTATTGGTGAATATAAATTAGTATGTTGTATAACCATGCTTAGCAAACTGCTATTATATGTTTAGTTGAATTTAGTGGTTAAGTTAATAGATATATCTAATGAATCATTTTGTTTTTATTTGTAAGATCCCTTTTTGATATTTTTCTTATAAAGCAGATATGAGATGAAGTAGAGAGCAAAACTTATTTTGGTTTAAGAGGATTTACAAAGAACAAGGAAATTGCCTTGCTATAGTAGATTGTCAAGATTCTGGAAAAGGGGCCTCCCTGGTGGCGCAGCGGTTGAGCGCTGGGTTGTGAAGCTGCTCGCGCCTCTGCAGCACCGGTTCGATCCCCGGCTGCTCCCCAGCCACTGGAGGAGGGTCCCACATGGCGCGCAGACCTCTCCTGCCGCCCGCTGCTCCCCTCAGCAGTGTACTTCAGTCCTTCTGCCTGTTCTGTTCCCCACTCTGGCTCTGGTGAATTCTCTCACCCTCCCGCGCTTCTGACTGTACCCAGTGCTTGTATAAATAAATAAATCTTAAAAAAAAAAAAAAAGATTCTGGAATGGCGCTTGAGGGGGGTTGTTTATTCAGTGTTTACTTGTTTCTCAGCACTTGGGGTGCTTTGGTGAAAATCTTGACAAGTGTAACAGAATTCCTGTATTAGTGTAATTGCAAATTTTAATGTGTCAGAGATCCTATTACCTTGGAAATTTCTCAAAGTGCATACCTGTTAAGAAGTTAGAGAGTCTGAAAGGTTGGACCTAGGAAAGCATTTTCAATCCTGTCAGAAAATGGTACTTTAGAAGTTAAGTAAACTCTTGTGAACTGGGACTTCTTTTCTGTAACTGCTATTGCTGTGCCTATATTGAAGGACAAGAAGCAAGTTCCTTGGTAGAAACTGAGACTTTGCTTGTGCCTCACCTCTCCTGTCTGTTCTTTAACTTCCCTTGAGGCTTTGCAATAAAAGTCTTGCTTTCCTAACGCGCTTTTGTATTCCTAACCCCATTTCACAAAATAACTTACAAAAACAGGCTAAAAATTATATTGGTTCAAGTGTGATTCTTATGTTTCAGTTTTCCAGGAAGTAATTATTCAGCTTGTTCATTATTTGAGTAATTTGGATTTCTGGCAACAGATGTCAAGAGAATCTGGTGTATAGGGTGTTTGCTAGGAATCAACACGTGAGAGGAAGGGAGCGAAGCAGAATTGGGCAGATGAAGAAGCAGCAGCAATGCACAAAACCTCACTGAAGCCAGTGGGGAGATCTTCAGTGAGGATTGCTTGTGGGACTATCCCATAGCTCCTGCTGTGGCTGGGCCTTTATATATCTGCTCTGCTGGTCACTAGGTACAGGTTGACCTGTGAAGGGTGTAAATGTGGGCCAGATCTCTCTCTGTATCTGAGACTGGCCCTGAAGGACTGATAGCAGTTGGCTATCCACTAATCACACCCCCGTGTCCTTCCTTGAAGGGTGCCTATTCTCTTGTCTAGTGTGATGAAACTGCTCTATTAAGGCAGAGACTATTGTCTTCTGTACCTTATATGATTGTTAATTTAGGAGACAGAGTGCAGTGCTTAAAGAGTATAGGCCTAAATTCAAATCCCACCTTCCTACTTACTGGTTTTGTGATCTTGAGCAAAGTTTCATAAATCTCCATTTTTTAGTTTCCCCACTTATAAGGTGGAAGTGGTATTAGGAGTATGAAATTATTGAGTAACTAGTCACTGAGTGCTTATGTTCTTTGCCTTTATGAAACTTGCATTCTAGGATTGATAATAGGTAGTAAATAAGCAAATTAAGCAGAAAATTTATATTCTTTCAGGTAGTTTTAATGCTATGAGGAAGAGCAGGTTAAGAGAATTGAGAATGACCATGGGAAGAGAGGGATTATTTCACAGGAATGAGGAAAAACATTTGGGCCAGTAACACAGTGAGTGTAAAGGTTCAATTTGCTGGAGCCAAGATTAGAATTCCTCTGAATTAAGATATCAGAAGTGCTTGGAGTTTCTTCTTTCATGTGAAAACTGGCATTTTCATCATTTTCTTATTTCATTCTGAAAGATGTGGTAAGAGCTGTTTTGGGGACATATTTGCAACCACTTCTATGCATGTAAAACAATGGAGTAGAAAAGGCTAAATTACTCATAATCATCATATTTTTCTCCTCTTCACATTGGATTTTTAAAAAGTAGGATTGTCTTGATTTGCTATATAAGATTATTAATCAGAGCAAAGGAATGCAGATTTGTGGATTTGGTGTAAAGCATCTCCAAGTTAATTTGTAGTATTATCAGTTAGATTTCATTTTCTTATTAGTTTGATATTACTAGTTCTAAGACCTGGCTGTCTTTGGCAAAAATTAAAGAATTTATGCCTTTAAAAAAAAAGGTTAAAAATTATAGAATCGTTTGTTCCCACAATGGCTAAGATTACTCAGCTGAGTGATAAATCCACAAAGCTTTTGATTTCCACTATTCATTGTTCATATATTTAGAGGCTCTCATTGTTTTAAAGAGATAGTGTGTAAATAATTATTTTAAAACTTGTAACAGACCCTGTCATTGTCTCATGAATTCTCTAAACACCTTTGTATATCCCAGGAGATTTGTACTGATGAGCTCTGCTCTATGCTTAATGCCTCCATGTTCATCTTTTAAGCCTCAGCTGAGCCTCGTCTCAGTCCATCCTGTCTTGCCCAAGCCTAGGTTAGATGCCTTTGCTTTATGCTCTTCAAAATCAGCTGCTACTGTTCCCAGAAGAGCTCATGTGTCACTTTATTGTAAACACTTATTTGTCTTTTTATCCCACCAGGTCAGAAACTCCTTGGAGGAGAGATTGTGTCTTACTACATTATATTTTCTACCTATGGTACAGTGGTACAGCACCTGGCATATAACCAATGCTTAAAAAGCAAAAATCTAGTTTTAGAAAATAAACTTATGATAAACTATACATAATAGCTAGGGGAAAAAAGACAAAAACAAACCAGCCAAGTCTCTAACTAGATTAGGTTCAAGTAACAGGAAATTATACATTAGGTACTTTTTAAAACTTAGGAAATCTTAGGTTGCATTAGCAGAATACAATTAGTAGTTAACCAATGTTGCTTTTCTGTTAAGCTTATTAGTTGCCTCAGTACTACCCCACTGCATTTCATAGATGAAACTGAGACTCAAAAGGATAAAGAATTTGATTTGCCCAAGAACACAATTTTAGAAATTCAAACTGTCTAACTAAAAACCTTGGTTTCTGTCTCAATAGAAAGGAGTATCCAGAATGCTAAAGTACTCATGGAACATCTAGAATACTGTGTTTTTTTTTTTTTTAATAGAGGCATTTATTTTATTTATTTATTTAGTTTTTGTTTGTTTTTTTGTTTTTTACATGCACTGGGTACAGTCAGAAGCGCGGGAGAGTGAGAGAATTCACCAGAGCCAGAGCGGGGAGCAGAGCAGGCAGAAGGACCAAAGTACACTGCTGAGGGGAGCAGTGGGTGTGGCAGGAGAGTTCTGCGCGCCATGTGGGACCCTCCTCCGATGTCTGGGGAGCAGCCAGGGATCGAACCGGCACCGCAGAGGCCGCGGGCAGCTTCGCAACCCAGCGCTCAACCGCTGCACCACCAGGGCGGCCCTAGAATACTGTGTTTTTAATTTTGTTTGCTCTGTTTTAAGAGAAACATGGATATGAAATACCTCTAGAAAAGAATAGCCCTGGGAATAAAGATCTGAGAAAGATTATCTTTTGAGGGGCAGTAAAAGCACTGCAGAGAATTTGCTTGTGGCTATACTAACTGGAAGAAATAGGACCAGAGAGTAGAAGTTGTGGGGAAGTAAATTTAGGTTGCATACAAGTGGGGAGTTCTAAAAAAGGGATGACTTTTTCCTAATTGAGGCTCTATTTAAATAGTACTGTTACTGATGACATTTTTGTAAGCATTTTACATTTCACAAGGAACATTTAAACAAATTCATAATTTAATCACAACTCTAGAGTAGGTGGTAGCATTATTCCTGTATTTCAAGTGAAATTCAGAGATTTTTAATAGTTCAAGAACTCCTCCAGCATGTCACTGGTATGACCAGGATGTATCCCAAGTCTGCTGACTCAAGATCTCATGCTGTTTCCCCTTTGAGAGGCAGATGACCATGTATCACAAATGCTAGGAGCAAGTGCGGGTATTTGAGGGGGAAGTTAGTTATGATTATCAAGTTCTCTTCTGACTGAAAATTTTTGATTTTCTGAAGAATAATATTTGACCTTACTTACTTGTTCACTACTTTTTTGAAGACTTTGCCCTCCCCACTACCAACATAAATGTAAATTTTGTTTTTCCCTACATTATCTAAATAATGTCTAGAAAAGCTTGTTTGCATTTTTATTTTCTATTTTTTGCAGTTCCATACCTGTTTACTCACCAGCCACTTCTAGTGCATCTTTTGGAAGCTAAAAATCTTGGTGAACCAGTTTCTCCTTCTTCCAATTTAATTTCCCTGTGGAGAACATCAGAATACTTATCTTCTTTTTTAACATTTGTGACTGCAGTACTGAGTGATTTTATTTCTAATTCAATTACATTTTTTCCAGTTACTTATGCCATACCTTCATCTTTATTAATAAACTATCAACTTGATGTATTCTTTACCTTATCGCTAATATCATTTCTAAGTTCTGGGTATTTTTCTTGCCCCTTTGATCATATGCTATTCGCTTGTAAGGTCTCATATCTCCATATGACTTTAATCTTTTTTTTTCACTCTTGCCTGTTTTTTTAATCACTTAATTCTTCCCTGTAGCTTGTTCCACCATTGCCCTTGTGATGGTACTGAGTACATGTAAATATTGTGATTTATAAGAAAAATATGTATCTAGTCACTCAGAAGACCAAAATATATTTCTCATATATATTTGTTTTTCCAAGTTTTCAAACTCTTAGTTCCTTAAACCCTTGGAATTTGCAGTGTTGATAGTGATAAAGGTGTCCTTTGTCATGTGAAAGAGGTAACTTTTGGAAGCACCTAAGGATTGGGGCTGGTTGCCTGGAGAACCAGCCTTGTGATTTGAGAATTGGGATTTTCCTATCCCACCTCCCCAGCCCCCCCCTTCCCCCCCCCCCACACACCCCTCTAGGGAAGGGAGAGGGACTATGTTTCACCTAAGGCCAATGATTTTATCTATGGCCTTGGTTAAGGGCACTTCCATAAAAATCCAAAAGGACATAGTTAAGACAGTTTCTGAATTGCTGAATGGCTCCACTGGAGTGAGCCTGAGAGCTCTGCACCCTTTCCCACAGACCTGCCCTAGACACCTCTTCCACCTGGCTATTCCTGAGTTATATCTTTTTTTTTTTTAAGATTTATTTCATATATACAAGAACCGGGGTACAGGCCAGATGTGCAGGAGGGTGAGAGGATTCACCAGAGACAGAGCAGGAAACAGAACACACAGACTGAAATACACTGCTGAGGGGAGCAGTGGGCAAGACAGGAGAGGTCTGCCGCGCCATGTGGGTTGCTCTGAGGCCAGCAGGGATCGAACTGACACTGCAGAGGCTGTGGACAGCTTCATAGTGCTGCGCTCAACCACCTGTGCCACCATGGAGGTCCTGAGTTATATCCCTTTATGATAAACCAGTAATCCAGGAAATGCAATGTTTCTGAGTTCTGTGAGCAATTGTAGAAAATTAATAGAACCAAGAGGAGGTTATAGGAATCTCCATTTATAATCAGTCAGTCAGAAATACAGGTGACCAAAAAAAAAAAGTGAGAAACACAGGTGGCAGTCTGGGCTTAATACTGGCCTCTAAAGTGGGTGATAGTCTTGGAACACTGATCCCTTTAAGTGTGGAATCTGATGTTCTTTCCAGTTAGACACCCTGCTGGAGAATTACTTGTTGGTGTGGAGTAGCCTCCATATATTTATTACTTACAATGGAATTGGGTTCAGGAATCCATTCAGTACATCAAAGCAGAACTGCACTCTTAGCAATGTCATCATTATGCTCCTTGCCCCAATTCTTTGATATCTTAGTTAATGGACAACAACTTGTTTTCCATGGAGTATATGATTCTGTAATGATCCTTCAGTGCCTCTAGAAAGACTGGAAAACACTCCTGTTTCCTTGCTTCCAGGGCTCAGGGTTTGGTTTCCCTTTTTGGAGGTAGTTCTTTCTGGACTGAAATGGATTAAATTCAGCCAGCCTCAAAACTTACTTTCATTCACATTGGTTAACACTTTGTCCACTCCTCATCAGTTTCCCCTCAACTCCCAATGGGTTGTCATTTTGAGCACTTAAGTAATTTTGCCTTACCGTACAAATGTTTAAAACCAGTAAAAGTGCTTTTATTTTATTTAAAATACCCAATTTTTATTCCCTAAGTTAAACACTGTCTATTTCTTGGTAGGAACTCAATAAACATAAATTCAGTTCCAGGCAGGGGAAACTACAAGTAAACAGAGCCTGAGGCAGAATGTGTATGTGTGTTTGAGCAATGGCAGAGCCGAGTTCAGTATATATATATGAAGAACGTTAAGGGGAAGAGAATATGGAGGAGGTCAGAGAGAGGAAGCAGGGAGGGCAAGGTTTGTAGAGACTTCATTCACATTGTTTATTAGACTCCTTAGTGTGTTCTATTTATACTCTACCTAGGGATATATGATGCTGGAGAGCATCCAGCTCTGAGGTCCATTTAACCAAATTTTAAGAATTTTATATTTTACTTTATAGAAGTGGTTGGGCCTCCCCTGGTGGCACAGCAGTTGAGCGCTGGGCTGCGAAGCTGCCCGCAGCCTCTGCAGCGCTGGTTTGATCCCTGGCCGCTAGCGAGGGTCCCACATGGCGTGACAGACCTCTGCCATGCCTGCTGCTCCCCTCAGCAGTGTATTTTGTCAGTCTGCCTGTTCTGTTCCCTGCTCTGGCTCTGGTGAATTCTCTCACCCTCCTGTGCTTCTGACTGTACCCAGTGCTTGTATAAATAAATAAATAAATAAACAAACAAACAAATCAGAAAAAAAAAGAAGTGGGCATAACTGAATAATATGCCACAGATGAGAGTTGATTACCTGTATTTGATTGTTTTGCTTTAGAGTAGTGATTATTTAATTTTTTGCAACTATTTAATTTTTTTTATCATAGGTAAATTAACATGATGGATTTCTCCAAGCTACCCAAAATAGCTGATGAAGATAAAGAAAGCACATTTGGTTATGTGCATGGGGTCTCAGGACCTGGTAAGTAATATATAATAGTTTCAATAATAAAGTTTCTCACCTTTGAGTAATGTCTTTTCAAGATGTTTTATATAGAAATACATAGACTCACCTGCATCAATTCTATCTGTCTTTAAAAGATATCATAGCCATTCTAAGTTAGAGGAAATATCCCCATCATAAAGGTGTACCTAGGATTTGCCATCTAAATTTGATTATTACTGAGGTACTCATTTTTTATGTCCTGTTTACTATGCAAATATTTAATCACTGTGCATTTTTACCTCTCCATCATAATTTTTAATGAAATCTGAATAGAAAAACTAAAGTTTATAGCTTTTAGTATAGCTTTTACAAATAAAAGGTACTCAGTAAATATCCTTTAATTTGGCTTGAGCTTTAATAATTGTTTTCAGATTACTTCTTAGCAATATCAACCTTGGCTCTTTGCGTAGATAAATCTTTCTGAATGTTTATTTCCTATACCATATAACTAACTATTTAGAGGAAAGAAGTCCTAAGACATGATGCTGATAATGGAAAGTAGTATTAAACTTGATGTTCATTCTGCCAAAATTCGGGGCACTGTATTTTAAATAATCAATCTCACACTACTGTTTTTGTTACTTTGCAACTGCCTTTGAAAAATGTGGTTCACAGCTTCCTAGGGTAAAAAAAAAAACTTCTCATTGATTTATAATTCTTAATGCCATGAAAATTCATATTACGTCCTTTTATAAACTCATGTTCTATATCATAGTAGAAGTGATTACCCTGATTTTGGTGTTTATCCGAATGAAGGCTGTTAGTTACTGTTCCTTTTATTTCTCCCCCCAAAAACTTCCACTGCTTAGAGCTTGGTGTTTGACCTTGAACTCATTCACAAACTATACATCAACAAATCATACATTTCACTGTTTTTAATCTCTTGGCATTCAGAGAAATACTTTTCCCCTTGATGATTATCAGAATTTTTAGAAAAGACAGGTTACAATGTAAAAACTATTAGGGAAAAGACAAAAGAGTACCATCAAAAGTGTTTGGGTAAAAATATTTTTTCAACATATTGCTCCTGGAACCTATTTATATTTCTTAAGTACTTTGTAAAATAATAGAGAAATGAGTTTATGTAATATGAGTTAAAATTTTAGTTGTCTTTGGTATTTTAATATCTTAATTTTCTCACATAGCAAGTATAGAGGTAAATCTTTATGAAATTTATCTTTATTGTCCTAACAGGTTACATATTAATACTGAAATAGTTTACACTTGAATATCATTAATACTGAAGACTAGAAACTAAAAATAGATTTATTCCTACATATATCTGAAAATATGTAACCGTTCCTCCCTGCCAGAAAAGTAATTTTTGTTTATTAGGTAATGTGCTCTACAACACTAAGTACAAATTCTGGTTCAGTATTTGAGGGAAATAGGGATTCTTAATGAGGACCTCTTCCAGTAAGGGTGACTGGTTATAAACATCCTTATGGCCTAAGAAAAAAACTTTTAGATGCATATGTGAGTTTTTCTAGATCTAGCTATCAACAACTCTTCAGAAAGGTCCATGTCCTAGAAGGGTCTTGTGAACCATTGGTATAAATTGTTAGAAAGTAAAGGTGTTTTAGATATTTGTCTCTCAGAGGAATTGTGACAATACAGCAAACTGATACTTGTTCCAAAGCTCATTATTCCATGTCTTATAGCAATATGTATTGATCAAAAAGTGCTGCAGTTCTACTGGATAAGAGTTTGCCATCTAGAACTTAAAAGTTTTTGAAAATAGTTTTCATGTGTATTATATAAATGGATAATCTTTAGTCTCACAAATTTATTTTGTTTACCCTCTATATCATACTAAAAAAGATGCTAAAATACATCATTTTTGAGAAACCACATATCTGTTCATCATGGGCATTTATTTCTCCTATGATATAAAAGAGAGATGTGTTATTGGATTTATTGGATATTTTAATTATCTAACTATTCACAGAGTTGTAAGTCATCAAAATACTCATTTGTACTTTTCAGTGGTCACAGCCTGCAACATGGCAGGGGCTGCCATGTATGAGCTGGTGAGAGTGGGCCACAGTGAGTTGGTTGGAGAGATTATCCGTTTGGAGGGTGACATGGCTACCATCCAGGTGTATGAAGAAACTTGTATCCTTTTTGGTTCGATTTCTTGCATCTCCCTGCAACTCAAAATTTAAGAATTTATGACAAAGATAGAAGCAACAACAACCATGGTATCAGGAGTACAAATGTTGTGAAGAAACTTGCTTTGTTGGGAATATATTGAAGAAAGATGCTAGAAATTGGTGCTCATATTTTAAGAAGTTAGTATTACCATCTAATCTTTCTTTGGCCTTTGTATCTCATTAGTTCACAAACTAGGAGGGACCAACTAGAATTTTTCTTCAGAGAAACACCTGCATTTTAGAAGAAAGCATATACAGAATAACAACACTGATTTATATGGTTAAAATGATTCAATTGTGATTTCTGTTTAAAATAGTTAAATCCACAAATAAATCAGTTACAACTCTAATGATAATAAATAGTCCTGTGTGATGTGTTACATTATAACTGTAGCACTAGGGATCTTTACTGTATGTTTGATTACCATGTTTTGACTTTTACACATAGCATTTATTTCCAATTTTCTATGAAAATTTAAAAGGTGAACCATTACACCTTGTGAAGAGAAACTACCTCTTTTTTTTTGCTTCATTTATGTATTTGACTTAGATTTCCAAGATCAGCATTAATTCTCTAAGATTTATTTAGTATACTTTATTTGCCGTACTAAAATGTATTCATGCAGGTAACTGTTCTCTCTTTATGAGTACTGGAGCCCTTGTTCAAAACAAAATCATCTGAAAAATTTAAATAAAATTCCAAATCTTTGTGGTTGTGAAATCATAACTAATCAAAAGGACTTTTCTATCTTCAAAATATTAAGTTATGCAAGGACCACTCCATCTTTGTCATCTGTTTCTGGCCAATTTTCAAAACACTTGTACAGCCACTTTGACTAATTCCTTTTATTATATATCCTAGTAGTTTGTTAACTGCATGTGTAACAAAATAAATATGTAGTTTATTCCCTTTTTTCCAGAGAGATAACATATTATATGGACTATTTTGCATCTTCCCATTTTTCCACTTAACAAGTTACATTCTGTGGAAAAAGGATAGATAAGTAATATGGTAAAATGTAATTGGTAGGCTCTAGCAGAGATTGGCGAGTTCAGTGTAAAATTCTTTCAAGTATGCTGTATGTTTGAAAATTTTTATAATCAGATATTGAAAATGAGACTATTTTGGAGATCATTCTAGAACAATTATGGAAGATGCTATTTTCGTAGCAATGTAGAATTCTGTAATATGAATATATCATAATTTATTTTTCTCTCAATAGAAATTTTGGTTTCAATTTTTTTACTGACACCATTAAAGTATAACTAATATGAATTCATAGAAGTTGGATTCTTTGGCCAAGGTTTATGCATTTTTAATTTTGAATCACATTGCTAAATTGCTGTCAGTAAGAGTTGTGCTGATTTCAACAAGTTTGGGAGAGCATACTTCTCACATATTTCTCAGTGTGCTTATTTACATGTTTTATTCTTTTCCTTTTCAAAAGCAGTTCTTAAGATTTTAATTTATTGTTCAGGTACTAAGATCCTTTTTTAGGGGACTATTTAGTCCATTTTATAATTGAAACTATATATTAAGGCGAGTCTTTGCTTCTCTTTTTCTTTTTTTAATGCTTTGGTTCCCAAAGTGTTCACCAAGACCCTCTGGGAATTTGCAGCAGATTTTTATGGTGCTGCAAGGTATTTTAAGTTTTTGAGATTAACACAAGAATATTAGACATCTAGTCAGATATCACAAACTACTAGTTTGAGATAGTAGCAATTTTATTAATCACCTGTACTACCCTTTTGTCAATGATGTCATATTTTTACAAAGCTGATTTTTTGGCAATTGCTAAGCAATAAAGCAAGTACCCTGTAAAAATGATGTGGAACGGGTTTTCGTTCTGAATCCAAGTTTTGAAAATTGTACAATGCTGACAGGCACACAATTCCCATTTTTAAGATTGAGGTTATTTAAGAATGAAATTAAAATATTTTTTGTGCAATTTATATTTATTTTTCCTTCAAAGTGCTACTCAGATGTTAGGACACATATATTAAGTTGTTTGGATATAACTATTTAATAAATGGAATTGTTAGGCATATCTTTTGTTCTAGGGCACTTTGAGAATTTTACTAAAAAACAAAGGATGCTGTGAATGGAGAAAATTGATAATCTCTATTTAGCATCTTAATGATTTCCCTGTCCAAATTCTACTATTTCCTTTTTATAGTAACTATAAATTTTCACAGTGAGTTTTCCTCAACTACTGTCTCTAGCTGGTGTGTCTGTTGGAGATCCTGTACTTCGCACTGGTAAACCCCTCTCCGTAGAACTTGGTCCTGGCATTATGGGAGCCATTTTTGATGGTATTCAAAGACCTTTATCGGATATCAGCAGTCAGACCCAAAGTATCTACATTCCTAGAGGAGTAAATGTGTCTGCTCTTAGCAGAGATATCAAGTGGGATTTTACACCTTGCAAAAGCCTACGGGTATGTCTTTTAACCGGGAATTTCTAAAGTTGGTAAAGAATGTAAAATGGATGTTTATTGACTGTTGTAGTCCAATTAAAAATAGAATGCAGAAGCATGGTTTAAATTTTTCCTTTTTCCTTAAATCTGCAAGTAGGATTGTAGAACTAATATGTTTTATTGATAAGTGAGGCAAATGATTTAAATGATAATATCAAGGGTGTTCAATGTTTATTTGAACATTGAAAAGAAAATTCTTTTCTAGGTTGGTAGTCATATCACTGGTGGAGATATATATGGAACTGTCATTGAGAACTCGCTCATCAAACACAAAATCATGTTACCCCCACGAAACAGAGGAACTGTGACTTATATTGCACCACCTGGGAATTATGATACCTCTGTAAGTATCATATAAACTTTATCTCACAATGAAATATTAACCAACCATAATAAATGAACAACATTGTATTAGCAACATTGACTGCAATTGGGGGCATTATGAAATAAAGACAAATAGCATATGATCTCATGTCTATGACACATTGGTGGTTGCCAGATTGGGATTAGGCGGGTATTTAAGGTAGACAAATGGGTGAAGGGAGTCAAAAGGTACAAATTTCTACTTATAAAATAAATTAGTCGTGGAGATATAATGTACAACATGGTGACTATGGTTATAATATTGTGTATTATAAAGTAGCTGAGAGAATACCTAGTACCTATTAAAAGTCCTCACCACAAGAAAAAAAAATTTACAATTATGGTAACAGATGTTATTGACATGTTGTAGCGATAATTTCATAATATATATAAATATCAAATCATGGGGGCCTCACGGTGGCCTTGGGGTTAAGTCTCAGCACTATCACCTCTAACAGCCTGACTTCAATCCCCAGCCAGTGAGCTAACCCACATGGCACAGCAGACCTCTCCTGTCTCGCCCACTGCTCCCCTTAGCAGTGTATTTTAATAAATCCGCCTGTTCTGCTCCCCACTCTGTCTCTGGTGAATCCTCTCACCCCCCGCACCTCTGACCTACACCCCAGTTCTTCTATGTAAACACAATTATTTTTTTTAAAAGATTGATTTATTTACACAAGAACCAGGGTACAGGCCAGATATATGGGAGGGTGAGAGGATTCACCAGAGACAGACCCGGGAACAGAACAGGCAGACTGACTGAAATACACTGCTAAGGGGAGCAGTGAGTGAGACAGAAAAGATCTGCCAAGCTATGTGGGTTGCTCCTTGGCAGGCGGGGATCGAACCGGCATTGCAAAGGCTGCAGACAGCCTCACAGTGCTGTGCTCAACTACCTGTGCCACCAGGGAGACCCTATGTAAGCACAAATATAACAAAACAAAACAAATATCAAATCATTATGTTGAACAGCTGCAGCTAATGTACTATCATGTCAATGTTAAAAAACTCTGGGATTCTGAGCTGTCAGCTAGTCTTGCTCAATAGCTTAGACTCACTCGCTGTATGGATGAACCACCCTGAAGCAGGTAATTTAGATTCCTCTGTCAACAAAATTACATATTTCTGTAGGTGTGTGTATTTTAGAATTGTGAAATGTTCTGTCCTAAATGTACTCATTGCCTTTTTGCTTTTTTAAAGTATAAAAATATTTGACTTTATTAAATATTTTAGGGTTCTTAATAGGTAAGTATTCATTAAAGCAGTATAAGAGCATTATAATAAACAAAACAAAGAATAGAAAATAAGTCAGGAATACTTCACTTCTCTCTTCCTTAGTCCCAGGAGAAGTTTCTGCATCCTTTATGACTTTTCCCTGCACATATCCATGTAATTTATTTAACTATTCCTCTATTACTTGAAAGACCTTCTTCTCAAAAATGACTAAACTGTTTGAAAGAATTAAAAAATAATAAATATATATAATTTAAAAAGATAGGATTGCAAATAATGATTTTTCATAAAAAGTATATTCTCCCTCCCTGTTTCCACATTCCACCTCCCGATCCCCAAGAAGAATCCAGGATTACTCAGATTTTTAAAAGAAAAAAATGTTTATAAATTTGATAGTATTTTAAATCCTGCTGTATTTTTATAGGATGTTGTCTTGGAGCTTGAATTTGAAGGTGTAAAAGAGAAGTTCAGCATGGTCCAAGTTTGGCCTGTACGTCAAGTTCGGCCTGTCACTGAGAAGCTACCAGCCAATCATCCTTTGTTGACTGGCCAGAGAGTCCTGGATGCTCTTTTTCCGTAAGTTTGAGCTGGGCTCTATGGTTTTCCTTTGTAGTTATTATATGTGCTTACAGGTCCACTTTTTATAGTTAAATTTTTATGTCCTAATCCTGTAATAAATGTTATTTAGAGATATAGTGAATTAATTATATATTGAATATGTGTTATATTGCCACTGCTTTTTTTTTTTTTTAAGATTTATTTTTTATTTATTTTTGCATACAAGAGCTGGGGTATAGGCCAGAGGTACAAGGGAGTGAGAGGAGTCATCAGAGACAGAGTGGGGAGTAGAACAGGAAGATTTACTGAAATACACTGCTGAGGGGAGCAGCAAGCAAGATAAGAGAGATCTGCTGTGCTATGTGGGTTAGCTCCCTGGCTGGGGTTCGAACTCATGCTGCAGTGGCTGCCAATAGCTTGATAGTACTGGGACTCAACTCCTTGCGCCACCAGGGAGACCCTGCCACTGCTTATTATAGTCAAATCATTGAAGATTTACTTTTTCACAATTGTAAAAGGAAAGCATTATTTCTAAATTTAAAAAAAAATTCCAAAAGAAAATTCACATGAAAATAATTTTTGTAGATTGATATCACTTTAATTGATGGTTTCTGAAATCAGCTGGGCTCACTATGTTTTTCTTGATTTATTGTCTGCTGTTTTTCATTTTCTTTACCGTCTAGAAACCTCCTTTTTCTTTAAATCTTAGATTTCACCATATGCTGCTTTAATGTTAACAAATGACCTTGTCATTTCATTCATAGAAAAGACTGAAGCTATGATATAATAATTTCCTCAGTCTCTCGCCACCAGCCCTTATATGTCCCACTCTTAATATAGCCTCTTACTCTTCATGTCTACTGAGTTATTCTCACTATTCTCATCAAGATCTTCAATCCTTTGAAACTTCTTTCTTATTAATCAATGTCCTGTTTCTATATCCTTCACTATCCAGCTTAGACTCCATAGTCTATCACTCTTACAAACTAAATTTTTTCTTTGTTTTCTGTCATACCTTCTTAGCAAAATCCCAACTATGAATCAGTCCAGCCATCTCCTCCCAAATCTATATACAAGCTGCAGAGAAAACAAAAAATCCAGGGCAAAAATGGGTAGTTAACTTCACTATTGTGTAGCAGTCCTTCTGTATCTTCCTAATTATCATTTTTCTTCCCTTGGCAGCTATTTCAAACCTCTTTACTCACCTCAGATCTTCAAGTCCTCTCTTTTCCCCTCATTCTCAACAAATAGTCATGTTTGATCCTTCACTGAGAAATCAGAAACCATAAGATTTGTAACTCTTCATTTTTGCCATAGATTTGCTGCCACGGTAAATATTCCCATTCATCCCTTCTTTACTTCCTCTTTCTGGAGCTTATCTCTCACTTCACATCTCCTCAAACACCCCCTTGTGTAAGATATCTTCCTTTATCTTCCATCTAATGAAACAAAGTCTACCCTCTACCTTTTTCCTCTTTCTACCTTCTACTATTTTCTCCTCATCTTCACAGCCAAACTTCCTGATACAGTAAATTAGCTGCTTCTACTTTTCCCAGTCTAATTCAGTGTACTCTGCTCTCATTCCCTCACTCCTCTCACTAACATCATCAGACACTCCTAGACCTATAATTCAATAAAAAGTTTTAGTATTTCCTTAATTCCTACAATTTTGGGTTTTGCTTTCTACTCCTTCATTGAAACAATCCTTTTGTTTTTCCTGTTAGCTTCTGTCTGCCAGTTTATTCTCTCTTATAGGTTCCTTTCCCCTGAATTTTGCTATTAGAGTTTTCCCTCTTCTAGGACTTTTTCTTCTTCTTTTTTTTTTTTTTTAAAGATTTATTTTTAGGGCCTCCCCAGTGGCACAGCGGGTTGAGCGCTGTGCTGTGAAGCTGTCCGCAGCCTCTGCAGTGTGGGTTCGATTATCAGCCAGTCAGGGAGAGAGTCCCACATGGCTTGGCAGGCCTCTCCTATCACACCCGCTGCTCCCCTCAGCAGTATATTTCAGTAGATCTGCCTGTTCTGCTCCCCACTTTGTCTCTGGTAAATTCTCTCACCCTTCTACGCCTCTGGCTTATACCTCCAGCTCTTATATAAAAAATAAATCTTTAAAAAAAAAAAAAAAAAAAAGGAAGTAGAAGTCAGTGGGTGGGAAAAAATATTTTTTAAAAAGATTTATTTTTATTTATTTATGCATAGAGGAACTGGGGTGTAGGCATGGGGGGGTGGGGGGTGGTGAGAGAATTCACCAAGGACAGTGGGGAGCAGATCAGGAAGATCTACTGAAATAAACTGCTGAGGGGAACTGCAGGTGAGACAGGAGAGGTCTGCTGAGCCATGTGGGTTAGCTCTCTGGCTGGGGGTTGAACTCATGTTGCAGTGGCTGGCAATAGTTTGATAGTGCTGAGACTTAATCCCTTGTGCCAACAGGAGGCCCCTCTCTTCAATTCTTTATCTTACTCCCTGTGGATGACTTAATCCACTCTCATGACTTCAGTATTCATCTAAATGTGATAACTCCTGAATCTAAATCTTTATCCCAGATCACTTCTGAGTTCTAGACTCTTTTATCCACTTCTGATTACACCTCTCCATTTGACTATCCTACAGATCCTTTAAAAGCCAGTATATTCAAAACTAAAATCATCATCTTAAATCACCACTCTCTTTCTTGAAACCTGCTCATCTTTCTTTGTGCCTTTCTCAACAAATGTCCCTATTATTTTTACAGTAAATAAATGCCCAACCTAATATCTATAATTCTCTCATGGGTATTTTTTTATCCTCCACATCTAATTATTGGACAAGTATTTTTTTTTTTTTTTTTTTTTATAAATTTTATTGTTATATTCCCCATACAATTGCAGCCCCCCCATTCTGACCCCAATCCCTCCCCTCCCGCCCCCGCCCCCCTAAAATTGTCTCTGGTTCATAGTTTTTTGTTGATTTTGATTTTCACTTTCTTATAGTTATTCATTTTCCTGGTCCCTTATTTAAGTTTTCTAGATTCCTGCTATGAGTGAGACCATCCGGTATTTTTCTTTTTCTTTTTGGCTTATTTCGCTGAGCATGATCCCTTCCAGCGCCATCCATGTTGCTGCAAATTGCATGTGTTTATCTTTTTTGAATGCTGAGTAATATTCCATGGTATATATGTACCACATCTTCTTGATCCAGTCATCTATTTTTGGGCATTTGGGTTGTTTCCAAAGCTTAGCTATTGTAAACAGTGCTGCTATAAACATAGGGGTGCAGGTGTTCTTTGGAATTGATGTTTCTGTGTCCTTTGGGTAAATACCTAGGAGTGGAATTGCTGGATCATATGGAAGCTCTATGTTTAGTAGGTCCAGAAATCTCCACACAGCTCTCCACAGTGGTTGGACCAGTTTGCACTCCCACCAACAGTGCAGAAGAGTTCCTTTTTCTCCACACCCTCGCCAGCATTTGTTGTTGCTAGTTTTTTTTAATATGTGCCATTCTCACTGGTGTAAGATGGTATCTCATGGTAGTTTTGATTTGCATTTCCCTGATGGCAAGTGATGTTGAACATTTTTTCATATGCCTGTTGGCCATTTGCATTTTCTCTTCAGAGAAGTTTCTTTTTAGCTCTTGTGCCCATTTTTTGACTGGATTATTTTCTTTGTTGTTGCTGAGTCTCATCAGCTCTTTGCAGATTTTTGTGATCAGTCCTTTATCATTAGTGTTGGGTGCAAAAATGTTCTCCCAGTTGGTGGGGTTTCTCTTTGTTTTTGTTATTGTCTCTTTTGCTGTGCAGAAGCTCTTTAATTTGATGTAGTCCCAGCTGTTTATCTTTGCCTTCACTATCACTGCTTTGGGTGATGTGTCTGTAAAGATGTCTTTGATGTGCAGATCACGTAGTGTTTCGCCTATATTTCCTTCTATATATTTTATGGTTTCAGGTCTTATGTCTAGTTCTTTAATCCATTTTGAGTTGATTTTTGTGTATGGTGTGAGGTAGTGGTCAAGCTTCATTCTTTTGCATGTAGCGACCCAGTTTTCCCAGCACCATTTATTGAACAAACTTTCTTTGCTCCAATGCATAGTCTTTGCTCCTTTGTCAAAGATTAGTTGACCATAGATCTGTGGGTTTATTTCTGGATTTTCTATTCGATTCCATTGGTCTGTATGTCTGTTCTTGTTCCAATACCATGCAGTTTTGATGATTATGGCTTTGTAGTATAGTTTGAAGTCTGGGAGTGTAATGCCTCCATTCCCTTCTTTTTTTTTCAGGAGAGCTTTGGCTATTCGGGGTTTTTTGTGATTCCATATGAATTTCATCAATAATTGTTCTATTTCTTTGAAGAATGACATTGAAATTTTGATTGGAATAGCATTGAATCTGTATATTGCTTTTGGAAGGATGGCCATTTTAATAATGTTTATTCTTCCAATCCACGAGCAGGGGATGTCTCTCCATTTCTTTGTGTCTTCTTCTATTTCTTTTAACAGTGTTTTATAGTTTTCTTTGTATAGGTCCTTTATCTCTTTTGTTAGATTTATTCCCAAATATTTGATTTTTTTTGTTTCAATAACAAAAGGGATGGTTTTTTTTATTTCTTCTTCTTCAGATTTATTGTTTGTGTATAGGAAGGCTACTGACTTTTGCATGTTGATTTTGTATCCTGCCACTTTACTGAACTGATTGATGAGTTGAATTAGCTTTTCTGTGGAGTTTTTGGGGTTCTCTATGTATAATATCATATCGTCTGCAAATAGTGATAGTTTGACTTCTTCTTTTCCTATTTGGATTCCTTGGATGTCTTTCTCTTGTCTTATTGCCCTGGCTAGGACTTCCAGTATTATATTGAAAAGCAGTGGTGAGAGTGGACATCCTTGTCTTGTTCCAGATCTTAATGGAATTGCTTTCAGCTTTTCACCATTGAGAATGATGCTGGCTGTTGGCTTGTCATAGATGGCCTTTATGATGTTGAGGTATGTTCCTTGTATCCCAAGAATTTCAAGGGCTTTTATCATGAATGGGTGTTGCACTTTGTCGAAAGCTTTCTCAGCATCTATTGATATTATCATATGGTTTTTATATTTCTTTTTGTTGATGTGTTGGATAACGTTGATTGATTTTCGGATGTTAAACCATCCTTGTGCCCCTGGAATGAATCCTACTTGGTCGTGGTGAATTATCTTATGGATACATTGTTGGATTCTGATGGCTAAAATTTTATTGAGGATTTTTGCATCAGTGTTCATTAGGGAGATTGGCCTGTAGTTTTCCTTTTTAGTGTTGTCCTTGTTCGGTTTTGGTATTAGTGTAATGTTGGCTTCATAGAACGTGTTTGGTATTGTCCCTTCCTTCTCAATTTTTTGGAAGAGTTTGTGAAGGATAGGCACTAATTCGTCTCTGAATGTTTGGTAGAATTCATTTGTAAATCCATCAGGTCCTGGGCTTTTGTTTTTGGGGAGGTTTTTGATTACCATTTCAATTTCGCTAATTGTAATTGGTCTGTTTAGGTGTTCTATTTCTTCTTTATCTAGCTTTGGGTGATTGTAGAGTTGTAGGAATTTGTCCATCTCCTCTAGATTATTAAACTTATTTCCATATAACTGTTCATAGTAGTTACTGATTATTCTTTTGATTTCTGCTGTGTCCGTTGTGATTTCTCCTCTTTCATTGATGATCCTGTTTATTTGTGCTTTCTCCCTTTTTTCCTTTGTGAGCCTGGCTAGGGGTTTGTCTATTTTATTGATTTTTTCAAAGAACCAGCTCTTGGTTTCATTGATCTTTTGGATTGTTTTTTTAGTTTCAATTTCATTTATTTCTGCTTTGGTTTTTATTATTTCTTTTCTTCTACTGGTTTTGGGTTTTTTTTGTTGTTCTTTTTCTAGATCTTTGAGCTTCGAGATTAGGTTGTTTCTTTGAGTTCTTTCTTGTTTCTTGATGTGAGCTTCTATTGCTATATATTTTCCTCTTATTACTGCTTTTGCTGCATCCCATACATTTAGGATATTGGTGTCCTCCTTGTCGTTCAATTCAAAAAATTTTTTAATTTCTTCTTTGATCTCCTCATTAGTCCAGTGGTCTTCCAGTAGTGTGGTTTTTAATCTCCATGAGGTAGGAAAGTTCCTTGCCTTCTTTTTATGGTTTAGTTCTAGTTTGATGCCTTCATGGTCAGAAAAGATGGTTGGTATGATTTCAATCTTGGTGTATCTGTTGATGTTTGTCTTTGGACAAGTATTTTTATCCTGTTTCCTAAATATTTTTTTGTCTATGTCTCTCATCCCTAATCCATGACCTTAATTTAAGAATTTTACCCTAATTTCTGCAAGTCTTATTTAAACAAATTCTCTACCTTCAGTCTTACCTTCTTTCTAATGGCTGTCCATATTATATAGTGATCCATTTAAAACACTTATCTGGGGGCCTCCCCGGTGGCGCAGCGGTTGAGCGCTGGGTTGCGAAGCTGCCCGCGGCATCTGCGGCGCCGATTCGATCCCCAGCTGCTCCCCGGCCACCAGAGGAGGGTCCGGCATGGCACGCAGACCTCTCCTGCTGCCCGCTGCTCCCCTCAGCAGTGTACTTCGGTCCTTCTGCCTGCTCTGCTCCCTGCTCTGGCTCTGGTGAATTCTCTCACCCTCCCGCGCTTCTGACTGTACCCAGTGCATGTACAAACAAACAAACAAATAAATAAATACATGCCTCTTTAAAAAAAAATAGATCTTAAAACACTTATCTGGTCCTGAACTGTTTTGCTTGATTCCCATAGGGCTCTTCATTGCTCTTAACTCCATACAAAGCCATCCAGATCTAGTCATTACTTGCCTTCCATTTGTTTCATGTATTCGACTGGCCAACTACTTCCTTTATGCCATGTTCCAGGCACACTGAATGATTTTTAATTCCTCAAGTAAGGCTCCCTCTTGCCCCTTTGTGCATGTTGTCCCTCTAGAATGTATTTATTTTTTTCTGGCTAATTTCTATTTCAAGTCTTAGCTTCTTCAGGAAAATGGCTTACCCCAATAAACAGTTGTTTTTTTAAAAATTCTGAAGATCCATAAAAGGTTTAAATTGTATGCATCAGGAGCCAGTGCATGAATAATTGATAAATAAATTGAATCCATAATAAAGCATTCTTTCATTAAAAAAAAAAAAAAAGAATGCCCTAACCTACTCCAGTAGATTAGACTCTACCCGCCTTCCTGTGTACTCCCACAATATCTCGCAGTCCTTCCCTATGACATCACTTTTCAAATTGTGTCATTGAACTCCCAAACTGGGCCCACACCCACTCTGCCTTCTCTCCCCAGACAGGTTAAAAGTGATTTGAAAGCGTATGCAAACCATAGGATAAATGGATGTGCCTTCTTAGTTTATTCAAAGTCACTGAAAGGTTTAGGGGAGAAAAAATTTTAATGCATGTTTGTTTTATATTGAAAAAATCATTATTAATTATGCGTTGTTTCTCATCCCATTTCTCCTGTTTAGAACCTCCCCTCCCACTCTACCCCTAACACACTTAGTGTGTGAATGCAAACACACACATACTGCAGTACTGACTTTCCTCAGCCCTTAAGGGTATTTCACTCCACTGCCACTTTTTAGGGAAAGTTTGAAGGTGACTGCTAAATGGTGCTGTAAGTACTAGCTGACTCTCTGCACTTTAGCTCACTGGAATGTGAGCTCTGTGAGTATAGAAAACATGGCTCTCTTACTCACTGCTGTCTCTCCAGCATCTCCAAACACAGTTTTTAGAACCCTGGAGGTATTTTGTAAATAATTACTGAATGGGTAAAATGGGATTAATTTAACACCTTAGTGAATATCTTTGTTCATTAACCTTTATAGCAAGTTGTAACTTTTTTAGTTCTTATTTTTTACCTCAAGAGACAACTTTTTAAAGTTGTTTATCTTTTTTTCTTTTAGCTTTAATTCCTATATTGTCTTTTCATGTGCTAATTTATAAAAGCTTTCAAAATATTAGTACTATTTTCTTATTATTTTCATATTCCTCCTACCCATGTACCCATGTACTTTTGCTTTTCAGCTATGAAAGATAGAGATGATTGATAATAAGAGGCATACTACTTTAGGTACCAAGCAGGGAAGCAATTTATATCTACATCTGTGTATTATCTTTGTGAGTTAATATGTAGAGATGAAAATATTTCAGAGTTCTTTAAGTTGTATTTTGTGTGTCACTAATCTAATTTATTAGTATTTATTATCAACTCATGTAATCCACACTTTGTTTTCTTGTTTAGATGTGTACAGGGAGGAACAACTGCAATCCCTGGGGCTTTTGGCTGTGGAAAGACTGTGATCTCACAGTCTCTATCCAAATATTCCAACAGTGATGTGATCATCTATGTAGGATGTGGTGAAAGAGGAAATGAGATGTCTGAAGTCCTTCGGGACTTCCCAGAGGTCTGTGTTTATAGAGCTTTCAAATAATTTTCTAGAAAAAAATCACACCACTAGACAGCTTTGATTAGCATTAACAAAGCCCTTTGTTGGATCTGGAACAATACTCTCATTTGTCAAGAATCTCAAGGAATAATTACATTTACGATCTAATTTTTATATTCAGGGAAGACTGTAATTTTTTAATAAAACGCATGAGAATTTCTTTTTGTAGTTTGGTGGTTTTCAGTTATGAAGAGGAGATGAAATAGGCAAAATATTTATGGATGTGAACTTTACGTAGGCTTAATGTGATCTACAAGGTTACTATAGTAATTTTTTTCCCCCATAAAATAATGGTTTTCATTAGGAAATGAAAATAATGCCTGTATTTATAGTACTTGGTAATAGGGAGAGGAAAGAATTGGGAGTGGTGGGGAATATTCTTTGGGAACATTTATTACAGAAGACTTAAATATGAAGTTGTAAACGGGGGACTAAAATGCTCCATGTGGAAATAGAGGATCACTAATAGATTGTTTGCCTCCAGCTTACAATGGAAGTTGACGGTAAGGTAGAGTCAATCATGAAGAGAACAGCTTTGGTAGCCAATACCTCCAATATGCCTGTTGCTGCAAGAGAAGCTTCTATTTATACTGGTGAGTATATAAATTGGAATAAAAGTGGTAACATCTGATCTTAAGTTTAAAACTAGTACCAACTTAATATTTTCCAAAGAACTTCTGTTTCATTCCAAAATACCTCTGTACATATAACCATTTTGTTGCTTTTTGGAAATGCTTGACTATTTATGTCTTGAGAAGTTGTCAGCAGAAGACATTTATAGAGCTGCTCCAAACTTTTAAATGATCATAAAATGGTATATCTTCTCTCCTACCATTTTTTTTTCATTACATATTTTACCATTTTCTTGCTTTGAATATACCCATGTCTCTATAACTTATCAAATTTTAATTATTGTATTTTGACTGCTGGATATAAAGGAGTAAGACAATCAATCTATTTATGTATTACCTTCCATCTTTGTTTGGTTCCCCGTTCAAAAGGGGTAATAGTAGATAAGAGTTCTCCACAGCTTCAGCAATGCTAGTTTTCCCATACTTTCTTAGGATAGCTATCAAATATACAAAAAGTAGAGAAAAGATCGGTGCATACCCATGTACTTGGTACTTAGATCTGACAATTAGCATTTTACTATCTGTGCTTTATTGGATACTTATTCAGTCTGTATTTCATAACAGTGAGCTATCATCTTTCCTATATGTATTTAACCATGTGAAAACTGTCTTCCTTTTGGACAGTAGTTCTTTTTCATAATGATTTGTAAAGTCTCTTTGAAATTAGCCTTTTATCTGTCATGAGTTGCAAATATATTTTCCATTTATTCATCTTTTGATTTTGTCTGAGGTTTTATTTTTTTCTTGAAGGCATTGATGATGTTAGGTCGGTGAAAGAGCCTGTGAACTTTCTTTGAAGTTTATTCATGCGTATCTATATGTTCCAAGTATTTCTAATATATACACATAGTGAATGTTACTACAGACTTAAAACATAGCCACACTTGTATAAGGCAGGATCATTTCCATCATGAGATTGATATGTGGTAATTACTGTGTTTTTTAAGCCTTAATAATATGTGAGTAATACTTCTTTAAGACTTTGTTAATGGGACCATTTTTAGAAAGCTTCAGAATTCATTTTTTATTCTGAGATATAATTTAATAAACAGTAAGTGCTGAATTTTCCAGTAACTACTTTGTTTTTCATAGATAAGCTTTTATTTTCTTACTGGTAAAATAAAGGAACAGAGTAATAGATTTTGGAACTCTTAGAGCAACAACTATATTTCTAAAGTTGTGTCGTATTTTGTACTTTGCTGAGGGCGTGTATATGTATCATTTCATCCAATGTGTTTAGATAGATTAGAGAGTGACGTTTCTTTGCTAGGGTTAATGACAAAACAGAAACTAGAACCCAGGACTTCTTTCTGTGTGATAACCTCTTCTGAGTGGTTTATTGTATGTGATTTTACACATGCGTTCCAGGGCTCCGTTTAGTTCTCTCAGAAGGGAAAAAGAGAGTGGAAGGATTGTACTTACTGTTTTAAAACTTTGATAACATTGAAAAAGTCAAGATTATTCATTATAGGATTATAACTTACAATATTCTTCCCAATTTAGGAATTACACTGTCAGAATATTTCCGTGACATGGGCTATCATGTCAGTATGATGGCTGATTCTACCTCTAGATGGGCTGAGGCCCTTAGAGAAATCTCTGGTCGCTTAGCTGAGATGCCTGCAGGTAGGTGTTTATGTTATTTATTATGTAAGCAAAATGAGTAGGATTTGGGGGACTGGCTTAGAATCTTTCTTTTAAAAATTTTTGTTTTCATTTTTCAGATAGTGGATATCCTGCATATCTTGGTGCCCGCCTGGCCTCTTTCTATGAGCGAGCAGGCAGAGTGAAATGTCTTGGAAATCCTGAAAGAGAAGGGAGTGTCAGCATTGTAGGAGCGTAAGCGCTTCAACTGTTTACTTTTCAAAAAGGAAAAAAAAGTCACTTACCTTAAAGAGAAAATATTTAGTTTCCTCTGAGGGCAGTGGCTTTTAATTAAGTTTGCTTGCACTCCAGAGTCAACCAAGCCACTCATTCAAACACACATATTTGGTGATCTCTGTATGTTCTGGTTCTTTAGATTTGACTTGACAGATTTATTATACTCAAGTGACAGTATTTAGGAATCACTTAGGAAATTATAGACATGTTAAGGTAAGACTGTTGTGTTAAAAATCAATGTGAAGATCACTACGTAATAAAAAGCCACACACAGTTCTTGGGACTTTTCCTCCTTCCTTCATCTATTTGACTAGAAGTATTAGAAGTAATTTTAATGTCTCATTTCCTATACTAGGAGTGTTTAATGATATCTTTCTTATTTGCAACATAGTGCTGATTTTTATTTAAGGTTCTTAGGTGAGACTTTTCTTTCCAAAGTTGTTTTTACAATAAAAAGCTTTTACATTAAAATGGACTTTCAGGGAAAAAATTTGACTTTCATATACAAGTTATTTTTCATAAGCATTTCTAATAATTTTCTTTTTATTTTAAATTTAGAGTTTCTCCACCTGGTGGTGATTTTTCTGACCCGGTTACATCTGCCACTCTTGGTATTGTTCAGGTATATCTTTTCCTCCTGTGGTCAACTTCAGACATGCGCACACACGTGCACAAACACACAGAGTTGTTCTAATGTTATCCAAATCATTAAGAAGTATTTAATTTACTTACATGGTAAAATCTGTTTTAGGAACATTCTTATCACTTAGAGCCTTTAATATTGTTTGTTCTTTCTTACCTCTACCTGGGCTTTATAATAAGCTTAATAAGTGGAAAATACATCTATAAGTGGCAAAGTTTTATTAATGTTAGAGTAACACTAAGTTCGAATAACCCTCACGGTTGAAACATATAGTTCCAAAAAATGTATAATGGTCAATATGCAGTAGGAGTTTATTTTCCTTAATACTCTGGTCTAAGGCAAATGATACTATCAGAGAGCAGCTCTTTTCCATTCACTGATAATTTCAGAGACATAGTCACTTCACTCATTCTCTCAGCCACACCCAGATGTAAGTAAAACTGGAAAATGTAATTTCTGCATAAGCAGCTGCTTCCCAGTGACAAGGCATGAATTTTAGTGGCTAGCTAACCAACTGAGCCATTAAAAGAAGCCCAAATGAAAGATGTATATAAATCAGGACTATAGATCCTCCTTGGTGGCCCAGGGGTCAAAGTCTCAGCACTGTCAAGCCATGGCCAGCCACTGTGGCATGAGTTCAATCCCCCGACAGGGAGCTAACCCTCATGGCATAGCAGACCTCTCCTGTCTTGCCCACTGCTCCCTGAGCAGTGTATTTCAGTAGATCTGCCTATTCTGCTCCCCACTCTGTCTCTGATGAATCCTCTCACCACCTGCACATCTGGCCTATACCTCAGTTCTTGTATGCATAAATAAATAAAAATAAATCTTTAAAAATAAGTAAATAAATCAGGAGTATAGTGTTTCTTTTTTTTTTAAAGGTTGGTATATTCTTAGGTACATGTATTATTCATATGGAAAACAACAGAATATTTGCTTATGTTTCTGCCAACATCAGGTAAAAAGAAATTGTGGGGCCTCCGCTGGTGGCGCAGTGGTTGAGCACTGGGCTGCGAAGCTGCCCGCAGCCTCTGCAGCACCAGTTCGATCCCCGGCCACCAGCGAGGGTCCCACATGGTGCAACAGACCTCTCCTGCCGTGCCCACTGCTCTCAGCAGTGTATTTCTTTGTCAGTCTGCCTGTTCTGTTCCCCGCTCTGGCTCTGGTGAATTCTCTCACCCTCCTGCGCTTCTGACTGCACCCAGTGCTTGTATAAATAAATAAATAAATCTTTTTAAAAAATAAATAAAATAATAAAAAAAAATTGTGGGAGCTAAATTTATAAAATTATAATTCTCAAGTTCTTTAAACTTTGTTAAATTTTTTAAATTTTTTTTTTAAAAGATTTATTTATTTATGCATACTGGAACTGGGTAACAGGCCAGAAGTGCGGGGGGGTGAGAGGGTTCACCAGAGACAGAGCGGGGAACAGAACTGGCAGATTGACTGAAATACACTGCTAGAGGGGAACAGCAGGCAAGTCAGGAGAGGTCTGCTGCTCTATGTGGGTAGCTCCCTGGCCGGAGATCGAACTCATGCTGCAGAAGCTGTGGATAGCTTCATACCTTGCGTCTTAACCCCTTGCGCCACCAGGGAGGCCCTAAATTTTTCCGTTTTAAATTGCAGAGAAAGGGGAACAAAATTAAAAATGGATAAAATATAGGTGAATGTGTGACTTCAGAAAAACGTCTTTCAGATCTTATTGGATAGGCCCTAATAATAGGGACTGAATTTAGTCACAATATTTAGAGGCTTTTAATCAGTGTCTATTCCTTTTTTTTTTTTTTTAAGATTTATTTTATTTATACAAGAGCCAGGGTACAGGCCAGATGCTCAGGAGGGTGAGAGGATTCACCAGAGACAGAGGGGGAATAGAACAGGCAGACTGACGAAATACACTGCTGAGGGGAGCAGCGGGCAAGAAAGGAGAGGTCTGCTCACCATGCAGGTTGCTCCGAGGCCAGCAGGGATCAAACTGACACTGCAGAGGCTGTGGACAGCTTCACAGCGCTGTGCTCACCCGTCTGTGCCACCAGCGAGGCCCAATCAGTGTCTATTCTATCTCAATAAGACATTTTCTGGCTCATCTGCTTATATTGGACTATAATAATCTTCAAAAGATTCTTAATTTTTCTTATCAGATTTGATACATTATTAAGGAAATTCAGAACATGTTTGATCTTATTTATAAATACTGCCTACCCTGAAATTGAAAGGAATACGTTTTTAACTATAAGTTTTTTACATTTCAGTTGCACTTGGTATATACTAAAATTTAATTTGCCAAAATTTATAGAATTATATATTTAGTATCATGTATACCTTAATACATTTTTTTTTAAATCTTTGTGTTTTGTTTTTAAATCAGGTGTTCTGGGGCTTAGATAAGAAACTAGCTCAGCGTAAGCATTTCCCCTCTGTCAACTGGCTTATCAGCTACAGCAAGTACATGCGTGCCTTGGATGAGTACTATGACAAACACTTCACAGAGTTTGTTCCTCTGAGGACTAAAGCCAAAGAGATTTTGCAGGAAGAAGAAGACCTGGCAGAAATTGTGCAGCTTGTGGGAAAAGTGAGTTATTAAATCCCACACTGACTTTTTTTTTAATTTAAATATTTTATTTTATATAATTCTTACATCTTTTTTCAAGCAAATTCACACTGACTTATTTTTAAGGACAGATAGAAATTTGGATATGTAGATTCTTGCCTTGCAAAATGAGTATTAAATATTTTTTAAACTGACAAAATTTTAGATTATTCTTTTATCTACATATTTGAGAGACTTATTAGTGTTATTGAAGGTAGAAAGATGATTATTGTTTGATCTGTTATTGAACAACAAGCCACTCTAGCACTTAATGGCTTAAATAGTGTTTTAATGCTCTTGGTTTTAGAGTTGATGAGCTCAATTGCACATTCTTGCTTAGGGGCCCCTCCCTCATAAGTGGCAGTTATGTCGTGACTGAGGCTGGAGTCATCTAAAAGTTTTCTTCCCTCATATGTCTGGTACCTGAGCTAGACTAAGTGAATAACTAGTGGTTGGCTAGATGTTGTCTCTCTGTGGTATTTTCACATCAGAGGTCAAGACTCTCAGAGTGAATGTTAAGAAAGAAAGGGAGTGGAAACTACCAGCCTGTTATGTCTGGGCTCCAAAACTGATACTGTATCACTCTGTCTTATTGTTTTGGTCAAAGCAGCCACAAAACTTGCCCAGGGTCAAGGAGTTATACTTCACAGTGATTAATTAAAAGAAGTAACTAAACTGTTAGGAACTTTATTTTTTGATCCTTTACAACACTGAACATTACCTCGCTTTGTTGTAAAAGAAAAAAAAAAAAAAACACTTGGTTTACTTTTATTTCTTGAGGTAGAATGTACCCAATACTAAGCAAATTTGAGGTGATAGACTAAAGATCAACTGTCATGTATTTTTGCAGGAGTACCAGGACTAGGAGTCAGGATTCTAGTTCTGATTCTTCCACTAAACAGCTGTGTGAGCTGAAACAAGTGACTTACATTCTTCTGTTTCTTGAAGTTTCAAAGGAGGATATTGTAATTAAATGTAGTCAAATTAAATTCCAGTATTGAATGACTTCTTAGATACTGTACATTGCTAGTCAGGACTCTCAGAGTCCTCTACCTGGTTCTATTTATTATGTCTTACAAAGTCACCTCCTAATTTTTTTCAACAAAGGATTTTATTAGATGGTTAGTGATGTAGTAAATACTCATTATTTATAAATGACTGTGGCACAAGAGGAACAAGAAATAGAAGACCTCCAAAACCAGACAGAGGCAATTCAGGAATAGAAAATTTGGTGTTAATTTTGTTTATGAATAGAGGTATTAAAATCCTAAGTTAAATAATAGTTTACTAGATCCTACAGAATATGAAAAATAATAAAATGATACATGATGAGCAAGTAAAGTTTATCTCAGAAATATACATATGATTCAACACAAAATTTGTTATTGTAACTCATTGATGTAATTAATAAATGGAAAAATAATATCTTACCCAATATGGAAAAGATATTTGAAGTTAATTACCTGTGTTTTTTTTTTTATTATTGTAAATCATGAGCAGTGCTTTTATTTATTGGGTGAAGATTATATGCAGATATACAATGCTAAGTCTTTGCCTGTATTTCTATGGCCACGTAATAAACTTTGAAAGATAATGATCCAGACCTAGTATCGTGCACTTAGTATTGATGAACCGAATAATTCTTAGCTGTGCATTGGGAGAATACCATTCATCCAAGAATTTTCAGCTGTCAAAATTTTTATTTTTTTTCCTTTTTTAAAATTTTATTTAAATATTTTATTTTATATAATTCTTACATCTTTTTTCATCTTTGCACAATGTATGCATTTTCATTTTGGTTATATTCCCCATACAGATGCACCCCCATCCCCTTATTTTGACTCTAGTCCTTCCTTCCCCCCGCCCCCACCCTGTAGTGTGTCTCTGGTTTATAGTTGCTTGTTGATTTTGATTTTTACTTTGTATTGTACCTGTGATTTTTTAAAAAATCTCTTAGCAAACAAGGAATAGGAAGGAACTTCCCTTCTTTGATTTGTTAAAAGAAATACACTGAAAATATTGTAGTTAATGGAAAATTTTCCAGTGCATTCCATTTAAAAATCATGAATGAGATCAGAATGCTTGTTACTATCTCTGCTTATGTTCAGCCTAAGATTAGAAATCCTAATCAATGATATAAGAGAAGAAAAAAATAAAGTTATAAAGGAAGAAATTAAAGTATCATTATAGAAAATGTGTTCATATAATGAGAAAATAACAGAAATAACAGAGAAACAATTAGAATTAGTAAGAGTTTGGTGAAGGCTCTAAATCCAAAATAAGTATAAAAAAATCAGAATTTCTCCTTATTAGCAATACCAACTATGGTAATAGTCAAATTTCCAGTGGAAACTTTTGAGCAAATCAATAATCATTCTAAAATACTAGGATATCACAAGAATGCACAGCCTTAAAAGTAGTAAAGAGGGGAATTTCCTTTATTGAATATCAGTACAAAACCATAATAATAAGAACAATGTGGTATTGGTGAAATAACAAATATATTGTTGGAATTGAATAGAAATAGATTATATAAGAATCTTTGACATGGTTAAGATGATACCACTGTTTAAATGAGGGAGGGTGGATTGTTTCAGTTAATGATGATGGAAAACCATTTACTATTTGGAGAAAAATAAAACTGAATCTCATACAAGGGCAGACTTCAGCTACATTAGCAGTTTAAGTATAAAAGGTAAGACTTTCAAGTTAATAGGAAACAAATATCTTCTTGACTTAGGGGTTGAAAACAGACAAACAAACTCCCACATGCACAAACAACAATTTTTTTTTATTTCACTAAAAAGCAAGAATTTTTTGTTTAACAAAAGCTACCATGGATAAAGGTAACAGATGACCTATTGGGAGAAGTTCACAAAATCTAAAACATATGGACTAAATGTACAAAGAACTATAAATTAATGAGAAGATTAGAACCCAAACAGAAATATAGGCAAAGGAAAGAGCAGACAGATCATACAGAAGAAACACAAAAGATTTATAAGCTTGTGGAGAAGTACTCTTGCAACAATGAGATACAATGTTATACTGGTTAGAATGGCAAATATTAGAAAACTGGCCTACACCCGGTCAGGTGGTGATAGAGAGCTGGTACTCCCTTGGTGGCTGTGTCATTTAGTGCTGACTGTGGAGAGCAGTCTGAGAGAACTTGCTTGTACACCCTGTGACTTAGCAGTTCTATTTTTGAATATTCAGTGCAAAAGAAATTCTCAAACAGGTCTTTTAAATGGATGTGTTTGTGGTGGCAAGGAGTTAGAAAAAATCTAAGTATCTTTACTGAGGACAAAAGATGGAAGACAAAAATAGGGAAGGGGCGTACATGGAACAAAGTGCAAATGAGCTGGCAGCAGCAGACTGTGTGACACAGAGCAACAAGGAAGGATCTTAAAAACAATGTGCTGAAGACCACACGTAAAACTGCTTTATATAATTAAAAATAATAGTACAAATGAAAATACACTTATTTCATGAGCTTATGCAAATAAAAGGATACCCATAAAATATTTTAATATTTCTTGTGGTTGAAGAGGGGTTTAGGCATAAAAGATTAAAAAAAGAAAGAAAGGAAATAGAAGTCTTGATCCTTATCTCTAAAGAGCTTAGAGCACAGGAGCATAGGTAACATGTGGCTGCTGTTAAGTTGCTGGGCCTCTCCCTTTCCCACAGCTCCCAAGAAATCTTCACTCCTCGTGATCCTAGCAACAGTGCAATGGTATTATCTCTCGAGGCTGCTAAAGCTTTTGAGGCATTGATGTTTAAAGAGTGAAGCTCTATAACAGCAATACCAATAAAATAGCACTCAGACATAGATAAGAGCATGCTTGCTATTACTTTGCATTTACATAGTTTTAACACTGCATGATATTGAGAGAAAATTAACTGTTCATGGGCTATATAGAACCTGTGAAATAAACTTAAGACTGAGAATTTAAATAAGATGACAGAGTAGGATGTGAAGGATAAAGTGTTTCAAAAAAGGAATGTCTATTTGTGCATTGTGTTCATAGCAGCATTATTTGCAGTGTCTAAGAGGTAGAAGTAATCCAAATGTTGTCCTTTGCTAGAGAAATGGGTAAACAAAATGGAGTACACACACACACACAGAAGAATATTCAACCTTACAAGGGAAGGGAAATTCTAACATATGCTGCAACATGGCTAAACTTTCAGGACATTATGTCAAGTGAAGTTAGTTTGTCACAATAGGAAAAATGCTGTATAATTTCACTAATCTAAAGTAGTCAAATTCATAGAAAAGGAATTAGAGGGAGGGCAAAAAGGAGAGCTGTTATTTCATGGGTGTAGCATTTTAGATTTGCAAGATAAAAAAGTTACGGCAGTCTGTTTCACAACAACTACACTCAATGGTTAAGATAGCAAATTTTAAGTTACTTTTTTTATAATGATAAAAAGAAGAACTTCAAAAGGCAGTTACAAAGTTAATTTATTAATGATAGGTGATGGAAGTTGTGCTGATGATATGGTTTCTTCTTGCTAGTTGATTGTAACTAACTGTGGGGCTATTGGTCCTGCATTGTAGAAGTAAATTGCTAAAGATATTTTTTTTTTCTCCTCCAGGCTTCACTAGCAGAAACAGATAAAATCACTCTGGAGGTTGCAAAACTTATCAAGGATGATTTCCTACAACAAAATGGATATACTCCTTATGACAGGTAAGATATCCTATTTTTTTATTTGAATATTTTCTATAGAGTTTTGAAGAAGGTGCTACCTACACATTAAAAACCTTTTCCCCCCCTTCATATAGACACAGTGTGATCAAACATCTAGGTTTATTTTGTATTTTTATAGCAGATTTGTAGTAATCTAACTTGGCCCCTTGTCTTGATTTTATTCATTTGTCCAGTTATGGCCTTTGCACTCATGGTCCAATCATCTTTAACTGGATTAAATTGTGGCCTAATGTGTAGAACCTAGGATCATTGCCTCCAGAAGCTTTTCTCCCTCCTCCTTACTACTATGCATGCCTCTTTTATTAAATAAATGTGTGCCACTTTCCTGCTACGTTTCCCAAGATGCCCTTTTTTCTTGTTTCTACCAAAGTCCCTATTAGACACCCCCATTGACCCCTGCTACTGCTGTTCCATGTTTGTTTTGTTTGCCATTATTGTCTATATTATTACCATGGTTTATTTAAAATTTCCATTTCTTTTTTTTAAATATTTATTTTATATATTTTTTACGTCATTTTTCGTTTTTGTACAATGTATGCATTTTCATCTTGGTTATCATCCCTGTAAAATTCCCACCCCCCCTTGTTTTGATCCTACTCCCTTCTCCCCCCCGTAGTGTGTCTCTGTTTTATAGTTGCCTGTTGATTTTGATTTTTACTTTATTATAAAAAATTTCCATTTCTTTTAAAAGATTTTATTTATATATTATTGTGTATAAGAACTGGGGTGTGAGCCAGAGGTGCAGGGAGTGAGAAGATTCACCAGAAACAGAGTGGGGAGCAGAACAGGCAGACTGACTGAAATACACTGCTGAAGGGAGCAGTGGGCGAGACAGGAGAGGTCTGCTGAACCTTAGTGGGTTAGCTCCCTGGCCAGAGATCGAACTTGGGCTGCAACAGTGATAACACTGAGACTTAACCTCTAGGCCGCCAGGGAGGCCCAAAATTTCCATTCTTTTAAACTTTGATAATTTAAGTTCTTCCATCACAGGATTGCTTTTCTCCCTCAAGTCATATTTGGTTCCATAAAAAACTAAAATAGTTTTGGTTTTGGTTCCTAAAATGATATCTGGACAAATGTATTACAAGAATGTAGGATGAACAGAAAATATGACAATATAATAATCACTAAGTCTCAAAAATCTGTAACAGAAACTTGTTGCAATTTGCTTGTGTGTCTTCATTATTAGTTAGTATGGGTGGGTGAAAATGACCACATTAATTATTTTGATTTTTATTTACCATAGGTTCTGCCCTTTCTACAAGACAGTAGGAATGCTCTCCAACATGATTGCATTTTATGATATGGCCCGTAGAGCTGTTGAAACCACTGCCCAGAGTGACAATAAAATCACATGGTCCATTATCCGTGAGCACATGGGGGAAATCCTCTATAAACTTTCCTCCATGAAATTCAAGGTATATTTTGTTTCTATTGTAATTTTTTTAAGTAAAATATGTTTTTTTGTCCAGCCTGTGTGTGAAACTTGGATTTATCATTTTCGTACTTTCTCAGATTATGTAAAACCAGACCAAACCTCAAAGTTATCTTCAAATAGGAATTCTAGTGATGTTAGTGTGTCACGTCTGAAATAAATGCTGACATTTTCCCTTTTGTCTTAGCTGCTAGGCAATTTAGAGCTAAAATCATTGCTGAGCAGCAATTACCTTACCTCAGGTTCCCAGTAACATCTAGCTACTGTATTAGTGTGATATGACTTCTGCTGTTTACTTTTTCTAAATATTGTATCACACGCCATTTTAAATTTTCAGCAGACATTCATTCTTTTGGAAGTATGCAAGACATAAACAGATAATTAAATGACATTATCAGCAGAAACTGGAATGTGTAGGGTTGTTTTTACAATATTTGATCAGTTGCATTTATTTCTAAGTCATGACATTCCAGTGTATTTACAAATCTATTGAGAAATTGAGACTGATTCTCTGAATGTGCATTTTTTTATATAACATACAGCATTTGTTTACATTACAGGTTGAAAGTAAGTTTGTACAAAATGTATATAAATATTAAAATAAATGCAAAAATTTAAATCAAAATTTTTTAAATATTCACATCCTTTGAGCCTAGTCATTCCATTCAAAACATATAACCCAAGGAAATAACCAGAGATTTTTGATGTGGATTTGTGTAAAAGAATATTTATTAAACTTCTTAAATGTCATACAGAGTAACCATAGTTGGTAGTATTTTTTTTTTAAAGATTTATTCAAGAGCTGGGGCACCGGCCAGAGATGTGGGGGATGAGAGGATCCACCAGAGACAGAGTGGTGAACAGAACAAGCAGATTGACTGAAATACACTGCTGAGGGGAGCAGTGGGTGAACAGGAGAGGTCTGCCTCGCCATGTGGGTTTCTCCCTGGCTGGCAGGGGATCGAACTCATGCTGCAGAGGCTGGGGATTGCTTCATAGTGTAGTGCTTAACCCCTTGCACCACCAGGGAGGCTGCCATAGACAGTAGTATATTATGATAAGAATATTATAGGCCTCCCCTGGTGGCGCAGCGGTTGAGCGCTGGGCTGCGAAGCTGCTTCCCGAAGCCTCTGCAGCACCAGTTCGATCCCCGGCCACCAGTGAGGATCCCACATGGCGCGACAGACCCGCTGCTCCCCTCAGCAGTGTATTTCATCAGTCTGTCTGTTCTCTTTCCACTCTGGCTCTGGTGAATTCTCTCAACTTCCCACGCTTCTGACTGTACTGCTTGTATAAATAAATAAATAAATCTTTAAAAAAAAATAAGGATATTATGAAGACATTACCAAATTTTTCCCAAAGACATGAGGTAATGCTTATAGTATAATGAGTGAAAAAAAAAACCAAACAACAGTTTGCAAACCTGTGCCTTTGTAGGTGTTCCTTTTTGCTAACTCTCTGTCCCTCCGCAGGGCAGCAGCCTTCTTGCCTGCCCGTGCCCTTTACCATTCCGGGGCTTCTCTCCACTGACCTCCCTCAGCAGAGGCAGCTCTCAAGGCCGCCTGCCTACCACCATGTAGGCCTCTCTTAGCAAACCTGTCCCTTTCTGGGCAACCCATTCTACCCCTTTGTGTCTATGCAAGTGTCCTTTATTCTTCTCTTCCTTTTATAATAAACCTGCCCTTTTGGATATGGAAAAAAAAAAAGAAATTTGATCCAAATTTTAATTTTAAAAATTTTATACTCGTAGCAAGAAGAAAAATATATAAGTAGTAATGATATAATAATAATGATTTCTGATTGATGATTAAAGATATCTTTTTTCTATTTACATGTGTTTTATTTTCAAGTTAACAACAGTTTTTGTGTGTGTTTTTTTTAAGATAACCATTTTCATAGAGTTTTTAATATTTATTTATTTATTTATACAAGCACTGGGTACAGTCAGAAGTGCGGGAGGGTGAGAGAATTCACCAGAGCCAGAGCCGGGAGCAGAATAGGCAGAAGGAGCGAGGTACACTGCTGAGGGGAGCAACGGGCACGGCAGGAGAGGTCTGCGCGCCATGTGGGACCCTTGCCAGGGATTGAACCGGCACTGCAGAGGCTGTGGGCAGCTTCGCAGCCCAGCGCTCAACCGCTGCACCACCAGGGGAGGCCCAAGTGTGGTTTTTTGTTTTTTGTTTTAAATGTCATTAAGTGTTCTTCTGTAGTAGTATTTGTTGGCCAGAGAATAGTATTTTCCAATTCCATGTTCTGGAAATTTTTTCCAAAGGTAACTTGAATTCTGTAATGACTTTTTCAGGATCCAGTGAAAGATGGTGAGGCTAAGATCAAGGCCGACTACGCACAACTCCTTGAAGATATGCAGAATGCATTCCGTAGCCTTGAAGATTAGAACTGTGATTTCTTTCCTCCTTTTCCTGAGCAAAGTTCCTATGTGTACATTTTCCTAAATTTCTCATCTCAAACCCTTTGCTTCTTTATTGTGCAGCTTTGAGATTAGTGCCTATGTGTGTTATCATTTGTTACCCTGTTTATTTGACAAGTCTTATATAAAGCAAACATTCCTTTGTACACGTGTTTGAAGGACCTCCCTAATCCTTTATCTGAAGTGGTGAATGTAGTAAATATGATATGCAATGGCTACACTACTGTAAACTTGTATGTATGGTGACATCCCTCCTTGTCCTTGGTTTGCCCTTTCCTCATCACCATTAAATTGTAAACAGGACTACTGCATGTACTCTCTTTGCAATGCATTTGGAATGGAAGGCCAGATTTCCATACATTTTTGATAGGTACTCTGTGAAATGACTCAATATCTACATGGTAAGGTTATTTGTAGCTTAGCATTTTGCTAAGTAACTATTTCGTTTCTTTTTTAAACATGAATGTTTATGTATTACTCCCTCCAGTGTAAATCAGGAATATTTATGGGAAACTGTTGGGAACCTACTGTTTTCAAAACAGGCCTTTGTGGGACTCAGCATGATGTATGACTCACTACCCTCTTAAAAAGTGAAAAAAGGAACCAGGCAGTCAAATTTAGATTGACATCATCGAATTAAAGCATGTTTTATTTCACTAGGAAAAATTCAGTATCAAGGAATGTTATTCTGCCCCATTACTTGGAAATTCTTTTTTTTTTTTAATTATATTTAAAACAAGCATCAAGAACTTGATCCATATCACACCCTCTTTCTTTTCCTCAAACATCTTAGTAGCCTAAACTTCTCAGAATCATGTGGCAGTGGGATGGGCAGTAAAATGTCACCGAGAAGATATTTAGTAGTGGTTGAAGACTGTTGGCACCTTTAAGGATAAGTTGGGCTGTAGTGATTCTTAGGTCCATAGTGGCATTATGTTTTTACAAGATAATGACATGTGTCACATCTTTGTATGTTTCTTTGTCGAATTTTTGACAAAATTTTTAACTTTACCAGTTACAGAAAATAGCACCTTCATGTAGTTTTTGATTCATTGGCTCGAAAGATTTCTCAGAATATCTATAGCCTTAGCAACATTACAGTTTCTATTCTGTTTTCAAGGACGAAATTAAATCTTGCATCTGCTAATAACAGAAACTGGGGGAAAAGATCATTTCATCCTTAAGTATATGTTTTAAAATAATTTCTGTGTTTGCGGAAGAAGGCACACTGCAGAACAACTCTGAGAGCAACAGTTTCCCATTAACTCTTTCTAGACAATAGTCTGGCACCATTGCTCCCTCGTGGGGAAGAGGAAAGGATATATGAACATGTCTAAAGATCTCAAATACCCAAATGTAATAGCCTAAGTAGAGTATTTATTGTATGCCTCAAATATGTTGTTATTTAAATTTTTAGGTAATGTATTTCTTTTGGTCTTTTATGGTCAGTCAGTACTGTTAAAGTACTTTACCATCTGTTAAAGATGCAATCAGTAGGGAATTCAGCTACAGTTTGTTTAAACCCTTGCAGATTGCATGTTCTTTTTTTAACCTTTCAGAATATTGGAAGAATTATGCGATGATTTGTTGAGATGTGGACTTAATGGTGCTGCTTTAATCAGTTTGCTTCCAGTGTGGCTTCCTACCCAGAAGCCCTAGGACCAGTGGAAATTAAAAGAATTTCAAAAGCTTTCTGTTCCTACCTGAAGACCCTACCAGCAAAGTAGGATTGTGTTAGTAATGAATGATATGATAAAGTTTGACCAAGTTTGTTTTTTGTTATTTTGAATTTTTATTGTACATTCTCACTCCTTTTTAAGAATGTTGATGTATGGGTGTGAAGATGCTAGAGAAACTATGCTCAGATATTCATCATAAATGTCCCTTTCACCTTTGTTTTGTAAAATTTCAGACTGGTCGCTGATCGTATTTCTTTAGTGAGAATGTGGTAAAATTACAACAATCTTTTAAAAAGATGATGCAGTTCTATATTTATTGTGCTGTGCCTGGTCCTAAGTGGAGCCAGTTAAATAAGTTTCATATGTATTTTTCCAGTGTTAAATCTCACACATTGTACCCTTTGGAAATTTCCTTCCATCCTGAAGAATGAATAGTAGAGGCCATATATATTGCCTCATATCCTTGAGATTTCACTATCTTTATGTTAAAAGTTGTGTATAATTGTTAAAATCTATGAAAGAATAAAAAGTGGATTTAAATTAACATTTTTCCTTTTTGTGTACCTGGAAAGAACTACTAGAAAACATGCTGCTTTACATTTTGACTTACTGTTTTCAGTATGAACTTTTACATTTAAAAATTTTTCCCATTCTTTATAAATTGTCACTAAAAATTATGTAATTGAACAATGGTCTTCATTGTAGATTGTAAAACATTTATAATGATAAACACTATGATTGGAAAATATAGTACACAGAATCTCATGCCATTCTAAATATTACCTTAAATGGAAAAATCAAATGATTTCCAAAATTATGCTTCTAAGTTAAAGGAGATAAGTGAGTCATACCCATCTCTGTTTTTGACAAATGAACTAAAGCCTTGTAACTCATGATTTTTCAAGTTAAATTATTTAAGATCCAAGATGGCAACATGTTACAGAGAGAATATTTATTTACTTAAATGTATGTTTAACAATCTCCAAAAAATAAAGAAGTACTTTGGGATGAACAACTCTATATTACTATCAGTCAAGTTTATAAAAAGAAATACTTAAAAATTCACAGGAGATCTTAATCACTATAGGATGTTTGGGTAATTTTTAGTCAACTTGGTAATATCCGATTATTGTTTTTAGGCTATTATTTTTAATATATTGTTACAATATAATAGTACAAGAAAGAACTTACTTTCCCAAGTAGGGTGTGACAAAATGCCACTGAAGTTGCTCTAAGAGTTTCCTCTTATTTTGAGTTCCCCCAAAAGTTGACTCTGAGACAAGTGTTTGAGTGCAGATAATTTATTTGGAACATGAGCCTAGGAAACACCAGGGAGGGTAGAAAATGGAGATGGAATTGAAGGAAGCCCCAAAATCCCTCTGGACTATTGAGCACAAATCCTGCTGGAGAGTTCTGGAAGCAAGTGAAGATCATGTACTTGGTTTTCCATCTAGGATACAAGGGAATTAGAGTTACTTCATCAGTGATTGATAACTAACTCCTGCCAATCAAACTTTGAAGGCTATTCCAAAAAGGCTGGGAGAGTCAATGTTCAGCATATGCAAATAGATATATTGGGCACTGGTGGCCACAGAAAATCCTTTGCCAAGAGATTGAAGTGTGGATAGTTGAGGTCCACCTGGTATGCTCTGATACAGCAGTCATGACAAGTTTTATGGGGGAGACTACTAGCAACTGCTTCAGGGCTTCTAAAGTACCCAAGAAAAAATGACTATTCAGTCAATTGAAAGATCACACTACAAGGAAGAAGACACATGTAAAAGGAGCTGGAGACTTTAAAATAGATTTGGGGGGAGGGGGTTTGTTTTGTTTTTAACAGTAGAGAATACACCAATTATGGTTATGGGGTTTAATGCTCCTGAAAGTAATGCAGTTTCCTAGATTAAGGAATTTTTTTTTTTTTTTAAGATTTATTTTATTTATACAAGAGCTGGCGTATAGGCCAGAGGCGCAGGAGGGTGAGAGGATTCACCAGAGACAGAGTGGGGAGCAGAACAGGCAGACTGACCGAAAGCACTGCTGAGGGGAGCAGCGGGCTAGACAGGAGAGGTCTGCTGCGCCATGTGGGTATCTCCCTGGCTGGCTGGGGATCATACCCTCGCTGCAGAAGTTGCAGATAACTTTGCAGCTCTGCGTTCAAGCTGCTGTTCCACTTGGGAGGCCCATGGGATATTTTGATTATTCCACTCTGAAAAGGAAATTGAAGTCCATCAAGGCTAACTAATTTACAGCTACTTAGTATAGAATTTAGTCCTCCAGATTTCTAGTGTATCTGCACTGTTAAAAAAACAAATATAATCTGATAAATTTGAGGATCCAATCCATTCTATTAAACTTCATGAATTGAGCAATGCCCTGTTTAGCAAGTAGAAAGGCACTCCAGAGGAGTTGTACACAATGGAAGATTTCTTATGAACCTAAAGAGGGTAGGACTCGGTGGTTTTTAGCTAAAGAAAGGATTGTTTCAGGTCAGCTTACCTTCCCTTAGGCGAAGCCAGGGGCTCCCTATCAGGCTGGCAGATTATCTGACTAGTGCTGATCAGGAAATTCCAGACTGATTGGTTAAAAATTCCACTGCTGGGAGAGGTTGAAACGAAGTTAACTTAGTTGCTAAATTGGTTTGATGCCCTGGGACTTAGCACAAGTAATTTAACTTTGGACCTGTCTCCTTTTTAACAGCACCTGATCATTCTGTGTATAGTTCACATGTGTATACTTTTCAGACAGAACCAAGAAATATTGACTAAGTCAGATAAAATGACCAGAGAAAAAGTAGGGTAGAAATGACTAGACAAAGTGGTCATGAGCATGTGATAACTTGCTCATTTTAAGAAGGGAAAAGATAAACAGAATTTAGGAAGGTGATTCTAGAAATAACCATTTTCACCAAAATTACATAGAAGTCTTTAAATAGGGGAAGAACAAGAATATCAATAATAAATGTCTCACAAAGGACATGTCTCCAGAATATAAAGAACTGCAAGTAAAAACAAAAATGTCAAAGATCTTAATAGTTATTTAACTATTAAGATGTGTGATTAAGATGTGTGTATTTAAGATGTGAACAGGCATCTTGAAAAATGGCCATATTTGAAAAACATGCTTAGCTTCTAGTCAATAGGGAAATGCATATTAAAATTATAATACGACACCTTTTCATAGTCACTAGAAAAACTAAAACAGGACACAGTACCCAGTGTTGGTGAGGAAGTGATACATTTTGATGAAAGCATAATTTTGTGCTACTCAAGGGAACAATTATGATACTACCCACAAAGTTTCCCCTTGGGCAGCAATAAGGAGGTAACAATTAGGAGGAATCTTATGGTAGATTTTTTCAAAAGATCTATTGGAGGAAGAGAAAAGAGTAGCTAGAAATTAAAAGAAGGAAAAAGAATTAGTATGGTAATTCAGTTTAGGGTCTTGATTGCCCCTCACTTATTTTTTGGATGACTGTGGTCAGCGGTCCTCTTTCATTGTCTTTTGCTTTTTTAAAAAAGATTTGTTTTATTTATTTATGCATACAAGAGCTGGGGTATAGGCCAGAGGTGGGGGGAGGGGGCGGTGAGGGAAGGTGAGAGATTCACCTGAGACAGAGTGGGGAACAGAATAGGCAGATTGGGCCTCCCCCGTGGCGCAGCGGTTGAGCGCTGGGTTGCGAAGCTGCCCGCAGCCTCTGCAGTGCCGGTTCGATCCCCAGCTGCTCCCCGGCCACCAGAGGAGGGTCCCACATGGCGCGCAGACCTCTCCTGCCGCCCGCTGCTCCCCTCAGCAGTGTACTTCGGTCCTTCTGCCTGCTCTGCTCCCCGCTCTGGCTCTGGTGAATTCTCTCACCCTCCCGCGATTCCGACTGTACCCAGTGCTTGTATAAATAAATAAAATAAATAAATGTTTAAAAAAAAAAAAAAAAAAGAATAGGCAGATTGACTGAAATACACTGCTGAGGGGAGCAGTGGATGAGACAGGAGAAGTCTGTTGTGCCTTGTGGGTTAGCTCCCTGGCCAGGTATCGAACTAATGCTGCGGGTACTGCAGGAACTTGTGCAGCAGTGGCTACGATTGCTCCACTGTGTTGAGACTTAACCCGTTGCGCCACCAGAGACACCCTCTCTTGTTGTCTTTTGAAGAGGTGTTTTAGGTAGCAAGACCACTAGGTCACGATATTCCTGTTTGTTAGTTAAGATAGGAAGGTTTCTTTAATTTTTTGCAAAATGGAGGGGATTCTGCTACATAATGGCACAGGAACCCATTCTGTAGGACTATCTATACACAATGCATATACATACATATATGTCTACCAAAAACAAACCAAAATGTTCATAGCAGCACTACTTGTAGTAGTCCCAAACTGAAAATTACCTAAGTGGTAGTTTGGAAGGATAAGTAAATTGTAGTATATTTACATAATGAAATACTATACAGAAATGAGAGTTAATGCAACAACCTGCATGGATCTCACAATGTTTAGTAGAAGAAATCAAGCAAAATAATATGTGTTGTACTACTCCACTTACATAGAATTTAAAAGCATAAAGCTAGTGTGGTATATGAAGTGAGGACAGCAGCTTTACATGGTGGGGAAATGTGTGTTGACAATAGAAGGCTGGTATTTGGGGGCTTCTGGGGTATTGTTAATATTTTGGTTCTTTATTTTTAAGATTTATTTATTTATGCGTACAAGAGCTGGGGTGTAGGCCAAAGGTGGGAGGGTGGTGAGAGAATTCACCAGAGACAGGGAGGGGAGCAGAACGGGTGAATCTACTGAGATACACTGCTGAGGGGAGCAGCAGGAGAAACAGGAGCGGTCTGCTTTTCCCTGGCCTGGGATTGAACTCATGCCGCAGTGGCTGCTGATAGCTTCATAGTGCTGAGACTTAAACCCTTGCGCCACAAGGGAAGCCCAATATTTTGGTTCTTAACATCAGTTCTTACATGATATGTTCATTTTTTATAAAAATTCACACACATGATTCAAGCATTTTTCTATATGTAAGTTATACTTAAGTTTACCCAAAAGTCATGATTACACTTAGGGATTTCTATTTATTTAACGTAATTTTACACCATGAAATTGTATAGTAGTGGTTTTTAAATGCTTTTAGATTTTTCCTAACAATAAGATAACATTTTTCATGATTTGAATTTTTCAATTCAGGAACTCTCAGTTCTCTGCAACCAATAACTTACTTTGTGAGACAGCTGATCAGGATATGGGGAATAATCTGTTCTTGGAACAGAGTGACGCTAACTAGACCACACAGACATACAATGTAGAAGCTGTTGGCACATTAATAGTGCTATAGCCAGCACATACAAATATGTGTTCAGATCTCTATGAATACATATCACAGCCTTCAAAGCAGCAATGGATGGCTATTAAAAGTATGTTTGATGTTTCAAATAACTATACATGTTTTAATTAGCTGTTTCCAAAACTTGTCTGAATATAAAAAGACATATGGCACGTATGTTAACATATGGTTAATAATTCGGATTCCCAGGATCTGTACCAAACCAGATGAATTGAAATCTATATTATATCCTAGGGAAAGGGCTTAGAAATCAATTTAACAAATATGCCACATAATTCTTAGCATAGGGGCAAGTTTGGGGATATAAGATCTTTATTCTGTGCTTAGATCCCTTTACAGTGACCCTGGACAGTGCTCTACTGATTCACATCTATTCTGACTAACTTAGATTCAGAAAAGTCTAGTGAAACAGAGTTTCCCTAAATCATGAAATTTAGGGCTAATTATTTTTATACTATGGATTTCAAACAGGATTCTGTTACAGTGTTTCAGGTATTTACTGAGCGGACCAGTACTCAGTAAAATGTGTCCAGTTCTTACAAGTAGAAAAGTTTTAAAAGGAATCAAAATTCTGCAACATATTTGAATTCTATCATACATAGGCTGTTTGTGAATATAATTATAAAAAGATAATTTAATTCCATTTTTCAAAAACAGCATTTGTCCCAAGATTCCAAATTCCTTTTTCTTTAATCCGTTAAGATAATTTTTATGTGATTTTAAATCATTATCTGAATAACTCTTATATTATTACAACTCCCAGATAACTAGACATTTACTTGATGGCTTAAAATAGTAAGTACTGGGCCTCCCCTGTGGTGCAGTGGTGAGCACAGCACTGTGACGCTGTCTGCAGCCTCTGCAGTGCAGGTTTGATTCCTGGCGGGCTAGGGATAATCCCAGATGGCTTGGCAGAACTTTCCTGTCGCACCGCTGCTCCCCTCAGTAGTGCTTTTGGTCAGTCTGCCTGTTCTGCTCCCCACTCTGTCTCTGGTGAATCCTCTCACCCTGCTGCGTCTCTGGCCTGTACCCCAATTAAACTATTGTATAAATAAAAAATAAATCTTTTTAAAAAAATAAAATAAAATTGTAAGTACTAAGGGTCTCCCTGGTGGCCTAAGGGTTAAGTCTCAGCACTATCACTGCTAAGGCTTGAGTTCCATTCTTCAACATGTGGCAAAGCAGACCTCTCTGGTCTCGCCTGCTGCTCCCCTTAGATCCACCTGTTCTGTTCCCCACTCTGTCTCTGGTGAATCTTCTTACCCCCGGCACCTCTGGCCTACACCCCAATTCTTCTATGCAAAATTAAAAAAAGAAAGAAAAAATATTTTAAAAATGTATCTTTAAAAAAATTGTACTAATATTTGGACACTTTTTATAAAAGTCAAATTGTTTTAAACACAAAATCATATACATGGTCTTTATTTTTAAATTGCATGCTTCATTTTCAAGTCTTTTAAAGACCTCCTTTTGACACTTGTCCAAAAAATATAAATAAATAAAATTTAGGGCAGTGTTAGCATTTCCTCAAACATGGTGTTGCAAGTTGGGTTTTGGTAAACAGATGCTGAGATGGAGAGGGGGGTACAAGGTGATCTTTAGGGATCAACACTTGAGAAAGGAAGTTGGGGGCAAGAAGGATAGGACATACAGGAGATCAAAATGAAACTAAAAATCTGTAAGGCCTTGTTACTCCTATGGGGAAGCCTGGAGCAAATATTGCTCATCAGAGTTAACATGTGTGAGGCTGATTTGGCCAGGCCTATTACCACAAACCTTCAGACTCCAGCCAGATTCAGTGTCCTCTATGAGGCTGTGACCTATAATCAGGTGGCTCTCAGCATCTGCACATCTAAAAAGAACTGACAGCTGACAGTTGTCTGCTGACTACAATCCTGGCTGGGGGATGACATGGATTTCCTTGATGGGGGATCCCCACACTACTGTTGTGTGTGTCTATAAGATGATTTTAGGAGACAGATGAATAGTACACATTTTAATGTATAGAGGCAAACACATAATTCATATCCAAAATTTCAAGGATTTTCCTGGTAAGGATGCCAAACTCATAAGTATTTTAATTAGCCATTTTTAAAGAGATATGTTAAGTACAGAAAATTACAGTCAATAAGAATATGTACCGGGCCTCCCCGGTGGCGCAGCGGTTGAGCGCTGGGTTGCGAAGCTGCCCGCAGCCTCTGCAGCGCCGGTTCGATCCCCGGCTGCCCCCAGGCCACCGGAGGAGGGTCCCACATGGCGCGCAGACCTCTCCTGCCGCCCGCTGCTCCCCTCAGCAGTGTCCTTCGGTCCTTCTGCCTGCTCTGCTCCCCGCTCTGGCTCTGGTGAATTCTCTCACCCTCCCACGCTTCTGACTGTACCCAGTGCTTGTACAAATAAATAAATAATAAATCTTAAATAAATAAATAAAAAAAAAAAAAAAAAAGAATATGTACCAAAAATCATGACAGTAGTCTTCAAAACAGAAATTGTAACTTACAACCCTTTAAGTGAAAAGATGGGCTGATAGTTTTAGTGCCTGTTGAAATATAAGTACTTACTTCGTATTTTTAAAAGAATATCAACCTTATCTTGACCTGATTTCATTTAGAAACTCATCATCAAATGCAAAAATCTTCATGAAGTGACTAATTAAAAAATAGTAAACAAATTTGTTGACATTTCAATCTTATGACTGTTATCTAGTAAAAAGGGAAAATTAAAATTTAAATAAATAAAATAGAATACACTGACAAGACCCTGTTTCAAATGTATAGCAACATCTGTTGATATTTGATTAAACTATTGCCATGTAAATTTGAGAGTTCACTTGTACTATGCTTTTTTGTGATAACTATAATTAAATTGTATATGTAAAGCTGCTCAAATAACACAATTGCAATTATTATATATATTTATATATACATACACATATATATTTTTTTGAGAACAGAAAAGGAGAATTTATTGAAATACACTGCTAAAAGGAGCAGCGGGTAAGACAGGAGAGGTCTGCTGCTTGCAAATATATTTCTATAGCTATTTTATTTCTTTGTGTTGTCTCTTGAGCTTCCCAAAGGGATTTTTGCATGTACCACATTGCTTATACTTTACCCCAAATTCTGTGACCAACTTATTTGAGACTTCCATTCATTAGGTCATAACTTCAGTTACAATTCTTTCCCTATTTAAAAAAAAAAAAAGTGGGCTATGTCATAAACAAGAATCATTGATAGGATATCCTCAAAATTTATTTTAATGAGAAGATTAAATTTATCTCTTAGAAACTTTGTAAACAGTAACACAGTGTATTAAGTCTATATATTCAGCAGAAGGGAAAATATGCTTTCATTTTACAGCAAATTGGGTTGCGGAATAAACAATATTGATTTAAATGTTATGTATTGAAAATTTCTTAGTTATATTTACTCAATAACTTAGCCCACAACTTATTCCATAAATTTGATAGGAGCAAGAAGAAAGACCACTTGCTCTTGAAAAATAATTACTGAATTATAGCTACGTGATATGTCTAACTGACTATATGTATATATGTATTTCTTTCTAGAACTTAAAAATATAGTTGTCGTTACTACCCCCACTATCCCCTGCAAACTGCACCAACTACTACCAGCAGTCATCAGCTGCTCCTTTTCCAGCAGACTCCCCTTATCTAATATCAGGAACAAAATGTCACACTGGGTAAGAGCTTAAGCTCTTAAATTAGTCTGTCCAGTTTCCAATCCCAGCTCTATTACTTACTAGCTGTCTGACATTGGGCTATCAATTTAACCTCTCAATTTTCTCATCTATAAAATAGGGATGATAAAACTACCTACCTATTTTAGTCAGAATTAAGTTCAGTGTGAATGACAGAAATCTAAAGTAATGTATTTTTTATTTTAAAAATTTATTTATTTATACAAGAACCGGGGTACAGGCCAGATGTGCAAGAGGGTGAGAGGATTCACCAGAGACGGGGGGGGGGGGGGCCGGGGGGAACAGAACAGGCAGACTGACGAAATACACTGCTGAGGGGAGCAGCAGGCGAGACAGGAGAGGTCTGCTTCATCATGTGGGATTCTCATCAGCAGGCTGGGATCGAACCCTCACTCAGAGGTTGCAGACAGTTTCACAGTGTGGCACTCAACAGCCTGCTCCACCAGGGAGGCCCAGTAATGTATTTTTAAAAGAGATTTATTTATTTATGCATACAAGAGCTGTGGTGTAGGCCAGAGATGCAGGGAGGTAAGGGGATTAACCAGAGAGAGAGTGGGGAGCAGAACAGGCAGACTGACTGAAAAACACTGCTGAGGGGAGCAGTGGGCAAGACAGGAAAGATCTGCTGCACCATGTGGGTAGCTCCCTGGGTGGGGATCAAACTCATATTACAGTGGCTGCTGATAGCTTCATAGTGCAGACACTTAACCCCTTGCGCCACCAGGGAGGCCCCCCAAAGTAATGTAAGTAAAATAAGATTGAAGTTTATTTCTTTCACATAATTGTAAGCATCTCTCTACTGTAAAGTGGATGAATGATCTTCAGACATCCAAGTTTGTTTTTATTCTCTCTCTCTTTTTTTTAAAAAGATTTATTTATTTATGCATACAAGAACTGGGGTACAGGTCAGAGGCGTGGTGGGTGAGAGGATTCACCAGAGACAGAGCAGGGAACAGAACAGGCAGATTGACTGAAATACACTGCTGAGGGGAGCAGCAGGCGAAACAGGAGAGGTCTGCTGTGCCATGTTGGTAGCCTGGCCAGGGAGCTCGTGCTGCAGAGGCTGCGGATAGCTTCATAGGTTGCATCTTAATCCTTTGTTTCCCCAGGGAGGCTGTTTTTATTCTCAACACATGTTCCATGTCCTAGTCCATGATGACCTCCCCAGTTCCTGCCATTAAACCTGTGGAGCATATTCTAACCATCATCTTCTGTTCTAGGATCTGAATCCCATATAGAGGCTATTTTCCAGGAATTGTGCTTATTTTTAATTGCAACATGATGTGGTCTAAGATAAGATACTGATATTAGTGTATTTTTTTCTTTATTTTTCAACTAACAGAGTTACACAAAAAGTACTACATATTTTACAGTTTATATATTTTTAGCATCGGTTCTAATCACAATGAACACAATTCATTTATCTTTAGTAGTCAGAATTAACACTTATTCAAGAATAACAACTGTTAAATTGCTAATGATCTCACTAGAGACTTCTTTTTTTAAAAAAAGATTTATTTATTTATGCATACAAGAACTGAGTTACAGGCCAGAGGTGGGGGTGGGGTGAGAGGATTCACCAGAGACCAAGTGGGGAGCAGAACAGGCAGACTGACTGAAATACACTGCTGAGGGGAGCAGCAGGCAGACAGGAGAGGTCTGCTGCGCCATGTGGGTCAGGTCCCTGGCTGGGGATGGACCTCAGGCTGCCCAGAGCTGTCGTGGTGGTAGTGCTGAGACTTAAACCCAGGTCACCAGGGAGACCCATTACTAGAGAGATTTCTAAAAAACAAAAACAAACAAACAAACAAATAAAAAACCCCAGTGGCCTGTTAGATTCAATAAAATAATGTATTTCTAAATATGCCTAATTTTCAGAAAGAATATAATATGAAGGAAAACATTATCTCAACTTGTCTGATTATCTCTAAATTTAATTACACTATCAATAGTCTATTAGAAAAGTTTTATGTATATATTTGTAAGAGAAGAACATTTTTAATATAGCAGTGCTAAAACTGTGAGGTTAATAGATGCCATTAAGGCAAAGGGATAGGAGAGGGATAAGAGAGATGGCCTGTCACATTTAGATATGATTATTTATTGAACACCATAGCCTATAGTGCTACTTTGGATAACATAAGGCACCCCATTTCAGAAATTGATTCAGGGCCCATTTAAATAATTCATAGTTTAATGAAACCTGAATCTAGAAACCCAATACCTTTAGCAAATGATTAAGAACTCTCTCAGCTTACACTTCTCCCTTTTTACCCCAATGTTACCTGACATGTATCCTTAGCTCTTATTGGTTTCTAAAGTTTGTTTTGTCTCATTCTCCTCTTCCAGAAAATATTACCCCTTTCTGTAGCTTTAACCTCTTCTTTATTGGCTCCTTCCACTTAGGTTAAAAATATATTCCAGTCACTTGAATCTTATAAAAACTACACTATGTCAATCCTATATTCAATGAGCAACAATTAAATAAAAGGATTACTTTTGTTAATTAAGTAATGTCTTATTTACTTAAAATACTAGAAAATGTGCCATGCATACAGAAGGATATATAACATTTACGAGAACAATTAAAAAAACATAAATATGTATGTACCCATTACTTAGATTAGGTAGACTATTCAGGGACATAGAAATGCACTGTTTGTCCCTCCTCCAATGCATCCATCTTCTTACCCCAAAAAGTAAACATTACTCTAATTTTTGGGTTCATTGATCCCTTGTTTTAATTTATAGACTCATGACACAAATATTCTTAATTAAATATTCCTCAGGTGGGGAAAAAAAGGGAAAGAATAGCTTAGTAGCAAGCACGGATATTCCTGTGTAAGCAAAGGGTGGCGTTGCCACTAGGAGATGACGACTTCCAGGAGGAAAGAAACTCAGCCGAGTCCATGGGTCATGATTTGGAGTCAGGGTCCCTGAGCATTTCAAGAATCCTTACTAGGGAAGTCAGTGGGCAGGGAAGTGAGGGAGGCCTACCAAGCACAGGGCTCGCCATAGTTGAGCAGCTGGCCCAGAGATTAGATATTTAGCAAAAATGGGGGTCAGAGGGCTCCACCCTTGAGGCGAGCACTTCTCAATCACTACCACCTTTGGGGTTTAGGCCTTAACATGTGAGTGGGGTTTAAGGGGGTGCATTTAGACATAGCATTCAGTATCCTCTAAGATTTTTCTTAAATGCTTGGCTTTTTTTTTTTTTAAAGATTTATTTATTTATAAAAGAACCGGGGTACAGGCCAGATGCGCAGGAGGATGAGAGGATTCACCAGAGACAGAGCGGGGAACACAACAGGCAGACTGACTGAAATACACTGCTGAGGGGAGCAGCGGGCAAGACAGGAGAGGTCTGCTGCGTCATGTGGGACCCTTGCTGGCTGGCCAGGATTGAACCGGTGCTGCAGAGGCTGTCCGCAGGACAGCTTCACAGCGCTGCACTCAACCGCCTGTGCCACCAGAGGAGGCCCATGCATGGCTTCTTATTTTGTTAATGACCTTACCTACCACGCTAGTCAGCTGCCACCCTCTTGCTTATATCAAAACACTCGTCATGATAGTTACAACTTGTCCATATTCAAGCATCTTTCCAACTTGTCATCTCTATCATCAGCAACTCTTCACCCCCAACCAGATTTGTAAACTTTTTTTTTCAAAGGTTTATTTATGCATGGAAGAACTTGGTGCTGGAGTGAGATAATTCACCCGAGACATAGTGGGGAGCAGAACAGACGGATCCACTGAAACACACTGCTGCGGGGAGCAACGGGTGAGACAGGAGAAGTCTGCTGGGTCATATGTGGGTTAGCTCGCTGAATGTGATCAAACTCATGTCCCAGTGGGAATAGCATGATAGCAGTGAGAGTAACCCATTGGCCACCAGGGAGGTCCCAGATTTGCATACCTTTCACCCTACATTTTCATTGTCCTCCACCTTCCTGCAAATTTACTTTGCTTCTTACCTCGCTTGTACTCCAAGGACAATTGTAAGTGTGACATATTTGCACATGCATTGCTCTCCCCTGCTCCTCTCTTGCTTCACTATATACACCAAGGGAAAATCAACTCTAAATCCAATTCTGTTCGTTTTGTGCTTGTACTTTGCAAGTGCAAAACGCACCCAGACTAGTGCAACTGGATTCCCTTTGTTTATTTTTCTGACTGGTTCTAATAATTTTTAGTTACAAGAACAGTACAAAGGCTGATAGCCTTTACTAGATTCCCCAAACATTTCCATGTTTGCTTTGTTATATTATTCTCTCTCTGTGTATAATTTCTTTTTCTGAATAATTTGGGAGTGAGTTAAACCTAAATACATCATTGAAACCTAAATAATATATATCAGTATGTTTCATAAAACAAGGATATTCTCATACATAAACATAGCACAGTAATCAAATAGTAAATTTAAAACATTTTGAATAAATGCTATACTCTAGTCTGCAGACTTTGTTCAGTTTTCCTGTTGTCTCCATAATTTCTTTTTATTTTTTGTATTTTTTATTACTAATAATGTTTTTTTTAATAACAAATTTCTTTTCTGGTTAAGAATCCAATGTAAGGTTACACATCAAACTCCCAGAACTTTGAGCTCCAGTATCCCACATCTGGGATAAGAAAACCCTTATCCCACATATCCCTGTGGGGTCGTCCCTTCTTCACTTGTGTCTTTATGTGTGAGAGAACATCACCTTTTCAGTGAACCCATCACTTTCTTATTCAAAATCTTCCTGTTATTTCCCTGCTTTGTTTGTCTCCTCAGTTATTATCACCATTTGATAATATATAATTTTACCTATCATCTGCCTTCTCATTTTGGAATATATACTTGATGAAGATTGAATTTTCATCTATTTTATTTATGTATCCCCAGCTCTCAGAAGTAACTGGCCCGTAAGAGGGTCTCAATGTGTGTCTATTGTATTAATGATTACAATCCACTTTAAATCTTTTTATTTCAATACAGTGGTACAGAGACATCAATATTAAGACATGTCACAGTTCATGAATATAGCACAGTTTTATGAATGATAAAACAGAAATAAATTAGCATGCATTCAAGTTTAGTCCTGTAATAAACCTAAATCTTATATTTTATATAGATGCTTATCTTTGTTTCTATAATTTAAATTCTGCTAAAACCAAGTATTGTGACTTTTAAAGAGCAGGCTCCTCAGAAATCTATCTGAGTCATATAATGACTTCATAAGTTTTCACTGAGCAAATATACTATAATTTACTTAATATCTTTTACATCTTATTTTTTTGATGTTTACTTTCTATTACTTCACAAGTATTAAAAATGCTACTGAGAATGTTCTGGTGAGTGAAAGACTGTTTCTTCAGTGTAGCTTTCCAGAAAAGGACTTATTAAGTACCAATTTATACCATCACACAGTTGGGATATAACAATGGTACTCATTTAAAATATGCAGTTCTTTGGCTACCATATATTAAAAAGAGCAAACATTAATTGAAAAATTATTCATTGCTAGAGGTTGTGCTATTTTATATTTATACAGATAATCATGTTTGAGTCCATTATTACTTGTTATGGACTGAATGGATCCCCTCTAAATTACTATGTGGAAGCCCTAACCCCCAATGTGACTGTATTAGGGATAAGGAAGTAATTAAAGTTAATTGAATTCATAAAGTTGGAGTCCTGATCCAACAGGAGCAGAGACATCACAGAGCATGCCATGTGAGGACAGAGAAAGAAAGTATCATGTACAAGCCAGGAGGAAAAATTTTCCTCAGAAACCAAATCAGCTAGAACCTTGATTGATCTTGGACTTCTAGCCTCCAGAACTATGAGAAAACAAATTTCTGTTGCTCAAGACGCCTCATCTGTGGTATTCTTTTCATGGTAGCCCAAGTAGTCCCATACAATAGTGTTGCTCTCCCTCTGTAATAAATGAGGAATCAGGCAAGGAGGGATTAGGTGCTGTGCCAATACATTGGAGAGCCAAAATTCAAGCCCCAGACAATTTTCCCTTCAGGGAAAACCATTTGTTTTGTCCAGCCAATGGGATGGTCTACTCGTGTCCATTGTTCATTTTATCTATGAAGCCTCCTTTTTTTAAAATATATTTTTGATATATATTTTTTATATGATTGTTCATTTTTAAACAATGTTTGCTTCCCCTCCAGCCTCCATAGTGAAGCCTTCTATTTTTAAAATAACTTTAAAAAAAAAGATTATTTATGCATACAAGAGCTGGGGTACAGGCCAGAGATGTAGGGGTGAGGGGGTGAGAGAATTCACCAGAGACAAAGCTGGGAACAGAACAGGCAGACTGACTGAAATACACTGCTGAGGGGCGCAGCAGGGGAGACAGGAGAGGTCTGCTGCACCATGTGGGTTTCTCTCTGGCTGGCCGGGGATAGAACTCATGCTGCAGAGGCTGCGGATTGCTTCATAGTGCAGTGCTTAACCCCTTGTGCCACCAGGGAGGCCCTTTTTAAAATAACTTACTGAAGTTTGAGTTGATAGAATCATTTAAGCACAAATCTAATAAGGACATCCTCCTACAGAACCACAGAGTATTAATTATCCATAAATATCAACAAATCACTCCACGAATCATCAATTACTCCATAATATCAACTCTAATATACATTGCATGATCAAGCTTCCCAATTGTTCAAGAATGTCTTCTTACAGCTGTTTTCTTGGGAACCAGCATCTGCAACATCAATAACTTTTTTTAAAAAAAAAGATTTATTTATTTATGCACACAAGAGCTGGGTTTAGGCCAGAGGTGGGGGGGCAATGGTGAAAGGATTCACCAGAGACAGAGTGGGGAACAGAACAGGCAGACCGACTGAGATACACTGCTGAGGGGAGCAGTGGGCGAGTCAGGAGAGGTCTGCTGTGCCATGTTGGTAGGCCCCGATCCCGGCCCACCGGGAATCGAATTCGTGCTGTAGTAGCTGTGGACAGCTACATAGGTTGCATCTTAACCCCTTGCGCCACCAGGGAGGCCCAACGTCAATAACTTTTTGACAGTAACTTCAACCCCTTATTTGAAATCTACAGCTCAATTTACTTTTTTGCACATTGTAGTAGAGTATGTATTGCAAAGGGGGTTGCTTTGAGAGGAGTGACTTGCGCTTGAGTCTTTTCAAGGCTGGCACAAGAGTTTCAGGTTGGGAAACGCGTAAGGACAAGGGCTATTGCGGATCCCCAGTAAAGACAGGTCTCCAGACCAAAAAAAAAAAAAAAAAAACTGTGGTTACTCAAAGGCTGGCATCCTCAACTGCCGCCAGAGGGAGCAAGGCGCCCCAGCAGGAGCTCAGGTGGCCCTCGGAGGGCGCTCGGCGCGGGAGAGACGCGCGGGGTCGCGCCCGGCCGCTCCCAGCCCTCCGGGGGGCGCGCGCGCTTCCGCGGGAGGGAGCCGCGATGGAGGCCGCTCCCGCTGTCAGGCAGGTAAGCGGTCTGGCCGGGGCGGGTTCCCGAGCGATGGCTTGCCTGACAAACTTCCTCACCACGGTGGTTTGCACTCTCTCAGGTCAATGCTAATAAATCCCTCCCTTCCCTTTCCTTGGCGCTCCTAGAAGTAACTTGGAAAGTTGTTACCGGGGAGACGGTCTCCTGTGCTTCCTGCGAGCCTTTTCCCACCCGGGCGGTGTTTGGAGCCTCTGCCTCTCTGTGAGCTGGGGGTGTTGGAATTTGGTCTCGAAACGTCCAGGTCCCCACGTCCCAGCGCAAGCAGGTGCAATCAGGCTCCATTGTCGGGAGACTGACCCTGTATCTATCACGTTTATCCACTCTCATCCCTTCCCGTAGCTATCAGTCTTTGATAAAAAGGAGCCCAGACTCTAGATGGTTTCCATCACTGTGCTGTTAGCCAAGTTTTTGGTTTCAAGTAGTTTTGTCCACTACCTGATTTGATAAAACGAAGAACTTAGGAATCTTTAGAGGGGAGCCTACTTTTGTTGTAGGGTGCCCTCCTATCTGAACACTACCCTCATTACTTTTCCTTTGGTTGTGTGTAGGTATTTTACTTTCAGAGAAGTGCAGTCAGTGCTTTACCTTTTATTGGAGTAGTATTTTACATTTTACAAAAGAATAGAGGCGCTCAGATAATTGGCCTTCCAGGTTCTGCATTTGCAGATTCAACCAAAAAGTATGCACAGCATTATGTAGTTAGACCTGTGGTAGTTGAGCCTGTACTGAACATGAATAGACTTTTTTTCCGTGTCATTATTCTCTAAACAATTTACATAGCATTTGCTTTGTATTAGGTATTATAAGGAAACTAGAGATGATTTAAAGTATTAAGGAGGAAGTGCCCAGGTTATATGCAAACACTGTGGCATTTTATATAAAGGACATCCACAGATTTGGGTATGGGGGTGGGGGATCCAGGAACCAATTCCTGTGGATATGGAGGGACAAATATATTTCAACTAAGTCTCAAAGCATTACTATGAAATACACAAAATAGATAATCATGAACCCAATCAATTATTGACCTATGTCTTGGCAGGGTGTTTGGGATAAGATGGTGAGAATATAGACATGATCCCTGCTCTCAGTGAGCTTATTGTCTAGAGGAAAGAACAGTTATCCCTACTGCAGATTCAAGGAAACAGATTTAGTGTGATTGAGTTACCATCATAGGCCACATAGAAGTTAGAGAGGTAAGAATGTGTAACAGCTATCTCACAAAGTCAGAATGAATCCCTCCTGAGAATTTGGATTTAGAAACTGATAATCACACACATGCAAACGCACACGTGTGCACACACAGAATATGAAAAGTTTTATTATATGTGTTAGCTGTTGCTTATATAATCAAAAAGGAAGAGCAGTGGGCCTCCCCGGTGGCACAGCAGTTGAGCGCTAGGTTGCGAGGCTGCCCGCAGCCTCTGCAGCGCCGGTTTGATCCCCAGCTGCTCCCCGGCCTCCAGAGGAGGGTCCCACATGACGTGCAGACCTCTCCTGCCACCTGCTGCTCCCCTCAGCAGTGTACTTCTGTCCTTCTGCCTGCTCTGCTTCCCCGCTCTGGCTCTGGTGAATTCTCTCACCCTCCCGCGCTTCTGACTGTACCCAGTGCTTGTATAAATAAATAAAAATAAATCTTAAAAAAAAAAAGAACTTAAAAAAAATCAAATATAAAAAAGGGAAGAGCAGGACAGGCTTCTCAAGCTGGTTTCAAATGACTTGAAAGCCAGGAAAGGAAACTGGCTTCAGGTTTTTATTGGGGTTGAGGTGAGTTCAGGATGAGGGTTCCTATGTGCCAACAGAAGCTTGCTTGGTTGAATTCTCCGCCAATGCCAAAGGAAACACCCAGGCTTTTTTTTTAAAACCAGCATATCTATTTGAGGAGTAGAAAGAGATACAAGGAGGGGTGAAGTGTGAGTCTGCTAGACTTAAATGGCCTGCTCGGCCACCATTTTGCATAAGTGCAGTCTGCCCTCCAATACAAGGTCAGAACAGCCTGGTCAGCTATATGACCTAAAAGAATGTAATATACCAGACCCTACAATGTTCCTTTCAAATTGAGCAAGATCAGGATGCTTGATCACGCTAGGATAATGGGCATACGTTACGAGGTCTGCACCCCAGACACTGATCAATGGAACATCTTGTCGATAACATTGGAACCACGGCTGGGTGTCTGGGCTATGGTTTCAATTACAACACTTGGTCATCAAACAGATAAAAAATATCTGGTCAGCAGGCTCATGTCCCCCTGAAGCCCATTTTCAGTTTTACCACCCTTTTTCTCTTTTTTCTCCTACCCTGCATACTTGACGCTGTATGATTATTCTGTTAATAGAAAGGCCAGGATCTTACTTGTTTAGCAGCATCCTGCATCGTGTAGCCTGCTCCATGACTCCCGTTTCTTTATCAGTGTGGTGATGCCAACACAACAGTGAAGGTAAAAACTGTCAACAGGCAAACATTAAAAAAAGAAAAGAAGAATGAGAGAGACTCCTTTTCATAATTTACCCCAATGTTTAATTTGTGATTGAAATGTTCCATTTTTTAATTTAATTGAATTCGAATTTACGTAAGCCATGAAGTATAGCCATGAACTTAAGTATAGCCTGAAGCCAGTAAGGAAGGTGAATGCTATGTTAAAGAGTCCAACAATGTGTATTTTGAGAAATAAAATGAGTACCTTGGTCACTACCAGTTAAGTCTGGGAAATAGGAGTTTCTGTGTGAGGCCTTTTATTGTGGACCTTGATAGACATTTTGAGTTTGAGTTTCTGTGAATCAAGAGAGTTCCAGAATTCTTTACCACAAAGGGGTCAATTCTTAGGTTATGGCCCAGGAGTTTATACATATATGTAGATGGAGTCAGCATCAGCTAGAACATTCAGTGTTAAGATGACTGAAGTCCACCCAGTTTTTCTGACCCCTTGGTCCTTTCCTTTATCACGTACATGGTGGTTATGGGATGAATAGCAGCAGATCTCCAGCGAGCTCCCTCATTTGTAATGGTGGTAATGCTGTCCACCAAATAGATAGTTTGTCCACCAAACTTCAAATGGGATTTGAAATGTACAAACTCCTATTGCTGTCCACTCACTTGAACCCAAGTCATGCCCCAGGTAGACAAGGGGTCTGGAGGTGGGGTGACCTCTTCTAGCACTATGGCATCTGACAAAGGAGAGGAGAGACCATGCCCTCCTGTAGGTACCATTTGCTAGAGGGTTTAATCCTGTAACAAGGTTCTATCCTGTAACAAGGAGGCCTTGGAGGCTGTGTTGAGCTTGCAGGGTGCTGCTTTCAGAACGCAGAGGGATGCTGGGTACAAGGATTTACAGGCTCAGGCTTGTGAGAGCCTCTCTTTCCAGGAGAGAACAATATGCTATGAGTAATTGCTGCTTTAATGGCATGTAGTATGGGGCTGACGAGATTGTTTCTTCCATCAGAAGCCTAGAGACAATGAACGGATGTTATGAGTGGCCCAGAAACAACATGAAGAGGCTACTAAAGTCTCTAGTATCATGAAGAGTTGATTCTGTATGTTGGGGGTTGCAGGGGGAGGTGGGGAGTAGCACTAATGGGAGTGTCTGTTATAATTTTAACAAATTCTAGAATCTCTTTTGAGAGGGGATCCTATTCATTGTGGGTTGACATGCAAATAACAGCATAAATGGACTTAAATAAAATATTACCTCTGGAACCTAAAAAGTCCTAAAAGATATGGGCTTGCTTTTATGTTGTGGGTGCTAAGAGGGTTAATAGCTGTTTCTTGACATTGTGAGATTTACCAAATGATTTAGTCAAGGTGGCAGGCCTAGGCCCTAACCCTATATATGGGGCAATTGACCTTTTTTTTTTTTTTTCGTGAGTGCCTTTGTGAGTATATGAATGTCTTTGACTATGGCAAAATAATGTTCTCAGGAGTGGATGTCATCAAATAATGTTATACTTGTGTTCCTGGAAAAAGTTGAATACAATTAAGACAGTGATTCTAAAGGCAAAGCCTTTGAGGTATCCTAAGGATAGCCAGGTAAAGGTGTATTGTGTCCCTCTAAAGGTGAAGGCAGACTGACTGAGAGGCTGTTGAAAGAAGCACTAAACAACATGATAAGTCCATCAAATTCATATTAAAATATTTACTAGTTTTTGATTGAATAGAGTCAGTAATTTCTGTAGTATTGGAATTAAGGATACAATAATCAACTGTGAGACACCATCCATTCTTTCCAATTTAAAACCTATAATGTAGCTTAACAGGCCACGTTGGGCTGTTAAATGCAAAAGCAATAGGGAATAATTACTCTTTTACTAATTAGATTTTTATAGTAAGTCTCAATCTTTGAAGGCCCTATTTTATTTTACATTGAACTATACTAAATATTTTAACAACAAATTAGGGATGGTGATACATGGGGTCCAACTTAAAAAAAAAAACAAACAAACAAGAAAAAACAGTGGGCCACCCTGGTGGTGCAGGGATTAAAATCTCAGTGCTATCAAGCCATCGCCAGCCACTGTGGCATGAATTTAATTTGATCCAATTCGATCCCCACCATGGAGCTAACTCACATATGGCACAGCAGACCTCTCCTGTCTCACCCACTACTCCCTTCAGCAGAGTATTTCAGTAGATCCACCTATTCTGCTCCCCCCTCTGTCTCTAGTGAATTCTGTCACTCCCTGCACCTCTGCCCTACATCCCAGTTCTTGTTTGCATAAATAAATAAAATAAATCTTTTTTACAAAGCAATTTATAAGCTCCAAATATTTTATTTAAATTGATTGTTCTCTGAAGCAGAGTGCCTATTACCCCTACAGGACATTTTAGGGCAATGTGCACTATGACCAGGGAGGACATAGACAAGCAGTGTTCTGATGGTTAAGGTGAGGTATACTTAATTGTTGTCTATTTTATGTTGAGTAACTCCCCCCAAACTCACAGGGGGTACCTTGTTTAAATGTAGTGGGATCTCCAGGTAGAATTGTAGTTTGAACCTAGTATTGATTAAAGTTATGAAGATTCGGGGACTCCCTGGTGGCGCAGCGGTTGAGCGCTGGGTTGCGAAGCAGCCCGCAGCCTCTGCAGCGCGGGTTCGATACCCGGCTGCTCCCGGCCACTGGAGGAGGGTCCCACATGACATACAGACCTCTCCTGCCGCCTGCTGCTCCCCTCAGCAGTGAACTTCTGTCCTTCTGCCTGCTCTGCTTCCCCGCTCTGGCTCTGGTGAATTCCCTCACCCTCCCGCGCTTCTGACTGTACCCAGTGCTTGTATAAATAAATAAATAAATATTAAAAAAAATAAAGTTATGAAGATTCACCAACTGGAGGATTTCAATGGATTTTGAATTTAAAGCCTGTAATGTAGAGGTGCAAAAATGAATCTTTTTTGTTGTTGTTGTTGTACATGTTATTTTAATAAAGAATGATTTCCAACTGAGTCAAATTGTGAATTTTTGTCTTATTTGTTTATTCTTCCCACTATATCCAAATTTGCTTCTTTTGTTGTCTCTCTTTTTGGTGATTAGTGAATGTACTTCTGGCGGAGGGGGTCCTCTCTATGTCTTCGTATTCACAAATTTCTCTCACTGAGAACTTCATCTCAGTATCATCACAGTTAGGGGCTTTCCCATGGCTGTGTTTCCTTTATAGAGTTTAAAAATCCCAAGCTTAAATTGAATTTGAATTATTCCTTTGCTGTGCCCTGCTAATGCCATGGGTCCTTTTCCCTGTAACCCTGAGAATCAGGATTGTTGTTAAAACAGCAGCATAGGTGGCAGCCCCAGAAGAATTTAAGGGTCCTGTTTATCTATGTGCTCTTATAACAACTGTTCCCCTCCCACACCCTCCTGTTACACTCTTTTCCTTTATTTTTAACTCGATAATGACTGCTTTTTCATGAGTTTCCACCCTTTCAGCCTTTATCTTGCACAAAGCATAATCTTTCCCACGAGTGCTCTATAGACTGGAGGCCAGTGCCTGGTTGAGATAAGGGACTCATTTATTTTAACCCCATTGTTTGTATGAATCAGAGTTTATTAATTTCCCTATCAATGGATGGTAAAGTTGCTTCTAATTCCCTCATATTTTAAATATTCTTTTCACCATGTGCACATTAAAAGTTGCTAGATTGTAGTACATACCCATCTTGGACCCTTGTAGACATTGCAGATTTTCTCCATAGAGGTTGAATCTGTTGATGCCCCCATTATATCATATTTTTACTGTTTAATTGTAGCTGACTGAGAACTTTTATTTTTTTTATTAGTTTTTATTTTTTTAAAGATTTATTTATGTATACAAAAGCTAGGATACAGGCCAAAGGTGTGGGGGGTGAGAGGATTCCCCAGAGACAGTGGGGAACAGAACAGGCAGATCGACTGAAATACACTGCTGTGGGGAGCAGTGGGAGAGACAGGAGAGGTCTGCTGCGCCTTGTGGGTTGCTCCCGGGCAGACCTGTGATGCAGTGCTTGCGTCTTAACCCCTTGCGCCACCAGGGGGACCCTGCTGACTGAGAACTTTTAAAGGCTAAGGACTTTGTTTTACTCACTTTGCACCCTTAGTGCCAACTTAACTCCTTAATAAATAGTAGTAGCTGGAAAATGTTTGTTGCATGGACTATAGAAGCAGAAACATACTACTTACTGTTTTCTGAAAGCTTGAATATTTTCCTTTTAAAGTTAATTCATATAATTTGAACATTAATTCTTTTCCTTTTAAAATGTGTATTTCTCAATAAGTAACTTAACTTGTTTGATACTTGTTCCAGGTAATAAAGGAAGGGGATTCAAGCTTTGCCACAGGAAGAGTTAGAGGAAAACCCTAGTCCTATTGTTGATGAGAATAATACAGTGTCAGCGAAAAACAGGGACCAAAGGTACATAACTGGAGTGGTGACTGGAGCTTTTGGGTAATATTTTTTTTTTTAAACAATTTTTTTTTAAAGAGGCACATATTTTATTTATTTATTTGTTTGTTTGTTTATACATGCACTGGGTACAGTCAGAAGCGCGGGAGGGTGAGAGAATTCACCAGAGCCAGAGCGGGGAGCAGAACAGGCAGAAGGACTGAAGTACACTGCTGAGGGGAGCAGAATTACTTCCTGTACCTAAAAGGAAGTTTAACAATGTTTGACCTACAGCATGTAGTGATTACATGATAGGTTTTTATTTTTTTGGGAAAAGAATGAGACTTTAATCAGTTTTAAGTGGAAGAATAAGCTTTAAAGTTAGGAGTTTTCTCTGGTGAATTCTCTCACCCTCCCACGCTTCTGACTGTACCCAGTGCTTGTATAAATAAATAAATAAAAATAAATCTTTAAAAAAAAATAAAATAAAGTTAGGAGTTTTCTGTTCTTTTTATATTGTGTTCACTTGATTGTATAACCTGGCTATGCTTAAGGTTTCTCCACTGTAAAATGAGACCACTGCTTGTTGACTGGGTGCATGGAGTCTTTCTGTAAGAACAACATTTCTGTTACTATATAAATGCTAGCATTTATTACATATTACAGGATTCATTATAAAACTACCAATTCCTATGATAATTATGAACCATTTAGTAGGTTTTGGAATAATGCAGCTGTAAGTGGAATTTCCTTAAGATTCTATTATATATATATATATATATAGTTCCAATATTAATTCATTAGAAAGCTGATATCTTGAGGATTAGGTATAATTGGTAGCAGAATTTTTTATAATTTTAAAATATATTAAAAGAATATTAATAGGTTATAAGGATTAGTACAAGTGTTCAAAATTAGCTAATTTATTCAATGTTATGAATCTTAGCATGAATAACAGTTCTTCCTAAGAAGGTTAACATTATATTTTTTAAAACCATATCCTAAGGAAAATAGTTAATTTCTAAGAACTATACTAATATAACTACATATCATGTCATTTATATTGTTTATATTCTTTTTGGACACACTTAGAGAAAGTTTATGACTATTATAGTGTTTGATCCTTCTGCGCTGTGATTTTTGTAGCTTGTGTTACAGGTTAGAGAATCTTTATAGCTCCAAGAGCTATCTGTAGGGCTAAGCAGTTATCTGTGGATTACTGTTGGCCACTTTAAGCAGAAAAAGAAAAAAAAATGTTAAAGCAAGGAAAGGAAAAGTTGAGGGAATGAGATGATTTGGAATAGAAGGTAAGAGGAAAAAAAGATTGTGTTCTAGTGCTTTGCTACTCTAAAGTACAGATAAATAGGACCAGAGGACTCAGCATCATCTGCCAACCGATTTGAAATGCAGAATCATGACCCCCTGAATCAGAATTTTCATTTTCAAAAGATTTCCAAGTGATTTATATGTACATTAAAGTGTGAAAAGCCTTGGTTTAGAGTGTTGAAGGTCTGTTTTTGTTCAGTCTCCGTGCTGATTGCAAGCACAGAGGAATTTGAGGAATTTTTATATGAATTTACATAGAATAGTCTTAAGTATACAATATCTCAGAAGTTTTAGACTTTTCCAGAGGTCACTTACCCAGAAACCAGAATTATCAGAACTCAGAAGCAAACAAAACCATAAAAGATCCTGAACATATTTAAATCAAAATTAATGCCAGTGTATCTTGTAATAAAAGAGTTCCTCGAGTCTTCATGTGGAGTATTTTTATTATATTTTCTGACACAGTTTTTATAAGCCGAAAGAAGTTGGTTCCCATTTTGTAGTTGAATAGAATATTGGGGATAGGAAGTTACATGATGATAACACATGTAGAGTAACAAGAAATGATAGAATTTCAAAAAGTGTGGCAACCTGGGCCTCTTAATATGGAGACCAGAGGTCTGTGCAGGTCAGCTGGCCCTAATATAGTATAACTGGCAGAAGGGATAGTTAAGAAGTCTGGAAGGTAAATAATGGTTTTTTTTCCTCTGTCATTTTAAATTCTTTTTTCTACCTGGGGACTTTAAATTGTCACTGTTTTCACCATTGTGATAAAGTAGCAGTTGAATGAGGACAGTAAGAGTGGAGTTCCTGAAGGATACAAATGTAACACAAAGAAGGCCAGTAATAGAAAAGTATTCATGAGGTAGGTAGTTAGGCAAAGAATTAAAAGGATGTCAGAGCCATTCCACTGGAACATTCAAGAAAAGTGGATTTGCGATTTTTCACTTTAGGAAGGTTTCTTACCAAAACGCATTTAAAGAGTTAAGCTTCAACATAACTTCACCAGTTAAGTTCACTGGTGTAGAGTAACTCATCTGTTCTAGCCTGGCTACCTCAGTTATTCCAAGTAGTGAATTTAGTGGGCAGCATGATAAAATTGAACACTTTGGAGACTGGGAACAAAATACCTGGGACAGCGTGTATGCTCTGTCTCTGGTGGATGCACTGTGTGGTGTTCTTGAGTATGTTGTTTAACCTGTCTGGCTCTGGTGACTTATAAATTTAGGGATTGGATCACTGTGTTGCAACACTGTTATATCTTGAACCAATAAGAAAAAATGATAACTAAATGCTCTAATTTATAGTCCTGGCAGCTATATGTATCAGTCATAAAAATACCCCAGGTGCCTCAATGAGTGTACATTATGGGGGAACACCTTTGTCTAAGATTGTCCCAGGGATGGGTGGGAGAGGACAATATGGGAAGGGGGCACAATGGACTATGGTGAAGAACTGTGAGTGGCTTGGCAGTGGGTGTGATGTGGTAATATACACCTGGAGGGTGTGATCCTCTATCTGTAAATCATATACAATGTTGTAAACCAATGTTAACTCGATAAAAATAAACAAACTTTTAAAAAATAAAAATAGGAAAAAAATTGCCCCAGGGATAAAATGTGGAAAAGTTCTAGATAAGAGTGACTACTATTTGTAATATAGGAAAATATATATTGATGCTTCCCCACAAATTAAAAAAAAGTTTTGAAAACCTAACAAAAGGCTACCAGAGAGTGAATCAGAGCTTATCAATGGGTGCTTTGTTTGATTTTTTTTTTATTGAGTTTGATTTAATTTGTGCTGCTTAATAGATTGGCTAATAGGTGCCTTTCTGACAGCAGAACTTAAAAGAAGTAGGCTTAAATTGTCATAGCAATTGATAGCAAAATCAACAATTATAGATTTTCTGCTTCAACCCTAAATATATAAGAATCTTAATTTTTATGTTTGTTTTGTTTAGAAATGACAATCTTTAGTTGTAGTATGTGGAAATGACTTTTACTATTAACTTCTAGAATTATGTGAAAGAATTATGTGAAATGGGCCTTCCCTGGTGGTCTGAGGGTTAAGTCTCAGCATTATCATCATGACAGCATATGTCACCTGGCCAGGGAGCTAAGACACTTATAGCACAGCAGACCTCTCCTGCCTTGCTAGCTCCCTGTATTTTAGTAAATCCTCCTGCTCTGCTCCCCATCTGTCTCTGGTGAATCCTCTCACCCCCTGCACCTCTGGCCTACACCCCAGTTCTACACAAAATAAAATCTTAAAAAAAAAATGTGAACCGAAGAAATGAAATTTAAAATAAAGCTAATGACACATAACTATTTATGCTTAAGAATTTAACTTTTAGGAAAAATGTATTGTAAAAGAAAACCCACAAACAAAAAAATCTTTTTTTCTTCTAAGTGGATTAAAATCTCAGGAAAAGAATACAGTGATCTGAAGCAGATGCTTTTATTTAATATAACTTGTATTAGTGATGTAGAGCTAGCAGCTATAGGGAGTAGAAAAAAGCCTTTGAGATTTCTGTTGTGTGTGGAAGATGACATACTTAATGGATTAAAAAGTACTAGTAACAGTATTTTGGGTAAGCTACTTAATATTAAACTTTTTTGTACTTTGGTATTTCATTTAAATTAAGTTGTTCTTTAAAAATATTTGTCATGGGCCTCCCCGGTGGCGCAGTGTTTGAGCACTGGTTTGCGAAGCTGCCCGCGGCCTCTGGGCGCCGGTTCGATCACCGGCTGCTCCCCGGCCACCGGAGGAGGGTCCCACATGGCGCGCAGACCTCTCCTGCCGCCCGCTGCTCCCCTCAGCAGTGTACTTCGGTCCTTCTGCCTGCTCTGCTCCCCGCTCTGGCTCTGGTGAATTCTCTCACCCTCCCGCGCTTCTGACTGTACCCAGTGCTTGTATAAATAAACAAATAAATCTTTAGAAAAAAATTGTCATTAGTATATACTTATTTCTTTTTTTTTTAAGATTTATTTTTATTTATTTATACAAACACCCTCCTCCGGTGGCCGGGGAGCAGCCGGGGATCGAGCCGGCGCTGCAGAGGCTGCGGGCAGCTTCGCAATCCAGCGCTCAGCCGCTGCGCCACCGGGGAGGCCCCTATACTTATTTCTTAATAGCTGATTTAGTTGATAATTGGACTTAAAAGTGGAGGAATTTATAAAATTCTCTGAATTATGTAACTAAAATGAAATTTGTTTAGGGTGGGCCTCCCCGGTGGCGCAGCGGTTGAGCGCTGGGTTGCGAAGCTGCCCGCGGCCTCGGAGGCGCCGGTTCGATCCCCAGCTGCTCCCCGGCCACCGGAGGAGGGTCCCACATGGCGCGCAGACCTCTCCTGCCGCCCGCTGCTCCCCTCAGCAGTGTACTTCGGTCCTTCTGCCTGCTCTGCTCCCCGCTCTGGCTCTGGTGAATTCTCTCACCCTCCCGCACTTCTGACTGTACCCAGTGCTTGTATAAACAAAAACAAACAAACAAACAAATAAATAAATAAATAAAACATGCCTCTAAAAAAAAAAAAAAAGAAATTTGTTTAGGGAGCCTTGGTGTTTTTTTCTTTGAATAATTATTTATTTGAAAAATTTAACAAATATAAATAGAAAAAAGAAGATAGGCAATCTTATATTCCTCATGTCTTTGATATAGAAAGAGAATAGAAAAAAAGAAAGATGGAGTAGAGGGCCTCCATGTTGGCGCAGGTGGTTGAGCGCCGCACTATGAAGCTGTCCGTAGTGTCTGCAGCGCGGGTTCGATCCCGGCCGGCCAGCGAGAATCCCACATGGCGCAGCAAACCTCTCCTCCTGTCTCAGCCGCTGCTCGCCTCAGCAGTGTATTTCGTCAGTGTGCCTGTTCTGTTCCCCACTCTGTCTCTGGTGGGTCCTTTCACCCTCCCGTGCATCTGGCCTGTACCCTGGTTCTTGTAAAAATAAATAAATTAAAAAAAAAGTGGAGTAGAATTTTAGAAGAGGTTAGATGTCATGATTATCATTTCCTTAATTTTTTTGTTCGAAAACATTTTAACAAGTCAAATATTTAAAGAATTACCTATATATATAAATTATAATTAGTAAACTTATGTTTGAGTAGAAAGTATTTAGATTTGAATTTCTCTAGATCATAATCAAGTTTTGCTAATTGTACAAAAAATCAGAAGTTTTGATCCTGTATTTTGTCGTTGACTTATGGCATCATCATAGTCATGCTATTCACAGGTAAGCTTCTCTACTCACACATGGAGGATAAAGCTTGCCACAAACCTGGTTAATGTACATCATAAGGATTAATTAATGTTGCACTGTAAAATTTAAACAAATCCCAGGAGAATTAATTAGTATGTTTTTATTATACTTTGACAACTTTGGGGAAGAGGTTTCCTGTAATCACATGTTTTCTTCATGGAATATCTTGGATTTATTCAAGCTGAAAAGGATATTTCAGATTTTCATTTTGGTTACCAATTAAGAAAAATAAACTCATTTTTGAATGTTTTTTGGCATTGAAATATTTATTTAATCACTTAAGGAAATATTAAGTATAGTTAGATCTATCATTTGAAAAACCAGATATTTTTGAACACTTTAAGATTTAATTATAAGGAAATAGAAAATTAAATTGCTGTCCATATGGCAAGAGGACTATTCAACTTTTTCACTACAAAGTACCTAAAAATGCTGGATAGGGGGAATGTTGCAAGTGTCCTTTTAAAATGCATGTATGGCTCACAAAATAGCAAGGAAAATACCTACCAGCTAAAAAAGAAGAGGGAGCTGATCATCAGAGTTATAAGCATATGAGCTAATGCTGTGGCAACCCGAAGGAGGTTATTAGCCTCAGTAAGCAAAACTTTAATGGTCACACTGGCATGGGAGATGATGCCTTGGACTTGTGTGAGTTGGAACTGAGAACGCTTTATAAAAAAAGTCTGACTCTTGAAAAGTTATACCTCTATGAAAGATAGACTAGGAAAAAAGTCCATTACATGTTAAAGTTGAGGATAAGGGAGATTGTCTAAACTGGGGTTTGGATGTTGCAGATGTCTTCCTGAGAAGTTTTGGGATCCCTGAGAATTTAATACTTTATGAGTAAGTAGAGCAGACTTCAATAAGTAGCCTATCAGATAGAACACTCTAAGTACCCATCAAAAGATCATTATATAAAGATGTAAAGGTACAGAGAATCACATGAGAGGGAGTTGCATTTTTAGTTAGGATGGTCAGGAAAAATTTCTCTGAGATGCCGCCAGTTGAGAGAGCCCTAAATCGTGGGGGTGAGGGACAAAACAAATCGATCAATTAATTTCGTTATATTTTATGCTTGTCATGTAATTTTAGTTTAAAATACATAGGAATTTTCATCTTAGTGAAAATCTTTTTAAAGTTAATTATCCTTAACGAAACATATCATCTTCATGAACGCTAATTATTAGTCTTACTGCTCATTTGCATCTGAGTGCTTCTCAAAGCATAAGTTGATTTATTAAATGCAATTAGTTCCCTTTTTAAAAAAAGTATCGATAGTGAAGAAAGGTGGTTTTGTTACCGACAACTACATAAGACTTACTGAGGGACATACTTTGGTGTCTCATTTTCTCTAGTTTAGGAGGGGAATTCTTGACAAATTCACAGTAGCACTAATAATATCCTATAGTGAAATGTTTCTCAAATAAGGACAATAGATCCAGATCTCTAGGGGCTTAGCTCAGAGGCAGTCTTTTGTATAAGTGTCCTCTGAGCCCATTTTCTTAAAGTATTCAACAAAGTCATATGCATATGATTTTTGACTTCCAGGATTCTTCATAGCACTTAAGTCATCTGGCCAAAGAGTGACTCATGTTCTTTAACCTACTATTGTAATTTTAGTTTATCTTGCTTGGAGTTTGTAGGGTTTCTTGAATATTTTCTGTCTTTCATCAGATTTGGTAAGGTTTTAGTCATTATTGCATTAATTATAATACCATCTACTCCAGACTCTTATCCTTTATTTTCCATCAGTTTTAATTATTTGTTTATTTTATTTATTTATTTAGTTAGTTATATTTTATATCATTGTTCATATTTTCCATCATTTTTATAGAAACATGGTGAGTCCTAGTACAACACTGACTACTCCCAAGAGGATTTTCTTATACTCTGTCAATTAGTCTGAGAGTGCCTTATTTCATTTTCATTTTTAAGGATTAAGATGACTTAAAGTCAGACTCTAGTTGTCTGTCATTGATCCCTGATTTTATTGTTGATAGTGTGTGTGTGTGTGTATGCACATACATATATATATATGTATATATATATATATGTATGTGCATACATATATATATATATATATATATAGTGTTATATATCCCATTAGTTAGTTCACACATCTGTCATCTCATATATTATTTTTGGTGAGAACATTGAAGTTTCTACTCTCAGCAATTTCAATTTTAGAATATAGTGCTTTAGCTATAGTCATATTATGCATTAGGTCTTCAGATTTTATCTGATAGCTGAAAGTTTATACCTTTTTAGCAGCCTTTTTATTGCTTCCTCTCCCAGCTCCTGGCACATTCTTTTCTACTCTATTTCTGTGAGTTTGACTTTTTATTTAGATCCACATAAAAGTGATACCATACTGTATTTGTCATTCTCTGGCTGGCTTATTTCACTTAGCACAGTGCTCTCAGGGTCCATCGATGTGACAAATGTCTGAATAATGTCTTTTATATCCTTGATGATTTTCTCTCTAGTTGCTCTATCAATTATTGAGAATGTGTTGTTAACATCTCCAGCTTAAGTTAATAGTTTGTGTTTTTCAAGTGTGTCTTGTCAGTTTTTGCATTATGTATTTTAGGTCTCTATTGTTAGTTGTGTAAACATTTATTAGTAATTGTATCTTCCTAATGTGTTCACCTTTTATCATTATGAAAGTCTCAGTCTCTAGTAATATTTCTTTTTTTAAAGATTTATTTATTTATGCATACAAAAACTGGGGTACAGGCCAGAGGTGCAGGGGAATGAGAGGATTCACCAAAGACAGAGTGGGGAGCAAAACAGGAAGATCTACTGAAATACACTGCTGAGGGGAGCAGTAGGTGAAATAGGAGAGGTCTGCTCTGCCATGTGGATAGCTCCCTGGCCAGCCAGGGATCCAACTCGTGCTGCAGAGGCTGTAGATAGCTTCACAGTGCCGTGCTTAACCCCATGAGCCACCAGGGAGGCCCCTCTAGTAATATTTCTTAAAGTCTATTTCAACTAATAGTAATATAGTCACTCAGGCTCTCTGGTGGTTAATATTTGTATGGTATATTTTAATTTATTGGTTTATTGTTGGTATATAATACTATATACTATTTAAGAGTATAGCTTCGTATCTCAATAAATATATATACCATATTGCACCCACCATTTAAGTTCTAGTGCCATTCACCGCTATCAAATTGACCCCCTCTACCCATTGTTTACACCTGGTTCCTCCTCCCCTATGGTAAACATCTATTTGTTTGAGTCTAAGAATTTTTTTTTTTAAAGTTTTATTTACTTATGCATACAGGAACTGGGATGTAAGCCAGAGGTTCTGGTAGTAAGAGGATTAACCAGAGTGGGGACCAGAACAGGCAGATATACTGAAATACACTGCTGAGGGGAGCAGTGGGCGAGACAGGAGAGGTCTGCTGCACCATATGGACTGCTCCCTGGCTGGCTGGGGATCTAACTCATGGTGTAGTGGCTGGCAATATTTTGATAGTGCTGTCTTTAACCCCTGCACCACCAGGGAGTCCCCCTAAGAGTCTTTTTTGTTGTGCTTAGTTTGCCTTTTTTATATTCTACACATGAGTGAAACTATCCAGTATATGTCTTTCTCTTTCTGACTTATTTCATCTTAGCATAATTACTTCAGGTTCCATCCATGTTGTTGCAAATGGCAAGATTTCATCCTTTTTTTAATATAGCTGGGTATATATCAAATACATTTTATTGAGTCATCTGTTGATGGTCATCTTTCATACAAGGACATGCAAGATACTGTGTAAAAATTTAGGTTGTTTCCATGTCTCAACTACTTTAAATAATGCTGTAATAAGCATGGGGGTGAATATATCTTTTTTTTTTAATTTTTTTTTATAGAGGCATGTTTTATTTATTTATTTGTTTGTTTGTTTGTTTTGTTTATACATGCACTGGGTACAGTCAGAAGCATGGGAGGGTGAGAGAATTCACCAGAGCCAGAGCAGGGAGCAGAGCAGGCAGAAGGACTGAGGTACACTGCTGAGGGGAGCAGCGGGCGGCAGGAGAGGTCTGCGCGCCATGTGGGACCCTCCTCTGGTGGCCGGGGAGCAGCCGGGGATCGAACCGGCACTGCAGAGGCCACGGGCAGCTTCGCAACCCAGCGCTCAACCACTGCGCCACCAGGGAGGCCCTGAATATATCTTTTGAATTAGTGTTTCCATATTCTTTGAATAAATATCTGGAAGTGGGATTGCTGGAACATAGGATAGTTCTATTTTTAATTTTTTGAGGAATTTCTTTACTGTTTTCCACAGAGACTATACCAATTTACATTCCCACCAACAGTGTATAAAAATTCCTTTTTCTCCACACCTTTGCCAATACGTGTTTGTCATCTCTTTGATATAGACCATTTTCACAGTGTGAAGTGATATCTTATGGTGGTTTTGATTTGCATTTTCCTAGTAATGTATCATGTAACTTTTTCCATCCTTTTATTTTCAGCTTCTTTGTGTTTTAGGATCTAAGGCATGTCTCTTGGTCAGAAATTGTGCTCAAATACATACAGTCAGTAAGGCTTTTCCCTTCTTCTGAAAGATCTGTGTATAGAGTAGGGAATACATTTTGAAGTTCAGGCCATTTCTGTTTCTCCTGTTTTTATGTTTCCCCAAGACTTCTGGTGTCTCGCCAGGAATGTGTGGGTAGTTTGGACTCTCTCTAGTCTCTGCTACACATGAATGGAACCTCTGTTCAGCCAGCAGTACATGGAGAGTTTTGTCAAGTCTATGTATAGCTGTTTCTCTCCCAAGATCTGTTAAATAAAATACCCTACTAATCTGTCAGGTAGCTTGTTTCTTGCCTTCAGTTGGGACTGCAACCATATAACCACTTGGATAGTTTCAGACACTTGGATAGTTTCAGAATTTCCACCTTCACTTATGAACATGGGCTTTCTGTTCTCTTAGTCCCCTCTTCAGCATAGCTGCCAGTTTCCATGGCCTGTCCCATCCTCTTGGGGCTATCTCACTGTCTTAATTGATAAGGGAGGAAGAATGATGGTAGCAGAAACATGAAACAGTGCCACAGACTTTTTTTTTTTTTTAGATTTGTTTATTTTTATATAAGAGCTGGGGTACAGGCCAGAGGCGTGGCTGGGTGAGAGGATTCACCAGAGACAGAGCGGGGAGCAGGACAGGCAGGTGACCGAAATACACTGCTGAGGGGAGCAGCGGGCGCGACAGGAGAGGTCTGCCGCACCATGTGGGAATCTCCCTGGCCAGCCAGGAATTGAACCTGTAACACAGAGGCTGCGGACAGCTGCATAGCGCTGCGCTCAACTGGCTGCGCCACCGGGGAGGCCCCCAGACTTCTGATCCCAAGTTTGGGAAACTTTTATGAACAAATATTCCTCAGTTTATTGTTTACCTTTGGTAAATATCCAGTTATTTGAGATTATAGTTTTTGACAATTTTTTTTTTCCCCCAGCTGTATGTTTGCTGTTGCAGAGAGGGTTTGCTAAAGTCTGCTTCATCATGCTGCAAGGATCTCTTGCTTCCCTTTGGTGTTTTTTTTGAAATATTTATGTGGCTTTTCACACAAGGACATACAAGATATTGTCTAAAAAGCTTATCATTTTAAAGTTCATTTTAAATTTATTCTCTAAGACACCACAATTCAGTTCACATAATGAAGATTATAATTAAAAAAAAAACTTAACTTTTCATTGTTGCAGATTTCAAGTTCCACCTATAAAGACAGGAATGAAGAATACAAAAGACAGTTCACACATCTGCCTGATACAGAGAAGCTCATAGCAGGTAAAAACAAAACAAAACAGGAAATTGCAGACCCCTCCCAACATTTTACTACTTTATTGTCAAAGTAGAACAGATGAGTGACAATATTTATGGAACACTTAAGCCTTTGTGCTAGATAGAAAATATTTTTCAATATAAACAGTACTTTATTCCCAACTAGACAGTTAAAACTAAGTTGTAATTTGGGGAGGAGTGATTACTGACTTGTATTAAGTGCTAGTTAAGACAATGGAATTACAAGGAACTAATTTCTTTGATGTGTATTTCATGTGGTTTTGTAAGAAGATTTGATGTTCAATACATATAACCTTTTCCAGAAAAGAGTACTCCTTAGTAGATTACAGTATGATATTTATATTATTAAAAAATAAAATGAAAATAAAAATAAAATTTTTTTTAGAAGTGTATCATTATGCATGTACTCTTTTAGATAGTTTTTTTTGAAATAAGTTTTAAAAGGAAAATTTTATGCATTTTTCTTATAAAAGTGCTTTCTTTTTGATATAGCTCAACAGATTCTTTTTAATCAAAATATATAATTAGATTTTAGTTTTAGTATATATTTCTTTTAGACCAATTATTCACAGGAATTCTCAGGCTTTTGAGAATTTAGTTCAACATAGCTGAATTTCTAGATAGTTCTACTCATACTTTAAATGTTATAATCATGAATTAAAACATTTTAAAGAACATTTGAAATGAATCCATTCTCATGATAAAGTGTGGAAATACTGCATATGATCAAATGGTGAAAAGTGAGTGGTCCTTCCAACTAAAACAACTCCAGCATTTTTTCTGGGTAATAATTAGCACTTTCTTATATGTATTTCCAGAAATTTTCTATATGTATTTCAAGATCAATATACATATATTTCTAAAAAAACTTAAATGGGAGTGCATTATGCTTACTGTTTGAATCTTATTTAGAGCTCTTTCTCTTAGCTCTACTTATGAATCACTGCATTCAGCTGCCTTATATTTAATTGAATGAGTTCTGTGCCCTAATTTACTTAACAAATCCCCTATTGATGAAATTCTGATTGCTTTCTATCTTTTTACCATTAGTATAACTTTGAACAGTGTTGTACATTTATTGGACACACATGTGCATACACATTATTGGATAAATTCCTTGAAGTGGAATTGTGTCCCAAAAGTACTAAATATTTAAAAGGTTTGTTCTCCAAAAAGACTGTACCAATTTTTATTCTCATCAATAGTATATGTTAGTACATGTTTTGCCACACCACAGTATTTAATTATTGTTTGTCAATGCATGCCTTTTTTTTTTTTTTTACTCTTTGTTCAAACTATTTTTGTCAATTCTAATTATTTTAATTGAGGTAATACTGGTTTACAACACTGTATATGATTTAGGGGGATAGGTATACATCTCCTCAGATGTCTGTCACCACACCACACCCATCACCAAAGCACTCATAGTCTCCCTTACACTAGACCACAGGGCCCTTCCCTGCTTTGTTCCCATCCTCACGCTCCCTCCACATCTAGTAGTTTCAATTCTGCAGTCATAGTCCCAGGGTTTGTTTTGGTTTAGTTTTGTCTGTTCCTTTGTTTTGTTTCTCTATATTCCACATATTAGTGAAATCATGTAGTATTTGTCTTTCTCCTTCTGACTTATTTCACTTAGCATAATCTCACCTCCAGTACCATCCATGTTGTCACAAATGGCAAGAGTTCTTTTATTTTTAATCTCTGAGTACTATTCCATTGTGTATATATACCACCTCTTTTGCTGTCTTGAGCACTTAACATTGTTTCCATGACTTGGTTATTGTAAATAGTACTGCAATATACTCCTTTGAGTTAGTGTCTTTGTGTTCTTCAGGTAAATACCTATGAATGGAATTACTAGATCACATGGTTTATCTAATTTTACTATTTTCAGGAGCCTCCATTCTATTTTTAATAGGGGCTAAACCAGTCAACGTTGCCATCAACAATGTACAAGTATTCTTTTTCTCAATGTCCTCAGTAGTGCTTGCTGTTTCTGTTTATTTATGTTTACTTCTTTTTTTTTTTTTGATATGGGCCTTTCTCATGGGAGTGAGGTGCTATCTCATTGTGGTTTTGTTTTGCATTTCCCTAATGATGTGATGTTGAACATTTTTTCATGTAATTGTTGATCATTTGTATGTTGTCTTTGGAGAAATGTGTATTTAAATTTCTACCCATTTTTTTGATTGGGTTCTTTGTTTTCTTTTTGTTGAGTTGTATGAATTCTTTGTAAGTCTTGGATATTAACCCCTCATCGAATGTATGATGCAAAAATATTTTTTCTCATCCAGGAGAATTTCTGTTTTAATGGTAATTTTTGTTTTCCTTGACATTGTAGTTGAGTCCCCAAAGACATTACTAAAGCCAATGTTGTGCAGTGTTTTGCCTGTTTACCTCTATATATTTTATAGTTTCTAGCATTGCACCCAAGTTTTTTAATTCATTTTGAGTTTATTTTTGTATATGGTATGACAGAGTGGTCTAGTTTCATTTTTCTACATGTGGCTGTCTGGTTTTCCCCAGCTCCATTTGTTGAGGAGACTCTATATGCATTTCATTAATTATGAAGGAGGTTGAACATTTATTTATATGTTCGTAAAATATTTGTATTTCTTTCTCTGTCAGCCTTTCTCTTCATAAATTTTGTCCATTTCTTTTTTTTTTTTTTTAAAGATTTATTTATTTATTTATACAAGCACTGGGTACAGTCAGAAGCGCGGGAGGGTGAGAGAATTCACCAGAGCCAGAGCGGGGAGCAGAGCAGGCAGAAAGGCAGAAGGACTGAAGTACACTGCTGAGGGGAGCAGCGGGCGGCAGGAGAGGTCTGCGCACCATGTGGTGAATTGTCTAACATTTGTAAATTACAGTTATTTACAAAGTAGAAAACTAAACCCACTTGTAATTGTACCAACCTGAAATACTATCAATGACACACATACCTACACAAATTAAAGTATATAATTGGGATCACTCTATACAAGTGACTTTAAGCTCTTAAATTTAACAGAGTATCCTAAATTTAACTTTTAATTTTTCGAAACAACTTGGTGTTGTTACAAACCCACAACATTGTACTTTATAGGCTAGTTCAATAAATACTTATTCATATTTATTATATCCCAGACACCATACTGATTTTGAAGAACTCAGGGCCTGGTGGGGAAGTAGATATATAAACAAATCGTTGTGACTGAGGTTGACAGTGAGAAGTTTTAATAAGGTACAGAAGTAGTACAAAGGAGGACATAACTTACCTTCTTGGAGAAGCAAATATTTTAACATTTTGAATATATTATATTTGAGTTGAAAAGAATCCAGTATGTATGTATAAAATATTATCTGGAAGTAAAGAATTAGTATATATCTTAGTAACCTGATAGTTGATTTCTCCTCAAGTCTTGCATGTCTTCAATCTTTTTAGTACTGCAGCTATGACAGTTTTTTGTGAAATGCAAATCAGATTGGATTAAAACCATTCATGGACTCATTCCAGTGACCTCAGAATAAAGCGTGACTTACTGGCTTTCATATATGTTAAATATCATCCCACCCCTCATCTTTCATCATGCTGGAAAATGTGTTGGGGAATTATAATTAAAAACAAATATCCCACCAAAGAAGAAAACCTCTCCACAAAAGTAGAAGAGAAAGAAAACATTTTATTATTGAATAAGCATTCAACCAGAATGTGATGTGCACACAGCACAGGCTATCTACAAAGGAGATTATGAAGACAGAAAGAAATCTTACCCATTTATATACGCAAGCACATACAACCCCATTACACATGTTCTAAATAGAAACCTGTCTAGTCCTTAAGGAAGAGGACTTGACAGCACCATTTGTCACACAGATCATCCTAAATTCACAAGGTAATTGGGGTGACTGAGTTAGCTAATTGATTTTATGTAAAGGAAAATAAACTCATATCTTAGTGACACGAGTCAATTTTGCAACTTGGAGCAAGGTGCCCACTGAAATTGGGCTCTCAGTTAAAAAACTGGGTGATATGGGGCCTTATTTCCCCTGATGTCTTTATTTCAAAGGAGTGGCTCCCAGGTCCTTGTGAAAACACTCCTGCATTGTAAAACCAGCAAGAGGTTCATTTGGTTTTAAAAAGATTCACGAACATCTCAAAGAAGCAGAAAACAATTTGCAAGTTTTCTAAAGAACATGCTCTCAGTAAAGCTAAGAGGATGGCGCTTTCCCTTTTCACAAGAGGGATTTTTTTTTTTTAATTTGTATTTACCCTTAGCATTGTCTCAGATAAAACGCAAACCAGATAACAAATAAAAAGCAATGTAAAGTATGAAAAATGAGAATAGCTATCTTTTGTAATTTTCATACTAAAAATGAAAATAATCTAAAGTGTTCCAAAGAGTTTTTAAAACATCAGCATTATTTGACTCCCCAAAATGAGTGCAGTGCATATTTCCAGTCATATTTGGAAAACATATTCTCTTAATTTACTATTATTGTCCTTATGTAGCTATGACTAAATTCTTTGGTGAAGCTAAATAGTACATATTTGTTTAGATAAGAGTATACTACTTAATATGTAAGGTTACTCTAGAAATATATGGTGCTGATTCATGTCATCTATATTCCCATAACATTTTATACATATTTCTACTGTATCCATTGTCATATTGGAATTTTTTATTAAAATAAATCTTTATGAGATGGAACCATTCAATTGTGCAGAAATTGATCTTCTAATAGCTAATAAGTTGATGTTAATGCACATACTCAAGTGACTATATTGCCTAGTTATCTTTAACTTTCTAGTTATTAATAATTATAAAATCCATAAACTAATTTTTGATAAACATTACTTCCTTATTTTATTCTAGATGAATCAAATTGGTAATATGACTCAATTAGAATATTGCTTTCTTTTCTTTTTTTTTTTCCTAAAAATTTATTTATTTATGCATACAAGAACTGGGGCATAGGCCAGAGGTGGGGGCGGGGGTGAGAGGATTCACCAGAGGCAGAATCGGGAACAGAACTGGCAGATTGACTGAAATACACTGTTGAAGGGAGCAGCAGGCGAGTCAGGAGAGGTCTGCTGCACCATGTGGATCACTTCCCTGGCTGGGGATTGAACTCTTGCTGCAGTGGCTGTGGACTGCTTCACAGCTCTGTGTCTCAGCCCCTTATGCCACCAGGGAGGCCCTCTTTTCTTTTTTTTTGAATATTGCTTTCAGAAATGCTAATTATTAAGAGGTGTTTGTTTATCAGTAGGGAAATTGGAAACAAAAAGTTAAAAAAATAAATAAAATCCTTTTTCCTCTTTTCAAATTTAATTTTCCATTTCTTGCATAGGATATGTTGCTTGGAAGCTTTTTATTTAAAAAGTTCATTGAAGTATAAGTTTATTATAATAAAACACTTAGGAAAACCATTTAAAAAAAACATAAAAACCTGATAATCTGTGTCATATTTTCTTCAGTTAAAACATCCAGTTGATTACTATACCTTTGAATGTAGTTGATGTAAAATAATACAGTGATTTTCAAAGGATGGTCCACAGACCAGCAATGTTTGTTGGTATCACCTGGCAACTTCCTAGGCAAATTCTTCATGCTGCCCCAGATATATTTAACGTGGGAGATACACCTAACAATCTGTGTTTTAGTAAGTCTGCCATTCAGGTCATTTCTGATCTGCAATTTGAGAAACATTGAATAAATAAAGTATTTCAGTGGTGTAGATTAAAATTTCAGGACACCTCAAGGTAACCTTTAGCCCTATCCCAGTTTTAGAGATGCATATTAGTAAATGAGTAACATTATCTGTTTAATTATTTACTTGAATTTTTTGTTTGGTGTTGTCTGAGTTTTGTTTTGCTAAAGGACGCATTATGAAAGACTGATTCCTATGTTCAATTTTTAGTATTTGCTTAGAAATTTAGCATGGCTAAATTCAAATATTTTAAGGTTCATAGACTCAGTAACTTTTTCCTAAAATTGCTGATTACTTTGTTTTTAAAATGTAACAATTATATCTATATAAAGATATAAAGAACCCTTTATATCTTGCATTATTGAAATTTAGCAATAATATTTACATTAGCAATAGTACCAGATCTTAATCTTAAACAGTATGGTATTCACTTGTTGCTAGGCAATGGCATTTAGCAGAACACTCTTGATTTTGCTGGATTTTAGTGCTGAGGTAGAGAGGGTCAACTTTGAAACTAACTTAAAATGTGTACAATTTTATATTCATCCTTATCCCTCCATTACTCTCATTCAACATCTAATTAATCACCAGTTCTCCCTCCATACTACCTCTTAAATAATTTTGAATCTAAATACGTTCTATTAATAGCGGTTGAGCGCTCGAAGCTGCGCGCGGCCTCTGCAGCGCTGAGGCCACCATCCCACATTCTTCCCCTGGCACTTCGGTCTTCTTTATCTGAATCTGTCCTCAGAGTATGAATAAGGTGGTCTTTCCCCTGGATTCCAATGATTTGTCCTGAGTATCTTGTCTTTCCACTTGTCACTTCCACTTAACACTCATCACTGGCTTCTCATCAAGTCCACAGTCTAACAGCCTGTGATGTTCTAGCTTCACCAGCTTCTCCATCTCAGAGATCTGTTTTACCTTCATCTAGTTGCTCGAATGTGCTCTATGACTTTCCTTCATAGGACTTTTCACATGCTGTTACCTCATGGTCCAGCTGTCCCTTTATTGATTTTTAGATCTCAGTTTAAAGATCACTTTTCCTGGTATATCCTCTCTGGGCCCCAACCCCCTCATACCTGTCCACCCCATTATATACTCTCATAGCTTTCTTTACATTTTGGTCTTTTTTCTTATTTTTGCATTTGTTTGTTATATTTTTTCTCCTGTAGACTGTGTTCTATGAGGGCAAGATTCATTTCTGTAATCCTAATGCCTAGAAAAATATCTGGTGTATGGTGCCCAAAGTGTCTGAATGAGTAAATAAATGAATGGGTGAACAAATAGTGACAGCTTTCCATGTTTTAAATTAGTATAAAATGTATTACTGGAATTTTGTGATTAAGTTGTTCCTTGTTTTGTATGTAGATTATGCTTGTGCTCTTCAAAGAGACATTTTGCTTCAGGGATGACTATACCTTTCAGAAAACTGGCTATGTTTCTATAGCAACATCTTCAGATGGGAAACTACAGTAAGCCATATTTTGATTTGATTTATTGATACAAATAATTGCATCGACAGTAATGTATATAGCCCTCCTAAAAACAATTTAGATTCTGAAGTAAAATTATACATATTTGTCTCTCTGTATATGTATATGTATAAATATATGTGTTGTATAAGTGTGGATTCTTCTTAATAACTTGCATTCCTCTTGTATGTATTTATACAGTTGGAGAAAGATTTCATGTTGGAAAAAACCTTGAACATACTTTCTTCTGGCTGCCAAAATCATGTCTTATGTGACAGACTGTCTGAATTTTGTTTGTGTATGTGTGTGTGTTATGTGGAACATGAACACCCACATGTCTTTTCACACTTGATTTTAATATTAGATATAGGAGCCAATGCGGGAAATTACTGAAGAGTAAAACGCCTGACTGCTTCCCCTGTTGTTCTCAGAGAATGTAAGTGTGTGCTTATTAACTCCTTCAGGTTTTTCAACTGAATAGTCTTGGTTACATTAATGTAATACTTGTTTTTTTTGGTATTGTGTGTGTTTATGAAAATTCCATTTTGCAATTGTTCATTCTTTTGTGTGTTTAGATTTCTGTTGCTTTAAAGAATATAACCTTCATGACCAAGGAGAAAACCACTCGACTCATCCCAAATGCTATCCAAATCGTTACAGAGGGTGAAAAGGTGAAAAACTTTATTACCTTTGCCTTACGACATCAGATGGAAAGAATCTGGCTCCTGCTGATTGCCAATGTTGGGAATATAGGCAATTCTTCTTGGAGTTTGGAAAATATAATAGAGATAAGTATTATATTTAATACTTTTTTGTATTCTGAAATACTTATTAATGATTAAATGACTGCTAACATCTTTTTACCTTAATAGTTTAGAGAAAACTCTCCCAAACTTTTCAATTCTTAACTATAAAAGGATAGGATAAGCATTTTGAGAACATCCTTATTATCTTGAAGTTCCCTAATAATTCCGTGATTGTTATGTCATCAATAAAACCTGTATAATATTAGCTAATAAAAACAAGTTGTTCTGGTAAACAGAGAATTGGGTAGCATACAAATAAACACAATCATTATAGTCTCTTTTTAAAATGGTGATTATCTTCAACTGCCATCATTTTTATTATCCACCTACACCACACACATATATATCTGCCATTTCTTACTTGGATATGTGAAGAATCTCTCTATACCCACCTGGAAAATTGATTCAAGCTTTGTGTGTGCCATTGGAAGCATAATGTTGAGAAAGACAAGTAGGAAGAAAGAAAAAGGACAGTATGAAGGGAAGGAAGGGGCAAAGGATGGGAGGGGGGAGAAATAAGCGAGAGAAAAACTATCATGACATTGAATCATTATAATGATGCTTTTTAATCTTGTAAAGTTTCTTTCAAATGTACTTTTAAGTTTTTAAATTTAAAATAATTTCATCCTTATAGAACAATTCTTAGGGCAAATAATTTTTCTGTTCTGAACTATTTGAGAGTAAGTTGTTACTCTCAGGCCTCAACACCACAGACGTTATCCAGATATTCTAGAATATATTTCCAACAAAGACATTCTTCTATATAATAGTATCAATATAGCATATCATTAAAATCAAGAAATTAACATTGTTTATTACCACGGTTCAATCCTTAGACCCCCTTCAGTTTTTCTGAGTATCCCAATAATATCTTTTATAGTGAGTATACCCAGCTCATAAATACGTAGTACATTTAGTTCTTGTGCTCTTTAACTTCCTTATTCTGGAATAGTACATTAGTTTTCCCTTGACTTTTGTGCTCTTGACACTTTCAAAGATTACAGGTCAATTATTTTGTAAAATATCCCTCAATTGTGTCTGTCTGGTGTTTCCTTGTGATTAAATTTAGGTAATGCAGTTTAGGCAGAAATAGCATAGAAGTGATGCTCTGTTTTTTCAATTGTATCCTATCAGATTGCACATGATTTCAATTTCTAATGTTACTACTGATACTCATTTTGATCATTTGATTAAGATGTTGTCTGCCAGATGTTCCTGTAAAGTTAGTCTATTTTCTTTTGTATTAGTATTTTGTGGTAAGCACTTTGAAACTATATATACTATCCCTCATCAAACTTAAAATTATTTATTTCTATCAGTGTGATCTCACAGTTTTCTGTCTGATTCAATTAGAGTCCATTACTATCATTATTTTGATATGCAAATTGTTCCACTTTTGGCCACTGGGAGCCTTCTCAATCATTCCGGTCCTTCTGACTATTTTCAGCATTGTTTGAACATTTCTGTGTTTATTGGTGGATAATGTTAGATGTTAGAGACTTTCCCCACCTAAGGCCTGGAATCAGCCATTTCTTTTAAAAAAAAAAAAGTTTTTTTTTTTTATACATCCAAGAACTGGGGTGTAGGCCAGAGGTGTGTGTGTGGGGCGGGTGGGGGGGTGGTGAGAGGACTCACCAGAGACAGAACAGGCAGGTTGACTGAAATACACAGCTGAGGGGAGCAGTGGGCATAACAGGAGAGGTCTGCTGTGCCATGTGAGTCAGCTCCCTGACCAGGGATGCTGCAGTGGCTGCTGATAGCTTCATAGTGCTGACACTTAACCTCTTGCACCACCAGGGAGGCCCTGGAATCAGCCATTTCTGGAAAGACTCTTTTAGGGGAAATGGATATTTAGAACCACTGTGTCCATTGCAATTGGGGTGTCATTGTCTCCGTCAAAGTGGGCAGTACAAAGGTGTATATAATGTATGTATAATTACTATAATTACATAAGACACACATATACCCACTTATATATCTCTACTACCTATCTCTCTGGCTATCAGAAATCATAGTTAAACAGCAAAGAACATTAATAGCTACCCTTTAATAAATATTGATAAAATAATTTAGTAAATATTGATACATTTAGTTGGTATGATATAATTTGTGAAAATGCCCCATTCATACACCAGTTATCTATCTTCTATGCAACTAAATCCAAAGTAATGTATTTTTTTTAATTTTAATTTTTTTAGAGATTTATTTATTTATGTATATCAGAACTGGGATACAGGTCAGAGCTGCGGGGGGTGAGAGGATTCACCAGAGACAGAGTAGGGAACAGAACAGACAGATTTACTGAAACACTGCTGAGGGGAGCAGTGGGTGAGACAGGAGAGGACTGTTGTGCCATATGTGGATCACCTCTCTGGCTGGGTATTGAACTCAGGCCACAGTGGCGATAGCACTGAGACTAACCCCTGTGCCACCAGGGAGGCCCACAACAAAAAGTTAAATAAAAATACCATATGAAGTAGGCAGTAGTTACCTACTAATTTCCTTTTACTATAGCAAATGCCAGCAGACTTTTTGTGATACTTTACCCTTTTTCTCCTGTGACACTAACATCCTACTGTTTTTTTTTGTATTTTTTTTTTTTTTTGCAGTTTTTCTTTACATCCTTTGGTACCAGGGATAGAAGTTACCTCAGTATCTTCAGGCTGTGGCAGAATGTATTATTAGAAAAGGTAAGTTTTCGTACTAGAGGCAGGTGCTTATTAAACATATATATATTTTTAAGATTTATTTATTTATGCATAGAAGAACTGGGGTGTAGGCCAGAGGTGCAGGGGGTGAGAGGATTCACAAGAGACAGGGGGGAGCAGAGCAGGCAGATCTACTGAAATACACTGCTGAGGGGAAGAGTGGGTGAGACAGGAGAGGTCTGCTGCACCATGTGGGCTAGCTCCCTGTCTGGGCATTGAACTCAGGCTGTAGCAGTATAGTGCTGAGACTTAACCCCTAGGCCACCAGGGAGGGCCTGGGAGATGCTTATTATAATAGCAACCTTCCAATTAGTATCCAAACGGTTTTTGTGAATTGAAAAGCTCCTTTTGATCTTCATGAATTTAATTTTTACTACACTTGTCAAATTCCAAGAATAAACTTGAAGCAAAACAAAATCTTGAGTTACAAATTAAGATGTTAATTACAACTCCTAGGGTAACTACCAAGAAAATAACTTAAAAAAATATGAAAGAAACATCATGGGAATTAAAATAGAACATTATAAAATATTTTTTCATAGATAAGAAGGCAATAATGGATAAATAGGGAAACAAAAAGATATAAGACACATAGAAAACAAAAAGCAAAATGGCAGACATTATATTAAATCATTAAATATAAATGGACTAAATGCTTAAATCAAAAGGCAGAGATAAGCAGAATGAATTTTAAAAACATGATACAATTATATACTGTTTCTAAGAGACACATTAGGTTGTTTTTTTTTTTTAAGATTTATTTATTTATACAAGAACTAGGGTACAGGTCAGAGGTGCAGGAGGGTGAGACAATTCACCAGAGAGAGCGGGGAGCAGAAAAGGCATACACACTGAAGACACTGCTGAGGGGAGCAGCGGGTGAGGCAGGAGAGGTCTGCCACACCATGTGGGTTTCTCCCTGGACGGCTGGGAATTGAACACACGCTGCAGAGGCTGTGGACAGCTTCACAGTGCAGCGTTCAAACTGCTGTGTCACTGGAGAGGCCTGACACATTCGGTTTAAAGACACAAAAAGATGGATAGTAGAATGATAGAAAAAGATCTACCATGCAAGCAATAACTAAGAAAGAGCTGATGTGCCAATAGGTATATCAGACAAAATAGACTTTTTTAAAAAAGATTTATTTATTTATACAAGAACTGGGGTACAGGCCAGATGTATGGGGGTGAGAGGATTCACCATAGACAGAGCTGGGAGCAGAACAGGCAGACTGACTGAAATATACTGCTGAGGGGAGCAGTGGGTGAGACAGGAGAGGTCTGCTGTACCATGTAGGTATCTCTGCGGGATCGAACCCATGCTGCAGAGGCTGCGGACAGCTTCACAGCGCTGCGCTCAAACTGCTGTGCCACCAGGGAGGCCCCAGACAAAATAGACTTTAAGACAAAAATTAATAGAGATAAGGAAGGCTATTTTATAATAATAAAAGAGGTAATTTGTCTGGAATTCATAACAATTATAAAGCTTTTTTATTTTTAAAGATTTATTTATTTATTTATACAAGCACTGGGTACAGTCAGAAGTGCGGAAGGGTGAGAGAATTCACCAGAGCCAGAGCGGGGAACAGAACAGTCAGACAAGGAAACACACTGCTGAGGGGTGCAGCGGGCACGTCAGGAGAGATCTGCGCACCATGTGGGACTCTCGCTGGTGGCCGGGGATTGAACCTGTGCTGCAGAGGCTGCGGGCAGCTTCACAGCCCAGCGCTCAACCACTGCGCCACCAGGGGAGGCCCATAAAACTTTTTTATACCTAACACTAGAGCACTAAAGTACATTTAACTAAAGGGGAAATGAACAATTCAAGTGGAGATTTAAAGTTCCCATTTTTAGTGATGGTTAGAACTATAGAAGAGGTCAATAGGGGGGCCTCCCTGGTGGCGCAGGGGTTAGGGACAGTGCTATCAAGGTATCAACAGCTACTGCAGCACGAGTTCAAGTTCGATTCCAGGCCAGAAGGGGAGCTACCCACGTGGTGCAGTAGACCTCTCCTGGCTGGCCCACTGCTCCCCTCAGCAGTGTGTTTCAGAAGATCTGCCTGTTCTGCTCCCCACTCTGTCTCTGGTGAATCCTCTCACACTCCAGCTCCTGTATACAGAAATAAATAAAATCTTCATCAACAGGAAACTAGACTTTAAAAAAAACTAGCTGGAACTAAAGAAATCTATAGGAAACGTCATTCCAAAAACAGCAGAATATGTATCCTACTCAAGTGTACATGGAACACTTACCAGAACAAATCATACACTAGGTCATAAGACAGCCTTAATAATTTTGAAAGAGTTAAAATAATAAAAAATAAATTCCCTGACCACAATGAAATGAAATTAGAAGTCAATAACAGAATGAAACTTGGGAAATTCACAGAAACTGGAAAAAAAAACAGAACACTCTTAAAACAACCAATGTTGAAATAAGAAATCACAAAGGAAATTAGAAAATACTTAGTTAAATGAAAACAAAAATGCTGCATATCAAAACTTGTAAGAAAGTGCTTAGAAGGAAATTTATAACTGTAAACATGTATAATAAAAAAGAGTGATCTCAAACTAATAACCTAACTTTCCACCTTAAGAAATTAGAAAAAGGATAGCAAACTAAACTCAGAGTAAGTGGAATTAAGGAAGTTATAAATATTAGAACAGAAACAAATGAAATAAAGAATAGAGAAAATCAAGAAAACCAAAAGTTCTTTCCTTGAAAAGATCAACAAAAGTGACAAACCGTTAGCTAGATAGACCAATGAAAAAAGAGAGAAGACTAAAATTCAAAAGTGAAACATTACTACTTACCTTATAAAAATAAAATGTATTATAAAGGAATACTATGAACAATTGTATGTCAAGAAATTGGTTAACTTAAATGAAAAGGACAAATACCTAGAAAGTCATAAGCTATTGAAACTGACTCAAGTAGAAATATAAAATTTGAATAGACTTATAATAAGGAAGGAGATTGAATTAGAAATTTAAAAAAATACCCACAAAGAAAAGCCTAGTAATACATGGATTTATTGATGAATTATACCCAAGTGAATTAACACCAATCCTTCACAGAATAGTCCAAAAATTAGAAGATGAGAGAACACTTTTCAACTCACTCTGTATCACTTTTAATATCACCTTGATACTAAAACCAAAACCATCAAAAGAAAATTACAGACTAATATCTCTTTATTATGTCATGTTCATTATGTCTATAAATATTGATATACAAATCCTCGACAAAATATTACCAAAAACCAATCCAGCACCATAAAAAAATGATGCCATGACCAAGTGTGTGATTTATACATCAATATATGAAACATCAACACAAATGAAAAATCAATCAGTATAATACACCATATTAGTAGAATAAAGGGCAAAAATGACATCACGTCAATCGAGAAAAAATACGACAAAATCCAACATCCTTTTGTAATAGAAAACAATGAAATTCACAATACTTAGACTGTGTTTAAGCTTTTAGTATGGTCATTCATGAAGTAATTTATAGCACTTCAACTTAGTTCACAACTGTTGAGGTGCTGAACTAATAAAAGAGTACTAACCCTTTTTCTAGATAGCACATTGAATATCTAGAGTTTGTGGGGCCAGAGGACAGCGGCAGCTTCATTCCTTGATACATACATTTGATGTTTTCTTTTTTATATAAAGAACTGTGCAACTGTGGCTTAAGATTAATCCCTAGGTCCTTCTCCAATCCACCCCTCAGCTATTTTATTTTAAGCCCCTCTCTGTCTTTTTTTTTTTTTAAGATTTATTTATTTATACAAGAACTGGGGTACAGGTCAGAGGCATGCGGGAGGGTGAGAGAATTCACCAGAGACAGAGCGGGGAGCAGAACAGGCAAAGACAACTACACTGTTGAGGGGAGCAGCGGGCGAGGCAGGAGAGTTCTGCCTCGCCATGTGGGATTCTCCCTGGAGGGCTGAAATCGAACCCGCACTGCAGAGGCTGTGGACAGCTTCACAGTGCTGCGCTCAACCTGCTGGGCCACCAGGGAGCACCCCCCCATCTTCTGTCTGTGTTCTATATCAGAGCCCAATAGTCTTGACACCTGTTTTTGTATGGTCTACAAAGTAGGAATGGTTTTATAAGCAGTTAAAAAAAAATCAAAAGAATACTTGATGACACAATTAATTATATGAAATTAAAATTTCAGTGTTAATTAATAAGATTTTCTTAAAAGACAGCCATGCTTATTTATGTATTGTCTGTGGTACTTTCACACTATTACAGCAGAATTGAGTAGTTGCAATAGAGATCAAATGACCCACAAAGCCTAAAATATTCACTTTATGAGCTTTTTTTTAAAAAAGATTTTTTTATTGAAGTAGCATTCTTTATAATATTACATAGGTTTCAGGTGTATATGGCCTCTCATAGAAATAGTTTTTCAACCTGTGAATAATACAACAGCCAATTTTATCCTTTATCTTTTTTTTTTTTAAGTGGATACCTATTAATATCCGCTTCCTACTTAACTCCCATTGCCCTTGGAATAAAATCTAAAATTTTATATAGGAACTCTGTGATCTGGCCCTAGCTGACTACCATTCCTGCTTGCTTTTTATTTTTTTCTATTAAGTCATTAAACAGTTGTTTTGCCTAGTTCTTTCCCACACCGAGTTCTAACTGAAACTTGTTGATAAAAATCAAGTCCATCCTTTCACATTCCTATAACATCTTGATTTCTCCTTTACAACATTCATTATAATTATAATTCTTTGTTCTTTCTGTTCTCCTTGGCTGACTATAAACACCTTGAGGATAAAGACCATGTCTACTTTGTTCATTGTTGTATATCCCGTGACAAACTCAGTATTTATTGGACAGCTGGTTTGGCATACATCTCAGTTTACCCAATACAGTCTGGGACTGTCTGTGTTTAAGCCTCTGTCAATACAAATATAAATAATGCCTGCTTTATTCTTAAATGTATGCCAGTTTGGACAATAAGGGTCATACAACACATAGCCAACATTCAATAAATATTTTTGAAATCATTCAATTTAGTTGGATAGCAATGATTTAGACTTCACATAATCATTATGCTTAATTAAGAAGACATTTTCAGTTTTCTGCTCAAGGAAAATCAAAGGATGGAGAAAAGACAGGCAAGAATTTAAGTGCAGAAATGTATTAAGGATATGTGCTAAGTTCGTTGTTTATTAAACTCAATTTCTTAAACATAAACATGCCATGAGAAGAAATATTTAACTTGAAACACTAAACTATTTCCAAAGAAATGTTATTTTCCTTCTATTAAAATTACTAAGAAAATAGGCTATAGATGTAAAGTTATTATTAGTTTCTAGAGTTAAAATGTAAAAGGTTTTTGATTAGAGATCAATCTTTAATATTAATACATTCATGTTCTTGGTGGTTTTATCATATGTTTGCATTTACGACAACTGATAACCGCTAGCATAGGCTTTCAGAGTTATTCCTAAACAGCAGGAGGCTGTATATGTCCAGACATAGGGATGAGGTGGTGACAGGTGACAGGTATGTTCTCAATCTATATGGACCCAACCTTTATAAATTCTTAGGCATGTCATTCTAGCTCCTATTCTGGGAAGAATGGTAGAAAAGTATCCTATTCCTCAGGGAGGTTGGGGAGAAATGATTTAAAATGATTGCTTGATGTCAGTCTAAAGGTGTTTGGGACAGGCTTAAGCCATGTACTTAGGACTTAGGACTGAAAAGCAAAGTCATGTGGCAGACTTTGATAACTAGAGAAATGTACAGGGTTGGTACAGAGATGAATCACCAGGCCCCACCAGGAACCACACTAAATTGTCCCTTAAAACTGTCTACCTTTGCTCCTATTCCATGCTTGTCATTCAACTTTCTGATTACTAATCTGGTTTCCAAGGAATTCAGGCATTTTATCTTTCAGGTAGAATGAAAGATTTCTGATGCCTGGAGAAGACTTTCCCAACACTATGCATTAATATATTTACCACTCAGCAGTACATAAAGTTCAGGAGTGTGACTTACATCAGCTATTCTGAGCACAGCTCTAGAATGATGGCAGTGCTGAGGCTGTACACCACAGTGTACTTCTTCAATTTGAATGAGTGGTTTTCTCCAATGTCACTTTGATCCTATAGTCTGCTATTGTATAAAATGATTAGCTTTTAGCTAGGATTGATCCTTACAGTTCATCAAGTAACATCTGATAGTACCTTACTAAATTAAATGGAACAATTAAATAGGAATTAGGGCAAGTTTTGATTTTCTCATTAGGAGAAAACATTTCTTCTGGGGAAAACTTGAAACTGTTGTATTTATTATAGTCTAGGTCTTCGCCAGGAAATTATTCTGATTAAGGTCAAAAATATTTTTAAAGGAAACATTTATTGAGTAATCAAGATATAAACTTTTCAATGATGAAAGATATGCTGAGTGTTTATTGGAATTGCTTCATCTGAATAACTCACACTTCTTGCTATTTCATGACATTGCATATAACAATACTCAAGAAATAAAGTCTTTCATAATTATAAAGGGTTAATACAGGAGTCAGATGGAGGTGCTGCTTCTACATCAGAAGTGGTATATGAAGAAGTAAAATGACATTGCCAGAATTAAATGAAAAATTTTGACATGGAGAAGAAAATTTAACCCTTAATATATTTAATATTTTAAATAAGATTAAAATAATATTGCAATAGGCATTACATAATTGAGCATAAGCAACATATTTCCATTTGCATTTTATTGTTTCTAATCTGTGGGTAGAACAGAAGAAATTGATGACTGTCCCTTTAATAAAGCCCTGTTTACCTAACCTCTTCTAGTAGGAGGGGCTTAGGAACCTGTAGAGTGAGGTATAACTTACAATTCTGCTTTCTGACCTGCTACCTTGGAAAGGGTGCTGATACTACAGACCAGGAAGTGACAAAACATGTGCTCTAAACTACAATAGAACTTGTCTTTTATAAGGAAGAACTTCTCATGAAAAAAATCAGGACATTGGAGAAATAATTTTACATAGTTGTCATTCAACATTTGGAGTGATATTACAGATAAGGGTGTTGCAGCATACTTAGAATACAAAGCTTTCTGGGCCAGAAATTGATCTTCTGACTTTTGAGCCTTATCTGATTGCTACCTGGTTCTGTATATTGTTAAAGTACTCTGTAGGCTGAAACTGGGAGACTGCATTTTTAGCAGGTAGGTGGTCAGCTTTTGTTTAAAATTTAGGTTGTTTTTTTAAGGTTACTTAATCCTTTCTGTGGCTGATTTATGAATTGTGACTATTAGCTTGGGTGTAAGTTTTAATGTTTGAATGTTCAGCATGGCTGTACATAACCACACTTCTTGTGACATCTAATCAACTTTGTAGAAGTCATTTTTAACAAATTAGCACAATAAGATGATAAATTAATTGAGTTCCTGTTTTATTTTCCATTAACCATATATTTTTAATAGATAAAAAAGTATATTGAAATTGTCCTGCAATTTGTTTCCTGATAGTACATAATAATATATTTTAAATATTTATTTCTATAGGCAAATAAAATTGTATTTGCTTATTTTCATTTCTCTCACTATTAGGAAGCAAAGTATTTATTATTGCTCTAATCTATTTTGGGGGTAGTTTGATGTCCCTTATTTTTAAGAAGTTTTTATAAAAGATTAATCTTCCACAAATTTATTGTAATATTACTTGTTTCTCTTTACAAGGGTAGTGATCCATTTATGGCTCAGTGTATTTTAAAGATAAAGTCTTTGGAAGATTGAGTTCATTATTAGAACTAACTACTATTGTGGTGTACCTGTTAGGGTCAAGGGCAGTGGTCGCTGACCACTTAACTCTTAACTACTAGGGATATTTTTTATTTTTCTTTATGGACACTATGCTTAAGAAGATTTTGTTCTCTAAATAAGTGGTGTATAGTAAATAATAAACTCTTGGAATGTTATTGTTTATTAGATGTATATTATTTTCAATGGGAGTTTCTTTTCAGGCTGAGGTTAATATAATTCACTGCACTGTAGGTTAATATAATTCAACACCAAACAGAGAGATCAGACATTTTACTTAGCTTGAATAGTTTTATTTTAGACAACTGTTTGGATATTTTTGATTTATTAAAATCTAATAATAATATCTGAATTTTCTTCAGTTACTCTTGCGGGATCCTGGTGACCCAAGCACAGTAAATTGGAAACTAGCAGTCTGAATTGCAGGAATTTTGCTTTTAATCTTGTTGAGGATCCATGAAATGTAATGAAGGCTCTCTAGTGCAATGTAATAAACAAAGGTACCATAGCTACTGGACAGAGGGAGGAACCAAGGAAAAAGAAAAAAGGAAGCGGAATTTGTTGTAGGAAATTCTGGGGAGGAATTCAAGGCATCTGAATGTTTTGGCTCCATTAAATCCCTCTGTACCCCCAAATTCATTTTTTTACTCTGATTAGACTGATAAACTATTCACTGACTTAAAAAAACAAATACCATGTATGTTCTTGCTGTATTAATTCTGTATTTTTATGTTAATTTCCCTCTTCCAGTGTTTTCTCATTTCCCCATTCATGTCCTTCCTTCAGTTCAGCTGAATGTTGTCTATGTGAAGCCTTATTTGATCAGCCTAATCCACGGTACTATTTCCTTGTACTTTCCTATCATGTTGATTCTACCGATTCTACCAGTACTTTAATACATAATAATAATATAGCTTGTCATATCGGACATTCCCTAAAAATCGTCCATGTTTCTTAAACTATATCAGTTGTTTGAGAGCAAGGAGCTATGATGGGTAATCATTTTTGTCCTCAATAGCATCTAATGCATTCATGCAAATTTGGTTGGTTCTAAATAATTAGCTGTTGAATGAGTAAGAGAATCTTGCCAAAAATTGCTACAAGTATTATGCTGCCTTCCTCTGCCTTGCTTAATTATGTAATTAACCATCTATATTTATTTTGAAATCAGACCACTGGATATCATAATATCACTATTATTTTTTTTCTTGCTATGTGTTACGCACTTTTTTCATATTAGATTACTTTAACATTTGATATGATACTTAGAATAGCTGGACTTTATTAAAAATGAATCAAAGATGATATTCTGAATTCTAGTCTCTTGCATTTTGTATTTTAGGAAAATATATTTAAAGTTTGTTGACATATAAGGGTTTGAAAGTGGTTAAAATAATCAGATACTTTATGGATTAACATGATGGGTTCTGAATTGGTGATTAGAACTCTGAATGGTGATTTGTGATAGACCGGTTGGATCGCAGAATTTAAATTATAGGTTAGTAACTGCCAGACACTATGAACAAATTATTTTATAAAAAAAAATGAAAATACCTTACCTCCCATTTAAAGTAGTCACTATATTATATAGTTTAAAATCATCATTTTATCTATTGCCAGTGTCAACTATGTCAGGTAAGTTTTATTAACCCAGTTTTTATAAACACAAAGAAAACAGGTCTGGAAAGATCAAATAGCTACCAAAGTCACACATCTCATTGTGGCATACCAAGCCGTTTTGATGTCAGAGTCCATGTTTTGAATCACTATCTTATACTATTTTAAATTCGCTAATAGTGTAATTTTTCTGTAATCTTAGAACTTGACCAAACAAGAATTCTGGCAGCTGCTCCAGCAGAACTATGGCACTGAGCTTGGCTTAAATGCTGAAGAGATGGAGAACTTATCCCCGTCTATAGAGGATCATGTGCAGCCAAGGTACAGCAGAATGTTGTGAAATATGAAACTTAATTAAATACTAATCAAAGTAGAATTATCTTAAACTCTCCTAATTCAGAATTTCTGGGTGAAATTTACCCCTTTTTGTTTGTGGTGGAATAGAGTGCAAGGTCAGGACAGAGAAGAGTTTGCTGAATTGGTAATCAAATACAGGGCATATAATAAAATGTATACTTTGTAGCTTTTGTCACCCAGGATTGTTTAAAGTGTGGTTTTAGCAAACTTTTAAATTAAGGAATTGGAGATTTCTTTTTTAAATTTCTTTTTTTAATTAATTTTTAATTTTTTTACATCATTGTTCATTTTTAAACAATATTTGCTTCCCCCCACCCCCTCAGGTGTAGTCCCCATGGAGTTTCCTTCACCAATGCACCTGTGCACCATCACCTCAGTCCCCTGTGCTCCTCCCTCCCTCCCTCTGATCCCTCTCCTGCCACCTCCCCTGCAGTATGTCTCTGATTCATAATTGTCTGATTTTGCATTGTTGTGTTTTGTACTGTTATTATTTGTTTACACTGATGTCTTATTTGGTTCCACTATATTCCTGCTATAAGTGAAACCATCCGATATTTTTCTTTTTCCTTCTGGCTTATTTTACTGAGCATAATTCCTTCTAGCGCCATCCACGTTGCTGTGAATGGCATGATTCTATCTTTTTTGATTGATGAATAATATTCCCTTGTGTATATATACCACATCTTCTTGATCCAGTCATATATTTTTGGGCATTTGGGTTGTTTCCAGGTTTTACCTATTATAGATAGTGCTGCAGTAAACATAAGGGTGCAGGTACTCTTTTGAATCAATGTTTTTGTGTCCTTTGGGTAGATCCCTAAGAGTGGAATTTCCGGGTCATATGTAGCTCCATTTTTAGTAGACTGAGGAACCTCCAGACAGCTTTCCATAGTGGTTGGACCAATTTGCACTCCCACCAGCAATGTAGAAGAGTTCCTTTTTCACTACATCCTCGCCAACATTTGTTGTTACTTGTTTGGTTTTTTTTTTTTTTTTTTTTTTTTTTTGATATGTGCCATTCTTACTAGTGTAAGGTGGTATCTCAATGTGGTTTTGATTTGCATTTTCCTGATTATAAAGGATGTTGAACATTTTTTCATATGCCTGTTGGCCATTTGCATTTCCTCTTTGGAGAAATGTCTTTTAAGTTCTTCTGCCCATTTCTTGACGGGATTTTTTATTTTGTTTTTGTTGAATCATGTGAGTTCTTTGCATATCTTTGTGATCAGTCCCTTATCAGTTGACTGGAGTGCAAAGATTTTTTTCCCAAACAGTGGGGTGTCTCTCTGTTTTGCTTAATGTCTCTTTTGCTGTACAGAAGCTTTTCAGTTTGATATTATCCCAGCTGTTTATCTCTTCCTTCACTTTCTTTGCTTTGGGTGCTGAATCTTTAAAGATGTCACTGAGATGTATGTCTTGTAGTGTTACGGTTTCAGGTCTTATGTCCAGTTCTCTTATCCATTTTGAGTTGATTTTTGTGCTCAGTGAGAGGTAGTGGTCTAGTTTCATTTTTTTGCACGCGATGGTCCAGTTTTCCCAACACCATTTATTGAACAAATTGTACGTGAGTAACTGGAGATTTCTAGTGAAATCTCTGTGTTACAAATATATGATTCAGTAAAAGTAAATTGGTAGGTAGTTTGAGACATACAAGGCAATGACTGTTCCTCAAGGTTACTCTAGCACAGTGCTTGGCCTGTAGTTGGCACGCAATAAATATTAGATACATTAATGAAAGGAGCTTATAGTACTGTGGGAAATGCAAATAATTGTAATTTGAGTTTGAAAATGATAGGGAGGAAAGGGGGCAATAGATATAAATGTGATAAAGAATTTCTAAGTAAAAAGAGATTCTCTTTGACTCAGGGGAATGCATTTAGAAGAGGGCACATTTTTATTAATCTGTACAAGTAAAAATACATTTTATCCGGTGGCAACTGACAACTAAGGTTAATACATTAATATTCTATAGCAAGCAGGCTAAATGAAAGAAGTCAATGACTAAAGACCATGTATCGTATGATTCCATATACATAAAGCGGAGTCCAGAATCAATAAATCCACAGAAACAGAAAGATGATGAATAGGTGGCAGGGCCTGGGAAGAAGGGAGAATGGGGAGTGAGTGCAAATGGGTAACTTTTGGGGGTGAAGAAAGTGTTCTAAAATTAGTTAGTGGTGATGGCTGCCAACTCTGTAAAATGCTGTATCGTACTCTTTAAATGGGGTGATTTTATGCTCTGTGAATTATATCTTAATAAAATTCTTATTTAAAAATTTTATAGCAAATTTTTAAATGGAAATCTTTCAAAAGTCTCATTGGGGATACAAAAATTTTACACTATCTAGGAAGTCTTCTAGTTAGGCTGACCCTATTTACATTGTTTCAGCTTACATCAATATTTTATAGTCTTTTGTTTTTACTTGGTTGCACATGCATATTTTATTAGTTTTCTGTAAAGTTAAAAAATTTCCACAGCACTTCTCTCCTTGTAAAGTTTTCCAACATCTCTCTAGGTACAGGTACTGAGTAGAAAGGCAGTTGATAAAATGCAAAGAACCTTGGATTGTGGTAAAGAAGATCTGGATTCTAGTCTGAACTTTACCACTGAGTAGCTTAACAACCTCAAGCATACCTTTTAGCCATTTCGATCCTTTGTTTACTGAAAGGAGGTAATTAAACTAGATAACCTCCAAGGTCCTTGCTAACTTGAAAAGTTTCTAGTCTTTGAAGAAGGAAAGAATAAATGTTTTTGGCCATCTGCTTTAATACGAAGTTTCACATTTTTGAGGTCATCTGCAAATCTTCTATTTTCTTCTGGTGAGTGAGTGCTGTCCAAGAAAACATGTGGGAGGATCCTTATTTCCTCTTCTATGCCTTTTACCCATTCTTCTAATTTCTGAAAGAAGCATTATCTGTCTCAAATCTTGGTTTCTTTAGCACTTGTCTTTGTTTCTTCATTTCAGTGTCTCTGCCACGCTTCCTCCTCCTTTTTTCTTTCTTTATTTCTCCACAACGCATCTCCTTCCAAAAAATCCTCAAGTGCAGACACTCAGCTCTTGGGCTGGTCTCAAGGAACCCTTCCGTGGACCTATATATTATTTGGGTGGAGCAGAATGGGGTTGAAAGGCCCTTTAGTTTTTCACTTCATTCCTGAGGATAATATGGTCTACCATGTTGGGCTGCTACTTTATTTTAGAAGAGCTTTCAATCCGTATATATTAATGATTATATAGGAATCATAATTGCTCAGTGAAGTTGAACGCTGGAAAGTGGATCAGTTGAACTTCTTTTATATTGAATAGACTTTCCCTTCTTGCTCCCTGAAAGAGGACAAGCAGCTCCCAGTACATTTACTGTTGTCTTGTCCTTGTGAACATTTGAAAGCTGTTCTTTAAGACTTGTTCTTAAGAATGAGAGCAGCAAGGAAGGGGTCATGGATTCTACTTAGACATGAGGAACTTCCCCTTCTGAGAGGTATCCATCATCTCAGTTGGGACTGAATCAGAAGGAAGGTGCAGTTCAAACACCCTGCACCTTTCAAAGCTTTGTGGTTGTCCATATTGAAACTTATTTAATTTTTTTAAATGGAGATGAAATATTTATTTTCTCAAGGTTAAAACTCACAAAATCATGTTTATACAAACAGGAAAGCTAAAAAATTTAACAAAAATTGTTTTAAAATTTTAGGCAATTATTTCCTAAAATTCTTTATAGACCTTCTTTCTTTTTTTTTTTTTTTTTGTTTTTAAAGATTTATTTTTTATTTATTTATACAAGCACTGGGTACAGTCAGAAGCGCGGGAGGGTGAGAGAATTCACCAGAGTCAGAGCAGGGAGCAGAACAGGCAGAAGGACTGAAGTACACTGCTGAGGGGAGCAGCGGGCGGCAGGAGAGGTCTGTGCGCCATGTGGGACCCTCCTCTGGTGGCCGGGGAGCAGCCGGGGATCGAACCGGTGCTGCAGAGGCTGCGGGCAGCTTCGCAACCCAGCGCTCAACCGCTGCGCCACCGGGGAGGCCCATAGACCTTATTTCTTAATGTATTTCCAATTTTCCACCATTGAAATATTCTAAGGTAGAGCAGATATTTACATACTAAAACAATGAGCCCTATTCATTTAAAATTCACTTACTTGGGTTGATATAGTTATCCTTTGAATCAGCAAGTTACGTACTAAAAATGCTTACATTTAGTTAGTCCAGAGGGACTAATCAGGCTAATAACAATTTTTTGTTTTTAATTTTATTTTACCTTTTAGTTAAAGAAATTACTGAAGATTGGCTCAAAACATTATATTGTTTTTAGATGTATAATAGCATGTATAATTCAACATCTATAAACACTATATGATTGCCACCAAAAGTCTAGTTTCTATCCATCACTATACAGTTGATCTCCTTTATGCAATTTATCCATTCCTTTATATCTTTTCCCTCTGGTAATCATCCCTTTGTTCTTAAATTCTAAGAGTCTGCTGTTGTTTTGTTTGTTCTTTCATATAAGTGAAATTTAAATGGGCAATATCCATTTTATGGTTGAGGTTATGGCCACATATATTTGGTTAATTTTTTAATGGTTTCTGAAATTCATAAAATCTCATATGAACACATCTTATTTTTGGAAATAGTCAGTTTGCATGTGATTAAGAAAGTTAGCCATGTTATAGGTAGAGGTTTTTTGGTAAATATTACAAATATCCATTTGTTCTTAAACTGTTTTGCAATGAAAAGCATCATAGTAAGAAGACCAAATCACTTATTTGTATGGAAGTCACCTAATTTGTGTTTCTATAACAATATGTTTCTTACAGAAGTCCAGGAAGAAACAGCTTGGATGACTTGGGAGAGCAGGATGAAAAATTAGCCAAGTCAATCAGTTTTACCCGTGAATCAGTTAGTCGGGTTTCAGAAATGGATTCTGCCGATGGACATTCACCCAAGGGGGTTAGTGTATCATATCCCTTTTAAAATATATCTGATGCTACTATGTATTAAGAGTAAATAAAATAAAATATAATATACAAAATGTTTAAAAAACATAAGATGTTTTAGGCTGCTCCTTTATTTTAGGTGAAGAGTGTTAGCCTATAAGTAGAAGAGTTTATGTAGTTAGATATGGTTCAGTGCTATGAGACATTTCCCTTTAACAGACATCATTAAAGGGGATAGACATCATTAAATATATAATAAGATGCAATAATTCACAGTAGGAGAATTTTTCCAAAATAAGTGATTTGTGTGGTGGAAAGAATCTATATTCAAGGGGGAGATAGGTGAGACTCCTGTTTAGTATGCTTGACTAACATAGATACTTTTTTTTTTAAAATTTATTTATTTATTTATACAAGCACTGGGTACAGTCAGAAGCGCGGGAGGGTGAGAGAATTCACCAGAGCCAGAGTGGGGAGCAGAGCAGGCAGAAGGACCGAAGTACACTGCTGAGGGGAGCAGCAGGTGGCAGGAGAGGTCTGCGCACCATGTGGGACCCTCCTCCAGAGGCCAGGGAGCAGCCGGGGATCGAACTGGCGCTGCAGAGGCTGCGGGCAGCTTCGCAACCCAGCGCTCAACCGCTGCGCCACCAGGGAGGGCCCTAACATAGATACTTTTTAAAAACTTACTGCTAAAGTAAGCGCATACTGTTAATTACTGGGCTTCAGAGTGAGTTACTTAGCTAATGTCTTCCTTTATTTTTTTCAGTATCATTATGAGCCCATTAGGTTTTTTTTTTTTTTTTTTTAATGTCAATAAGTTATCTGTCACTGGGAATCATTCTTTTTTTTTAATTCTCAGGTTTGTCCCTTCTACCAACAGGAGCTTCGTTAGGTTGGTTCCTTGTCCTTTTGAAATAATGAATAATCTTTGATAGCTTCCTTTTTTTCTGGTATGACAGTGTGTCCCAGGCACATTTTATACACTTTTTGTCTTGCATTTTAGTATCAGACATTTTCCTAGAAAACCATTGTTCTTAGTGAAGAGTGGTGTAGAGACCTTATTGTGAGGGCCAAGACTGCTTCTGCTGCAAAGTGTTTGTGCTGCTGATTGGATGCAAGTTTGGGACTTTGTTTTCTCAACCATAAGATGAGGATAATAATTCTCCACAGGATTTTTAATAAGCATTAAATGAACTAATAAAGATGAAAGTACTTAGAGCAGTCCCTACCATGATTAAGTGTGCGATAACCACAAGCTATTATAATTGAAAGTGAGTCTGTGTGTGGCCAGCAGCGAACCTTTTCTATCTCCTTTCATGGAGCAACTCACACCTCCATGCTGGGATGGAAATACTGAAATATTTATGTGAAAGGCCACCAAGTTATCAGCTTGTTTGGATAAACATCATGCATCCTGCACTATGATTCTGTTATGCTTTTCTTGTAAAACTTATTCATCTAGAGACACTTAGGAATGTACTACAGGTGCAAGAGAGGTGATTCTGGATGCTGATTTTTTTTTTAAGTTCTCACTGAGAAGACAGAACCACACTATGAGAAGGTAATAAAATTGGGAACTGTTTTCGTCTCCTTATCTTTTTTTGCAAATATCTGGTATTGAGGACTGGGTTCTCAGAACTACTAATTTTACTTGTGTATTTCTTACAGTGTCCTTGAAAATGTATTGATATTTTGTACCTGCTCTTGAAGTAGTTAATCTGTTGGTCCTTGCTTCTTATTTTGTCCCTAAATAAGGTTACTACATTTTCTCTGAAGAAAGGGAATGGAATGTAGATGAATGATGTAATGTTTTAAGACTCATTAATGTTTAGTATAGATGTTTTTAGGTTATAAAATGCAAGTAATATAGAAATTTAGTCCTTTTTTTCCCTTCTGTAATCAAGAGAGATGTGGTGACATTTTCAGATGTTAACAAATATCATATGTCACTTTGTTTCAACTTTACTTCTAACAAAGTTAGAAATAGTAAAAAGTCAGAAAAAACATTTTTCAAAGGTGATAATTTTTTTAAAATTTGAAATTAGTATTCATTGTAAAAAATCAGGAAATACAGAAAGTATACAAAGAAATAAAAATTGACAAGATGCCAACCCCTCAAAGATAGTGAATGTTGGTATAACTTCATAATAGGAGTCATGTCTTCAGTAGAAACAAAGGAGCAACATGTGTGAAAGTTTACTCAGCATCTATTAAAGAATCCCTTAGTCAGCTAAATAAGATGTTGCTTTGTAATATAGAACTCCCATCAAGTCTTGATTTTAGCAGCACTTTCTGTGTAAACAATCAGCCCTCTACTGAGGATAGTATAACCCTTTAATAAACTGTGTCCTGTGTCTCATTTGTTACCTGCTTTCTGAGTAGCCAATGGAAACATGTATCCTCCCAGGAACTGCTTCTGCTGTTCAGTGCTGCTCAAAGGTCTCAGGGGGCAGGGTATGTAAGATTGTCTATATTCTTTGCTCTTTCATGTGCTTACATACAGACAATGCAAGAAGGTACCTTGCCCTATAGTTCATGTTTTTTTTTACGTTGTTTTGGTAAGCCTATTTACACTACTATTCTACTTGAATATTAACTTTGCAGTGGCATTCATACTCTTCACTTGATCTTAGCCAAAAGGCCAAGAAGCGATGACATTCATACTTTTTTTTTTAATTAAGATGTATTTTTATTTATTTACACAAGCACTGGGCACAGTCAGAAGTGCGGGAGGGTGAGAGAATTCACCAGAGCCAGAGCGGGGAGCAGAGCAGGCAGAAGGACCGAAGTACACTGCCGAGGGGAGCAGCGGGCGGCAGGAGAGGTCTGCGCGCCATGTGGGACCCTCCTCCGGTGGCTGGGGAGCAGCCGGGGATCGAACTGGCGCTGCAGAGGCTGCGGGCAGCTTCGCAACCCAGCGCTCAACCCCTGCGCCACTGGGGAGGCCCGCATTCATACTCTTAATGCCTAATATTAAAATACTTATAGAAACAACTTATCTTTAGTAAATTGTTCCCTGGAAGTATCTATGGCATCATATATTGAATACATTTTATTTATTTATAGATTTATCTTTATTTATTTATGCATACAAGAACTGGGGTACAGGCCAGAGGTGTGGGGGTGGTGAGAAGATTCACCAGACAGAGTAGGGAACAGAACAGGCAGACGACAGAAATACACTGCTGAGGGGAGCAGCGGGCGAGACAGGAGAGATCTGCTGCACCAGTGAATACATTTTAATGCCCAATTTATTTCCTTTAACAATCCCTTAGTCTCTTAACAGCAAAGCCATTTGTATTCTTATAAGTTGCTGTAAAATTGATTTTCCCTTTTAATCTTCTCTTTCAGTGTACTTTTATGTGACTTTTGTCTATTTTTCTTTCCCTTTCCCCTTTAGTTACTGGTCTTGAGAAATGGGTGAGTTCTTTTCCTTGAGATGATGGGAAGGTATTGTCTTGGGAAAATAACTGCCTTTGACTCCTCTCCCTTGTCCACTGCAGAGAACTGAGAGTTCCCTTATTTTTGTCCTCTACCCTTTTCCCTTCTGTGTAAGTGATTCACATGATGTTAAAACTAAGCTCTTTTTATATGGTGTTTTAAGATGTATATTTGTTGTTCATTATTATTGTGTAGAAGATGATCTTAAAATGGTCTATGGACTGAACTGAGTTCCTTGTGATGCAGACATAACATTTTCAGAGAGCAGCATTTCAAAGCATCTTTATTATTAAAGATCTCACTGTAAAATGTAAACCTATAATCTGTTTTCTAAACTAGATTTTTTTTTTTACTTTTAGGGATTTGGGAAAGAGGAACCCCAAAGTGAGAAACAGATCAAAAAGAGTCCTTTGCTAACTTCAGAAATGAGATTAAGTAGAGTGGTACCAAAATCACTGGACTTGAATAAAAATGAGTATCTTTCTCTGGATAAAAGTAGCACTTCAGATTCTGTTGATGAAGGTAAAGAATTTCCTATGAATTGCAATAAAATCTCAGTTATGTATTTTAAAGTTTATTATTTTATTAGGTATATGCAGATTGAGAATTTAGTTGCATTAGATATAGTTTTACTCGATAAAGAATCAAAAAAGGAATGGGAGTTAATAGAATATAGAGGAAGGAGCTTGCTTAGTCTAACCCATCTCTGCTTCCTTCATAAGTCTAGAATTTGAAAATCACATTGTATTTAGCTTTTAAAATTTCAAGCTTTAAGGCAATGGAGATGGAGCAATAGCAAAGGAAAAGCAAATCTTTTTTTTTAAGTTTTTTTTAAAGGTTTATTTATTTTTATACAAGAACTGGGGTACAGGCCAGAGATATGGGGGGTGAGAGGATTCACCAGCGACAGAGTGGGGAACAGAACAGGCAGACGGACCGAAGTACACTGCTGAGGGGAGCAGTGGGCGAGACTGGAGAGGTCTGTCCCGCCATGTGGGTTTCTCCCTGGCCGGCAGGGAATCGAACTCATGCTGCAGTGGCTGTGGATTGCTCCTAGGTTTAGTCTTTTTTTTTTTTTTTTAAGAAGGCCCGTTTATTTTTTTTTATTTATTATTTTTTTAAACATGTATTTATTTATACAAGCACTGGGTACAGTCAGAAGCGCGGGAGGGTGAGAGAATTCACCAGAGCCAGAGCGGGGAGCAGAGCAGGCAGAAGGACCGAAGCACACTGCTGAGGGGAGCAGCGGGCGGCAGGAGAGGTCTGCGCGCCATGTGGGACCCTCCTCTGATGTGGGACCCTCCTCTGGTGGCCGGGGAGCAGCCGGGGATCGAACCGGAGCTGCAGAGGCTGCAGGCAGCTTCGCAACCCAGCGCTCTACTGCTGCGCCACCGGGGAGGCCCTCCTAGGTTTAGTCTTAACCCCTGCGCCACCAAGGAACCCCAGAAAAGCAAATCTTAATAAAAATCTGCATGCGCACTCCATCAGGCAGTGTAAAATGTTCAAGTTTTATAGGTAGAATGACATTTGAATTCATCTAGCTTGCTCCTCATTTTACCAACAAGGAAATTAAAAGTTAGGAGGAGTAAATATAAATCATGCAGCTAATTAATGATAAAGAACTAGGATTAGTTATTAGGTTTCCATCCAATGTTCTTTTTTTATTTCCTCCCATACCTCTCACATTCTTTTTTCTTTTCTTCCTTTTTATAAAGAGATAGCTTAGCAAAGGCTACTCTAAGCCTATTTTATGTAAAATTATGAAAACAAGTGGTCTTGCCAGGAGTGTATTGTTAGATGACTAGTAATTATTAGGTATCTTCCAAAAGAGAATAAAGAAGACTCTCAAAAATTCTAGGAAGTAAATGATTTAATCAGTAAATGATTAAAACAATTGTTTACTCATTGGTATTACTCAGAAGAGAACTCAAATTTCATTTTGTATAGATTCAAGTTTTTGACTGTGGTTATATTTTAGAATAATGGGATGAGTTTTTGAAAGCAGAAACACAGATAGCTCATTGTAATTGCTCCTAAATTTAATTCTTTTTTACTGTAGTCAATTTCTTATTTTTTAAATTCCCATTTAATTTCCATTCACTTTTTTTTTTAAAGATTTATTTATTTATTTATACAAGCACTGGGTACAGTCAGAAGCGTGGGAGGGTGAGAGAATTCACCAGAGCCAGAGCGGGGAAGAGAACAGGCAGACTGGCAAAGTACACCGCTGAGGGGAGCAGCAGGTGGCAGGAGAGGTCTGCGTGCCATGTGGGACCCTCCTCCGGTGGCCGGGGATCGAACCGGTGCTGCAGAGGCCGCAGGCAGCTTCGCAGCCCAGCGCTCAACCAGTGTGCCACCAGGGGAGGCCCTAATTTCCATTCACTTTTGAAGGAACATTCTATAGTTGATATTTATTAGAAAGACCCAATGATAATATTTTGTGTAACATTGAAAAGCAATTTATTTGGCTTTAGAAAGTCAACAGAGATTAAGCCTAATTCTTTATATAATGATAAATAGAATCATGACCTAAAAGGTCTTCTGAATTTGAAAATTATTATATTCTGTACAATATTTGTCTTATGTTTTGTATTATAGTCTGTAATTCATGCATACATAAGGTCTTATATGGATTCAGCAAATAGCACCCCTTCTTTTTTTAAGATTTATTTATGCATATAAGAAATGGTTGTAGGCCAGAGGTGCAGGGGGAGGTGAGAGGATTCACCAGAGACAGAGTGGGGAGCAGAACAGGCAGATTTACTAAAATACACTGCTGAGGGAAGCAGTGGGTGAGAGGAGTTGTCTGTTGCACCAGGTGGGTAGCTCCCTGGCTGGGAATCAAACTCATGCCACAATGGATGGGGATATCTTGATAGTGCTGACTTTACCCCTGCTCCACCAGGGAGGCCCCAGCACCGCTTCTTGACCACCCCAAGTATAACCAAACTGAAAGAGAAAACAAATAGCAAGTAAAATAGAGGCCAAAATATCCCCTCTAATATTAATAGTGATGAAGTTGAGGATGTATGTAGGTATGTGTGAGAAACAAACAGGCTGCCAACTGAGCTACAAAGTCATATACTTTTCCTTATAGTCGCAGGCATTGCTGGACTTCCTCCTCCTCCTCTCTTGGGGAGCATCAGCTTCTGTGCGCACTGAGACCCCAGGAGAGAGGACAGAGATGTGCGATGAAGCTATGGAAGGAGTAGTTTTAGAATTGCTAACTAATATCTTTGTGAGAAACTTATTTATTAACCAGAGTATAGCACAACCTTGCAGTATCAAGTGAAGATACTGTTTTCCACTTAAGTGACTTCAGTCCTTATTTTCCATGCCTTCAACATGGATATGCTATTCATTGTAATGTGATTAAGTTTACTTGCGAGAAGCTTTGTTCCCTTAGGATTCCCTGTCTACCCATGTCCTGGTTGGTTTTAATTGTTTATTTAATTGTTAATTTGGGTGTAAAGGGTAAGTGAAACTTGTCACATTTACTAAGTGGATATTTTAAGAATTTTTTAAAATTGTGAGGTTATTGACATTGAAGTCAGATATAAACAGGGGGTAAAGATAAAGGATAGTGACTGTTTTCAAATTTCAGAAACAAGAACAATGCTAATGAATTTTTATTTTGCCTACGTTCCTACTAGTAGGGACATTACAGTGGGTTGCATTTATAGAACATGATTGTATTTGCTAGTCAGGTTGGACCTAGTTTGAGAATCCCTGTTGTCTTTTTACTGAAGTGAAAACCAAATCTATGAAAACCAAAGCTAAATTCAAGTCAAATCCAAATTAATCCATATCAAGTTTAAATCTAAAATCCAAAACCAAGACCAAGTCCATGAAAACCAAATTCATATCAGGTTAAACCTTGGTTTTGGAATAATGAAGTATATTTGATGAAAATTAAATCCATGAACTTAAAAATATAAATAAAATGTCACAAAAAGTTCTTAAAAATCATAAAGTACGTTATGAATATGGTTGTTGAGTTCTTTTGAAAAGATAGTTGAGAGGAAATTTTTTGAAAGGGTCATGTCCCAGAGTAACTGGATCCTATTCGTAGCTTATCATTCAAGCTTTGGAATACAGCAGGCATGAATTAGTTATTTCCTGCCTGGCTGACCTCTAATTTTAGGAAGATCTACTCTGGCACCCAGTGGCCAGATAGGTAAGTGATGCCAAAACAAGGATATTTCCCTTTTTTCTCACCTGCTCTTTTATAAGAATTATCCTTAAGAAGTTGTTTCATTAATGGTAATGTAACATTAAGTATGTTTCATAAATAATATTAAAACTCATATAATCTGTGTTCATATCTAGACATAAGGAATAAACATTTCTGTATTGCATATGGTCCTGATCACAGTTTACCCCTTGCTGGTATCCTTTTAAAGACTGACGTTACAGCAGTAAGAATTACATGTGATGTTCAGTCTTCTGTTTGCGGATATTTTCTTTAAGGTGTATGGATGACTTTTTTCTCTTATTAGATTATCATTACATGGTGAATCAAGTATTCCCATTGCTTCTCCCGTGGGTTTATCATATGTATAAAGTGGGTATTACAATGAATCTTTTTTATTTTCTGAAAGTTGTGAGATTATGAAGACACTTGAAGCCAGTGAACTGGAGAGACTTTGGAAAAGGTCAAAAAAAGTAAACACTTGTCAGAAATTTGGAAATTCATGTGGATTTAAAGGGAGCTAGGCAGATGGCATATTATTTTATTTCTCTTTTTAATGATTATTGTTTTTGTTATTATTGTAGTAACATTTATATGACTGTATATGACTTAGAAGAATAGGTTCACACCTCTTCAGATGTATGTCACCACATCACACCTACCACCAAGCATCCAAAGTCCTTACTACTAATAATAAACTTTGATACAAAATAATTCACAGAATAATCTACAGACCTGCTTTGTTTATCTCAAGGATTGTTGCTAATAGACTCCTCCTGCCCCTTATTACCTACTTGTCCTGTTTTGGGTAGGAGTTCAGAATATCTGAGAAGATACAGGGAGTTTCCTGTCAAATAAAGATGAGGTGACACTCTATCCACATGCACAAGTACAAGGAAATGATAGGCATGTTTTTGAGGATGTAATATTTCTGCAGCTGTCAGGATTGACTTTTACCCTACTCTACTGTGTCATAGTCTTGTGAAACATCTGCCTCAGGAAGTAGAACTGAGTGGAAACAGAGAAATTGGCCAAGGGCATGAGACACCTGAGCTGTATCATGATGACAGAGTTAAATTTAGTTTTATGTTGCTGGGATTAGAATTTGTTGTGGCAGGGTTCCCTTATCCTAGAATGGAAGCTAAGTCAGGCAAAGAATAAGCTGGGGGAAGGGTGCATAATAGCAAAATTGAAATCTGTAGTCTGTAGTTGACAGAGAAAGATGAATTCGAGGCAAAGCCATGAAGAAAAGAGAAATAGGAATCAGAATATCAAGTAGACCTCTTGGAAGGTCAGAGAAAAGCCGTTAAGCAGGCTGGCATGACAGGCAAGTAACTATAAGACAAACTAAAGAACTCTGACATAGTTATCTTAGGTTTTTTAAAATCAGATTTTACTGATTCATCATTTGTTTAAAAAATTAGATAGTTTCAGGAGTACAGCTTCACTCCTTGATGTGTGCAAATGCTTCACTCACTCACCCACCACCAAAGCACCATCATGTAACCCCTTCTGTCCTTTACGCCATCCCTCTCCCACTCTGGTAACCACCATATTTTTCAGTCTTAGGTTTTTGAACAACACTCTCAAATTGAACTTGGTTTTTCAGGGTGAAAGAAAAGCCTTCAATCTCAGTCAAGAAGACAACAGGTCACGATAAATTGTGTCCTTAGTTATTCAATTAAACTCCTAATCAGCTTTTTTAAAAATGCCTATTTAGTACAGTTTTCATGTATTCTCAAAATACTGTCAACATATGGTTTCAGTTTCAGTCATGTACATTTTCTTTTCATATTTATCTTTTACACTTTTCCTACCGTTCCCACTGGTAGGAAACTGATATGTTGGAAATAGTAATCTGCTTCTGGACTTACTGAGAAGTATTGCTTTCTTCATTTAAAATATCACTTAATAGGGCCTCCCCAGTGGCACAGCGGTTGAGTGCTGGGTTGCGAAGCTGCCGGCGGCCTCTGCAGCGCCGGTTCGATCCCCGGCTGCTCCCCGGCCACCTGAGGAGGGTCCCACATGGCGCGCAGACCTCTCCTGCCGCCCGCTGCTCCCCTCAGCAGTGTACTTCGGTCCTTCTGCCTGCTCTGCTCCCCACCCTGGCTCTGGTGAATTCTCTCACCCTCCCGCGCTTCTGACTGTACCCAGTGCTTGTATAAACAAAACAAACAAACAAATAAATAAATAAAACATGCCACTATTAAAAAAAAAAAAATATCACTTAATAGATTAATATGCATAGGGGAGACTTTAAAGTATCATGAATTTTATAAATAAATAATCAAAGGTGGAAACAGTTTATTTCATGTCCTTACTTCCTAAAACAAATTTGCATACAAAAGGTATTATTGTTCATTTCCAGTAGTGGTACCACAAATGGAACATTATATCTAATAAAGGAGTTTAGAAGAAACATAAAAATATTATATTAAAATACCTATGAGTATAATATTTTTCCTTCAAGGTGAATGAGAAGCCTACTTTTGAAAAATTACAATTTCTGGGCTCCTTAGAGAAATGGCTACTTTTGGGGCTGGGGTGGGGAATATAGAAAATGAAGCTGGAGCACCTTGTAGTATCAGAAAAAAAGAAGTGCTTTTTTTTTTTTTTTTAAGATTTATGTTATTTATTTATGCATACAAGAGCTGGGGTGTAGGCCAGAGATGCGGGGGTGGGGAGTTGGAGGTGAGAGGATTCACCAGAGACAAAGTGGGGAGCAGAACAGGCTGATTGAAATACACTGCTGAGGGGAGCAGCAGGCAAGAGAGGAGAGGTCTGCTGTACCATGTGGGTTAGCTCTCTGGCCAGGGATCGAATCCATGCTGCAGTGGCTGCTGATAACTTTATTATTTATTTATTTATTTTTAAAGAAGATTTATTTATTTATTTATACAAGCACTGGGTACAGTCAGAAGCACGGGAGGGTGAGAGAATTCACCAGAGCCAGAGTGGGGAGCAGAGCAGGCAGAAGGACCGAAGTACACTGGTGAGAGAAACAGCAGGCGGGAGGAGAGGTCCTCTGGTGGCTGGGGAGCAGCGGGGAATGGAACCGGGGAGCAGCGGGGAATCGAACCGGCGCTGCAGAGGCTGCGGGCAGCTTTGCAACCCAGCGCTCAACCGCTGCGCCACTGGGGAGGCCCACAGCTGCTGATAACTTCATAGTGCTGAGACTTTAAACCCCTTGTGCCACCAGGGAGGCCCCAAGAAAGAAGTGCTTTAAAAAATAAAGGAGGCTTATCAAAAGAACACAGAAGTCAACCTGAAATGATTCGTAATGACTAATTAAAAAAATAAAGAGAGCGAGAAAAAAAATAATACTGGATTATAACCTAAAGGATGAAATAACTATTCTGAGTCCAAACTGATGCAAATTGTTATATAAATACATAAACTGAGGAGAAAGCACAGATTTTCCTTACAGAGTTCCAAATAATATATGTAGCCACTCCTCTTTCCAAGAGGTGGAACTTAAGATTCCTCCCTTTGACTCTGGTCTGAACTTAGTGACTTATTTCTAACAGACAGAAGATGGAAAGAGGAAAGTAGTTATTTTACAGTCGAGAAACCTGCCAGATACCACCTTAACCAAGTGATGATGATTAACATCATCATATTTCATGCTCATATCCTGAACCCCCTGAGTTAGATGAGAAAGGGCACTTCACCTATACTTGTACCAGTTTGCTCATTTATATAACGGGGATGCAACTGCTGCTGTATATCTCACAGGATTGCTGCGAGGATAAGATGAGTTACTGCTTGTCAGGTGCTTATCACAATGTCTGACATATAGTAAACATCACATAAGCCTGGGCTATTTTATATAATGTTTCCAGGGAATATGAGAAAAGGTGAGCAGTTACTGCTTCATTTGCTGCAAGTAGTGTTCAACATCATTATCAGATACCCAGAAAAATGTAATATGCCACTGGGCATTATTTAGCTTTGAAGAATACTTTTCAGAAGTATTTCCTAATTTTTTTAATACGTGTATTAAGAATAGATGAGAATACAATGATACTGGTCTCAGGGGAGTCAGCTTTAAGTCCAGTTTCAAATGTTCAGGCTAGCAAGTTAATAATAGCAGCAGATATTAGAGTAAGTTAGTGAATTCAGTAGATGTTATGGCCATTCATGACTTAATCACTGAATGTGTGAGCATTCAGAAATAGGACCTGCTAGTTGCTGTGGTAGATGGCATCTCGTGTGTCTCATTGTTGCCCTTATTACTTTTGAAGTATTATTTTGAGTGGTATCATTCAAATTAAATATTGCTTTATCTTTTAGTTTTTGACAACTGAAATATTGATCACATATAGTATAATTAACTAAATATTATTGGGCATGTAGTTATACATAGTACTTATGTGTATAATAGTAACTCAGAGTTTTAATAATGTCCCGAGATGTGCTGATCATTGTAATGACATTTACAAACCATTTTGTGCCAAAGCAAGCATTTGAAATGATCTTTCCTTGGTTTCTTCCCTTTTACTTCTGTTTTTTCCCCCCACAGAAAATATTCCTGAGAAAGATCTTCATGGAAGACTTTATATCAACCGTGTTTTCCACATCAGTGCTGAGAGAATGTTTGAGTTGCTCTTTACCAGTTCCCGCTTTATGCAGAAATTTGCCAATTCTAGGAATATAATAGGTTGGTTATGAGTTCTTATCTAATATTGAATTTGGAAGAATCTTATTATTCTTAGAGGGTGGGACATTTATAAATTAATATATCTTGTCAGGGAAAAATTAGACAGGCTTTGATTTTACTTTGGTGACATATAAATTAATATTTAAATATTTTGGTACAATTCACATGCTAACAGTATAACTGTTCAATCAGTCAGATCCTACATACAATTAAGGCCCTTTGAAAATGAAAACTCTATTTGTTCATTAATGCAGCAGTTCAATTGAGTTGAACCCAGCTTTAAAGGGTTTCATTGTGGAACAGTTAGATGCTAGTAGACTGCTAATTGTCACAATCACTTTGCAAAATGGCTTGGCAATCTCTACTATAGCTAAACATATGCATTCTCTATGATTCAACAATTTACTAATAGATATATATCCTTACTAGTAGATATATATTCTTCAGAAATGGGAACATGTGCACTCTGAGTGACATGTACTGTAGTTTTCATAGCACCATTATCTACAGTGAGCCCAAAACTCAAAACAGCCTGGTCATCAGTAACAGAATGGATAAACATGTTGTATATGTTTACACAAGAGAATACTATATAGCAATAAAAAAGCAGACTGCTGCTCCTTATAACAATATGAATAACTTTCACAGACACAAAAGAATATATACTATGATTTCTTTATATATACTTCAAAAACAAGCAAAACATATTTGTAACCATAAAGGCAGTATAGTAATTGTTTTTGTAGATAGCTGGGTGGATAAAGACTATGAGGGATTTTCTGAGATACTGGTAAATTTCTCTCTTGCTGTGAGAATTTTTTCCCCATTTTTCCCATTTTTCCATGTGGTTTTTTTTTTTGTGTGTGTGAAAATTTAAGGAATTGCATAATTGGGATTGTAGTGTCTATGGTATACCTCAATGAAAATACTAAAAAAGGCTTTAGTTAGGAAATTAGTGACTCATAGATCATAAAAGATTTCATAGATTATGTATTAAAAGTTCTACTTTGGTAAATATCTCAAATTAGCTTATAGTTAGTTTGAAGCTGAACTTATCCTAATATTTCAAGATATTTTAAAGCTTTGAGAGCCTGTGGTTTAGCTTGCTATATAATATTGGAAAGCAGCAGCAGAGATTTATGCAACATGAATCATTTGATATAGTCAAAGAGAAAGTTATTCTATAGTCAATTCAAATGTAGTTTATAATCTAGACATTTTATTAACCACCAGATGTTATTCCTTTATTAGAAACTTTTATGTAAACATAATTATGTATTCAGAGATCACATCATTGGTATGGATTCATGTATAAAAATAGTTTTTCTTCTTCATAGTAAAGTAGCTAAGTAATTTCTAATTGACAGCAATTGTCTTATGATTATATTAAGGATAACATAGCTTTAAAAATATTTTTTTCCATTCTTCCAGTTTTAAAAATATGGACTATCTGAGGGATATAAATCTTCCTCTTCATTTATATTTAACCTGTTTTATCTATTCTGAATCAAATATTTTCTTGCAATTCGTATCTACTTGAAGAACTTGGTATGTCAGAAGCATTAGCTATATTATTTCTCTTAGGTTCTCAAATTTCACCGTAATTTTCTTTTTCTTTAAAGATTTACTTATTCATAGAAGAACTGGGGTGTAAGCCAGAGGTGCAGAGGGTGAGAGGATTCACTAGAGACAAAGTGGGGAGCAGAACAAGCAAACTGAGTGAAATACACTGCTAAGGGGAGCAGTGGGTGAGACAGGAGAGATCTGCTGTGCCATATGTGGGTTAGCTCCCTGGCCCAGGACTGAACTCAGGCTGCAGCTGTGATAGCATGAGAGCACTGAGATTTAACTGAGACTATACCACCAGGGTGACCCTCACCTTAATTTTCTAAGTTGATGCCTATTGATATTGCACTGCCTTTTTTATGGTTAAAAGGTCCACAAGGAACTAACATATTATTCCATTCTGGCACTAAATGAAAGTTTTTTTTTAGAATTGCAACTGCATTGGTGTGTCTCATATCATATTTGGTTTCAATATAGACGACAATATTTGCAATTTGATGTTATAAATGGCCTTGGGAAGCAAAAACTTACAGCTAATTCCAAACCTAAACAGTTATAGGCATCTTATCACTTAGACCTGGAATAGAAGGTTGATCCCAAAGGAGAGACTCTGCTTAGGATTGCACACCCCTCTGCTATCTTCTGGATTTTTACCTGGTAATCAAAGTTGTATTTCTTGAGAACTGGTTTTAAAAACTTTAAAAAACATCAAGTACTCTGTGAAAAACCTTTAATCAGTTATTGTGCATTTCATCTAACTTCTGCACTAAAGTACCTACTACTAGATCTAATTTTTTTCAATTAGGGAACTTTTAAATAAGTATTCTTTAAATTTTTGTCTACAGTTGTATGTGAAACTACTTTTGTAATTCAAAGCTGTTTTAAGTCTTTATTCAACATTTTAAATTTTAAAAAAGTGTACACATTCAGGAAATTTGCATGTGTAGTAAAATAAAACCCATCACCTTAATTTACCATTTTTATTTATTGTGGTAAAATTTATATAATATAAAATTTACCACTTAAACTATTATAAAATGCACAATTTAGTGGCATTAACAACATCCACATTGTGTAACCATCATCACCATCCATCTCCAGAACCTTTTTCATCTTTCCAGACTGAAACTCTGTACCTATTAAACAATGACTTCCCATTTCCCCACTCCCTAGCTCCTGAGAGCCATCATTCTACTTTCTGTTTCTATGAATTTACTGTAGGTACATGATTTCTCCACAAGCTGGGATCAACGTCATGTTGTTGCATAATGACAAGTGATGGGGGCTGTGTCACCTATAGGACATTTAGTTTTGCTTTTCTTTCATGTTAAACTTGTAGCATACAGTTATGAGTAAGTTAGGGCTTATCGGAAATTAACTTTAAAACAAGTCTACAGCTACCTCTTGGATTCTATTTTAAGTCATACTCTTCAAAAATCTAGAACTAATTCAGGTTATATTTTGCATGACTAGATGTAGTATCTACTCCTTGGAAAGTACAACCTGATGGTCATCAACTGAGGAACATGAACTACACTATTGTCCTTAATAATCCACTGACTGGAAAATGCACCTCTGTCAGTGAAAAGCAGGTATGTCTATTCTGTCAATATCCCAAAAGAATAGTCCCCAATTTACAAGAGTTTCAACAATTAAGTGGCAAGGAAGAAAAAAAAGGGCAGAGGGGAGAAACAGTTCTATGTTAAAGAGACTTAATCATGCTAATTAATCCAATCTGAAAGCAAACAAATTAATTTTTTATATGTCATTATGGTATTGTGGCTATGTTTTAGGAAAATATATTTTAAAGAGATATTCTGAGGATTTATAAGGAGATATACTGATGCATTTATGGATGAAATTATATTAATGTCTGGGATTTCCTTCAAAAGCCAGGCAGAGGTGGAAGGAAGGGATGTGGAGATGAGGTGAGGATGAAACAGGATTGGGCAGGAGTTAATGTTGTTGAAGTTGGTTTATGAACTTATGAGGACTCATTATACTTCCTTTCTCCTCTTGTGTGTGTTTCATAAGAAATGGTTTTAAAAAGATCTAGAATCTGATCTATAGGATCATATCAGAGGTTACGGCCAGATCACTAGGTGGTTGCTGTGATGTATGGGGAAGAGATTGTAAGATATTGAATATATGGCACTGTGGAGTTTGTGTCTGGCCAATTTGTGTTGGTGCATCTATTATGCAAATAGTTTGAAAATATCTATTAATGTCTGTACAAGTTATGCTGTTGTAGTTTTCATCGGTGTTAAAAAGTACTTAAATTTTAGATTTTCAAACATTTAAGAAAAGTTTGGTAATTTGATACCGGAGCATAATTTGACTCTGGAGCATCTATACATTAGAGGATAAGTAGAAAAGCTGTGATTATAATGAGAAAGGTTTTGCTAGCAACCACATCAGATCCTACTTAGGGAAAGCAGTGTTTTATTTGGTTGCCCTTTCCTTGACTTTTTTGGTGAAGTGGTGGTGTTGAATTTGGGGGTTGTAATCCTTGCTTTGGTCTATTGAACCTTGAATTCTTACCCCGTTTATAAAATAATAATATACACAAAAGATTATATGGTTCCTTTTTCTCCTTCATACCTAAAAGAAAGCAGTCATGCAGTTTTCTGACAGAGAGGCAGCAACTACTATTTCTGCTGGTCCCTTCTCATTTGTTAGCTAGCACTGCCAACATGGAGTCCTCTGGCTCTGTATATAGGTTTTTCATGTCTTTTGTACTTTGTCAGAAGGAATTCTAGCATGTTTGAAATTGGCAAGGAATTTGATATACTAAACATTTACATGCAATTTTTTTTCTTATTTTGGCAGACACTATATAAAGAAAGTCGGGCAACACAGTTTTATTTGGTAGATTCAGAAGTAATGACACATGATGTCCCCTACCACGATTACTTCTATACCCTGAACAGATACTATATCATCCGAGTTTCGAATCAGAAATGCCGGCTGAGGTGAGCTGCTTTAGTCAGGATAGGCTTGCATATACTCTGGTAACATATTAATTTTGAAATCTTTACTCATTAACACTATGGTGAAGGCTTTGATATCCTGGAACTGCACAATTCAGAATCTGTGTCGTTTCAGTTCACTCTGTGTGGTTGCTGCTGCAGGAAGAGAAAGATGTAGAATTGTGCTCACAGTGCAATAACCAGAACTGGCCACGTGACCCTGTTTAATGAGAGAGGGGGTTGGGAGTTCTTGGAGAACACATGGTGAGCAGTAAGCACTTGTGCTGTAATGGGAAATAAATGCTGGTGCATGAAAAACAGTGACGAGCCAGCGTACATTTGACCTAGGCTTAGCTCATGTGATTATTTTCAATTCGTGTCCACTAGAGATTTTTCTATACAAGACAGACAATTTAGAATTGATTTTGAAACTTTCTTGTTTAAGAAAATTCAGGGCTAGCAAAAGGAAAGAAATAAAATAAGAAGTTCTTGGAAGGTAATTCTGATGAAATTATCAGAGGCAACAATAGTGAATTTTTTGAGGACGTCTCTATAAGTTGACAAATTTTCTTTTATATTCAACATATTTTAATTCTTTTGGCTTTCCACTGACTACAGTTTTACATTTAATTGCAATGTTAATATGACTAAATTCTGTCCTTTAAAGATTAAATATTCTTCTTTCCTCCTTACCCAATTAGAGTTTCCACAGATTTGAAATACAAAAAACAACCATGGGCCCTTATCAAATCTTTGATTGAGAAGAATTCCTGGAGTTCATTGGAGGACTATTTCAAACAGCTTGGTTTGCAAATTTCTTCTCTTTTTATAAAGATCACATTTATTAGTAAAATAGATGGATACTTCATTTGAGTCACAATAGGAACTGGTAGATATTATTGGAATGACTCCCACTGAAGTGCTATGACTGCCCCAATTGGCATTTAGATTTTTAATTTTCATTGGTGTAACACTTACCTAATAATACTTATTACATTTCAGACATTGTTCTATGTATGTTATGTATGTCCACTCATTCCAACCCTGTGAGGTCATTATTTTTTGCTGTTTTACTAAAACAGAAATAAGAGAGGTTAAATGACTTGTCTAAGATCACCCAGTTAGGCGATGTCACACTCCCTTCCTCAGCAAGGATCCAAGATGGCTGACTACAGAGGCTACGATCATAACATTATCTTAACTTTATTGTACTTGCTAAGGTCTGCAGAGTTCTTGGGCCCACACCTCCCTTACCAGTGCACCTTTTCTGGGTTTATGCAGACCCACTTAGCAATGGTCTCATGTACAAGTATGGATTTGGTGGAAGAGGCTGGTAAACATAGGGAAATGATACTGTTGTCTTGTTTGGATATTTCTTAAAATATACATGAGGAAAAATATATACATAAACATAAGTAATTTTAGTTATAGAAAAGCTGGAGGTCAGTCAGCCCAGGGTAATTTGAAATTTGTTATTGAGTTGTTATTTTCCTTGCTTTTCTCTCTGGCTATTTTATTAGTAAACTCCCAATCAAAAGCAGAGAAAATGAAACTCAAAAATTAGTTTGGCTACTGGATAATGGGTTTCTTTTTTTTTTTTAAGATTCATTTTTTATTTATTTATGCATACAAGAACTGGGGTATAGGCCAGAGGTGTGTGGGGTGAAAGGATTCACCAGAGACAGAGTGGGGAGCAGAATAGGCAGATCTACTGAAATATACTGTTGAGAGGAGCAGCGGGCGAGACAGAAGAGGTCTGCTGTGCCATATGTGGGTTAGCTCCCTGGCTGGGGATCAAACTGAGACTTACCACCTACACCACCAGGGAGGCCCCTGGATAATGGGTTTCTAATAAAAAAAAAATCTGGTTAAGGAAAAGATTGAAACAAATGACAAAATAGGGATTTTAGGTTGTTTGCAAGTTTTATTAGACTTCCTTTTTTTGCAAACCCTCATTATAAATTAGAACTTGTTATATGCTATTCTTTTCTTTGAGATTTACAATCAAGTACCATAATCTATCTTGGAAATCTTTCTAATGATTCAGTGTAAGTGGGTAGCCTGTTGTTTCCATAACTGAAATCTTTTCATTAATATTTAATAGAGTACATGGCGAATTTGCTCTGATGATCCCATTACTTATTAATACAGTTCATTCTTCCTAGAATAATGAAACCTCATTATGGAATCCCTGTACTCTCCAAAACTTTTCATTAAGAGTAAAATTTGACTCTAGGCCATATGAACTTGAGTAATAGTTAAAGAAAGTTACCAAGGCTTCAAAACCCAAACTGAAAGCAAAATATCCAACCTCCCCCAACAATCTTACAGTTTAGAAAGTTTCTAGGGGGCCTCCCTGGTGGTGCAGTGGTTTGAGCACAGCACTGTGAAGCTGTCTGCAGCCTCTGCAGTGCGGGTTCGATTCCCACATGGAGCCGCAGACCTCTCCTGTCGCGCATGCTGCTCCTCTCAGCAGTGCTTTAGGTCTGTCTGCCTATTCTGCTCCCCACTCGGTGGGTCTCTGGTGAATCCTCTCACTCTCCTTCGCCTCTGGCCTGTACCCCAGCTTTTGTATAAATAAAAAAATAAATCTTAAAAAAAAAGTTTCTATGCTATGTATAGATTTGTTTTATTCTTCTTAGAATCAGATTTGTTAATGGAAGAATCTATATTAAGTCAGTCCATTGAAGACCCTGGAAAACTTAGTGGCCTACGGAGGAGAAGGCGAACATTCACCCGAACAGCAGAAACAAACCCTAAACTTTCTTCTCTGCGTTCTTCTGGAGATGTGGGCTTAGATGCCAAAGGGGATATTACAGGTAACTGTTAGCTGGTAAACAGGGTTGGAACATTTTATCAGTAATTACTTATATGAAGCAGAATACACTTCTTGTTGATGTCAGTTCTTAGGTGCTCTCCCTTGTCTTCCCTCCTTTTCTGAGGTTTCCAAACTCTGAGTTCCTTAAAGATAACTAGTATTTAAATATAAAGGAGCAATTGCAAAATGTTAGGCATATGGCCAACAGCAGTAGTTTACTAGGCCCAAATGATATTTTAAAATTGGATATATTTTATATAAAAACAGACCTGACAACCCTGGACCCAAATCCCTTCTTAGCAACTGTTGGCAGCTGGCTCCATTTGAGCCAGGGCTCCCAGGTCGCCAGTCCCGCCCCTGTTCCCTGCTCGAGGACTCCTCGCTCATACCTTTCCTGCTTAGCATTTAGAGACACTTGTCTACCCTTGAATGTAGTAATTATATGGTTTTAATCCTATGTACTGTCAAAGATGGAATTTGATGTTTATTATTCCGACTTTCAATTTTGAGGACATCTTGCCTCTATTAACTGTTATTCTCTCTTCTCAGTGCTGTAAAGCTGTCATACCTTCTCATCCTTCTACATTAGCAAATCCTCTTCTAAGGTTTACATCAGCATGAATATGCTTATCTACTGTTTAAATTTCATGTTTCTTTAATTTTGGCATTTAAAAGGTTGGGTGACAGAAAACAGGTAAGGATGATTAAAATTTTTTTTTAAGGAGGAAAGCGCTGTACCCTGTTCAAATATTGTTTGCAGAGTTGGAACTTAAGTAGAGAGCTTCTATGCTGTATTGAAATGCTTATTTAATTAATTCGTATTATAGGCCAAATTTGCAGGACTGATGTTTTTTATTGTAGATATCTTTCATATTACACAGGATATCAAAAACCAAAAATGAGGTGAGGGAGTTCAACCTAAATCACTTTGTCTTCACAAATAATTTCAAGAATTTTTTCTTCAGTTATTTTCAAATGAAATTAAATTTTTACCAGTTGTTATCACAGTCCTGATTCTGAAGCAGCCTCTTTTTTGTGTGTGTGATCTGCAGGAAAGAAAAAGGAAATGGGAACCTACAGCATCGCTCTTATTGTGGTGATGAGTATTTTGTAAGTGTTTGTTTTGGATTCTTATTTTATTTGTGTCTTCATTTATATTTTAACTCTCCAAGATGATTTAGTTTATTTACATATTACTGTATAGAAATTGCCACTGTTTGAACAATTTTGGCCTTCAAAACCAGTAATTTTATGTGCTTGTCTGATAGTTTTTGATGTATGATTTTCATAATTATTTAATTTGAAAGAACACTAAGTACATGTTCAATAAATGTTTTTTATTTTTAAAACTAATCTGGGAAGTTCTATACAAAGTGCTTAAGTTAGTTTACAGTGACATTTTTGAATAGAAAATATTATCAGTAATCTTTTCCCTTACTTTGCATAAAATTTATACTCAAATGTTGAAATGTTAATCTACATACCATTTCAATACCACAATAATTTCTTAGATTTGATTTTCTTGCTACTATCTTAGCTTTTGTTTTTTCTTCAAATTCTCTTCTGGACTAGTAAAGGTGAATACTATATATTTTTAAGGGTGTTTAAGTATTTTAATAGAAAAAAAGAGATATGTTGCTATCTATGTATTTGAGGAGATATATGTGTGATAAGATATATACATCCACTGGAAAACTGCTGTGAAAGTCAAAGGAGTAATAAGTTAATCTTGTATATAACATTTTATACATGGCACCATTAATATATATTTGGGATTTGATACTTTCTTTGTCTAAGGTGAACTAGAATTTTTGCTGAATAGGTATTTTTCCCCCATTGGGAATAAGAGGTACATCGTGATCTGTCTAAGATCAAGTCCATATTGATCTTCATTTCCTTTTCTGAAATGGAGCATTATGGGTATATAATTGCTTAGTCCCAAAGCACCCAAAAATAGATCTTGAAAGCTTAGCCGAGAGATTTCTAAGTTGGTGGTCGCACATCAACAATGACTGGGATTCCTAGCTTAGAGGCGAGCTCTCAGGAACAATTCCAACCTGCTTTATCTGAGGACTTCAGTGTTACTTTAGTTACCTTCACAATGTTCCACTTAATACTTAAAAGTAATTCTTTCATACAACAAAATAGGAATAAATGATTTAAATAACAATAACTGGAAACTGGTTTCAATAATACACATTCTGGAAACTTTTGCGTGTATATTCCGCATTAACAGTACCTCAGGTGTACATAAGAATGGATTAACCAGCTGTGATTTGCTCTGCCCAGTTTGCTGTTGCTAGTTTTGTTGAATGTGACACTGTTTCTGAAGCTGTCAAAGTTAGAATATGCTGCTCAATCCTTTTATCGTCTCCACCTCCAAGAAGAGAAGTCTTTAAAGTAAGTCCTTTTTTCAACCCTAACCTGTTTTACCATATTATTTCAATAATTCTTTAGCTGCAGAAAATTTCATTCCAGTTTGAGAGATTTTGGTTTGCTAACTATTCTATAGTCATCAATTTTTCAAATTTTTTATTTCCTGTGCAAATATATGGGGCCCTAAAAGATGAAAGATTAGAATCTATCCCCCTGATTCTTAAGATTTTTTTTTTCAGTTTAGTCTCTGATACGGTGTCAAGAGCAGAAAATATTGAAAACAACAGTGAACGGGCACATAGTTTAAAAGGAGTGCTCCGAGACTCCATTGTGATGCTGGAACAGGTAGGTGACTGGACCACAGGGCTCAGCACTTTCATACGGGTAGGAATCAGCTGCCCATCTGGTTGTGAGAGAATATCTACTCTAAACTATATCCACACCTCCTCTTAGGGGCAACTCAGCCTTACTAGTTTCTGTATTATGCACAGTTTACCTTTTTGGGTATGTTTGTTTACAATATGGAAATAAACTGTGGATACCACTGCACACCCTCCTTTTTCAATTAGTAATAATATATTTGGCAGATGTTTCCCCATCAGCCAGTATACATCTGCCACATTCTTTTTGTTGATCCTCCTAGATAAAATTGATGCTTAATATCAACTCTTTTAATGAAGAAATGTAAATACTGCATTTCTGTTCATTATTTTTATTTTATTTGTTGACTATAGATCTTAGAGGTGCTTCCTGCATCCTCATAGCCCTTGTTTTCCAATTTCTTGGTTAACTCTGCCCTCATTTGAACATTACATATTCTCTAGTGCCTTCCTGAGTAATGGTGTGGAGGTAAATATTTTAAGTATTTGCCTGTCTGAAATTTTTTTATTCTGTCCTCCCCCTTGATTAATAAATGTCTCTGGAGATAGAATTCTAGCTTGGAAATAATGTTTCTTCAGAATATTGAAGGTATTGTGCTATTGGCTCTAAGTTATTTTTGCTTCTGGTGTTACTATTGAGAATTCTGAGGCTGTTCCCATTCCTAATCCTTTAACCTGGAAATTCTGACCCTCTAGTTCTGGGAAATAATGATTTATACATGTCATGATTTCCTCCCCTCCATTTTTCCTGTTTTGACTTTCTACATTTATAATTCAGATGCCCACCTTCTACTGGACAGGTTGTCTCATCTTACCTTCTGTTTCCAACTTCCATCTCTTTGCTTTTTTGTTCTGCTTCCTCAGGGATTTCCTCAATTTAATCTTCAAATTCTTCCATTGAGTTTTTCAATTTTTGCTAACAAGTTTAATTTCAAAGAGATGTTATTTCTCTGAATTTTGCTTTTTTAAATGGCATTGTGCTCTTTTTAAATGACTATAATATCTTTTATTTATTTTTATTGTAGTAACATTGGTTTATAGAACAGCATATGATTTCAGGAAATGGGTTCACACTTTTTTGGATATATATCACAACACCACACCTACAATCAAGACACCCACAGTCCTTTGCCCTAGACCATTGCTCCTCCTCCCCAAACCCCCACCCCCACCTTTAATGACTATAATATCTTTAATCTCTGATCATGTCACTGAGAGTTAATTTTTTTGTTTGTTTTCTTCTTTCATACTCACTTTCCATCAAGATCCTTTCCCCACTTTGATTTCTGTCCTTAGGATTAGAGGATTTCGTTAGACATCTGTAATACATGACTGTGTTTCTGTAGATGTGAAGTTCTCAACATGTGGTTCTAATCTGACTCTGTAAATCTGGCTCAGCTGTTGCTTCAGAAATCCTGATACTAATATCGTTACGTCTTTCCTCTTGCATTGGTCATTTTTCATGGAGGACTCTTCCAGTCTCCTCTCTCTGAAAGATTAAGGGCTGGCTGCCAGCATTTTTGGAGTTCAATAAAAGAAGAGGGGTTGGAGAGGGCAGGGGGGATAATCTCAATGCACTTTTGCATAATCTCTGTTTTTGGTATGGGCACTGCTGTCCTTACTGATGTCTAATGTTCCCCCATATCACCCCCAGATAGCCAGAAAGCCTTTCTTCTTTCTAAAAAAGAAAGAAGAATATATTTGGCAGATGTTCCTTCTGTCTGGGCAGAAGGAAAGGTGAGGTGCCTATCTTAGTCCCTCTGTATTCCCACTTCCTACTGGCCATCATTCTCTGAGACTCTGGTTGGTTCTTAGCTTTCTCTGCTGTTTTAGCTTACGATACAGCTTTTTCAGACCTGCAAAACCATCTATCTGCTATCTAGTTTCCAAAGTTGTGCTGCTGTTGTAGCCTTTTCTGTCTACTTCCCTTGTGGATTTAGGCATTTAAAAAAATCTCTCTACTGTGTCTTTGGTGAGGTTTCAGGTGAGAGCAAATTGGATGCATACATTTAATCCACTCACTCAATCCCACCGATTCCTACCTTTCTCCCCTACCCCTCTCATTTTCCACTGATGTTGCTTGAGCTGAGGTCCCCAGTGACCTCTGGCTTTTAAAATTAATGTACCTTTTTTTAGTTTTCATCTTTCATTGTCAGCATTTGATAGAGCTGACCCCTCCTTTTTTGAAATGTATCTTGCCTTCATTTAAATCATGAAAAAAATCCCAGCATTATTGTAACTCACGTACTATAAAATTCACCCTCTTAAAGAATTTTTAGAATATTCACCATCACCACTAATTCCAGAGCATTTTCATCACCCAATAAAGAATGACTGTACCCAGTAGCAGCCACTCCCCACCCCTTACTCTCTCTCTGCTCCTGGCAATCACTAATCTATTTTTCATTTCTGTGGTTTGTCTTCTTCTAGAGATTTCATACAGGTGGAATCATATATTGTTACTGATTTCTTTCACTCTGCATAATTTACTTCTCTTCTGACTTGTTCCTGGCTCAGCGCTCCCAGCTGTGTTAGAGTCTTTACTTTACCTTCTTTACTTTCCCTTTTAGGTGGATTATATCTACTCTCCTAACTTTGCATACAAAACATACCAGTGACTCCTAAATTCATACCTTTCATCCTGATCTCTTCCCTGAGCTCCAGACTCATCTAGTCACTTGCCTACTTGCCCTCTTCACCTTGGTGCTAACACTTGCTGCTAACAGGTGTTCCAGACAGATTGTATCCAAAACAGTATATGCTTTTCATCCCAAGCCAAACTTAACTTTCCTCTAGTTGACCTTGTTTCAGAAATGGTTCTGTCATCCCCCAGTTACTCAAATCAAAAACTTCATACACTGTGTAAGTGTGTATTTATGTATGTGATTATCCATTTTAGTTCTGTAACCCTTACTAGTCTGTAAGCTCCATGAAGAGGGGAAAGTGCCTATTTGGCTCACCATTGTATACCCAGTGCTTAGCACTGTGCCTAGCAGGTAATAGGCAACCAAGAAATATTTGTTGAGTGAATGAGTACAAAAAGACTAAGAGATAATTCTTGCTCTCAAGTTGCTTATAATTTCACTAGAGAAATCAGATGTCCATGTGTATTATTTAAAGACTGTAAGAGTATAAAATTAGGGCCTCCCCTGGTGGTGCAGGCAGTTGAGTGCAGCGCTGTGAAGCTGTCCTCAGCCTCTGCAGCACCAGGTCTATCCCTGCCAGCTGGTAAGGAACCCACATGGCGCGGCAGAACTCTCCTGTCTCGCCCGCTGCTCCCCTCAGCAGTGTATTTCGTCTGCCTGCCTGTTCTGTTCCCCGCTCTGTCTCTGGTGAACCCTGTCACCCTCCCGCGCATCTGGCCTGTACCCTGGTTCTTGTATAAATAAATAAATAAATAAATAAATCTTTAAAAAAATAAATAAGTAATAAAAAAAGCTTTAAAAAAATACAAAATTAAGTGTCAACGGAAGTAGTAATGCTTTGGGAGTTCAGAGGCAGAATGGCTAGGGAAAACTACATGGACACATGGGGGATGGGTAAGTTTTAGATGAAGAGGAACATGAGTGTAATAGCAAGCAAAGCCCTGGTAGTGGAACTTGAGTTGTTCAGGAGATAGTGAGAACAATGCAACTTCAGAAACCACTTAAGAAAATAAGACTTTCACTTTGGATAATTTGACAAATGGACCCCCTGGGAAGTAGGATACATGGCAGTATGTTGTAGGAAGAAGTGCATTACAATAGCAGATGGGAGGATCTCTGTGGCAGCTATACTGAGAGATACCAGGGCTTTTATATATGCTGTTTTTTATTTGGGCATCGGTATAAACACAATTAATATTAAATATATTTGGAAACTTTTGGTATAAAAGTAATAAGAAAAGTTGAAACAATCTGATGTTGAAAATTAATTTTCTTTGCAGTTGAAGAGCTCACTCATCATGCTTCAGAGAACTTTTGATCTACTAAATAGGAACAAGACGGGTATGGCTGTTGAAAGCTAGTGAGCTTAAGGACTGAAATTGTAGAGACACTTGGAACTAAAAGCAAAAATCTAGAAGGAAACCAGAGGATGAAGGATTTTAATCATCACAGGAACATCTCCATATTTTCTCATCATTGGTACTTCTGATATGAGCATTCTTTTTAAATAACATTTACTTGATAGTCTCCGATGGCCTTAAAAATCCGTCCTTTTACTTATACATAATTATAAGCTGTGAATTTCTTCAGTGAACCATGAAATATACTGTGGATTTAAATTTCTGTGATACAAAAAGAAAATGGAACATTCTGAACTGAGTAGTACGGCCTCATATTTTTAGTGAGGTTGGAAGTTTGATGTTTTTTGTTAGTGTAGAATCAGTACATGTCCAGTGGGTTCCTTTACAGTGGAGAGAGCTTGAAGAGGCTAAAGAAGACAATATAAAAAGAAACCTCTCAATCATTACTAATTTTGAAGGATTAGTCTTTAGGCATATGAAATTACTAGATTTGTGTACTGTAAATGTCTGTCTATTTAGCAGGTAAATTCAGTAGTCACACTTTTGCATCTACTTGTGATTGTTACCTGAAAGGCTCTCCAGCCATGTTGTATCTTTATGAAAGAAGTAGTTTTTCCTTCAGGTAGCTAGCTTGCCTCTTCATGCATCAAATGACAGAAAAGTCAGTGTCCATGAAGGAAACATATAGGATATTAACATTAAAGAGGAAAAAGCATGCTGAGTTTTCAAAACCAGATTATATGAACATCTGGGCAGTTAGTGACAGGGCAAATTAATACTTGAACTAAGCTTAGTTTTAGCTTAGCAGTCTTTCATGGTGGAAGTAAGCTGTCTGGTTGAAAATAATTTATGTATTAGTTTTCAGTAGCCAGTTATGGCATGTTTTAATACTTAAGGTAAAAGCCAGACACAGACTTTGCTCTTTAATAAAAAAAACTTTGGGGGGGCATTATGTCCCAACACAAATAAATGTACTGATTGAAGTTGTCAGACTCAAGATTTGATTTTTTCATAACAAGTTTTTAGGCATATATCTCAATACAAGTGATGCTTCTGGAACAAGAGAAATTTGTATATATTCTTGGAACAACCATTGCCTTTAAATGTTTCCCTTTTTTAGAGTCACTTGGGATTACTAAAGTCATTTTTTGAGATGCCTGCAGAGAATGAAAGTATTGACTCGGTTAGAGGGAAAATGGGCTTTTCTGGATGAATCCCCATAAGCCTACCTTGGGGTACCAGTGTACTTAGGGACTTTTTGATGAAGATTTAATAAGTGTCTGGCTGTGAGCAAGTGACTGCATTAAAAACTTGAACCCTTGTTCTTTGTGAAATTCACAAAAATGATGAGTGACAAGTTGAGTATTTTTGTGATGCTTCTTTAAAACTTGTACTTCATAATATACCTCAAAGAAAATTACCAAAATAGTTTATAAATCAAGACTAAAAATATACACAGAATTTAATTAACTGTATAAGTGTACAATACTGAACAGCAATAAATTCCACAATGTCTAAGTTGTAGTTTTTTCTTCGTTTTCTGTTTAACCCCCCCCCCCCCAATTATTTAGAAAACCTGCTGTAGTGAAAGTATGTACATGGGCCCACACTCCACAATTTTGTGCGAAAAAGAATTCTCATCTTAAAGCAATGTCATTTCAAATATGCTAACTGCTGAAACAAATGCACTAGATAGGCCTGCTGGTCTCACGTGGAGACTCGCCAGAAATCACGACTATGAACAAGTTGGATAAATGAACAGCTCAGGGACCGTGATGGGCCTTTAAGGGAAGGTTAGCGAATTTGGGGGCGGTACCTCGGTCACAATTTACGGTGGCGAGCACCCCCAACGCCTGTTGCCGAGGTCTGACCGAAGACTGGCCAACCTACGGGTCTCGCGTACTTTGGAAATCCTCGGTGTCCCCGAGTTTTCCTTATTAGGGTCCCCACCTCCCCCGGCCTAGGGATTTGGAGGCCACCCCACCCACGCGCCGCCCGCAGGCACCCGCGGGGCTGGGCTGGGGCCGGACACCGCCTCTGGGCGGGGCGGGGGTGCGGGGCTGGCTCGGAGCCCCCGCCGGCAGCGCCCGCTCCGGGGAGTCCTTTCCCTCCGGGCTTCCGGGGGCCCAGGTGGGGAGGGGCTCGTCGTCCGACCCCGCCGGGCGGCGCACGTGCGGGCGGGCGGGGATCCCGGCGCCGGGGGCGGGGCACCCGGAAGCGCGCGCGGACTTGCCTCGCCGGGCGGGGCCGGCCGGGGGCGGCGGGGACGGCGCGGGGAGGGCGCTGCGCCCCGGCGGCTACCGGCTGTGGTCACAGGTGGGCGGCGGGGGCGCAGGGGTTCCCCGACGCCAGCCTTCGGGCCGGGAGCCCCGCGCTGAAGACCCGTCCACGCCTCCGGAGGAGCCCACCCTTCTCCCCCTCCTCGCTGGCCTCTGGGGGTGCCGGCACAATTCGCCGCAGGAGCTCAGGTAACTTACCTTCCAAGGTCATTCTTCGGGTGGGGCCGAGCCCGCGGCCCGCCCACGTCCTCGGATTGGCAGGGGCGGGGAGGGTGTGAGAAGCTGGGCTGGACGGCGACCTGAGCGCTGCCCCGGCGCCCGCTGATCTCCGCCGAGCGGGACGCTGGTCCCGGCAGCCCACGCCTGGTCTCTGCCTCCAGTCCCGGGGGCGAGTTTCCACCCGCGCTTCGGACGGGGACGGCTCCACCTTCCGAGCCGGTCCCCGCAGGTGAGCGCAGCCGCCCGCGCCGGGCTGTCCCGGGCCGGCCCAGCCGCGTGGTCGGCTGTCGCTATGGGAACTGCTGGTGCGCCCAGGGCGCCTGCCCCGCTTGGAGAGGGACTGTGAACGCTGCTCGCGCCCCCAGAGTCACCCCTAAGCTCTCTGTCGGGCCAAGCCGGGCCACAAAAGCCTGGTAAGAACGGACCCCCTCCCCCTCCTCTTCTCGTTTTTGATTTCTCAGGCGTTGGCGGTAAATCAGAGGCGTGGATGTGTTTACAAGATGTAAGTTGTGTTCTTTACCTTCTGAGGGCTTCTTACGCCTCGTGGTGACAGGTGCAAATCATGGCACAGAAGAGCAGCATGAAGCCAGCGAAGAAAAACAGAACGGAAGAGCCTGAATTGGAGCCCCTGTGCTGTTGCGAGTACATAGATCGAAATGGAGAAAAGAACCACGTGGCCGCTTGTTTGTGTGATTGCCAAGATCTGGACGAAGGGTGTGATAGGTAAGAGCGAGTGTCTCTAGATGCTTAACTCCACTAGCCCTTTGGAGAACCACCGTGTATACTTTCAGCTCAGCATTCTAAAACACTAGAACGTGCCCTTGATTCTATATCCAAGGGTCTGAAATGCAGAGTTAGACGTCTATGTGAAATACGAGGATTTTTCAAACATGTATTATGCGGTTGTGTACAGCTATCTGTTCAGCTTAGGCTACTGGGACATTATTATTTTATTTAAACATATGATGACGAGAACAGAGAAAGGGATAGCAGGCAAGTTAATGTATTAAAAAATGCAGATTAGCAGAACCTGTAAGTTTAAAAAGAACACATTAAGATGACCAGCCAGAAAGTTCGTACTTCTTAGTGGTCTTGGCATGTAGAGACTTATTTGGGACTGAATTGTACTTGGCCACAGAGGGCTTTGAGGTTTGAAAGACAGTTTTCCTCCTCTTGGAATTGTCTCATCCCTTGTTTCTGGGGCGGAATTGCAGTCAAAAAGCTTGTGCCTCCCCTGGACTGTTTTCAGTGTGAAGGCAACAGTGTCTTCACTGATCTAATTGTATTTATTCATTTCCATCCCAGTGATGGAAATGACTAACCAGAAAGATTATTGTTAATATCACAGAAAAAAATTTTATACCAAACAGTAGTAACCTGGTTTTCATCCTTGTTTTAATTAATTAATTTTAAATTGTTGTCATGTGGAAAGAATAAGGTGGAAAGAATAAGAATGTCGGGAACTTGGGCCTCCCTGGCAGTGCAAGGGGTTGAGACACAACCTGTGAGGCAGTCACAGCCACTGCAGCACGAGGTGGATTCCCAGCCAGGGAGCTGCCCATGTGGAGCAGCAGGCCTCTCCTGACTCCCCCGCTGCTCCCCTCAGCAGTGTATTTTGGTCATTTTGCCTGTTCTGTTCCCCATTCTCTCTGGTGATCCTTTCACCCCCCACATCTCTGGCCTGCACACCAGTTCTTGTTTGCATAAATAAATAAATGTGAAAAAAAAGAAAGTTGGAAACTTGCTTTCCCATTAACCTTACTTCTGGTTAAAATTACTGCAATGGCAAATTCTATCTTATAACTTGGTGTGTTAATTTAGCCATGAAAAGCTTTCCTTGGGGACTATTGCAGTCTAGTACCAACCTTGACCTCTGAAGACCCTAGAATCCATTTGCAATTCTTCCTTGACAGTGACCTTAGCCTTTTTTTTACCCCCTCAGGTATCTTTAAATACAAGCTTTCTAGATATAGTCTAAAATTCGTGCTAAGTAAACGGAGAGCTTTGCACTAATAAATGGAGGAGTGACGTTTTCACAACCTCCACCACTTGAGACTTCAGCACTTCCACTAACCTTCTAACTTTTCCTCTCTTCTAGCTTTTGGGATCTGGGCTGTCCCTGAGTTCTCCCTCTGCTCTCTCCATACCCTTCTCTGGAGACAGGCTCGTGGTAGTTACACTGTCCTGCTCTGTATGACTCCCATAAGTTAAACTCGCATTCACTTCCAAGTTCTAGTCCTACTTTTTCTTAATTGTCTGTCTAAAATCAAAGTTATTCCCTAAACTAGCCTAAGTGTGCAGAAAAATGCAACAGGTCATATGTGTACACAGAGCTGTCATTGACTCCTACTGGTTTGACCTCTGTTCTTGCTGATGAGACCCATGCCCCTTCTAGATCATTTACCCCTGGGCCCAGGACAGGTTTTGTGCTGCACACATCTCTCTTCCACTGGATCGCCTCCCTCCTTTCCTCCCCACCTGCACATATGCTAGGCAGCCATCAGGGTCAAGCACAAATCCCACTTTTTCCATAAAGACCCTTCTGTTGCCTCTACCCAAAGCTTCCCTCTTCTCTGGGCATTCCCTACAGTGTTTGACCAAAATAGTTCATTGGGTAATTTTGCCGTTTTGTCAGTTAACTCATATTTCTCAAATTTCACATGTTATCTTTACAACTAGATTGTGAATATTTTTAGATTGTGTTTGAGTACCCACCCAGGTTCCATACCGTACTCGTGTGGAGTATGTGTGTATTCCTCTATATTTGTTTTGTAGAGAAATAGCCTTCATGTTAAATTTCTACACATTATCTTCTTGTACATATTAAAAAGTGATACATGAATCTGAGAGGCTCATGTTTAGTAATAAGGAAGTAGAATACTTGACTGTTGACCTCTTATTCATCCTGCCGTTTGGCCTGCAGTATTCAGTGGTATTTAATTCAACAGACCCATATGAAATGCCTTCTCTGTGTTCTTTCTGAATAGATGGATAACGTGTAAATCTGTGCAGCCAGAAACTTGTGAAAGAATCATGGATACAATCTCTGATCGCCTCCGAATTCCTTGGCTTAAAGGAGCCAAAAAAGTCAACATTAGCATCATTCCCCCACTCATCCTGCTGCCTATCTTCCTCCGCGTGGCTTCTTGGCACTTCCTCCTGGGCGCAGTGGTTTTGACCTCCCTTCCCGTGCTGGCTCTGTGGTACTACTACCTCACTCACAGAAGGAAAGAACAGACTCTGTTTTTCCTGAGCCTCGGACTGTTCTCTCTGGGCTACATGTACTATGTGTTCCTGCAGGAAGTGGTTCCCAAAGGGCGTGTGGGGCCCACTCAGCTAGCTCTTCTTACCTGTGGGTTATTTCTGATCCTCTTAGCCTTGTACAGAGCCAAGAAGAATCCAGGCTACCTCAGAAATCCAGCCAGCGATGGCAAGTCTCTAAGCAGCAGCCAAATCGAATGCCTGAACAGAAAAGGGCAGGAGAAGACCATAGGGTTCCCTGGATCGGATTCATCAGGAAGTCTCAACAACCGCTCGCTGAAGGATGAATCCAAGGGCTCTTCCAGGATGTTGGCTGGAAGCCCTGCCAAGGTGAAGGAGGACTGGTGTGCCAAGTGCCAGCTGGTGCGACCAGCCCGGGCGTGGCATTGCCGCATCTGTGGCATCTGTGTGCGGAGAATGGATCATCATTGTGTCTGGTATGTTGGAGGCTTACAGCATGCACATTCACTAAGACCGGCGGGTATTTGGTCTTCCTTTGTACATTCCTAAAATTCTCTTCTTCCCAGCTTTGCACCTTGTAGATATTTGTGGGCTGTTATGATGTTCCCACTTAGTCATCAGTTTTTCGAGTTTCACAAATTTAGTTCTTTCAGTCATTTCCTGAAGTTTTTTTTTTTTTTTTTTTTTTTTGCTGTTCTCTTTTGAGCTGCCCCTCATTTATCTTCTAACAGAACTGACTATAGTTGATTTTTTTTTTAAAAGAATCTATCAGATTCTGCATAGGAGTATTCCCCTCTGTATTCCTTTGAACACAGTGAAAGAAAGTGTTCCACCTTTTCCATATATTTTTTTTAAAGATTTATTTATTTATTTATACAAGAACTGGGGTACAGGCCAGCTAGATGCACGGGAGGGTGACAGGATTCACCAGAGACAGAGCGGGGAACAGAACAGGCAGACTAACGAAACACACTGCTGAGGGGAGTAGTGGGCGCGACAGGAGAGGTCTGCCGTGCCGTGTGGGACCCTCACCAGCCGGCTGGGATTGAGCCGGCGCTGCAGAGGCTGAGGACAGCTTCACAGGGCTGCACTCAACCGCCTGCACCACCAGGGGAGGCCCCATTTTCCATACTTTTATGTGACCTTTGTCCTCTCAAGGGTCTTACATCTATATGGACTCACATCTATAGTCATTTGTGATGCTACCAGTGATTTCTAGTCTACAGGATTGACTTCAGGCCCAGCAGACAACTCCTTATTTGGTTATTTGTGAAGGGATGAGCTCTTTTGGTACATCCTGACTGGCCAGTGACAAATGAGAACATGTAAGACCCATGAGATAAGAAATGCAACTTTTAAAGATAATAGTGCAGCTTTGAGTAAATCTAAACTAAAAGGGGGAGAGTTAATTGTTTCAGATGTGACTGCTGTAAGTAGCATGTTTACAGCTTTATTGCTTTTCAGGCAGATATCGTCAATGAATTATGCTTTTTAAGGCTAGGCTTCTGGCCATGTAGCTGCCTCTCATAAGGGCAGGTAGGAGAGGGTCCAGGTGCTGAAGGGACAGGAGGGTAGTGGAGTGGACCTCAAGTACAGCACTCAGTCCAGGGACCACTCTTTCCTGGACTTTTATCATTAGGAGTAAAGAATTATTTTCATTTTTAGATTTTCCACATCTCTATCTTTGTCATTTTTTTTCTCATACATATGTGTTGGCCCACTTATAGGTGCAAGTTTGCAGAAGGCCTGACAGCCTCTCCTAAAAGATCTCTGCCTACGGGGCACCCCCGTTCCCATGTGTCCTGCCCTACAAGGGCCGTGGCATGGATAGGTAGTTTGCGTATTACTGAGTTGGCCTCCATCCCAAACCATCTTTCTAACCTCTTAGGATCTTTTTATTAGTATATATATTTATTTAACATATATTTTCCCAGTCTGTAATACTTCTGATTTAGCACTGATTTGTTTTGTTTTGTTTTTATTACTCTGATAACATTCCTAATCATGGTGATTATAATACTCTTCATAGCTGCTAATGGACTTGCTTGTTAATATCTAGTAAGATCTGTTAGCCAGGTTATGCTTTTTACTCAGTCTTGTCCTTAAACTAGTGATACAATTTCACTTTACAAAGAGCAGAAAATATGAGACTATGTCTCTGAGCAGACAAGGTTTTAATCCCCTAAAATTAAAAAATAAGAGAACTCACTTTAGTAATTGAAATTCACACTATCCTTGTTTTAAGTTTTCTTGTTTACTGTGTGTTAGAGGACTTTTAAAAACATGTTTGTTTCCCTCCCCCCGCTGCTGTTTTGAGGATAAATAGCTGTGTTGGAGAATCAAATCATCAAGCATTTATACTTGCCCTTTCGATCTTCTTGCTTACCTCGGTGTACGGGATAACGCTGACCTTGGACACCATTTGTAGAGATAGAAGTGTCTTCACAGCTCTCTTCTATTGTCCTGGAGTTTATGCAAATTACAGGTGAGATGTGGATAATGGGGTGCCGAGGTCAGGGGAAAAGGAATGGCTGTTGTCATTAATGCCACGGGCTATCATTTGCTGTTAGGTGTGCCTTCTCAACCTAAAGGCTGTAAGGATGCTGGGTATCCTTGAAATTGGCAACAGAACTGTGCAGTGGAGAGGTGCATTTTTGTAGGTTGATATCAGAAGGATCCTGGACCCTGAAAAAGTGAGGAACTGGTGTTCCCCAAGTAGGACCAGACTTTATTAAGGATTTCCAGTGAGCACTCTCATGCCCACGGTAGTGACAGTGAGGTGAAAAACAGTAAGCTAGCAGCCCCAGGGTCGGTGTAGTCTGTGTTGTTATCAGCACCAGCGAACTACTCACTTTATTGTTGCCCAATCTCAATTTACTGTTTCCCCCCTTTTTATGAAATGCTACAATTTCTATAACCTTTCTTCTCTTTATAATCTCCATAGGTTTTTCCTGTTCTACTTTTTTTTAATCACCACTCATGATTACTGTGGTATCTAGGTCAACATTCCCTTAGGTATTGTCAGATTGGAGCACATTTAGATAACGTGAAAGTGTCCACGCTTTGGCAGAAGCTAGGAGTGTTCAGCATTGGCTCCCCTCCCCTGCCTGCCCTGGACTCTCCCTGCCTGTGTCCTCTGTTCTCTTACTTCCACCATTTTCCAGTGACCCCATGGTCCTTTTCTTTCTTCCCAGTCTTTGTTTTCAGAACAATCTCTTTTATCTGCATTGTATCCTTGCGCAGGCATTTGTTTTTATTAGTTGTGGACAGATCTCCCCATTGCGACTATAGAGAGAGACATTTGTGGGCATTATTAGAATTGATTGGCTCTCCTTTTCAGGGTAATTTCCTTTCTGTTGATGTGGAGAAACACATGCATCCTAAAGTGGAGTGTGTCTAAATATTAATAAGCATGGATTTTGTCGACTTTCTCTGAGACCCTTAAACAGAACAGGGAACACAGTCTTGCTGTTGATTTTCCCTGCTCTGCCCGGGCAGTCGTGTTCTAAGACATTGGGCTTCCTCATCTTTATGGTGAGGACAGAGATCTGTGAGGTCCCTTTCAGTTTAACAACTGAAGATAGTGGATGAGTGATTTCCAATTAACTCTTCACTTGCAAACTGTTTGAATGAAAATAATCATTCAGCAGACACTGATTGGCAGCCTTCCCTTCCAGTCTTACTGATGAGATGCAAAGAACTTTTTTGTCCTGTTTGGCTTCAGAAGCTGAGTTTGAAATATGATGATACGCCTACATAGCTAATGAGTGAAATTGGCTTCTTATTTGTGTTCATCAGCATTGAACTGAAAAGAATGGAGATTAGTAGCTCTAGCAGTGTCCCTGGGCTCCCAGCCACAGCGTCCTTAAACACATGTGTAGAATCTTACGGTACCGTCCTTTTCTTCCGAGTTCTTAAGAGCTATTCAACACTCAGATCCTGAACACTGTTATTTCAGGCACTGTGTTGGTTGTTGGTTGTGTGAATACAAAATACAAGGGAAAAAACCCCAGTCTTTATTATTCTCATATAACATACTAGAAAAAGAGACACCAATAGAGTAAAACAGAGCAAGTTAAGTCATCCGTTAAGCAGGTTGTTGTGCTGTGGCTGGGAAGGTATCTTACAGTGGGATGATTGTGGATGGTGCCAGAGTCGCTAGTAATTAGTACTAAGTGTGTAAAATCTCTGAGAAAGCCAGCGGTCCTGACCAGCCCTCTCCCTCATTCCAGCTCCGCGCTGTCCTTCACCTGCGTGTGGTACTCTGTGATCATCACCGCGGGCATGGCCTACATCTTCCTGATCCAGCTGATAAACATCAGTTACAATGTGACTGAGAGGGAAGTCCAGCAGGCCCTTCGACAGAAGACGGGGCGCCGGCTCCTCTGTGGGCTCATTGTGGACACAGGCCAGTACAATCGGGGCTTCCTGCGGAACTGGCACCAGTTCTCCACCCTGGGCACTCACCCGTTCCACCACCCTGCTGAGGACATTGTCTGAAGTGCCTTCTGTATGGCTTCTGGGAGGGACGGCTCCTCCTCTGCTCCCTCCCCCTGTACGTTTCCGTGCCCTTGCAGGATGTTCGTGTTTATTCCCAGTTTCTTAAAGGCATTATAGGGCCATGCTCAGGTTTAGCGACTGGACTGGGAAGAAGTTAATTTTTCTGACTTCACAACTTAAGAGATTTTTATATCGAAGCCGTGAAAGTAGAGCCATTCCTTTCCAGTCACCTTATTAACTAATTCAGTCACCAGAAACTGAAAAGGATGCGGATTGCTAATGCACAAACTGATAGAAGCAATACCCATCCACTGGTCTGCGAGAAAGAGTTTGGGATTAGGATAGTCTCTAGTCCTCTTTCCATTCCTAATAGCCATGTGACCCTTGCGGGGTCACTTCCTGAGTCTCAGGTTCACCTGTATGTGGGATACCGAGCCTGCCCTGGCTGTCTCACTGCGTGGTCGTGAGGGTCACATGAGGGATGAACTGTGTGTGGAAAACAGCTCAGCGCAGATAATATGAAGTATTATTCAGAAAATGCTAAGACTGAAAAAAAAATATAAGTCAGGATACTGAAGCCACTAATACTTGAGTAGTTAGTTTTCAGCATTTCACAGTGAAAAAAAGAATCCCCCCAAATGCCATGTTGTACAGTTGGGGGAATTTTTTTCTGAAGTATTAACAACTCAGACAGGGTAGAAGAGGCCAGATGGACTTATGCTGTCGCCTGATCTTGAAAGGACAGTAACAGCTGTAAAGATAGTCGTGCTGGTAAACTGTACAGTGGTCATGAGTTTAGGTGAGGAGTTCTCCTATTTTTCTTATTATCTGTTTATTCTGCTTGGATCTGCTATAAATACCCCCCAAAGGCATTACTGATTCTCCCCCTCTCTATGTTTCACCTGGTAAGCACACTTGTGATAATGGCTGGAACAGGAGAACAGACTCTCCTCTGGGAAACACCCTCTTTCCTGAGTAGTATGACTGATTAATATCAAGGGCTTTTGTTGTTGTTGTTGATCTGAGTATTTCAAACTCAGTTACAGCTCTCAGTTGAAAGAATCACTCCCCCGGCCTCATATCATTCTGGCATGAACTCCTTTGTGCAGCTGATGGCATCATCCCACAAAACCTGCACATTACTTCATTCACCTTTCTATAAAGCATCTCACTAGGAGAGAACAAACAAGGTATATGTCGTTTCTACTAATAAATGGATTACTGTTCTTCTTTCCCTAGCTTTGCCTAAAAAAAGGTTGTTTCTTTAATTATCTCAGAACTGAAAGTGTTATAAAGGATTAAATATTTATATAGAATAGGTCTGTTTCCCCATAGAATTAAAATGAGGGAATTTTGGATGGGGGTAATACCTTCTTGAATTTTTTGGGTTGTGTACTTGTCCTTTTTTCTTGCAATCCCAAAGGTAATTCATGAGCCCTTAAATTCACCTTGGCTTATAGCTTAATATGGGAAAATGTTGCCAGCTTTTTCAGTCTTTCTGTGCATGCTGCTGTAGCGAGAGGTTTATAAATGTTGAGAGGAAATAGTGCTACTTTCTGCAGTTCTCCCCTCTGCAGCTATCACCACCCCTTGTTCTGCCATTAATTGAAACTCTACTTGAGATAGTCACTGCATTTTTATTCAGCCTTGTTGTTGCTCTCCCCAGAGATTGATTGTTTAGCAAACGATAAACTCTCCTATCCACTGGGATGAGCCAAAGAGCAAGCCTGGGGATGTTAGAGGCTGTGGTTTCTACAGTGATGCCCTCTCCCTGGTCCAGAGTCGAACATTCGTTTGGAATTAACGTTGGATCTGATTTAACAAACTTCTGTCTGTAGATTTGAGATAAGAGAGAGATCATGTTAAGGATGGCGTATGTGGCCAGAAATCTCTAGTTGTAGTGTCTCTTGAATGCCATCTATACTTAACTCTGATTGTCTTGCAACTGATAATAAAATTCATAGGAATGTTAGTATAGTCAGTAATTTTAGCCTCTCACCAAGTCTTTAACGACAATCAAAATGTGATATGATGAAAATGAGTAGTACCCAAAAGACCAGAGTAATTTGGGAGAATTAGGCAAGATTGCCATCTTTATAACAACCCTAGTAGTGTTACCTGGATGGGGCAACTTATTAGTTCCCCCACTTGGCTAAGGACTCTTTGTAGACTAATATGGCTTATCAGAATTAAGATGCTGGTTTTAAGTTCCTTCAGAATTTCAAAATGGACAGTTTACGGAAGGAAACTCAACTCTTTGATGACATCTGTGGTTTCTGTGGGATTACAAGCCTACTAAGGTATTTGCACCAAAAGCAGCAGCCAGGAAGGAGCAGTGTTCTGTAGGCTCGCGGTCCTTCTTGGACTATTTTCTAAGTATTCTGGGATTTTTAAGCATTTTAATTGGTCTGGAACTATTTTAGGGGATTGCGTCCTTTGAAAGGACAGGGCCTCTATGAAGCAGCAATCCTGGAGAAACATTTTGTTGTGGTGGCAGTGGGGAATTGCCTTACAAACCTATGAACAAGAAGTCTCTTGGCCATAGGAGCAAGACCTCCTACCCCATAATTTTAGGCAAAAGGGACCTTCCCCCCACATTCTCAGCCTCTGTTAATAAAGATGTAGAACTTAGTAAATTATCTACTCGATTCTGATCACTTGCATTGCTGTCATGTCACTGTGCACTATTCCTGGGGAAGAGAAATGTGTGCATTTGAAAGATTCCTGGGAGAAATAAAGATGAGGATTGCATGAAAGGAGAAAATCCTTCAATATTTAAAATGTTTCCTTGTGATATTTAAAATGTTTCTTATGATACCCAAAGAGTGCTCTGTAGTTACAGCTGTGAAGAATTGACCAGGAACATGTCTTGGGTGAGTTTCCCTGGTGTTGCTAGTCAAGCCTTAAGTGTGTTCCAGGGACACTGTGCTGTTCTCTCACCTCAGCCATAAAAGTATCTGTGTTAGGATACTGTAAACCTTTGCTATTCAAGTAGTATTTACCTTTGGTGAATGAAGTAATTGTTGTCTTCCATTCTGCCATCTGCCTAGCAGAAAGACTACTACAGAGATTCTATTATGCAATAGTCCTTGGTATTTCTAATATTTTTAGCAAAAGAAAATTTTCTATACTAGAATTGTCCACTGCCAAAAGACACAATGCCAGTAAGTTTCTCTGTGCCGCTGCCGTCTGCTTAGCCCCTACTGCCTTTGGATGGGACGTTGGCTTTTATTATAAAGCGCCATTAAAATAAGGAAAAACATGACATCTAGAAGCACAGTTTTAACCAGGATGTTTACAAATTAATGTTGTTTTGTGGAGTTCAGGGTTTCTTAAACTAATAAGTAGGTTTCTATGACTTCATTTTATCTACACATTGGTTACCTGCATGTTAAAAGGAGAATTTCCTTAAACAAGCAACTTTTGCTTGAGGCACCTGTTGAGAATCTGGTTTTCTCATCATCAAAGTGTGCAGTTTTGTATTAAACACTGTAAAGGTGAGGCAGGGGATGAATGTGAGCTATGTTTAACTTAATACCAAGTAAATTCTACTATGTTGTAATGGAGGTTTGCTGTGATTAACAGAAACTTTTTGCAAAGTCGGCCAAATTTAATCCTGTTGCTATTGTCCCTCATCCTCACTGCAGTTGGCACTAAGTGTTTCACTATAGTAGCAGCAGCAGGCCAAAGACTAAATGTTTATTGGAGACAGAGTCCTTAGAGGTGCTGGCTGTTTCCAGGTGGGGCTTGTCACTTATTATTACTCCAGCCTTCCTGATGGCACTTTTTACTTCTAGACAATTTGTATTTAAAGGCAAAGCTTTAAAAACCAGAGCTAGCCTCATCTAGTTATTGATGCAGCTAAAATTCTGTATTTCTCTAGATGGAGCCACTGACAAAATGCCATGTTGTGGAACTTGCAAGCTCAGCTTTTTGTGATCCTATGGTTCAGGTGGCTTCATGGTTTGAGTCATTAGGGCCTTTAAACCCTTTTGTTTCTGGGTCTGATGTTAAAGGAAACTCAGAATATTTATTTAATATAAAATTTAATATTTAAGGTAACTGGCCTGACAACATTAAAGGGGATTTCCGAAGTCAACTCGGCTGTGGGCTAAACTTTTGCACTGTTTCTATATTTGTATCCATAGCCTCTTCTCACCTCAGACTCAGACACAAAGCCTTTTAAATGGAAATGTTAAAAATGACTGCTGTTTATGTAAAATAATGTACTGTGACTGATTGTTTAAATGGAAAATAAAGTGCTTTAACGAAAATAGTTGGTGTTTGTGGTGTGTTTCCTGAACTCTTAAGAAAAGCCTGCATTGTAGCTGAGCTGCCTCTTTGGCTACCTAGATTTCCCCACCAGGTGGACCTTATTTTCCTTACCCCTAAACTATCCTTTTCCTAGGAGTTACTTTTCTAGTCAGATCACTCGTTAAATCCTTAAAGATACACAACGACTGGGACATTGTTAAAGTTCAGTTTCATAATGTTTCGTCATACCTGAGTAAATCATCACACGTCTTCCATAGAAAACTGATGTAAGTCACTTAGTTGGAGTAGCTAGATATCTCTTCTAGTAAGGAAGAAATAGTAACAGAATGTATGTACTGAATAACATGCAGAATTTTATTTTACCAACTCAGATATTCAACTTACCAAATAGTGGTAGTTACCTTTGGACTACAAAGGCCTTTCTGGTTTTACTGTGAGCATTTATCACTATTTTGGTATATTGTAATACGTATTTTGTAATGAAAAATTTTTTTTCTGTTAATTCTCTACAATAATTCACAGGAAGGAGGATTTTGCCAATTGTTACAGTCTTTCAGCCCAATAAAGCTCAAAACATTCTTTGAATTCAAGGTAAGTATGGCAATATATAGATCAAACTCCAATCAAACTGAGCTGAGAACTAGAAGATTGATGGAATGTGTTATTTAAAAGATGCATTTGGGAGCATGAATAGACATTTTAATAAATACCTAGATTGCTTTGATAGTTATTAGCTTTTGGAATTCTGTACGTGCTTATCAAGATGCACTGAAGGGAGGTGTCTTTGGAGCTTCAATTTCTCTAAAATCAGGATCCCCTCTGCCCTTTGTAGTGGCTGCCTGGAGTACCTTTTGATAGGCGGTTTTCCATGTGGGGTGGGCAGAAGGGACAGGGTCGGCAGAATCCCTGTTGTGATGATCAGTTACTGGAAGACCGACCACTCCCATGCCTCCTTTTCTAAATACTTTCTAACTACTTTTAATTTGTATTTAATTAAATTTACATTTGGCCACAACCTAAGCTATAAGGACACATTTTCTGTCACAGATTCAGGCAGGCTTGGCCTTCTCAAAGTTTACAGTGCTAAAATTATATAGGAGACATTTGAATGGCAGAATTCTAGACTTCCTTTGGATGATCCTGCTGTAATGCATGCTTTAGCGAACTGACTAGTAATTCAAGAGAACTCAAGGAAAAAAGTACAAATTCTCAATTACTTCCTTTGATGCAAGAAGTATTGGATGAAAGATAAGACAGGTATATGCACATATGTACGTGGGTGGGTGGAGGTAACACATGTAGGGACCAAAAGAGAGTCTATTCTAAGCAACGCACTGGCTTGTGTTCACTGGCCCACCAAGGGCGTGTTGTACACAGGGCCATGTAGCCAGTGATGGGGACCGCTAAGAGTCACGGTGCTGCCAGCACCTGAAAGTCTGGAAGGATTTCAGTCACCTTCCTACGGAGTTGCTCTCGCCTTTCTTCTCTCATTCTTTCCTCTTTCATAAATCTTGTGAATTTCTTCCATGTCTGAAACATGCTCCAGAGAATCTTCCTTTAAGAATAAAAAAGGAAAGAGTGAAACACTAAGGAAAACTTGACTTTCCAACTAAAGTACATGAAAAACTTCACAAAAAAATGATCCTTATGTGCATGAGGCTTTATATAAAAGGTATGAAAATCACAGTTGGGAGTCAAACAGTGAGAAATGCTGTGAAGAAACAAAGCAACAAAAGAGGATGGGAGTGACTAATAGCTCATTTTTATTTTCCATCACTTGGTCAGGGAAACCTTCAGTGAGAAAGTGACATGTGATCCTCTGACACAGCCGTGAGGCACCTCCTCCTCTGGCGGCAGCTGCACTTTGTGCGCAAGACAGGACCGGGACTCAAGGACTCCAGCAGCCAAAGTCCTCAAGGCAGAGATGCTGGAAAACTGCGTGGGGCCTATACCACAGCTACAGGCACTGAGGCCTGGTGCTTGGATGAATATTGTTTCAAAAGCCACGGGTTACCAACCACAAACAGCGGTCTTGAATTTTAGTTGACAAAAGAATAATGTCAACCATGGAAACCAGGGTTCTGGAGGGGTTGCATGCTGAAGCTTAGAGTGTCTGCTGTCATAGGGAGACACGCGCTGGCCTTTTAGGGAAACACAACCACTATCAATGCCACTGCACTGGGTACTGGGGGTGTAAAGGTAAGCAGGTAGTCTCTGCCCAAGGAGGCAGTTGACCTGGTGAGCAATCCCCACACAGCAGTGGGGAGCGCCAATGGTGGAGATAAACATGGGGTGCTATCTGCTCCGGTGGTGAGGAGCATTAGAGGTTTTTGAAAGATGGTAACTGAACAGAAATTTTGTCCGGCAAGGAAAGGTTTTCCTAGAGGGGTTACTTCTTGAGTAAAGGCAGAGGCAAGAAAAGGATGGTGTGTGTAAGGAGTAATTATGTATGAGCGGAGTTACATTGTTGAAATGAGTGCAGAGTAACTAAGTTTATATTTTCACAGTTAGAGGCATAGATGGCATTTATTCTGGCTTCTTTCCTTTAACAAAGTCCTAGAATGCATCTCAGTCCCTGTTAATTTTATGGTTGGTATTGATTGGCTGTTTCTGATTATGTTGGTTTTGATGGTGGAAGTATTACTAGTAAGAAAAACAAAATGGCTTAAGGAATGGAGCTACTTCATTTACTTTCTTCTTTCAGCCACTCAGCCCACCATTCATAACTTCCTGCACTCAGCTATCTGGCCCTCTCCCAGTCCTTAACCCTACATCCCTCACTCTTACCTGCTATTCACACCTTTCTCCTGGTTACACTCCTCCTGCTCTCTGACTTCTACGTTTAATTTCCAGCTGTTCTCTCTAACTCAATGCTCTATCGCCTGGGAGAAATCTTAGCTCTTCGGAGATCATCTTTGCCTGCATTTATCTTTCCTTTCTCTGAACTAAAAGGACATGATCACAATCAGTCACTGGTTTGACCTGTTTATAGTATGCAGGAATGCATGTATGCCTGTCTGTGTGTATATATCTATTTAGTCTGTAATGTTTTCTATTGAATGATGGGGGCCAGGAACCACGTTATTAGTTTTTTCTTGTGCTTGGTGAATAAGTCTTGTGTGTGTATTGTGTAATAAGTGTGATTTAAGTCACCAAGGTAAGCATTCCTATCTCAATGTCTACAAACTCCTTGACATTTTGTGTCAATTGTATGTGATGTACTTATGTGCATTTTCCCAGGTGCAGGTACTGACTATCCATACCACCTCAGAGGGGTCTATGCCTCCAAAAAAAAAAGAACTACAGAATCAAGGCAATATCAGAAATATGAGAAGTGCTGGTTCAGCTAAGAGAACTGAGTAAGTGCATAACTGAGTCTAGCTACAGGACTACAAGATAACTACTGATAATGATAGACTTAGGTCTGGAGACATCTCTTAGTCCCCCAAATATAAAATACAGATTTATAAAATTATGAGTCCTTATCTATTTATGAATTATGTCTATTCCATGCCTGGAATAGACATGTAAAATTAAATCTCATATTCTTATTAGGAATTACCTTTCTCAGTGTTACTACAATTTAAAGATTGGGCCTCAGACTAATAGATGGCTCTCCTTCCTTCCCTTTCACCCATAGCTTATCTATATAATATTCTTTAATTCACATAAAATTGAATAAGAATTTGCAATATTAAGGTTTAAATGTTAAAGTTCCCTTTAAGAGACCCTGACTTTAAATGATAATGTCACTCACGATAAATCCATCCACTCATTCCTGCACAATATCCACTGCATCCCATGCATTAGGCACTTGTCATCTACAGACAACACAGGAGTGAGCAAGATGTGGCACTTCCACTCTGTTGGCAGGGACAGATGATAAACATGTAAATTATATAGCTTCAGTGTCTTCAGTGCCATGAAGAAAACAGGGCAGGCTACTGGAAAGACAGTGATGGAATGTCAGGCTGGTCAGGGATGTGCGTTTGCGCAGAGATCTGGCAATGAGGAGATCCAGGTCTTGTGAAAATGCTGACGCAGGTGTGAGCTTTGAATTCTGTTGGCTAGAAAATATAGCCCGAAGAGACTGGAGCAGGGCGGACAGAGAGGCAAGTGCGAAGAGATGAAGTCTCAGCAATGCTTTTACATCAAAGAGACACTGGCTGAGAATTTCTTAGTGAATGCATGGATTCCCATGCTGATTTTATAATTCCAAAATCTGGATAGGGGTACACTATCATACTGTTGTAGTTCACAGTTTACAAATGAGAATGAATTAGAAAAAGAAGAGAGTGGTTTGGAGTCGACCTGACGTGGAATCCAGGTTCTATCATTTCTTTTTTTTTTTTTCTTCTTTAAAAGATTTTTATTTATTTATTTACACAAGAACCGGGGTACAGGCCAGATTCATGGGAGGCTGAGAGGATTCACCAGAGACAGAGTGGGGAACAGAACAGGCAGACTGACTGAAATACACTGCTGAGGGGAGCAAGGGGGGAGACAGGAGAGGTTTGTCGTGCCATGTGGGACCCTCACCGGCCAGCCAGGATCAAACCGGCGCTGCAGAGGCTGCAGACAGCTTCACAGTGTGGCACTCAACTGCCTGTACCACCAGGGGAGGCCCTCTATAATTTCTTTGTGTGCCCTGAGCAATCCATTAATTCATGCAAGCATTTCTGCAAGGGCAAGTCTTCTGAACACATTCACTCGTGACTATTTTAGGACAAAATTAGAACCGATTTTGCTTATATTTTCTAGCCAACAGAATTCAGTACCTGTAAGTTAACAAATGAGCAGATTTTGATGGATTTAGAATCCTGGTGGCAACAAGGTAGAAACACTTTTCTAGAAAACGGAGACACACACACATGCACATACACATAAATGAAAACAGAGCAACCATAAACGAATCTGAGTGTAGTCAGAAAAGGGGTACTTCTACACCCACACAGCAGTCTTCATACCTTGGAACTTAAAGGCTTATGCCCACTGCATTATGCTATAAGGGATGGCACTTAAAAGGAAGTACATGATGACAAATTTAGAACATTTCTATCCAAAATGCTTAACTTAGAAAACAAAGGGAAAAAAATTACTTATAAGGAATTCCTTGTGCCCCCCCCCCAAGAATGCTGCAGTAAGACAGACATTACTGTATTATAAATATCAATATGGCATACAGTGATTCCAATTATATAAAGTTCCAAACCAGACAAAACTATAGCATCTAAGGCTGCATACTTAGGAGGTAAAAACAAACAGAAATGCAAGGAAATGTTCCTCACAAAAGTTGGGAAGGTAGTTTACCTTTGGGAGGGAAGGGCAGGACTTGTGACTGGGAAGGAGCCCCCAGGCCTTGCGGGCACCAGCCCTGTCCTACGTTTCAATCTCAGTGGTGCCTTCCGCTTTGTAGAAATTCACTAAGCTGTATGTGTATGATTTACGCAACCGTCTATATTTGTGTTATATTTCACAATAAATGTAAAAAATAGAAACTGAACTTAAAGGATGAATCTATATGACTAATAAAAAATACAGTACGTTTGCTTAGGTTGTATTTCATGTATTCCATCTGCACCATTTATTCTCTTGCCAGTCCCCATGAGGCTGAGAGGACAGGCAGCATCCTCCTCATTTTAAAGATGGAGGTTCTGGAGTTCCAGAGATTTTACTATCTTGCCTTCACCCATGTCATCAGTGTGTAAGCTGGAACAACACCCCTGCCTACTATCTGCAGTGCGCAGCTAGCCTCCACCACATCTTTTCGGACACATTACATGCATGGAACATATTACCAAGCAATTATGTAGTCAGTGAATGAATTTCTTCAGAGCTTAAAACCTCACCTGTTATTATACTCCACAGCAATCTCGTGCTTGCTCTGAGAATCGATGTTGGCCTCCTTGACGATGTTAAACCAGGTCCTGAAGATCTTCTTCTGAAGAAAATGTCTATGTAGTTCTTGTATTTCTATCTCCAAATCAGTCAGGTACTGAGAATGACAGGAATAGAAGTGAGAGAACATCATTGACAAAGAATTAGAGCAAATAGAATAAAAGAGGGAGAGTCGAAACAAACACAAAAAGAGGAACAAAGGGAAAAGGCTAATGTGGCAGCCAAGATAATATCCTCTTATAATATTAAAAAGTAGTAATGGAACCAAGGGGTAGAAGCAATTATAAGACTTGGGGTAAGTTTCTAGTAATTTCCATTAAAATCACTTGAACCATTATGGGGTAAGAAGCAAGAAATTAGCATAAAAACAAAAGCTGATGCAATGGTAGGTTACAGTTTATAGAGATGAACACTGAAAGAAATGTGCTTCAGATTACACACAAACAAAAAACTGATCTGACATTTTTGAATTCCTTTCAAAGCAATGAATTGGATTGACTGTTCAATATTCTTGAGAAAGCATAATGACTATGGACGTTCTGAATTGATTCTAATTTTCTTATGTGGTACTAAGCAGAGTCATTTATTGAAAGCTCCCTTTTCTGTGCCCTTACCTGCAGCCAGCTCCGGATGACTTTCCTAAGCAATACTTGGGAATAAAACTGATCAGCCTGGGCTGTCTTCTTAGCCAGACTTTCCTGGCTCTGCAGGAACCAGGTCAGCAGGCATTTCCTCTGTAAGGCCAAAGAGTGATGTTCTTTGGCCACCTGGACATTTTTTTAATGAGAAAAGGAAATTAATTCTTTTATCTTAAATCATTTACCTTGGCAAACAATGCTGTAAACCACACGTAGGCAGTTACCGGAGAATAATCTTTAGGATATTCGGCCTATGTCCTAAAAGCCTTGACTACTGACCCTATTAAATGCTGGTTTTAGATTCATGTCATGCATAGTCTTTCAATGCTGACTCTCCAAAGACCACAGGGACTTGCTGGTTATTATGGAAATGCCTCCAAGGCCATTATTTCACTTGCAATGAGTTTCAAAGTGGGTGGTTGGCAATATTCTTGGATTGTTCTCCTGGAGCTGGGACAGCAACTCCATAACAAACCTCTCTTTATTATGTTCTTAACCACTGTCTAATTGAAGAAATGCCATTACTTTCAATTAGTTTTCCAGAATGAGCTGTCACCAGCATTGAAATCTAGACATTATCAATAAACCACAAAACCATTTGATAGAAAAATAACATGATAAATTATTTAATGTCTTACCAACTTAAAAGGCTCACAGTATCATTCTATCAAAATAAACACACAACTCAGTTTATAGAAAGCCCTTCTCTCTTAGTGCTCTCCAGACAATTATACATTTTCCTAAGCCTTGTCTAGGCACCTGGCACTGAGTGTGACTGATCCTAGTGAGCCTCTAGGCAGTGATAGTTTTTGGCCAAAATGACCATCACAGGTTGTCTCTGTGGCACCCGAGACGACTGACTGTCCTGACTCATCCCAGTCTGGGATCCAAGAGGCTCCAGAAATGCATAACCTTATCCTTTCCCTCCTCTTCATCCTCTAGGAAGCAGAGCCAGGAAGAAAGATTACCAGAAGATTTCTTAAAATTCTAAAGTGGTTAATGGAATAAATTTAAGGGAATGAATTAGGGGAAATCCTAATAAGTCTTTTTTAAAAACTGTTATAAATAAGCCAGGGACTGTCTAACTGACCCCTTCTTCCTTCTTAATTTTTTTCTCTTCCTGGAAGTCATCTGTGATAGGTGAAGGAGCTATCCGTTCCTCTTTACAGTTCTCTAGAACTTTTGGTTTTATTCTTTTTTTTTTTTTTTTTTTTCAACTGGTGGTTGGCATCTGCACACACCTCTGATTCCTATACAGTCAGACATGCCAGAACTGGGCAGGCTTCTTCGAGGAAGGGGCTGCTGAGTTCCATTCTAGCTTTGTATTACCAGGGTCCTTATAACCTTAAGCAAATCAGTTCTCTCTTGGGCTCAGTTCCTTGCTTACACAAAAGATGGACAGGACTGTCAATGTTCTAAGAGTCTACTATTTTGCTATCCTAGGCTGAATAATGGTACCTCAGTGATGACCACGTTCTAATTCCTGGATCTTATAAATATCACACCTTATGTGATAAAAGGGATTTTGCAGATGCAATTAAGTAAAGGATCTCAAAGTGGGGGAGAATGTCCTGGATTATTTGAGAGGGCCTCAAATGTAATCAGAAGGGTCTTTAGAAGGAGGAGTCAGGAGAGACCAGCATCAGTACGAAATATGAGAATGAAAGCAAGAGACGGATTTAAGGGGTCATGAATGATGGAGGTGGAAAAAGCAAGGAAACAGATTTTTCTTTTGGGCGCTCCAGAAGGAACTTGCCCTGCTGACACTGAACTTAGCCCAGTAAGTCTGACTTTAAACTCTGACCTTGATAATGAATTTGTGCTGTTTCCAGCCACTAAGTTTGAAGTAAGTTGTTAAAACAGCAATAGGGAACACAAATACTTGTTATTAACTAGTCAAAATGCGGTGCTCAGAAAACCACTAGAAACACCTGACCTGCTTTTTAAAAATGCAGATTCTCTACCAACCCTCACCCCCCACTCCCTGCCCAGTGCTCCCCCATCAACAACCCAGTTCTGCTGGGAATACCTGGAGGTAGGACCAGAAATGTACAATTTTATAAGTTCTCCAGATGGCTTTATGAAAAGGAAAATTTAGAAATGCTAGTTTTAGATTTGTGTTTTCCTGTTTTATTTTAATTGAGGTTTTCTATAATTATTTTGAGTCTATAATTATTTTGAGTTCAAATTTCTATTTTTACATTATTATAAATTAAAAAAATTAATTTTGTTATTCACCCATAGATCCTAACTTATTTCTAAATTTTATACCTTTCTTGACTTTACTCAGTCAAAAATAAGGACCCAAAAAAAGAAAAGCTGATAAGAGTGTGAAAGTGAGTCTTTCTACTTCCTGTCTGCTTTTCCTTTGTATCTTAATAATTAAAAACAAGGAAACAGATACAATAAAATTAAAACAAAACAGAAGCATTCAATTGGATTGCAAACTATCTGATACAAGTACTTTTCTGGTCGGATACTGTAAATTTCCAGATTTAGTCACTCAAAAGCCGAAGAGTCAATACTCCCATCTCATTACTAGGCAAAAGCCAAAGTAAAACAGCAATGGCCGGGGAAAAGATGGGTCTAGTCCTCCAAATAGGATGGTTCTTTCTATTTGCCTTTAGGCCTACTGTCACAAACTGGCTTCCTCAGCTAGTTTGGTACACTCAATAGTTCTAGAACCCCTGGTAAAGAGGCTGAGAACAAAAAAACAGGGACGGAAAAAACAGTAGGGGAGGGAATTTAGGGAATATAAAAAGAAAAAAAAAAGTGAAAATAGGAAGAAAAAAAAATGGTGAGTATGTTGCCAGAGTGGAAAAAAAGAAGCCCAAGTGATGCTCACAGAGGTAGAACCTGCAGCATCGCAGAATTCAGCAGATCTCTCCGGAGAGGAAGCAATACTGCGCATCTTCAATCCTGGTTTTCATAATCAAAAACACTAGTCTTTTTACTATCAATCTTCCAAAAATGTCTAAATAAGGATAGTCATAACAGGTATGTATACTGAGCTTATTATTAAAAAGAATTTTAAAGATAACATTTTATCTACTTTGAACTTCCTGATCATTTAGTTGAATGGTCCATTCCATGCAATGGACAAATTTGAATTGCAATGGTGTTTGAGTTCATATATCTGTGTGGTACAGTGAATTACTATCATAGGATTGTACACCCATATTTCTGCATGTGATTTCAGTGTCTCCCAGTAGATTAAGTAGATGGAGCCTCTTTCTCTCCTAAATGACCCTATGGTCCTATGACTTGCTTTGGTCAATGCAATGTAGTGGACATGATATAAGCAGAGGTTTCATATAGGTTCACATAATTTGATATGGCCTCTGTGGGTCTGATATTTGCCAGGTGAAAAGCATGCCCTGATTAACTGCTGGAACCAGAATGAGAGGCTGTGGGAAATCTTGAACCCAATCCTCAAATGCCTGACAGGCATGTGAATGAGAAATAAATGTCTGAGCCATTAATATTTGGGGGCAGTTTGTTGTGCAGCTTTATCACAGCAGAAACCTAAAATGCCTTACAGTGATTATTTTCTCTTTGTTAATTCTTATAGAATTGAGAGAGGCCATTTCTCTTACCTTAGAGGTCTCTAATCAAAATTTGACTTTAGAGTTTTTCCAACCTGATTCAAGTATAGAAGTCTTTCTCTACTTGGAAGACAAAATTTAAACTGTTATCCCCAAATACACACACTCAATTCATTTATCTCTTTGACTTTTAAATTACCAAACAGCTCCCAGAGTCTAACTGGGTATTTATCCTATTTGAAAAGTCCATTTTCTAATTTGGGGGGGTGGGGGCAAGAGTATGACACTGTACCTGCATGTTTTGCTTGCTTTGTATTCTCAATCTCTTCCAAGGCTCCAGACCATTTTTTCTTAGCAAGACCCTTTCATAATGTTCTTTGGCTATTGCTTCCATCTGCTGGTTTCTCTTAATTCTCTTCTGCTTCTCTAGTTCTTTCTGTGGGGAAAAAACAAAACAACACACACATAAAAATGCCGAGGAGGGATGGAGGGAACAAGATGGTGACAGGAGCTCCTGAACTTTCCTCCTCCCTCAGATGCATTAAATTGTGAAGCTAGACATGGAGAAATTAATTCCTTCTGAAAGCAGTTCAGCAGCTAGCTGAGTGACTGATACATATTGAGCAAAACAGAAAATTCCCACCTAGAAATGGGTAGAAAAAACTAAGACACATTCTTGCCATAAACCACATCCCAGGCTCTGTAATGAGAGGGCAACTTCAACTCCCTGCTTCTCCCTGAGAGTAAAGGATTTAGACTGCACATTTAGCATCCCAACTTTTGAGACAAAATTCCTGCCTCTGAACATCTAATTCTGAAACACCAAACTCTGAACACTAATGCTTGTGTCTGTGAAACACACAAGATTACAGCAAAGAATCACTTCTTAATGGGTGTGTTAGTACTAGTTTTGCATATGCCCTATCTAGGTCTCAGCTTAGAAGGATCAGGGAAAGAAAAGCCCCCCTCCTAGTCTTTCCCTGAAAGGAGTTTGACTAGATACTTTACAGGCTGCTGTCTGAGAGCCTGGCTTCTAATTCAGTTCCTGTCTGAGGGCTGACTGTGATCCTCCCTAGAGACAGGAAAGCCACTGAACACTTCCCTATCTTTTTCCAGCTTGCTTCAACAATTAAACCAAAAAACACATCAAAACAAAAACAAACAGACAATTATAAATCAGAGACATCCTGCAGGGGAGGAGGAGGGAGAGGGATCAGAGGGAGGGAAGAGCACAGGGGACTGAGGTGATGGTGCACGGGTGCATTGGTGAAGAAAATTCTATGAGGACTAACCTGGTGTGGGAGGGAACCAAACATTGTTTAAAAATGAGCAGTGATGTAAAAAATATATAAAATAAATTAAAAAAAACAATTAAGCCAGATTGTCAGCATCTCTCTGGCAGGAGCTTGTGCATACTTCTGATGCCCCAACTTTTGTAGCTGCCACTTAAGAGATAGTTCCTTGGATTGCTTTGCTCTGACAGCCAGTGACGTGTGTCGTCACAAGTCCCGCAGACCACAACAAAGAAGCAATCTTGACATGAACGCAGCAGCATCCCGCCCTGTGGCTCTAAACCTGGGCTCAGTGCAGAGGAAACAAGCAAAAATGTACCTCTCCTAGTTTCTCCCTGGAAGGGGTTTAACTACATTTCAGCTGCTGCCTCTAAGCAGCATCCAATCCATACAGGTGCTGACTATAATCCTGCCCTTGGGACACTGTAGGCTTGGGCATATGCTCAACTACTGGAAGCGACTGAGAACAATGACAGTGATTGGGACAATCACAAATGATTGCAAGACAACCAAGAGCTTGGGCCAGGTTGAACTACAAGGTTCATCTCCTACATGAGACCACTGTCAAGACAGGGAGGAGGGCTGTTTCATCTCATGCACAGAAACCAACACAGGGTGTCAAGGAAAGAAAGAAACAGGGTAATATGTTTCAATCAAAACCAGTCTTTATGATATGGAGATAAGTGATTTACCCAAGAGTTCAAAATAATGGCCTTAGAGATGCTTGCTGAGTTCAAGACATAAATGCATGAAGAAAAAGAATTTCGACAAGGACAGAGAACCAAGCAGTAATCAAACACAACAAACACAATGTGTTCACACAATGTAGAAGGACAAAATGACACTGAACTGAAAAATTCAACAGAGGGATTCCACAATGAACACTGTGTAAATTATGGTAACAGAACTCTGAAACTTGAAAAAAGGGGAGCAATTCCTCCAATTGTGAGGAAAAGTTAAAAGTTGGTCATAGCCCTATAAGAATTAGGGTTATGCACATTTTCAGATTTATTAGTCACTGTCCACAGACATGATTTATGTCTCACCAAGTAACTAAAAAATAAAATAACCAGTTATAATAGCAGTCAGTATTTTCCCTTCAGCATTCATGGAGAACTTAGCAATGCAGACCCTTCCTTTAGATTCTGGGGTAGAGATTTATATGCCACTGCCTTGTTCGAAGTTAAAGACACCTCACTAAAAGTCTAGAAAAACATTCTTACACCACGTTATTTAAGTGATGAACGATAAGTCAATATACAAGTTAAAGGCATTTGATCATTAAAAGGCCCTTATGCCCCCCTCCAATATGAAACATTATCACAGATGACAGAAGATCTCATGATGAAGACTGTGGTAATGAAAGGAGAAATCTGCTCAAAATATGAAATCAGAATTCCTTATTATAGAGAATAAGTATTATATAGAAAGTTTAGAAAATCAGGAAAAATACAGAAACGGAAACGCCATCTCTCATCCTCCAACCTATAGCTAACATTTTGACATGTTTCTTTTGGGCCCTTTTTATGCTTATTTTAACGTAATTGTAAAATTTTGTGGTGTTCCCCTCTGTTTCACAATAAAATGTGAGTACTTTCCTGCACCATAAATAGAAAAATAAAAGCCACTCCCTCCTCTAGGAGGAGAAAGTTAAACCATTCCAGATGATGCACTCAGAACAGATACCCCAACAGAGATATCCTAGCTACCCTAAGGCAGAACTCCACCCCACATAGGCTGCTTGAGAAATAGGACAGAAACTTAATAGTCTACTACACAGATGCCATTTCTTTCTCTTTAATGAAAATAGCCTAAAATAAAGGTGAGAGGAAAAGGATACTACTTAAAAATGGTAAGTGGTAGCAATTGACAACCATTATGAAAGTCACACAGAAAAAGCAGAGATTTCAGACTGCATTCATGCCAGGGGCCTCTAGGTAGTATAAATATAACAACATCGAATTTAAGCTGCTGCTTCTTTATTTCCCATAATTTCACTTCAGGAAAGGGACAGTGGTGTATTACTGATTCTGACAAGCTCCGTAATTGCCTGAGCTTTCGGGGGGGGGGGGAAATAAGACCGAGAACACCGTAACATTTCTAATATGGAAGGAGATTTACTCTAAGCTTCGAATCAAAATGATGTATTTCTGGGCAAATTTATCAAGATGAAATATCCATATTCTCTAAAACCGTAAGCCAAAATTACCTTTATAGTCTTTATTTCAGACACTTGAGATGTGGAATTGAATGGCCAGAAATAAAAAATTATGTATAAGAATTTTCTCGTGAGTAGCAAAGGGAAGTCAAGGGCTAAGTAGGAAGGAAAGTAGAAACATCCACTGGGTGTGCCTGTAGCACCCAGACAACACTTGCGACCTGCAGACAGGAATAGAACACACACCATAACCCTCTGGAGAAGCTCTTTGGCCAAAATAACACTGTTCACAGGCACGGCTAAGTTATGGTGTAACTATCTTCTTAGAATTACATTTCTACGGCTGATGTTGTGAGTACCAAAGTAAATTTTTGGATGGATTAGGGGAAAATAACATTTTTTAAAGTTTGCTTTACCATGAGAAAACAGAAAAATATTTAATAAATTAGAGATCTGTTTGAGTAAAACTTGTAAGCATATTTCCTCCCTTAATTAAGGATTCCCCAATAGAACCGACTGTATTTTGTTGTTATTCCCACGTTTTCCATTACCTTGTATACAATATGTCTGTAATAAGACCTGCAAGGTTTTCTGGGAGGACCACATGAAACGATGCAGACTGCTGTGAGACAGCATTTTGTTCACTTAGGCTAAACATGGATACAAAATCACAATTTGTTAATGGCATACCAAAATCTGACTCATTTGAATGTGTACCTATAATCAGTCAATTCTGCTTTGGAAGATCAGGAATTATAGCAACAATTAAGAGTAAAGGGCTTCCCCTAACTCTCTGGCCTCTGTCCATTTAAGCACTCTCCTCTCCCCCCTTTCCTTTTGCTCTTGACTATATCTCCACTTATGCAGTCCTGTAACTTACACATTTTGGTCTCTCATATCACGAATTTCTCCCAAACTACTGGCTAATCAATAAGCAAATATGTGCTGCTATCTCTCATCTTTAAAAAACAAAACAAAACCCCCAGTCACCAACAAACAAAATCCTTCTTTGATCCAATGTGGTCCCTATCTGTAGTAATGGTCCCTGCTTCTTTGCCTCTCATGTTCTCCTCCACTCACTGGAATGGAGCTCCTTTCCCAGCATTCCACAGAAAACACTCTTGTCTAGGTCACAAATAACCTCCATGTTGCCAAATCAAAGAGTTTGTCTGTCCTTTTTAAATACCACATAAGCTAGTAAGGTAACTAATGCTGAAATTCTGGTGAATTGCTTGAGGCCAAGGGTGAGTCAGGATGAGAGGGTAGACCTCCTGGGGGTCTCAGTCCTCGGGGACTTCCCACCTTTTTGCCAGTTTTTGCTCCAGAAACCCTACCAGGCTCTCACAGACAGGATTAGGAAGATAATCCCAAGTAAATAATAAGTAAAATAATCCCAGGTAAAGTTCCCACCATGGCTCTGGCTGGGGGAGAGGAATAGAAGGTATTATAAAATCTGCTCAGGTCATTCTCCCTTAGGAGACAAAAGGTTCCATCTGTAAGCAGGACCATCTGTGGGCACCAGTGGAATACACTACAGCTGAGGGAGGGAACTTGACTTAGACCCATCCCCCCATCACAGGGAAGGATTTTTAAGGTCACAGACTGAAAGTGGCAGATACTGAAAGAAGGGCATGAAGGGGGAGGGAAGAACTCCACCCCTGAAGCAGTAGAAATTCTTGTGAATATCTAATGCTTTGTACTCCACAGACTGAAACTAAATCAAAACTTTAGAGAATGACCCCCCCTCATTCACACCCCACCACCACACTAACAAACCTCCATAATAATAGTGCAGTATAACCTGGAGAGCTGTAAGAGACAGACTCTCTGGGGAGCAACACAAAGGGAAGACATAAAGCCAACACAGGAGGCAAAAACAGAGTCGATAGAGGAAATGGAGTCTGTGATGCCCATAACAACAAGTCTCAACATGGTAGCCATAGCAACAACATATGTCCTACTAGAAGCTAGATTAACATAAATCTCCATACTAAAGTCCTACTTATCTCAGTTGTATTACCCTGTACAACATGGTTTTCAACAAGAAATAGAGTCTGAAAAGATAAATCAATCATCAGAACAAGACTAGATATGGCAGAGATGTTAGAACTATCAGAGAGAGAATTTTAAATAACTATGGTAATACTATTAAAGGTTCTAATGGATAAGAGAGTCATCATTAAAGATCAGGGAGGTAGTTTTAGCAGGTATGGAAGCAATAATAAAGATTTAAATGAAACTGACTTCTGTGTCCCTTTGACATGCCCCATCCTCATTCTTTGAGTATTTAACTTTCTGACACTATTCATCTTATATTTTCACTATCTCAGCCCTAGAATCAACATTTCTCCAAGCTGCCCTGGTTCTAAATGGTACTTGGAAAGCAAGACCTGAGCAGTGAGGGTGCTTATTGCTACTAAGGTATCATCATTTCTAATGTATACTAAGCCATGTATACATACCTATCTATATTTATTTCTGTATCTATATAGATAAATATATTAATTTAGGTATGAGTTCATACTTAGATGAAGTAGACAGGTGTCAATCTTAAAAGCTTCCACTGACCCAAGATAGCAAATCTGAATAACAAAATAGATTTTATAACTCAAAGTTTAAATAAATATATATATAAGTGCATTGATATAAATGATTAAATAAATGAGTGGAGGAAGAGAAATAAGTCTACCTCACAAAACAATTCCAAATACTATATATTAGACACTCCTCCCTTCAAGAGTCAGAGCTAAACATTCAACTCTTCCCTGCTTTGAGAGCTGTCTGGACTTAATGAATGACCTTTAAAGAATAGAGCATGCAAAGGGAAGAGGAGACACGTCACAGAGGAGGTACTTGTCTTCTAATACTGAGACCATGGCCTTAATCAAGTAATCAAGGTTAACATCACCAGAGATAAGTCATCCTGGGATAAGTCATATATCTGCTATGAGATTGGGAGAGTATTTTACCTAGGGAGTATTCTTTAAAAAACAAAAACAAACTGTAACCCCAGAATACTTATAAGAAAAACATCAGACCAACACAAATTGAGGGACATTCTATAAAATGCTTTGCCAGTGCCTCTCAAAATTAACAAGGTCATGAAAAACAAGGCAAGACTAGGTGCTATGGTCTGGTCTGCATGTGTCAAAAATTCACATGTTGAAATTCTAATGCTCCAATGTGACAGTATAAGGGGGGGGTGGCGCTTTGAGAGGTACTTAGATGGAGCCCTCATGAATAGAAAGTGCTGCTAGAAGAGACTCCAGAGAACAGAACTCCTTAACCCCTTCCATCATGTGAGGACACAGCGAGAACTTGGCAGACTACCACCCAGAAGAGGGTTTTCACCAGAATTTGACCATGATAGCATCCCAATATTTGACCTCCAACCTTCAGAATTGTGAGAAATAAATTTGTGCTGTTTACAAGATACCCTGTATTTTGTTACAGCAGCTTCAACAGACTAAGATACTAAGAAACTATGACATGTTTTAAAGGAAATATACTTCAGTCCATAAAGGGGCACCTACCCCAATCTTGGTGAAGAGGAAAGTGAGGTGCAGTAGGAAAGGCTAATGTAGAAGTCATGTTTGAGTTAAGATCTGAAGAAGACGCAGGTTTTCACAAAGGTAGAGAAAAAAGAATGAAGGTGAGGGAAGAGTGTTCTACACAGAAGTTCTGGGGACGGGAAGGTGTGCAAGGCCACAGTATTGCACACAATAAACTTCAAGGAAGAGGTGACTTGCCCAAATAGATAGTACTGACCATTTTCTTCAGTTTCTTCTCTTGTCGCTTTTTCTCAAGTTGAGCTTCCTTTTCTTCTGCCTCCCTTTTCTGACGCTCTTCTTCTAGGGCTTTTAACTGGGCCTGATCAAGATTAAAATTCGTAGAAATGAGAACCTCAATTTTTACAGAAATGAGAGCTATACTAAGAAAAATCAAGCATCTACCAACATACCTATCCCGTTCTGGAAGAAGCCTACATTTTGCAATAAAAGTAGGAAACCTGACCAACAGGTGGTCAGTTGTGCAACTTAAAATCTTATCTAGAAGAATCCTGGTCTACTTAGGAGAAGGTAAGACTAAACATGAATAAGATCATTAATTTTTCATCATAAAAGAATTACTTTTTAGTTCTTATTTGCACCTGAGAAGTATTAAGCCCAAACTATATACAATATGGGAAAATTTTTTTTTTCCCTTTCACTTCACCAAGCCAACCAACCAAACAAACAAAAAACAACCCAACCCCAAACTGTTGGCATATTTACTTTTTCTTAATAGGTGCAAAATTTACTTTTGACAGTCTGGGTCAAAATTTACAAAGTATCAGGTTGGACATCAATCTATAATACAAATCTTCCAATTTGTTAGCTCCCTTCAATTCTTCCTTCCTGCTACACTTAGGATGATGAAGATGCTTTCCCCCTTTATTTTTCTAAAATTGTCATAGAGAGTTCAGGTTAGCAGGCAAAAAGCTATTTTCAAAGTTGGTCTAACTCTGTTGTCATAAGAGAGCTAAACAAGCAAGTTTTCATGTTTTAACAAAGACCTATACAACTCCTTTTTCTTGCCTCAGTTTGCATTCTTGATTTATTACCAATTTCTCCTCTTCTTGTTTTTTCTTCCTCTCTGCCAAGATCCGCCTACGTTCAGCTCGCTGAGCTGCTCTCTCTTCCATGGCTAGAAAATAGTAACAGAGTTACAGTATCAAAGATATAAGGAATATTGAAAAAGAAATTTCTCCATTTTACAGTAAAAATTGTTATTGTTAGGATTTTCTTATAAGTTGAGTGTTCACAATTTCAGAAATATATGTAGCTACACATACATGTCTATGTACATGTCTGTATATATCATATGTATTTATTTAAATATGTAAATATATAAATATATTAAATACAGCTATATAAGATATAGATACTTATACCCTATAAGTTAAAGAACTATAATCTCATCCTCACTAATGATGATCAATTTTCAAATAAATTACGTTTTTGGTTACATTTCTATCAGAAAAACTGATTACTGGTTTAAATAAGATAATGTACCTAGATGATACTTGTAGTAAATAAAACTTAGATGCCAGGCTTTTAATTTGATGCTCCTGTAACACATGTAGAAAACTTTAATTACATCTAAAAAATATTTTGATAATAGTCACTTCTCAAATCCCATTAAGTTTGTTAATTTTTCCTAAGTCACTATACATATGTCTGTATATGTAACAACAACAACAAACAAACTAAAGTTTGGGGTCACAATGAATACATTTTAAACTAGTTTTAAGGGTTGTATATCCAGATGGGCAGGAAATGGAATTGTACTAGGCATTTGGAGAACTGGCATCTGAACAAATTTGAGTGTCAGACTCCTGTTCTTGACAGTCTATTAAATATCGATCCAAAAGAAGCAAATGTGCAAGATGGTCTGATAATATGACTCTGTCATCAGTCGGGGCTTTCATAGGAAGAGGGGCATGGGTGGGAGGAGTATCAAGTTCTGCTCACCTAAGTCAGCCAATAATTACTTTCAATTCTTTGTGCCATGTTATAGAGAAGAAAATGTAAGTCCAAGTTTTAGGAATTAGTAAACAAAAAACTCGCCAGGCTATTTCTTGCAGATATTAAGTGTCTGCTTTGCTGGAAAAAGAATCGTGGGGGTGCCAGAGAGAGTGGGAATGAGACCGTCTTTAAGGAGGCTGAAATAGACTAGAGGATTAAAGTGAAAGAGTCCTAAGCAGAGTCTCTGGTCATATGTCCTTTTCCCATCTTTTCTACAGCTACATGAAGGACTACTTGAAAATATACTGGGGTTCTGAGATATGCTAACTCCTTGATCAAATAGTAATTTGAACTGGGCATTTTCCAATCATCCTCAGAGATGGAAAAAGATGGCATAAGCTGATGTCTTGGAAGTTAATGCAAAGACTGCCAGTCTCTCCATTAGTAGGAACTGAGCAGGGACAGTGTCCTTCAAGTGACATCATTTCTTGTAAGAACAGAGATCTTGCCACAAGTGAAAAATCAGATTTATAAACCACAATATAATTGTCAAAGTACCTAGCACATATTACAAACATGTATACTTTGTGACTATAGCAATGAGAACAATTAACAGATTCAGGAGATGAGTTGTAAAAATGTTTCAAAGCATTATTTGATACAAAAAGGGATTTCTACTAGGTGCATCAAAAAAGCTATTAAAATGTCTGGCATATATTTCATTACTAAAAGCCTATGACCAAGACACAACTCATTCAAAATGATATAATAATGATGTAAATTGCTACAAACTGTTCAATACTTGTATATTAACAAAGCACAATGATAGGTGATTATTTTCAGTGTTTATCCTTAGCAGTTTCTCTGAGTTTTCTCATTTGTGTTATTGTTCCATTTTGTTTCTACAATCCAAATCTCAAATTTTAGAAAAATGACATCTTTCAGAAACGTGTGTGTGTGTGTGTGTGTTGGCTGAGAAGGCCAAAAAGTTTGGCAAAAGGGGTAGGAAAAAAGTCTTGTTTCTCTCTGGTAATTCCATTCCTCATGTGTTTACCCATCTCAAGTCTGACCAGGCTCTGCCAAGTCTCAAACCAAAGAGTTGCCAGAATTCAGTCCCAGCTACTCAAAGAGGGAAGACAAACACTGCCAGGCCACCCCCAAGACAGCCCTGCCTTTCAGTATGGAATGGGGTGCCATCAGCTGCCTTGGGTTCCTTCTGGATCCAGAAAGAGAATTTCGGGAGTCACTTCCACTGCCTTCAGTCCCAGGGGAAGTAACAGGCGAACTGGGGAGAAAAAAGCAAAAGAATTCAGACCATAACCAGATTTCTTCAAAGCCCTTTCACCGGAGAAACTCAGAGTTTTCATTAATCCTCACTCTCAGAGATAACTGTACACTATCACACATATTTTATAAAACTGATATAAAGAAGCAGGGAAAGTTGGTTGGCCTGTGTTTACAATGGGAGACAGGTGGTCTAACTCTCCTGAAGTACTTCAAACCAATAGTTACGACCCCTCCATATCCTACGCTTTATCACACATATTATTATGTCTCTGAAACTTTCTTAAATGGCTCTTGAGAAACTTGGACTCTTATTCCAGGGGCAAAGATGTTTACTTTTATCTAAAACAACTACAAATTTAAGCTAGGTAATTGGCCAGCCCAGGGGTAGTTCTATTTGGACCTGATATTTGTTCCACCTGGCTTCTCAGAACTAATATCATCAGAAAATCAGCAATCTAATTGGAGCAAGCAAACCTTTACTGGCATAATAACAGAACTCCTCAGACAAAGGCAAGCACAACAATGGTAGCCACTTGCCACTTGTATCTGGCATGAGCAAATCACATTTGCTTTAAGGATTCGCAATAAAAGGGGAGATTATGAAATCTGGAAGGCAGGCAAGAGAACCTCCCAGAGCTTCTTTACCAAAAAAGGAGAAACCCCTAATAAAGAGTCCAAAGAATGTTGTGATACAATGGACATACTTTGGAAGTAATTGAGGGGTTCTTTTTGGTTCTTCTTCTCTGGGGTTTGATAATAGGCGGCCCTGTGCCTCTGTGACTGATGCAGCACGCTCAGCTGCCCACCGAGCCTCTGCCAACCGCTGGCTTTCCTTCAATTCCAGAATTGTTTTCTGTTGTTCCTGAAGTTTCTTCTTTTGTTTTTCAATCAGCTGTTGCTGGAAGATATGGCGATTGTGGAAATGACCCATGCAAATAGGTTCTGATTTCTGACTGGTAGTTCTGAGTTTCTCACTGCCGCCAGGCTGTTGGGAGGGCTCAACATCCAGGGTCTTGTGCTGCTTATTGTCAGATGTGTTCTGAGGGACATTTTGGAGGGGAACCTGTATGCTGCTCTTTGTTGGTCGTCCCAATGGGGGGCTGAGCATAAAATCATTGCATTCTGATGGAGGCTTTTCCCACAAATGGGACATGGCAGTCACCTGAGAGAAGAGGAACACATTATAGCTTAGCCAGTTAAAAGGCTGTGCTGATGAGCTCCAACTCCATCTAGTCAGCACTGTTCTCTTCAAACAAGTGCACCCCAGAATTGCCCTGTGTTCCTGGCCTGGCTACCTCAGAAGCACTGGTCTTAGCTCTGTGAGTCACTCTTAGCCTGTGCAGTTCCACTCACCGTGCAAGCTGGGTAGGAGGGTGGTTATAGCTGTTCTCAGCATTGCTGTGGGTCAGGACATTTGCAAGAAGAAAAATGTGCTCTTATCAATTTCTAATTTGGACAGTATTTTATTTGTGAATTAGGTAAGATCACTCCAGATATATATTATAGGAGTTTAAATCTGTATGAATTAACTTTGAAATTTGCAGAGAATCAAAAATTTTTTTCTTAAAAATACTTGAAAACTAAGGAATCCTTTTACAGATCAGTAATAGCTCTGTTCTTTCAATGACTCTCCTGCTACTAGAAAATTAACCATAGGGTGTTCAGTTATTTCAGGGCCAAGGCCTAAATTAAAGCTTACAACTTCCAGTTATTCACAAATAATTTGGGGGAAGTATTTGCAAGCCCAGAATTATAGGCAAATATCTGTATTACTCAAGAATAATGTTATCTAATAACATTTTGTCTTAGCATATGGTTTAATCAGTTTTAAAAACTCTATCATATAAATCTCATTTAACAGAGACTGAGGTATTCAACTATAAGCTCTATACAGAAGGGAAGAGAACAGAATTCTTAACCAGAAAACTTATCCTGGCCAAAATAATGTCATAGTTAAAATGTCTCTTTTAAGAATGGTTTGATTCCATGGTCTAGGATCTGACCAGTTTTTGATTCTGCCATCTGCAGTGGCATAAGGAGAGAAATACTATGAACTATTTTACATCTTAGAAACTTCTAGCTTTAATGAGGTGCTATACTGAGGTACTCAAAAAATATTTTCATGATGATGGAAATATTTTCTATAGACTCAGTTAAAGTGAGAGAAGTGATATATTGAAATTCGGACAAGTTGCATATTTTTAAAAATAACCTCCTATTTCAAAAATGTTGGTGGACATTTATTCATGAGAACGAACACCTGCTTAAGTAATTTAGCGTCAAGCAGGGTATATGTTTTAGGCCATTTTAGACTCTGTGGTGGTACTACATTATTACCCCAGCAAGACTAAAAGCCTTGAATACAGGAACAAGATTTCCTTTGGATCATGTTAACTTCTTAAGGTAAAAATAAGAGAATGAAAGAAAAGCTTAATGATACAGGCTGTACTTAATGGGATAGGACTGACCATTCTGGTTTAATTGAAGAAAATCACCAACTAGCTAAGTGATAATTTTGAAAAAAATTCAAGGTATATGTGTTTCTGGTACATGAGTTCCTATGATTGTATAATTAATGAGCACCTGACTAAAGATTTTATATTTCATTTGTTCATATTATATTCAATACTCTGGAAAAGACCAGACTTTAACTTGTAACCTATGGAGTCTATTATAGCCCTTTATTTTCATTTGCTCTATTTTTTACAATATTATCCTTTCTTGATAAAACTATTTGCTCTCAATTTCAGCAATTTAGAGGCTTTTTTCTTTAGCTTAATACATGTAATAATTTTTCTATTTTATGTAAGTAAAAAAAAATACTTCCTGCTGACTTTTCTTTTTCATGTAAAGCTAACAACAGTAGACCTTTGTAAGGTAAAAACTTCCACACAGCTATTTCCTAAGATAGAATATTTGCTTGAATCTCAATGGAAACAAAATTATCTAACTGACATAAAATATAGGTGGAGATATTGCCTTTATTTAGGGGAAGAGAACAAAATGTTACATAAATCCCAAGAAGGATCCTCACGATCCCCCTTTGCTGGGATACTACGCTTAAATTAAAACCACCCTGCTTGCTAGTAGTAATGAGGATAAACAGCAAGACTGGAGAAACTCTACTGCCCAATTTAACTTCACAAGTCTGAGTTAAGTACTTAACAGTATCTTGTGAAAGGATGGAAGGTCTAGGATAGAGGTGAGGGCATAGAGGACCTTCTCCAAAAGGCTTTTCAAACAAGGTAAGTATAATAGTGAAAGGAAAAACTGATAGGATTGATTTTATAAAAAGCTAACTGTGTATACTAAATACCATATATAAAACAAAAAGATAAGTGACCAAAAAAATCGCAAGGTATATAATAATAAAAGCATCACATCTTCGAAAATATAAAAAGCTCCAGTAAACAAGAAAAAAAATATACAATCATGTAGAAAAGTTACAAGGGGCACCAGGAAACAAGTCACTATATATCTATCTTTCCATATCTATTGTCATATATATATGTAAATGGACAATATAAAAATGTTTACCCTCCCTGATAATCAAGGAAATGCAAATTATGAATCAATAATAAAATTGAAAATATTTTACCTGTCAACTTGGCAAAAATAAACATATGTCATCAGGTAGGAAAACAGGTACTTCTTTGGTACAGCCTTTCTGGAAGGGCACTTGGCAATAGCCTTTAAAATGTGCATTCTGGACCTCCCCAGTGGCGCAGCAGTTGAGCGCTGGGTTGCAAGGCTGCCTGCAGCCTCTGCAGCGCCGGTTTGATACCCGGCTGCTCCCTGGCCACCGGAGGAGGGTCCCACATGGCGCATAGACCTCTCCTGCTGCCTGATGCTCCCCTCAGCAGTGTACTTTGGTCCTTCTGCCTGCTCTGCTCCCTGCTCTGGCTCTGGTGAATTCTCTCGCCCCCCACTGAGCTTCTGATTGTACCCAGTGCTTGTATAAATGAATAAATAAATCTTAAAAAAAATAAATAAAATGTGCATTCTATTTTTAAGGCTTTATCCTAAATAAAGCATTATGGATATGTGCAAAGATTTAGCCACAAGGATGTTCACTGAAGCTTTGTTTACAAACATCTTAAATGTTCGCCAAAGGAGAGAAGGTAATAACATGGTAGCTTATGGTTTATGACAGTGTCATGCAACCATAACAAAATGATGCACAGAATGGCAGTCTTTAATCAGAAGCTGTTCATCAGCTTCATCTGTGAAACTTAAATTTAAATACAGGTGCCCCACACCCAGAAAATCTGATTTAGAAGGTCTGATTCTGCAGTATACACTCAGTTGTGAATTACTGGTATGGAAGCAGATTTGGTAACATGGAGAATTCTCATGTTACATTGTGAAGATGTAAAAAAAAATTAGAAAAAATGACAATTATATTTTTAAGAAACAAACATGGGGGCCTCCTTGGTGGCACAAGGGGTTAAGAAGCTATCAGCAGCCACTGTAGCACGAGTTCAATTCCCGGCTAGGGAGTTAACCCACATGGCCCAGCAGACTCTCCTGTTTCGCCCGCTGCTCCCCTTAGCAGTGTATTTCAGTGGATCCACCTATTCTGCTCCCCACTCTGTCTCTGGTGAATCCTCTCACCACCCCAACCCACCCCCACCTCGGGCCTACACTCCAGTTCTTGTATGCATAAATAAATCTTTAGAAAAAAAAAGAAACAAACATAGCTTTCCTTTTTCAGTACTGTAGTAGACTAGTTATCCTCAATGGCTTGGCTGAAGAAAATTTAAAAACTGAATGAAATATTAAAGAGGAAAAAATTGCATATGTTTGAGTAAAGACTGGGTGGCTACACAACAACATATTATCAGTGGTTATCACCAGCTGATGTATTTATAAGCTATTTTTCTTTTTAAAGTAATTTTCTTCTACTAAACTGCTACAATTAAGACATATGATTTTTCTCACTAGAAAAATAAAAAAAACTTAAACAACCCCTTCTTCTAAGCTACAAGCTCATTTAGAAAGGAAATGTCTAATGATCAAATCATAGGAGTTCAAGAGTTGTGAACAATGCTTTATATATCTGTTCCTGAGTCTTTCACTTATTTAAAATTCCTTCTCTATATTATGTCCCTACCAAGTTTCAAGTATACCAAAGTTTAGATGTGCTTATAAAAGCCCAAGATTCAGGTCAAGAAAATAAACACTGCCTGAAAAAGAAACCTTTGTGCATTTATAGCCCCTCCCATCCTTTGGACAGCCTAGGCAAGGCAGCTGGACAAAGGCTATCACACCCTAGGCTATACAAGAGCAAAGCTAAAATGCAAGTGTTTATTAAGGCAGAAGAACAAGTAAAGGAAAAACCGTACCTCTCCATTTCTTATAGGTGGATCCACTGTGGATGTTGCCTCCTCAAGTATACAGAAGCCCGATGACCCACTTGCACTGAGTTTCCCCAGTGATGCTGCCTTCAGCAGCTCATTCATTTTTTTCCTGGTTTCTTCCTTTGCTAGAGTTAGCTCTCTCTTTAGGATCTCTGCGCGATGCCAACGCTGCCATTCCGCAAAGCGCTGTCGGAGAACTTGTTTTCGGTTATACTCAGTGGCCAGTTGTTGTTTTCTAAGCAACAAAGCACTTCCATTAAAAAAGGGGAATCATTTATAGGTTGATAGTAAAAATGAAACAAATCTAAAGGAGTCCCAGAAATGCTCCATTTTATCCTTTTAGTTAAGCTAATAAAATACCCCACTGTACAGGGCTTTCTCTTAGAAGGCATTGATACCTGAAGACATTACCTCAGAAAAAGTCATATTCAATTTTTTTATTATAACAAAATAGTTTTTGAGAGCTTTTGGGGAGGGAAGAAGCAAAAAAGCAAAGGTATATAAATACGGATACATGAAGGAAGAAGTTAGTTATGCTGAGAAATCTAAGGAAGACAGAGGTTTGGGGAGAAGAGAGGAACAAGACTTTTAAAAGTCAACGTCAAATTATGAAGGTGGATATTGCCAAAGAAGGGCTTGATAAGGGAAAGGATCTCTAAAAACAAACACTCACTTACTAAACCCATAAACAGAATGAATGAAGGAACTGCCTTGTGAAAACACTTGCTAAACACTAGACATGTGTAAAAGGCAAAGACAAGGCTCTCGCTCTCATGGAACTCACCCAGAGTCTACGGAGGGATAAGGTTCATTCTCTCCTACAGAAGTGTCCCTTTTGATTCCTGGGAATTTCATGAACATTAGGAGACATGACTGAGTGGAGTCAGGAACTGCCAACTACATTCCCTCCCTATTGGAATCTCCATTGGAACCACTTTGATGGCAGCCAGTAGAGACTTCAAGCATACAGGTCCTCGGTCTAACTGTAAGTTGATAATTCTGGCCCTGAAGAATTGAGCCAGAGAGTTTGGAACTTATGTCCCATCAGGGGTCAGTTTTGAGGTTAAAACCTTAATGTTCAGATGCGTGCTTGATTTTATCTTGTCAAAGATGACTTGAATAAGTTCTCTATAATACTATTTGCATATTTATTTCTGTTAAACATATAACGCTTAACTGTCCTCATGGACTCTTTGGGGTCGTATAAAAAAGTGATAAAGTTCTTAAGTCAAGGAGCTAGGAGAACATTTCTAGAGTTCTTTAATGTTTAAGTGACTTTTAAATATTTTTGATAGCCAACTACATTAAAAATTTTACCCTGTGATTCAATACACAAGTTTATGTGTGTATGTATGTATGAAACAAATGCATATCAAACTGAAGCAAGGGCCTCCCCAGTGGCGCAGCGGTTGAGTGCTGGGTTGCGAAGCTGCCCGCAGCCTCTGCAGCGCCGGTTTGATCCCCGACTGCCAGGCAAGGGTCCCACATAGCACGCAGACCTCTCCTGCTGCCCGCTGCTCCCCTCAGCAGTGTACTTCGGTCCTTCTGCCTGCTCTGCTCCCTGCTCTGGCTCTGGTGAATTCTCTCACCCTCCCACGCTTCTGACTGTACCCAGTGCTTGTATAAGTAAATAAATAAATCTTAAAAAAAAAAAGAAAAACATTAAAAAAAAAACTGAAGCAAAACTTTTACCAAACAATATTTGACCTTACTAACAGAGATGTACTCTGGTAAAGTTCATCTTGAGCCTGACTGATTTCAGGACCTAAAGATGGATTAAAATTCTTAGTTTGAAAAAGACTACTATTTATATTTAACATGGTAAGTTTTATGCTATGTATCTTTTAACAGGATTAAAAATAAAGGTAAATAGAAATTTAAAAAAGACTGCTTTGAATCACAGAATTTAACCTATCAGAGGAGGTGGATGAAACAACCAATTCGTGAGAGTAGAGTCAATTGAAATAGTGGTTTTTATGATAATCACTAACAGCAACTCTGACTGCAGCATATTTTATTATATTTAATTGCTTCTTTATAATGCATTAATGGTTGGCACTCAATAAACAAATACTTGGTGATTGACCAACTGATGGATTTTGTAATAAAAACATACATGGCAATAAAGATAAATATATATACACACATATATAGCATTTTACTTTGATGCAAATAAGAAACTGAATAACCTTGAAATAAAAATTTAGAAGAAATAAGAGAAGTTAAGTCAGGTAGCAACATAGGTAAGGACAAAGGCCCACAAATATCAATGTATAAATAGTGAAACAAATGAAAATCCCTAGAACACTTTACTTAGGTAATGAACAATCATAAATTTCCACAGGATAGACGATGTATATTGTTCTAATGTGAAATTCAATTTTCATCACTCTGCTCAGGAAGGGTGAGTATGAAATTTACCTGTTGTGTTAACTTCATGTTTTTATAGCATAAACAAACAAAAGCAACCCTGGGAGGTTTAACTGTCAGGGAATAGATTATTTGCACACTATGGAAGAGACAAAGAGAATAGTATTTCCTTAAGCCTCACAAAAAGACTAAACAGTAAAAAGTGGGTAAAAAATTGTATGTTCACTCCGTAATGGTCAAGGAGGGGATTTAAAAATGTAATTAAGATATCTATGTCTGCGGGTTGAAGAGGAAGGGGGGGAATTCAAAAGCTAGGTTCTACCTCTACTTCTCTGCTGTTCACTTCAGCAGCAACAATATTCTAGACTAGCCAATTTCTATATTTTCTAAAAGATGACCCTAAAAACGTAAATACTGTTGAAAAGGATCAATCACTTAAACTTCTTAAAACCTAAAGAAATGGTTCCACTGGTCATAAAATGGACAGAGTTCCCATGTGGAAAATATCCTGCCTCGATATGCTTCCAAGCTGAAATTAGGGGGACTTTCTGGCAGGAGTATGTAAGTTTATCATCACAATGATATAACTTCATGCAGAGAAAGGCTTCTCTAAAGACCTAAGAATATAAAGTATAACAGGATTCGATGGGAATTTAAACATGGACCATGCTGCTCAGAATCAACACCTCAAAAGATACTTGGTGACTGGTGCATATTCTAAAGCCTAGAGGCTAAAAGAACACTAACTCAATCTCACTACATATGGGGCAATGGCAAGCAGCTGCAAGTTTCTAAGCCTCAGATACTTCCTCAAAAATGGTTCTTCCCTTTATAAAAAAAAGGTCCTACACTGCCTATATTGCACGGCTTTTTTTTTTTTTTTAATGATCTAGTATAAAAGAAGCTATTAAAGAAAAAGAACCTACAAACAGAACAAATTCACACATAGGTATTATAATACCTTAGGACGAGACCACCAGATATCTGAAAGGTGTTTTGATTTTTTTAAAAGGAAATGAGAAGTGATAAATAAATAACCATATACTAGTGATCTAGTTGAGTGCCAAAATCTGACGCTGAACATAAAAACAGCTTTAAGGCTAACAGCTACCTGAGATGAGCAGGTTCAACAGGAATAAGATTGAATAAGCTAATGCATTCAATAATGCACCAGGCAGCCCCCAGAGAAATAGTGGAAGATAAGCGAATTCTGTTTTGTAGTGAGTCAGGCAATGCAAGTCTGGCCTTCTTGCTTCTCTGATAGATGTAGCAGGAGCTTTCCTAGCCTCAGACGCCATGCAGTTTCTAGCCTCTCTTGTGGATACGCAGGTGAGCACAGAAGGAAGGGCAATGGCACATGATTAACAGAAGTGCTCCAAAACTGATTACACAGAAGTATCCCGAAATCAGGAATGCCAGAAATGGGGGATACCTGACAGTCTATTTTCAACCCAGCCTCCACACCTCCATGCTAAACCTGTCAGGTTCACACCAGCCTGCCCATGTGTTGGTTTCCCAGTTTTTCTCTAGAATGAAAAAAACCTTCTCTTGAAAGGTGGAGCCCATGAACTCCTATTTTTAAGAAGCTCTTTGGGGGATGGTAATGCATGAGATCCAAGTTTATGTCATTCCTAAGTATTTATGGTGCTTTCTGTTGCAATTATTTTTAGTATTTGGGAACAATCTTTGATTTCTCCACTTAGATCAAAAGCTCCAAGAAGGCAAAAATGTTTAGCACTTTTGTAGTCCTCCTCTTACTTAGGAGTCTAGTACACAGGAAGCATCAGTAAAGCTGGCTTAATGAATACACTCTATCAAACAGAATGAGTGAATGAATGAATGAGTGAATGTCAAGGTTTGAGGGATGTCAAGGTGCTATTTTTTCCACTGGCCTGCCACAGTGCTCTCAAATCCCCATCATTTATATTTTGGGTATTGTTTCCAGCAGCTGATTGCTAAAGTGTAAGTTTCCTAGGAGGGATAAAGTATCCCTTTACAGTAACAAGGCATGAAACTCTTTAGGAAAAAGGGGAAGAAATAAAATGCATCTCACATGACAGCCTAGAACACTGGGTGCAGGACTGAATGGACAGTGAAGGTCACTACATGAAAGGACAGAGATGCTTCCTGTCCTGAGAAATAAGGGAAGTGAGTCTTAGGAAGGGCTCATGGAGGATGATGAACACAAACCCTGCTTCTTCCCAATTTTGTCTAGGGTTTGCTGTACATCTAGGAAAGAAGGGAAAGGGGAGGAATGCAAGATATGTAAGCAACTTCCAAAGTGAATATGCTGAGGAAATTCAAAATACAGTTCATATTTCAATACCACCATGGCAAAGGGCCTAACATAGTGTGTGTAGCAGAATTTTGTTGTATTACCTAAGTAAGGGAAGCCTCAGTTAGGGCTTGGGATATTTGTTAATGTTGAAGTTGTATTACAAAACTGAATTGAAATTTTATAATACCATTACCATAACTATATATTTTTAAAAGATAGATAAAAATGGAAGGAAGGGAGGCAGGAAGGGACGAAGGAAGGAAGGAAGGAATTAAGCAAGAAGCCCCAAAGGTTCGGCCCTGCATAGGGGACATGCCAGTGAGGAGAAACCCCAGATGGCAAAAGCAAATGTAGATGCAAAAGCTGGAGGATGAGGATACAGTTGACATCTGAGTAATGGGCATAGCAAATGATTGCAAGTTGAGGTAGATGAGCCACAGAACCAGCTATGTTTGGTCAATCTGGTAAGAGCTGAGTTACTACAATGAGTAGCCAAGTATATAAAAATGCTCTCTAGCCCTTCAGCATGCTAGAAAAAAAAAGTGCTTGAAAACACTATCAAGTTGAATTGCAGAAGAAAAAGGACTGGCTCTTCATTCATTCACTAACACACTTAAGTTCAGCAAGTTTGTATTTGGTATCCATTGAGGTACTGGAAGAAATCCTGATGAGCATGGTAATCCTGGCTCTCTTGACACTATCAATTCCACTGGTATTTGTTGATTTCTACTTGCAGTAACTACCTTTGAGTTGTTCTCTCCACTTCTAATATCCCAACCTTCTCTGAACAAAATCACCCAACTTAATTTCCTAAGCCAATCTCCAGAACAAAGAAAAACATGAAGAAAGCCAGGGATTTTAGGAAAGCAGTACAAAAGACATTTGTGTTAACAGCTCTTTTTTTTCTCTCCTGTGTTTCTAGTATGATGTATCATTTGCTAATTATCATGTCTATTTGTCATCTGTAATCATCTGAAGTAAACTGCAATATAATTGAAAAACATGGCAGTCTTATAGGACCATCAATATTTGTTATTTATCATAGGAGTATGGGGTATAGGAAAAAGCATCAGACTCAGAATCAAAAGACCAGCCTCTAGTCCTAGACTAGCTACTCTTAACTTTATGACCTTGAGAGAGTTATTTACCATTCTCAGACTTACTTTCATCATCTGTAAAATGATGGACTATATCAGATGATACTTGAGGTGACTTCTTGTTCTAAGAATTTTTTTTTGCTTTAAAGTTTTACAGTAAAAAAAAAAATTTATAAGTTAAATATTTTCTAGCTCCAGCAGTTTAAAAAAATGTTGTACCCATTCTGAACATTTAAAAATAGACACCTGAAAATAATTCACAGATATGAGACATAAAGTTCTGAGATCTTTAAAAAAAATTGGCACATCATGCCATTATGAAATCCCCATTTAGTACTTTTATTTTAAACAGTTTAATTGGGATGAAACCTCAAGTTCTTCAGGTTTTTCTTCTGCAAGCTTCTTTTGGCATGTAAATCTCACAGGCCACTGTTAACTTGAACACTGTTAACTTGAAATATTCTAACCCTTTATGCCTGTCCTCAAGTTACTTTCTCTTTATAACACCTTCAGTTTCCTGTTTATTTAATGAATCCTGCCAGCCACTCCTTTTCCAGTTAGCTATCATCTGCAATTTCTTTATCAGTCACTAGGATCTTGAGAATTTAGAAATGAATTATGGAAGAATTTTCTATTTTGAGCTCTTTTTTTCACTTAAAATTTCCCCCAAGCATACTTAGGAAAATTGACTCAGTCACTCTACTGCTTAAAAACCTTCAATAATTCACCTTCATTTACCAAAGAAAACCTAAACTCAAGGCCTTTCACAAATTAATGAACTTGACAAGCATATCTTAATGATCTCCAGCTAATCAGGGTGGCTACACTTCATGCCTTCACTTCCTTTGCCTGTCTCCACCCAGGAACATTTTACTTATTACGCAGAACCTAGCTCAAGTCCCATTTCTTAATAAAGCCTTCCTGACATTTTATAGGAACCTCCTCAGTCACAGCACAACTTCCCTCTACTAAGTTCTCAGCAGAATCACTACACAGTTTATACTGCTACTGAACACCTGTACTATTTCTACACCTGTACTATTTTTGTACCACAAAACCGTGAGTTCTTGGGGAAGAAGGGGAAATGCACCAGTCTCCTATGTATTCATCCCAGGGGCTGATTTCATCAAAGGGCTGTACAGCTCCAAGGGGGCCATATCCTTCTATAGAACAATATTCCACATATCATTCAATCACTTTTCCACCCTGAATGGAGTTGCTGGTGAAGAACTGATTATGCATAAGAACATGAACCGGTGCACTCCTCATCATCCCAAATAAACATATGGTTCCTTCTACATCTACAATTTTGGTTCAAGAATGCAAAGTTGAACTTGGAAATGAAAAGAAGAAAATGCATTTAATTTTAAGATGCTTGAACAAAGAAAGTTTTTTTCTGTGTCATTCACAAGAGACAGCATAAAAACTGATACAAAGGTGTCAAAAATCTCTAAATAAGGTGTGGTACAAAAGACAGGGGTGTGGGAGGAATCACTCTTGGCAGATCTGCCTTCCCAGATGGATGTTCCCTGTGTCCCTAATTAACATTCTGTGTGCAGACAGTGATTTCTATCAATGGGAATTACTGACATATAAACCAAACTGTGTCTTTGAAATGTAAGACGGTCCGAGGTACAATGCTACTAAATCAGAGGACAAGGGAAAAAGCATAATACTTGCTTTCTTTTAAAATGGGAAGTATATACATTAGTATATTTTAATCAAAATGTTTTTGCTTATAATTTTCATGTAATTTTTCTAGTTTGGGATGTAACATAGAAAAACAATGATTACCACATGTAAGTGGATGAGATGATTCTAGTGAACAGCATTTTTAGAATTTATTTCAGGATATTTCAGGAGGGAAGATATCCTTGGTAAACATAATAGAAGAATTTTCATGGTACAAATAATAATACCTGTTTTCTTCCCTAAGCTCATTTTCTATAGCTTGCGTTTCCCGTTCCAGCCTCTGGGATCTTGTGTAATCTCTCCAGGCTCGCAGGACCTTCAGTTGAAACTTCCAGTCGGACAGGGTTCCAGCTTTCCCCAGCTTAATCCTGTGATCAAGAATCAGCTTGTGCCAGGCAGAGAAATAGCGTTTCTGACACTGCAATGGAAACATTTGGAAAATCACCACTGATTTACGCTATAATGTCTAATATCTAATATCAAAACCCTTCTCTTCAGATTTCCTCCTCCCACTTTTCCGAACAAATCTAGGAACTGTTGTCTTAATGCAAGAGAAACAAACAAAGCACAACTGCTTTATGCTGATAATTACAAGAAGTCTTCAAGTCATGCCACTGCATGTCAGCCTCACCACTGACACTAGAGTACTTAACTCTCACTGTCAGGCACCAGTCATGTTGGGAGCTGGGGGAACAGTCACATCTAAGAACTGAGTTAAAGGACTTGCTTGAGAGGCAATGAAAGACCTGCTGCCAATAGGATCTCCCCTGCCAGGTTATCTAGGAGTTTAAAAATCAAGCATTTAATTCTTGGTATTACTAATATCAATCTTGTCCTGCACAAACGAATATGGGAGATCCCATGAGGATGGAATGGGGTCTCTGATCCTTTCAAACAATACAGCTAAAAACAATAGCTTCGGCTGGGTTACACTGACCATGTTAGGATTTTGACGAGCCAGCCTAGAGAGACAAGGTAGGATGCCTGTAATCTTCCACTCCATGCATCTGACAACAAATCAGACAAGGTCTACTGAACCCAAGGATATCCCCAGAGAAGTACTTTATTCACAGTCCTAAGAAAAAAAAAAAGAAAAAAAAAAAAAAAAAAAACAACTTTGAGATCTAATCCTTTCTACATCTTTCTTCACAGCAAACTTTTTGCTCATACTATATCAAATTACTCTCAGCTCTTGGCCTTACACCACTGCACTCTTTCAACTTCGCTATGTTCATACTAATTTCTCCATCCTTCTTCAGCCCTCTCTCTGCCTGAGTACTTTGGGAGCCATTTCTCTCAGGAAGTCCTGCTATTACCAAGTCTCTCCTCAAATATAAGTGCCCTTCTCCTGTGTTCCCAGAGCAACATGAGAACTTTGGTATGAGAACTTTGGTGGAAGTTTAGGAACTCTGAACAAAGTTGTTTTAAGATAGAGTCTCTTCTTTTGAGATGTTATAGGAAGAGAGAATATATAAATAAAAAGACCAATAACGTAAGGAAGTACATGTTAGAAATCTTAAAAATAGTATATTTTGCCAGAAATATTTACTAGATAGGAGTCCAGCTACAGTCCTATTTAGGCAAATTACAAAATCTTCTTTATTATAATTTCTCACCAGGAGAAACCACAGCAAATTTATTTTAAAAAGTTACTCCCTTTTCATTATGTCAAATGAGGGCACATTTTCTAGACAGTCACTTTAGATCCCATGAAATGAAGGGAAAGAGAGAGAGGGAGGGAACTAGGAAGGAAAAGTAGGATAGAAGAAGGAAAGGAGATTTGTTGAAAACAGGATATGCCTTTAGTGAAAACAAGGAAAAGACATACAGCTGTCAGGTTGAGGGAGTATGCTGTTTGCATTACTATTTACTTATTTATCCCAAAAAAAACCTGGAAAAAAAATGTTACTGACCTGTGTGTCATACTAAAAAATATCCTGTGTCTATTTACCAGATTCATATAAAAGACTTCTTGAATGAACTATTCTAGCTATAGCTACCTCTAGTTTTAACTCCTGGAATATTGCTACAAACATAATTCATAATTCATCTTAGTAATAATAACTATTAACAGTGTCCTCAGATTTCTACATTTCTTTTCTATAAAGTTCAAAGCACCTTACATATACTATTTTATTAATTTGTAGACCACCATTATAAAACAGAGAGTCTACAGATATTACCATGATTTACCTTACCAAACTAAATTTCATGAGGAGAAGGGCTGACAACAGAGCCCACAGGGTGGAGAGTCAGGGGTGCACCTGAGGCAAAAACTGAAATATCCTGTTATCCTGATGACCCTAATCTATTGTACAAAAAGTCTCTCCTGGAAAGGAAGAGCTAATTCTTTGCTTTTTTAATAATGAAAAAGAAAGAACATGATATATAACTTGCTACAGTAAAAAAGCACTTCTAGAACATATCTGAATTTAAGAGGGAAAAATCTGTGTTTAAACTTCGAGAGCAAAATGATCAGTTTTTAAGGTCTATAACTCAGTTTCACAATATAGAAGTTAATAACAGCAAAGTTACAGACTTATACAGCAACCACTTTCTTGAAATGTACTTGATATTTGTTTTTTCCTATCTATTCAAAAGAACAATCCCATCAAAATTTAAATAGAAAAAGAAAGGTATGAATCGCGAACAGTCATAGCTATTCTTGATTCGTTATAAACATAATTTAGCAAACAGGTGTTCCATAAATGTGCTTGGAGGAAAATATTTGAGAAAGAAATACACTCCCTCTTTGGGTCTTCTCTGGGAGATAATTTTGTTTAGAAGGCAGAAGAAGGGGCACACTTGCATACTTCTGATCTAGTCTTTCTTTTACTCCTTCCCCTGGTGAGTTCCTGCCGCTCCCAGGTCTGCGCCTCTTCACTCCTTCATTCTCTCCCTTTTGCTCCTTGAAAGAGGAACTATTATTTAATATCACAACTGGGGTGGAAGAGGAACACAGCCTGTTTAAGCCAGAAGAATTAATATTTTAACTAGCTAGACAACTAGTTTGACCTCCCTCCATTTCTATCGTCTTCATTTATTTCTGCACATGTTATTTCTGAAAGATGGTCAAAATACAGTCATGCATTCTTTTACTCTTCCATATCTCTGTCATAGCTATGGTGATAATCAGGCTTGGTATAAATAAATAGAATGGAAAAAAAATTGCTGTGGAAGAATTGTTCCCAAGTATAAAAAATTTATAATAATTAAAAAAATAAAATACTACAAAGTGAAATTTTAAAAGTTTTTTAAGTGAAAAAGCTTTTCTTGCTCAAAATCTTTCTCAAGACATTATTTGGTTGTTAAAGATTCCACTCGAGAGAAGAAATGACAGCTCGCCCTGTTAAATTTATTACCTGCACTGGAGTTGCCCTCGTTTTGTTGGCAAGAAAAGCTCTTTCCTGAAGTGTAATCACACTGCTGTCACTGGGAATGATTGACGTTAGGTGGAACAGCAATTTGCTATCTAATCTTCATTGTAATTCTAACCCTGTCACTAGAGATGCTTCTTCTGATTAATGAAGTGGGTAACTCATCAAAATTCCTCAGCTATTTTCCTTTTGTCAGAAAGCTCAGTGATAATTGCATCAAAATTCTCAGTCATGAAAAAATAAACAATGAATTGTAAAGAGGACAAAAATGTCAACAAGTTTACAATTTATTTTTTCCAAATGGAACTAACTGTAATACAACTAGTGGTCTCAGGGAATTGGGTAAGACTGGAATGTTAGAACTGAAGCTGCACCACGGTCCCCCCAACCGACCCTCTGCTACTCTCAGGTCAAAAGGGACAAACAACCTATTGCTATAAAAGGGAGCAACCCCCAACCCCCAACTTTAGCTAGGCAAAAGACCCTGCAGACCTATGAAGTAGCTGGTGGTGTAAAGTGGACATTTATCTTGGCAAATGAATGCCCCTAGGAAGAAGCAGCACTGAAAAGTAGTACCCAGAAGACCCATCCCATCCCTGATCTTCATAATTTTCTCCAAACAAAAGAGAGATCATTGTTCCTCTTACCCCCAAACACATATACTCCTATAACTAAGTCTATTAAAGAAAATCCATTCAGTTCTCAGTACAGAGTGCTAAGATCTGGACTTGCTGTTGGGGCACAGGAAAAGCCCAGTAGCCTAAACTGTGACAATTAATAGCTGTATGTTCTCATTGGCTGCAGACAAAATGCTACTAATGCTATATCCTGGAAGATGTGATGGTCATTCTATTTCTGTAGTTAATTGTTTTCTCCTTTTTCAAACTTAAAAAAACACATTATAGAAATTTAACTAACATAACCAAAAGTAGAACAGCCAAACAAACTCCTTTCCCAGCTTAAAAAATTATCAACATTCTACTAAATGTTGATTTCATCTCTCCTTTACCCACATTTTTTATTTTCTAGAGTATTTAAAAATAAATCCCAGATATGAGATATTATATCATTTTACTACAAATGCGTCACTTTGTATTGCAAACCTAAGGACATTTTATAAATTCTTCTGAAGTCTGTTAAGCAGTTCAATTAATAATATTACTTTAACTAATACTGTTTCAACCCAGAAAAACTTCAGAAAACTATTGCTTAGTAAATTCTTAACCAATAAAACTCTCTGGACTCTTTTAATGAAGAATGACCATAAGAGTTCCTATAAGCTGATTATTCATTAGAGTTCTTTCTCAATAGAGCTTTGACCAGTTTCCATGGCAGAGCGGACAAATCTACAGCTACCCATTACCTTGTCAACCCTTTCCTCTTCCCCATCTAGACTTTCCCCATCTCTACTGATCCCCATCCTGACCACTCTCTCCCATCCCTAAGCCACCCCCCACCCCCACTATGCCAAAAATACAGTTTATCTCAGACTATATTAAATAATTGCTAGGTTCACGTCTAGGGTAGTCTGACACTAAGACAATATGGTATCATTTGTTCCTCACACCTATGGTTCTGAAAAGCCACATAAATATTCATCTGAAACATCTACTATATAGGAGAAAAGATACTCTACTCTGTATAATTTTAAAGGAAGGGCTTGATTTATGCCAAAGGTTTTTTCTTAGATTTTCAGAAGCAGAGTTTAATCAGTATTTATTTTTCAAAAGACAAAAAAAAAAAAAAATCACATATATAAGAATTGAAACCCTGGGATCGAAAAAGATTTCCTGGCACTCTGAAAGGCAAAACAGCAGTCTTTTATTTTGGTAAACTGGCCTTCACTGTCCCTTCTGTGAGAATGGGAAACCCAGATTACTCACAAAGAGAGGAAGAATATAACAACAAAATAAACAACAGCCTCCCTACCAAAATGGTAAAATTTTACTTGGAAAAGGAATAAAAATTTTTTTTTTAAATTATACTTGGAAATTTTCCATGCAGTTGGCTGTCTGAAGTAATATATACTAATGCTTCAAACGCCTCCTAAAAAGCATACCACACTTTGTTTCTTTTCTTTTCTTTTTCTTTTTTTAAAGATTTATTTATTATTTATACAAGAACCGGGGTGCAGGCCAGAATCGCAGGAGGGTGAGAGGATTCACCAGAGACAAAGCGGGGAACAGAACAGGCAGATGGACGGAAAGCACTGCTGAGGGGAGCAGCGGGTGAGACAGGAGAGGTCTGCCACACCATGTGGGTTTCTCCCTGGCTGGCCGGGATCGAACCCACAGTGCAGAAGCTGCAGACAGCTTCACAGTGCGGCGTTCAACCACCTGCGCCAACCAGGAGAGGCCCCACACTTTGTTTCTTGACAATAGGCTTACATGAATCCCAATATTCTTCACATATGTGCCCAATGTCTCTCTTTCCTTGTACTTTTACTTGCAAAAAGACTCTTCATTCATTATGTTCTACAAATATAAGCCAACCATGCTAAGAGGACAGTTGCTATGTTTCAGTCCAGAAATGCTTTTTCTTCTGTGATGTGTAGGCAGTCCTGATAAAGCTAAGATCGTTGGGAAGGGACCATGCTATATAAATGATGTTCCTAACTAGAGTTTTCATCATCTTGTGAGGGGAAAAAAAAAGCCAGTCTTCTTTTTAATATCATCTCCAAATTCTTCTAGTTTATTTTGGGGTAGCCTTTTGGAATGTTCTATGCCACAGGATAACATCAACAATGAATTGTTTGAGGCATTATTATATTAAAAAAAAATAAGCAAACCAAAACCACTCCCCATAGAATCAAGATTTAGGTTAGTGTCAACCTATCATTCATTGTTCTCTCCAACTTTCACAAGTGGAAAAGATCATAGACTTTCTTATCTTATTAAGAAAACATTAAATATTTTTCAGAATAGGGTGAGAATTAAGAAGGCCATTTTTCCAAATAGTATAAGGATTTTAGTAGTTAATCCCTTGTTGTTTCTGCTAATTAGCAATGACATGTTGACTGCTCAATCTCCCCAAGAGATTTCACTGTAAGATCAAAGAGAAAATAGGATAGACTAGAAGTACAAAGTTTCTATGCAAAACAGATGCTTTTGATAAAACAAAGCAACCAGGCAATGAAATACATGGAAAAGGTACATGAATTGTACTGCACCTGAACTTGTGTTTTGATAAGAGCCTACACTATTTTTTCTCAGGAAGTCTCCTATTAACTAATATGGTCCAAAAATAATATTAAGAGACTGTTTGGGGGGAACAAATATAATCCAGAGCCAAAGTGCAAAGAATAACAGAGCTAAAGCAACTTCTAGAAACAGATTTTTTTTTTAAGATTTATTTTATTTTATTTTATTTTATTTTATTTTATTTATTTATTTATACATGCACTGGGTACAGTCAGAAGCGCGGGAGGGTGAGAGAATTCACCAGAGCCAGAGAGGGGAGCAGAGCAGGCAGAAGGACCGAAGTACACTGTTGAGGGGAGCAGCGGGCGGCAGGAGAGGTCTGCGCGCCATGCGGGACCCTCCACTGGTGGCCTGGGAGCAGCCGGGGATCGAACTGGCACCACAGAGGCTGCGGGCAGCTTTGCAACCCAGTGCTCAACCGCTGCGCCACTGGGGAGGCCCTAGAAACAGATTTTTAAAAGTCATTCTGCAAATACTCTACATAGCTGCTTTGGGTTTGAACCAGTAAATGATTTTGAGGGTGCTGACGTAAGCTTCCTACTATCCAGCCACTCACTACAAGCCAGTAAGGCATTTCCCCCCTTTTGATCCTATGGTCATATTTAGGCTGCTGAGTATCCAAGTTTCATTACCTAAGGGCAGCTTTCAGGCTCCTTTAGTACCAGGCTAGAAATGTGGGCTGGGGACAAAATAATGAGCCCAGAGGGTCTGCTACTTCTTGTGGCATTTACCAGAGCACTATCCTGTCTCTGGTCAAGACTATGCAAAAGGGTAGATGGATTTACCCCATGTCTCATTTATACCAATAAGCACTGGAGAAATCTAAATTAGAGGTATACTAACAATCTTACAAGTGAATAACATGAATACTTTAAAGGGGAAGGGGAAGAACAGAACTAATCTGAGCAAAAATAGTTTGTTTAAGGTTGAAAATGAAAATAACTGTACAAATATTTTACTTAGTAAATCTGTTTCCATAGTCTATGGGTTAGCAATTCTGAAACTACTTTTATAGCAAACTAGGATTAAACAAGTAAATATATTTTAGATAAATACTTCCAGGTTTCTCACTGTCAGCCAAAGAAAATACAAATAAGCAAGGGGGAACTTGCAGTGCTGGATTAGGAGTGAAGTCATTAAAAACTCACATTTAGTTCAATATATATATTTTTTCTATATATATATATATATATTGCCTCATTTTTAAAACTGAGCAATCTGTTTTAGGTAGGTCACTAATTTTGTGTGTGTGTGTGTATGTGTGTGTATATATATATATATATTTCTGTATCTTGCTTTATATATATATATAAAGCAAGATACAGAAATAGTTACAAATAAGGAAGTGGAAGGTTAGCATGACCCCATGTTGTTACAATGGAATTCGAGATGTATGAACTCATGGATTTTAATACCTATATACATAGACATAGAAATAAATAAAATGTGTGGTTTAGTATACATACATGCATATATTTCTCAGTTCTGCCTGTGGAGAGGGCTCAGAAACAATGACACCCCAGGAGGAGTGCACACATCTACTACCTGGATCTTGGTTCTTAAATACTATTCTCCAAGTAAAAGGAACCAGGGTTCCCTATAGAAATGGTTGATTCTAGGGCTTGAGCAGGGAAAATGCAAGATGTGGCTGGTGATGTTCTAATAAGGTCTATAGTTTATTTTAGTTAGTAATATTTAATGGTATTGTACTAATGATAATTTCCTAGTAATCTGATAATTATACTATACTTATGTAAAAGTTAATATTGAGGAAAACTGGATGAAGGGTATTAGGGAACTCTATACATTATTTTTGCAACTTTTCTGTATATCTAAAATTACTTCAAAATAAAAACTTAAAAACAATAAAGTATAGGTTCAAATCAAGCAGAATCTGTTACAAAGCAGAGATAATTTGTTCATAGTCTCTCATTTTTAAATATACTAATCTCTCATTTTTAAAACAGAGTAATCTGTTTTAGGTAGGTCACTAATTTTGTAAAACTCTTTACAGATGTCTAAAATTCACACTGAGCACTTACACCCAAAACATATTTTCTTCTGGACAAACCAGACTTTAATAAAATTTAGAATTAATCTTATTGGGAACAAGTGCCATTCACCTCTCTGACTTTGTAAAATATCATGGCACTTTTTCCTATACCTTTTCAAAAACGATCCCCTAAGTAGTTACTTTCCTTCCTAGTTTCTTCTAGAAATCTTAAGGGTTATTGCAGGAGGACCCACTACCTTCATCTGTCTCATGAGGAATGTGGCATCTAAACATCTTTACTAATCTTTTACTGAATGTTAATCCCAACTCTTAACATTTCCTCCTACCACACTTCCTTCTCTCTTCCTAAAGCTACAACTCTGGCCAAACTTATTTCATATCTGAATAATCACTTTTTACCCATCAGTCCAAATGCCACCATCAAATGTGAGGTTTTTTTTAAAAGTTGCTTTGATCATTTTTCCCCTCGCAGCTTAGTTATTAGTAACACATGCAAACTCCTATTATTAATTTTCAGGGTCTTTGTAAGTCTAACCTACATTTATAAAGCTCCTTCAATGTCTTCCTGACATTCTCTTGCTAAATCCTTTCATGCACACATTCATGCCATTAATCTTCACTAATTTCAGCAATGCCTAAGGTCCTGGGGCAGATGTTGTAAAAGATATACATATATTTATCTTTTTACATCTGACCTTCTCATTTATCAATGTTCCAAGTAATTTCTTTCTCCTGAAATATTATAAGCCCAAAATTCATACTATTATCAGTCTCCCTTCATTGAAAAATAAATTCATGCTTCTGTTTACATGGTCTGGGGAACATGCTCATTTGTCAATTAAAAAATTAGACAGTTAATTTTATGAGAAGTGAAAGTAAAGAGGGAGAGAAGGTTAAAATCCAGAATATTAAAAAAAGCACAAATGTAAGTTTATCATTGTTTTAGTATCTGAATTACCAAAAGACAAGTGCCTTTCTGAATAATTCTTTCGAATAAACCAGAACACAACAGTCCATCAAACTCACTATGGATGCTAAGCTTCTGCCAAAGATCTGCTTTAGTAGCTGAACACTATTCTGGAAAGGGTAGTTTAGAATGACTAGAATGACTAGAATGAATCCCAAATTCATACCCTGATTTCCAGGATCACACAAAGTGTATATGAATAGCTTCTGAACAGGGAAGTGGAGCATTATTTGTATGGTAGGTAAGGTGGGTAGCACAGAACCAATGGTGTGGGCAATTTTGGTATCTGTGATGAGGCTTAGTTGGGCTTAGTGTTACTCTGTCCCATCTCTGAGGGAGCTCTTTGTCATTTATGCTGCAGAATGCTGAATAAAGGGATATTACAACTCTTACCTGCTGATTTTCCTTGAAAGTTTGGATTAATAACTCTTTCAGTTTCTTCTTTCTTTCTTTTGCCAATTTTCCTTCATCCAGCAGTATAGGAACCCTTTCGAACATGCCTTTTTCTGGATTTTTGGGAGAATTTTCTTCTTGCCTTTTCTTTTCTCTATTAATAACAATTTAAATATGCATGTATAAACAACAGACTTAATAATGAATAATTACAACCTACCATATTGGAATGAACACTGACTTTTCCCTCATAAGACACAGATTTTTAGATCTGGCTATAAAAGCAGATAGCAGGGTGTTTTTTATGAGCGTTAGTTTATTCCTTTATGAACACAAGTTAAATAAAATTGTTATGATGTATACTGAAAAGTAGAAAGCACTACAGATATTTTGGTAAAGCATTTTTATAGAGTTTAATATTGAGTAATACTTAGAACAAAATTTGAAAAATGATTTTTCTTTAATGTAGATGTAAGTTCTCTTTCTTACAAGGGGAGGGGGACAAAAGAGGACCCTCAAGTAAGAAAGTAATGAGGTTCTTAGAATAAAGTTTCTCAAGATTTCTAGAGAATAATAAACAGGTATTATTGGGCAAGAAGAGAATGGAATTTACACTAACTAAAATAGCTGAAAAGAGATAAAACAGAACCTACTGACAAGAAGGAAAAGGCCTTCAGACTAGGACCTTGGTCTTTCTGGTCATTCTCTTCCTTACCCATCTAGCTATTTATTCCGTCTTACCCAGATCACCTCTCTTATAGTACTTCCAGCAAGCTCGCAGCCACTGACTTCTTACTGAGAGGTATTAAACTAAGTATCTGTATGTGTGAAAAATATATATACTATCAATGATATAGTAAAGATAACACTTAGTCAGGAGTCAGGATTCATGGGCTCTGGCTGCAAAACAGCTGTGAAAACAATGAAACTCACCTCTCTATGCAAACTTCACTTTACAGTTGAGGAAACTCAGTTTGAGAGGGATACCAGAATACCCCATAGACATTGTTATTAATTCTCTTATATCATACAGAGGGCACACAATATTATACCTTATTATTGGTGTTGTTAACCATCACTTGGCTAAGGTTGCATCTCTAATTTAAAGTTACTATTTTTCCCCTAGTAATTAATAAATTGAAACAACACAATGTAGTAGATTTAGGATAGCTTACAAGTAAGTTGAAAGTCATATCAACAATAAAATTATACTGCCTCTCTCCAAACTTACTAATGCCATGTTATATTTGACGGTTATAGGCAGATCATAGAAGGCATTAAAAGGTCTCACTCATAGCAGGAATCTAGAAAACTTAAATAAGGGACCAGGAAAATGAATAACTATAAGAAAGTGAAAATCAAAATCAACAAAAAACTATGAACCAGAGACACTTTTAGGGGGGCGGGGGCGGGAGGGGAGGGATTGGGGTCAGAATGGGGGGGCTGCAATTGTATGGGGAATATAAAAATAAAATTTATTATTTAAAAAAAAAAAGAAATACAGTTCTAATGCCGTCGATATGATTTTTAAAAATAACATTAAAATATGCATCTGTTATGAAAATATTATCTGCTCATTGTAAAAAAATTGTGGAGGTCAAAATGCCATCTAGAAAAAAAACACTGATAACATGTCAGTACTGTTCAATTACACAACCATTTATTAATTTCTCCAATATTTAATAATGTCTGATTATAAATTAAATTATTTAAATTATCTTTCTGCACAAATCTTTGTCTGGATTTCTGATCATTTTCTTAGAGTAATTTTCCTAGCACTGGAATTCACAGGTCAAGATATAATACTATTTTTTATAGCTTTTATTATTTATCACTAAATTGCTTTCCAGAACACTTAAATGAGTTCATCCACCTCGAAATGTAGCATATTATCTGCCTCACTGTAACCACGGCGGTAAGATTTTTAACTTTTAAAAGAAATGAGTGGTGAGTGAACATTTGCTGAGTGCCCACTGTGAGCAGAGCGTCTTGCTACCATCAAATGTTACTTGTTCTCACAATTTATTTTAGGTCAGCCTAGATTTTTCAGGGCTTGAGAGGAATCTGAAAAGCAAGGTTAACCTTAGCAAGAACTCACTAAAACACTGGTGATTGCTTTCTGAAAGAGAGAGCGTCTGGAGGAGGCCTGAACCTGACACTTGAAAGAGGGAAATGCGTCCACTGCCGAGCTGTTTTAAATTGGGTAGAATAAGAGCAATCAAGAACACAGGGGAGAAAAGCTGTGTAGGCTGATGGGGGTGAAAGGGATTATCTAATAGGCCTTTCTGGCCTCTCAGTTTGAGTATTCAGTCACTTCAGTCACGTTGTTCCAAGGCTTTTGCAGTTCATGCATCAGTGCTGTTGCTCAGAATAAATACGTTAGTTATTTCTTTTATAAAGCTCATTTTCTGCTGAGGATATATAATAGTACTACATTCTGTGAGAACTATTTTGACTTCCCTCTTCTGTCAGGTATTCTTTTTCTTTATCAGCGGCAGTAAGGCAATGGTGACTTTCAGAAGATAAGACCGCGATCAATTCACATCAGGATGAGGCACAATTAGTGAATGTGGATACAGACACATGTTCAATGTTAAAAATGTTTAGGTAACCAAAGAAATGGATACTAGTCAATATAAGACCAATGAAGAGTGAAAAAAAGATTGAAAAGGATGATACTCTCCAATGCTGAAAAAAGTATGGTAAATTGGGCCACTGTTGGTGATAATGTAAATATGTAAACCCATTTGGAAGGCTATTTGGCAACATTTCAAGAGTCATAAAAGGGCCTATATTATTTAGCTCAGTAATTAAACTCCTAAGAATACAATTCAAAAGAATGGGAATGCTTAAGTATGTTCACTGCACTATTATATTGGTGAAAAATTTGAAATAGCTGAAATGCTTACCAGTACGGGGAGAGGGAGTGATGACATAAAATGATGGTACAGGAACTTAATGGAGTAACATGCAGACCTCAGGACTCCAGGCAATGCATTAATTACAATCAGCAAAATAACAAATTAAATGTACTTTATGATTACAATTAAGTATGTAAAGGGACCAAGACCAAGAGGAAACAAGGAGAAATGAAAATAATTAATTTGTTAAGATGGCAGAATAGAGAGTGATTTCTCTTTTGTGTTTTGTTATTGCAATGTTTGTGCACTTAAACATTTTTAAAGCAATGCAAAATGACTATTTAGGAAAGAAAATGCCACACAGCTCATCACAGCTGCTTACATTTTCCATGCTTCTTCCACAGTGCGTTTCCTCTCAATTATCTCCCTCCGCAGCTTCACCATCTCCCTTTGAATCTCCTCTTCCTCTTTCTTGGCCTCCAGAGCCTTTCTTTTCTTCTCACCTTGCACCAAATACTGAGCCTCTAAGAAGACTGATTTTTTCAGGGTTTTTTCAATTCTCTGCCGCTCCTGTTCTTTCTCACGTCTTAAGCGATTTTCTTTTACCTTAAAGAGAATACAAGGGTGAAGTGCAGCCTTTCAAGTAGAAAGGGATATGCAAAACCCTAGAATGCATTTTGGTTTTATTTTATTTATTTATTTATAAAGATTTATTTTATTTATTTAGGCATCCAAGAGCTGGGGTGTAGGCTGAGGTGTGGGGGGTGGGGGGGTGTGTGTGTGTAAGAGGATTCACCAGGGACACAGTGGGGAGCAGAACAGGTGAATTGACTGAAATGCACCACTGAGGGGATCAGCAGGTGAGACAGGAGAGGTCTGCTGTGCCATGTGGGTAGCTCCCTGGCCGGGGATCGAACTCGTGCTTTAGTGGCTGCCGACAGCTTCATAGTGCTGAGATTTAACCCATTGTGCCACCAGGGATGCTCCAGCCTACAACACATTTTGAATTTAGATTGAAAGATTCTCGCTCAGAACCCTACAATTTATCAATAGAGTAGGAGAAATCCACTCACGGGGTAAGAACCAATACAAAATTTTAGATGAAGTCAGGTGAGTCTGAAACAATTTGGGAATGATTTGCATTATGGGAAAGCTGAGAATCTAATGGGTCAGATGTCCAGTCCTGGATTTTTATTTAGTAATGATTTCCCATTCATAAGATTTTCCAAAATGTACATCGCTATTATTTACTTAGGCCCTGTCTGCATATTAATTATAATCTTAAAAAGAAGCACAATAATTTTTACGGTCTACACTGTGAAAGACACAATAATTTTTACGGTCTACACTGTGAAGAGTGATTTATTGCCTTAAGGAGCACCACAACCCTTTATTTATTTCTATAATAATTATTTAAATATATCTGTGATTCTGGAACATATTTGGAAATCAAAAACAAACTTCAAAGAATAAGCACACTTTTTTTAAACCTATTCATTCTTCAGAGTTTGATTAGCTACAAATTAAGGAGTGGTTCTTTCTCTCCTACTTAATTTAACTCTACCCTTATCTACTCTCCAGTTAAAAGACTTCTAGACAACGATTATCTCTTACTGAACTTTATTTCCTCCCGTTTGTCATAAATCCAAGCCATTTCTCTAAAATTTGCAGTGCTGACAAGACACACCTTAATGATGTAAAGCAAGCAGAAATTCAGTATTTGAAAAAGATAGCACACAGAAGTATAGACATTAATTCATGCTCAGTCTTAGTTGTGGACATGTGGGAAAGATTCGGTCATTTTAATTTTCTGAAATTCCTCTATAAAGTGATGAAATATAATTTTTTCCTAAAATTTCCAACATAAAAATCTTTTCCTATAACCTATTCCCTTTGAAGAAAAGAAACTTCCCATATGCCTTTCTAATTCAAAACAGCTGAAGTAGATTTAATTCAGATGTCCTCCCTTTCAAATTATAATCACAAAATGAGTAAATTTTTCAGTTGTCTAGAAAAGTATTATTATAACATTCACTAGAATATTCATGACATTAATATATTGATGTCACAATTCAAAAATCAAATTCAAGCAAAACCCAACCTACATATTTAGAATAGGAAATTCCATATCCAAACTAATGAAGTTTTAGTTCACCACTCTGTTGGTCAAAAATCAATTATTCCTCTTTTTTAGTTTTCTTAAATAAATTGTTTCCTATCCTCAGTTTGTGAGCATTATTTTTCTTCTGAAGTTCTTATATTTTATTTTTATTCTTTCTAACCAAACCACAGATGGCACCCTTTTTCATAATAAAGCCTAAGTCTTTATTTAAGCCTATTAAATGTGTTACACAAAGATTGCTTCCTGTTATCCATTTTAATTTTGTTTTTCCCTCCCACCTGCTTATGTCTCATCTCCATGGTAAGACGAGGATCCTTCTGCTGCTTCTTGTCTTGGTTTCCCTTCATTCCAAGATCTTCCAACATCCCAGAATCTACCACATCTTTATGGAACAGATGGTCTATAAATTTTTGAACGGTGGTACCTTCTTCTTCTTCCTCCAAATATCTACATAAATCTGAGGGAAACAGAAAAGCAACAAAACAGTGAAAATCAAAAATTTAATTTTAGTATAATTTCATATTGGTATAAATAATCCTGGTACAATAAAAATATAAAGCTGTGAGTGTTCAATAAACAGTAACCAATAATGCCAACCAATACTGGATGAGTATAACCCTCAGCAATTATCTTCAACTGTGAAGATAAAACCTCATAAGGAATTGCTCTCACCCAAATCACGGAAAACTCTCTGACTGCCAAATCTAAAGGATATTACTTCATTTTAAACAATTCTGTTGCTTTTTTAAGGAAATGCCTTTACTGCAATATAAAGTTGCAGTAAATATAATTGACATAAAATAAACTGCAAATATTTTAAGTCTATAAATTTTGACACATACATACATGTCTGTCAGTCTCAAAGGGGTCTGCATGTCAATTTCTAATCTCTTCCTTCCATTTCTCCCTATGCTTTTTGTCTTACCTCAGGCAATAATAGACCAGCTTTCTGTCACTATAGATCAGTTTACATTTTCTAGAATTTTGTTATCAATTAAATGAAATACTATGTACTCATTTTTTGATTAGGCTTCTTTCACTCATCATAATTATTTTGAGATTCAGCTGTGTTGTATTAGTAACATAATCCTTTTTGTTAGTGATTCTGCCACCTATGGATGGACATTAGGGCTATTTGCAGATCTGGGCTATTGCAAATAAAGTTGTATGAGCATTTGTACAAGTTTTTATATGAACATATGTGTTTTTTTTCTCTTGGGGAAATGCCTAATAATGGAATGGTTGGAACATATATGTTTAACTTTCAAAGAAGTTGTCAGGCTTTTTAAAAGAGGTTGTACAATTTTGTATTCTCACGAGCAAACTAGGAGTGCTCTAGTTCTAGTTCCTCCACATCTTCATCAATATTTGATATCGTCAATCATTTGGATTTAAGCCATTTAAACACATGTATAATATAAAGACTGTCACATGATAAAAAAATAAAAATAAATAAACACATGTATAATGGTGACTCATTTTCATTTTATTTGTATTTCTCTAATGACAAATGATGTTGAACATCTTCTTTATCAATGTTCTGTTTTGTTCCATACATGATTCAAACTGGGGTAATGAAGTCTTCAACAATTACTGTTGAAATACCTATTACTCCTGTCAATTTTGTCAGTTTTTATTTCACATATTTTGTGGCTTTTCTGTTAGTGTGTGTATTATATATATGTTTATAATAATGATTTCTTAAGGAATTGATACTTTCATTATTATAAATGTGCTTCTTTGTCCTAGTAATATTTTTTTGTCTTAAAGTCTATTTAAAAATTTTTAGTACAGTAGCTCTAGCTCTCTTTTGGTTACTGTTTGCATGGTGTATCTTTTTTCCATCCTTTTGCTTTCAACCTATTTGTGTCTCTGAATCTAAAGTGTGTCTCTTATAGATAAAATATAGTAAGGTGTATTTTTTAATTCATCCTGTTAATCTCTGTCTTTGATTGAAGTATTTAATATATTTACATTTAATGTAATGCCTAATAAGGTAGGACTTACATTTCTAACTTTATTAGTTTTCTATTATGTCTTAGGTAAATGCCTTTTGTCAGGTTGAGGTATTTACTTTCTATAACTAGTTTGCTGAGAGTTTTTATCAGGAATAGATGGTAGATTTGTCAAGTGCTTTTTTTGTGTCTATTAAGATAATCACACACCAGTTATTATTTTTGGTAAATATCCTTTTTTAATGATTGCATAATATGGTATGATATTAGATGGTAACAGCCAATCTAACTAAAGGGGTATTACTAGATCTATTAACATATAGAAGGAAGTAATATATATAGTCTGCAGACAAATACAAAGTACTGAAATAACTCACTTTAAGAATGACATTAATAAACTATAAATTATGCATAAGGTAGAAACCAGGATGAAAAGATCTAGAAATAATGTGATTTAAGAACTTCTGTGAGTGCAGTGCTATTAATTTGGGAACACTTATGTATATGAGGAGTCAGATATAATTACAACTCCCATAAAAAAATAAAAAACTGTTATTGAGAGATAATATTTTCTATTGCACTAAAAGGTAAAAGTTAATGAGAACAAAATCCTAATTTTCCTAATTAAAGGAGAATCCCATGAAAATTAGAGTCTCACAACACCTTAATGGGATCCTCCTAAAATTTATGCTCTCTGTCCTGGGAGATATTTAGGCTAGACTGCATCACTTCATGTTAGGGACACTCTAGAAATATCTCTACCTGAGAGGGGTCAGGAAGAGTTGAAGAGACTAGCTGATATTGAAGGATTCCTAGGCGTTCATGACTTTGTGATTCCTAACATTAGGATTTTATAGGGCCCTAAGCAAGGGGAATGCCGTCAGGTGAGTTCACCAAGGGTATCTAAGTCATGCACAAGGATATGCCACTATCATTACCACACCCTATCAGTATGTTCAGGGAAAAAGTCTCCCATTATTTAGGCACATCTGAGGAATCCTCACAAGTTATTTAACTTGTCTGACACTAGCTTTGTGTACAAGTAATAACCTCCCTTACAAAGATATATGAAGCATTTACTAATACAAAATAATATACAAATGTTTAAATGTAGTCTCTATCAACGCAGTCATCCAACAATACATAGGAAGAGGCATCCTTAAATAGCATTAACTGCCATCATAATCGTAAGAATTACAAATAGTAGAATATTTTAATTAAAAAACATGAATTTACTGAGGATATAGCATAAGCAATTCAAATTGAATAGAGAAAAATTAAAACTAACTATAATTATCATTTAAGTCTCATTATTCAAAAAGTTAAAAGACTTCCTTTTAAAATCATTAGATTTAAGAATTGGAACAGTCAGATCAATCCTTACCATCAAACTTGTCATATTTCAAGTGGTCATTGGCTTCTGACAGAAAAGGGATACTTGACACAGGGTATCCTTCATCATCACCTTCTCCATCACTTGTTAGTTCCTGTTTAAGTTTGGTATCTAACCAGTCATTGACCAGCTCCTGAGCTATCAATTAAAAAAACAAAAAACATCTTTCCAATAGTTCAACTACTTTAAAGACTTCTTTATTCATTGTTCTTATGCATTCAGTAAATATTAAGTAAGCAGTTATCATGTGTCAAATACTGTTCTAGAGGCTGGAAATATAGCAATGAATAAAACAGGGAAAATAAATCTTACTAACATGAAGTTTATATTCTAAATAAAACAGGGAAAATAAATCTTACCAACATGAAGTTTATATTCTAATTAGGGAAGAGAGACAATAAGGAATTCAGAGGAAAAAGAAATGGTATTCAAGGAAGGGAAGTTGAGTGTTGATGGTTATACATTGGGTGGTCAAAAAAGACCTCACTGAGAAGATACTTGAACAAAAACAAGGCAAGAAAGTGAGAGAACAGGCATATAGCTATGAAAGGAAATTTCATTCTAAGGAGAGAAAAAACAAATACCAAGGCCTTAAGGCAGGAGTGTCTAGAGTGTTGGGGAAAAACAATACAGTGGGTTGGAGAGGCGTGATGGAGGGAGAAAATAGTAGATGAGGTAGAAGACATAATTTGAGTATTAGGTTTAGCGCAGTGGTTCTAGATCAGGGATGATCCCCCCACCCCCCCCACCCCTGATCTCTTCATCCTTAAACACAGGGGTTCCTCAAGGATATCAGTAATTAAATACTAAATTCCAGAGTTTATGCTTTTGGGAGGTATCTTAAATTTTAGACTGTATTCATAAGGAACAAAGTTGATTTGTAAACTAGTGGTCAAATTATCTGTAACATAGTAGGTCAAATTAACATGCTGCCCTCTGTGCTTCAGGACTAATGCCTTAAAACACTCACTAGGTAAATGTGTTACGTTAAACTGCCTCTTGATTCAGTTCTACTCCAGGAGACAAAGTGGGCCTTAAATATAGCCTACTTTTAATATTGGGGTGAAATACAGAGTAAATTAATTTTGGGACAGTAGAAAGAAATGAAAATTAAGAATAAGAGAAAAAAAGAAGCTTCCATTCTCTATTGTGAAGTGCATTATGGGTTTTGCTTTATTTAATAAGCTATATACCAAAGAATTGCTAACATCACAGCAAAAATGCATTTCTCACCTTCTGCATAGACTTCATCATGATCCTCTGTTTGTTCAGATGTTTCCATATCTGTGCTTTGGTACCAAAACCTGGATAAATCTGAATTTCCAGCACAAAATGCTTTTGAAACTGCAAATTCTGAGGCTTTCTCCACTCTCTTCAATATAAAAGGGAAAAAAAATCCATTAAGATGACAACTTTGTTCAGAGTTAGAGAATTTCTCTCCTATTCAAGAATCCAACTTTCTATCAACTACTAAGATATTTTCATTTTTCCATTTTTGAAGGAACTCTAAGGTTTAAATATCAACCCCAAATGATTTTCTGGTGTTATTTGTTACTACCAAGTGTTGTTATTTTTTATTTGCTACCAAGTTTTAACTAGTATTTAAAATGTTTACATTCGAAGGAACAGGCCCTTAAGCTTCAGCTAACTTTTGTTGAGAATATTAGTAATGGGATACTGAAATGGGGACATCTTATTTTAAATAAAAAACATAATACCTTACTAGTTTCCATGCCACTAGGACTTGCATATAAATATGAGCAACAGGGAGAGTGACTAAACTTCCCCAAATTATTACTCCTGTAGTTTCAGTAAAATTGGGGTAGAGTCATTGAACTGTAGTAACCCAGAATATTTTAACTCAGCAGTAAGAATCTAATAAAAACATGGCAAAATTCATGGGGTTGGGGAAGAGATTGGTGGAAATGATCAAAACTGTCTTAGCATTTTGGCTTATCTAAGCACAAAAGAAGTTATTTTACAACAAAACCCCTGACTTCTCTCCCCACAAACTGTTTTCTGTCACGCCTTCTGTGCTCCCAGTCTTCTGACTTAGGCAGTGATAAGAGTACTCTTCCAGTTACTCTGGACAAAACCCTTGGAATCCTCTTTGAACATGTTCCCTCACCCCACCTACAATCTGCCAGGAAATCTCTTGATTCTATGTTTCAAATGTATCTAGAATCTCCCCCTTCTTGTCACCTCTGTTGTTATCACCATGAGCCCAAGGCAACACAATTTCTTGACTGTTTATTCTATAAGAGCCTTTGACCAGGGCAGCCAGAGAGACCCCTTTAAAATGAAAGGTATATCATGTCATAATTCCATTCAAAACCTCTCTCAGAATAAAAGTTGAAGTCCTTACAAGGTATTCCAAGGTGCTACACATAGGCTCTCTGTGAGCTAACTGAACTCCTGCCTGTTCTTCTACCTGACTTGCTCTCCTTCAGCCACATTGACCTCCACATTGACCTCCTTGTTATTCCCCCTTAAATATGCCAAGTATGTTCTACCTTACTCTGCTGGACTGCTCTGCCCCAGATATCCATGATTCTTTCCCTTACCAACTCAAGTCTTTACTCAACTGTCACCTTCATAGTAAGGCTTTTTCTGACTACATGGAACTGTAACCACCCTCCTCTGGGCAATCCCGAGTCTCCTTCTCTGTTCTGACATTCTTACAGCATTTGTGACTTTATAGCATACATTATCATTTATTGTCTCCCCTAAGTAGGTTGGAAGCAATCATTTTTGTCTTCTTCCTGACTGAAACCTCTAGCATCCAGAACAGTGTTTGGCACAAAGTAGGTGCCCCATATATGTTTGCTAAAGGAATAAATAATACTTAAATATAGTTTAAAAAACTCCATGTTTCCATAATTTATATTGTTGCCTCAACTATTTTGAAATTATTTTCCCTTTTCACAGGAAGATTGGTAGTATCTCTGCCAAAACCTGCCATGGACTCTACTTTTTAAATTATCAAATATTTTGAACATTAAGTTTAAATTAGACAGAAGCAGAAGAATACAGTAGAAAAGCTAAGGGTAACTTGAAAAAGACATAGAAAATAGAACATACAGGAAAAAATAAGAATCAGAAGAAATCAGATCTAATCGGGGTTAGAGTCAAGAAAATATTCACTCTGGAGAGATCTGTTTTCCTACATTATTTCTCAGTTTCTGATGAGCCCAAATTTATGATGCTGGTAGATATGTCCTTCATCGGTCAGTCACAATATGCTTACTATATAGTCCTTCCCTTTAGAGTTCCTTTTTTGCAAACTGCCCCCCATCCCCTGTAGGGTTCCTAAATTCTCTGTGTGTGTACATACACTCATGTGTAACTAATGTATAAATAAACCAACTTAAATTTTTTTTTAAAAAAACCACAAACAAAGGAATAAATTAAAAAACAGGATTGTAGACTTAGTTTCTCAGACTGTGAATGAAAGAAACAATATTGGGTGATATGTCATCTCTCCTGCATTGAAATTTGTTCAGGTTCTTAACACAGGAGGTAGAGAGCTTAGAGACAGAAAAAGGAAGGCTGATTTTGGTACTAAAGAAGGAGTCTGGTACTGACAAGTAAGGGAGTAAGGGGTAATGTTTGCTTGGCCTTAACAAGTGTTTAGGATATTGCTTAAAATGAAGATGGGGTGTGGGGAGGAGTATTAGGTGATACTAAGAATTAGAAATAATCTTGGAATTTCCTTGTTTTAAAATATTATACCCTATAGGCCTCCCTGGTGGCCTGGGGGGGGTTAAGACTCAACACTATCACCGCTACGCCTGAGTTCGATCCTAGCCAGGGAGCTAACCCACATATGGTGCAGCAGACCTCTCTTGTCTTGCCCACTGTTCCCCTTAGCAGTGTATTTCAGTAAAACTACCTGTTCTGCTCCCCATTCTGTTTCTAGTGAATCCACTCACCCCCACATACCTCTGGCCTACACCCCAGTTCTTCTACAAAATAACTAAATATTTGGAAAAAAATAAAACAGTATACCCTTTGTAGGAGGTATGGTCCTATGCCTCTGAATCACATACAATGTAGCAAACCATTGTTAACTCAATTAAAAAAATTCAGGGGGCCTCCCTGGTGGCTAAGACACAACCTATGAAGCTATCCAAAGCCACTGCAACAAGAGTTCAATCCCCGGGCAGGGAGATACCCACATGGCACAGCAGACCTCTCCTGACTCACCCGCTGCTCCCCTCAGCAGTGTATTTCAGTCAATCTGCCTGTTCTTCTCCCCACTCTGTCTCTGGAGAATCCTCTCACCACCATCTCCCCACCCCCACGCCTCTGGCCTGCACCCTGTTCTTGTATGCATAAATAAATAAATCTTTAAAAAATTTTTTCAAAAATTCAAAGAAGAGAAACAATGTATATAGCACAGAGTTAATGGAGGGATGGTGGGGATGGTCAATGAAAGCAATAAACTTGTCAAATAGTGTATATAAATAAATGAATATTACATTCTTACCATTTTTTTCCCAAATAAATATGTAAATAACAGGAGAAGTCTATCTAAAATTATATCTTGGTAGAATAAACATTGTATCAATTTAACAACTTAGAGAGGATTGGGGAGGAAAGCAGATGGGGCACAGGCATGGGTCATTTGTTGAAGGGTGAGTGGAACATGCACATGTGGGAAAAAAATATATAAAAAAATTAACAACTGTTCATTAATCAAGTAGACTGTAGGTTAGTTTTGCTGCCAACACTACAGGGGACCTTAAGGGGAAAACACAAGTAAAATCTCTGATTGCAAAGAGTTCACCTTTTTTTCCTGGTGTGTGGGTGGGGGTGTATGGGGGAAGCAGCATCAAATGCCAGGTATACTCAATAAACAGCTCAAGAACAGTTCTTAAGCAATTTGTAAAGGAACTATCTCAGTTATTCTCATGATCTTATAAATGCTCAATATGTGCTCCACATATGCCATGTCATACAACCCCATTGTTCACTCTAGATCTCTGTAGCCTATCACCTCTGATGGCAGAAACAGCAGCAATGACACACTTCTTCATTTCCTCAAGGCTGGCAAGTACAAATACGAATTTCTTTATATACCCTCATGTGCAAATTGCATGATCATCTATAAGTTTTGTGTTGAAGTATTTTTATATATACTCTTTTTATTAAAGTTTTTAATCACTCCATACAGGAGCAAATGCTACAGATATGTATGAATACCAAAATAATTCCAAGGAGAAGAATTTTAAAAAATTGGATTGGGTGACAGAGGCAGATGGTAGGGAGTTGTTCACTGAGAAGGGGCGTCAAAAGCTAAGCTATAAGGGAAGGATCTGGATTGCCTTCCCAGAGAGGAAGGGCACTGGAGTCACAGAGTACCAGTAAAGGGACCATTACACGTAGATTAATAGAAGGCCTTAAATGCTCATCCGGAATTTATAGTTTCATCTGATGGCATGCAGAATCAAGATTCAAGAGGAGAGAACTACATGATGATAATGTTTAGAAAGCTCAAAGTAGCAGAACGCACTGGAGTAAGAAAATGAGTCAAGTCACAATGTCACTCTCAAGTCACAATGTGGGTTAACTGTCAATCATGACAGGCTATTACATTTAGGTGAGCTGACCCAGGAGTCACAATTCTACCCAAGCATCCAAGCATCTGTCTGATTCTAAGTGATTTCAATATTTCTGAGGATGACTCACCAATATTTCAGCTTCAAGGTCTGCTCAATCTCCTTGATTCCACTCAATTGCACTTCAGCAACCTATGGACATCGTCATCCTGATCCAGGTCATACAGAATTTTCTACTGATCAAACCACATACTGATAGTCCTCTCTCCAACAGCAATCTCCTCCTGTTTCTTTTGCTCCCCCTACTCCCCAAAACTGGTGTTGCACCTAAGTCCTCCAGTCACTATATGCTTCTTCCTTCTCCCAACCTATAAGTCCTTTCTCAACCTTTATCATGCTCCACATCTTCCCATATACTTCCCTGCTCTTCCACATAATAAGGTCTTAGCTGATTTTGAGGGGTGGTAGTCCACTCAAGTGGATTTGGAAGTCTTAGGTCCAGAGGATATCATTGTTGAGAATACACCTGTAGTTGGTATTTATTGGGAATGAAATTAGAAAAGAAGTTAAGGAAGTGAACAGAAAGGTAGTAGGAGAAGCAAGAGAAACAATATTATAAAAAGATAATGGAAGAGAGGATTTCCAGAACAAAAAAGTGATAACTATATCAAACTAAACTTAAAAATCTTAGGATGGGCAGCACTCCCACTGCCCACCTGTGACTCTGCAGGTGCTACTTTTCACCAACTCTCTCCTCCGCAGGGCAGCAGCCTCCTGTCTGCCCATGACCTGTCCCATGCCAGGGCTGATCTTCACTGACCTCCCTTAGTGGAGGCAGCTCCCCTCAAGGCTGCCCACCTGCAACCATGCAGGCCCCTCTCAGCAAACCTGTCCCTTTGGGGCAGCTCTTCCTGCCCGCTTGTGTCTAGGCAAATGTCTTACTCTTTTGTTCCTTTCCCTAATATACCTGCCCTTTAAATATAACAAATGTCTCTGTCTCGTGGAGAAACTCGCCTGGGGAACTCACCATGAGTTGCTGAAACTGGAGCTTTGGTGAAACCTTTCCCAGAGTGAACCCGTACTCCAAACCCACAGACACCAAAGATGACAACAAAACCAAGAACAATGAAGGAGCGGTTTGGGAGAAAGATGGATTTGAATTCAGCAATAGTTCACGCTCATGCAGTGTGTGCCTCAGAATCTGGTGGAGGAAGTACCTCAAACTTTCACAGGGCTTGATATGACAGTGAGTGAATTTACATCATTTATATCCAACTTTTGCATTATTCTCATAAGAATTAAGGTCAAGTTTTACAGAACAAGTTTTACAAAACAATGGGCTTCGCAATTACTGGAAGAGGGAATCTGTGGCTCTTGAATTAAAGTTTTTATTATTTTTTTTTAAAGAGGCATGTATTATTTATTTATTTGTTTGTTTGTTTATTTGTTTGTCCATACATGCACTGGGTACAGTCAGAAGCGCGGGAGGGTGAGAGAACTCACCAGAGCCAGAGCGGGGAGCAGAGCAGGCAGAAGGACCGAAGTACACTGCTAAGGGGAGCAGCGGGTGGCAGGAGAGGTCTGCGCGCCATGTGGGACCCTCCTCCGGTGGCCGGGGAGCAGCCGGGGATCGAACTGGCACCGCAGAGGCCGCGGGCAGCTTCGCAACCCAGCGCTCAACCACTGCGCCACCTGGAAGGCCCTTGAATTAAAGTTTTTAAATCAAGGTGAAATTAGAGGCTACAAATGACATGTCAAGGTGGCAAAGTTTCACCTGAAGGGGGAATATGATGCCACAAAAGCAAAAACTGCAAGAAGTTTTTCTGCAAGAAAAGTGCCTGGGGCCTCCCTGGTGACAAAGGGATTAAGTCGCAGCAGTAGCAAGCTATCACGCTGGCAGCATGAATTCTGGCAGCATGAGTTTGATCCCCAGCCAGGGAGCTACCCACATGGCGCAGCAGACTCTCCTGCCTCACCTGCTGCTCCCCTCAGTACTGTATTTCAGTAGATCTGCCTGTTCTGCTCCCCACTCTCTCTAGTGAATCTATAACAGGGTGGTCCCCAGGAAAAGGGGAAGTTCCAGGTTCCTGCCCCACCCAGAGGAGAGTGGAGCTGAGCAGGGAGAAGAAGCTTCAGAGGAGACTGAGGAAGGAAGGAAGCAGGATGGAGAGCAAGGAGACCTGGAGGAGGCACATGGAGCAGAGACATGTGAAGAAACTGTGCTTGCCTTTTGGTTGTGGACTGGTTGAAACAGATGTGGGTGATTGACCAGTGGGGAGATTAATAATGCCAGCTTTTATCTTGATTTTGATTTTGCTCTTTTCCTCCCAGACTTGTCTGGTTATTTCTGTTCCTTCTCTGTGGGTCCCCACTGGAAGTTGCTTTAGACCTGTGGCCGGCTTTCAGGCCTTGCTCTGGGCCAGTCCCATTTGGGTGAACTTTCACCCACGAGGGGATGGGTAACTGTGGGTGCTTGATCTAGAAACTATATTCTTTGTCTTTTCTGTATTGTTTACTAATTGTATTAAAGTTCCTTTCCATTAAAAAAAAAAAAAGCTTAGGATGAAGAAAAGACCTGAATTATTTAAATTCCTGAATTTGGTCAGGAAGTCTTTCATGATGACAGTTTCTGTGGAGTGGTAAGTAATAGAAACTGCTGGAAAGTAATTGTGGACATGAGAGAATAATAAAAACACAAGGCAAGGGCTCCAGGCTATGTACCCAAAGACGTTAAAAAAAAAATTGTACTGCAATCAGAACGGACTGCAGGGTCAAGTGAGGACTTAGTGATAGTTTTTCTCAAGACAAGGGAGATTAGAGGGCATATAGAGAAAGCGCTGCCGGAGAACTTATGGAGCAATGATAAATGATAAAAATCTAACTGAATCAAGTTGGCTGAACCTAGAATATAAACTGCTGAAATAGGAAAAACTATAGACAGGCACAGCAGAATCTTATCCTTCTGTTTTACTTAAATCTTCCTTCCTGGAGAAGACTAAATGTGAATGGGTTTGCTACTATAACACTGACATGTAAGCTATGCTTAATGGAAGCTGAGGAGTGATCTTCCCAGAGGCTCACCCTTACCATGGCAATGGATCCATTTCAGGTGCCTTGTAAGCCAAGCCTTCTGTAGAAGCCAGGAAGCCTTCTTGGTGCCAGCTGTATAAGGACTCCCACATGCTTCATTACATCCTTAATTTCCCCATTAGTTTTAAGTAAGCTGAACTAAAAACTGTGGGAAGGCAGGGACTGTGTCTGTCCTGTGCACCGTTTTCTCTCCAGTACCCAACACAGTGGGCTAGAACTCAGTAAGCATTTGAATACTGGCTGGGTGAACAGTCGGTTGACAATTGTTACATCTGGCCTAGGGTCCATGTGGCCTGGTGCTCATGTCAATTTCAATAAGAAATAGCTCTTCAAAATACCACCAGGCAGAAGGATATTTTCCCAGGAAAAATGCTGCATGATTTTGGAACATGTGGTACACAAATGAATTGAGTATGGCAGGATGCCAAAATGACACTCAGATGCATGCACCTGAAGTGGATTAATGGCACTTTCAACTTAAATGGTACTTGCACTCAAAATCATACATCTCAGACCTGGATGATATCTCAGGGGTTATTTAACCAAATCCTCCTCTCATTGAATGCTCACATTTATTCTTCATTAGCCCTAACATTAAGTGACTATTTAGAGTCCCCTTAAATACCCCCAGTGATGGAAAACACATCTCTTTATGAGAATGCTCATTCTGTTTTTGGATGGCTCTACTCAGCAGAAAAGGCTTACTCGGAATGCGTGCATAGCTTTTACCTATGCATTGGCCCTACAGGTCAATGTAACCACCACAGTTTTTCCAAAATCTGAGGAAGCCCACACAATTCTCTTCTAAGGCTCTTCCTCCCCATTCATGTGATCCTCATGGCATTTGAAAGGGCATGTCTCCATCTGTTCTCTCCCCACTCATACTGTAATGAACAACAACAAAATAATGAAAAAAAACAAAGCAAAATAAAACCCAAGGCAACATATACAGTCACACGGGAAGAAAAACAGCAAAATATGTGCACAATAGAACCCTATTAGTATTCCTTTTTCATCTGATTATATCCAATTCTTAATTTTTAAAAAAGATTTATTTATTTACACATACAAGAACTGTGGTGTAGGCCAGAGGTGTGGAGGGGTGGGGTGAGAGGATTCACCAGAGACAGAGTGGGGAGAAGAACAGGCAGATCCACTGAAATACACTGCTGAGGGGAGCAAAGGGCGAGACAGGAGAGGTCTGCTGCGCCATGTGGGTAGCTCCCTGGTGGGAAATGGAACTCGAGCTGCAGTGGCTGTGGATAGCTTCATAGTGCTGAGACTTAACCTTTTGCACCACTAGGGAAGCCCCAATTCTTAATTTCTTTCTATCATAATTATAAAACATCCTTACCTCAACCCAGTGTTCCACATTGTCAGGGTCAAAAGCAGGCTGTAGAAAATATATACAGAATATTAATACAAGATTAACACAAGGAACATTTTTATCAACTTTGCCACTCTAATTTTTCCTTCTCATGGTAGCATATGGGAAAATGGCCTTTATTTTTTCCCCTGAAGCATGTCATTAACAAGTTCAACAACAATAAAACACAGAATGATGGCAGGAGGAAGAAATATGAAGACTTCTCAGGGATACCCTCTACCTGTTTTTATCACTTGCCTAGGCCAACTCAAGGTTCTGATTCAATTGGTCTGGGGTAGGATCCTAAGCATTTTTTTTAAAGCTCCTCCAGGTTAAGAGCCGAGGCAGAGAAATTCTAGATGTAACATTCCTTATATTAAAAAATAAACAACCAAGAATTAATTAATTCATTAAATTACTCAAGTTTCAGGGAAGCAAATTTGCTTTGAGCAGGGTGTGCCCCTCTCATTAGCCCTTTTTTTCAGGGGCTACCTGTAATAAGCTTTCCTATCTTACCTAGAATAGGGATATTGTTTGATCCAATGAGAACTAGGGTGTGGGGTGAGGGATAATCAAGCTTCCAGCATTTTACAAAGAAGAAAATGAGGTAGAAGTCGCATAAATTTCTGCTCAGTCCAGACAGATATTAACCTGAAATTGGAAATCAGACCAGTAGGACATCTCTTTTCTTCACTATCTGTAACTCTCATAAGCTTACCGAATTCCTGCTAATAGTCATGTAACAAATAGAAGTATTTGCTTTGATAATAATTGAGGTGGGCTTTTTAAATAAATTAGAGACTATCTGAACCAGCACAATGACACATGGGAGAGGTAAGGAATAATAATACACCTTTTCACTTACATAAGACTTCAACTGCAAAGTCCCTTACAGATAACCAATTTATGCAGCTGTACTGCTGAATAGTCCTGTCACTGCAACAAAGAAAGTGCTGAACCTATTAAAAATATAACTAAACTTCAAGAAGCTCTTGTGTTCTTACCATTTTATCCTCTAGGCAGTTGCAATGAACACTAGCAGCAAAATCCTTCCTTGTAGAGTCCTAACAAATCATCCTAAATTCCTACCTTTCAACATCAAGTCTATACTTATAACCAAAGGATTCAATCCACTATGGAGCTGGTACAGTACAAGAAGAATTTTTTGCTTGTTTTTAAAAGCTCCTAAGGGTTAAGAACCAAGATAAATGCTAGATATAATATTCTTTATAAAATCCAAACTCCATTTCCAAATCTCTCTAATGCTCCTGTGTGGGCCCTCTAGTAACTGGGACAAGGTGTTCACCGGTGGATTATGCCCAGTGCATTATTTATCTGGTACAGTTAGAATAAGCAGCAAGCACAGTTGCCTAGGGCCCTCAGGAAGGCCACATGTCTACAGGATATTTTTTAAGAAAGTGTAATTTAGGGGTGAAAACAGCTGGTGAAACTGCTCTGGATCTGAAAGCCGAGAAACTGCATCATTTTAGTATTCATTTACATTTAAAACATTTATTTTTGTTAGTGTTAAAAAGGTAGTCTGTGGAAAGCACACACCGTGTGACTCTGACTTTGCACATGCCATTGACATAATTCAAGTTTAAAATGGGGCTATCCGAGTCTTTCTTTGGATGCTACTGTAACGTAAGTGGTAAAAGATACGAAGTACTATTTTTTGAATGTTGCTTGAATTTAGAAATTTTCAAGTGAATTAGTATAAATAGATTTCCACATCCACTTACATTTCCTGAATTCATTTTATTGAATGTAAAACTGGGAAGGGAGGGCTATGAGGCAGAGAATTTAAAGTGAAGATCGCCCATCAATTAAGCTCAGAAGATCCTCTATAATTTGCATAACAAAACGAGAAAGAAAAAAAAATGAAATGTGCGGGAGAGAAGTGGGGAAGAGCTCGCAAATTCGCTTCACCTGGGAGGGCGAATCTCTACAAATCTCTCCGGTTACCGAAAAACGTCAGATGAAAACCGTTCTTCCATTTTCCACCAAAGCCGTAACGTACCCAAGACCCCAAAGTTCCTACACCTTTTTCATTTAGGGGCAAAACTGGGGGCAAAGGCAGTCAAGACAGGGGCATGCTAGGTAAGGATGCCCCTGTGGGAAGAGGGAGGAATGGAAGGCGGGGCTGCGGCGGGCCTCCAGGCTGGTCCCCTTTCCCCAGAGCTCCCGATAGGGATCCATCACCTTGGGACTCGACTTCCTTGTAAGTCGTTTCCAGCGACTTTGCCCCGTCCTCTTCCTTGAGGAGGACCTTTCCTGGGGCGCCAGCAGCATGGTCCAGGTTCAGGCCCGGACCTCGGCCACAGCTGCAACAGCCGCGCGTTGCCGAGGTTGCTTCCGGGTCTCCCTGGGAGTTGTAGTTCCATTGTCTGCAGGGAAGGCAGGTGTGATGTACCATGGAACCACTACTCCCAGGAGGCTTTGCGCAGGCAGAAGGCGTTAGCTCAGTTACCTAGGGCAACGGCAACAGTCTTGCAGCACCAGAGCGCACTTTAATATTACTTTTGTCTTTTCTGGCGCCCGACGATGACGCAATGCTCCCTGATTGGCTCCGCGTCAAAGGCGGAGGTTTAGGGTACCGGGAATTCTACAAACACGACACGTGGTAGCGGACAGTGAGGAGTTATAGGGGGGTCTTCAGGTCAAAAAAGTTGAGAGGTGTGCAGGTAAGTGCCCCCTTCCCTTATGGTGGAGGGCTGCAAAAAGTTGGGGAGCCGCGTCGCGCCCAGACTCTTCCTGATTGTTTTGAAGAACTCCCGCCATGTCTTACCTTCCCTTTTGTGGGTCACCAGGTGTATCTTGGCTTCTGTAGTATATGGTGTCCCCAAATTTGTGAGCTTCGCCATAGCTTTCAGAGAAAAGGACCTCATTTCAGCGGGTCTCTGCTCGAGGGTCAAGTTCTCTACCGGAAGTTTGTTTTTTCTGGACTGCCCAGAATACTAGGGAGGTTTGACTGTGAATGAATTTCGAATGAATGACTGTGCGCGGGGGTCCCTGGGGATGACCCATGGAATAAAGGTAAATCTGTCCTATTGATTGAGCCTAGGTTTCCCGGGGACAGATCCTTCTGGGATACATGGGTTCGATAGGTAGAGAAGAGACTTTGGAACGAGCTACATTGTAGTTGTACGACCTTAGCAACTAATTTAGATAACTTTCTATTTACTCTTCGGAACAATGAGGGCGATAGTACTTAAGTCATTGGGGTATTTTACTGATTAGAAAAAAAATCAATGTATACCTAGCATTCTGCCAGGAAACTTAGGCCAAAGTAGACTTGAGATAGATGAAAATAAGGTTAGAGAAGCTAGTGCCCTCACAATATTGCAGAGATCATAGAATCTGCACTTGAACCTTGTCACTTGAATGTCCCTCAGAAGGGTGATAGTTTAATAAATTGTGTTGTATCCAAACTACAATATCATGAAGTGGCTATTTTAAAAGGGCAAGTAGGCTCTATGTCTCTTCTTCAGGAAATATATACATTTTGTATTCCTGGGACAAAAACATTGCAGAAAATTGCATCATGTTTAAATGTATGTTTAAATGTTGAGTGAGTATGGAGATAGGTTGTAGAGGCTGAGAAGATGGATAGAGGCAGAGAAGGGAGATAAGGGAAAACAAGAACAGTAAGAACACTATAGTAAAATGAAAAATGTCTTTATAAAATTATGTCTTAACATTACAGTTAATAAGTAAACATTGCATGTGATTATGAACCAGATGGGACTGTTAATAGGCTGCTAGCCTATTAGAGTACAGCTTCAAAAGCCAGATACCTGGTCTTGCCACTTCCCAACTCTTGACTTTACTAGCCTCAGTTTCCTCATCTGTAAAATGCACAAAATAATAACATCTAACTTATGAGGTTGATTTAGTAATGCATATTAATAGTTACTATATAAAATGGCCAGTAATTTTTAGCTGATACTATTGTCTTTTTGATTTAAGATGACTGAAATTAATGTGTTAACTTTTACTGTGATTACTGACATATTTGGACATATTTTGTATTTCTATTTTTGATGTGTTTTTGGTTTCTTCCTCTTCTCGCCTCTTATTGTATTAACCAATTTTTCTTTATTCTCCCCCACTCCTCCATAACCTAAAGAGTGGATGGGGAAAAGAAAACTTCTTTTTTCTAGCTTTGGACAAAGTTTTATTTTTTTAAATGTTGATATCCAACTGAAGTACATTCTCTTTAATTTCTTCAGATTTCGTAGTATTTGTATTCGTCTTCTTAATACATAAAATCACACCATTTACCTTTCACAAAACATCTTCTGAAACACAGTCATTTGCTTTTTCTTGCTTACCATGACTAGATAGGGAGTCAAGAAAATTCAAACAGCAGAACGTGAATACACAGACTCAGAATTACACACTATGGAGAGAACCAAGTGTTATTTTTCTCTCCAGCTGACCTAGTGGATTCAGATACTAAACTGAAGATTGTGAATTTCATCTTAAAAGATAGGATTAAATTTTTATACATTGCATCACTGGAGAATCCATCTCTTCATCTAAGATTATGGTAACTACCAAGAATTTAGAATGACTGTCCTTGAATTGAAAGTGAAGAAGATTCTGTCTCCATTAAGGAAAGAGCGGGAAGAGGAGATATGAGAAAATGCTTTCAGGATTGAGTGGATGATTAATCACAATAGAGGCTTTTCTGCTAAAAGATAGAGGCTCCTAGAACATGTTCATTCTTTCCTTCCACAAGGATAGAACTGAGACGTTCCTGAGACAAAGATGAGTCTTGACAACCAAGAGTCTAGACTTCTAGGTCTACCTGCTTTTCCCTTCTTGAAGAATACTTCTATGTCCTTAGAGAATCTGATTTTGGTTATATTAAGAGAAACAGTGGGTTTCATTTTTTTGCTTTTATACAATTGTTAATTACATTTCCTATTCTAGGTTCTGTGCTCACACTGTATTACATTTGAATGTTCATGTAGCATCCTGTAGGGCAGAATGCACTAAATGGTCCATTTTCCTTTTTTGTTTCTCAGAGTAAATATGTGCTTTCTGATTTTGTTGTAGTTTCTCAGGTTGATTTGTTTGGGTCATCCTGAAGAAGGATCTGTGCCATATGTGGACAAGATCAAGCTGCAGGGTTGATCAAGCATGCCTATGAAGTGCATGCATGCCTATGAAGCCTTTAAGAAAATAGCAGGAGGCCATTCTTTGAGCCCTTCTTTGAGTTCCATTCTCTTGGAGTAGATTGAAGGGCTTGAGAACCAGTTCCTTGATATTCTACAATATATTTCAGAATAAGGAAGTTGTTCCACAGATTTCATATACAGTTTTGAAAAATTTAATTAGTGGTCATGGTATGCTGCAGGATGTTCTTAAAAAAAAAAAGATAGACTGCATCTTGTAGCATGTTTGATTTACTTTCACTTAAAAGATGTACTAAAAAGAGCATAGTAATAAAAAGGGCAAGAGACCTGGGTTCTGGACTAAGATTGAGATTAATCTTGCCTAAACTCAAATATGTTATTGTAAATGACAGAGGGCATTATGATGGTGATGAGGTGTTCTCAGGTTGGGGTCTGTGTTAAAATGGTGGGACTCTAAACTATTTTCAGCTTTGCTGAAGTCTAATGACAATTATACATTACTGGGATGTTATTTTTTTATTTTTTTTTTTAAAGATTTATTTATTTATTTATTTATTTATTTATACAAGCACTGGGTACAGTCAGAAGCACGGGAGGGTGAGAGAATTCACCAGAGCCAGAGCGGAGAGCAGAACAGGCAGACTGACGAAGTACACTGCTGAGGGGAGCAGCGGGCGGCAGGAGAGGTATGCGCGCCATGTGGGACCCTCCTCCGGTGGCCGGGGAGCAGCCAGGGATCGAACTGGCATCGCAGAGGCCGCGGGCAGCTTCGCAACCCAGTGCTCAACCGCTGCGCCACCTGGGAGGCCCCATTACTGGGATGTTAAACAGAGGTTTACTAAAATACTGTGTTTATTATTATACTTTGAATTGTGTTAACTCAGCATAGAAAAGCAGACTATCTCATGCTCTTCACACTCTTTGGTTGTCAATCTCTTATGTTACTAAACTGGAAAATTGAAAGTATAGGTTTGATGGAGAGAGATAAATATAAACATTGGTAGCATTTTAGAATCCTAAACTTTACTTTTCAAACATATTATTTAGTTTTATCTTGTGAAGGCTCTTCCTACTGTTACATGAACTTAATTTCAAAAATACATCTTGAGTATAAATTTCAGTGCTCTGCCAACTTTAAACAATTCAGATGAGACAGAATTTCTGGAGAAAGGGAAGGATCCAGCAAATTCCTATCTCTAACCCTTGTGAAATAGCTCTAGACAATACTGTTTCTTCCATTCGCAGGTGTGTGCGAGGGTAGGAGATGATTCAGTGATTGCAGTATTTAATACTTCTGGTCCATTGAATTTTCATTACTTCGTATTTATGTTTCAAGAAGTTAGTGTTCCATATTTGGTTTATTCTAGAATAGCAGTCATATTCAGTCAGAATAACAGAATATTTATTCTGAGAAACAAAAGAGAAAAATGGACCATTTAGTACATTCTGCCCTACAGGATGCTACATGAACATTTCAGATGTAATTAACTTTAAAGTTCATTTCTTATTTCTGTGTTCCCCCTTCTCCCTGCTTCAATTCCTAGAGCTTACTTAGATTGCAAAATGTGGCCTTTAATTTTGCTAAAAATGGTTTTAAAACTTATTAGTTTAAAAAAATATTTTTATCACTGGAAATAAGTATATGTGTAATATCTGATAAATCAACATGGAACATCCTTGTGTAAATAATGATTCTTGTATTATATTTCTAGAGTATATTCTTATTAGCTTATAATTGTATTTGTAAGTTTTTTGGTATAACCTTTTTTCTTTTAATGCATAATAACATTTTTTAAATAGTTTATTTTTTTAAAGCATAACTTCTTTACCTTAACAGTCTCCATTTCTGTGATTTCCAATAACTTAGTTTTATGTCTCTTATCTTTGCTAACTTGAAATAGTAAATAAAGCTATAGTCATAGAAAATTGATCAGACTTTCCTCAAACACTTAATTCATGTTTAACATGAAATATCTTATTGAACTGTGCAGAAAGTATTATTTCTAAAATTCCAAAACACTGTATGGACTATTTTATTTCAATATCATAATATATGACTCCCCCAGAAGGTAATATTCTCATTCTAGAATATTTTGGATTAATGATAGATGATGCTTATTTGTTTGGTAGCATCTTACACAATGGTGACTTTCAGAGTATGGTAGAGTATAAAACTTAAGAGGACAAGATCTAAGGTTGGAGTCTCTTACATAGTTGTAATAACTTATCTGCTAATAAAAGTGGACTGAACCCAAGTGACAAGAAGACCGAGCCCGGGGTAGTTCCAGCTGTAGATGTGCAATGAAGTATTTGTAAAATGTTGGTATATACAGTGACATTTTGTCAGTATCTGCCAGGCATGGTTACCAAGGTTTGTAGTGCACTTAGAAAGCAGGCCCAGGAATTGTTTCACTGAATGATGATTAACAGCATCCAACGAAGTAACTGATAGTGTTTCCTGATTTTTCCCCCTCTGTGTATCTTTGTAAGTTAGAAAGTATATCTTTATAGTCTTATTTAAACAAATATTTTTCCCTCTTAAATATAGAAGTAATGCTAACTTGTTTATGAATTGCATGTATACTCCAGGTGGTTTCTCACCTCTGTTTGGACACCGTACAAAAATAACTAGAAAATAATACCACCCCTCAGAGATGATGTTTACATTTTGGTGTATATCCTCCTATATATTTTAATAAACCCAGAATGCTGTTTGGGAACCTGTTTTCTTCATTTAAAATAATTAGGAAAATTTGCTGTGTTGCTTAATTTTCTCTGAAATTAAGGAGAGAGGATCAAATCAGGAATCGTTGTAACTTAAGCAGTGTAACTGTGGCTTTATGGTACTTTTTACATGGTTAGTCTTTACTTTTATCCTTCCTTTTGTTTTTCATCAGCTCTGACAAAAATTCCATGACTGAATGTAGATCTGATTGATGTCATCCTATCGCCCTGGGGTTGTGGGGAAGGCATCATATTCTCTCTTGTGTCTTTTCCCATTCCCCTGTTTCTGATATCTTAAAAAAAAACATAGACAGAAATTAATAATAAATGTGCTATCATTTTTTTAAATTGTTTGCTTTCTCTGTACAATGCATAGCCTTTAGAAGCCCCTTCTGAAATGAAACCCCTTCTGAATTAATGCGCTTCCTTTTTTTTTTTTTAATCAGGCCCTAGAGAAATCTCTTAATATGAAGCTGAATCTTACCAAAGTAGTTAATGGCTGTCGTCTAGGGAAAATAAAAAACCTGGGCAAAACTGGTGACGGCACCATGGATATTCCCGGCTGCCTTCTGTACACCAGGACTGGCTCTGCCCCACACCTCACCCATCACACACTGCATAATATCCACAGGGTTCCTGCCATGGTTCAGCTTACACTGTCATCACTGTAAGTAGTAGATTTGATCATTCAGTTATCAACTCTGGAACCTTAATAAAATACAGTAGAAAGAATTTTTGCTTATATATACAAAATTTGTAGATTTTTAGAATGAAATCAGAAGAGAAATATTAAATATTACACACCATCTGGCCCTAATCTGGAAGTCACAGGCTGCCAGAACTACATGTTAGAACTACTTTATTTTTTTTCCAAAGCAGTGATCCCCTTCTGCCTTCATTGCCATGTCCTCAGGGGTGACAGGGCAGAGAGTGCTCCAGGACAGCTAAACTTGGCATCTAGGGGGCAGTCTTCATGCACCAATGTTAGGGTTTCTTCGGCCTCTGCACAGGTGTTAGTATTAGTTGTTGCTAGTTCTGGAAATAGAACTAATAGAGTTAAGATTATTTTGTGTAATATGCATACTGACTTTATACTTAATTGAAAAAACTACTTATGATCAAATAACAGCATAATTGTGTTAATGATTTTAAAGGGGTAAGGGGAAGAAGAAAATCCATATATGCTGAAGCAGTTGATTTTTGTCAGTTTCTTCCTTTACAGAGTAACTTGCAATTGAAGACCTGTGCTCTAGCTAATAAACCCAGCTTAATGAGTTGGGATTCTTGAATTATGGTGTATTTTGTTGTTCAAGACTACATTTACTATCACGTAGCTTGTGAGTAGAAGAGGGCTTCAGTTGTTGTATAGAGTACTTGTAGAATGACTCATTATTATGTTTTTTTTTCTATTTTGCTTAACAGAGCAGAACATCATGAAGTCTTGGCAGAATATAAGGAGGGAGTTGGAAAGTTTATAGGTAAAAATTAAATAACTTATTTGTTATATAACTTAAACAGTATCAATTTGGAGTTTGGAGGTGCTGTTGATTTTGATCTTTCATTTATTCATTAATAAGTATTGAGCATTCAAAAAGTAGGCATGGGGGATTAGAAATTGAAGAGGAAACAGCTGTTGCCCTCATATAACACAGAGCCTGGGTAGAATGGAGATAAACAGGTCATTCTAGTGAAGTGTGGAGACTGCATTTGCAGGACTAGGAGATATATATGTACTGTGAGAGCCCAAAGTGGGGAGCACATAACCTGCTGTTGGGTACCTGTCCAAGGAGGTCAGACTAAAGAATGGATTCTTGGAAGAGAAGATGATACCATATCTGAGTCAAGGAAGAGTAGGAGTTAGCAAGGTCAGGATAGGGGTGCAGTGGTGGTGTTGACAGGTGTGGGCAGAGACTCCAAGCACAGAGCAATGACCCAGAGGTGAAAAACTGCAGGGAAGCATGCCTAAGAACCAGAGCTTTCTCATTGTTTTTGCACCTAGAGCAAAAGGCAGACGATGAAGAGTTCATATATTTGATATGTTAATATTATCTTTAGTTCCAGAAATATACAGATTTTATATGCAGATGTACATGTCCATTTATTTATAGGAAAAGCTTAGCAGTGACAGCTAGAGAGCCAATTCTAGACCACTTTCTGCTGAAGCTTTTTCCCAAAAGTAAGGCTCACTTGCATGAATGAAAATCCAGTTTCCATTGGTTAAGTCCTCTGCTTCTGAAGGAAACTGCACGAAGACTTGTTGGTTGTTAAAGGCCCTATATTTCAGTGGAGGAATTTATGTGATACCGTTTTCCTTTATCTAAGACCAATTTTAATAACCATCTTTAAAGCATACAAACATATAATTAAGTGACAATAGCTAATATAAAGCTCTCTAGAGTTAATTATAATAATTGAAATTGTTCAAAATAAAGTGGAAGACTGCAGAGGTTTTCTCTTTTAACATGCTTTTTTTTTGGTGTTTTTTCAGTGAAACCCTTTTTTTTTTCTTATGATAATATTGGCTAGCATATGAAATTTAAGCACATATGGTTAGCTAAACATCTTTTTGGATTTTAAAAAAATGATTATCTTTTTGATTGAAGAATCTAAAAAACTGTCTTCTTAAATCAATGAAACCTACTAGAAGTGAGGTCCATTTGCAGTATCTTACAGCTTCCCTGGATTCCCTGGGAACCCATGGTATGGATGGCCTTACTGTTAGTGAGATCACCTTTTAGCCATGTCACTTCATCTTTCTAGTAGCTCATTCCCTTTGAATGGTATCTAGAATGAACACAGTTGACACTAAATTCTTCTTTAAAACAAATCAAGTAGGGACAACGTATCATTCAACACTTTCATCATGGTTCATGCTTTAAGATATACCTTTTGTGGAAACTCATCATTAAACATGAACTTTTGCATTTAATTCTTTTAGATTTATAGGTTTTTAGTTTTTTCATTCATGTTGATATGCTTCCTTTAATTCTAAGATCAGGTAGGAGAAGTTTTCTGGGCTTAGAGTTGCTTTATCCTGTATACACATTATATACCTGCTCTCTGTTATAACACAATGTAATTATTAACTTAAGTGCTTTCAATTGTTCTTTTTTTATTTTATACAGGCATGCCAGAGTCACTGTTATACTGCTCCCTGCACGATCCAGTTAGCCCTTGTCCAACTGGTTATGTTACAAATAAGGTGTGTTCTTGGAAGGCCTCTAAGGCTGCAGCTTTGAACCAGGAAGTCAGCCTTCTCTATCCCTCAGATGCTGGTCTCTGCTGACTGGGATGCTGGCCCATTCTTGACCCCTTTATGCCTTCTCTTTATTTTTATGAATATAATGGGTTGGGTGGTTTATAGGTATGAGGGTAGTGCTGGCTGAGGATGGGGTTAAAGTAAGGAATGTATCCTCAGCTTCTCAGTTGTTGCAAAAAATTTTGGGGTGAAGAAGGGTTAAGTACATTCCCAAAAAAGAAATTGCAATGGTGGTAGAAAACAAGTCTTTTGCTGCCATGCTTTATTTTCAGTTTTAACAACCTCAGGAAGAGTGGAGAAAGTTGCTGATGAGTGTTATCACATGTATAACTATATATAGTAGAACCTCAATGTAATATTGCTTGCTTCTAGAACAGAATTTGAAAAAGCTGGGTTCACAGCCAAGAGAGCTTAACTAGTGAAGAATAATATCAAAAGGCCTTCATTAAAAGTTTTCACTTTTAAATAAAATGGGGAGACATGGCCTCATTTCATTGTCCCCAGGGACAACATTCTGACAGGGGTTCAGTGTATACTGCTATTTTACAAATGCAATTACTTTTCCGGCACACACTTTATTGATGTCAACTAAATCTGTTAATCTTACCTAAGATAACTTTTAAATTATTCTTCTGCCTTATACTCATTTTTATTTTATAATTTGAATTCAGGAGGAAATATTTTAACCTAATTTATCTATCCCATTTGTAAGGGAGAGAGCATTTATTTAAATAGTATTTTTTACTATTTATATTAGGACAGAATTCAAAAATGAGATGCAACCTCCCCATCTATTAAACAATATTGTGTGAGACCTTATATTCTGCTTTAGGGGCACAGATATGAACTGGGATGCTCTAGTAAGACAAATATACATTAGTGCGATAAAGACTTTTTCTATAAAAGAAATAAGCACACATTTATGTAAGAGCTTAAAAGAGTGAGTGATTTATTTTTATCCATGAAGATTTGCAAACTCATTAGATGATATATGAACTCCGTGTCTTGAAGGATGCATAATATTGTACCAGGCAAGGAAGTAGGGGAAGGGTGTTTTATTTGAAAATTAAAATGTTATTAAAGGCCTCCCTGGTGGCACAGGCGGTTGAGCACAGCGATGTGAAGCTGTCCGTAGCCTCTGCAGAGCTGGGGAGATACCCACATGGCACAGCAGACCTTTCCTGTTTTACCTGCTGCTCCCCTCAGCAGTGTTTTTCAGTCAGTCTGGCTGTTCTGTTTCCCGCTCTGTCTCTGGTGAATCCTCTTACCCTCCCGAAATCTAGCCTGTACCCCAGTTCTTATGCATGAGTAAATAAATCTTTAAAAAAAATAAAATAAAATGTGATTAAAGACTGAAGAATCCAAGTCTGTTGTATATTGAGGAACAGCAAGTGTGGTGAGGTAAGGGAGAATGGAAGACTGAACTAGAAAAGTAGAACAGAATTCTGAGGTGCCAGTACAGAAGCAGGCTTGTGCAGCCATTGAAGGATCTCTGAGCTGTGATGTTTCTAGAGAATTTGGAATATGGTACAAGAAACCTTCTATACCCACCATGTTTAGGATACTCAATTGCCACCATCTCTCCAGTTGCAAAGAGGAATTAAATTCTGTATTACTTTATCATTTTATCTTCTTTTTATTTGCATTTTACTCTTTCTGATTCCTCATTATCTTGCCAGTCTGTGTCGGTTTGGGGTGTTGGAGGACGAGTAGAAATGACTGTTGCCAAATTCATGGCAATTCAGCAAGCACTACAACCAGACTGGTTCCAGTGCCTGTCAGATGGAGAGGCATCTTGCTCGGAAGCAACTTCCATAAAAAGAGCCAGAAAGTCTGTTGACCGATCACTTCTATTCCTGGATCATTGTCTTCAGCTACAGGAAAAAGCTGAGGTAAGTCTGCACCACTTACTACTGCTCCTGTTTCTTAGAAACTCTCCATAATTGACATTCCCTAGTAGCACTTTTTCTCTTCCTCTGCCTAGTTCTCTGCACTTCACTTCTTGCTCTCTCTTGCTCTCCTAGTTTTCCTCCCTGAATTGTCAGGGTTGCTACTCTCTAGGTTCGGTCTTAGGCTCTTTTTCTATTCAACTCCCTGTATTCTTCCTGGAGCCTCTTCTTGGTTTAACTGTTGACTAATTCTAAAGTTGTATGTAATCAAGTTCACGCTGCTAAACTTCATAATTATATAAAAGGGCCTTAGCATGTTCTGTCACTAGACTATCCTTCATACGCACCTCAGATTCAGAGGTCACCAAATTCCTCAAACTCTTCCTTTCACTCTCCATCAATATTTTCTCAGCTCATGGCATCTGCTAAGTTCCTCAGCCCAGAAATCTGAGTCTTTCAAGATTGCTTTTACTTTATCATTGTTTAATTTTTTATGTTTATTTTCTTACATTGTTGTTAATTTTTGGACAGTATTTGATTTCTCCCCTCAGATATAGTCCTCCACGATAGCACCCAGAATCCTTCTCCACAGTCCCTTGTGCTCTTCCCTCCCCTGTTTTGACCCCTCACTTTTGCTCTCCCCTGCTGTATGCCTTGGATCTATGGTCAGCTTGCTTGTTTTGTCAAGACTATCTTTAATATACAATTTATTCACTCCTTTGATTCTATCTACCTAAATATATCTACAGTCTGTCCCCTTCTCATCCTTCTTACTAGCACCTTGAGGCATAATAACACCATCATCTTTCATATAGACAGTTACCATTCTGTTGTCTGTACTCCCTCTGGTCTCAATTCTATCTAATCCGTCTCTAGGCCTGCTATCAAAGAGATCTTTGGAAAGCACAAATATGAGTGTCCTGCCCACTTCCCTAAAAGAATTGAATGATTCTCCACTTCGGTTTTTCTGCAGCATGGGCAGCCTCCTGTGACCTGGCCTCTGTTCACTCCTCCAACCCAGTGCTGGTTGCTTTCTCTTGTTGCCAACACTGTGGCCCGTCTGAGTTACTTACAGTTCCCTGAGGTCTTATCTGATTTTATTTCTTCATGCCTGTACACAGACTTCTTTCTAAACTGTTTCTCCTTTTCTCATCTCCAGCCATTTTCCTTTTCTTGCTTTAAGATCCAGCTTATTTCATCCCATTCATCATTCTTGGACTCTATCCTTGACCCTTCCTGGAAGTTCTGTCCTCCCTTTGCCACCCCTTTAATTTGTATGTAGCTATAGAGTAGCCTCACTCTTTATGTACTTATCTTCGTGTGACCTCTTAAGCTTAATTTCTGTGTGTCGTTTTTCTGTCTTTATCACATAACAGAATGCCTGACACATCCTAAGCCCTCAGTATGTGCTGCTGATGGTCAGTTGTTATGGTGGAGTGCAGATGATGAAGCTGTAGTGGTAAATAAGGGATCCTGATAGCAGAGTTAATGAATTAGGGAAAGGTTGTGTTCATTAGGAGACAACAGAAGTGGGAGAACAGAAGACAGTCATCAGGTGGAGAGTTTCAGTGTCTGAGATCATTCACGTGGCACAATCCTGAGCATCAGTTAGTTCCCACTGTGGCAATGTGCTTTGAGTTGAGGAATATTGTTTTCTTTGCGTTTAGCGATAAAAATTTGGGTAGTATAGCTAATATACATGAAATAATTAGAAGAAACTTAGTTGTTATTCTGAATAGAATGCTTAGTAGCAATGTCGGCTTAGTATGGTAGCATTCCGAATTGTTAGTATTGCTTCTGGCAGTTGTTTTCAGCCAGTAATTATCCTAGTAGCATGAGTGATGTTTGGATACATAGAAAGGAGGATGGAGTGTGACAGAGCATGATTACAAGGATGGCCAGATGAGTTCCTCTTCTGTGTTATAATCAGTGCCATCATTTCACACAATTTCTGTGTATAGGTTGAATGTTGGGGCCTTTCTCTCTGTTCCCCTTGCTTACATTATCGTGTTGACAGAATGCCCTCCTTCACTCTTCAGTGTGTTCCATTTTGGACAATACAATATATGATCATACTTCTTTCACATATGAAAAGGAAGTTCCCAGATAGGGCTGTGCCATGTAAAGAGGCATGTCTGTATAACTGTTTGCTTTGTGTGTCTGCATACATCTTCCTTCTTATTCACTAGATCCTCTTGTTGATTCCCTTAAATTTTGAAGTTCCCTAAGGCTCTGTAGTTGGGTTCTGTTCTCCATATATTCCCTAGACCAGTGATAGCAAAGTTTCATATCTCCTCTTTACCCTATTTCCAGCCACTGCTTTCATCCTCATATCTCACCCAGATTATTCAAGTTGTTCCTTAGCCCACCTGTTAGCCATACTTACCCATAATTCATTCTCTACACAGCCGCCAAATGTTCTTTCTGGAGAAATAGTCTGATTGTAGCCTTCCTGCTTAAACTAAGAAATGAAATTGTCTCTTCACAACCTGTCAAGCTCCCTCCTCATTCCTGTCTTCTACCAGAGCCACTGTTCATTTGGGGTTTTCCTTGCAAACTTTATTTTTTGAGTTACATACATATGGTATCACATATATAGGAATACCTTTATGTAGTTTTAATTATAGGCGTGTGATTGTATTTTCAAGTATTTTCTTGGGAAACCAAACTATGAATATACCATGATTTATTTAAGTCTGCACTATTGATGGGTGTTTAGATTGTTTCCGTTGTTTTGTTATTCTAAAAATTTTTGTAAGTATGCCCTGGTGCATATGAATGAATTTATTTGTAGGAAAGTGTCTTAGAAATGGAACTTTAGGATATAAAGATAAAAGCATTGACATTTTGATAAGTGTTGTCTAGTTGCCCTCCCAAGAGGCTGAACTAATTGTACTTTCAAGTTATCGGTGTGTAAGTGCTGTTTCTCTAATACTTTCACCTCCACTGTGTTGTTATCTTTTTTAACTTGTTTCTCACTGTGATGGGCACAAATGGTATCTAATTGTTTTCAATTTGCATTTCCTTACTGGTGAGGTTTAGTTAGTTCTCCATGCGTGTACAGGGCAGTCACATTTATTTTTCTGAAGTTCTACTCACATATCTGCCTGGATTTCTATGGGGTTGTCATTTCCTTAGAGGATTTGTTGGAGTTTTTTCTGTGGTGTAGGCCTTTATCTGTTTCTCCAAAAAGTAAGATTTCTTTTGCTTTTGTTGATGGCATAGTCTACTAGTGAAGTTTTAATACTTAACAATGTTAGCTTTTCCTGTAAGCTAGGAAGGTCTTTCTTATCCCAAGATTATACAAATATTCAATATATTCTTCTAATATTTGTATAACTCTTTCTTTTTTATGTGTAGGTCTTAGTGCCATCTGAAATTTATTTTTGAGGATTGTAGCTATAAATGGATAGTCAATTGTCCTGGCCAGACAATTCCCCAGTTCTTAAGGTTATCTTTGAAGAGACTTGAATGTAGGCCTGGGCAGTTACTTAAACAAGTTAAAACCCATTCCTTTTTTGCCTGCTTAGTGTGCATTTAATGTAATCTCAGCTAATCTAAGCTAAAGCGTGACTACAAATATCAATTGCCTCAGTTTCTCCCCAGTCTTTTCTGTTTTTTTTTTTTTTTAATAATACAACTTTTTTTTAAAAAAAGATTTATTTATTTATACAAGCACTGGGTACAGTCAGAAGCGCGGGAGGGTGAGAGAATTCACCAGAGCCAGAGGGGAGAGCAGAGCAGGCAGACTGTCGAGGTACACTGCTGAGGGGAGCAGCGGGTGGCAGGAGAGGTCTGCGTGCCATGTGGGACCCTCGCCCAGCGGCCAGGGATCGAACCGGTGCTGCAGAGGCTGCAGGCAGCTTCTCAGCCCAGCACTCAACCGCTGCGCTACCAGGGGAGGCCCTCCCCAGTCTTTTCTTACCTGTTTGAGTGGCTTTCAAACTGTGTTCTTTGGAGCTCTTATTTTTCTTGGGGTGGAGGGAGTGCCATTCCCCTGAACCCTGCAACTGCAGCAATTCTGAGGTCTCTTCTGTCCACTGGGCATCCATGTAAGGTTCATTTTAACAGGCTTCTGCTACTGGAAATGGTTCAAAACAGCCTATTCTTTTGTTTCCCTCAGGGCCTACAGAAAAGTACCATCATTGGCGTGATTGAAGGTGGAGACGTGCTGGAGGAGAGGTTGAGATCAGCACGTCAGACAGCCATGAGGCCCGTAGGTGGCTTCCTTCTGGATGGCTTTCAAGGGGATCCAGCAACCCTGGAGACCAGACTGCACTTGCTGTCATCAGTCACGGAGGAGCTGCCAGAGGACAAACCAAGGCTAGTGTTCAGTTAGGATGCAGGCCAGGTCTCGTGGGCTACAGAGCAGGAGTGCTGAGGATAGTAGTGTGAGTGTGTCCTTTCTAGACTGAGGCCTTTCTGCTAAGGCTGACTATAGGGGGAGTTTCCCTCAAGGCCTTCCTGCCCTTGATTTCAGACAACAGGACAGAAGACAGTTGCCATGTGTTCCTCATTGTAAGTGAAAGCAAGTATTACACTGATTCCCCTCAATTTTGTAGCAAACACAATGCTTGTTCTTTCTCCCTTATGATGTGGTGCCTGGGGACAAGTATAAAGTCATGCGGAATTCTGGCCTTAATCAGGAAAGGTTGAAGACAAATCTGGGATGCCTTAAGGAATGAAGATGGGCTCCACTGATAAATCGGACTTTTAAGAAATTCTTGTATTTGAGACAAGTAGTGAGTGGTGTCATTTTTTTTTTTTTTTTTAAATCAAGGGAACTGGCAGCACTAGTAGGATTGTTTCTTTCCATAAAACCCAGATTCACAATGTGAGAGATGATCTGCAAGATTCAAAGCTACAAATTCCAAGTTTCTGAGTGTGGCTGACATCCTATTAGGCTACCCAATTCTTTCTTCTTTTATTTAAAAAAAGACTAGTCTTTTATACCACTTGATGTGAATATACTTACCTTTTCTTGCAGATATATTAACATGTTTAATTAAGAGGTGCTACTTTATAATTTAGGACTAGTGTGTAGTATTATGTCATTTTATTACTTTTTTAAAAATCCTAGTATAATTTACAACAGAGTATGTGAATCTTACATATAGCTCAGTGAATTCTGACACATGCATATGCTTGTGTAAACAGCAGCCAGGATGATATATTTCTATCATCCGAGCCAGCATCTGCCCCCACTTTTAACATAGTTCTCTCTGCTTATTTCTCCCCCTCCTGTGCTTATTTCTTTCTGGTGCAAACAACAATTCAGCACTAGTGTTTCTAATCATTTTTTGCACTTCTTTTAGGTAAGTGCTCACAGATGTTTGTTACTGGATTTGAAAGCTAGAATTGTTTTTCTTTCTATAAGTGTGTAGAAAGCCAGTTTCAGTTGGAATGGAGTCCTAAAACTGTAGTTAAAAAAAACAGCATAAATTTAAATGTTATGGTTGTTTAATATTACATAAGCCCTTTCTTTGACTTCTTTTAGATATCAGGAAGTTGATAAGTTTTTCTCTTCCAGTTCATAAAAAGGGATTGTGGATGGGTAGAAAAACAAGCATTAAAAAAACAGTACCAACTGGCCAACCCTGATTTAGTGAATCTCCCCATTTTGTGTCGGTGGCAAAACCTGGTTGAGTGTTAATAAAACTTTCAGGATGCTTTACCCATTACCTCTGAGAATACCATTTCATTCTACTGTGCAGACTTTTTTATTCATGTAGAAAATATAAAGGAATCCAACTACATTGTTAGATCCTATGGCCAGAGTTGAAATTTGGAGAACAAGAGTTGCTTTGCAAATAAACCTATGAGGAATACAGTAGATGAAACTGACTTTCCTGAACCAATTATTAAAAAAGAATTACAGCAAGATACAGCTAAGGCATGGAAAGTATTTGAAAGTGAAAAAAAATCACACAGCTTTGCACACTTAAAGGAATCTATTCTTTGGGTACATAGGCTGTATGGTTTAATATAAGACTAGTGTGAAAAAGAAATTAATTTTTTAGGAGTTTCTCTTTGGGGGCAGAAGCTACACTACACTTTTTCAAATATCTCTTTAGTCCTTAGAATGACTCTATGAGGTATGTATTACTACTTTTGTTTTTAAAATGAAACAACTGAAATTCAGAGAGGTTAAGAAACCTTCCTAAAGTTAACACAGCAAGTAAATAAAAGGGCAGAGCTAGGATTCAAATCCAGGTCCTTCTATCTCCAAAGCCCAATTTTCTTTCCGTCACACCTTATGATTTGCTATCTCACACACTAACTAACCATGACTGGATTTTCATTATTATTACTTTTATTAATAAGATCCTCTGGGAAGACTCTTAAGAACAGAAGACAGTGATTAGGAGGAGGATTTTAGTGTCTGAGATCATTCATGAGGCATTGTCTTTGTGTCACCGTTCTTGTTATTTTCACAGGCTCATCTGTGGAATTAGTCGGCCAGATGAAGTGCTTGAGTGTATTGAAAGAGGAGTGGACTTGTTTGAGAGTTTTTTCCCTTATCAAGTGACAGAGCGGGGATGTGCCCTAACTTTCAGCTTTGATTACCAGCCGAATCCTGAAGAGACATGTAGGTCTTTTGAACTTAATCACTGTGTTATCCTTGAGTTTCTTCTATTTCCTCTTAATTTTTGGCTTCAGTCACAAGTCAGAAATATGTGTATACTATAAAGCCAACCTTTTATAAAATGACATCTTTGTTTCTTATCTGTACGCCCTGGCATGTTGGCACACAAAAGTAGGTACTTAATACTATACATGTAGCTCATCAGTATTAGGAAGTGATTTTGTAGTGAGCAGAACCAAGAAAAACAAAACCTCTTCTATTAACAACCTGAAAAAAGAACATTCAAAAGTGAATAGTGATGAAAATCTTAGAAAAGAAAACCTTTGAACTGCTTGGTAAAAGTTAATTCGTTTTTCTACAAGAGAGTTCTTGTTTGCTTTTTGCAAACCCCATGCTATTAAAATACAGGGAGTTTCATTCCCTCTGATCCCAGCATTACTTTGGGTTTTTTTACACAATGAGATGTAAAAGCTGTTTTCTTCTATTATTTCTTTGAAGCACTGCCATTTTCTTTTATTGTTTAGTTATTCTGAACTCAGGAAAATCAGTTTCAGATTCTGACATTTAAAAGGCAGCAAGAAAGGAACTGGGATACAGACTTTGGACTGAGCGCTCTTGAAATTTCTCCCCAGTTTTTTCAGGAGAAAGTAGCATGCCTGTGTTCCTTCTGGGCCTCACGGGACTTTTCCTGCTGTCCTTTAACTCTTCCTCTGTCAACACCAACCTTAAATTCATGCAGAGGCAGAGACTTCTTTAGAGGTCCATTTTATTCCCCACAAGTGATTACAGTTTCATTCAGAAGATTCTACACTTTTATAAAGTAATTTAACCATTAATCTTAGTTGAATTATCTCTAGAGTTAAATCAGGTTGATGAAATTCTTACACATAGGTCAATTTTACTGTTCTGTAGGCAGACCATTATATAATGTGTATGTGTAGGCATACCATGGACACTTTATAAATGTTAATAGCTTCATTTACAAGCTTAATCATTTCCACCAGGACATAGTAACTGTAAGTCATTGAGTTCTCTGTAACAAACCAGGTTTTTTTTGGCCAGAGAATGCCACTTTTCTTTTTTTTTTTTTTTTTTAAAGATTTACCTATTTATTTATTTATACAAGCACTGGGTATAGTCAGAAGCGCGGGAGGGTGAGAGAATTCACCAGAGCCAGAGTGGGGAGCAGAGCAGGCAGAAGGACCGAAGTACACTGCTGAGGGGAGCAGCGGGTGGCAGGATGGGTCTGCGTGCCATGTGGGACCCTCCTCCGGTGGCCGGGGAGCTGCCGGGAATTGAACCGGCGCTGCAGAGACTGCGGGCAGCTTCGCAACCCAGTGCTCAACTGCTGCGCCACCGGGGAGGCCCAGAATGCCACTTTTCTTTATGATTATAAAACCTAAAATGGTCTGAACATTTTTTGAAGTTCAGTCATATTTAGGTGTGTGTTTGTATATGTAAATCAAAGACCTTTGCCAATTACAAAGCAAAATTTCCAAAGGCATAGATAACCTAATATAGGCAGCAATTCTACCTAGTTAGTGATAAGGATTTTCCAAACAGTTTATTATGCTTTCCCACATCAATATGCAAATGCATGGTGGCAAAATTTTAACAGCTGTATGCTCAGTGCCCCAGACACTTCTCTTTTTCTTTTGACCTGGACAGAATTACTTTCCTAGGACTGTGTGTCCATTCTCTGTGTGCCAACTCTGAGATTGTTATAACTTGTTCCCAGAAGTAGTTCTTATCTACTTGCCCCTTTTCATAGCTACTGGCTCTTTGTATAGCGATTGATGCTTCTCTTGCGGCTTCAGGAAGGTTCTTTCTTAAAGGGGAAGGTTCAAGGGAACAACTTGAATCCTTGTTTAATTCTGGATAATCTGCATTTCCTTGAGGTCCAGATTTTCTACAAGGAAGACATAAATTAAAACCATATTCCACTCTAATCTAATTGGAACATAAGCAGTTCTAAAGCACAGTTAATTTGTACATCATGATGAGACATTAACTCTAACACATGCTCATTCTCTCTCACATACATACACAAAAATATACACACACAACTGTTTTATAAAATTATTCTTTAATAGTAAGATATTCTTATGTACTGGTAACTATGGTTTGCTTAGGTATTGTCGAATCTCGAAGTTTTGATATTATCCACATTAGGTACATATTTCTTTTTTTTTTTTTTTCTTGTGTCATTTTCTCAGGTTAAATTCTCAAGAGTGAAATTAAAGGGTCAGAGAGCATGAAATAATAATTAACATTTCCCAATGGCCACTCTTTCTGATCTTCATTCAAGGCTTTTGTTGGTTTGTCCTTTAGTACTGCAACAAAATGGAACACAGGGAGAAATACAGTTTGTGGATCAAACAAAGAAAGTTAAAACAACTGATTACAACCAAGAAATGACATCATTTGAGATTAATCTGAAGGAAAAAAAGTAAGGAGATTTTTTAAAGTTTAGATTTTGACTTCTGATCTTTTAAAAAAGTTTATGTAACTATTCTCTTTTTGGTTGATAACTTCATAAAATATTTACAGTGGGATATTATTGGGGATTTTTTCAATTCAATTCTGGAAAAACTTTTCTGCAGATGGATTTGTATACTTTGTTTTGAAAGAAAACTAATACTAGATAACTATTTTTTAGAAAAGTTGTCAAACATTAAATGAAATCCATTGCTTGGTGTATTTTACTGTTTCTGATTGTTTTAATGACAACAAAACAAGGATTTTAAGATAAAAAATGATAAAGTTTTTAAAATTTAAGGAACTTAAGCAGGGTGTTTTTTGTATATAGATACTCATACATATAAATGTATCTAAATAAGTCTAAAATATATGCTTCTCTAAAGAATGAACTGTGTATTTTATAAATTTGCATTTGGCCAAAAGTGGTAATAATCAGTGAACCAGTGAGTGTTTTTGTGCTCGGGTGTTTTGATCTTCTATGACTGGACATTGTAGGGATTCAGACTGGTCTAACTAATGAATGGAGTTGAAAATTTGTCAGAGAATGTGACGGTCCTCGTTCTTAACTATACAGTTGCAAAGTAGATGAAGTTATCAGGCTTTTTATGCCCTCCCACTGTTAGCATCTATGACCAGCACCTGCAGTCGCACACCTGTAATTATGGACACCTGGGCCCAGAGAGCACAGGGCATGCACATATGTAAGTGAGGACACCTGTGCTCAGGGGCTTTAAGGGTGGCATCACTCTGAGGTGGGACTGCAGACGGGAGGAGACAGCCAGGAAAATGCTGAGAGAGATGGCTGGTCTGCCCCCTTATTAAGCAGCAAAGGCCTGTAAAAATCTACCGAAGGCTCCAAAGCTCCAAAATTATCTTGCTATCGGCAAGAACTGACAGTGAACCTACCTGGCCTGGGATGGTTGCAAAACAGTCTATAGGGGCTTCTTTTTTTTTTTTTAAGAGTGTTTTTTTTTTTTTTTTTAAAGATTTATTTATTTATTTATTTATACAAGCACTGGGTACATTCAGAAGCGCGGGAGGGTGAGAGAATTCACCAGAGCCAGAGCAGGGAGCAGAGCAGGCAGAAGGACCCAAGTACACTGCTGAGGGGAGCAGCGGGCAGCAGGAGAGGTCTGCGTGCCATCTGGGACCCTCCTCTGGTGGCCGAGGAACAGCCGGGGATCAAACCGGCTGCTGCAGAGGCTGCGGGCAGCTTCACAACCCAGCGCTCAACCGCTGCGCCACCGGGGAGGCCCTATAGGGGCTTCTTGATTGTAGATCTGAAATGGTGATGTTTACCATATTTAACTTCTTGAAAAGTTGCTAAAGTGATTCATTTCTTCTTTTTGAAATGGTAGGCTAATATAAATGGCTACTACTAAAATTCCTCTTACGTTTTAGATTTAGCTGGAAATTGCATATTTTGTATGATCAATACCTGATGTGAAGTTGGACGGTCTTGGAGTTCAGATCCTGACATTGTTCATACGTCAGTGACCTTGGCCGTTATTTAATTCCTTTTTTAAGCTGATGACAGGCAACACATATGTAGTGCTTAGTACATGCTCAGCAGTATTTAAGCCCTTTACTATATATATATATATTAACTCAATTCTTGCAACAACTCAGTAAAATAGGCCCTTTTATTACCCTCATTACAGTTGAGAAAACGAAGGCACACAGGGAGGATAGGGACTTGCTCAAGTGAGTATTGGAGCCAGGAATCAAATCTTGGCATTGTAGCTCCCTCTTAACCTCTTTAGCAATCTTCATCAGTAAAAAGACAATAAAAATGCCTATCTCCAAAGGTGGTTGCAGAGATAGAGTGAGACTGTGTTTGTAAAAGTGCTTTGTGCATTCAGAAAGCCAGCAAGAAAAAGGTTGCACCGTATCTTCTGATACTAGTTTTGGTGGCAAGTCAAAGAGAAGTGTCATTTACCGGAACACCATTTTCTGACGTTTTGTGTCTTTACAGTGTTACTAACAATGCTCCACATAAGGGACCTGAGCATATGACCTCTATGTAGCTCTCAGTCAAGGAGACTGTCATCAGACGACATCTCCTGAGTCACCCTGCTTTGTTAACTTTTGACCACAGTGCTATCACATTTGCCAGTGATGTTTTTGGCTATTGGTTACTGCACCAACAGAATAGATAGCTGAGGATGTGGATTTCTTGTGTTTACTTCTGGAAGGTTTTTGTGACTTCCTTTCTCAGGTACCAGGAAGACTTTGACCCAGTGGTGAAAGGGTGTTCCTGTTACTGCTGTAAGAATCACACTCGTGCATACATCCACCATCTGCTAGTGACCAAGGAGCTGTTGGCTGGGGTCCTGCTCATGATGCACAACTTTGAACACTACTTTGGATTTTTCCACTCCATCCGGGAAGCACTGAAAAATGACAGACTGGCAGAGCTGAAAGAGCTCATTCGCAGGCAAGCATCTTGAGATGCTTGAGATGAGACTGGCGGCTGCAAGTCTGACTGTCACATTGCACCTATACCACTGTTGCACTATGGGAAGAAGAGGTCACAAAGTGGTCTTAGCTTTAATCATTCATATTTGAGAATAAGATCTGTTCAAATCGGGAATATATGTACATGTGGCTGAAGAGATTTCCTCTTGGGACTTAAATGACCTGCATTGATCAGAAAGAATGAATCCTGATCTTTAATATTTCTGTGCTCTTTTAGTCAATAGAGATTCATTGAGTCAAAGACACTAGATGTGAAGTGACACCCTTGAAGTAAGGGTGATGAGATTCTTAGGGTTCACTAACTTGAACTGGAACCTGAAGGGAGATGAATTGATGAGTAGCATGGCTTCTCTGGACTTATGTTTGTTGACTGGAGAAGGAATCTGATTCAAGAGTTTATTGTAATCTTTATATCCTCAGGAGCTTCTTTCGGACACTTCTGCCTTCCAAGCTGCCCAAGCAGTGCAGTCAATCAGAAATGACTCTTGTGACTTCACCAGCATTGCATTCCTGGTGGAATATGGGGCTTACACTTTGCCCCTATGACCGGTTGGTCCAGGGCACACTCTTTTTTTACTTGGCCACATGGCCTATGCAGTTGCCGTTAGAAGCTGAAAGTTTGCCTAACTACTTTCCTCTAATCATAGAGATTCATTATGGTCTGCCTTTAACAGTTTAACCACATGATAACTGTAGCCCCAGCAATTGGGGAGATTCATTCATATTGCATTCACTTAGATGGAGCCCTGGCCTGGCAATCAGAGAATCAAATTTCAGTTCTACTCAGCTGTGACATGTAGGCAGATCATTTAACCTCTCCATCCTGTTTCCTCCTGCATGGGACATTCATGATGGATAGGACTAAATGAACTTCTGTGTTTCTATCTAGCTCTAATATTTGGGAAACATAGAGTTTTAGATGAGGGTCATAGCCTTACTTGTCCTTATTTATTGATCACTATTGGCTTGATGAAAAATGAAGCAATGTCAGGGATCAGACAACAGTAGTGGTACTTGAAAGCCTGAATAGGTTTGGTTTGTAGATTTTAAAGCAGTTGCTAAATTGGCAGCAGCAGATCTGGAGGGTGGAAGACTTTTCCAGATCATCTCTGATTCTATAAAATTTTTCTGCTCTAACCAATGGAATAACATTCATGTTGATGATGTGCTAGGTGATTTTTATTTTCTTGTGCTTTTCTATATTTGTCAGATTTTCTATACAAAATACAAATATATATACACATGTGTACAGTTTTTTTAAAAACAACAAAACCAAAAAGATGGCTTGTTTGTCACGTTTATGTCCCACTTTGCTGTTTGTTCATTTTAGTGGCCATCATTGAACATTGCTTGTAATTGTTATGTGGTTACTGTATTTTAATGTGTTGAGTGTCCATCTGATGGTTTTCTCTTATTAGTGGCTTAAGAAAGTGCATGAATTTTTGAATCTCCTGGACATTCTTATAATCTCTCCACCAATGGCAAGGGGTACTTATGGAAGACAGTTTCTATTCTCAAGGATCTGATTGTTTTGAAATATACTGGATTGGGCTTGTCCTGTGTTTATATTCCTGTTTAATGCCAAACCCACTGTTGAAGGGATAATAATAAAAATCCGAGAATACATATAAAATTGGTGGGTTTTATTTGTGTTTAAAACACTGAAAATTCTGCCTAATATTGTCCTTTTTTCCAGGTCTTATTAGAACATTTGAAAAATATTTCTTTCCTATAATGTAAGTTTGTTACAGTCAATATCCAATAAGCATTTTTAATTAAAAAAATACTGTTTTGCTTCCTCTAAGTAGTAGCAGGTCTATTAAACAATATTAAATTTCCATGGTACCAGAAATGTTCTAGAAATTTCTTACTGGAAAATTTCTTTTTCTGCATTTATCCATCAGCTGTCATTGTTTTAAGAGCACTCACGCTAAGTGCAGAATCCAAAAAGGAAATGTTATTCAGTAATACAGCTTTCTCTTTAAATTATATGATTTGGGGCCTTAAGGCGACGGTGACACATAATAAGAATAATAATAACCACAATCTGGAGCATTTTTTAATGGGCTGGGCCCCTTAATAAATGCTTCCCATTCATCTCACTGACCCTCAGAGCTTGCTGTGAGGTTTAAGAAATGTTTCAGAATAATCTTTTCTCCTATGCTAAGAACTGAGTTTCAGGAAGTTTGAGTATCCTGCTTGAGTGCCTCCCAGGAATTTCTGGAAGAGTGACTAGTTGCCTAAAGGTCTATCACAAGTCAGCTTCCACGTTAGACTTCAGATCCTCTGAAGCTGGGACTAAAATGCAACAGTTAAGCACTCAATAGCTTCTTGTGACTTGCTTCTGGGTTGAAAGGGCTAAGAGCCATGAGAGGGCCTCCTGGCCCCCAATGAAAGGGTGCTTCTGGAGTTTTCCTGCAAGTCAGCACTGGCTCTCAACCTCCAGTGGGGAATAGCTGGCACTGGCGTGTGTAGCCCATGGCATTGTAGGTCTGTCGTGCTAAGTGTGAGTTTCCATTCCATGTCCCTAAATCCTTCCCAGTCTCAGAGTAGGGGCTAATCATACCCTGAGTGGTGCTGAAAGGATTTGGGTCTGTGATAAAGTGGATTTAGGTAATCAATAGGCTCTGAGGTCTACTTGCCTTGGGGGAGGGATACTTTATTATTCTCTGGGAATAAAGGGAAAAGATTATTCTAAAACATTTCTTAAACCAAATACTTTGTAATCAAATCATTTTAATAAAAATTTCAAACAAAGACCATTGAAAGGTCAAGATTAGAGTGTGTAAGCAACTACGTTAGCCAGAATCATTTTTGTTTTTTTTCTTCTGCAGAGGCAGCTTGGAGCTCACTGAGAATCCACAGAGTTAAATGATTATCCTATGCCTTCCTGATTAAGAACAGGCTGCTCTCTGCAGTTTGATTAGTCTCGCTCGTAGCTACGGGATTACAGCTTATTAAAACTGACAGTGTTGTTATAAGGCAGGGAGCCAGTCAAACTCACATGCTGAACCAGTCACCAGAAAACCTCTGCAGTTACCTAAAGGTTTGGTGTCACTGGCATTCATTTCAATATCCCTTTTTCCAAATTTCCTGTCTTTTCCTGTTTTTGTGCCTTTTCTCTCTCTTCTTGCTCCTGAGATCCCCTGTTTTATGATCTCATTCCCCACATAACAGTGAACAAAGAAAAATGAAGCAAGTCACAGTGTAAGCAATGTGAATTAGGGTAACCCTACATCCTCATTGCTTACGACAATCCTGCTTTATACCTGTGGTCCAGGAGTAATTATTAACATTATCTCTTTACTCTCAGAAGTGCCCTAGTTTGGATAATGAGTTATTGGTCATCTAAGGTGAGGTAGAGGTGGCCAAACTAGAAAGCAAGTGTCCATTTAAATGGGACAGTGGCCAGTCAACCACCCACCTCTAGCTCATTGCTGCTGTGGGGCCTGTGTTGTCAGATCTCCCCATCTGGATTTTCAGGTGAAATGTCATGATTTAAAAATGCTGTATCATTTTAGAAATATAATCTAGCCAAATAAAACCTAGGTGTGTTTGCAAGCTTTGGTTTAGAATCTGGAGAGGAGGGCCTCCCCGGTGGCGCAGCGGTTGAGCGCTGGGTTGCGAAGCTGCCCTCAGCCTCTGCAGTGCCGGTTCGATCCCCGGCTGCTCCCCGGCCACCGGAGGAGGGTCCCACATGGCGCGCAGACCTCTCCTGCCGCCCGCTGCTCCCCTCAGCAGTGTACTTCGGTTCTTCTGCCTGCTCTGCTCCCTGTTCTGGCTCTGGTGAATTCTCTCACCCTCCCGCGCTTCTGACTGTACCCAGTGCATGTGTAAACAGAACAAACAAACAAATAAATAAATAAACATGCCTCTATAAAAAAAAAAAAAAAAAAAAAAGAATCTGGAGAGGAGGCTTTTGCTTCTTTAGCACTTAATTTCTCAATGACTGCTCAAGCTATACGGAAAAAGCCCCTATTGTTGCTGGCTACTGCCCTTGATTACAGATTCCCACTTTTAAGAGAACCCCACATTGTCCTAACTCCATGGCATGATCCCTGGATAAGTCCCAGAAGCATTCTAAAGCTGCCCAAGAGGGAAGTTATGCATCATCTTGTTCAACCTTCTGTTTTATGGGTGAGAACTGTTCAGCCTGGAGCAGAAAGACTAGCAATGTCTTTCCTCTTAAGGAGTTTAAGTAGCAACCCAAGTATGTGTCAGTTACCGTTTTGACTCTCATACATTTTACTTTAATTTCTGTTGGCCTGTGCTCTTCCAGGGTCAGCAATGATTTCCCAGTACTCTCCAGTGGTCCTGTCTGACTTTGTAAAACCAGTTGGATATAAGGTATTGTAAGCGCTCCTATAGCACCTTCCCACGTTAATAGCAACAGTCCTGACTGACACAGTGAGAACTCAATTACTGTTTGTCAAATGAAGGAATATTCTCAGAGCAGCTGAGGCATTATCTTCAGATTTTAGCCAGCTGAGTGTTGGTTAGAAGTGACTCGCACAGCAGTACGTGGTAGGACCCACGCTGAATGTCCTGTCAGTGGTGGTTTTACCTCACTTTAAGCCAGGCAAGCTCCAGGTGACCTGACACATTTTTTTTCTTCTTTTACTGGCATCGGTTCTGCTTTCTACCATTATCATCTTCTATTGTTGTCCTCAAAGCAATTCCCCTGCTCTGACAAGAGAAGAAAAGTGAACTTTTCTTTTGTTCTCATTCCTCACGATCCACTTTGAGACCGGGCCCAAGTTGCCAAGGAGTTCAAACGGCCGCTGCTCAGCCAGTGTGATTCACAGGGATTAGCATGTCCTCTCTGCACACTCTCCGTAATGTTCTTCTCTTTCCCTGAACCAAGGTCCCCTGCTGTCTGCTCCTTTGTCTGTGAAACACATTTTCTCTTATTATCACCTTGTTCCCTGCCTGTTTCAGATGGCTTCAGCTTACCTCTTAACAAAATCAAGATGTTGCTATTAATGGTCTTCTTTCGTAACAGCTTAAGGTCCTTTTCCCCTTCTCTCCCACACCATATAATAATCTCTGCTTCAAATAAGTTCAACAACCATTTCATAATCACTGCTTTATAGTTGCTACCATAAGACACAAGAGGGAGGCGATAAAAATAAAAGGAGAAAACCCAAAAGGTAGAAATGAGGGTTACTCAAGTTATTGAGGAGCAGGGCAAACATCTTCAGGAGCCTTCTTTTATGAAGAAATTAGGTAAGCTTAGCCTTCAGTGAGACTGGGTGTGATAAGCTGAAGTTCTCCTCTAACTTTTGTGACTGGATGGGAAGCTGGTCTCCCCTTTGTCGATCTGTACTTCCAGGCAGCTAAAATATCACTTGGAGCCATTCCAGTACCATTTATGTTGCTCATAAAAAATCCTTCCATAGACTCCAACTACATAGATATAAGAGTTTTTCATATCACATCCCCAAAAGCTAAAATATTTACCCACATTTTCCATTTCCTACTCATTTTTATTTTGGTTTAACATAACATTTCCATCACAATTCCATTTATTGTTCCCCATAAAGCCAACTGAAGAAAACTATGCAAATATACTCAGTTCCACACACAGTAATTATGCATCAAAAGAAAAAAAAAGCAAGTGACATAGTATGTCCACTTTTTTCTTCCTTTTTTTAAAAAAAGATTTTTTATTTATACAATAGCTGGGGTACAGGCCAGGAGAGGTCAGCCACACCGTGTGGGAATCTCCCTGGCCAGCCGGGAATTGAACCTGCACTGCAGAGGCTGCGGACAGCTTCACAGCACTGTGTTCAACCCGCTGCGCCACCAGCGAGGCCCTGTCCAATTTTTTCTTTTTTAACCTTGTATCTGATTTTGGTTAGATTTTAATTTCACTTTGTTTCAGTAGAAAAGTCACTTCCTGTCGTATTCAAAAAGTCAGTTCGACTTTACTTTTTTTCTTGAACATTCAGCTATTACTACAAATCTAACATGTCAAGAATCAGATTAATTATCTATCTTCCTTCAATTCAACTAGTGTTCCACTTCAACTTCCTTGCCTCTGTTAATGGCACCTGTCTGGCAGTCAATCTGACTGGATGACTTATTCCTTGAATGAATGATATAATTCATAGAAGACACAGGTATAAAATACTTCAAGGGAAAGATTAAGAAAACTTGATGATTGGCTCAGAGGACGCAGTTAAGTGATGATCTAAGGCAAATTATCACTTATCCGGCCCTCATATTTTTCTTGTCAGTCGCTCTGCTCTCTTCCTCCTTTCATTTTACTCTTCACTGCTACTAGACTAAGTTGTCACAAACACGATCTTCTTTGGGATCCTCCCTGACTGAAAGCTTTTGATGGCTCCCCAGTGCCATTCAGAGCAAGACTAAACTGGCTGTGGGAATCTCTAAGCCTGTCTTTCCCTGTCTAATCACTGGGGCTTTCCTGCCTTTCCTCTATGGTCATCTTCTAATCCTTCTTCAAGTCCAGCCCAAGAACCAAATCTTCTATTAAAACCTTGCTTTTCTTGAATTAGAAGAGGAGAGGCTTCTATTCTGGCTTCTCGTGTTCATAAAGGCACCAACAACCCATGTTGTAGGCATTTGGTTTGCTCTGTCCTTCAGTTCTGTAATCCTCACCTCCCAACCAGACTATCTGCTCTGTGAGGGAAGGGTAATTCCCCAATATTCTCCCCGTGTGTTTGCTCGCTTCTGACGCAGCTCACAACAATGTTTCCACTGAAATTATTATTATTATTTTTTTAAATAATAAATTTTATTTTTATATTCCCCCATACAATTGCAAACCCCCCATTCTGACCCCAATCCCTCCCCTCCCGCCCCCCACCCCCCAAAAAGTGTCTCTGGTTCATAGTTTTTTGTTGATTTTGATTTTCACTTTCTTATGGTTATTCATTTTCCTGGTCCCTTATTTAAGTTTTCTAGATTCCTGCTATGAGTGAGACCATCCAGTATTTTTCTTTTTCTTTCTGGCTTATTTCACTGAGCATGATCCCTTCCAGCGCCATCCATGTTGCTGCAAATTGCATGCGTTTATCTTTTTTGAATGCTGAGTAATATTCCATGGTATATATGTACCACATCTTCTTGATCCAGTCATCTATTTTTGGGCATTTGGGCTGTTTCCAAAGCTTAGCTATTGTAAACAGTGCTGCTATAAACATAGGGGTGCAGGTGTTCTTTGGAATTGATGTTTCTGTGTCCTTTGGGTAAATACCTAGGAGTGGAATTGCTGGATCATATGGAAGCTCTATGTTTAGTAGGTCCAGAAATCTCCACACAGCTCTCCATAGTGGTTGGACCAGTTTGCACTCCCACCAACAATGCAGAAGAGTTCCTTTTTCTCCACACCCTCGCCAACATTTGCTGTTGCTAGTTTTTTTAATATGTGCCATTCACACTGGTGTGAGATGGTATCTCATGGTAGTTTTGATTTGCATTTCCCTGATTACAATCCACTGAAATTATTGAAGGGGGAGTGTGTGGCTGGTTTTCTTCTCCTACCTGCCTATAGGGCTCCCTCTGCTCCTCTATCTTTAATGCATCGTTTGTTCCATTCTCTTTTCAGTATAATTTGTTAACATGTCCTGTGCTTTAGCATAATGCCTTTTTACTGTGCATGGTAAACCTCTGAATTTGATGTTCTCCCAATGACAGAGGAGAAACTGGGATCAGAAAGATTAAGTGACTTGCTCAAGGATACAAAGCAGGAGATTCAGGATTTGAGCAGGGTACAATGACTTGAGAAAGCTTAGGATTTTCCCACTTCACTCACTGACCTCCCTAAACCATGTTTTTCTTAAGAGTATCTCCTTTCCTCCAAGAACAAAGGCTAGAGGTAGGTGGAGACCGTGTTAGACAAAGCTTCCTTGTGTGGTCACCTCTCCTGGTTGCCCTCTGGGCCACCCCCATAATTACTCTAGGACTCTATGGCGGATAAGTCAGGGTGATTTAGTATCTGTTTTCTTTCCCCCTTTTTGGTCCCTTAAGTCTGCAGTTGCATTTTAATGATGAGAGGCTGAGGAGTGACCTAGAGATGGTAATTTTGTTTTGGTCAAAGGCTCATACATTTACATACAAATGAAAAGCAAAGGATATTTAAATTGTAGAAAGGGGGAAAATTAATTTAGCCTTTCTCCTTGTCAGAAAGAGCATTCTTCGGTGACTCAGAAAATATAATTTTAGAGCCATAAGGAATGTCACAGATCATCTATCCAACTCCCTGATTTCATAGAGACTGAACCAAGAAACTGTGTGACAAACTCAAGGCCCAACAGGAAACGAGAAGCCAGGCTGGAAGAGGAGTCTATGTTTTCTTCTCAGTCACAGCCCTTCTCCACACCCCTATCTCTTGTTCTGCCTCCATGCAGCCCGTGTTCTCAAGCAGCTCCTTCATCATATGCTTGTGATGGTTCATTTTGTGTGTCAACTTTACTGGGCAAAAGGATGCTCAGGTAAATGGCAAAACATTTCTGGACCTGTCTGTAAGGGTGTTTCTGGAAGAGATTAGCATCTGAATCCATAGACTAAGTAAGAAAGATAACCCTCGCCAGTGTGGTGGGCATCATTCAATCTACTGAAGGTCTGAATAGAACAAGAGTTGAAGGATAACTTCAATCTCTTGCTTGAGCTGGGATGTCTGTCTTCTTCCCTCTGACATATGCACCCCAGATTACTGGGTCTTCAGATTCGAATTGCAATTTACAACATTGACTCCCTTGGTTCTCAGAACTTTGGGTTTGGACAGAAAGTGCACTACCAGCTTCTCTGACCTTCTGGCTTGCAGATGGCAGATCAGATTGTGGGGTTTCTCAGGCTCCATAAGTGTGTGAGCCAATTCCTATAATCTCCTCTCTCTCTCTCTCTCGTTGCTTCTACCTCCATGGAGAACTCTGACAGACATTATTTTACCAATTTGGCTATGGCTATAGCCACCCCAGTAGGTGAGAAAATACTCAACTTCTAGTAATTTACTAAAACGTATCAATTCAGGGCCTCCCCTGGTGGCGCAGGCGGCTGAGCGCAGTGCTGTAAAGCTGTCCGCAGCCTCTGGTGCCGGTTCTATCCTGGCTGGCCAGCCGGTGAGAATCCCACATGGCGCGCAGACCTCTCCTGTCTTGTCCCTGCTCCCTTCAGCAGTGTATTTCAGTCAGTCTGCCTGTTCTGTTCCCCGCTCTGTCTCTGATGAATCCTCTCACCCTCCCGCACATCTGGCCTGTACCCCAGTTCTTGTACGCATGAAAACATAAATCTTAAAAAAAAATCCTTTAAAAAAAACATCAATTCAGAGTTCCTACCAGTTTATGTTATAGTACTTTCTGCCTCAGGTAATATCAGCTGTGATTCTCTGGATTGGCCTCAATTGCTAGAATTTTAGGTGGGATGCTGCCCAAATTTCTGATGGGTCCGACAATGTTGAGTTTTAATTTGTTCAGGTTTTTTCTTGTTTGAGAGTAATATCTTTCAAGCTGTTTACATATTAGAGCAAAACCGTAAGTCTTTCCACATTTATTTTAAATGCCTTTATGATCATTCTATGTCTTGGTTTGTATAAAACCAAGATACAAAAAAATCTAACACTTATTTACCATTAGGCTATTCCCATTTTATGAAAATTCCTCATGAATTATATTTTAATTATTTTGCAAATCCCTGAATATTCTCTGGACCAGTGTAGTGAAATAGAACTTTCTTCAGTGAGGAAAATGTTCTAATGTAGCTTTTCCAATATAGTAGCCACTGGTCATATGTGGCTATTGAAGAGTTGAAATGTGACTTGTTCAACTGAGGAAATGGAGTTTTAATTTTATTTAATTTCAACTCATATAAATTTAAGTAGATATATGTAGTCAGTGGCTGCTTTATTGGACACCATAAGTCTTGACTCACTAGACTTCCCTCTGAGTTTTCTCCTAAACTTGAACTTACACTTGTGTTTTCCCCTAGGCACCTTCATGTATGTTCTTTGCTTTGTATAGAACAATCTTCCCCAGGCTCATTTTGTGGAAAACTAATTTCTATCTTGGAAGCCTCTCTTAAGTATCCCTTCTTCAGATTGGTCTTGCTAGATCTCTCAAACTGTACTAGATTAGCCTACCCTAGTATTCTTGCTCATAAAAGCCTCCTACTTTCTTTCATAATATCCCAATTTGTAATTATACATTTGTGTATATGCATCTTTATGTAATGTCTGTCTCACCCTGATGTCAGCTCCATGAAGATAGAGAGCATACTATCTCTATCATTCATCACTCTATCTCTGGGACCCAGCACAATACCTGGCACATATTAAATTTTAAATAAACAAAGACAAAGTAGTGAGTGGGGCTAAAGCCATAGATGCTCTGGGAATAGACAGTGCCATCTGGGACCTTCAACAGATGCTCCTTACTTTTTTGAAAATTATGAGGGAAACAACTCGGTTCATTTTATGAGGCTACTATATCTTTGATAACACAGTTATTTAGGGAAGAAAAGTATATCAATCTCATTTGTGTAAACCAGACATAAGCATTCTAAATAAAAGTAAACTGACTGTGCGTATGTATGTGTGTATATACATATATATATGAAATCTATGCATATATATATATACTCCTGACCAAGAAAAATTGACTCCCAAGAATGAAAAATAATTTCACATCAAAAAAATCTCTTAATGTATATTATATCACACAACAAATTAAAAGTGGAGCAAACACATGATCAACTTAGTAGATATAGAAAAAGCACATCTGACATAACTAAACATTTGTGCACTCTCTTTTTTCATTTGAGGGGGCAAATGTAGCTAGTAGAGTAAGTGTTAGGCAGTGAACAATTGCTATTTTATATAAAGTTTGGCTTTTATAGATGATATTTGAATCAAGACTTGAAAGAAGTGAAAGAGTTCATCCTGCTGAATTTTGGGGGAAGAATGTTAGAAATGCAGGCCTGAATGGGCGCATATGTAGTGCTTTTTAAATCATAAAGAAACAAACAACTAAACTCAACACCTGTAAATAGAAGGAAACACTTTTTTTCCCCAAAGATTTATTTATTTATGCATACAAAAGCTGGGTACAGGCCAGAGGTGTGGTGGGTGAGAGGATTCACCAGAGACAGGGTAGGGAACAGAATAGGCAGATTGACTGAAATACACTGCTGAGGGGAGCAGTTGGCAAGTCAGGAGAGGTCTGCTGTGCCATGTGGGTTGCTCCCTAGCTGGCCAGGAATCAAACTCTTGTTGCAGAGGCTGTGGACAGCTTCATAGGTTGCGTCTTAACCCCTTGAGCCACCAGCGAGGCCCCAAAGGAAATACTTTTAATTGGACAACAGGTATCTATCAAAATTGTGCAGAATGCTAAAGATAAAACTTTAACAAACTTCTGTTTCACATTCTGCTGGACATCCTAAATGATGCAAAAAAAAAAAAAAGTTACAAAAATTATAAAGATGTTCCAAATCAGATCTTATTTTCAGTAAACATGTAGGGAATCTAACAGAATCTAAAAACTACAAGTGTTAGTGTCATTGAAGGTTGTTGGATACAAAATCAGTATAGAAAAATCAATTATTGTGACCCTCCCTGGTGGTGCGAGGGCTTAAGCACAGCACTGTGAAGCTACCTGCAGCCTTTGTAGCACAAGTTTGATCCCTGGCCAGGGAGGTGACACATGGCACAGCAGACCTCTTCCTCACCTGCTGCTCCCCTCAGCAGTGTATTTCAGTCAGTCTGCCTGTTCTGCTCCCCACTCTGTCTCTGGTGAATTCTCTCACTCCCCGCACCTCTGGCCTGTACCCCAGTTCTTGTATGCATAAATAAATAAATCTTTAAAAAAAAAAAAGAAAAATCGAATTTCTATATACCAATAACAAGAAAATTACAAATTGCAACAGATGTTTTATCATTAATAACAATAAAATTATAAAGTGACTAGGAAGAAATCATATTTGTGAGGTTTGCAAATTAAATAGTTAATAACTCAAAAAATTGGAAGGAATGTGGATAAATTGGAACTCTTATACACTAGGAATGGAAAAGTAAATGATATAACCACTTTGGAGAAGAATTTGATAATGTCTACTAAGGTAGAAGAAGTCCAAAATTTTTTGCCAACAATTTCTCTTGTAGGTTTATATTCTAGAGAAAATTCAGCACACATGCTCAAGGATATACGTGTAAAAATATGTATTATAGCTTTTCAAAACAATAGAGATTTGAGAACAAATTAAATGATTAGCAACAGGAGAATGATATGTTTATACAGCAGTTAAAATGAATGACTGAACTAACCTACATGTATCAATTTACGTGAAACAAGATTATTCAGAAAATAGTACTTATGTTTATCTTGAAAGAATAAAATATAATACTATATACATGCCTATGTGGCAAAGCATAAAACATGCTGAAAATGATAAACATTTAATGCTAGGTAGGGATTCCTTCTGGGCATGGAAGGGGGATATGATATAGCGAAGATTACTTTAAGTGCATTTGTAATGTATTTTTCGTTTTAGAGATCTGAAATGAAAATAGCTGCATGCTAACATCTGAAAAAGCTACTAGGTGCAGGTATTATTCTCTAAAGTTCTCTGAGTGTTTGACACATTTTATGATTTTTGTTTTCAAAACTGAAATAAATGATTTAAGAAGACAACATTTTAAATCTTATTAATCACTCCCAGGGTGGCAGACCTTGGTGTTTCTTCCAATTGGAGGTTCCAACTCCCCTCTCTTATTAGTTCTTTGTCTCCCCTTGAGGAGTTAGTGTGAGGTCTCGTGTGTATAACTACCAGGGCAGCCTAAAAACCAACTACCGATTTGTTTTCCTGATGTTGGGTTTATTTTTCTGATAGAAATTAAAGTTCATTTTCTGATTTCCACCCCCATGATTTTGCTCACCC